>NC_090325.1:49449235-50797235 GCF_035084215.1 Heptranchias perlo | reverse complement strand
GCAATCACACTGCAGGAAGATATTAATGAGCTGGTCAGGTGGGCAAAAAAGTGGCAAATGGAGTTCAATCCAGAGAAGTGACAGGTTGAATAAACTTGGCTTCTATTCCATTCAGTTTAGAAGGTTGAGGGGTGATCTAATAGGTGTGTTTAAAATGATTATGTGATTCAACAGGGTAGATAGAAACTATTTCCTCTAGTGGGGAATCAAGAACAAGAGGGCAGTCTGAAAATTAGAACTAGGCCATTTAGGAGTGAAATCAGAAAGCACTTTTTCACACAAAGAGTAATGGAAATCTGTAACTTGCTTCCCCAAAAAGCTGTGGATACTAGGACAATTGAAATTTTCAAGACTGAGATCGATAGATTTTTGTTAGTTAGGGGTATCAAGAGATATGGAACAAAAACGGGTACGTGGAGTTGGGATACAGATCAACCATGATCTAACTGAATGGTGGAACAGGCTCGATGGGTTGAATGGCCTACTCCTGATCTATGTTTCTTAATCTGCAACTCCACTTCAAGGTGTTATTGTTCCATTGCACAGCATTGCCTTCTGAGGCTATAACTTAACCCAGAGCTTCTGAAGGACCACTGATCTTCCGCTAGAACACAGGTCCACCTCCTCATGTATTTACTGAAGAACTAAAACACAATTTTGAATTTTGATTGCCATCTGGCTTAAGTTTGGCTATGAGACCCAGCTCCACATTTACATCTAGCTGCAAAGAGCTTGGGATAAATATTTACATTATTCAAAATAGCATGAAAAAATAGCATGTAACACTATGAATTTTCTAATAAAATTATGTCTCACCATAGGCCATTTGCTGGACTGAAAGGGGTGACTTTCCATCTTCACTTAGCGCCGCTAAGCCTTCATTCGCCTTTCTAAAGGGATAAAATATTACTTATATTAGTAATCCACGTCTTAAAAAAAAAAGGAATGCTCATATGGGAAAAAGACTAAAAAATCTAACATTTCATTCTATTTTCTATATGCAGATTTCCAGCATTAGTCACTGGACAGCATTCAAAAGTGGGAGTCATGACTGAATATGCAGCGGTGGTGGTGAGCTCCTGAAGGATGGATGCTGATTTTGTTTCATAACCTTCAGGTATACAGCATCACATGACAGAATCTGTTATGTTTTACCATTGTCTAATCTACGTAGTGCACAATATTGCGTACAAAAGCAACACTGAAAAAAAATTAAATGTTATGTAGCTGTATGTCACTAATCAGATCACATTGCTTAAGATTTTGTAGATATCTTTAAAATTCCAGTTCTACAGGAGTTCAGAGTTTTTATTTCTTGCATAGCATTCCTCTAGGTGAATTGCATAAGACAAATACAAAACTAGCCTTTAACAAGAAAACATCAGAAGGCATTTTACAGAGGAGAAGAAAATAAAATAGAAAAAGGAATGGACGCCAAGCCATGATGGAAAAGTTAAAAGAGCTGACTGAAAACTTGGTTTAAAGGAAAGGTTTTGAGAAGATTTTTTTTTTAAAAGAAGATGGAGAAGTGGAAGGATAGACGAGTTTAGGAAGGGAGTTCCAGAGATTAGAACCAAGGCAGCCCTGACACCAATGGTGGGACAGAAGGAGAGCGGGATGCACAAAACGCCATAGTCTGAAGGGTGCAGATGGGGGTAGGATACAAGACAGGAAGAGTTTGCAGAGATAGGGTGGGGTGAGGCTGTGGAAGGATCTGAAAATGAGGTTAGGGTTTTTAATCCAATGCATTGCAGGGAAGGGAGCCACTGTAGGTCAGTGAGGATGAGGGTGATGGGCAAGGACTTTGTTTCGGACAGCATACAGGCAGCTGGATTTTAGAAAAGCTGGAGTTTATGGAGGTTGGAGAATGAGAGGCTGGCTGGAAGACATTGGAGAAATCAAGGCTAGAGGTAACAAAGACCTGGATATGGCCTTTCAGCAGTGATAAGGCTGAGGAAGGGGCAGAAGCAGGCAATATTGCCGATTCCAGGGGCATTGGGACCAGTTCTGGGGCAGGAGGGACCTGTACAAGATGGATGGGTTGCACCTCAACAGGGCTAGGAGCAATATTCCTCGCAGGAAGGTTAACTAGTGCTGTGGGGAAGGATTCAAACTAATTTGGCTGGGGGAGGGGCACCAGGATGAAGCATGGAGACAAGATACAAGGTGGACAGAGGACTGGGAGAGACAAACAGTATGAGAATAAAGAGTAGTTCAGAAATAGGAGGGATCAGACAGAGGGGAAATGCAAGGCAGACGAAGATGGGTTTGGAATGCACGGAGCATGGTAAATAAGGTTGGTGAGCTGCAGGGACAAGTAGCCGCATAGGATTATGATATAGTAGCAATAACAGAGACCTGGCTCAACAAGGGGAGGCATGGGCACTTAATATTCCTGGCTACAAGGTATTCAGGAAAGATAGGGGAAGAATGAAAGGCGGAGGTGGGGAGGGGTGGTAATACTGATCAAAGATACTGTTACAGCACTAGAATGGGATGATGTACTTGAGGGGGTCAAAGACAGAATCTATTTGGTTAGAATTAAGGAACAATAGAGGAGCTATTACGCTGCTGGGTATATACTATAGTGAGAAGGAGATGGAGGAGCAAATTTGCAGGCAAATTCAGAAAGATGCAAGAACATTAGAGTAGTGATAATGGGGGACTTCAATTATCCTAATAAAGACGGGAAAATAACGGTGTAAAGGGCAAAGAGGGGATGAATTCCTGAAATGTGTACAAGAAAACTTTCTTGATCAGTATGTTTCCAAACCAATGAGGAAGGAAGCAGTGCTGGACCAGGTTCTGGGGAATGAAGTGGGGCAAGTGGAGCATGTTTCAATGGGAGAGCATTTGAGAAACAGTGATCACAATATCATTAGGTTTAGAGTAGTTATGGAAAAGGACCAGGAAAAATCAAATGTGAAAATACTGAACTGGAGGAGGGCTAATTTCAGTGAGTTGAAAAAGGATCTGGCCCCGGCAGATTGGAATCAAAGATTGGCAGTTGCAAGAGTAATTCAGCAATAGGAGGCCTTCAAAGGGGAGATAATTTGGGTACAAACTAGACACATTTCAACAAGGGGAAAGGAAGGGCATCAAAAACTAGAGCTTCCAAGATGACTAGAGATAAAGATTAAAATGAAACAGAAAAAGGAGGCTTAGGATAAATGTTGGGTTCATAATTCAAACGAGAACCAAGCTGAATACAAAAAGTACAGGGGAGAACTGAAAAAGGAAATAAGAGGGGCAATGAGAGTGTTTGAGAATAGATTAGCGGGTAACATAAAAAGGAACCCAAAAATCTTTTATAAACATATAAATAATAAAAGGGTAGTCAAAGTAAGGGTGGGGACAATTAGGGACCCAAAAGGAGATCTTCTTGTGGAGGCAGAGGATATGGCTGTAGTACTAAATGAATACTTTGCATCCGTCTTCACAAAAGGAAGATGCTGCCAATGTCACAGTAAAGGAGGAGGAAGTATAGAAATTGAACAGAGTAAGAATAAAGAGGTACTAAAATGGTTGGCAGCGCTCAAAGTAGAAAAGTCACCCGGTCCAGATGGGATGCATCCTAAGTTGCTGAGGGAAGTCAGAGTGGAAATTACAGAGGCTCTGGCCAGAATCTTCTAATCTTTCTTAGATATGGGAATGGTGCCAGAGGACTGGAGGATTGCAAATGTTACACCCCTGTTCAAAAAAGGGAAGAGTGATAAACCTGGCAACTACACGCCAGTCAGCCTAATGTTAGTGGTGGGGAAACTTTGAGAGACTTTAATCTGAGGCAAAATTAGTTGGCACTTGGAAATATATGGGTCAATAAATGAAACCCAGCATGGATTTGTTAAAGGCGAATCGTGTTTGGCTAACTGGATTGAGTTCTTTGATGAAGTAATGGAGTGGGCTGATGAGGGTAGTGCAGTTGGTGTTGTGTATATGAACATTCAAAAGGCATTTGTTAAAGTACCACATAATAGACTTGTTAGCAAAACTGAAGTCCGTGGAATTAAAGGGGCAGTGGCTGCATGGTTACAAAATTGGCTAAGGGACAGAAAGCAGGGTGTAATGGTGAACAATTGTTTCTCAGACTGGAGGGAAGTGTGCAGTGGTGTCCCCTAGGGGTCAGTGTTGGGAGCACTACACTTTTTGATATATATTAATGACCTGGACTTGGGTATACAGGGCATAATTTCAAAGTTTGCAGATGACTCGCAACTCAGAAATGTAGGAAACAGTGAGAAGGATAATTACAGACTTCAGGAGGATATAGACGGACTGGTGAAATAGATGGAATGTCTAACATATGGCAGATGAAATTTAACGCAGAGAAGTGTGATATGATTCATTTTGATAGGAAGAATGAGGAGGCGCAATATAAATTAAATGGTACAAATTTAAAGGAAGTGCAGGGAGAGAGTTCTGGGGGTGTACATACACAATTCTTTGAAGGAGGCAGGACAAGTTGAGAAGGCTGTTACAAAGGCTTATGGGATCCTTAGCTTCATAAACAGAGGCATAGAGTACAAAAGCAAGGAAGTTACACTAAATCTTTATAAAAGGCTGGTTAGGCGCAAGCTGGAATATTGTGGCCAATTCAGGGCACCACATTTTAGGATGGATGTCAAGGCCATAGAGAGGCTGCAGAGGAGATTTACTAGGATGGTACCAGGGATGAAAGACTTCAGTTACGTACAGGGACTACAGAAACTGGGGTTGTTCTCCTGAGAGCAGAGAAAGTTAAGGGGAGATTTGATATAGGTGTTCAAAATCATGACGGGTTTTGATAGAGTAAATAAGGAAAAACTGTTTCCAGTGGCAGAAGGGTCAGTAACCAGAGGTCATGGAATGTTGGCTTTTATTGCTAGGGGGATAGAATATAAAAACAGGGAGGTATTGTTGCAGTTATATAAGGTATTGGTGAGACCGCACCTGGAATACTGCATACAGTTTTGGTGTCCATACTTAAGAAAAGACATACTTGGTCTCGAGGCAGTACAAAGAAGGTTCACTCGGTTAATCCGGGGGATGAGGGGGTGGACATATGAGGAGAGGTTGAGTAGATTGGGACTCTACTCATTGGAGTTCAGAAGAATGAGAGGCGATCTTATTGAAACATATAAGATTGTGAAGGGGCTTGATCGGGTGGATGCGGTAAGGATGTTCCCAAGGATGGGTGAAACTAGAACTGGGGGCCATAATCTTAGAATAAGGGGCTGCTCTTTCAAAACTGAGATGAGGAGAAACTTCTTCACTCAGAGGGTGGTAGGTCTGTGGAATTTGCTGCCCCAGGAAGCTGTGGAAGCTACATCATTAAATAAATTTAAAACAGAAATAGAGTTTCCTAGAAGTAAAGGGAATTAGGGGTTACGGGGAGCGGGCAGGAAATTGGACATGAATTTAAATTTGAGGTTAGGATCAGATCAGCCATAATCTTATTGAATGGCGGAGCAGGCTCGAGGGGCCGATTGGCCTACTCCTGCTCCTATTTCTTATGTTTAAGGTAATTGGCATAAGAACCAAAGGTGACGTGAGAAAAAAAAATTACGCAGTGAGTTATGATGATCTGGAATGCACTGCCTTTGAGGGTGGCGACAAAAGATTCAATTCTAACTTTCAAAAGGGAATTGGATAAATACTTGAAGTGGAAAAATTTGCAGGGCTATGGGACTAATTGGATAGCTCTTTCAAGGAGCCGGCACAGGCACGATGGGCCAAATGGCCTCCTTCTGTGCTGTATCATTCTATGATAAGTGGAAGTAAACAGTCTTGATAATAGATAGCTCTGGGTTAAACAGGATGCCAAGACCTCGCACAGTCTGATTCAGCCTGAGTGAGTAGCCTTGGTTGGCATCAATAGCAAGGGAGCATATTTTATGATGGGGACTAAAATGATGGCTTCTGTTTTCCTGATATTTTGTTCAAGGAAACACTGACTCGTCCATAATCTGATGCCAGACAGACAGCCTGGAGTGCCATAGAGTTCAGGTAAGTGGTGAAAATATGGAGCTGGGTGTCATCAGCATGCATATGGTTGCTGACCACACGTGTGCGCACAATGTCATCAAGCAGCAGCACATAGATGAGAAAGAAAAGGAGCCAAGCATATAGCCATGGAGGCTCTAGAAGTGACTTAATGGGGGCAGGAAGAGAAGCCTTTTCTGAAAATGTGCTGCCTTAATTAGGACAAGTAGCAATGGAATCACACATTTCCAGGGTAGTCCCATGGAAATGGACAACAGTTGAGAGGCAATGGGGGAAGATGCTGTGCTAAACCATATCAAACACTGCAGAGAAGGCAAGGAGGACAGGAGGCATAAGGCACTACAAACATGAGAATATAATTTGTGGTTTTGACGAGGGCAGTCTGGTGCTGTTAGTAGGGTAGAAGTGATTCAATAGGATGTTTTGAGAGGTAGGCATGGACTGTAAGGTGACAACATGATTGAGGACCTTAGAGAGGTGAAAGATGGGAAGGGGGTAGTTGCAGTATACAGATAGATTGAGGGTAGACCTTTTGTGGAGAGAATGACAGATCACGTTACATTACTTCTCAAACACAGTATTCAGGTTTCATATCCACGGCTCAAAATTTTGTAGGAGGTGGGGATAAATTTTTGAAATGTTTCCCTCCTATTGTGTGCAAGTTTCTCCTGTAACTAATTCAAATATAATTATTGTTCTATAGTAAACAAGTTAACCCAATAAGAATATGTTGGTAAAATTTTACACAGATCTTGGAAACGGTATCTGTGGAAAACAAACATGCATACTCTTCTCAGCTCCCAACACCCACACTGATTATTCAGCAACATCAAAAGCAAAATACAGCAGAGGCTGGAAATCATAGGAATATAGGAACAGGTGTAGGCCATTCAGCCCCTCGTGCCTGCTCCGCCATTTGATAAGATCCATATCTGAATTAAAAACAGAAAATGTTGGAAATACTCAGCAAGTCAGGCAGCATCTGTGGAGAAAGAAACAGAGTTGCTGAGTATTTCCAACATTTTCTGTTTTTAATTCAGCAACATCAACTAGGTAGTACTGGGCAGTTCATCTTTGCTACATATTACAGGTACTTCCACCCAAGAGAAACACTGCCAGATGCAAACTTGATCCCATCTGCAGATGGTTTCTTAAGATTAAATTCCTAGCCTGAAGTTTTCATATCCTCCTCAACCCCAATCCCACTGCACAGATCATCGGAGTAAGATGTTTTACTATTAATTATATAAAAGATTTCAAAGCCACTGTTTAAAGAGATTTCTACTTCTTGTGGCTTGATAGGGTAGATGCTGAGAGGCTGTTTCCCCTGGCTGGAGAGTCTAGAACTAGGGGGCATAGTCTCAATATAAGAGGTTGGCCATTTAGGACTGAGATGAGAAAAAATGTCTTCACTCAGAGGGTTGTGAATCTTTGAAATTCTCTACCACAGAGGGCTGTGGACGCTCAGTCCTTGAGTATATTCAAGATTGAGATCGATAGATTTTTGGACACTAAGGGAATCAAGGGATATGGGGATAGGGCAGGAAAGTGGAGTTGCGGTAGAAGATCAGTCATGATCTTATTGAATGGCAGAGCAGGCTCGAGGGGCCGTATGGCCTACTCCTGCTCCTATTTCTTATGTTCTGTGCTATATGTTACAGGTTTCTTGAATTTAAATCTACCTGGTTTAAAAGCCATTTATCCTTATACAGCAGTGTGGGATTAGTAAATTACCATAAAACTGGAAACCCTGATGAACATACAAGGTTTCTTGCTTCCAGCAATTTTGTTTCAAAGCCCCATAATAAAAAGGATTGGTCATTTTGGAAGTTTTTAAATCAGTTGACACTGATAAGGACATGGGTATGCACAAAGTGAAATGACACGTTATCCTTTATTCCATCAGTGCTAAGGTAGGGTGGAAGAAATGTTTTACCACACCTATGTAACCAATCATACTGTGTGACCATAAATTTTCTAAAATACATAAAACTAATTCCACGTACAGTATAATGTCACTATAATGAACCCTGCTTCTAATGAGCCCCTGGTTTTAATGATCTCAATGGCAAGACCCGATTTTTTCGTTGGAAATCAGCCCTACCACAATGAACATTTAAGCAGGATCTACTCGGCCCAATGCAGATACAATGATGTAACTGAAATTCAAGCCGAAGCTAATTGAATGATAGTCTATTGTAGTGTGAATCCCGCATGATGTATGCATTCATTGCCTGATAAGACAGCTTGCCATCTACATACAATCTACAACAAGGCCATGGGCGCAAGGAGGCAACTGCAACATGACAACTGCAACAAAGAAACTGCAACCGGGCAAAGCGCGTGAAGCTAGCGAGCAGGAGATCGTCTTTGTCTCTGAAAACAAAAAACTTCAAAGAACTCAGCTTAGCAAAGAGCACTGTTGCAACCGTGTGGGCTAACAGAGGAAAAATTAAGTCTGCTATCGTCGAAGATGAAACATCAATCCAGAGAAAACCAATCCGTACTGCGACTAATAACGATCTTGATGAAGCAGTCTGTTAATTGTATGATTTATATCAATCAGTGTTAATTGTATTCAGGTGCTGGGTATCAATTGGGAACTCTCTCGTATCCTTTTTATAGGAGAGCTTATCTAGAGTGTGGTGTGTGTGTAAGTGGAATCTCTATGAATAAAAGCTTGCAAACTAACAACCAAGCTCTAGTATTCTATCCTTCATGGCTATCCATTTATATCACAGTCAATCGTTGGCTTTAAACCAGAGAGTAACATTCCAGTGTTGGGCAATGTGTTAAGCGCAAAGGCCAAAAAATTTGCCAGTCATTATCTGGAACTGGGGGTCTTTTTGGACTGGTTAACAAGTCAACTACATATTGAGAAAAGCACAAATAATTAGAAGCAATCTATGTTGCATAGTATTTTTAAACAGCATAAAATGATTTTCAATTCAAACTAATCGTTTCTTCATTTTCCTGATGCAGCAAATCACTAAACCCTACTATAGTGAACACCCTGATATATAACGATCTTTTCCGTCGGTCCGGAGGGGCGTCGTTGTAGTGAGGTTTGACTGCATATATAAAAATCAACCCAATAACATAGGATAATAACCTGACTAGAATAATATTCCTGCACTTCACTGGCAGTTTGATGAAAAACTGCTATGTGCATGATTGCAATTTCATCAGGAGTCAACAAGTAATCATGGAAACTAACAGCTAATAACTTCTGTTTTTGCAACACCGATACTCGATGGATGACAACATAACAATCAAACACCCTTAGGCAGACACAAGTGTCCACAAATGTCTGTTACCATAGCAATCAACTACTCATTCAATTCCTTACTGCTATTTTAATTAAAAGACACACTATTAATGTTGAAAACAAACTACCATGCAAAGCCAAAACCATGCATGCCACCCAGTAAATATGTATACACAGCCAGCTGGTGAATATAACTTTTTTAAATATAGAAGATAGCAACAGAGTCAGGAGATATTCTTCAGAGACTTGCTCCACAGGGCCACTTGGTGGTCAATGCCTGTTGATGATATTGTCACAGTTGAGGTAACAAAATTGCATTATAAATGTTGACATTGCAATTTACAATGGTAAATGGTCACTCAGAAACAAGACTAAAACCCAAGAGCATTTTGGGTTTTATAAATAGAGGCATAGAGTACAAAAGTAAAAAGGTAATGATAAATTTGTACAAAGAAATGTTTAGGCCACAGTTAGAGTACTATGTGCAGTTTTGGGCATCCCACTGTAGAAAGGATATAAAAGCCACACAGAATGCACAACGTAGAATACTACGATGATACTAGAGTTGCAAAACTATGGTTAGGAAAATAAACTTAAAATATTGGAACCATTTCCACTGAAGCAGAGGAAATTTAAGAGCTTTTTAAAATTATGAAGGATTTCCTCTGGTTGGAAGTAGGTGATGAGGGATCATCAATTTAATACTGTCTTTAAGATGATGAGGAGGGAGGTTAGGAGAAATTTCTTTGCATAGAGAGAGCATGGCATGCTTGCCACAGTAAGTAGTTAAACCCTTGAAGCAGCAGAAAACACTGGGCTGCGGGGAGAGAGCGGGGCAGTGGGATTAGTTTTAGATTGCTCTAGGAAAGAGCCGACACCAAAACAATGAGCCTTCTGTGCTGTAAACTTCTATGGTTCCTACATCCCTCTACTCCCATTTTTGACAGGCCCTGGTACTTCCCAAATGCTCCCAGGCCCTGTGAACACCGCCAAACAACATCAATTCCTGAAGCCCTTACCGCCACTACCAAGCCCCAGAAATCATGCAGTAAACCAAACCCCACATTCAACCTCCAGTGGTACCCTGGTTACCCCTCTGCAGTTCTGCCATATCTACAGCTAACACAATAAATTAAAATTTAACTCTGAAATAACAAGAAAATATTCAAACTACATTAATACAACTCCTAAAACTATTAAGCTATCGCTAGTACTATCTGCATATTTATCTCAGAGTAAACAGCAATAAATACCCACTTAGAGTAACAAAACTGAAGTACTTTGTCAATTGCATTGATTAGCTCTAAAGACACCCATTATCGTTTGTGTTGTATGTATTTGAGGTATTTCATTTTTGTGTCTCCATGAATAAATTAAACCCCATGTAAACCAGAAATAAAATAATAATTTCGAATAAAATAAAAAGTTACACGTCAATTTTACACCGTGTAAGCAAACTTAATCTCTCTGCAAAAAAAGTAAAAAACATCAAATTTTATTGCCAGCATGAAAACTTTTGAGTTGTCTCGGCTTCTGTTAGATTGCTCCGGGGAGTAACATAGAATCATAGAATCATAGAAGTTACAACACGGAAACAGGCCCTTCGGCCCAACACGTCCATGTCGCCCAGCTTATACCACTAAGCTAGTCCCAATTTCCTGCACTTGGCCCATATCCCTCTATACCCATCTTACCCATGTAACTGTCCAAATGCTTTTTAAAAGACAAAATTGTACCCGCCTCTACTACTGCCTCTGGCAGCTCGTTCCGGACACTCACCACCGTTTGAGTGAAAAAATTGCCCCTCTGGACCCTTTTGTATCTCTCCCCTCTCACCTTAAATCTATGCCCCCTCGTTATAGACTCCCCTACCTTTGGGAAAAGATTTTGACTATCTACCTTATCTATGCCCCTCATTATTTTATAGACTTCTATAAGATCACCCCTTAACCTCCTACTCTCCAGGGAAAAAAGTCCCAGTCTGTCTAACCTCTCCCTATAAGTCAAACCATCAAGTCCCGGTAGCATCCTAGTAAATCTTTTCTGCACTCTTTCTAGTTTAATAATATCCTTTCTATAATAGGGTGACCAGAACTGTACACAGTATTCCAAGTGTGGCCTCACCAATGTCTTGTACAACTTCAACAAGACATCCCAACTCCTGTATTCAATGTTCTGACCAATGAAACCAAGCATGCCGAATGCCTTCTTCACCACCCTATCCACCTGTGACTCCACTTTCAAGGAGCTATGAACCTGTACTCCTAGATCTCTTTGTTCTATAACTCTCCCCAATGCCCTACCATTAACGGAGTAGGTCCTGGCCCGATTCGATCTACCAAAATGCATCACCTCACATTTATCTAAATTAAACTCCATCTGCCATTCATCGGCCCACTGGCCCAATTTATCAAGATCCCGTTGCAATCCTAGATAACCTTCTTCACTGTCCACAATGCCACCAATCTTGGTGTCATCTGCAAACTTACTAACCATGCCTCCTAAATTCTCATCCAAATCAATAATATAAATAACAAATAACAGCGGACCCAGCACCGATCCCTGAGGCACACCGCTGGACACAGGCATCCAGTTTGAAAAACAACCCTCTACAACCACCCTCTGTCTTCTGTCGTCAAGCCAATTTTGTATCCAATTGGCTACCTCACCTTGGATCCCATGAGATTTAACCTTAGGTTTAGACTTCAATGGAGAGTAAAATCAGGCAAGGTGTAAAACCAGCTTTGTATCCGATCTCGACAGTTTCCTGACGGGTGGGTTAGGTTAAAATTCACCACGGGGGAGCAGGATAGCACGGGCCTCTTGCTCCTTTGCCAAAACCGATCACTATTCCAGAATCATTGTGAAAAGCAAAAATGACCCCTGACTTCTTTTCTCCACTACCAACTGTCTCCTTAAACCATTCTCCTCTGCTCCCTCCAACCTCATCCCTAATAACAAGTGCGAGGAGCTCATGACTTCTTTGTCACCAAGATAGAGACCATTTGTATGGCTGCCTCTGATGTTTCCCCCCTTTCCCACCAGGCTAAACCTTGCCCCAGGAACCCTTGCCCTAGTCATCTCTCTCTAGATTTAATCCCATCTCCTCCAATGCTTTGTTCATCTTGTCCATGAGTCCACCTCCAGCTCCCTCAATCCTATTCCCACTAAATTGCTGAACACCCAACTACTCTTCCTGGCCCCCATGACAGCTAACATTATAAAAGTTTCTCTCTCCAAAGGTACTGTCCCTCTCCCTTTCAAAACCGCCATCATCAACCTTCCCAAAAAAAACTCTCGACCCCATCATCCTTGCAAACTACCACCACATCTCCAACCTCCCTTTCTTCTCCAAATTCCCTGGACATGTCGTTGCCTCCCAGATCCATGCCCACTTCTCTTGCAACTCCCTGTTTAAATCTGTCCAATCAGATTTCTGTCTCTCCCCCAGCACCAAAAAGGCCTGATATAATATAATATAATAATGAAATAACCATGAATGACATTCTCTCTGACTGTGAGCATGGTGCAGTATCCCTCCTTATTCACCTTGACCTGTCTACAGCTACACCATCTCCTCCAATGCCTTTCCTATATTGTCAAGCTTGGTGGAACTGCCTTCGTCATTGATAAGGAGCCTCCCTGCATACCCAGAATAGTGCCACAGGAAACAGCGAAGGGCACCATTTTAAACCAGTGACAGAGCTGCTATAGATCTACCAACCTACCCTACTCAACCCATAAAATGTACTCATAGACTATGAGATGAGCATTTATATTTTCTAACACAGTCTCCTGGGATCCAGTGTCTCCAGAGCAGCTCTCAACAGTCAAAATCGTAGCCTCCGCTGTTTCCTATTAAGCTACTACCAGACACACTGGCCTAGTAGAGGGGAAGATCCAATTCATGTCAGCAATAAAACTGACACTTTTACTAAAATGTTAAGAAATTTATGGTACGTACATTACTAAAACAGCAAGTACTTTCCCTAGGACTTTGTTTCCCTTTTAAATCCCTTGGACGTTACATTGTATGTGAGAAAATTAGAACCAAAATTGTATCAAATAAAAATACATTACAAGATTCAATACGAGTTTCCCAGTTTACTTTAGAACAAATATGAAACTCAAACACACATTGTATAAACAGAGAACACGGTTATTGAATATGTGTTTCATTGCACCGGCAATAGAACCAGTGGTTCCTTGATGAAGTAACGGAGAAGGTTGATGTTGTGTATATATGGACTTTCAAAAGGTGTTTGATAAAGTACCACATAATAGTCTTGTTAGCAAAATTGAAGCCCAAGGGAATTAAAGGGCTGAATGGTCTACTCCTGTTCCTATGTACCTCAGGTGGACGTAAAAGATCCCATGGCACTATTCAAAGAAGAACAGAGGAATTCTCCCTGGTGTCCTGGACAATATTTATCCCTCAACAAACATCACTAAAAAAAAATGTTTGGTCATTATCTCATTGCTGTTTGTGGGACCTTGCTGTGCGCAAATTGGCTGCTGCATTTCCTACCTTACAACAGTGACTACACTTCAAAAGTACTTCATTAGCTGTAAAGCACTTTAGGATGTCTTGAGGTCGTGAAAGGCGCTATGAAAATGCAAGTTCTTTCTTCTTTCAGCTTTTTCTCTTTATTCCATTCTTCCCCTTTAATCTTACTCGCATGCTATAATATACATCACCCCACACTGTCCCCTCCAGGTGGGCGAGGCAGTAAGCTGATCTCACTGCCAAAATCACTGAATTAGCTGGCAGAATCTATTTCTCAAGCAGACAAGATGTAGCGTCAAGTTTATTCACTCTTCCCCCACAGTAAAATGTTAGATTACCTCCCATTTGGGTGGTCTTCCTCATTCTTTAAAATAAGCTCAGCTTTCTCATACAATTAGAATCTCCTAGCCATCCATGGACAGGTTCATCTGCAGGTACTGTCTAATCAAGAAATTTACACTGCCATTTTGGTCTGATGGTCTTCCCCCACTTTGTTATATACAAGGCTTTGTTCTGAACTTCATGATTAGTTTGTGACTGGAGAGTGCAAGAGAGACCAGGGGCTCAATTTTACGGGGAAATTGCGGGCGCGTTGGGCTCCGAAATTTGGGGAAATCGCATTCAGGTTCAGAAGCCAGCTTCAACCCGCTCACTTCCAAGTTCCCCACAGACACACGGGCGCGCGGGCGTCCCGAAACCGGAAGTCCCGCCGGCAATTAAAGCCGGTGGAATGATAGTTAAAGAGCCAAATGTACCTCATTGAGGTACTTAAGGCACTTTACTTGTGACAGATTACGTGGTTAGAACGATTTTTAACTTACCTGGGCGGCTTGCCCACCACTTCTGATTCATGCCAACCAGGCATGAAGAGCTAGATCAGGGAAAAAGAAATGAAATAAAGTACATCAAAAACCATTGCACGAAGTTAAAACACAAAATCAACCTACCTTTCCATGCTGCTCCAATGTCCCCGTCTCCGATGCCCCCGGATCGCCCCCTTCCCGATCTCCCCCTCTTCACCTCCCCGATCTCCCCCACTTCACCTCCAGCCCCCCCCCCGATCTGCCCCCCTCTCCCCCCCTGGATCGCCCCATCTCTCCCCCCTCCCCCGGATCTCCCCCTCCCCCCCCCACCCCACCCCCTCTCCTCCCCCCACCCCACCCCCTCTCCTCCCCACCTCTCTTTAGCCCCCCTCCTCCCAGATCTCCCCCTCTCTCCCACCCCTGCCCCGGATCTCCGCCCCTCCCTCCACTGGATTTTCCCCCCTTTACCCCCCCTCCCGGATCTCCCCCCCTGGATCGCCCCCCTCTTCCCTCCCGCACCGGATCGCCCCCCCTCTTCCCTCCCCCACCCCGGATCGGCCCCCCTCTTCCCTCCCACCCCGGATCTCCCCCCTCTTTCTCCCCCCACCCCCCCGGATCTCCCCCACTCTTCCCCCCCGCCCGGATCTCCCCCACTCTTCCCCCCCCCGGATCACCCCCACTCTTCCCCCCCCCGGATCTCCCCCACTCTTCCCCCCCCCCGGATCTCCCCCACTCTTCCCCCCCCCCCCGGATCTCCCCCACTCTTCCCCCCCCCCCGGATCTCCCCCCTCTCCTCCCCCGGATCTCACCCCCTCTCCTCCCCCGGATCTCCCCCCCAACCCCTTCCACCCCTCTTTCCCACCCCCGGATCCCCCCCCATTCCCCCCGGATTCCCCCCACCCCTTCCCCCCCTCTTTCCCACCCTCTCCCCCCTGATCCCCCCCTCTCCTCCCGGATCTCCCCCCCGATCTCTCCCCTCTTTCCCCCCCCCGGATCCCCCCTCTTTCCCCCCTCTCCTCCCGGATCTCCCCCCACCTCCTCCCGGGTCTCCCCCCCCCCCTCCTCCCCCCCCCCCTCCTCCCCCCCCCATTCCCCCCTGGATCCCCTCCTCTTTTCCCCCCCGATCTCCCCCCTCTTCCCCCCCCTCCTCCCGGATCTCCCCCCGGATCTCCCTCCCTCCTCCAGGGTCTCCCCCCACTTCCCCACACCCCGGATCTCCCCCTCTCTCCCCCCTCTATCCCCCCCCCCCCGGATCTCCCCCCTCCCTTCCCCCCCCCCGGATCTCCCCCTCTCTCCCCCCCCCCCCCCGGATCTCCCCCTCTCTCCCCCCCCCCCGGATCTCCCCCTCTCTCCCCCCCCCCCCGGATCTCCCCCTCTCTCCCCCCCCCCCCCGGATCTCCCCCTCTCTCTCCCCCCCCCCCCGGATCTCCCCCTCTCTCTCCCCCCCCCCCCGGATCTCCCCCTCTCTCTCCCCCCCCCCCCCGGATCTCCCCCTCTCTCTCCCCCCCCCCCCCGGATCTCCCCCTCTCTCTCCCCCCCCCCCCCCGGATCTCCCCCTCTCTCTCCCCCCCCCCCCCGGATCTCCCCCTCTCTCTCCCCCCCCCCCCCGGATCTCCCCCTCTCTCTCCCCCCCCCCCCCGGATCTCCCCCTCTCTCCGCCCCCCCCCCCCGGATCTCCCCCTCTCTTCCCCCCCCCCGGATCTCCCCCTCTCTTCCCCCCCCCTCCGGATCTCCCCCTCTCTTCCCCCCCCCCCCGGATCTCCCCCTCTCTTCCCCCCGGATCTCCCCCCCTCCCCGGATCTCCCCCCGGATCTCCCCCCCTCCCCGGATCTCCCCCTCTCCTCCCCCCCCCGGATCTCCCCCTCTCTTTCCCCCCCCCGGATCTCCCCCTCTCTTTCCCCCCCCCGGATCTCCCCCTCTCTCTCCCCCACCCCCGGATCTCCCCCTCTCTTTCCCCCCCCGGATCTCCCCCTCTCTCTCCCCCACCCCCGGATCTCCCCCTCTCTTCCCCCCCCCCCCCGGATCTCCCCCTCTCTTCCCCCCCCCCAGATCTCCACTTCTCTCTTCCCCCACCCTGGATCTCCCCCTCTCTTCCCCCACCCTGGATCTCCCCCTCTCTTCCCCCTACCCCGATCTCCACCTCTCTCTCCCCCACCCCCGGATCTCCCCCCCTACCCCCTATCTTCCGTTCTAGTGCCGGATGACGTTTCGCTCTCTTTCTTCCTCTCCACCCACTTCGTGTTGCAGATCCTGACGGCAGCCAGCCTGTCAATCAGGCTGGCTGCAGGGCGCGAAACCCGGAGAGCACGTTAATCATCAATCACGATGCGATCGCTTCGGAAACGCTAAGTTTTGTTAATGCGGGTTTGCCACGCGCACCTTCACCACCCGCCCCCCCCCCCCCCCCCCGCTGCCAACCCACCGCCATTTCAAAATTGAGCCCCAAATGACAACACAAGCAAAGTAACCCAAAAAACTCAACAGTTCCAAGCAGCATCAGGCCTTCAGTTCTCAGAAGGTGTGCATTAAAGCTTGGTTAAAGCATGCTGGTTATCGTGCTCTAGGCAGCTACCTCGTACACAGCGCAAAAAGAAATCCTCCACGTTGGTCATGAAGTGACCACAGCTCAAGCAGAGTGAGCTGCAACTTTCCCGTCTCAACTATTCCAATGCTCTCCTGGCCAGCCTCACACCTTCGCCCCTTCATAAACTTGAGCTCATCCAAAACTCTGCTGCCCCTATCCTAACTCACACCAAGTCCCGTTCACCCATCACCCCTGTGCTCACTGACCTACATTGGCGCCCAGTCCGGCAACGCCTCAATTTTAAAATTCTCATCCTTGTTTTCAAATCCCTCCGTGCCCTCGCCCTCCCCATCTCTGTAAACCTCCTCCAGCCCTACAACCCTCCGAGAACCCTGCACTCCTCCAATTCTGGCCTCTTACGCATGCCCGATTTTCATCGCTCCACCATTGGCGGCCTTGCCTTCAGCTGCCTAGGCCCTAAGCTCTAAGCTCTGGAATTACCTCCCTAAACCTCTCTGTCTCTCTACTCCTTTAAGTCGTTTCTTAAAACCTACCTCTTTGACCAACCTGTCCTAATATGTCTTTATGTGGCTCGGTGTCAAATTTTGTCTGATAACGTTCCTGTGAAGCGCCTTAGGACATTTTTACTAAGTTAAAGGTGCTATATAAATGCATGTAGTTGTTGTAAGGCTTCCTACCCTTCCAAGGAATAGAAATACATTCTATTACCCAATTGACTAATCTCTGCTCAGTGACAGGAAACAAAACTTTTGCCCAGTCTGGCAAATATCCTTATTTCTAACTCTGTAAAAAGCTGAAAGGTCTGGGCACATCAAAGTGATATTGGAAAAAATATATGAGATTGAGATTATAATTTTGGAATTATGAATTTTTTAAAAAATGAAACTCAATTTTCATTGAAGCCAACAGATATGTATTCATAATTTATATATACACGTGTCAAAGACATGGTGGATTTACTACCGTTTGATGCAGTTCACTGGCCCATTGTCCTGAAACAAGGACAATAAAGTAAGCTTTTTTAAAACATCACACAAAACCATGAGTTCAGACGATTCTTCCATCAGCTTGCACAATGTCAAATTCAATTCTCAAGCAGGAATCAACAGGTGGATGAAAAGTTTGACCCTCCAAGTATCTTCTATCAATCTGTATGTCATGGGGTGCTCTCTTGTGGAATTTCCCCAAATGCACATGATAAGCTGATAAAAGCTGTCATGTGTGCTCTTGTCAAATAAGTTGTAAGTCCCTGATGCAGCAACAACTATAAATACAACCTCTCAAAGAATGCAGATGGTTTGTGTCCCCAGCTGAGAAATGGTGCTCGACACAAGGGAGGGTTTTTTTCTTAAATAAACAAATAAAAATGAATATTTGGATAATAGAGGAGCTCTGAAAATTTAATGTGTGAAATGTCTCTCAAAGATGGAGCACACAAATCTTTTAACCATGTGATGTTACTCTAATTCTTAACATTTATAAACCTTTTCATTATTTCGATGCTCAGAGTTCAACAAGTGGGAGCACTGACATGTGATAATTTGCACATTATACATACCTTAATAGTTTGTAGTAAGCAAACCGAAAGACTTCCTGCAGTAATACTGAAAACATCGCACCAAAGATAATGAGGGATTTCTGTAGTTCTGCATCCTTCTCGTTGCTAGCCTTTACAGCAATAAACCACACTAACGAAGACAGCAGCAAGGAGAGTAACCAGAAAAATGCCCTGCAACACAGATATCATTCAATTATTAACTTAGCATAAATTAACAAACTTAATAAAATAGTACCTTAGCTCACATGCAATGATTTTGCCAGGCAGTGGTGTCTATTCAATGAACCAATAGAGCTCTTCTTAAAAAATAAAAAAATCCTTCACTTCTCTCATTACATTAAAGAGTCAGGGCTCTAGAAAGTGATTTAAGGTTACAGTATAGACAGCAACAGAAGGCTGCATGATGGCAAGCAAAATCAAGCTGGCAATGGCTTTTAGACTGCTGCAGACAGCACTTTCATTTCTACACTGTATACCATCAGGAAAGCAAAGCAAAATTACTACAGGTGCTGCTGCTGAACTTTTAGAAAAAGTGATCTCAATTTGGATATCGTAGAACTGCGTTCAGACTGGTATCATAAGTACTTAAAGTAGGCAAGTCATCCGATCCTGATGGGATATATCCTAGGTTGATGAGGGAAGTACTGGTGGAAATTGCGGAGGTACTGGCCATAATCTTCCAAACATCCGTAGATACTGGGATGGTACCAATGTTACAGCCTTGTTCAAAAAAAGGTATAAAAGGATAAACCCAGCAACTATAGGCCAGTCAGTTTAACCTCAGTGGTGGAGAAACTTTTAGAAACGATAATCTGGGACAGAATTAACAGTCACTTAGACGAGGGTGGATTGATTAGGGAAAACCAGCACGGATTTGTTAAAGGCAAACTAACCTGATAGTTTTTCGATGAGGTAACAGAGAGGATAGATAAGGGCAATGCAGTTGATGTGATGTATATGGACTTTCAAAAGGCGTTTATAAAGTGCCGCATGGTAGGCTTATCATCAAGATTGCAGCACATGGAATAAAGGGGGCAGTAGCCTCGTGGATACAGAATTGGCTAAGGGACAGGAAACATAGAGTAGTGGTGGACGGTTGTTTTTCGGACTGGAGGGAGGTGTACAATGGTGTTCCCCAGGGGTCAGTGCTGGGACCACTGCTTTTCTTAATATATATTAATGACTTGGACTTGGGTGTACAGAGCACAATTTCAAAATTTGCAGATGACACAAAACTTGGAAAGGTAGTAAACGCTGAGGAGGATAGTGTTAGACTTCAAGAGGATATAGACAGGCTGGTGGCATGGGTGGACATGTGGCAGATGAAATTTAACGCAGAAAAATGCGAAGTCATACATTTCGGTAGGAAGAACAAGGAGAGGCATTATAAACTAGAGGGCACAACTCTAAAATGGGTACAGGAACAGAGAGACCTGGGGGTATATGTGCATAAATTGTTGAAGATGGCAGGGCAGGTTGAGAAAGCGGTTAAAAAAGCATATGGGATACTGGGCTTTATAAATACAGGCATAGAGTACAAAAGTATGGAAGTCATGATGAACCTTTATAAAACACTGGTTTGGCCACAACTGGAGTATTGTGTCCAGTTCTGGGCACCGCACCTCAGGAAAGATGTGAAGGCCTTAGAGAGGGTGCAGAAGAGATTTACTAGAATGATTCCAGGGATGAGGGACTTTAGTTACATGAATAGATTGGAGAAGCTGGGGCTGTTCTCCTTGGAACAGAGACGGTTGCGAGGAGATTTGATAGAGATATTCAAAATCAAGAAGGGTCTAGACACAGTAGATAGAGAGAAACTGTTCCCATTGGCAGAAGGGTCAAGAGCCAGATGGCATAGATTTAAGGTGATTGGCAAAAGAACCAAAGGTGACATGAGGAAAAAATTTTTTACACAGCGAGTGGTTAGGATCTGGAATTCACTGGCCGAGGGGGTGCTGGAGGCAGATTCAATCATTGCCTTCAAAGGGGAACTGGATAAATACTTGAAAGGAAAAAATTTGCTACGGGGAAAGCGCGGGGGAGTGGGACTAGCTGGATTGCGCTTGCATAGAGCCAGTGCAGACTCGATGGGCCGAGTGGCCTCCTTCCGTACTGTAATCTTTCTATGATTTTACGAGTTGGACTGAAATTATATGTTGATTCACTGCTGTTTGTTATAATAAGCAAGGAATAATATTCATTGTCTTTTAAAACGTAGTCAAATTCAGCCAGGCTAATAGCCAGGTCTCGTCCAGATGACTTGTAATGAATAGTCAGAACTGAAAATGCTCCAAGCTGGACCAGTAAATGAGTCACCAAGGGCCAAAGAATGAAAATATCCAAAAATCAACTGCCCAAGTTGTTCAAAGCTCATGTTTTCATATCACCAGCCCTAATCTCACTAGCAGTACAACAGTCAGATGATGTTTTTTGGAATATTGCTTCATTTCCTGAAAGAAGTGAATGATCCAAAAAGTGCTGTATGATGATTACTTACTTCCTATGGAAAGTGTTCATGAGAACCAAATATGGGCAAACAAGATCTAACTTGTTAGCAGCAATTAGGAAGGCAAATGGTATGTTGGCCGTTATTGAAAGGGGGTTGGAGTACAAGAGTAAGGAAGTCATGCTGCAATTGTACAGGGTTTTCGTGAGACCACACCTGGACTACTTTGTGCAGTTTTGGTCTCCTTACCTAAGGAAGGATATACTTGCCTTAGGGACAGTGCAATGATGGTCAACTAGATTGATTCCTGGGATGAGAGGGTTGTCCTATGAGGAAAGATTGAGTAGAATGGGCCTATACTCTCTGGCATTTAGAAGAATGAGAGTGATCTCATTGAAACATATAAGATTCTAAGAGGGCTTGACAGGGTAAATGCTGAGAGGATGTTTCCCCTGGCTGGAGAGTCTAGAAGTAGAAGACATAGTCTCAGGATAAGGGGTCAGACATTTAGGACTGAGATGAGGAGGAATTTCTTCACTCAGAGGGTTGTGAATATTTGGAATTCCCAACCCCAGAGGGCTGTGGATGCTCGGAGTATATTCAAGACTGACATCAATAGATTTTTGGACTCTAAGGGAATCAAGGGATATGGGGATTGGGCGGGAAAGTGGTGCTGAGATTGAAGATCAGCCATGATCTTATTGGATGACGGAGCAGGCTCGAGGGGTCATATGGCCTACTCCTGCTCCTATTTCTTACGTGGTTATGTTCTTAACTATTGCAATATCCAACATTTAAAGTACTGTATTACTAGAACTGTTGGTGAAGTGATGTTAACTTGCAGTTCTTACTGTCACTCCCACAGGTCAATTATTCATTTCAACCAAGCTTCCAAATTTACTTAATTTTCCAACATTTTAAATTTGAGCATCTCTCCTCCTCTCCATCAACCTTAAAAATGAGTTACATTGTTTCAAACAACATTAGAATAAAAGTACTTAAAAGCAGAAAACATCACTCAAATTTTGACAGGAAATTAATCAACATATTTCTAAATTCTGCATTTTTCTAGCTCCCCTGAGGATATTTACCACTATTTCAAAATGACTACATAGCTACTGTACCAGCTAATGCCACAAATAACTGTTTAGCTCCACTATGCCATTATTTGCAGATCTATATTTATGGCTATTAAGCTTTCTGATGACCATTCCACCCCCATGTTCCCCAAATCCAGTGTTGAATTTCCTTCCTCCTTTACATTCATACTTTGATACTAGAAAACAAATACCACATTATAATCAATCTGTATTACACTAAGCTGCAGTATTGCCACACATCTCAAACATTAAGTTGTTAATAGCTTGATCTGTTATTAAAGAAACCATTATTCACAAATCACAAGATAGGCATGAATGAGGAAGGCCATTCGGCCCAACTTAGCACGTCCATCCAGAACAACCTACAGTCCTCTCCCCATCCAATCAAATGGTTTCAGGCTTTTTCCGCCTACCAGTGGTTAACATCATGCATTGATCACTTTTTTGTGTGAAAAATAACTATTGTTAAATTTGAACCTAAAGTAGGATTCGAAAATGTTTTATATTTACAGGTTTTTTTTTCAAAAAAGCTACGTTAAAAGTTATGGCTGTGCCACACCGACTACCGGAAACGCCTTTCATGTGAAAGATGGAAGCGAATATGAGGAAAGAACTTCAGAGGCAGCCAGTGCCAGTGCCCATTTTCATTTCTGTGGCTTTACAGAAGAGATATCCAGTCAAGAATGATAGGAAATATATGTATTTTTTAAATCAACACTTATATGGATAATTATAATACATTTAACCAGTAAAAGACTCTTCACTAAATCACATGAGCTGCAATAAGATTATAAAACTTAGTGGCAGTTGGAAAGTTCACTGCTTTTCAAGTAGGATTACACAAGAACACAGGAATGGGCTGGGGTCCCAAAGTTCAATAAAATACCATACTGTATCCCATATATATCTTATTCGTTTCTTTTGCCGAGAAAGCTATCCAAGTCCCTCATAAATTTGTCAACACCAACTGCCTTTATTGTTTCCACAGCAAAGCAAAATTGAAATTTGAAAAGCCATCAATAGGAATGCCCCTACCCACTGACTTCCTACCTCGCTTAGTCAGATGCCTTTCATATCACTTTCACTTTCTCTCTCTCTCTCTCTCTCACACACACACACACGGTTACTCTGGGAATAACTGATGCAGACAAGCAATGAAATCTGTTGGAACAACTTACTAGAGGCAGCAAGCAGGCAGAAGTGTAGAAGAAAAGGGTATTGCTGGTGCGGTAAGGGAGGAGCGTGACCATTAGATACAAAAAAAACCCTACTAGGGAAAAACTACATATCCCAGGATCCTCCCTATGTGGAACCTTGTAGCTCATAATCTCTCAACACAACAGCTTTCTAAAAATTAATTTGTTGTAAAAATTAGCATTCTTTATCAAAATTATATGCATTTTGTAAGCCAGGCAGAAACACGATCCAACTCATGACCTTAGAATTAAATCTAATTTAAAGACTGTGTCCTTTACAATCACAGTAAACTTCAACTTCAGCTAGAAGTTTAATTACCTTATTTAATAGAACTTATATTGCTTATAATAAGCAACAAAACTTATTTTGCTTAATTAAATAGTGAGCATTTCTTGCCAGTTGTATATATACTCTTAAAAATTAAATAATTATGATTAATTGCATTTTTGGAATCTCAGCTAATTGAATCCTTTTCATTAAATAGTAACAGCTGATGACACTGACAGGGGAAAGGGCTAGTTAATATCTGTCAACCATGTGGGTAAAGGCATTATTTTATCCCACTAACTGTTTGAGAAGGTTGATCAGAAATCTCTGGATATTTAGACATACCAAGTACGTTGCTCTGTGAAATACTACTAATTATATAAGAGAGGGCGGGGAGTCCAAAGTTGTGGTTTACACTTCCTTCCCATGAGCAAATATTAAATTTTTTTTTAAATGACATTTATTATGTTGCAACACAGACTAGCAGAAGGTACCATAAACATTCCTGTGGAAGATTACTTTCAAAATTCCACCCAAAAGATTAGGGTCAATATTACAAAGCTTGTGTCTACCAAAGTTTTCACCTTCACGTCAGCACACATCTGTTCGTTTGCATTTAAATCATTACTCCCTATATATATTCTATAGAGTTATCTCCAATTTTAAATCAACAATGGGAGCCTGGACTAAACTTAGGAGGAAGAATTGGCATTCAGGAATCACAGCCCTGGAAGACTGGAGCAATAGGAATAGTTTTCTACAAACCCACACCCAGCCATTAGGCACCCCCTACTGTGTACCCGGCCATTAGCCCAAGTCACGTTACGAAGTTGGTTTTTAAAGTGCACTTCGTACCAATAATGTAGCAAACATACAGTCAGAAAATACAATACTAAACTGCAAACAGCACTAAAAACAAACTTGAAGCCAATATCCGGGCTGATGGCTCAGTGACACAGAGGGGCGCCCGATCGTTGGGAATAGGTTGTAGCAGGTGAGAGTGGGCCATGAACTCAAGGCCCAGGCCCCTGACAGATTAGGCATCAGGCTACAAAACTTAACAGATACATTTCTGGCAGATGGTTTGTGGCCCTGTTAAAATATTTTTTGCAATTTATTTTTACATTAAGTTGTCTTATTGTACTTTATACCTAGATGCAATCAATAGCTTGAGGAAGAAAATGGCAGTCAAAAAATTATCAAATCATTTTAGTATCAAAAATACTATTACTAAATCACTAAGAATATATCACATGAGACTTATTAAAAAATCCACCCCCAAAATGACAAAAGAACTAAAGAAAGCTAAACGCCAATGAAATATAAAATTGTGCACTAGAGTGAAGCATTTAGTTACAAAGTCTGAAACTGAAACGAGCAGGTCCAACGGAACATCTGGATCAGGCCTGCGGCCATTCATGATCAAACCCAATGAAAACAAAATAAAAATCACCACAAAAATTGTTCAACTGGTAACCGTGCAAAATATGCACAAACATTATCAACTAAAATGTGACGGTGGGTAAATGCAGTTGACATACAGATCTGCCGTGATCTAATTCAATGGCAGAACAGGTTCGTGGGGCTGAATGGCCCTATGTACCATAGGTGGACGTAAAAGATCCCATGGCACTATTCGAAGAAAAGCAGGGGAGTGCTCCTCAATGCCCTAGCCAATATTTATCCCTCAAACATCACTAAAACAGATTCAAAAGTAAAATACTGCAGATGCTGGAAATCTGAAATAAAAACAGAAAATGCTGGAAAAGCTCAGCAAGCGAGGCAGCATCTGTGGAGAAAGAAACAGAGTTAATGGGCCCGATATTAGGAGGGAGGCGGGTTGGCAGCGGGGGGGTCGACTGGGCGCGTGGGTAAGTAAATTGAAGCCACTTACCTTGGCTTCTGGGTTTCGCGCTGGAAAGCTGCACAGCGGGCAGACTGTGCACCCGCATCATAGGCTGTCAGCTAGAGGAGTCCTACTTAATGGGGCAGTCCTCCACTGACTGATGTTGCAGAAAATAGGCAAAATTACAGCATGGAGCAGCCCAGGGGAAGGCTGCTCCCAAGTTTACTGATGCCTCACTCCAGGTCTTACTGGATGGAGTGAGGAGGAGGAGGGAGATCTTCCACCCGGCGGATGGGAGGAAGCGGCCTGCCTATGCCACCACGAAGGCCTGGCTCGAGGTGGTAGAGGAGGTCACCAGCACCACCAACATATCATGCACCTGCATACAGTGCAGCAGGCGCTTCAATGACCTAACCAGGTCAGCCGAAGTGAGCACTCTTACTCATTCCCCTACACTCCGTCTGCCACATTATCGCCCCCACCCCACATCTCCTTCTGCACTGCCAACGCTACTCTATCACATCACTCCTCACACCCACTGAACCCTCATCCTGATCTTACCTGCACTTCCTCTCCTCCCCAGTACTCATCCCACCACTACCGCTCAACCCAATCCTCAGATAATCTCATGGCTCTGTCTCATACCCACCCTCTCATGCATCTCTTTCACGGTCAGCCTCACCCAACCTGCCAAAACCTGTGCTGCAGCCACAGGGCATGCATCACGTATGTGTAGTAGGAAGCATAAGGCAAACATGTCGTGAGCATGAAGGGGATGCAGAAGGGTGTTTGATGGTTTGTCATGGTTTTTACTTATATTTGATTTCTGATCAACTCACATTACAGATTATATTGTCACCACTACTGCCATGTCTTGGCCATTCTTGACTGGCTTGTGCAATAAGGCCCTTTCATGAGGTTCTCCATGAAGACCCTTGATGCCACCCATTGGGTCACCCTACAGTGGGTGTCTGTGTAGTTGCACGACTACTTTGTGCAGGTGCCTGTTGTGCAGCACTATGTTGTGTAGCTCCACATGGCGGAGGTGGACGGCATGCCTGGCGAGGCTGGTGATGTTGCTCGTCCTCCAATGGAGTGATGAATGCAGCTATGGAACCCCCCTCTCCCCCATCCTGACGGTGCGAGTGTGAGGGGGTCCGCAAAGTAGGTAAATGTGTTTGGACAGCAGAGTTTAGGGTATGATGTAATAATTTTGAGTGTGGAGACAACAGTATGGCAGGCAAAACTTTGTCTGAGGTGACAGAGTGCCCTCCTGCAATGAATGATGTATTCCCCCCAACTGTCAAGGAATCCTCTGCATCTCCCAATGGCTGCTGACTGAAACACATCTGCAACAACAGGGAGTGTTTCCCACAGCATGGGAAACACGCTGAAGAGAGTCCAAAATCACATCCCTGCTAAAATCTCTTCCCAATGAGGTCTGTCAACGACCTCAAGTACCTCCCTAACTACCTAAACTGTCATCCCGCCGGCTTTAATTGCCGTTGGGAGTCCCGCACGCGGAACCCCCCCCCCCCGCCACGAACGCACCCGCTCGGCCATCCTAAAATTGACCTCAACGTTTCAGGTTGAAGACCTTTCCTGAATCATTAGCTCTGTTTCTTTCTCCACAGATGCTACCTCACTTGCTGAGCTTTTCCAGCATTTTCTGTTTTTATTTCACTAAAACAGATTATCTGGTCATTATCACATTGGTGTTTGTGGGACTTTGTTGTGTGCAAATTGGCTAACATATTTCAGAACATTACAACAGTGACTACACTTGAAAAGTACTTCACTGACTGTAAAAGCATTGGGATGTCATGAAAGGTGCTAAATATTTTTCTTACTTTCTTTCATCTACCAAGAAGCTCAACAGGTGTAATTATGCATGCTTAGGTGAAACTTCTGGGTCTGGCTCAACACAATGTGGAACATCCAACCTGCTTAGGTCATGCATTTGTGGTTTGGGTTCCATATGGCCACAAAAAATGGGCAGTCATGAGGTTAAAAAACATATTGCTGAGGCAACTCTGGCATTACAGCTAGCACGAGACCATGGTAAACATCAAGAAGAGCATTCCAGGGTCTGGACTACCCAAGTATAACACTAAGGAAATCTACTCAGAAATATCAAATTGGGGAAAGCTCCTGCTTCTCCTGCACCCATAAGAAAAAAACTGATTTTTTTTTAGCCTTTAATGACCGCTGGCTAAGTCGCTCAAGACCTGGTACAACTAGGTGGCGCATGCACGGGGTAAGCTCTGCCCATTTGTACCTGAATTTTGCTTTCGAGGTCCTACAAATGGCATAGGTCCCAGATTTACGTACTTGAGGAGCCTAATAACTGCTTCAGACAGGGGCCCTGAACGATTAAAAATCGCCCAAGTCAAAATGGCACCTGCCGCACTTCTGTACTATCAGGCACGACAGATCACAACACGAAATTGGGAGGCATAACACCCATTTTACATGATGTGGAGATGCCGGTGATGGACTGGGGTCCAATACCCAGGGCCAATACCCATTTTACAGGTCAAAATGGGCGGCTATAAGTTGAACTTTTCCCCCCATCACTTTTTGTCCTCAACCAGTCCTTGTAGAATTTACTTCTTTCATCTGACTATATTAATGGCAATTTTCAGAGGCAGGTTTGAATATATTGGACATTGTACATGAAGGTTAAAAACTTTTGGATTCAGAATCTTGTAGAACCATTTCAGAAAGTGATAAGTGGTTTGCAGTGCCAAATACAATTCTCACTGCTACTGAAAGCATTCCATCTGTATTCCAGGGTGGTTTCCATGGCACCAAATCTATACTTAAACTATTCACCAGCATGCACACTTGTTCTAAAGACATTGTTCACTACTTTTGTTGCAGCCAAAACATTCCCAGGGCCAATACCTTCCCCATAGGCCTGTACAGAGGAAGTATAAATTCAGCCTAGTGCGGTGAAAAACAGTCACCTCTGCCAGCAAATATTTATGTTGCTGTCGAAGATAGTGTTGGTGTCACTTCTTTTGGTGGTGCAAACAACAGCCTCCAATGGGACTAGCACTTTACCAGTACATTTATGTCACCACTTTGCAGATGGCAGCAAAGTGAATGGGTATAAAATTCTCCTGAATTGTTCAAATGTGTGTTAAAAAAAATATATATAGCCAAGTCCATGATGCTTCTGGATGGAGGGGTAGGTGGTATGTTTGCCCATTTGCCCATGATTCCCCACACAATGAGTTTCCAATGAGGTCAGGGGGAGGTAAAGAGCAGCAATTAGGCACTTCTTAATTGTACAGCAAGACACCCCACCCACGGTCACTGTCACATACTTCCTAGGGACTGAATCACGGCAGATATTTAGGGACAGAATATCGGCCTACTCTCTCAGTCGGGAACAATGTATGTGACACTTTGAAGTGGTTGGAGGAATGCTACTTGAAAAGAGGGACAAAAAGAAGAATGCAATACAGTAATTGTTACTTATGGTAAACACATCTATAGCTGTAACTGCAGAGCTGGTTACTATGAACAGGTGGTCAGTGTCATTTGCCAGCATGACCAGAAGAGACTCAGCTCACTGGCCATTACCAAGACCCATGAGACTAACTGAATACTATAATTTTTTTACTGTTTTCAGCCAACCTATCTAATATAGTTTATCCAAGCTATAATCCCACAAAATATACAAGGCACTAGCTTGATTATAGTGATAGTGCCCACTGCATAACAATTTTTCCTCTGATTAGCCCATGAGAAGGTCAAAGTAAGCATTGCAATTCTGCATGCAGTAGTGCTTCTGCAGTGGCATGCCTACACAATACTTATTCTAAGCATGTCTCACAGCAATTACATTAACTTGTCATACGGGGAAAAAAGTATCTGGGGAAGTTTCTAATGTGCTTAATTCTGAAGAAATTTGCATTTTAATGGCACTACTACTGTAAGGTTGCACAATTTAAATTGGATACCTGCTAAACCACTTATTAGAATAAACTTTGCTTTGTTTCCATATTGAACACTCAATCTTTGTTAGAGATGGTTGAATCAAGCTCCCACTCAACTGTGATTCCATGATATTGGTATCACCTCAATTGATACAGGTGATATAGTGGATAGTGGATCTATTAACCCCTAGCTCCAGCTCTCTCACTGACACTTCACTATTCATTTCCTATTTCATTCACAAGACTGTAAAAGCAGAAGTTTAAATGTGATTTTCACTTTATATGTCCTTCCGTTGGGCAATGAAAATCTTTTTTTAATTCTTCAAAGATGCAGCTTCTTCATGTCTCTTGCAAATCTAACCAACAGATATTTGTTCTCAACTTTGACAGCTCTGTGATAGATCAGAATCATAATTGACTATTTTTTTATATTCCTTTACATGTATTTTTTGTAGCTAGACAATTGATGACCATTACCACCCACTTGTGCCTTGCACCATCATCCCTTTTTTCATTTACTCACTTCTGCCCTCCACCTTATCACAGACCTTCCTCTCCCCCCCCACCCCCAACCACCCCTCCCCACCCACCCACCCAACCACCCACCCCACCCCCTCCCAGACTCTGTTCTTGCTTAAAAACTGTTAATCTCTAACATCTTCCAATTCTGATGAAAGGTTATTGACCTGAAACGTTATCTCTTTCTTTCTCCAGATGCTGCCTGACCTGCTGAGTGTTTTCCTTCATTTTATGTTTTTATTTCAGATTTCTAGCATCCGCAGTATTTTGCTTTTGTTTAAGTTGTTTACCACTGGCTAGAAACAGACTGCCTGGGTGAATACCTCGAATACACTTTAACGCATGTGTTAATGTCACGTGAAGAGAGGGAGGGGGAACGAATCACCTCTGTCTAAGCAAATGACTTAATGAATGCTAATTGTTAAATCCACACAGGTGAGAGAAAAACAAAATATTGTTTATCTGGCTGTGAGGAGACAGAATTATTGAGGGGTGACTGTCCTGTGAGGAAACCTGCCTGATGCTTTAAAATCCTATTGTGCATGGCAGCTGTATTCAATTGTGAAAGACATCCTTTTGATATTCTTTTATTTTGATTCAAATTTAAAAGCAGTGAGTGGGTATAATGGTTGCCCATATCTGGCCTCTTTAGGGGATTTCTGCTTTGCTAGGTTGTGGACAAATAGAAGCTAGGAGGACTGCTCGATGAATACCTAATTTCCTGCATAAACTTTGCATCATGTACCCTGGCCCAAGTTAAGTATCATTACGAAGAACATCAAGGATACTGTGGCCTAGGTTCTATGATCATAGCACTATTGGTAGCCCATTTAAATAATGAAATCTGTTGGAGAACAAGATCGGGCTCGGTTGTAATGGACTCCACAGTCAAATCTCCTGCCAGCACTCACTGACATGTTGGAACGGCCACTTCACCAAGATTCTAAAAGTCTAACACTACCTGTGCACTGAACCCCATCATAAATCAACACTTTCAGAACAAAAAATGAAAGAGGAGAGAATTAGAGGAGGGAAAAACTAATTATAATATCCTGTCAAGTTGCCAGAGTTGATGACCTTCACACATAAAAATGTAGACCATTTTCTCCACAGTTCTCAAGACTACTTCTGTGGTATAGAATTATAAATTCGCTGTAGGATTTGTTTAAAAATGGATGGTGCAATGTACAAATTATAGTCTTGTTACTCAATCTCAGTCTCTTTTATTCTGATTATTCTCATTGACTCATCAAAATAAGAAGTGGTATCAAATTAAAACACTTTAATTTAAGGTGGGGCTACCTCCCAGGCAACCCCACCTTCCAACAACAGGCTCACAAGGAATCCAACAACTACAACTCACACTAAAGCAATTTAACTTCACATGATTAGATTTTGTAGCTGCTTCTTTAGGTGCACTCAGCTCTCTGAGCTTCTGCTGTTGCCATTCTACTTAATCAAATATTAATTAAAACAAGTAATAGATTATTCTGAAGACTGGACTTCACCTCTCTAAGGTTTGGGATTTCACATGCTTGCCAATGGAACATAAGTATTTTCTCATGGATTATAATGGGGATTTTAGTCATTACTAACATCACATACACCTTTAATCTCAGAAAACAAACAGCAAATCTAGTATAGTGGAACATTACATAACCAGGAGTTCTAAAAAGCTGGAAACACTCAGCAGGTCAGGCAACATCTGTGGAGAGAGAAACAGAGTTGAGGTTTCAGGTCGATGACCTTTAATCATTTATGGCAACCGTGAGATAACATTGAGAATCTTCCTTTACGGTTGTCTCCGCTGCATGCTGTGATCTTTTTGTCACACAAATAAAGTATACACTTAACTGTGCATACACAGCCGCTTGGTATAAAATATGCTGGGTCAAATATTTCAGTTCCCCTCTTTCGTAATTTAACTTTCCTTATTATACACTCACAAGCATCGGAGCATAATGTCATTGATTTGAGAACTAGTACTGCCACCTATTTGAAAGGGTGGCAACGTGCTTTCACAACATTTGAGTATCACAATCAACAAAAATAAAATAGCGCTCTTGCTCTGAAGTAAATTCGAGCTGAAAGTATTGATTCTTCCCACCCCATTTCTCCATCATCTGGATGTAGCTAAGGACTTAACCACAGTGACTGAAGTCTGGCTCACACTCTAACACTTGCTGTACATGCTCTGTGCCGAGTACCTTTAACCTTTATTGAAGCACAAAGCTCATCCCATAAAGCACACCCTGCTGCAGCTGTTAACACAGAAGGAACTTTTTTTGCACGTCCAAAAATGCAGTAATTTTCTGCAGTGAATCCATATGCTCTGATCGATAGGCACAAAATTACCTACCTTTTGTGTCTTCTTCAACACACCACAGACAGGCTGGATTTAATTTGGGAAATATCACATTGTGGGTAACACCCATTAGGAATATTGGTGCATACAACAGGTGCTGCCACCACACATTTGAATGGAGGATCTGAGAAGAGGGAACTTGGGGCTGGGGGAGGGGTTTATTTTTTTTTCCATAGGCAGACAATGAGACACTGCTTATCCAACATCCAGTCTTGGATAAGCTGAAATTTCCTCCAGCTAAACATTGGGAAGACTGAAACCATCGACTTTAGGCTCTGCCACAAGTTACATACTCATGCCTATGACTCCATCCCCTTCCTAGCCACTGTCTCAGGCTGAACAACCTGTTCACAATCTTGATCTCCCAGTCATAGGATCATAGAAAAGTTACAGCACGGAAGGAGGCCATTTGGCCCAGTTCTACGCAAGAGCAATCCAGCTAGTCCCACATCCCTGCCCTTTCCCTGTAGCCCTGCAATTTTTTTCCTTTCAAGTACTTATCCAGTTCCCTTTTGAAGGCAATGATTGAATCTGCCTCCACCACCCCCTCGGGCAGTGTATTCCAGATCCTAACCACTTGCTGTGTAAAAAAGTTTTTCCTCATGTCACCTTTGGTTCTTTTGCCAATCACCCTAAATCTATGTCCTCTGGTTCTTGACCTTTCCAGCAATGGGAACAGTTTCTCTTTATCTACTCTGTCTAGACCCTTCATGACTTTGAATACCTCTATCAAATCTCCTCGCAACCGACACAGAATTGAGTTTCCAACCCCATGTCCTCTCCATAAAAAAGATTGCTTACTTCCACTCGATAAAATCACCCACCTCTGCCCCTACCTCATCCATCTACTGCTGAAACACTCATCTGTGCCTTTCTCATCAGGTTTGACTGTTCCAATGCTCTCCTGGCTGGCCACCCATCCTCCACCCTCTAAACTTCAGCTCATCCAAATGTCTGCTCCTCATATCCCATCGTGAACCAAGTCCCACTGGTCTAACACCCCTTCCCTCGCTGATCTATATTGGTTCCTAGGCCCTCAATGTGTCAAATTTAAAATTTTCATACTTGTGTTTAAATTCTTCCAAAGCCTAATTCCTCTATCTTTGAAAGCTCCTCCAATGCTACAACCACACCACGAACTCTCCATTCCTCTAACTCTGCTTCTTGTGCATCACCTCTTCCCTTTGGCCCACCACTGGCAGTCATGCCTTCTGGAATTACCTCCCTAAACCCCTCCAGCTCTCTTTCTTGTTAACAGCCTCTTTAAAACCCACCTCTTTGCCCAAGCTTTTGGTCACCCCTTCCACTATCTCTTTCTTTGCCTCGGCGTCCATTTTTTTCCTTATGCCTCTGTGAAGTGCCTTGAGATGTTCTTTCATGTTAAAGGTGCTATATAAACGCAAGTTGTTGTAGCACCACCACTGACGGGAGAGTGCAACTACAGCGTGACAAGTTTACATAGCCAGTTTCCATTATAAATATGGACACAGGAATTTATAATTGAAATAGAATTTATGACCTTTAAATAGGGACTGAATAATATCTACGTCACCTGGTCCAATTATCCACTATATTCTAAACAAGCTTCACCTGAAGACTACATTTGATCTCGATTCCTTTATGTATTGTAACAGAAAATCAAGTAGTAACAGTAAAAGTATTTTGAACAAAAACAATCTTCCTTTGACTTTCTTTCTCCTTTAAATTTTCTAATAAGTGGTAGCATGTGTTTAAATGAAAAATAATGTGTTAGTGGGGTTTGTTTTAAAATGTTTCGGGTAAATGAATGTACATACTGATGCCAAATCTTACCAATTCAAGTCAATTAAGTTATTTCTGTAATCAAAGTTAGATAAGGAAGAAACAAAATAACAAGTATAGGAAGGGACCAATGAGAGGTTGACCTGAAACATCAGCTAGTAACTGACCTGTCACCAATAGATTTCCTGAAGAAAAATATTTCTTATGTTAAGCTCCATGGGTTGAAACTGAACAATGGAAAAAAAGGCTTGGTGCAAACTTCAATCTGCCCCAATTTCCTGTGTCCTGCTTGGCATTTTTTTTTTATTCGTTCATGGGATGTGGGCATCGCTGACAAGGCCAGCATTTATTGCCCATCCCTAATTGCCCTTGAGAAGGTGGTGATGAGCCGCTGCAGTCGATGTGGTGACGGTTCTCCCACTGTGCTGTTAGGTAGGGAGTTCCAGGATTTTAACCCCGCAACGATGAAGGAACGGCGATATATTTCCAAGTCAGGATGGTGTGTGACTTGGAGGGGAACGTGTAGGTGGTGTTATTCCCATGTACCTGCTGCCCTTGTCCTTCTAGGTGGTAGAGGTCACGAGTTTGGGAGGTGCTGTCAAAGAAGCCTTGGCGAGTTGCTGCAGTGCAACCTTCTCAGAATTTAAGCCAACCAAATCTCTATTTTGGTTACAAAAATCACTATTTCCTAGTTAAACAAAGTGGTAGAAAATTGTTTGATTCATTGCCACGGTGACAAGAAACAGAGAGTAATGGTGAACGGTTGTTTCTTGGACCAGAGGGAGGTGTACAGTGGTGTTCCCCGGGAGTCGGTACTAGCACTGCTTTTTTTGTTATATATTAATGACTTGGACTTGCGTGTACAAGGCACAATTTCAAAATGTGCAGATGATACAAAACTTGGAAATGCAGTAAACAGTGAGGAGGGTAGTTATAGGCTGGTGGAATGGGCGGACACATGGTAGATGAAATTTAACTCGGAGAAGTGTGACGTGATACATTTTGGCAGGAAGAATGAGAAGAGGCAAAATAAACTAAATGGTACAATTCTAAAGGAGGTGCAGGAACAGAGAGACCTAGGAGTATATGTGCACAAAACTTTGAAGGTGGCAGAAGAGGTTGAGAAAGTGGTTTAAAAAAGCATATGGGATCCTGGGCTTTATAAGTAGAGGCACAAAGTACAAAAGCAAGGAAGTTAAGTTGAACCTTTATAAAACACTGGTTCGGCCACAACTGGAGTATTGTGATCAATTCTGGGCACTGCACTTTAGGAAGGATGTGAAGGCCTTAGATTGTATAAATTGAATAGCCAGGTGGTGAAGGATCGAATATTAGAGCCTAGTCTTCAGTTACTTCCAAGCCTTTATTCACAGAGCTCAACATTACACCACCCCACACCCTACATCAGCTCTCTTATAAATGGATACAAGAGAGTTCCCAATTGATACACATCACCTGAATACAATTAACATTAATTGTTATAAATCACATAGATACAATTAACATGACAGGGGGTGCAGAAAAGATTTGCTAGAATGGTTCCAGAGATGAGGGACTTCAGTTACGTGAACAGGCTGGAGAAGCTGGGGTTGTTCTCCTTAGAGCAGAGAAGATTAAGAGGAGATTTGATGGAAGTGTTCAAAATCATGAAGGGTTTAGTAAATAAAGAGAAACTGATCCCATTGGCAGAAAGATCGAGAACCAGAGAACACAGATTAAAGGTGATTGGCAAAAGAACCAAAGGTGACATGAGAAAAAACTTTTTTTAACGCAGCAAGTCGTTATGATCTGGAATGAGCTGCCTTAAGGGGTAGTGGAAGAAGATTTAATCGTGGCTTTCAAAAAGGAATTGAATAAATACTTGAGGGGAATAAATGTACAGGGCTACAGGGAAAGAGCGGGGGAATGGGACTAACTGGATTGCTCTTACAGAGAGCCGGCACAAGCTCGATGGGCCGAATGGCCTCCTTCTGTGTTATAATCATTCTATGATTCTGTTTACCACCAGTCAGCAAGATTCAATCTCAGGAGGACACCAGGCAGCAAATTCAATTCTAGGTACAGGAAACTAGACCTTAAAGGGGTTAAAAAAGGGTGAATGACACCCAGATTTCATTGCTCCTACCAGTTACAAAGTGACAACGAATCTGATGAAGATCTGACCCCAAACATTAATCTATTTTTCCCCTTCCAGATGTTGAAGTGCCGACTGTGTACTTCCATCATTTTCTATGGGCCTGCCCACAATAAAATTTTAATGGTCAGGATTGCAATCCTGGGGGCAGGGGAGGAGGGAAGAGGTTGGAAAGAAAGTGGAGCAACTTTGCTTTAAAAAGCAATAAAAATAATTATAAAAAAAGGATAGGAAAATGATAAAAGAAGTCAAGCACGTTCAAATGCAGGTTAATAGATATCTGAAGATTGGCAGATTGGTACTGGTCAAAACAAACGAACACTCGTGGTTCTGCAGACAAAGTAACCCCGCTCACAGCGGCTAAAATGAAGATTTTTAAATAAATAAACAATAAATAATATTAGTCCGTTGTGTTCTATTTCACTAATATGGGCTAGGTTTGAGCAAACAAAGAGAACACAAGCCAGACAGGTTGCACCAAACCTTACCCTGCGATAAGGACAATAACCCGGAGCGGGTCTTTGGCGATGGTGAAGACGAACAGAGCCAAAGCGGGACCGAAGGCGATGAAAGTGCAGCCGAAGAAGACAGCCACGGTCATCTCGTCAGCAGCGAGCCCCGGCGCAGATCCGTCCGACTCCCCAGTGCGCCCGGGACATGACTTAACGACACCCAACTGTTGAGACGCGACCCGCCACTCCGCCCGGCACTAACGGCGATGGCAATGGTGTCCGTGTCGCTGTCACGGTTTTCCTTGATTTTTTTCTCCGTCCCAGGAGGGGATGGCTCAGTGCGAGAAGCAGAAGCTGATTTCGGCTCTGGCGGTGATGGCGGCGATCCTGAAAGAGCTATTTTAATTTTTTTTTTAAATTAAAAACGCGAATCCGCACAATGCGATGGACGGCTCGGGCACCGTAACCCCGCTGTCACCGCCCCCACCCTAATCTCGCGCGCACTCGATCACGGGGCGGGGTCAGAGGTGAAAGACGGGTTCAAACATTGACTGGGAACAACCGCCGCGCTGTGGAGGGAAGCCGAGGACGGCGCTGGGTAACGGACACAGCTGCAGGGGTGGGCGACGGCTCCACCTCTACCGACCCCCCCCCCCCCTCCCCTCCTTGGTCTCTGGTGTCAGGTTGTTTGCATCAATACGCAGTTTTAAATGAGCCACGACTTCCTCTAGTTAAACATTGGGAAGCCATTGTCTTTAGCCCCCACCGGCTGAGGCTGAACCACACTGTTGACAACCTCGGCGTCTTATTTGACCCCCGAGCTGAGCTTCCGACCCCCCCCCCCCCCCTATAACCCTCTCCATTACCAAGATTACTTCCATTTCCATAACATCGTCTGTCTCCGACCCAGGCTGGGATCATCTGCTGCTGAAACCTTCATCTATGACTTTGTCACCTCGGGACTATTCGAAAAGCCTCTTGGCTACCCTGCTATCCTCATCCAAAAAACTCTTGAGTGCCGCCTTAGTGTGGTACTAAAATAATGTTTTTTTACTGTTCATAGCCTCAGCTGCTCTACTTTCTACTTCTCTTTGCCCCTCTGATCACCCTTTTAATGTGTTTCAGCATTTTCTTGAAATCATCTCAGAGTCCCATATCCCGTCTCCCTGCAGGATTTGTACAGCATATTTTTCCTCTTTATCTCATTTTTAATTTGTTTGACATGCCCCAATCTATTTGCTTTAGTTGTTCTCTCATTTCATTGAATTAGCCTGGGAGCCTGACTCCCAGATCATGTTAAATTTTATCATTCAGTGGTCATTGTCCCATGGGGTTGCTACAGCTTCCATTTTGTGTACATTTTCTTGATCTTTTCTGAATAACGGATCAAGATGAGCATTACCTCTCATGACTTCCTTGGTGTACTGGGTCAAGAAGCAATTATGCATTACATTGACCAACTCAGACACTAAACCACTTGTCTTTCCCAGTTTATTTTAGGTTGATTGAAGTCTCCCATTAAAATAACTTTACTGTTCTCTCATATCCTTCCCATCTCTTCATAGAACAACTTGCCCTTCTTATACGGACCTGGTGGTCCATAGCATATCCCCTAGTGTTAGCTTGGATTTTTGAATTAGAGATGTCTAACCAGAGTAGTTAATCTTGTAGCTTTCTACCTCCTAGGTGTCCCTGCCATATAGGGTTACATCACCTCCTTTATTGTCCTCTCTGCCTTTTCTAAAACACTTCATACTATTTAATGTTTTATTAATTTCCCATCCTCTGGATTTAGCCATGTTTCTGATACACTTATCACATTATAGTACCCTACTGCTTCAACACCCTCCAGTTCTAGCACCTTATTTGTAATGCTTCTAGCAATCATGTATATACATCTTATAGGTTTTTCTCCTCTCATGCCCCCCCCCCCCGTGTCTGCCTGGTCCTGGTCTCTGTTCATGTATGTCTCCCTGGGTATTGATGTCCATGTCTACCCGTTGACTTGCCTTCTACCCTATGATCTGCGTCATCTGGGATCTTTTCTCCTCCCTGCCCTCCTCCCGTTCCACCTACCTAGTTTAAATTATTTTCTGTCACGGCCTTAATGTTGTTCATAAGTTTCTATGACTCTACTTGGTTTAAGTGTAGCCTGTCTCTCCTATATTAGTAATTTTTGTTTTGGAAGGATTATTTAAGAAGGTAGCATTGTTTCCACAGCATGCTGCCTGCCACTCGTTTATCTGAATCCACTAGATTCCATTCAGCCAGTCACAAATGATATAATGAATTAACAGAATTACATTCACTCAGCCACACATGATGAAACTAATTTGTTTGATTCAATTGAGTTAGCATAATTAAATCAATTCAGTAAATTCAATTCACCGAACCAAAAAATGATCAGTTAGCTGGATCTCGTCGAGTGAGGTACAAATTATGAAATGAATTCCATGTGTAGCATTTGCTGAGGGACAGATAATTACATTTATTAATTCAGTGGATTGTGCAGGATTGGCTAGGCGCAACAGAGAAAGGTCAGCAGTGGAAACAAAGGGAGTGGGACATACAAGCGAGAGAGGTGGATGCAGCAGAGGAGGGCTGCCTTCAGAAGAGAAGAGGGAGTGGGACCTACGAGAGGGACTGCGTGCACTCAGGATAGAAGGACCTCAACAGTAACTGAAGAATGGTTTCACAGTGGGGAAGAAAGGCCACAAGCATAGCGGAAGAGGGAGTAGGGTCCAGGAGCACGGCTGCAAGCAGGAATGGGAAAATGGTATGGTATTCCATGAGGGAGCAAGGTAGAGAGACAGATGGCAGAGCACCTTGGTCCCACTTTTAAAAATTCAGCAGAAGAAGGCAGATAGGGAAGTGGGAGAAATTAGCGGAGCTGGAAGATAGGAGGTCTAATGGAGAGTGGCAATGAAGCTGAAAGCCTGTAATTGGAACATTGCCAAAGTGAGGCTGGAGGGAAAATTGTGAAGAGTTAAGATTAGCTAAAAAGAACAGATCATTTTTTAAAAACTTACTGAAGTTAGGCCAAAGTGCTAGAAAAAGAGGACCAAAAAATGCGTAGAGCAGCTCTGCCAGGGTAAGTACTGGGAGGGCATCTGCCAGTGACCTCCACTCCTGACCCTGCCAAAGTATCCGGTTTTGGGGGAGGTCACTTAATTAGAATATCACCTGCAGGCACCTCGGCACTATGCGCAAACCTTGGCCACACTTCAGAGGAAGGAAATGAGAAAAACACCACTGGTCAAGCTCTAGTGCAAATGCTGGTCCTACTGGCACCTTATGTAACTTTTGTGGCCACTTTTGTAAGGGTGCTACTTTAACTCACAACGTGATCATTTTTGGGGAGCATCCAGTCGTGGAAAGAAAGAAAGACTTGGATTTATATAGCGCCTTTCACGACCTCAGGACATCCCAAAGCGCTTTACAGCCAATAAAGTACTTTTGAAGTGTAGTCACTGTTGTAATGTAGGAAATGCGAGAGCCAATATGTGCACAGCATGGTCCCACAAACAGCAATGAGATAATGACCAGATAATAAAAACAGAAAATGCTGGAAAAGCTCAGCAAGTCAGGCAACATCTGTGGAGAAAGAAACAGAGTTAACATTTCAGGTTGAAGACCTTTTGTCAGAACTGGAAGATGTTAAAGAGTTAACAGTTTTTAAGCAAACACAGAGCCACGGAGGGAGGAAAGAACAAAAGTGAAGGACTGTGATGGGGTGGAGGGCAAGAGTGATTAAATGACAAAAGATGGCAAGGCAAGGAGGGTAGTAATGGGACAAGTTAAGAAACAAAAGATAGGTCTAGAGGAGCTATAAATGGCATCAGCAGAACCATTACCAGCAACTGCAGTCCCACAAAAAAAATGGAAATTGGAAGCAGTGGTCATGGTCTGAAGTTATTGAAATCAGTGTTGAGTCCGGAAGGTTGTAAAGTGCCTAAACGAAAAATGAGGTGCTGTTCCTCGAGCTTCTGTTGAACTTCATTGGAACAGTGTAAGAGGAGAGGTCAGAATGGGAGTGGAACGGGGAATTAAAATGGCAAGCAACCAGCAGGTCAGGGTCACGCTTGCAGCGTGGATTTGGGAGGCGACAACATGTTCAAGGACTTTGGAGAGGAAAGTGAGATTAGAGATGGGGCAGTAGTTTGGGGTCAAGGTGGGTTTTTTAAGGAGGGGGGTGATGATGGCAGATTTGAAGGGGAGGGGGACAGTACCTGCGGAGAGGGAACCGTTAACAATATCAGCTAACATGGGGGCCAGGAAGGGAAGTTGGCTGATCAGCAGTTTGGTGGGAATATGATCGAGGGAGCAGGAGATGGGTCTCATGGCCAAGATGAGCTCGGAGAGGGCATGAGAGGAGAGAAACTAGAGAAAAATGCGAGTTCAGGGCTCGGGCATGGGGGAACCTTAGGGGAAGTTTGGCTTGTTGGGTAGGGGAAAGGTGGGAAGTGGCAGAGGCAGCTGAATGGATGGTCTCAATCTTAGTGACAAAGAAGTCCACGAGCTCCTCGCACATGTTGGAGGTGAGGGTAGAAGAGGCAGGGGAAAGGGATTTAAGAAGATGGTTTGTAGTGGAGAAACGAAGCCAGGGGTTATCTTTGCATTCCAGGAGGATCCTGGAATAGTGAGCGGTTTTGGCAGAGGAGAGCAGGACCCGATAGTGCTTTATGTGGTCCAGCCAGATCTGGCAATGAATGGCTAAACCAGTTGTCTGCCATAAATGTTCAAGTCTGTGTCCCTTGGACGTAAGGGAGCAGTGATGAGGGGCCGTACCAGAGGAAACGACCAGGGTGAGAGAGAAAGTAATGATTTCAATGGGGACAAGGGCATCAAAGGTGGAGGTGAGGGTCTGATTGAACAGATCGGTAGCTATAGAAATGTCATGGTGACTGGAGGGCCAAATGCTAGACAGTTGGGAATTTGAAAGTGCAATTCTAAGTGACTTGGGGGAGAGTTTTTTCCAGGGGCGGACACAAGGAAGTGGGGTTAGGAGGGTGATGTGGGTGGAAGAGAATACAACGAAGTGGTCAGAAATGGCCTTATCCATAATTGACACGATGGGAGTAGAGAGGCCACGTGAGATGGCAAGGTCGAGGGGGTGGCTGTGAATATGGGTAGGGGAGTTTATATGGAGAGAGAGATTAAGGGAGGATAGGAGGGCAGTGAATTCAGAGGAGAGAGAGTATGATGAGATGAGATGGAGGTTTGAAATCACCAAGGATGGGAAGTCGCTTGGTGCAGAGGCTGAGAGAGGAAAGCAGTGAAGGTATCTCAGTGACAAACTTGGTGTGGTACTTAGGTGGGCGGTAGAGAACAAGGATTTTAAAGGAGAGGTGAGAGCGGTGGAATAAGGTGAGATGCTCAAAGGAGGAGAAGATGCCAGAGGAGTAGGGACAGACCAAGGTTTGATTTGGTGATAAGGGCCGCACTGCCACCGTAACGGACATTCTGGAGGGAAAAGCAGGGAGGGGCCATAATAGCTGACCCACTGGCAGAGTCCACAGGGTCAGCGCTGGGGGGGGGGGGGGGTGAGTGGGACGGGAAGGAGGTTGGCAAGATTAGCCCCCAGCGGGCGTGCTGGGCGGGAAAGTCGGTGAGAGAGTAGGATGGGGCAGTTGGGGTTGCTGCTCGTAAGGAGGCAGCGACGAGTGCCTCGATGGGCCTTTCGGAGGTTGCCAAGCAAGGCACAGAGGGAAGGTGTTGGCATATCTAAGAGGGAGTCAAGCCTGGGACGGTGGCAGGAGAGTAGGAAAGTTGAGGGTTGGGGAAGGGATTTGGGGGGGCAGAGTACCCGAAAGGAGAGAAATGAAAGGAGGCACCGTGACAGGAGAGAGGGGTCTAGGAGGAGTAAAGAGAAAAGAAGAATAAAGAGGCAATAGAAGCAATGGTCTCGGGTCCGGAGCGGCAGCCAAAACATGCACACAAATGGACACAAAGAAATTCAAGTTACGTAAGCGTGGTTACATAGCAAGATTGGGTTAGATATGTCCAGTGATAAACAGGAAATAGAGAGGAGACAATAGGAGGGAGTCCAAAGTTAAAGTCAATGGAATGACCTGCAACCATAACATTGAGTTTAATCCTCTAAGAGTGTCAACAACTTTTGAGTGTAACAGTGAGCCATGCTTAAAGTTTATTACCATTGAAACCTGCCAACCAAATGCAGGTTGGTATGCGTTATATATTAAATTGCTGTTATCCTCCCATATACAACAGAATGGGGTTACTTCACAGATGTACCTTAGGTAAACAGCAGTTCACTGTCAATGATCTTCCTCACCCTTCTGAACAAGCTAGATTAAGTTATTAGGTCTTGACTTTTTTGGCTTTCCAAACATTAATAAAAAAATCTCACTTTCTGACTTAGTTATATTTACGATGCCAGTGAGTCATCAAAATAGAAATTTGAACTAGCACTGTGAAAATTATTAAAATATATAGGGTAGATTTTCGCCTTGACTGGGCAGTAATCTGGCAGAGTGGTGCACCCGCCCAGTTTTCATTGCATTGAAATCAATGGAATGAAAATCGGGTGGGTTCTAAAAAGGGTTGAAAATTTACTCTGCCAAATTACAGCCCAGATGGCAAAGATGGACATCTACCCCATACTATTTTCAAAGTAGAAAATTATTCCAGTCTGCATGCTTGAATAAAATTTGCACAAGAGACTGATGAATTCTCAAATCTTGTACAATAGTCCACACCCCTACACTAATATAGAAACATAGAAAATAGGAGCAGGAGTAGACCATTTGGCCCTTCGAGCCTGCTCCGCCATTCAATATGATCATGGCTGATCCTCTATCTCAATACCATATCCCTGCTCTCTTCCCCATACCCCTTGATGCCTCTTGTGTCTAGAAATCTATCTAGCTCCTTCTTAAATATATTCAGTGACTTGGCCTCCACAGCCTTCTGTGGTAGAAAATTCCACAGGTTCACCACCCTCTGAGTGAAGACATTTCTCATCTCTGTCCTAAATGTCCTACCCCGTATCCTGAGACTGACCCCTCGTTGTGGAACCCCCAGCCCCCCCTGCATCCAGTCTGTCTAGCCCTGTCAGAATTTTATATGTTTCAATGAGATCCCCTCTCATTCTTCTAAACTCGAGTGAATACAGGCCGAGTCGACCCAATCTCTCCTCATACGACAGTCCTGCCATTCCAGGAATCAGTCTGGTGAAGCTTCGCTGCACTCCCTCTATGGCAAGTATATCCTTTCTTAGGTAAGGAGACCAAAACTGCACACAATACTCCAGCTGTGGTCTCCCCAAGGCCCTGTATAACTGCAGTAAGACATCCTTGCTCCTGTACTCAAATCCTCTTGCAATGAAGGCCAACATACCATTTGCCTTCCTAACTGCTTGCTGCACCTGCATGTTTGCTTTTAGTGACTGGTGTACAAGGACACCCGGGTCCCTTTGTACATCAACATTTCCCAATCTATCACCATTTAAATAATACTCTGCCTTTCTGTTTTTCCTTCCAAAGTGGATAACTTCACATTTATCCACATTATACTGCATCTGCCATGTATTTGCCCACTAACTCAACTTGTCTAAATCACCTTGAAGCCTCTTTGCATCCTCCTCACAACTCACAATCCCACCTAGTTTTGTATCGACAGCAAACTTGGAAATATTTCATTTGGTTCCCTCATCCAATCATTGATATATATTGTGAATAGCTGGGGACCAAGCACTGATCCCTGCAGTACCCCACTAGTCACCGCCTGCCACCCCGAAAAAGACCCATTTATTCCTACTCTCTGTTTCCCGTCTGTTAACCAATTTTCAATCCATGTCAGTATATTACCGCCAATCCCATGTGCTTTAATTTTGCACACTAACCTCTTATGTGGGACTTTATTAAAGGCCTTTTGAAAATCCAAATAAACCACATCCACTGGTTCTCCCTTATCTATCCTACCAGTTACATCCTCAAAAAACTCCAGTAGGTTTGTCAAACATGATTTCTCTTTCATAAATCCATGTTGATTTTGTCTAATCCCCATTGGTATTTTCTAAGTGTCCTGTTATCACATCCTTTATAATAGACTCTAGCATTTTCCCTACTACTGATGTTAGGTTAACCGGTCTGTAGTTCCCTGTTTTCTCTCCCTCCTTTTTTAAATAGTGGGGTTACATTTGCCACCCTCCAGTCTGCAGGAAATGTTCCATAATCTATAGAATTTAGGAAGATGACAACCAATGCATCCACTATTTCCATGGCTACCTCTTTTAGTACTCTGGGATGCTGATTATCAGGCCTTGGGGATTTATCGGCTTTCAGTCCCATTAATTTCTCCAGCACTTTTTTTTACTAATACTAATTTTCTTTAATTCCTCCTTCTCACTAGACCATTGGTTCCCAAGCATTTTTGGGAAGTTATTTGTGTCCTCTTCCGTGAAGACAGAACCAAAGTATTTGTTTAATTGCTGTGCCATTTCCTTGTTTCCCATTATAAATTCTCCTGTTTCTGACTGTAAGGGACCTACATTTGTCTTCACTAATCTTTTTCTTTTTACACACTTGTAGAAGTTTTTACAGTCCACTTTTATGTTCCTTGCAAGTTTACTCTCATACTCTATTTTTCCCCTCTTAAGCAATCTCTTGGTCCTTTTTTGCTGAATTCTAAACTGTTCCCAATCCTCAGGTTTGCTACTTTTTCTGGCAACTTTATATGACCCCTCTTTGGATCTAATACTATCCTTAATTTCTTTTGTTAGCCATGGTTGGGCCGCTTTTCCTTTTGTGTTTTTGCACCAGAAAGGAATGTATAACTGTTGCAAAGGAATAACTAAGGAAAAGATAATGCCAAAATGGATGAAAATTAAGATAATAAAAGGAAGAGAATCAGAATGTTGAATAGCTGTGCAAGGAGGAAATATGGACAGTGTGATCAGAAGGAGGCCAAAAGTAATAGGTTAATTAAATCTATGGGTTCCCTCCTTCTTAATCTTTACATAGCATTAATATGCAATCTTTTTTTGTTTGAGATATAGAAAAACAAAAGTACATGAAGCAATGTTTACATAGTTAAACAATTATGTGCCAGGACCAGAGTCTCTCAATTTTGAGGCTTATTAATTACAATGCAGTGATCATGGAAGATAAGATGTGAAAAGAACAGGTAACACTGAGCTGTCGAGACTGCAGTATTTTTCTTCAGGATATCTCTATCCACACGCCCCCTTTCCTAAACTCTTTCTCCACATTGTGGATCTCCTTCAGTTTTTCTGACCACAGTCTCTCTCTCATACACACACACACACACACACACACACACAGACAGTCACAAATTATAGAAGTAGAGAAGTGCATCATAAGATTATAAATATTAAGAAAAGTAATTTGTGGAGATGGTACAGAATTTGGATTCCTTCTGGTTAGCATCCAGGACCATCATGAATGCTATTCTGGAGCTGGTCATTGATGGGTCTATTTGCTTATGTCAGCAGACTAACTTTCCAAGAGAAATGAGACTAGAATTGCCAAAATTACCTTTTCGTACCTGACTTTTCTCATGTGGTGTAGCCAGGAACTACTAAGAATTTTTTGATACTTTTATACAATTTTGAAATTTACTTGTAGCCAAACAATTTGAAATATTTTCTACCTGTGCACAACAAGGGGATCTTCAATCATGGAGGCATTTATTCAATATGAGTAACTGTTTTAATGGATTTTTACACTCTAGTTTTCTTCATAATTAATTATAATTTATGAAAACGTCAAATAATATAGTTGGCAAACTGCAACGACCTTATAATCACACCACAAAACAGAACTACTTGCAAGGAATTAAAACTGATTTGAATGAGGTAGATCTGTAAGCTCAACTTCTTACACTGCAGTCTCCTCTAGTGGCAGAACACATACATAACATTTAGGGCACGATTTTAAAATGCCGGCAGGCTGGCAGTGGGGTGGTGGGTATATGGGCGCACGGGTAACCCAAATACTAAAACCTTACCATTCCCCACGCGATCGCGACTTAATTTGTGGCCATTAACCTTGTTTCCGGGTTTGCTGTCCAAAAGCTGCGCAGCGGGCGGACTACGCATCCGCATGACTTGCTGTCAGCTGGAGCGTCTAGATTTAAAGGGCCATTGCATCAATGGCTTTTGCTCAAGCAAGGAGAAAGAATAGAGCAGCAGAGGGGCAAACCAGCTCCAAGATTCAGCAATGCCTCACTTGAGGTGCTGCTGGCCGGGGTGAGGAGGAGGAGGGAAATATTTTACCCGGCCGACAGGAGGAAGCGCCCTGCCTCTGCCACCAAGAAGGCCTGGCTTGAGGTAGCAGAGGAGGTCACCAGCAGGAGCAACATATCCCGCAGTTGGGTTCATTGAAGTTAGCGCTTCAATGACCTAACTAGGTCAGCAAAAGTGAGTACACTTACTGATTCTCCTGCATTCCGTGTTGCACATCACCGCACCCCCCCCCAACCTCACATTCTGCACTGCGAAGACCACTCCACCACATCACTCCTCACACCCACTTAAGGCTCATCCTCAACTTACCTTCACTTCTTGAGCACTTCCTCACCTCCCCATTTGTCACCCCACCACTACCACTCAGCTCAATCCTCATCCAATGTGATGTCTCTGTCTGATACTCACCCTCTAATGCTTCTCTTTCACGGTCAGCCTCACCCAAAGCAACGCATTCATCGGCTGACCACTTCACATTCACTTACTCAAACGTCTACTTTCTCCCCTTGTAGGAGAAAAAAGGGCAAAATGCATGCACAAGGGTGAGGACTGGAGGGGAGCCACAACAAATAGTGGTCCTCACAGAGGTGGAGGAGAAGGCCAAGGCCAAGGAGATCAGCCGCACCCTCAACTGCCTGTCCATCGGGAATGCCGAGACTGGCATCCCACAAACGTCTGGTGACGCAACTTTAACATCCATCACACACAATATGATTTGATGTTAACAATGATTGGCATGTTGAACATCTCAGTATGCTCATTGCAACATTACACATCTGTGATGATGCTTAATATTGCCTTCTGTTCTCTTCCAGGTCCTTCAATGACCGCAGCGACGGTAGAGGACAATTCCTCAGAGGAGCTCCCGGCCTCTGAGGGTGCACCGTCATATCTTACCAAGCCATCCACGAGCGCAGATACTCACACCTCGGTGGGTCCTATTAGTCAGTTAATTGGGATGGCATCTGGTGAGTCACCACACACGAGTGAGCACGAGCAAACACTGGTGGCAGGGGCAGCTGAGGAGAGCCCGTGTCGGTGGGCGCACTCCTCTCCAGGCTTTGCTCAGCTGGACGCAGATGCTGAACCCCAGAGGCCATCCTTTAAAAGGAGAATGATCAAGGGGCAGCGGTCACGTTTGCGAGGTACTGGAACAGGTGCCACGCACACTCTCCACAATAGCGCAGTGGATGGAGGAGTCCATCTCCTGCATGAGTGGAATGGTGGCACAGGTACATGCGGGAATTTCTGAGATAGTGTCGCAGGTAAATGTAGGAATGTCTGCGATAGAAGGAATGCTATCCTCCATTGAGCATCAAGCATGGCTCACAAATGAGTCCGTTCAGGCCCTAACAACAGTCATTCGGACTCAGGGTGAACAACATTCTGCCGCCTTAAAGAGGCAGACAGAAACTTTACAACAAGGTTTCCAAGGCATCATACATGTCCTCCAAACTGTTCTCCAGCAGGGTGGTAGGAGTGATGTGGGCCTGGCCCAGGAGAGGGATGATGGCGAAAGGGGACATGGAAGTGGGGACCCATTCAAAGCGCTCCCACGTCTCACCCGTTGCCCCCCCCCTCAACCAGTACCCGTAATGCTGCCTCCTCTCCAGGTGGCCAAGTCTGCCCCTGCACAGGTGCCAGTGGAGCAATCTTTGGTGGGCCCTTTACGGGCTGCAAAACCCAGAGGGCGTAGGTCGGAAGCATCTAGTCAGTCAGGGCATGAATATGAGCAACCTGCCACTACCTCTGCTGCAGCCACAGGGGATGCACCACGTAGAAGTAGTAGAAAGGGAAAGGCTAAGGATTTATGATCACGAAGGGTATGCACAAGACTGTCATGTTTTTCATTTATATTTGTATTTTGTTAAATTCACATTAAATGTTATCATTCTCACCACTACTGCCACGTATTGTCCATTCATGATTGCCTTTTGTGATAGGGCCCTTTCATGAGCTTCACCATGAACGGGGAGACTTGATGCGCACCCAGTGGGTGCGTTCACCGTGGGTGTATGTGTAGTTGTAGGACTGTTTTGTGCAGGGAGGTGGGGTTGGTGTTGGCACTGCTCTTTCCAGGTGGTGTGAGGGCTGGACTATCCTCACTTTCCATATGTCCTTATGCGAATCGTTAAAATATTAGTGACTCCTTGGCCTCAAGACCAGCCAGGTGAGCCGCTGCTCTGCCGATGGTTCCTCCCCATCGGCAGAGCAGCAGCTCTGGCGATTCCTCCCCCCCTCCTCCTCCTCTTTCTTGTCCTCCTCCTCAATGTTGATGGCAGATGTGGATGCTGGATGAGGGCATGGGGCCTCATCAACCAGTAACCCTCACTGTTGTGCAGGACACAACAGACGATTATAAATCGACCCACTCTCACTGGTGTGCATTGAAGCGCTCTCCCAGACTGATCCAGGCATCGAAATCGCGTCTTCAGCAGTCCTAGCGCATGTTCAATGACAGACCTGGTGGCGATGTGACTATTGTTGTATCGACGCTGTTCCTCACTGATGGGGTTCCTCAAAGGTGTCATGAGCCACGTGTGCAGGGGGTATCCCTTGTCTCCGAGGAGCCGTCCCTTAAGGCTGTTTGGTGCATGGAAGAGGGGCAAGATGTTGGATTCCCTCAGAATGAATGAATCGTGGCAGCTACCAGGGAATCTGGCACATAAATGAAGAAATATTTTCCTGTGGTTGCAAACGAGCTGCACGTTGATGGAGTGATACCCCTTTCTGTTGATGAATAGTCCTGGCTCGTGTGGAGGTGCTCAGATTGCTATATGCATGCAATCGATTGCCACCCTGTACCTGTGGGAAGCCAGCCATAGAGTGGAAACCCACTGCCTTCTCCGTCTGGCTGAGGTCGTCCATGAAGAAGTTGATGTATTGCGACGCCTAGCGAAACAAACCATGACCTGTCGTATGTACTTGTGCACAGACGACTGAGAGACCCCGGTGATGTACCTGGTGGTGGCCTGGAAGGATCTGGAGGTGGAGAAGTTGAGGGCAGTGGTCACTTTAACTGCGTCGGGCAATGCGATGCCACCAGGCCCAGCCGGGAGCAGCTCAGCATGAAGGAGGCTGCAGATGTCTGTGACCACCTGGCAACTCACTCTCAGCCTCTGTATGCACTGCCCCTCAGAGAGGTCCAGGAAGCTCAGCCTTGATCTCTAGACCCTCTCACGAGGGTAGTGCCTCCTACGATGTCGGTCTCTCTGTTGATGCCCTCTCTGCTGAGCAACACTGAGAAATCAAAGAAATATAAGTGGGACCATCATGTTGAAACTGGACCAGTTGGGACCCACCTTGATTACTGGATTTGGTTCTGGTAACCAAAGAAAGTGGGGCACATCCAAACCCTGCATGTGGTGCAAAGAAGGGCAAAGTCCTTATGAGTTATGAAGAAATGTTAGAAAACTTCAGACTCCAGCCTTGAAAGAAGGCAAATGAAAAGGGATCCTTAAAGATATATAACATTGTCACGTTGCGGGAATTTTTGATAATTTGTTTACAGAAGGGATTTGGGGGGAAAAGAGTGACATTTAAATATTTTTAAAGTAAAGTGTATTCACACAAGTTGTTTTTGAAAAGTGCACTAAGATGAAAGGTGGTTAGATTGCAAATGGGCTAGATGTTACAGTTGTTCCCCTAAGACCATAAACAATAAGCAATTCATCAGCCTGTCTTTTTGAAGCGGAGTTTGTAACGTAGGAAACGCAGCAGCCAATATACGCACAGCAAAGTCCCACAACAGCAATGAGATAATGACCAGATCATCTGTTTTTTTAAGTGATGTTTGCTAAGGAATAAATATCAGCCACCTCAGAGAGCAAATGAGCCTTGGTTTATCATCTCATCCAAAAGCCAGCACCTCCAACAGTTCAGCACTTCCTCAGTACTGCACTGAAGTGTCAGCCTAGAATTTTGTGCTTAAGTCCCTGGAGTGGGACTTGAACCCACATCCTTCCGACTCAGAGGCAAGAGTGCTACCCACTGAGCCATAAGGCTATAGAAGTTCACTTACTCTGCCCAGTATCTACTTATGTGATAGCATAACCCAGGGTGATCTGAACCGGATATAGGTCTTTTTTGCATGTACCCACACATGCTTCGCCAATCTTTTTAAAAATGGACTGAGAAAACACCTGATGTGGAGAAGCATAGCATGTTCATTATTTTGTATTATTACACAACGACAAGTTGTACTGATTGAATGAAGTAAGTCTGATCATAATCATGCTCTGTATGTTCAGTTGCTGTGAAATAAAGCAGCTCAAGGAGTCATACCTGGCTTTGCCTTCCCAGGTGTTTTATCAGTTCACCATTGAAAAGATTAGGGAAGCATGTGTGGGTTCATGTGACAGACACAAATATCTGGTTCAGATCACAAGGAACTACTACTGGTACACTCCAGAGCTATGCTATCATATAAGTAGACATTGGGTGGTATGAGTCTACTTTTGCAATTGAAGGGCATGGGATCCACTTATGGGAGTGACTGACGCTACTGATCCTGAGACCGGAAGTGGCAGCAAAGAGAATGGACCTCGTTGCGCCCATTTTCCGGGCAGAAAACAGGGGCAAGAAGGACTAATTTGAACTCTCCAATCAGGCTTCTGCCCCAGCCACAGCACTGAAATGGCCCTCATGAAAGTCACAAACGGCATCCCATGTGACTGTGAACACGGTGTACTATCCCCCTTCTCAACCTGTCTGCAGCCTTTGATACGGTTGACCACACCATTCTTCTCCAACACCTCTCCCCCATTGTCCAGTTGGGTGGGATTGCCCTCGCCTGGTTCCATTCCTATCTGTCCTGACATAGCAAGAGAATCTCCTGCAATGGCTTCTCTTCCCACTCCCGCACCATTACCGTTGGAGTCCCTCAAGGATCCATCCTTGGCCCCCTCCTTTTTTTCATCTACATTCTGCCCCTCGGCGACATCATACTAAAACACAATGTCAGATTCCACTTGTACGCTGACGACACCCAGCTCTACTTCACCACCACCTCTCTCGGCTCCTCCGCTGTCTCTGATTTGTCACGCTGCTTGTCCAACATCCAATATTGGATGCGCAGAAATTTCCTCCAATTAAATATTGGGAAGACCAAAATCACTGTCTTCAGTTCCTGCCACAAACTCGATTCCCTAGCCACTGACTCCATCCTCCTCCCTGGCCAATGTCTGAGGCTGAACCAGAAGGTTTGCAACCTAGGCATCCTATTTGACTCTGAGCTGAGCTTCCGACCCCATATCGTCTCCATCACCAATATCGCCTTCATCCACCTCCATAATATCGTCCGTCTCCGCCCCTGCTCCAGCCCATCGGCTGCTGAAACCCTCATCCACGCCTTTATTACCTCCAGACTCGTCCATTCCAATGCTCTCTTGGCCGGTCTCCCACCTTCCACCCTCCATAAACTTCAGCCCATCCTAAACTCTGCTGCCCATATCCTAACTAGTACCAAATCCTGTTCACCTAGCGCCCCTGTACTCACTGACCTACATTGGCGTGCTCCTCCAATTCTGGCCTCTTGTGCATCCCGATTTCCATTGCCCCACCATTGGCGGCCATGCCTTCAGCTGTCTAGGCCCTAAGTTCTGGAATGTCCTCCCTAAACCTCTCTTTCCCCCTTTAAGGTGCTCCTTAAAACCTACCTCTTTGCTCAAGCTTTTGTCACCTGTCCTAATACCTCTTTATGTGGCTCGGTGTCAAATTTTGTTTGATAAATCTCCTGTGAAGCACCTTGGGCTGTTTTATTTTGTTAAAGGCATCATATAAATGCAAGTTGTTGTTTTGTTGCTGCTGCTGTACCCTTGAGTAGACGTTAGGCAAGGACAAGGATGTGTGGGAGAGCTGCCCAAGGCGGCTTCTGCATATCTCTTATTGGCCAGGTCAGAGCATCCTCCCTCCCCCTTGACCACTGTTAGTGATTAGTCCAGGGAGACTGTCAGAGAAAATACCAGGACTTGAGCGCATATTTGAGGCAGACATTCTGGTCATGCTGTCCTGTAATGAAACATTAAACCGAGGCTCTGCCTTCCTACTCAGATTACACCATTTGAAGAAGAACAGGGAATTCTCCTGATATTCTGGCCAAAGATTTTTCTTCAACCAATATCATCAAAACCAGATTGACTGTCATTCATCTCTTTATGCCATGAAAAAATGGCTGCCCCATTTGCTACATGACAGTTACTGCACTTCAAAAGTAATTAATTTTGGTAAGGAACTATATAAATGCAAATATTCACTTTTTCTCTTCCATCCATTTTTTCCTTAATGTCTCTGGCAAGTGTAACAAATAAGCAGAGGTGTACTAATTAGAAGTGAAAATACAACACAAAAAGCTAAATGATGAGTGCAAATAATTAGAATACTTACAGATTTTTTCCTCTCAATTTGGTCTCCTGATGGTTCCATAGGTGTGGGCACACCTCTAGTACATCAGTCATACAGCCATTGAAAGGTGTATGACCCTTGATAGTGAGTGTCAGCAAGCTATTCCATTGTGGAGTGCACCTGAGCCTAACCCTGTCTTCATGTAGCATCCATACACATGTACTTTCTACCGGGGTCACTGGATAGCAAAAAGGAGCTGAAACCCTGGCTGATTTCTCCTCCGTAACCCAGAAGTACTATGGCCGTAGCACCCCACTATGGCCCCAGCTGAGATCAGTTGACTCATAAGAAATAGGAGCAGGAGTAGGCCATAAGAGTAGACTCAATGCAAACCAGGAATCAATCCTGTGACCTTCTGGTCTGTATGACCAGTACAACATTAGGCAGTGCATTTATCTATCGAGCCATTGGAGGAGTAGTTTTTTTTAACGTGAGTGGCAGAGTGTTTTTGTCTTGATGAAAAGGTTATAGTTTATGTCCTAAAACTATCTGTCACGAAACTATGTCTGCTACACTTTTCATCAGTTCTCTTTCAGGCCATTAGATGGAGCAGCACACCAAGTTGTTCCACCTCTGAAACTGGAGATGATCTAGTTTACCCAGCATGTGTTGATCTTCTGTTAGCCAATCACAGGATGGCACTGGAGCCACGTACTGAATTCTGCAAGCCAGCCCATTCCAATCTAGTAAATGGATGAAAATGTGAGGAAATGACGAAATAAACCTACAAGGGGATGACATTCCCTTTATGAATTGCTGGAGTAATTAATATATCATGGTTTAAATCATAAAAAGCCATATGGAGAAATTCAATTCACAGTCGCCTGTTTTTCCAGCATGAAATCAGCGTTAGATTTAGGAATTTTATGTTGCGAACTGTCACGCCTGATCTGGACCACAAGTACGCCAGACACCATTTTGATTTAGGTAACTTTTTGTTGTCCAGGCGCCCCTGACTGATACAAGCATTAGGTTCTTTAAATACACAAATCAGGGTCCTACATCAGTTATAGGACCCCAAATGTAAAATTCAGGTACAAATGGACAGAGAACGCACCGTTCATGCACCACCTAGTTCTACAAAGCATTAAGCAGCCTAAGCAGCGATCCATAAAGGGACCACAGGAGGCCGTTCAAAAAAAGGCCCAGCAAATTTTGAGTTTTTATTTTTGTCGACCCAAGAGAAACAGCAGTGCTCCTTCTAGGCCTAAAAGCACTCTGGCCTGCCAAACCAGCAGTCCTTAAAGGGACCACTTTCTATGTATTAAAGTTCAATCAACTGGCTCTGGTATCAGGTGCGACCCATAGCCTGTAAAGAGCATGGCCCTAATTTTAACTAACTCCGCGCCCCCACCCTGCCACCTGGCAGAAACCAGGCCAGAGGGACAGTTAAAATGGAGTGGGGGACTTACCTACTCCATTCCCTTGCTTCTCTGGGTCTCCCTTGCCCTAGAATCTGGAGCCCTCTCCCACCCCTCATCAATTAGCTAACTGCCGGGTACCATTCCCATGGGTCCCTGGCGGCAGCCTCCTCCCGCCCGAGTCCCCGCTCCAGCTTGGCAGCCAGGCAGTGATTTCTGGCGGGTTCGGGCAGGAGTCGTGGCCTGAATATTAAAATCAGGCCTGGGAGGTGCAAGCCCAGACCCCTCGCGCAGACGGATCCCAGCCTGACTTAAAACCAGGACCAATGAAGCAGCAAGAATTGAGTTCCATGTATCAGAAACGAGATACACTGTGCAACATGGGTTCAGCCATGTACATAACAATATACACGCACTGGAAAATGTTTTTCAATTAGTCCCGCACCAGGCAATGCATTCATAAACTGAACTATCAAGCGAGCTAAAAAGAATGTAGTTCTTATCTGAAGTAAACATATGGTTCTTCTGCAAGAATAAATACGTTTGTTCATATGTCTGGAAAACTTGCAAAACACAAGCCAACTTACTTTTTCAACCTTCATGTTTGCTTTTGGACTTGTCTCTAAAATCCTCATCCCATGTTTCTTTGCCAATTTTATAATTATTAACAGACATGTAAGTACATGCACACTGCACTCATTTCTTTCTACGTATTAGAGAAGAAAATGGCTTTAAAATTGTCTTAAACTGAAACTGTTCAGTTTGTTGAATTTTCATGACCTAACCATTCCAAGCAACATGAACAGTTAAAGAAGAATTCTTCCCTTCAGTTTTCTCCCCTTTCCCCTCTTCCCTGAAGGTAGTGACACATGCTGGGGTGATGTTCCACATCAGCAGTCAATCTCATTCATATGGCCATGTAAGCCTGGACTGTGAGTGGCACAGGGTAGCACAGCCAAAAACCAACCCTGTTATCACCTGGCATTTTTCCAATCATACTTCCAGCTGGGGGCACTGGACAGCAATAAGCAATGAAACCCTGGATGATTTTTACCTTTCTTATCCCAGGAATATTGGAACTAATTATTGCATGCACACACCGACCACAGCCAAGATCAGCTGACTCAGCATTGACCAGGGTTTGAATCTGAAACCTTTCTGTTTTGGCTCAATACTAAAGGAAATAAAAATTGGGAGAGATGTAAAACAGGCTGCCGATTCTGTATCACCCATTTTACACTATCTCACAAAGTCAAAATTACCCTCATTGTGTTTTAAACCACTTTTTAAAAGTAGGTTGTCAAGAGAGGAAATGACAAAAACCATAAAAAAGAGATTCTCTTATTCTGGGAACATAGGAACAGGAGTAGGCCATTCAGCCCCTGGTGCCTGCTCCGCCATTTGATAAGATCATGGCTGATCTGTGATCTAACTCCATATATCCGCCTTTGGCCCATATCCCTTAATACCTTTGTTTGGCAAAAAGCTATCTATCTCAGATTTAAATTTAGCAATTGAGCTAGTATCAATTGCCATTTGCGGAAGAGAGTTCCAAACTTCTACCACCCTTTGTGTGTAGAAATGTTTTCTAATCTCGCTCCTGAAAGGTCTGGCTCTAATTTTTAGACTGTGCCCCCTACTCCTAGAATCCCCAACCAGCGGAAGTAGTTTCTCTCTATCTACCCTATCCATTCCCCTTAATATCTTATAAACTTCGATCAGATCAACCCTTACCTTCAAAACTCCAGAGAATACAAGCCCAATTTGTGTAATCTCTCCTCGTAACTTAACCCTTGAAGTCCAGGTATCATTCTGGTAAACCTACGCTGCACTCCCTCCAAGGCCAATATGTCCTTCCGAAGGTGCAGTGCCCAGAACTACTCACAGTACTCCAGGTGCGGTCTAACCAGGGTTTTGTATAGCTGCAGCATAACTTCTTCCCCCTTGTAGTCCAGTCCTGTAGATATAAAGGCCAGCATTCCATTAGCCTTACTGATTATTTTCTGCACCTGTTCATGACACTTCAATGATCCATGTACCTGAACCCCTAAGTCCCTTTGGACATCCACTGTTTTTAACTTTTTAACCATTTAGAAAGTACCCTGTTCTATCCTTTTTTGATCCAAAGTGGATGACCTCACATTTGTCTACATTGAATTCCATTTGCCACAGTTTTGCCCATTCACCTAATCTATCAATATCGCTTTGTAATTTTATGTTTTCATCTACACTGCTTACAATGCCACCAATCTTTGTGTCATCGGCAAACTTAGATATGAGACTTTCTATGCCTTCATCTAAGTAGTTAATAAATATTGTGAATAATTGAGGCCCCAAGACAGATCCCTGCGGGACTCCACTAGTCACATCCTGCCAATGTGAGTACCTACCCATTATCCCTACTCTTTGTCGCCTTCCTAACCAAGTCCGTACTTTTCCCTCGATTCCATGGGCTTCTATCTTAGCTAACAGTCTCTTATGTGGTACCTTATCAAATGCCTTCTGGAAGTCCATATAAATAACATCCATTGACCCTGTCCACTACTTTAGTCACCTCTTCAAAAAATTCCATCAGGTTTGTCAGGCATGACCTAACTTTCACAAATCCATGCTGGCTCTCTCTGATTAACTGAAAATTCTCGAAGTGTTCAGTCACCCTATCCTTAATTATAGACTCCAGGATTTTCCCCACAACAGATGGTAGGCTAACTGGTCTATAATTCCCTGGTTTCCCTCTCTCTCCTTTCTTAAAAAGCGGAGTGACATGTGCAATTTTCCAATCTAGAGGGACAGTTCCTGAATCTAGAGAACTTTGAAAGATTATACTTAGGGCATCTGCAATGTGCTCACCTACTTCCTTTAAAACCCTGGGATGGAAACCATCTGTTCCTGGGGATTTGTCACTCTTTCGTGCTATTATTTTCTTCATTACTGTTGCTTTACTTATGTTAATTTTATTGAGTCCCTGTCCCCGATTCAATATTAGTTTTCTTGGGATTTCCGGCATGCTATCCTCTTTTTCTACTGTAAATACTGACGCAAAGTAATTGTTCAACATGTCCGCCATTGTCAATGACAATATCCCCACTTTCAGTTTTTAAGGGGCCAACACTGATCCTGACCATCCTCTTTTTCCTAATGTAACTATAAAAGTTCTTCTATTGGTTTTGATATCCCTTGCAAGTTTCTTTTCATACTCTCTTTTTGTAGCTCTTACTATCTGTTTTGTGACCCTTTGTTGATCTTTGTATCTTTCCCATTCGCCAGGATCTGTGCCATTTTTTGCCTTTTTGTATGCCCTTTCCTTATGTCTTATATTCTGTGTGTTATTTTTTCTGGATAATTCTATCTCATCAATGGTGATTCCATAATTTTTTCTCTGCCTTCCAGTTATCCGACTATCTAGATGCCTCTAGATCTTAATGGCACTTTTTGAAACATTCTTCTTCCTCCTTTTCCCATTACTTTTCTGCCTTCTTCTCCTTATTGGGTACAGCTCCATGTCCCTCCTCCCCCACCAGTACCTCCTTCTCCCTATAGCTCAGCTACTCAATGCTTATTTAGTTGAGCCACATGAACCACTGCAGGGTTTCTTTAACAGTGCATTTACTTTACAGCTCAATTTCAGCAACAGATTTCGGTGTAAGATAAATCAGGTGACATTGTGTCCTCCAGATGCACCTAGATGCTTCTCAAGGGGAGATCCAGCAATGCAACAGTACAAATGCTGTGCAGAGCAAGGGAACAATTTTCTGCCTGCTTGGATAGGCCGGTGATGTGGTTTACCAGTCACTCTCCTGCAAGGACCTTCAGGGCAGGCTGTTAATAAAACTGCAAATTGTTTGCTTGTTGCACCAGTGCCATGGAATCTGCCCAGCATTGTAAACTGGGTAAATTCTACAGCACCAGGAACCTTGAAGCAATTCTAAATAATATAAATGCACCAATGTGCTGTGATACCTTTTAAAATTTCTCTGCTGAAGCGAAGAATTTATTGTGATTGTCATAGGTTTTCCTTACAGGCAAATTTTAATCGTTCTTATCCCTGTTGTCTGATGTGTAGCCGTTATAAATTGAAAAGATTTTGCTTCTTACCTACATCATTCCAGTTCTTTATAAGAAATCACTGTTTATAGTGATCTTAAGGAGGTGTTTGTCCTTGGCAGACATGGATTACTATTTTGTATTGTTTGGGCATGTGCAAATATGCAAAGTATGCTGCAAAACAGTTTTGCGTCCAGAATTTACCATGAAGAATGCTAGGAATTCAAGTCAAAGTGTTTTTAATGATATCAGGACTCAATGATAACATTTAACCTGGCAAAATGTGGGAAGTGGTATTCCACAAGGATCAATGCTGGGACCACCATTGTTCACCTTATACATAAACGATTTGGACTCGGGATTTGGAAGTACAATTTAAAAATTTGCGGATGACACCAAATTGGGGGGCATAGTTAATACTGAGGAGGACTGCGACAAAATACAGAAAGATATTAATAAACTTGCAGAATGGGCGTGTAATTGGCAAATGAATTTCAATATAGACAGGTGTGAGGTGGTACATTTTAGTAGGAATAATAAGGAGGCCACATACTTGTTGGAAAATAAGAGGCTAAACCGGGTGGAGGAGCAGAGGGATTTAGGAGTACAGACACACAAATCACTAAAATTAGCGACGCCAGTTAATAAGACCATAAAAAAGCAGACCAAGCACGGGGTTCATTTCTAGAGGAATAGAATTGAAAAGTAAAGAAGTCATACCAAACTTATACAGAACCTTGGTTAGACACACTTGGAGTACTGTGAACAGTTCTGGTCTCCACACTATAAAAAGGATATAGAGGCACTGGAGAAGTTGCAAAAAAGATTTACCAGTATGATACCAGAAATGAGAGGTTATACCTTTTTGGAAAGGTTGAATAGGCTGGAGCTCTTTTCTCTAGAAAAGAGAAGTCTGAGGGGTGACCTGATAGAGGTCTTTAAAATTATGAAAGGGTTTGATAGGGTAGACGTAGAGAAGATGTTTCCACTTGCGGGGGAGACCAGAACGAGGGGCCAAAATATAAGATAGTCACTAATAAATCCAATAGGGAATTCAGGAGAAACTTCTTCACCTAGAGAATGGTAAGAATGTGGAATTCACTATCACAAGGAGTAGTTGAGGCAACTAGCATAGATGCATTTAAGGGGAAGCTAGATAAACACATGAGGGAGAAAGGAATAGAATGTCGATAGGGTTAGATGAAGAAGGCTCATGTGGAGCATAAACACTGACATGGACCTCTTCAGCCGAATGGCCTGTTTCTGTGCTGTACATCCTTTGTAAATCTACCTGTCGCAAATGCATCTGTCCATGACAGTATTGGTAGGAGTGACCACCGCACAGTCCTCATGGAGACAAAGTCCCGTCTTTGCACTGAGGACACCATCCAACGTGTAGTGTGGCACTACCACTGTGCTAAATGGGATAGATTCAGAACACATCTAGCAGCTCAAAACTGTGCATCCATGAGGCGCTGTGAGCCATCAGCAGCAGCAGAATTGTATTCCAGCACAATCTGTAACTTCATGGCCCGGCATATTCCTCACTCTACCATTACCAACAAACCAGGGGATCAACCCTGGTTCAATGAGGAGTGCAGAAGAGCATGCCAGGAGCAGCACCAGGCATACCTAAAAATGAGGTGCCAACCAGGTGAAGCTACAACTCAGGACTACATGCATGCTAAACAGCGGAAGCAACATGCTATAGACAGAGCTAAGCGATTCCATAACGAACGGATCAGATCAAAGCTCTGCAGTCCTGCCACATCCAGTCGTGAATGGTGGTGGACAATTAAACAACTAACGGGAGGAGGAGGCTCTGCAAACATCCCCATCCTCAATGATGGCGGAGTCCAGCACGTGAGTGCAAAAGACAAGGCTGAAGCGTTTGCAGTCATCTTCAGCCAGAAGTGCCGAGTGGATGATCCATCTCAGCCGCCTCCCGATATCCCCAACATCACAGAAGCCAGTCTTCAGCCAATTCGATTCACTCCACGTGATATCAAGAAACGGCTGAGTGCACTGGATACAGCAAAAGCTATGGGCCCCGACAACATCCCGGCTGTAGTGCTGAAGACACGTGCTCCAGAACTAGCTGCGCCTCTAGCCAAGCTGTTCCAGTACAGCTACAACACTGGCATCTACCCGACAATGTGGAAAATTGCCCAGGTATGTCCTGTCCACAAAAAGCAGAACAAATCCAATCCGGCCAACTACCGCCCCATCAGTCTACTCTCAATCATCAGCAAAGTGATGGAAGGTGTCGTCAACAGTGCTATCAAGCGGCACTTACTCACCAATAACCTGCTCACCGATGCCCAGTTTGGGTTCCGCCAGGACCACTCGGCGCCAGACCTCAGTACAGCCTTGGTCCAAACATGGACAAAAGAGCTGAATTCCAGAGTGAGGTGAGAGTGACTGCCCTTGACATCAAGGCAGCATTTGACCGAGTGTGCCACCAAGGAGACCTAGTAAAATTGAAGTCAATGGGAATCAGGGGGAAAACTCTCCGGTGGTTGGAGTCATACCTAGCACAAAGGAAGATGGTAGTGGTTGTTGGAGGCCAATCATCTCAGCCCCAGGGCACTGCTGCAGGAGTTCCTCAGGGCAGTATCCTAGGCCCAACCATCTTCAGCTGCTTCATCAATGACCTTCCCTCCATCATAAGGTCAGAAATAAGGATGTTTGCTGATGAATGCACAGTGTTCAGTTCCATTCGCAACCCCTCAAATAATGGAGCAGTCCGAGCCCGCATGCAGCAAGACCTGGACAACATCCAGGCTTGGGCTAATAAGTGGCAAGTAACATTTGCGCCAGACAAGTGCCAGGCAATGACCATCTCCAACAAGAGAGAGTCTAACCACCTCCCCTTGACATTCAACGGCATTACCATCGCTGAATCCCCCACCATCCACATCCTGGGGGTCACCATTGACCAGAAACTTAACTGGACCAACCATATAAATACTGTGGCTACAAGAGCAGGTCAGAGGCTGGGTATTCTGCGGCGAGTGACTCACCTCCTGACTCCCCAAAGCCTTTCCACCATCTACAAGGCACAAGTCAGGAGTGTGATGGAATACTCTCCACTTGCCTGGATGAGTGCAGCTCCAACAACACTCTAGAAGCTCAACACAATCCAGGACAAAGCAGCCCGCTTGATTGGCACCCCATCCACCACCCTAAACATTCACTCCCTTCACCACCGGCGCACTGTGGCCGCAGTGTGTACCATCCACAGGATGCACTGCAGCAACTCACCAAGGCTTCTTCGACAGCAGCTCCCAAACCCGCGACCTCTACTGCCTAAAAGGACAAGGGCAGCAGGTACATGGGAACAACACCACCTGCACGTTCCCCTCCAAGTCACACACCATCCCGACTTGGAAATATATCACCGTTCCTTCATCGTCGCTGGGTCAAAATCCTGGAACTCCCTTCCTAACAGCACTGTGGGAGAACCTTCACCACACGGACTGCAGCGGTTCAAGAAGGCGGATCACCACCACCTTCTCAAGGACAATTAGGGATGGGCAATAAATGCCGGCCTCGCCAGCGACACCCACATCCCATGAACGAATAAAAAAAATTCTTTGTAACCCCTGCCAATCACAAAATGTATAACTTTTTAACTTGGCTAAATAGCAGATATATCAGGAGAGAAAAATCATTCTCTTCTTACTATTGAAAGACAAATGGTTGTCCGTGTGAACTTCATTTAAGGTTTTAAGTTGCAGCAGAAATCAAATATGATGTGTTTATCAGTATGGCATGCTTCATGCTAATTATGGGCTCAATCCACATTTATTTGAAACTTCTCAAAGACAATATTTAGATGTTTCAAATAAAGCACATATTATAGATTATTTCTTTTCTAACCCGATTCTATTTTTCATTCCCCTGTTTATATTTAAGGTAAGTACTTCAGACTTTGTGATGAGCGCCTTCATATCAATTCCTATTTCTTATGCCACCTTTTCTTCATAATGTACTTCCCTGGCCAAGGTGAGACAACCATTCACCCAGGAAAGTGGAAGAAATGTGAAACTTACTTAAGGAGCTTATAGAATCATAGAATCATACAGCACAGAAGGAGGCCATTCAACTCATCATGCCTGTTCTGGCTCTCTGAAAGAGCTATCCAATTAGTCCCACTCCCCTGCTTTTCCCCACTTAAATAAGAACATAAGAAATAGGGAGCAGGAGTAGGCCTCAAGCCTGCTCCGCCATTCAATCAGATCATGGCTGATCTTCGACCTCAATTCTACTTTCCTGCCCGATCCCCATATTTCTTGATTCCCCTAGAGTCCAAAAATCTATCCATTTCAGCCTTGAATATATTCAATGACTCAGCATCCACAGCCCTCTCGGGTAGAGAATTCCAAAGATTCACAACCCTCTGCGTGAAGAAATTCCTCTTCATCTCAGTCTTGAATGGCTGACTCCATATCCTGCGTTTGTGCCCCCTAGTTCTAGACTAGGGGGCATAAATGATCTCTCAGCATCTAAAACAATCTCTCAGCATCTAAGCCAATTATTTAGTACCTGCCTAAAAATAATGCACGCGGGGACGTAGTACAGCCATGTTAAGAGTTTGTTTGTGAATGTCACTGGTTGGAAAATATCCCCGAATTCTATGTGTGCTTCTCATTATACTAAGCTAGCACGATATTGCAGCATTATCACTGTTGCTGGGACCTTCTCATTTTGTGATGTTTATACTTTATTTGCTCTGAGCATGTTTTGTCCATTTTACATGGATTGTTGTGACTAATCAAATTCTTACCTCTTCTCCATTCTTCTTAGAAAATTCGCGTTCATTTCTCTCTCATAGTTATTTCCAATGATAACCTTCTCTGCATTTTCATTTTGCTGAAAACCGAAATAACAGAATAAATTAGAGATTAAACGGATGTGTATTGAGCCAAGTATAATCTCAGTCCCAACACAGAATGAAAGCTGCTCAAAACTCCCTCAGTAGTTTACTGGGCAAAGGCACTGACAGACCAGAAGTTCCTATGTCCCATCACCGATCTGTGTTGAGTTAGCTGATCTCAGCCAGAGCAGTAGTTGGGGTGCTACAATAGCCTCAGCACCTCTAGACTAAGAGGGGGGAAAAAACTAACTAGGGTTTCTGCCCCTGATAGTTATGCAGTGGCTCCTGCTGGAAACTGCCTGTGAATAGATGGTTTCCATGATGAAATAGTCTATTGATACAGACTGTCCAGGCTGGTGAGTGAAGAATGACCAATGGAGTGACAAAACCCATGGAACCATATTCCAACAAATCTTCAGAAAAGGAGGGGAGAAAATTTTTGAAAGAACTGCATCATTTCTATTCACTGACCCTAATCCATATTGGATACTGCTTCCCAGAATTCAGCTGCACTAGAGAGTTTCTGAGGAAAGCCAAAATGAGTTATGCAATATTGGGAGATTTTAACCCCACCCGCCCAGCAGAAACCAGGCAGGTGGGCAGTTAAAATTGTCCAGGTTATTTACATGCCCAGGAGCAATCTGGAACTGACCTTTCCCAATCTCCTCTATTCAGTAGCCGGCAAGGAAACGTGGCCAAAGTTGGCGGGGACCTTTTTTACATATGCATGTTGGGGCCCGATGACATCATCAGGACACGACTGTCATTTTAACTGGACAGCCTGAGCGGGAAACCACAGTGGCTTTCCCACCAGGTGAAAACAGTGGGGAAGAGGATCAGGGCCTGAAGAGGCCCAAGCAGGTAAGTTTTTTCACTTTCTTTGTGGGGCCAGGAGTGACAGTGGGCGGCCTCTGGACCATATGGTTTTTCATTGCTTCCCAGGTGGATGGGAAGTTGGCTGGCGAGATTTAAATGAGTCCCGGGAATTAAAATTGCCCAGGCCTCGTTTCTGAAGCAGTGAGAGAGATTCTAACTTACACCACTACCCATCCGCCCAAAACCCACTGAGAGTTAAAAACAGGGCAATATTTTTGTTTTGTTGATAGTAATCATTTTTATGTTATAAATGATATGATGCAATGATAATCATTCAACGATATTATCACCAATTGAGTACATGCTTTATGAATAACATCTCTAGTGTCTGCCATACACTTCGGTCTCTCTTCTACATTGTAACTATCAACTTTCTTCTTTCTCACTGATTAAGTGTTTAAGTCTCTATATTTTTCTCCTTTCCCTTTGTTTAATTTCTACTTTACAATACTTTCAATATTCACCAATCATATTATGCAAGATCTTTCTCTCCAATTTCAATTTTCTCACCAATCAACATTCCACCAAAAGAAATCCACCCAATCATACTCAAACAACAACAACTTGCATTTATATAGCACCTTTAACATAGTAAAAGGAACCTAGGCGTTTCACAGGAGCGTTATCAAACAAAATCTGACACCAAACCATATAAGGAGATATTAGGAAAGGTGACCGAAAGCTTGGCCAAAGACATAGGTTTTAAGGAGTGACTTAGAGGAGCGAGAGGTAGAGAGGTGGAGAGGTTTAGAAAGGGAATTCCAGAGCTTAGGGCCTAGATAGCTGAATGGTGGAACAAAGGAAATCGGGGATGCGCAAGAGGACAGAATTGGAGCAAAAAGAAATTGTCTGAGACATAGATGCTATGTTAGTTCTGCATCCGTTCCACTACATGCCCCTAAAAATAATACTTATCACATGATAAACAATAAAAACAAATCCAGGAACATAACCTCCCCCGCCCCTTTCCCGCAAGTCTGAATATCCTGGACTCTTGTGTACACTCTCTCCTCCCAGACTGCAATTTCCAAGAGCCACCACCTGTGCTGATGGCTGCTGACTAGGATCGTAGTTCAGATGCTCACTAAGTAGAGAGCAAAAGGGAAAGTGAAAAGAATTAAGAAAAAAAACATAAAGGAACATAGAAGGGAAAAGAGGAGAGAAGTGGCAGAGAAAGAAGTGAACAGAAGAGTAAAGCATTTTTTTAAAAGCACAGAGCAGCCCCATTATGCAAAAGTGCAGGAGTTTGTTTCCAATGAACAAACTGCCAAAGTTACTTATCCAGACAGGAACTGGGAGGAGGCAAAGAGACAAGACGAGTTTGCTGAAAATGCATGTGTTCAGCAAATGAAAAAAGGTAGATGGACATGAGAGATTTAATTGCAGATGAGTGACATGGTCAATGGAAGAAAGTCTTGAGAGAGAGAGCGAGCAGCAGAAAGTTAGTCAGGGAGCAGCACAAGGAGACACAATGATTAGAGAACAGCAGAGAAACCAGAGAACAAATATTACAGAAACTGCAAACAGAAAGGAGGAATGAGGGAGTGAAAAATAAAAATAGTGTAGAAACTGGAGGGAGATACAGGCAGATACAAACAAACAGATAGGAACAGATGTCCAGAGAAATATAGTCGGAATGAGGGAGAGAAAATAATACAGAAACTGCAGAGAAAGATAGAAACAGACACCCAGAAAAAGAGAGAGAAAAGTAAGGACAGAAAATATAGGCACGATAAAATACTGAAGACAGAGAAAATACTTTTTAAATTACAATTGAACTATAAACATTCTGAAAATCTTCTAACACTGATTTCTAAAGAATTGCAATCCAAGAAATAGAGAAAAGAGACACAAATGATATTGCGGGAAAAGGAGAGTGAAACAGACCCTCTTGGGGAGAGAGATCCTCTTGGGGGAAAGGAAGAGGGATGGAGTGAGACACTTGCGAAGGGAGAGAAAGAGAGAGATTATCTTGGGGACTACACAGATAGAGACAGATGTGAGAGAAAAAAGGAGTCTATTGAGCAGGTGGTGAGGAGAAGTGGAGAGAGAGAGTCTGTTATGGGAAAACCCTGCTGAAAGGGAAAGAGAAAAAGTGAGATGGACACCCTGCTAACTGAGGAAGAACTAGAGCGAGAGAATACAATAGCCTCGAAGGAGAGAAAAGATACAGAAATCATTTGCTGGGAATTTTCTCGGCCTCAGTTTGTCTAATGCTGAGCGATCTGGATGCTGGGACGAACCAAGTGGCCAGATCTGGGTCCAAACCTGAATCCCCAATTAAATGTGCTGCTCTGACATTGCAATTGCTCCCCTTATAAACCAGGTTGATTGGGCCTTGTTAAAATAATTAATCTTGCCGGTGACACAGCCTTGGCCCCCAAAGAAAAGCCCAGAAAATATTTAAGTATTGTTCCATTACAAAGGGGGCTGTTGGAACACCTAGCACTTGTCTCCTGAGGGTAGAGAGGGTGGGGAAAGGCCTAACAACCCCCTCACCAGAACTGGCATAGCTGATATCATGGGACTGGCAGGCACTATAGATATGCTCTTGGTGGTGTGGGTGTATGCTATTTGCATGCAAAACAGGTGAACTCCCCAACCTCGCAAACTTTGACAGAGTCAATGGCAGAGGCCCAGGTAGGCACATCTCTGCACTTATGCCAGCGTGCACCCTTGAGGAAATTTGGACTCATGTCTCTTTTCCCTAGAACATCCATTTTCATCCCTTACTGCCTGTCGCCCACCCTTCCTAAATGTACCCCTGTATAAAAGAGGCTCTCGAGGCTGCTAAGCAGCAGCCCATAGGCAGAAGTGGCCACTTTCAAAAATAACTGTGGTCTGCTATTGAAGACTTTATTAATATTTTTCTTTCTCCCATTTCCCCCTTGCTGATAGCTGTACCAATGTTTTATTTTGATATTCCTGACTTTTGTACCTCAGGAAACAATGGCATTTTCCTTAAGTTTGCCACCTGCTCTGACAGCTATTCCTCCATCAATCTGCTGAACAATTGCCAATGGCTCCATCTGTGCTGCATCATGATTGAAAACTATTCTCTCCACTCGTATCTCCATGGTTTCAAGTCCATAGGTCAGAGGCTAAAGTGCACATAGCATGTGACTAGCCGGGCTTTCCAGTGCCATATCTGACTTCAGCATCTCAAGCAGTGCCATGTCTTTCTGCAGCCAAACCAGTTCAATTACTTGGTCTGAAATATTCTTATGTGTGAGAGGCACTACATAAATAATTGTTGTTCAGCAGAGCTCAAATCCAGTTGTGTGCATCCTTGGCAATTGGGCGTAGAATTTCTTTATTTTTATTTTACTCACCACTATGCAATAAAACATAACCCAGTTTATAAAAATGAATTTACGATTTCATCACACAAAGGAAATCTGCCCCCTCCATGTTGGTTAAGCGGAACAAGAGATAACCAATGCATTTGCATTAAATAACACAACAAAGCAAAAGATTAAGGAGTTTAGAATATTACATCTGCTTGCCTTAGATATAAGATTTGTACCAGTTTGTTACTTACCAATGCTTGAATTGTTTTCTGTGATTACATCTGCAAAATTTCATAGCAGCTTAGCCTTTCCAACTCCTTGAGGATAATATGAGACATATAATTATGGTTCTTTTTTGTCATTGTGTTCTTTCCCAGTGTGAAAAGATAGCAGCTTTACATCACTGGGCTACTAACACCTCAGCTCATTCCCAAATGTTGTGCTGTAAGTTCTTTGTCAAGACTCGCACAATATTTCCTGTTGCAAAACACAAAATGATAAAGTTTGCCAAGACTACTAAAGTCTGTGATTGTTTATCTAAAACACCCAATTTTAAACAATATCCGCATTCGGCGTTTGTTGTGGGCAGGGTGGGGGGGGCGGTTGGTGGGCAGGGGGGTGGTTTGGTGTCTACCACTGGTGTCTTTTTCCCTTTTTCAATTTTCTTCCTTCCTCCTGTATTCACCCAAGTGGCCATTCTTCATCTGTGAGCCTAGATAGTGAGTGCCAGCAGACTATTCAATCATGAAGGGCATCACAGCCAACTCTGATTCTGTCCCCCCATCCTCACCCAAAATCCACATGTGTACACTTTTCAGGAGAGCACAATTACCACTATTCTGGAATCAGAACCCTCGCTGATTTTCTTTCCTCTCTCTAGCCTACAGACCAGGAGATGATTGCATTGGCCTAATTGCTGCACAGGCTTAAATCAGCGAACTCAGCAAAGAGTAGGGGATTGAATCTGAGTCCTATTGATCTGAATGACTTAGTGCTGCACTATACAGTCCATCTACCCACACAGCCAGTGGAGCTGATGGTAATTTTGTTTTGTTTTGTTGCCTTCCACTTTCCAGACTTTCAATGCATAGGATAAGCCAGGTGGGCGGAATGGCCGCCCTCTTCCTTGTGTAATCTTGTGATCTGTATAACGTTTCAATTAGTTTCTAGTAGCACTTGGGATGTGGTACCTCATACCCTGGAATCAGTTTTTAATATATATCACAAGACAATCTGGTGACCTGTGGTTACCCAAAGGTAGAGCATTATTACCCTAAACCCAGCCTCATGAGCATTCCACAGTTTTTTTGTAGCTAACACAGAGAAGGAGTAGTTGACCATGTTATGAAATATAGGAGCCATTTTGCATCCAAGCAGCTTAGAAATCCCAGGTTTCTTATCAGAAGTTGAGGATCTAATTCTGCCTCTAGTGCGGACTGCAGTGAGCATCAGAGGCGTGCATCAAATTAGCAGCTTTAGTTTTCTGTCACATCATCAATGCCTAACTTGCACTGTTTTGTCTTACAACAAACAGCACTGCACCTGCTGAGCATTATCAGGTGAGGAAGGTTAGAGTCTAGACAATCTCTGTGATGAATTTACAAGAAAAAATGTTTGGGTGGAAAGATCCTGCTCGTCAGATTTGTAAGTGTCTCAAAAATCAGAACTAGCTCCAGAGAAGCTGATAGTGATTTCTGATACTTTGATAATTTCCAATTTTGTAGAGGAGGGTAGTGGTGGTCTTGGAAAATATAGCAGCAATGCAGGTTGTGGAAGAGGCAGGATAGGGGTACATGGAGTCTGAGCGATGCATCAGATCATTAGACATTGGCGCGAATTTCCTGGACCGTTCTTACGCAGACATTTACGTTAGTGTCTTTGCCTTATGCTGAAATTTCCTGCGGAGCTCATTTGCCTATGCCAGAATGTGAAAATCAGCATAAAACAAGCAAAAACGCTGTGCCACCAATTGTTGCCCACTTGTGTTACAACTGCAGATGCTATTTTTTAAATGGTGTATTCCCTTCAGAAAATACAATGGGCCAGATTTTACTGTAGCAAGGCATCTAACGGCATCTGCCATTAGGCAGACTTGCCCTTGCACGATTCGGTTTTTACATTTTTTGCATGGTAAGTTGCTGAAAGTGCGAGCTGATAACGGTGTAGCGAGGGAAACAGGGACCTAAGTGAACAGGGCAAGTAACTGTGAATCTCCTTAACCAATTAGATTGAAGGATTGAGAAATAAACAGCGCAAAGTCTGAGAAGGAAGTGTAAATTAGAGTGGGTGAATTCAATATCAAATCAGGCACAAAAAGACAGATAAAGAGAGGGAAAGAAAGATTGGATTAAGAGAGAGAAAAAAGAATCAGAAAGGAAAAATATTTTGTTTTAAATTTGACATTTTTAAAACCTCCAACAACAATTAAAACCTGAAGGAATGAAACTCCACACATGTAATAGTTAATTTTCAGTGCCAGAGAGGTTGATTGGCAGTAATTAACATTTATCACATCATTAAAAAGTTACTAACACTTGAAATGACAAGACATGACTTTCTGTTCGGGTACAGTCTAGGTACATTCCCACGAGGGAGAAAGGTAGGGCAACTAAAGCCAGAGCTCCCTGGATGACAAAAGAGATAGAGAGTAAGATGGAGTGGAAAAAAGGGGCATATGACAGATGTCAGATTGATAATACAAGTGAGAACCAGGCAGAATATAGAAAATTCAGAGGGGAAGTGAAAAAGTTAATTAGAGGGGCAAAGAGAGAGTATGAGAATAGACTGGTGGCCAACATAAAAGGGAATCCAAAAGTCTTCTACAAGCATATAAATAGTAAACGGGCAGTAAGAGGTGGTGAGGGGTGCGATTAGGGACCATAAAGGAGATCTACTCATGGAGGCAGAGGGGATGGCTGAGGTACTAAATAAGTACTTTGCATCTGTCTTTACCAAGGAAGAAGATGCTGCCAGAGTCTCAGTAAAGGAAGATATAGTTGAGATACTAGATGGGCTAAAAATTGATAAAGAAGGGGTACTAGAAAGGCTAGCTGTACTTAAAGTAAATAAGTCACCCGGTCCGAATGGGATGCATCCTAGGTTGTTGAGGGAAGTACAGGTGGAAATTGCGGAGGTACTGGCCATAATCTTCCAAACATCCTTAGATATGGGGGTGGTACCAAAGGACTGGAGAATTGCAACTGTTACACCCTTGTTCAAAAAAAAGGGTGTAAGGATAAACCCAGAAACTATAAGCCAGTCAGTTTAACCTCGGTGGTGGGGAAACTTTTAGAAACGATAATCCAGGACAGAATTAACAGTCACTTGGACAAGTGTGATTGATTAGGGAACGCCAGCACGGATTTGTTAAAGGCAAATCATGTTTAACTAACCTGATAGAGTTTTTCGATGAAGGAGCAGAGAGGGTAGATGAGGGCAATGCAGTTGATGTGGTGTATATGGACTTTCAAAAGGCGTTTGATAAAGTGCTGCATGGTCGGCTTACCATCAAGATTGCGGCCCATGGAATAGAGGGTGCAGTAGCAACATGGATACAGAATTGGCTAAGTGACAGGAAACAAAGAGTAGTGGTGAAGGGTTGTTTTTCAGACTGGAGGGAGGTGTACAGTGGTGTTCCCCAGCGGTCAGTGCTGGGACCACTGCTTTTCTTGATATATATTAATGACTTGGACTTGGGTGTACAATTTCAAAATTTGCAGATGACACGAAACTTGGAAGGCTAGTAAACAGTGAGGAGGATAGTGATACTTCAAGAAGAAAGAGACAGGCTGGTGGCATGGGCGGACATGTGGCAGATGAAATTTAACGCAGAAAAATGCAAAGTGATACATTTTGGTTGGAAGAACGAGAAGAGGCAATATAAATTAAAGGGCACAACTCTAAAATGGGTACAGGAACAGAGAGATCTGGGGGTATATGTGCACAAATCGTTGAAGGTGGCAGGGCAGGTTGAGAAAGCGGTTATAAAAGCATACAGGATCCTGGGCTTTATAAATAGAGGCTTGGAGTATAAAAGTATGGAAGTCATGATGAACCTTTATAAAACACTGGTTCGGCCACAACTGGAGTATGGTGTCCAGTTCTGGGCATCGCACTTTAGGAAAGATGTGAAGGCCTTAGAGAGGGTGCAGAAGAGATTTACTAGAATGATTCCAGGGATGAGGGACTTTAGTTACGTGGATAGACTGGAGAAGCTGGGGTTGTTCTCCTTGGAACAGAGACGGTTGCGAGGAGATTTGATAGAGGTATTCAAAATCATGAAGGGTCTAGACAGAGTAAATAGAGAGAAACTGTTCCCATTGGCGGAAGTGTCAAGAACCAGAGGGCGTAGATTTAAGGTGATTGGCAAAAGAACCAAAGGTGGCATGAGGAAAAACTTTTTTACACAGCGAGTGGTTAGGATCTGGAATGCACAGCCAGAGGGGGTGGTGGAGGCAGATTCAATCATGACCTTCAAAAGGGAACTGGATAAGTAATTGAAAGTAAAAAATTTGCAGGACTATGGGGATAGGCCAGGGGAATGGGACTAGCATAGAGCCAGAGTGGACTCGATGGGCTGAGTGGCCTCCTTCCGTGCTCTAATCTTTCTATGATTCTATGGTGAGGTTAGTTCGTATCTACCACACAAATACAGCAATTTCATGCCATTCAGTGGAGAGGCAGACAGTGGGATGCCATTTTCGCAAAGGTAACGGTGGTGTGGTGTTCTCGCACAGTAACTCTTGAATATTCGCATTTAACCATGCATCTGCTCTTCGCCTGAAGTTGCTGTACCATTTTCACATAAATAACAGCGAGCACCATTAGCCTCACCTTTATTTTGCCAGCAAATTCTGGCCCAGTGTATCTGCATTGCTATTTAGTGGACTTTTTTTGTAAAATCAACAAACCTGCATGTGTGAAGTGTGAAACAGAGCACTCTGATGTTCCACAGCGGCAGTGCTGCATCATTTAGTGGTCTGGCAAGAACCAGCAAAACTTCCATTATGAGGGGAAGGAAGTGTGAATCTCAGTTAATTCTGGGTTTGAACTCACAGTTGTCCAGTTGAGATCCCTAACATTTAAAAAAATTAATTCTCAAGATGTGGGCGTCGCTGGCAAGGCTGTCATTTATTGCCCATCTCTGGTGGCTCTTGAGAAGGTGGCGACGAGTCTTCTTCTTGAATTTAGCTGTCCGTGTGGTGAAGGTATTTTCCCAATGCTGTAAGATAGGGAGTTCCACTCGCAAAGCTTCTGCTGCTCCTCTTCCTCCTCCACTACTACGCAGATTAGGGGTATGCCCGATGGGAAGGTTATTCCTGCTGCTTCTGAACATGTTGGGGGTGGGGGTCCAAAAAATCTCAGGTGCACTGTGACTGATAGCTCTTTGGTTAAGTATAGTGCAGGACTCAGTAAGAAAAATTTAAAAGAAAATCACTATTAAACTCCTGAAATCTTCATTACGCTGGTATCAGGTGACTTCGGACCGTGATGCACCTAAATGTTTGGGCGAGGATGTACACCAGCACAGCATTTGTGTAAATCCAGGAAATTTGCGTGAGCTGGTCTTTTGCATGGGGGGTGGGGGGAGGGCATGGTGTATGGACATGAGCAGCAGACAATTGCTCAGACAATTGGAGCTTTCAAGACGGAGATTGATAGATTTTTGTTAGGTAAGGGTATCAAGGGAGCAAAGGCGGGTAAATGGAGTTATACAGATCAGCTATAGAAACATAGAAAATAGGAACAGGAGTAGGCCACTCGGCCCTTCGAGCCTGCTCCGCCATTCAATATGATCATGGCTGATCCTCTATCTCAATACCATACCATATTCAAATGATCAAATTGAATGGCAACAGGCTCAAGGGGTTGAGTGGCCTACCCCTGTTCCTACACTCCTAAAACATGAAAGACACTACTGCATATAAAAGCAACAGTGAGTACATGTTACAAGTAATTCACTTGGCTGTGAAGTGCTTTGGGACATTCTGAAGATGTGAAAGATGCTATATAAATGCAAGTTCTTTCTTTCTTTATGTTTGCAAGTGAAGGATGTGCCAAAAAAAAGACAGAGACATCTCAAGGGAGGAGGCCCTGCTTCCTACCTCCATCCTCTGACCCCCCTTTTGTGGAGGCAGCCACAGAGATCATGGCAGCGAGACCACAGAGAAGGCAGGTGGTGCTTCATTGTACTACAAAGGTGTGTAGTATGCAGCAAATAATATTATGTGCAAGACCCCTGTGGGACTTCCCGGCAGCTGGTCCCACCATTTACCTGGACTTAGCAGGCGGCCTCCAGATCACACAATTTTCCATCACTCCACTGGTCTTCAACATGTCCCAAAACACTTCAGAGCCAATTAATTACTTTTAACGTGTACTCACTATTATTTTGTAGGCAAACACAGCTGTTAATTTGCAGACAAACTTCAGTGAGATAAATGACCAGATAATCTGTTTTGGTGGTGTTTTTTGAAGGATAAATTTTGACCAGGACATCAAGAGAATTCCTCTGCTCCTTTTTGAATATTGTAGTATCATAATATCACAGTAGGTACAGCACAGGAGGAGGCCATTTGACCCATCGTGCCTGTGCCGGCTCTTTGAAAGAGCTATCCAATTAATCCCATTCCCCTGTTCTTTCCCCATAGACCTGTAATTTTTTTCATTTCAAATATTTATCCAATTCCCTTTTGAAAGTTGCTATTGAGTCTGCTTCCCCAACCTTTCAGGCAGTGCATTCCAGATCATTACATTAGTGTCATGGGATATATTACTTCCACCTGAACAGGCAGTCAGAACCTCAGTTTAACATCTCAACTGGAAGACAGCTCCTCCGACAATGTAGTACTACCTTAGTGCTACGTTGATGTTTCAACCAAGATTACATGCTCAAACCCTGGAGTGGAACTGGAAACCACTAACTTCTGATTCAGAAACAAGTGTACTAGAAAGAGCTAGAATTGGAAATTGTGAGAAATATGTACAGTGATACCCATATAGCATGTCAGCATGCAGCCCAAAGTGAGTGTGAGGACATGACAATGCATCGTGCAGAGGCAGTAGATGGAAGGACTTGTATAGGGAAATAGCACTTCAGGATGCAAGGTAAGGAGCTTTTGGAACAGAAGGGAGCTGCTGAATAGAAAACCCTGCTGCAAATTGGGTACTCATAGGAAGTATGGGCATAGTCGTACGTGCCTTGCATGCTTAATACATACCATATTATAAAGTAATGGTGAGATGTCCTACCTTGGTGGATTTGGTGAGATCATTAAACTTCTTGCAGCCACAACCATTGAGTCGTGCTATTAGTATTCTTGTTTCTGGCAACCCCGTGCCACACAGCATGTTCTGTTTGCTTGAAACCTGGTGACCATCTGCAGGAAAGAGGACCTCTCTCCTCTGGTGCACTTGGTCAAGCAAACCATGCCATCCTGCTGCTCAGACAACTACATGGTGGCATTGCTGGAGATTTGTACAGTCTGTAGCAGTACACAATATCCCTGCTACCAATTGGCAAGATCTGCAGAAACCCCAGAGAAACATCATTTACGCCATTTCTCTGGGGTTTCTGAAGTTACAGCAGGTGATCAGGAGAACCCCCCTCATGGAAATTTAACCCCCGCAATACTAAGAGCAAAACTTAGCTTTTATAGTTGACTATTAAATATGCACAGTATTTTTCTTTTATTTCAGGAAAATCAACCTGTGTTGTTTGAGATTTTAAAACTGTCCTTTCAAATGAGAAAGTCCCACTGCTCCCTATTGACCTGAAACATTCTTTTTCATATCTGGGAAAAGAATTACTCGGACATCCTGGATTTTGAACTGACCCCTCAAGTTCAAAAGGGAAGAACAGCCAAATATAAACTGAGCCAATGATAAAAGGAGACCACAAGAGCAAACCTCACAGCACTGCAAAAAAGAAAATACTGCAGATGCTGGAAATCTAAAATAAAAACAGAAAATGCTGGAAATACTCAGCAGGTCAGGAGCGTTAACGTTTCAGGTTGACGACCTTTCATCAGAACCCTGTGTCGGCAGGTCATCAACCTGAAACGCTAACCCTACCTTCCTCTTTTCACAGATGCTACCTGACCTCACAACATTGCATTAGGTCAGTCCTGTTGCACATTCCTGGCCCTAGCCGACTGTTAAGCTCCCTGTGCAATGATTGAGCTTTAAAGAAGAATACACTAAATCAAAACTGAGACAAAACTATATGATTTTTTGTCACAGTGTCAATAAAATGTAGTGGGTCATAGAAAGGACACAGTGATACTAAAGGTAAATGTATTTTAGCCATTCATTGCAGGTTTTCTTCTTTTTTTGTTCTGCTGGCACTTAGACGTTCATGAGCCTTTATGGCAATTGATGTGACTCATTTAGTTTTTATCCCCAGCAACATTACTGGTACCACTGGATTATCCAGTAGGAATCTCTCTACTTGACATGTTTAAAAGAAGAGGAGGACCTATGGGAGAATACCATGTAGGTCAGGTACTGCTGCTAAAACCCACATATCCTGATCTACAGACAGAGGAGAACATACCCTACGTTGACACAAGATTAGTGCAAAGGAGATGGCACAGCAGATGCAATGGCATCACTAACACATACAAATGACTGACTACCATAATGTTGCATGCTTCACAGTAAGTCATGTTTTCAGCGCTACAGCATGAAAGAAGGCGTGCCAGGGCAATCAACTGCCAGCTAAATACCACCAACCATTTCTGCAGGCCATAAAGCACATCTACCTGACTATGGCTGTATGGAATAGTCTCCTCAGGGTCAGCAGAGAGGCAGATACAGAGCTGTGCCATTTGCTGCAGCATAACCGCAGCGACCATGGGCATAGAGCTAGAACATCCGGAGACAGTAACGGTCGGCTGTGGTGTGAAATGTGGCTCCACCTCCACATAGTGAAGTGAAATACTCATATGTACGAATAGTTCTGAGGAATGGCACAGATGACCTGGGAAAATTGGGTGAAAACACCACCTCAAGTTCAGCAGCCATCAAACAGTGAATCAGGTGCAGGACTGCTCCATCACTTACCTGTAAATTCATGCCTGCATCTTGTGTTTCTTTTCCCTTTATTTTTATCCGTATCATCTTCGTACATGTTTTGAGACTCTCCAAGGGGCTTCAGAATTTTTGTCCCCCTATTCTGGCATCTCCCCTTTAATTGTCCACATCCCTTTAAATTTAGTTTTACACAATTTTTCATTCCCATCTGTACTGTGCACCCTACTCCCTACTGAATTTGCACCTGAAGCTGTTAGACCTAGGAAAATTGGGTGCAAACAGTACACTTCCATTTGAGTCTGTCTACTAGCATAAATTATGCTAGTATAAATTGTCTACTCACATAAATTATGCTAGTTGATGAAAATCTAGGCTACTGTTACAATTTCAGGGTTTTTATAGAACTACTCGATGGTTTCATGGTAGACCTTCCAATCCAGAAGCTGTAACTTTATTTAATCCTTGTTTGCAGTTTTGCATAACCTTAATTACCCCGACCCTGAAGAGACCATTCCACACAGCCATTGCTAGGTAGGTGTGCTTTATGGCCTACAGAAATGGCTGGTGGTATTTAGCTGGCTGTTGATTGCCCTGGCACGCCTTCTTTCATGTTGTACCACTTAAAAGCAATTACCCTTGTTTTGCAATTATCTTCTTGCTGCATTAAATGTAGTCCCATGCTACATTATCACATTCACTGCAGAATGGTGGATATTAAACCCAGAGAGACCGCTAATATATTTATTTATGATTAATTAGAGATATGCACCTGGAATTTCCATGGGGGTTCTCCCAATCTCCTGCTTTAACTTTGACAGAAGATTGGCAGAAATCTCAGAGAAATGGTGTAAATGGCCATTGATGCCGTTTCTGCCGGGTTTCTGCTGATCTTCTGTTCAATTTATGGTGGGAGATTGAGAGAACACTCATAGATGTCCTATCTCATTAAGCACAAAACTTTCAGCAATAACAAACATAAATTATATGTATAAACATAAATACAATAAGAAAAATCTGTAATGGGTTAATTGTCCTTTACAAGAACTGCTTTTTCAGCTTTTAATTAGTTTGCTGGTCTTTTAAAAACAAAGTCCTTGATACTGGAAAAACAAATTCAATAGTTTTGTTTTCTCCTACCATTTTCAGTATTAAAGTAACATAAATTGAGATGTCTTTCTCAGACAGTTAAAAGCAAGCTTTCCATGTGCTCATAGGTGTCAGAACTATGTAACTGGAGCAAATTTTAGCCACTTAATTTCTTTGAACTCAAGTTCTCAAACATTTACATTCATAAATAAAATGTGACAATGTAATAAACAAAAATACTTGGTGAATAAATACGTTATGTATTTGTAGATCTCAATTGTGTTAATAAGATTATACAGGAGAAAACACATTGCTGTCTGTGCAGCTCCCATTCCTGCCGCATATGTCCACACAAATGAATTTATTGTCTGAATGTAACAAGAGATTCACAATGCTTTGACATAAGCTATTTCACAATGCAGACACTTCTGCAATTTACATTGAATGTATTATTACTTTAAATCAACAAAACAATCTTGATCTAAGATCAAAAGTTTTCTCTCATCTCTTGATTATCAGCCATTATCTGTCCTCTAATTAAAAATTAGCAAGCAAAACACTCATATTCGTAACACACACTCAAAGCACACTGAAAGAAGCTTCATTGCTTTGTGAGGCAGTGTAAAATGTCTGTGCCACTATGCCATCTAAATAACATTAAATGCTATTTGGTTGGGCACAGCTGGCAGAGCAGATTAACTATCCAGTCAGTTTGCTCATCATACTAGCACAAAATCAGCACGTGTTCTTCCCACAGCCCCAGGATATAGCCGTTTAAAACTCCCTTGAGTCTTTCATAGAATCATAAAATCATATAGCACTGAAAGAGGCCATTCAGCCCATCGTGCCTGTGGCAACTCTGAAAGAGCTATCCAATTAGTGCCACCCCCCTGCTCTTTCCCCATACCCCTGCAAATTTTTGCTTTTTAAGTGTATATCTCATTCCCTTTTGAAAGTTGCTATTGAATCTGCTTCCACCACTCTTTCATGCAATGCATTCCAGGTCATAATAACTCACTAAGTTATTAGGGCATTTTGAGACTCCACTGCCAGTAGCCAAATTGTCATGCCCATTACCGCGCCACAAAATTTTCTCTGTGCATTCTGTTCTTTCCCCAATTTTTGTGATCTCTCAGCATTTCAATCAGCTGTAGGACTCAGCTATTCCTCCAGTGCACTAACAGAGGGGAGGTCTCACTACTGACTGTTCTATTGATTAGTTCTGCAATCTCATATCATTTCAATCAGCTATGAACGTTCTACTGAATTGGATACCTGTGCAGGGTGTAAACCTGTCTTTGTCCATCAGCCCCTTTGTTTTGAAGGAGTATCATCAGTAATTGAGCTGCTGCAACAAAATGTGTATCAGGATGGTGCAGAGCAACATCTGGAACATCCTGAAACAAAATGAATTGCAGATATGTGTTCACGAACATTAATTATGTGTTCTCAAACTTACTTAATTTACAGAAAGTGCATAAATTAATGCTCTAGATTGGAAGTAAAGTAAAACATCTAGTAGTGAGGATTACATCATCATGAAAAGTCATGTGATTTCTAGAAACTAGACTTTGCCCTTGTGGACATAACAGACTAGGTATGTCTGGTTCCAGTAGGCTTGTCTAGCTTTTGCAAGGTGGGGGAGAGAAGAACATAATTCAAGATTTTTTTTGTACATTTTCACTTATCTGAATTTATACCATTAAAAAACTTGAGAAGAAAAGCATATCATTGTCCAAAGAAGCTACTGCCTGTTTATATTGGTTCAGATTTCTAAATAATCACAAAGCTCCAGCTTGAGCTGTCGGAGAGAACTTGCATTTATTTAAATCCTTTCACATCCCAAAGCACTTTACAGCCAAACAATTACTTTTGAAATGAAGTTACTGTTGTTATGTAGGCTAACCCAGCAGCCAATATATAGGCAGCAAGGTCTGACAAACAGCAAATGAGATATATTACCCGTTATTCTGCTTTGGTGGAGTTGGTTGAGGGATAAATAGTGACCAGGATACATGGAGAACTTCACTGCTCTTTTTTGAATAGTTCCATGGGATCTTTTACATCCATCTGAACAGACAGGTAGAACCTTAATTTAACTTCATAGCCGAAAATACTTTCAACGATGCAGCACTCTCTCAGTACTGAAGCTGGGGTTGTTTTCCTTAGAGCAGAGAAGGTAAGGGGGAGATTTAATAGAGGTGTTCAAAATCATCAGGAGTTTTGATAGAGTAAATAAGGAGAAACTGTTTCCATTGGCAGAAGGGTTGGTAACCAGAGGACACAGATTTAAGGTAATTGATAAAAGAACCAGAGGCGAGATAAGGAGACTTTTTTTACACAACGAGCTATTATGATCTGGAATGCACTGCCTGAAAGGGTGGTGGAAGTAGATTCAATAATAACTTTCAAGAAGGAATTGGGTAAATACTTGAAGGGGAACAATTTGCAGGGCTGTGGGGAAAGGGCAGGGGAATGTGACTAATTGGATAGCTCTTTCAAAGAGCAGGCACAGGCACAATGGGTTGAATGGCCGCCTTCTACACTGTATCATTCTATGATTCTATGATTCAATGAATCAGTCATGCAAGGTCAGGCACCCAATTTTCTGACTCGCTCCCACTGCCTGCGAGGCCCCACACCACCAGCAGAACCTTGGCAAATCGGTCTATAAATCTCTCTCGTAGCCGTACTTAATATTCTTTATCAATTTGTCTTTATTGTCTTTGCTCTTAAATGCAACGTTTTTTTCTTCCTTTTATAATCCCACTAGGATAAATCGAACATGGATCCCAGGTCCTTGTCAAGCATTCTGAAAATGTAACCACAGAGGCCCAGAGACTTGCACTGACAAGCCTAAATAAATGAAGTGGTTTTGTAATAACCCAGACAGCTGGTTTCAAACAACTTCACTTTCCTTTACTTTTTTTTTGCCTGATGCTCAGGTTACATAGGAATTTAACTAGTTTAACATGAATGGATCAGACCACTGTCAGCAGCCAATAAATCAACTACAGAGAAAGGGAGCAGACAGGCGGGTTATATGCTCTGTGAATGCAGTCACACTGTATGCAGGTGCTGCCTCTTTGGTTTCGTCTCATATTCCTGTTGCTGTACGTGTTTTGGCTAAGACCAGTGTATTGGGTAAACGTTTCAGCTGATGTATGTAAATATTCTTCATTTGTTTTGAGTATGTTTTTACTTCATAACTTGGGTACTACAGAAGTCTCTAGTCCAAATAAATGGTATTATCCACAGTTTATCTAAACTATCACATTCAGTTGGAGCAACGTTGTTCCTTGAAAGATAATGTTATTGGAAAGGCCTTGTACACTTCTAACATACATTTCAGTGACCCTAATGTGTGTAGAGCGGAAAAAATAGGAAATTATTGAAAAGAGCAATTCATTTTCAGTCTCATTTTTATTTGCAAAAGTTCCCTAGGGAGCTCTGTTGCTAAAAGTTCCCTCGGGAGCTCTGTTGCTAATGTGGACTTGGTATCTGAATCTTACAGATCAGAGGGTTTTGGGTTCAGTTCCTAATCCGTGCTAAGCTAAATGATCCGAAACAGGTGGCAGTTGGGATGATACTCCTAGGCTAGGGAGATTAAAATCAGCCAGGGTCCCTGCTATCTAATGAACCCAACTGGAAAAACATGTGTATGAGCATCAATTTAAGATAGGATCAGATTGTGATGCACTCCATGATGGAATATCATTCCAGCACTCACTATCTGAGTTCATACATAAAGAATGCTCACCTGGATGAGGTTCTGGAGTGTAGCCAGTGTCTGTGGAGCTGGCAAAAGGTAGGTCAGAAAACTGAAAAAAATGTCATTGAGGTAAAACTCCCCTCCATTATCTTCAGGCTCAGTATATTCTGTAAATTCACAACAACTTTACTGATTTATTCTGCTCCTTCCCCACCTCCCCCCAACCACCCCCACCCCCCACCCCGCCCAAAAACATTCACACACAAAATTTCACAAGGCCGCAAGATGAGGAAGGCTAGTCAGCCCATTTTAGTTCATCCACCCAAAGTCCCCCCATTTCAGCATCCAATTGTTTCTTCAGATTCCAGGGTTCTCATCTCCACTACTCTTCCTGGAAATCTATTCCATATGTTGATCATTCTGTGTAAACATGAATTTCCTGATAGCAGTCTTACGTTTACCTTTTCACTAGTTTGGATCTATGGGGTGTATTTCCTTGGGGCTTTTCTCACTCCGTGTTGTAAATTTGGCAGAAGTTTGATGGAAACCCTATTTTACGCACGTCAATGGGGTTTTTGCCAAAGTTATGGCTGCAGAGCCGGAGAAACCCTAAGGAAATTCACCCGCTCTACCTCCTTACTCTCACTATTCAATTTAAAGTAATATTCCAGATTTACCTTTTCCAGTCCCTTAACTATCTTAGAAACTTCTATGAGATCATTTCTCACATACCTCCTTTTCAGGCTGATAAGCCCAACTTCCTCATGACTTTCCTTACAATTCAGACCTTTGGCACAAGGGATCAGTCTCATAGCTCCTCGCCGAACTGCCTCCAGAGCTTGAATGCCTCTTAGGAACCAGAACTGGATGCAGTACTCAGGCTGCGGTCTAACCAGAAAATTATACAGTTTGGTCACAATTTTCCCTGACATAGTCTCCTGTTTTGACTACACAATTCTTCATTGGTTGGACATGTTCAGCATGGAGTCTACTAAGATCCCTAGGTCTTTTTCAACTTCATTGTTAGCTATTTCAACACCATTCTTGAGTACAGGTATTGCTTACTTCTTCTTCCTCTATGCAGTTCTTTATATTTGTCTGCATTAAATTTCATCTGCCACTTTTATGCCCATTTACATATTTTATCCAGCTCATTCTGTATTTTCAGAGCTGCCTCTTCTGATTCCGCTGCGCATCCTAGTTTGATGTGGAGATGCCGGTGATGGACTGGGGTGGTTTGGATTGAGTTTCTGGCCTCGATATTGGTCGGGGTGGGGGGGGATTAAACCGTCAAATGCACAAAACGTGACACTAACTAACCGCGCACGCACCTGTTGCTGTTTTTACGGCAGCGGACGTCGTGGGGTCTGAATGTCCCAGCGTGGAGAGACGGGTCTGTCATTAACATATTTAAATCGAGCTCTCACCATCCAATTCAGAGCCGGATTTAAAATTAACTATTGCTGCGCAGGTTTCCCAGGGGTCGGGAGAATTCCATCTCATTCATATCAAAGTCATTGGCTTTGCTTAGTTTATCCTTATTTGGGGAGGGAACATTGTTCATGTCTTCCCTTGTGAATACTTGAAGGAAGTAATCATTCAGAATATTTACTATTTTGCGTTCATCCTCAGTCTCAAACCCTTTGCATCTTTTCACCTCTTCTTTGATGGCCCTCTTATTGAATTTTTTTACTGTTGTGCTTTCCTTTTGCGGTTATGTTTTTTCAAGGTTCGTCTTTGCCCCTCTGATCAGCCTTTTAGTTTGCTTCTGCATCTTTAAGTCTTCCTGGTCCACATATCATTTTCGGCCAAGAGGCAGGCTGGGTTACCTACTTTCAGACCTCTGCCATTAACTTACAAGGGGGAGGGAGGAAAGGTGAGAAGGTGAGTGACCCCTCCTTCCCCAGGCTAACTCAGAGTTGCATTGACTGAAGACTGGAATTCATAAAATCAGAGAATCTTACAGCACAGAAGGAGGCCATTTGGCCCATCATACCTGTGCCAGCTCTTTGAAAGAGCTGACCAATTTAGTCCCACACCCCAGCTTTTTCCCCATAACCCTGCAAATTTGTCCTCTTCAAGTACATGTCCAATTACCTTTTGAAAGTTCCTATGGAATCTGCTTCCAGATCTTAACAACTCTGTATGAAAAAAATTCTCCTCATTTCCCCTCTCGTTCTTTTGCCAATTATTTTAGATCTGTGACCTCTGGTTACCGGCCCATTTGCCAGAGGAAACAGTTGCTCCCCATTTGCTCTATCAAAAACTCTCATTATTTTGAATGCCTCTATTAGGTCTCCCCTTAACCTTTTCTGCTTTAAGGAGAACAATCTCAGCTTCTCCAATTTTTCCACAAACCTGAAGTCCCTCATCCTTGGTATCATAGAAGTTTACAACATGGATACAGGCCCTTCGGCCCAACATGTCCATGTCGCCCCGTTTATACCACTAAGCTAGTCCCAATTGCCTGCATTTGGCCCATATCCCTCTATACCCATCTTACCCATGTAACTGTCCAAATGCTTTTTAAAAGACAAAATTGTACCCGCCTCTACTACTGCCTCTGGCAGCTCGTTCCAGACACTCATCACCCTTTGAGTGAAAAAATTGCCCCTCTGGACCCTTTTGTATCTCTCCCCTCTCACCTTAAATCTATGCCCCCTCGTTATAGACTCCCCTACCTTTGGGAAAAGATTTTGACTATCTACCTTATCTATGCCCCTCATTATTTTATAGACTTCTATAAGATCACCCCTAAACCTCCTACTCTCCAGGGAAAAAAGTCTCAGTCTATCCAACCTCTCCCTAGAAGTCAAACCATCAAGTCCCGGTAGCATCCTAGTAAATCTTTTCTGCACTCTTTCTAGTTTAATAATATCCTTTCTATAATAGGGTGACCAGAACTGTACACTGTATTCCAAGTGTGGCCTTACTAATGTCTTGTACAACTTCAACAGGACATCCCAACTCCTGTATTCAATGTTCTGACCAATGAAACCAAGCATGCTGAATGCCTTCTTCACCACCCTATCCACCTGTGACTCCACTTTCAAGGAGCTATGAACCTGTACTCCTAGATCTCTTTGTTCTATAACTCTCCCCAACGCCCTACCATTAACGGAGTAGGTCCTGGCCCAATTTGATCTACCAAAATGTATCACCTCACATCTATCTAAATTAAACTCCATCTGCCATTCGTCGGCCCACTGGCCCAATTTATCAAGATCCCGTTGCAATCCTAGATAACCTTCTTCACTGTCCACAATGCCACCAATCTTGGTGTCATCTGCAAACTTACTAACCATGCCTCCTAAATTCTCATCCAAATCATTAATATAAATAACAAATAACAGCGGACCCAGCACCGATCCCTGAGGCACACCGCTGGTCACAGGCCTCCAGTTTGAAAAACAACCCTCTACAACCACCCTCTGTCTTCTGTCGTGAAGCCAATTTTGTATCCAATTGGCTACCTCACCTTGGATCCCGTGAGATTTAACCTTATGTAACAACCTACCATGCGGTACCTTGTCAAAGGCTTTGCTAAAGTCCATGTAGACCACGTCTACTGCACAGCCCTCATCTATCTTCTTGGTTACCCCTTCAAAAAACTCAATCAAATTCGTGAGACATGATTTTCCTCTCACAAAACCATGCTGACTGTTCCTGAACAGTCGCTGCCTCTCCAAATGCCTGTGGATCCTGTCTCTCAGAATACCCTCTAACAACTTACCCACTACAGATGTCAGGCTCACCGGTCTGTAATTCCCAGGCTTTTCCCTGCCGCCCTTCTTAAACAAAGGCACAACATTTGCTACCCTCCAATCTTCAGGCACCTCACCTGTAGCTGTCGATGATTCAAATATCTCTGCTAGGGGACCCGCAATTTCCTCCCTAACCTCCCATAACGTCCTGGGATACATTTCATCAGGTCCCGGAGATTTATCTACCTTGATGCGCATTAAGACTTCCAGCACCTCCCTCTCTGTAATATGTACACTCCTCAAGGCATCACTATTTATTTCCCCAAGTTCCCTAACATCCATGCCTTTCTCAACCGTAAATACCAATGTGAAATATTCATTTAGGATCTCACTCATCTCTTGTGGTTCCGCACATAGATGACCTTGTTGATCCTTAAGAGGCCCTACTCTCTCCCTAGTTACTCTTTTGCCCTTTATGTATTTGTAGAAGCTCTTTGGATTCTCCTTTGCCTTATCTGCCAAAGCAATCTCATGTCCCCTTTTTGCCCTCCTGATTTCTCTCTTAACTCTACTCCGGCAATCTCTATACTCTTCAAGGGATCCACTTGATCCCAGCTGCCTATGCATGTCATATGCCTCCTTCTTCTTTCTGACTAGGGCCACAATCTCCCAAGTCATCCAAGGTTCCCTACTTCTACCAGCCTTGCCCTTCACTTTATAAGGAATGTGCTTACCCCGAACCCTGGTTAACACACTTTTGAAAGCCTCCCACTTACCAGACGTCCCTTTGCCTGCCAACAGACTCTCCCAATCAACTTCTGAAAGTTCCTGTCTAATACCATCAAAATTGGCCTTTCCCCAATTTAGAATTTTAACTTTTGGGCCAGACCTATCATTCTCCATAGCTATCTTAAAACTAATGGAATTATGATCACTGGTCCCAAAGTGATCCCTCACTAACACTTCTGTCACCTGCCCTTCCTTATTTCCCAAGAGGAGGTCAAGTTTTGCCCCCTCTCTAGTTGGGCCATCCACATACTGAATGAGAAATTCCTCCTGAATACACTCAACAAATTTCTCTCCATCCAAGCCCCTAATGCTATGGCTGTCCCAGTCAATGTTGGTAAACCTCCTCTGTACTCTCTCCAAGGCTTTGACATCCTTCCTAAAGTGTGGTGTCCAGAATTGTACACAATACTCCAGCTGATGCATAACCAGTAAAGGATTTGTAAAGGATTAGTATGACTTCCTTGTTCTTGTATTCAATGCCCCTATTTACAAAGCCAAGTTTCCCATATGCTTTCTTAACTGCCTTATCAACTTGCCCTGACACCTTCAAAGATTTTTGAATATGCACTGCCAGGTCCCTCTGCTCTTGCAACCCCCTCAAAATTGTACCATTTAGATTATACTGCCTCTCCATGTTGTTCCTCCCAAAGTGCATCACTTCACACTTATCTACATTAAATTGCATCTGCCCTCTGTCTGCCCATTTCATCAGTCTGTCTATATCCTCCTGAAGTCTGCTACTATCCTCCTCACTATTTACTATGTGGTCAAGTTTTGTATCATCCGCAAACTTCAAAGTTGTACTCCCTATACCCAAGTCCAGGACATTTATATATAAGAAGGATAGCAATGGTCCTAATACTGATCCCTGGGGGATCCCACTCCATACTTCTCTTCAGCCGGAATAAACATCCATTCACCACTTCTCTCTGCCTCCTATCCCATAGCCAATTATGTACCCAAGCTACGACTGTCCCTTTAATCCCACGTGCTTCTATTTTCCGAATAAGTCTGTTATGTGATACTTTATCAAATGCCTTTTGAAAGTCCACATACACAACATCTACTGCACTACCTTCACCAACCTTCTCTGATACTTCATCAAAGAACTCAGTCAGGTAAGTCACACATGATTTGCAGTTAACAAATCTGTGCTGGCTGTACCTTATTAACCCATGCTTCTCCAAGTGAGAATTAATTTTGTCCTTGACAATGGTCTCTAGTAGTTTTCCCACCACTGACGGTAGACTAATTGGCATGTCGTTATCAGGTTTAGCCCCCTCCCCTTTTTTGAACAGGGGTGTAACATTTGCAATCCTGCAGTACTCTGGCACTATTTCCATATCCAAGGAGGATTGAAAGATTGTGGTCAAAGCTTCTGTCATCTCCACCCAAGCTTCCCTCAGCAAGCTAAGATGCATCCCATCTGGACCAGGTGACTTGTTAACTTTGAGTGATGCCAACCTATTTAGCATCGCCTTTTTATATATTTTTATCCAAGCCAATATCTCTGCACCCTCCTCCTCTACTGTGATATTAACTTCATCCTCTTCTTTTGTGAAGACAGATGCAAAGTATTCACTCAGTACCTCAGTCATGCCCTCTGCCTCCACGAGAAGATTTCCTTCTTTGTCCCTAAACGGCCCTACCATTCCTTTAACTATCCTTTTACTTTTCTATGTTTTAAAAAGATTTTTGGGTTCCCTTTTGTTACCTGCTAATCTTTTCTCATATTCTATCTTTGCCCTTCGGAGAACCTTTTCCAATTCTCCCCTACACTCTCTGTATTCTGTCGTTTTCTACTGTATTCTGTACCTGACATTTGTCATAAACCTCCTTTTTGTGTTTTATTTTAACCTCTGTTTCCTTTGTCATCCAGGGAGCTCTAGCTTTAGATGCCCTATCTTTCCTCCTTATGGGAATTTGTTTGGTTTGTACTCGAACTATCTCTGCCTTAAAGGCCTGCCATTGCTCATTAATGTTTTCTTGGCCAATCTTTGTTTCCAGTCCACCTGTGTTAGATCCCTTCTCAAAACACTGAAATTGGCTCTTTTCCAGTTGGTTATTTTCACCATTGATTTTTCTTTGTCCCTTTCTGTAACTATTTTAAACCTAATTATATTATGATCACTATTGCCCAGATGTTCCAACACTGAAACACACTTCACTTGCCCTACTTCCTCAGAACTAGATCCTGCACTACTTCCTTCCTCATTCGGCTGGAAACATACTGATTAAGAAAGTTCTCCTGTACACATTTTAGGAATTCTTCCCCTTGCTTGCCCTTTGCACTGTTTTTCCCCCAGTCCAGATTAGGGTAATTGAAGTGCCCTACTATTACTGCTCTGTCATTTTTACATTTCTCTGAAACATGCCTACAGATTATTTTTTTTATTCGTTCACGGGATGTGGGCGTCGCTGGCGAGGCCAGCATTTATTGCCCATCCCTAATTGCCCTCGAGAAGGTGGTGGTGAGCCGCCTTCTTGAACCGCTGCAGTCCGTGTGCTCCTCCATCTCCTTCTCACTATTTGGGGGTCTGTAGTAAACACCCAGCAATGTAACAGCTCTTTTTCTATTCCTTAGCTCTAACCAAATAGATTCAGTCTTTGAATCCTCTGGTATATCGTTCCTCTGTAGAACTGTAATATTAACCTTGATCAATACTGTCACCACCCGCCCACACCCCCAACTTCCTGTCTTTTTCCATCCCTATCCCTCCTGAATACAGTATAGCCAGGAATGTTTAGTTCCCATTCCTGCCCATGTTTAAACCAGGTCTCCATTGTAGCCACTATATCATAACCCCATATGGCAACTTGTGCCTGCAATTCATCAACCTTATTTGTAACACTCCTCGCATTAACACACATTGATTCCAACACCATGCTAGCCTGCTTAGCTTTTTTCCTCCTCTTACTCTTTCTACACTATTCTTTATTCTGTTGTAATTTGTCCCTGCTAGTTTTCTATGCACCTTGTCTCTGCTCTCTGCTTGGTTCCCCTCCCCCAGCCAAATTAGATTAAACCCTCCCCCACAGCACCAGTTAACCTCCCCTGCGATGACATTGGTCCCAGCCCTGTTCAGGTGCAACCCGTCCGACTTGTACAGATCGCTCCTGGCCCAGAACTGGTCCCAATGCCCCAGGATTCGGAAGCCCTCCCTCCTGCACCAGTTCCCCAGCCACAAATTCACCTGCACTATCTTCCTGTTTCTGTACTCACAAGCACGTGGCGCCGGGAGTAATCCAGAAATTACCACCTTTGAGGTCCTCTTCTTTAATCTTTTTCCTAGCTCTTGACACTCTGTCCTACCTATGTCATTGGTTCCAACATGGACCACAACTTCTGGCTGTTCCCCTTCCCCTCGCAGAATGCCCTGCACCTGTTCAGTGATATCCTTAACCCTGCCAATATAACAACACATTTCTACACTTTCTTGTGCCCGCCTGTGCTGTCGAATCTCCCATGGTGCCATGGATTTGCTCCTGATTGCACTCCCCCGAGGTGACGTCACTCTCACTGGTTTTCAACACTGAATACCGGTTTGTGAGTGACACACTCCCAGGGGATTCCTGCACTGCCTACCTGTTCCTCCTAGTCTGCCTGGTGGTCACCCACTCCCTCTCCTCCTGAACTCAATGTAACTGCAGGGTGACCACCTCCTGAAACGTGCTATCCACAAAACTCTCACCTTCCTGTATGCACTGCAGTGACACCAGCTGTCCCTCAAGCTCAGAAACTCTGAGCTCGACCTTGAGCAATTGACGGCACTTCCTGAACATGTGGTTTTCCAGGACATACGATGTGTTCTAGAGTTCCCACATGGCACAGGATGTGCATGCGATGGCCTCAGCTGTACTGCCATGTTAGCTAACAGTTAATTAAATCTGTTTGTTTAGCTTTAAGGCTACAGTTTAACTAACACTATAACACTAAAACACTAACCAATAAAAACACTAACCAACCTCTAAAGACACAAACCACGAGAAACAATAACCACTAAAACCACTAACCAATAAACTACATACTTACTGACTTGCACTCGCCGCTCCTCCTTGTATGTAACATCACTTTTTGACTTTTAACTTTTTTTCCTGTCTGTTGCAGACTCTCCCGTTCCTTACCGAGCCACTCCTCGGACCTCCTGCGATGTCCAGGCAGCTGCCTGCTTCTTTGGTCACAGGACATGAATACCTGACAGAAACCTGGTACACTGGGATAGAGGAAATACAGCATGCTTCCCAAAATATATCTTCATCTCCATAAATTTACTGGACATCATATCTAAGTTTTGAACACTAAAACACGACATCCCCAATGGATCAGCTGTTAGGCCTGTGAGTAGCTGAAAGACTAGAAAGATCAGAGGTTCAATCCACAGTTTTGCAGAGTAAGATCTCAGCCAATGCCATAGTAGGAGTGTTACAGTTGGCTTTAATGCCCTTGGATTAGGGAGGGGAATAATGCCTGGGACCCCTGCTGCCAATCTCCATCCTACCCCTGTTGGAAGTGCTTGTGTGGATGTTCGAAGAGGAGTAGTTTGGGTTTGCCTGTGCTATCCCCATGGTTGGATAGGCCGTCAACACTCCCAGTCTAGGTTCACACATGACCAGTGGCTTTTTGGATCCGATACAGGAAGCGAGGAGTTAATGGGATCATTATTTTTGGCCTCTACCCAGGCGCTGGACTGGCAGAGGGAGCCCAAAGTCAGCTTGCATATTGGCCAGGAAGAGAAGTTGAGTCATGAGCAGTTTAGTGGGAATGGGATTGAGGGAGTAGGAGGAGGGATTCATAGACAAGATGAGCTCAGAGAGGGCATGGGGGAGATGGGAGAGAAACTAGAGGGCGATGGGGGTTTGTACTAGAGGTGAGGGTGGAGGGGGCAGGGGAGAGGGGTTTAAGAAGACAGTTGGTATTGAACAAAAGAAACTGGGAGTTACCTTTGCTCTCCTGGATGATTCTAGGGATTGGCAATTTTGGCAGAGGAGAGTGAGATTGACCTGGTCCAGCCAGATCTGGTGGTGGATGGTTAAGCCAGTTGTGCGTCAGGTGCACTCAAGTCTATGCCCCTTGGACTTGAAGGAGCAAATATGAGAGCCACACCAGCAGAGTCAGTGAAGGTTTTGCTGGGGACAAGGGCCAAATATGGAGGTAAGGGAGTAGTCAACTGCTGCAAAGATATCGTAGTGAATGGAGGGCCAAAGGTCAGGCAGCTGGGAGGTGGAAAGTGCAGTTGTTGGCATCTCGGGGCAGATTTCTTTCCACGAGCTGATGAAAAAGGAGCTGGGATTGGACGAGTGTAATAATAAATTAATTAACATGTAATAAAGATGACAGGGCAGGTGATATGTAGCAACTGCAGAATGTGGGAGCTCCTGGACGCCAGTGTGATCCAGGGCAAACACGTCTGCAGTATATGTTTGCTGCTTGAGGAGCTTCGGCTCAGAATCATTGAGTTGGAGGCCAAGCTGCAGACACCGCGACACATCGGGGAGGGGGAGAAATACCTGGAAATTCAGTGCCAGGAGGCGGTCACACCTCTTAGGATAAGGTCGTCTAAGTTGGTCAGTGATCAGGGACAGGAGTGTGTAACTGCGAGCGAGGCGGGTAAGAGGAACAAGAAGGTAGAAGTGGAGGAGCCACAGCCTTTGCAATTGTCCAACCTGTTTGAGGTGCTTGCAACCTGTATGGACGAAAGCGGGGTCTGCAGGACGGATGAGCAAACTGACCGTGGCACCATGGTACAGGAAGCCATTCAAGCAGGGGGAGTTGGTAGCAATGTAGTGGTGGTAGGGGACAGTATAGTCAAGGGGATAGACACAGCTCTCTGCAGCCGAGAGCAAGAGTCCAGAAGGCTGTGTTGCCTGCCTGGTGCCAGGGTTCGGGACATCTGCACTGTGCTGGAGAGGAACTTGCAGTGGGAGGGGGAGGATCCAGTTGTTGTGGTCCACGTGGGTACCAACGATATAGGCAGGACGAGGGAAGAGGTTCTGCTTAGGGGGTATGAGCAACTAGGAACTAAATTAAAAAGCAGAACCACAAAGGTAATAATCTCTGGATTATTATGTGAGCCACGAGCAAATTGGCACAGGGTAAATAAGATTAGAGAGTTAAATTCGTGGCTCAAAGATTGGTGTGGGAGAAATGAGTTTCAATTCATGGGGCATTGGCACCATTACTGGGAAAGTGGGAGCTGTACCGTTTGGATGGCCTTCAACTGAACCGTGCTGGGGCCAGTGTTCTGGCAAATCGTAAAACTAGGGCAATAGAGGAGACTTTAAACTAAATAATGGGGGCGAGGGATCAAGTAAGGAAAGATATGATAAATTAAAGAAAGAAGACAAGTCAAAAGAGCAAGGTAGCAATAAGGGAAATGATAATCAGAGAGTGGCAGGAAGGAACAGAGCATGCAAACTTAAGAGTGCACTGGCAGATAAGGCTAGAGGTTGTAAAAATAGTAAAAAGACAGCACTAAAGGCTTTGTATCTGAATACACGTAGCATTCGTAACAAAAATGGATGAACTGACAGCTCAAATAGAAAATATATACGATCTGATAGCCATTACAGAGACATGGCTGCAAGATGACAAAGGCTGGAACCTGAATATTCAAGGGTACTTGACATTTCGGAAGGACAGGAAGCTCGGAAAAGGTGGAGGGGTAGCTCTGTTAATTAAGGATGACATGAGTATAATAGAGAGAAATGACCTTAGTTCTAAAGAGCAAGATGCAGAATCAGTTTGGGTAGAGATAAGAAATAGTAAAAGCAAGAAGTCACTTGTGGGAGTAGTTTATAGCCCCCCTAACAGTAACCACACTGTAGGACAGGGTATACAGGAAGAAATAATGGGGGCTTGTGAGAAAGGAACAGCGATAATCATGGGTGATTTTAATTTACATATAGATTGGAAGAATTTGATTGGCAAAGGTAGCCTGGAAGATAAGTTCATAGAGTGCTTTCGGGAAAGTTTCTTAGAGCAGCACGTTTTCCAGCCAACCAGAGAGCAGGCTATTCTAGATCTGGCAACGTGTAATGAGACAGGATTAATTAATGATCTCACTGTAAAGGAGCCTCTAGGTAGCAGTGATCAAAATATGATTGAATTTCACATTCAGTTTGAGGGAGAGAAGAGTAAGTCTAAGACTAGTGTTTTAAACTTAAATAAGGGAAATTATGAGGGCATGAAGACAGAGCTGGCTAAAGTGAACTGGGGCTTAGGTTAAGGGATAGGTCAGTAGAGACGCAGTGGTAGACATTTAATGAGATATTTCATAACACTCAGCAACGATACATTCCAGTGAGAAAGAAAGACTAGGGGAAGGACGTACCATCCGTGGCTAACTAAAGAAGTTAAAGATAGTATCAAATTGAAAGAAAAAGCATACAATTCTGCAAAGATTAGTGGCAGGTCAGAAGATTGGACAGAATATAAAAAACAGCAAAGAAAGACTAGAAGAATAATAAAGAGGGAGAAATTAGAGTATGAGAGAAAGCTAGCTAGAAACATAAAAACAGATAGTAAGAGTTTCTACAGGTATTTAAAAAGGAAAAGAGTAAGTAAAGTGAGTGTTGGTCTTCTAGAGAGTGAGTCTGGGGAATTAATAATGGAGAATAAGGAAATGACAGATGAATTGAACAGATATTTTGCATCCGTCTTCACTGTAGAGAATACAAATAACATGCCAGAAATAATTGTAAATCAAGAGGTGAAAGGGAGAGAGGAACTTAAAATATTTACAATCACCAGGGAAAGGGTTTTGAAAAAATTATTAGAACTAAAAGCTGACAAGTCCCCAGGTCCTGACGGACTTCATCCTCGGGTCTTAAAAGAAGTGGCTGCAGAGATAGTAGATGCATTGGTATTAATTTTCCAAAATTCCCTAGATTCTGGAAGGGTCCCATCATATTGGAAAATTGCAAATGTAACTCCTCTATTCAAGGAGGGAGACAGAAAGCAGGAAACTACAGGCCTGTTAGCTTAACATCTGTCATAGGGAAAATGCTAGAATCTATTATTAAGGAGGTCATAACAGGGCACTTAGAAAATCTCAATGCAATCAGGCAGAGTCAACATGGCTTTGTGAAAGGGAAATCGTGTTTGACTAATTTATTAGGGTTCTTTGAGGAAGTAACAAGTAATGTGGAAAAGGTGATCCTGTGGATGTGGTGTACTTGGATTTCCAGAAGGCTTTTGACATGGTGCAACATCAAAGACTACTACACAAAATAAGAGCCCATGGTGTAGGGGGTAACATGGATGGATAAAGGATTGGTTAGCTAACAGGAAACAGAGAGTAGGCATAAATGGGTCATTTAGAGGTTGGCAAGATGTAACGAGTGGAGTGCCACAGGGATCAGTGCTTGAGCCTCAACTATTTACAATCTATATCAATGACTTGGATGAAGGGACCAAATGTATGGTTGCTAAATGTGGTGATGACACAAAGGTAGGTAGGAAAGTAAAGTGAAGAGGAGATAAGGAGTCTGCAAAGGGATATAGATAGGTAAGTGAGTGGGCAAAAATTTGGCAGATGGAGTATAATGTGGGAAAATGTGAACTTGTCCACTTTGGCAGGAGGAATAGAAAAGCAGTATATTATTTAAATGGAGAGAGATTGCAGAACTTTGAGGTACAGAGGGATCTGGGTGTCCTAATACATGAATCACAAAAAGTTAGTATGCAGGTACAGCAATTGATTAGGAAGGCAAATGGAATGTTGTCATTTATTGCAAGGGGAATGGAATATAAAAGTAGAGATGTTTTGCTACAGTTGTACAAGGCATTGGTGAGACCACATCTAGAATACTGTGTGCCGTTTTGGGCTCCTTATTTTAGAAAGGACATAATTGCTTTGGAGGCGGTTCAGAGAAGTTTCACTCGACCGATTCCTGGAATGAGGGGGTTATCTTATGAAGAAAGGTTGGACAAGTTGGGCTTGTTTACACTGGAGTTTAGAAGAATGAGAGGTGATCCTATTGAAACATATAAGATCCTGAGGAGACTAGAAGGGGTAGATGCTGAGAGGATGTTTCCCCTTGTGGGAGAGACTAGGGACCACAGTTTAAAAATAAGGGGTCTCCCATTTAAGACGGAAATTAGGAGAAATATTTTCTCTCAGAGAGTCATGAGTCTGTGGAACTCCCTTCCCCAGAGAGCGGTGGAGGCAGGGTCATTGAATATTTTTAAGGCTGAGTTAGATAGATTCCTGATTAACAAGGTAGTCAAAGTAAGTAGACGGGAAAGTAGGGCTGAGGTTACAATCAGATCAGCCATGATCTTATCAAATGGCAGAGCAGGCTCGAGGGGCCGAATGGCCTACTCCTGCTCTTAATTCGTATGTGTATGGGGATATGGATGATGAGGGATACAGCAATGTGGTCTGAAGTGCCTGTTGGTGATCAGGATCAGAGGAGTGGAGAGGCCATAAGAGATAGTGAGGACGATGAGGTAGCTGCGAATATGAGTAGCATAGAGAGTTTTTATGGAAGTAAAGTGGAAGGTTAATAGTGTGTTGATAGGGTAGAATAGCTCAGTGAGTAAGGCTGTATAATCTTTAAATGTATAAAGCTTTGGCTGTGGAACCACAAAGCATAATGAGAAGCTTGACCAAAAACAGACTAAAGCATAGTGTCAGCAATCTAACCGTGGTAATTGTTTAATCAGAATGAAACAAGAACAATGAACTAAGATAATGATAATTGGATAAATGGAGACCTTGGAGGCCAGACAAGGGGGGTGGGGGGTGCGGTGTATTCCATAGGAAAGCAGAAGTAAGAACCTAAATCAATTAAGATAACAGGAGAATATCTGCTTCTGAGCACGTGCGAGACTCTACAATGGCTTTCGACAAGGTGTAGGCAGGACCAAATCAGTCACATACGCAAGGCCAACAGAGCAGTTGTGTATAAAGCTTGATGTAATTGTCTAATTGGAGAGAGACCCTCGGTACGCCAAGGGTTCTCCCCTGCATGCTTGAATAAAGAAGCTTTTGTACCAGCCATCCTCGTCTTTGCCTGGGAATTTTTCCTACAACAGAGAGAAGGGCTTTTTGAGGATAGGAGGGCGATGAATTCAAAGGAGAATGGTATGTTGAGTCTTTTTTCAGTATTTTTACTTGTCATTTACCCGCCCACCCTCTGTGAAAGTTCTGTCTTCTTGCTGGAGTACAGTTCCACAATTGGCCTCTGGTGCTTCACCAAACTTGGCATTATTCATGTGAACTTTGACCCTTTTGACAGGCTATTTAACATAGACATAGAAACATAGAAAATAGGAGCAGTAAGAGGCCATTTGGCCCTTCGCGCCTGCTCTGCCATTCAATATGATCATGGCTGATCTTCTATCTCAATACCATATACCCGCTCTCACCCCATACCCCTTGATGCCTTTTGTGTCTAGAAATCTATCTAGCTCCTTCTTAAATATATTCAGTGACTTGGCCTCCACAGCCTTCCATGGTAGAGAATTCCACAGGTTCACCACCCTCTGAGTGAAGAAATTTCTCCTCATCTCAGTCCTAAATATCCTACCCCGTTTCCTGAGACTGTGACCCATCGTTCTGGACCCCCCAGCCAGGAAAATATTCTCCCTGCATCCAGTCTGTCTAGCCCTGTCAGAATTTTATATGTTTCAATGAGATCCCCTCTCATTCTTCTAAACTCGGGTGAATACAGGCCTGGTTGACCCAATCTCTCCTCATATGACAGTCCTGCCATCCCAGGAATCAGTCTGGTGAACCGCCGCTGTGCTCCCTCTATGGCAAGTATATCCTTTCTTAGGTAAGGAGACCAAAACTGCACACAATACTCCAGCTATGGTCTCACCAAGGCCCTGTATAACTGCAGTAAGATATCCTTGCTCCTGTACTCAAATCCTCTTGCAATGAAGGCCAACATAACATTTGCCTTCCTAATTGCTTGCTGCACCTGCATGTTTGCTTTTAATGACTGGTGTACAAGGACACACAGGTCCCTTTGTTCATCAACATTTCCCTATCTATCACCATTTAAATAATACGCTGCTTTTCTGTTTTTCCTTCCAAAGTGGATAACTTCACATTTATCCACATTATACTGCATCTGCCATGTATTTGCCCACTCACTCAACTTGTCTAAATCGCCTTGAAACCTCTTTGCATCCTCCTCACAACTCACAATCCCACCTAGTTTTGTGTCGTCAGCAAATTTGGAAATATTACATTTGGTTGCCTCATCCAAATCATTGATATATATTGTGAATAGCTGGGGCCCAAGCGCTGATCCCTGCGATACCCCATTAGTCACCGCCTGCCACCCCGAAAAAGACCCATTTATTCCTACTCTCTGTTTCCTGTCTGTTAACCAATTTTCAATCCTTGTCAGTATATTACCCCCAATCCCATGTGCTTTAATTTTGCACACTAACCTCTTATGTGGGACTTTATCAAAGGCCTTCTGAAAATCCAAATAAACCACATCCACTGGTTCTCCCTTATCTATTCTACCAATCATTTAACCATGGGATGGGTCAGAGTTGAGCCCAATCCTGTCCTCATTCTCATATGTACAGTTCCAACAGCAAGGCTCCACAACAGGTAATGTACTTATTCACTGAGAAATCAATTTTTTTTCTTCAAATAAACCATGCCAAAGATGACAGCTGCTCATCTTCACCCTTTATGATAGTGGGGGGAAAATTCTGCTATTCTGTTTTTTTTTGCTGCAAGAAACTTAGTTGAAGAGCCAAGGCATATAGATAGAGCAGTATCAAGGTTGAAATGAGAAGGGAAGATTAAATAAATCAAGAGCTAACAGTCCTGAGTCTGTGAATTATTCAAATTACATGAGTTTGGGTTTACATTTTGATTCAAGTCTCAGCAATATCAAAAATGTCCCCCAGTATAACTTTCCCAGTAATCCTTCTGAAACTATGAGGTCATTTTCAAAATGTCAGAGGAAATATGATCTGTGTATTTGAAAAGGAATACAGTGGTTAAATGTAGTTGCTTGTTATATGCTAGTTATATTTTATTTTCCAAAGTACTATTGTGTACTTAAACCAATAAAAACAAATGTGCTTTGTTATTGTCCAGAGGATATTTTTTAGCAAAATGTGGTTTATTTGATTAATCTTCAACATTAGGAATAAGAGTCAGAGTTATTTAAAGAGTATGAAGTATCTCCTTAGAACACTAGTTATCTACCAGTTACAGGCAGCTTTATTTAACTTTCTGCATCTGGAAAGAGTGGAACAAATTGTGAAGTATTATCTAACAGTGAACATCCTTCCTGAACTTAGAATAGAGTGACAAGAGAAATAAATGTTTCCTTATCAGAATGAGTGGGTGGAAGTAGCAGTACCACTTCCATGGATTTTCAAGACAATTGTATACTACTCAGTTAGTTAAAAAATGAAATTGTCATCCAGATATCAATATCTAATTATCTATCCTCTCCCTCCAACACAGAGTATCTTCTTCCATAGGACAACATGTTCAGTGAATATCTGTATGAATACAATCAATACCATTCTTTGATGCTTTGGATAAGAGGTGCAGATGAGCATAGCATTTTCCTTGCCTCTCATCTGAGGCTGCAGAAACTGACCCCTGGAGAAGTACAAACTTCAGTAAAAAAACGCTATTTGAACATGTGTTTCCTCGAGATTTGAGAAAGTTATTTCATGTGTGGAATTTCCAACAAAGCACAGAATGGAGGCACATTGCGTCAGGACACTGCCACCTCACTTATGCCGGTCTGGGTGCAAATCCAGCCCAGACTGATGAAAGTCTCCTTACTCTGCTGATTGTAAGGATCCAAAGTGAAATTAATTTGGCCAGTCTCAACTCTCTTGTGTGTATGAGTCCAAAACACAAAATTCAGTACTAATTAACACAAGGGAAGAACTGCTCTAACTGTTATGTTCAACAAAGTTAAAAATATGTTCTTTTTGAATACACTTACCATAGCAGTACACATAATGACCACAGCAGTTCTTTTTTGTATGTTGGGTAATGTTGGAAATAGAAATTTGCTCTTGGGGCTTTGGTGAAGGCACATTATTGCAACATTATAGAAGGGGAGCTGGGAAAACCTGATGCTTACACTGACTGCAAAAAGTAGGAAAACTGTCCGGGCTGACATCTTTCCCCTTGGTGAGCCACATCAACACCACAAGACAAGTAACAACACAAAAACTTTTAGATCGTTTATTTTTGACTTCAAGATTAAACTCAAATTGCTTGCACAGATACACACCTTTTCCACTGAGATACATAATAATATTAAATCACCTAATGACGCATTGAGCTTTCATATATGTACAATGCATACATTGTGCTTTCACAATTCTTATTATCACATCACTAAGCAATTTCACAGTGCAGTTAATTGGAAAATGTAACTAAATATCATGAAGTTTATTTAGTCTCTTGATCTCATATTTCTGATGAGCACTAAGGAGATTCTTCTGTCAGACACAAAATAGCATCAGTAAGAAGAAAGAAATACCTGGCAATGGAATAAAGGGAGTTAAGCATGCTGGTTTCATCTTCTCAATTTTGTATATAAAAAGGAAAAGTAAAGGACTTGCATTTATATAGTACCTTTCACGACCTCAGGACATCCCAAGGTGCATTACAGCCAATGGAGTCATTTTAGAAGTGTAGTCACTGTTGTAATGTAGGAAACGCTGCAGCCAATTTGTGCACAGCAAGATCCCACAAACAGCTATGAGATAAACGACCAGACAATCTTTTGTTTTAAGTGATGTTGGTTGAGGGATAAATATCAGCCAAGACATGGGAAAGCGCCCCTGCTCTTCTTTGAATAGTGCCATGGGATCTTTTACATCCACCTGAGAAGGCAGACAGGACCTCAGTTAAACATCTCATCTGGAAGACAGCACCTTTGCCAGTGCAGCACTCCCTCAGTACTGCACTGGAGTGGCAGCCTGAATTATATGCTCAAGTCTCTGTAATGGAATTTTAACCCAAGACCTTTTGATTCAGAGCTGAGAGTGCTACCACTGAGCCACAGCTGACACCAATAGATCATATTTTTTGAAAATGGATAGATCTTTTTGATGACAAAGTAAAAAATTTTAGTAATCATAGTTGAAATTATTTTAAGTACAGAGTGTGACAACATTAAAAAAACAACGATGAGCAATTTGGAAGTGTCTTGATAAGGTCAGTTTTCATTTACTCCTTACATGGCCTCTTTCATTTTTTTAATATTACCTTTTACCCTTGGCAAAGTTAAATTGGCACTAGTGAAACTGATCTTATGATCTGGTTCAGCTCTGCTGAGTTTTGGACGAAGATTAGAGCACGTCAACAGCACAATAGGTTTAATGAAATTACGAGAATTTTCTGCACACACTTTTCAAATAAGAACAGTGAGACGGCAAATTTACTGAATTGCATCGACAGGCTGACTGTGCTTTTCAATCATGGAATCTAATAAAGTTTATTGGAGGTTAGAGGTTTGTTCAATAGTAAAAGATTTATATATACTGTGAATGTACACTCAGCTTCATGCAGTGTACCTTTACATGATGAGATTACAAATTTTACTTGTGCAATTACAACTCTGACCAATTTAATGATCTGAAACATGTTGAAAGCGAAAACTAGGAGTCCTACAAAATATTCAATGAGATTCCATTTCATTGATGAGCTGTTAATTAATAACTCTATCCTACTGCTAAACATGTGATCACCCTAATGGCCCAGTTTTTAAATGAATTGAACTACAAGCACCTGGAAGGTTCCTGGTTCCATCCCTGATCCATGCTTAATCAGCTGAGTTCAGCCAAAAAAGATCTTGGCCTAGAAATAAGTTTGCGCACACCTGTTTTACAGGCGTAGGGTCCAATATGACATGCTCATTCCACATCGGAAGTGCACCGCATGCCATATTGGTTAGGGCACTCTGTAGTTATCGAAGGCACCCTCCTAAAACTGGTGTTAGGCACATTGCATATGCAAATTGGGGGTCCTCAGGACGGCTTGTTAATGACGCAGGACGTTATTAATGTGTAAATCCGCCAGCATGTTCAGGGGGTTAAGAGATACGCCGTGAGTTGTGAATCTCCAGAACTTTCTGGTCGATTTACTCCGCTCCGCCGTTTATTCACACAAACAGCATCTCACCCTTAGACTCCCCGTTATTTTTAAGAACTTGCTGGATTTGCACATTAATTACCCAGTAAACTAGTCGCAAAAAGTTAGGGCTGGACCGTAACAACGTAAGTACCTTTTTAACTATGTGATAATTGTTAATGCAATGCCAATCAATCGCTTTGGCCCAGAAAAGGAAGAATTTAAACTGTTCAATCTCACTCCTGCATGTAATAAATTATTTTTAGAGATTTAAAAAATGTCAAATTTAAAATGTTTTAATTTTTTTTCTTACTTTTCCCTTGTCTTTTTTCTCTCTCCTAATCCAATCTTTATTTCCCTTTCTGAACTTGATTTGCCTCTAATTCACCCTCTTTCTCAATTGTTCCTGTTTCTTTCTCAATTCTTAAATCTCATTGGTTAAAGAGATACACTGTTGTACATCATCCTTTGACAGGGACAGCAGGCTGTCAACTGCTTTCAAGCTTATATCAACATTGCAATGTAACTGGTTGCTGGAAAGTGGTTCAGGGTAATAATCTTGAAAAGATTAATGAAAGAAAAAAACAAACAGGAAATCTCAAACAAAAATGGAAAATGCACATCAGCTAAATCAGCATCTAAAAAGAAAAGTAGGTTAATGTTTCAGGTGAGCCATTTCATCATTCGAGATGGCGTTCAATGAAGAATTTAATTCCAAAAATCTAAGCTGCCCTAGTGGCTCACCTAGTAAAGACAATGGGGGTTAAATTCGATAACCTCCGAATCCAGGCGCGGTGGTCACAGTGCACGATTAACCCGCGGCCGGTCGTTGTGATGCAGGCAGTGCGTGAGATTCGTGCTGCCTGGACATTTACCTGATTCCGGCGAACAGCCAGGCCTGGCTGCGATGTTGAATGGCTTCTCATCAGCAGGGGGGCCCCCGATATCGCGAGTGGCTCGCACCTCTTAAAGGCCGTCTCCACTTCTTAAAGGCAGCCTACACCTCTTATTTACAAAATCTAAGTTCCCACATCCTCCAATCTGCACGCCAGAACTCACCAATCTGCTGATCTGAGTTTGTACCAGGCCTGTGCGAGACCGTGCACCAAGGTTCTCTGCTGATGTACTAGAGGCCTTGGTGCAAGATGTGACCAGAAGGAGGGGCATCCTATATCCACAGTGGGGCAAGAGGCCCTCCAGACATGTGCTCCCGAGGCAGTGCGAGGCAGTAGGGGCCGAAGTCAATGCCATGTGCATAGCACCACGAACATGGCTGCAGTGCAGGAAGAAGTTCAATGCTTTGACACGAGTGGTCAAGGTGAATGAGGTTGACTGTCAAGTGGCATCTTCTACCAACTACACCACTAGCCGTATCCACTGCTCTACGCATTACACCCCCATCACCCACATACCAACACTACCAATCACTACTCAACTCTTCCAATCAGATGCTTCCTCTCACCCTCCACATTACCACTGTTGCACACCCACAACTCACAGAAACTGGCAACTATTCAACCATGACAGGCACATCATCCAAACATCCTGCAGGGCACTCACTGACACACGTCCCACTTTCTTGCAGAGGAAGGTGGCGCATAACAGAAGGCAGCAAGTGGCAGTGGCATTTAGCCCCTCGAGTCTGTTCCACCATTCAATGAGATCATGGTTGATCTGTGACCTAACTCCATATACCGACCTTAGCCCCATATCCCTTAACACCTTTGGTTAATAAAAATCTATCAATCTCAGATTTAAAATTAAAAATTGAGCTAGCATCGACTGCCGTTTGCAGAACAGCGTTCCAAACTTCTATCACCCTTTGTGTGTAGAAGCATTTCCTAACTTCACTCCTACATGTCCTGGCTCTAAATGTTAGGCCATGTCCCCTAGTCCTAGCATTCAAGTATAGGAGACCTCCAAAAACAGGTACAAATGCAGCAGCAGTCAGAAGCAACTAACCTGTAAATCCTGCATGGTCCCTTTAAATAGCGCTGGTTGGGAGGGGGGGGGTCCTCCAGGCCGTCTATGACCTAGTCAGCTGTGCGTGGTTAAGACAGTGCGTTAATTTCCAAAATCATATCTATCCCTTTAAATCAGTGTTGCTCACTGATCTAATGCATATTCTCTTTACATAGTACCAGCGTTCGTTATCTGCGCATGCGCAAATGCCTTTACTAAAGATGGTGTCCGGCGCACGTCACATTAGAAGCACGCGCGCGAATTCCTAACGCTATTTTGGGACCTTAGGAAGCCGCGTACTACCTGAAAAACAGGCACTATGCAGCTGAATTTATATCCATGTTCTTAGTGGAACTAAGCTATACCTCATCCCAGGCTCTATTCCCAGTCTGTACTAAGTTAACTGATATCAGTCAGAATGGCAGTAGGGGTACTTAACTGGCATTAGCACCCCTCAATTAGGGAAGGGGAAAATTAGCAAGGATTTCTGCTCCTAATTGTTATTATTGGGTGCTCATAATACTAAGTTTTGAATTGCTCATGAAATTTCAAAATTTGATCTTTTTTCATTGATTGTTGGATTTGGCAAGATTAGAAGACTTTTGTGCACCTGCTAGCATATTTACTAGCATATGCTGCCAAATCAGTGATTTCCAATTAGTAGTACAAGTGCTTTATCTTTGTAACGTTTGATGAAGTTTCTACCTGTCCCAGCTGAATCCTCCCATCTTCATGCCTCCAAACCCACTAGCCTTCTTGCTGCTTCACAGCTCTCATTTTTTGCTGCTTCAACAGCATTACAGCTGCCCCGCAGGCCCTGCTTCTAGTCTTATTGCCTTGTAGTCTTGTGCTTAGACTTAGAGTTGGGGTTAGCGTTTAGTTTAGTCTCAGGTTTAGGGCCAGAGTTGGGGTCAGAATTGGATTTAGCATCAGTCAGATTTGGCATTGGGCTTAGAGTTAGATCTAGATTTAGGTTTAGATTTCTTTTAGAGTTAAAGTTGTTTAGGTCTAGAGTTAGAGCTCGTTTAGCATTAGACCTCAGCCTTAGGATGGAGTTTAGAATTATGTTTTGGGTTAGGGTGGATTAATTTGAGAGAATAACTAATTTGTTGAAGGGGAGTGTTTATTTTATAGTGGGAGATGAATTTGCCAGTAGTGGGGATGAGATGTGTTACAGGGTCTGAAATATTTAATGAAAGGATTTTTGGATTTGTCCAAGTATTTTTGAAAAACCTCTACACTAACTTCTTCTGAAAAATAAATAATTTGTACCTTGTTATGTGACTATGACGGAGTACTTTAAAAATTCTAAATGTTACAGGCATAGGGCCAAGGGTAATCGGAGGATGCATATAAGCTGTGGACAGGATCCACTGTTTGCCAGGGTCAAAGGTTACACAGCTGGCTGGGATCAGTACCCTTTCTTAACAAATTCTTCTTTAATTACTGGCCACCAGCAACGCTCTGAAAGCAGTTACCGCTGTCCAAGCAGCAGTATAACAGCAGCAGTAGAAAGCTGCTCTTTTCACTTGATGTCTTGTATTCACAGTAATCTACTCAGTGCCACTGTAACCATGGTGAATGAATTCAGTTTGCATCCATTACTTCTTGCATGGATAAACAGACAATTTCTGTCAGAGGGGTTTACATCTGCTCATCCTGCATTGTAGACAAGTTTGAAGTTCACCCAGGTCCTTCAATTTAATTTAGTGCCTCATTGTTTACATATTTTGCACTTACGACTGTTTTTGACTGCATCAGAAGAGCTCAACTTTTCAAATTGTTTCATCCAGACATCCCTCACTTTGGTTAATGATATATTTAGAACTTCCTAGAACAGATGGATCTTTGACTTTAAAAAGTACACTTTTAAGCTGACTCAGAAGATAGCAGAGAGGGGGGAGGGGAATTTCTGATAAGAACTGGAGTGCATGTGAAGCAAGGTGTTCTTTTGATACGTATATGTGGAGATTTCTGTGCAATGAAGAGATAAACAAAATGAGAATCTGCTCATTGGAAAAATGAAATGCGCTCATTAGAGAAAAGACTGAGAGGGACTACGATTGAGGTTTTCAAATTAATAAAACGCAGGGATGTAAAGGATCACTTAGGGCTATTTATATTCACGCGAGACAGCTAAACAAGGGTTATGACTGTAAGCGGAGGAGAGGTAGATTCAGGTAGGATGCAAAAAAATATTACTGATTGGGTTTTAGAATTGCTTACCAGGGAAGTTGTCACTAGATAACTGTGGATAAGGAAGACAAGTCTACCTATCTTAACTCATTTATTGTATCTGAGCCTTTTTAGCCTGTCCAGGACTTCCTTGTTAGTAATATAAAAGGCTTTAATTTTGCATGGGATAACATTTTTGGGAAAGGCATGTTGCTCATGTCTCCCTTGTTAATACTTGGAGGAAGTAGTTATTAAAAATGTTAACTATCCTGTATTCATCCTGTTTTGAGCTGGAATAGCTTGAGTAGCTTAAATCTCTTCAAGCTAAACTTAGACAAGTATCTTGAAGAGATGCACATCATCACATACTGCTGCATGGAAGCAGATAGATAGTCCTTCAGGAGAGGGAACCTTCTACTCCTAGCTGGCTTACATGTGACTCTTAATTCCCTCTGAAGTGCTTGGGAAGCCACTCAGTTGTAAAAACAATTGCTACTAGAAAACCACCACCACCTAGGGAATGTGGCCGGCCAAGTGGAAGAAGTGCTAGTAGGTGAGCACTTTGGTGACAGTGACCATAATTCGGTGAGATTTAAAGTGGTCATGGAAAAGGACAGGGAGGGGCCGGAAATAAAGGTTCTAAATTGGGGGAAGGCCGATTTTAATAGGATAAGGCAGGATCTGGCCAAAATGGACTGGGATCAGCTGCTTGTAGGAAAATCCGCATGGGAGCAATGGGAGTCTTTCAGAAGGGAGATTGAGACCATACAATGGCAACATGTTCCCGTAAAGGTCAAGGGTGGTTCCAAGAACTCCAGGGAACCTTGGATGTCAGGGGATATACGAGAATGGATTAGGAAAAAAAGGAGGGCTTTTGGCAGATACAAAAGGCTAAAGACAGAGGAAGCCCTAGAGGAGTACAAAAAGTGCAGGGGGATACTTAAAAAAGAAATTAGGAGATCAAGGAGGGGCCATGAAATAACACTGGCGAGCAAAATAAAGGAAAATCCTAAGATGTTTTATAAGTATATTAAGGGTAAGAGGATAACTAGGGAAAAAATAGGACCCATTAGGGACAAAAATGGCAATCTGTGTGTGTGGAGCCGGCAGATGTAGGAGGGGTTCTAAATGAATTTTTTGCATCTGTTTTCACTATGGAGAAGGACGATGCAGACATAGAAATACGGCAGGGGGACTGTGATATACTCGAACATATTAACATCGAGCGGGAGGAGGTATTGGCGGTTTTAGCAGGCCTAAAAATGGATAAATCCCCAGACCCGGACGAAATGTATCCCAGGCTACTGTGTGAGGCAAAGGAGGAGATTGCGGGGGCTCTGACACATATATTCAGAACCTCTCTGGCCACAGGGGATGTGCCAGAGGACTGGAGAACCGCTAATGTAATACCATTATTCAAGAAGGGGAGTAGGGAAAAACCGGGGAACTACAGGCCAGTGAGCCTAACATCAGTGGTAGGAAAATTATTGGAAAAAATTCTGAAGGACAAAATTAGTCTCCACTTGGAGAAGCAAGGATTAATCAGGGATAGTCAACATGGCTTTGTCAAGGGAAGATCATGTCTGACTAATTTGATTGAATTTTTTGAGGGGGTGACGAGGCGTGTGGATGAGGGTAACGCAGTGGATGTGGTATACATGGATTTCAGTAAGGCCTTCGATAAAGTCCCCCACAGGAGACTGGTCAAGAAGGTACGAGCCCATGGAATCCAGGGTGCCTTGGCACTTTGGATACAAAACTGGCTTAGTGGCAGAAGGCAGAGGGTGATGGTCGAAGGTTGTTTTTGTGACTGGAAGCCTGTGGCCAGTGGGGTACCACAGGGATCGGTGCTGGGTCCCTTGCTGTTTGTGGTCTACATTAACGACTTGGATATGAATGTAAAAGGTATGATCAGTAAGTTCGCTGATGATACAAAGATTGGTAGGGTGGTAAATAGCGAGGAGGATAGCCTCAGTCTGCAGGACGATATAGATGGGTTGGTCAGATGGGTGGAACAGTGGCAAATGGAATTTAACCCGGAAAAGTGCGAGGTGATACACTTTGGAGGGACTAACAAGGCAAGGGAATACACAATGAATGGGAGGACCCTAGGCAAGACAGAGGGTCAGAGGGATCTTGGTGTGCAAGTTCACAGATCCCTGAAGGCGGCGGAACAGGTAAATAAGGTGGTAAAGAAGGCATATGGGATACTTGCCTTTATTAGCCGAGGCATAGAATATAAGAGCAAGGAGGTTATGATGGAGCTGTATAAAACACTGGTTAGGCCACAGCTGGAGTACTGTGTGCAGTTCTGGTCGCCACACTACAGGAAGGATGTGATCGCTTTGGAGAGGGTGCAGAGGAGATTCACCAGGATGTTACCAGGGCTGGAGCGCTTCAGCTATGAAGAGAGACTGGGAAGATTGGGTTTGTTTTCCTTGGAGCAGAGGAGGCTGAGGGGGGACATGATTGAGGTGTACAAAATTATGAGGGGCACAGATAGGATGGATACTAAGGAGCTTTTTCCCTTCGTTGAGGGTTCTATAACAAGGGGGCATAGATTCAAGGTAAAAGGCGGGAGGTTTAGAGGGGATTTTAGAAAGAACTTTTTCACCCAGAGGGTGGTTGGAGTCTGGAACTCACTGTCTGAAAGGGTTGTGGAGGCAGGAACCCTCACAACATTCAAGAAGCATTTGGATGAGCACTTGAAATGCCATAGCATACAAGGCTACGGACCAAATGCTGGAATATGGGATTAGAGTAGACAGGGCTGATGGCCGGCGCGGACACGATGGGCCGAAGGGCCTCTATCCGTGCTGTATAACTCTATGACTATGACTCAATGACCTTCTCAAAGCAACTGGGGGTGGGCAATAAATGCTGGCACCACCACATCCAAAGAACAAAAAAAAATCCTATTGTCTCTTCCAGCATTCAAATTTTCTATATTTCTATGTGTAGCATTAAGACAAAGGTGGTTCCGGGTTCAAACCCTGGTCTATGTGGTTAGCGGTTACTGCCCAGTTTGGGTTACGAGTGCTATAATTGACTACACATTTTTCTGTTGCCAATTTTCTTCCTTAGCCTCTCCTCTTCTTCTGCAGGCATTGGCTTCTTACTCCAGTGCAGTTCTACATGCACCAACCACCCTCTGGTAACTTGCTAACTCTGGGTTAGTATTAATTCGACAGATGGATCACAGACAAGCCTTTCCCAGAATCCACACAGGCATATTTGCAGCGAGGTTCACTGGATAGTTGCCAGAGCCAATTTTCCTTTCCCTAACCCAGGAGCAGAGGCCAATTCTAGTACACTTATTGGCAAGCTGGCTGAGATCAACTACTTAAGCATAGAGCAGGGAATGAAGTGGGGGCCTTTCTGGCTAAATGGCTGAGTTACTCACTGCCTTAACTAGCTGAGAGATGCATTTCCTTATCAATTAATTCCACTCGCTCCATTTGAAGTTGGTCGACATTGAATTCTATGATCCCAATATTTCTGAATCTGGTTCCATTGCTCCTCACTTGTTTGTTCTACCTTTAATTTTAGTCATAGAGTCATAGAGTTATACAGCACGGATAGAGGCCCTTCGGCCCATCGTGTCCGCGCCGGCCATCAAGCCCTGTCTAATCTAATCCCATATTCCAGCATTTGGTCCGTAGCCTTGTATGCTATGGCATTTCAAGTGCTCATCCAAATGCTTCTTGAATGTTGAGGGTTCCTGCCTCCACAACCCTTTCAGGCAGTGAGTTCCAGACTCCAACCACCCTCTGGGTGAAAAAGTTCTTTCTCAAATCCCCTCTAAACCTCCCGCCTTTTACCTTGAATCTATGCCCCCTTGTTATAGAACCCTCAACGAAGGGAAAAAGCTCCTTAGTATCCATCCTATCTGTGCCCCATATAATTTTGTACACCTCAATCATGTCCCCCCTCAGCCTCCTCTGCTCCAAGGAAAACAAACCCAATCTTCCCAGTCTCTCTTCATAGCTGAAGCGCTCCAGCCCTGGTAACATCCTGGTGAATCTCCTCTGCACCCTCTCCAAAGCGATCACATCCTTCCTGTAGTGTGGCGACCAGAACTGCACACAGTACTCCAGCTGTGGCCTAACCAGTGTTTTATACAGCTCCATCATAACCTCCTTGCTCTTATATTCTATGCCTCGGCTAATAAAGGCAAGTATCCCATATGCCTTCTTTACCACCTTATCTACCTGTTCCGCCGCCTTCAGGGATGTGTGAACTTGCACACCAAGATCCCTCTGACCCTCTGTCTTGCCTAGGGTCCTCCCATTCATTGTGTATTCCCTTGCCTTGTTAGTCCCTCCAAAGTGTATCACCTCGCACTTTTCCGGGTTAAATTCCATTTGCCACTGTTCCGCCCATCTGACCAACCCATCTATATCGTCCTGCAGATTGAGGCTATCCTCCTCGCTATTTACCACCCTACCAATTTTTGTATCATCAGCGAACTTACTGATAATACATTTTACATTCATATCCAAGACGTTAATGTAGACCACAAACAGCAAGGGACCCAGCACCGATCCCTGTGGTACCCCACTGGCCACAGGCTTCCAGTCACAAAAACAACCTTCGACCATCACCCTCTGCCTTCTGCCACTAAGCCAGTTTTGTATCCAAAGTGCCAAGGCACCCTGGATTCCATGGGCTCATACCTTCTTGACCAGTCTCCTGTGGGGGACTTTATCGAAGGCCTTACTGAAATCCATGTATACCACATCCACTGCGTTACCCTCATCCACACACCTAGTCACCCCCTCAAAAAATTCAATCAAATTAGTCAGACATGATCTTCCCTTGACAAAGCCATGTTGACTATCCCTGATTAATCCTTGCTTCTCCAAGTGGAGACTAATTTTGTCCTTCAGAATTTTTTCCAATAATTTTCCAACCACTGATGTTAGGCTCACTGGCCTGTAGTTCCCCGGTTTTTCCCTACTCCCCTTCTTGAATAATGGTACTACATTAGCGGTTCTCCAGTCCTCTGGCACATCCCCTGTGGCCAGAGAGGTTCTGAATATATGTGTCAGAGCCCCCGCAATCTCCTCCTTTGCCTCACACAGTAGCCTAGGATACATTTCGTCCGGGCCTGGGGATTTATCCATTTTTAGGCCTGCTAAAACCGCCAATACCTCCTCCCGCTCGATGTTAATATGTTCGAGTATATCACAGTCCCCCTGCCGTATTTCTATGTCTACATCGTCCTTCTCCATAGTGAAAACAGATGCAAAAAATTCATTTAGAACCCCTCCTACATCTGCCGGCTCCACACACACATTGCCATTTTTGTCCCTAATGGGCCCTATTTTTTCCCTAGTTATCCTCTTACCCTTAATATACTTATAAAACATCTTAGGATTTTCCTTTATTTTGCTCACCAGTGGATGAGCACTTGAAATGCCATAGTTAGTACAACTTCCAAACAAAAATGGAGAACTTAATTTGCCCAAGTCATTTAAATGGAAGCCAGACCTCCTTATCAAGGCCCCTGTATAGCATTCATAAACCCGCAGAAGAGATCAATAGAAAGTCAGAAATATTTGGATCATGGAATTCAATGTAGACAAATCTAAAATAGTGTTCAACATATCAGCCTAGAAACAGTTCAGTGCTTCCCATCAGGCCGATTAGCCCCTTCCCCAATCTCATACAATGGAAGTCCTCAGCCTTGTAAGCTGCAGTACTTTTAAGTGTGAGACTGCTTTGCCACCATTCTCCTGAATGCAGCACCACACCACACCCTACCCCATTGAATGGTGGTCCACCAGTTGAAGGTACGAATCTTCAGCAGCATTTACTTACTTCTCTGTAACTCAATCACGGACGACACTGACCCCTTAATAAAGCATAGTCAGTGGCAGGTTGGTGCAGGTCTGAGCCCTCCCTCTAAATATTTCTGTTTTTGCCACAAATCCACCACACTGAAGGAAGTCCTTCCATTGCATTCCTAGGACTGCAGAACCATGAAGGAGAACAGGCTAAACTTGCAATGGGAATTTGTTACCACTGAAGAAAGATGAGAGGCCAAACTGCCTTTTACCATTTTTTAAAAAAAAGTCTCAAAGTTAGGATCCACCAAGAACCCCCAGCTACTGATATTAATCAACAATTAGAATCATAGAAAATTTAGGGCACAGAAGGAGGCCATTTGGCCCACTGTCTCTGCGCTTGCCGAAAATGAGACGCCCTGCCTAATCCCACTTTCCAGCACTTGGTCCATAGACCTATAGGTAACGGCATTTCAGGTGCACAGCCAGGTACTTCTTAAATGAGTTGATGGTTTCTGCCTCTACCACCCTTTCAGGCAGTGAGTTCCAGACCGCCAACACCCTCTGGGGGAAAAAAAATTTCCTCAGTTCCCCTCTAGTCCTTCTATCGATCAACCTTAAATCTATGCCCCCTGGTTATTGACCTCTCTGCTAAGGGAAATAGGTCCTTCCTATCCACTATCTAGGCCCCTCAATTTTATACACCTCAATTAAATCACCCTTTAGCCTCCTCTGTTCCATGGAAAACAACCCCAGCCTATCCAATCTTTCCTCAGCTAAAATTCTCCAGTCCTGGCAACATCCTTGTAAATCTCCTCTGTATCCTCTAGTGCAATCACATCTTTCCGGTAATGTAGCCAGAACTGTATGCAGTACTCAAGCTGCAGCCTAACTAGTGTTTTATACAGTTCCAACATAATCTCCCTGCTCTTATATTCGGCTAATAAAAGAAAGTATTCCATATGCCTTCTTAACCACCTTATCTACCTGTCCTGCTACCTTCAGGGATCTGTGGACATGCACTCCAAGATCCCTTTGTTCCTCTACACCTCTGTATCCTCCCATTTATTGTGTATTCCTTGCCTTGTTTGCCCTCCCCAAATGCATTACCTCACATTTCTCTGGATTGAATTCCATTTGTCACTTTTCTGCCCACCTGACCAGTCCATTGATATCTTCCTGCAGTCTACAGCTTTCCTCCTCACGATCAACCACATGGCCTATTTTTGTATCATCTGCAACTTCTTAAATGTAGGGGGCATGATTAAGTCTATTAATATATACCACAAAAAGCAAGGGACCTAGGACTGAGCCCTCCAGAACTCCACTGGAAACATCCTTCCAGTCTCAAAAACACCCATCAACCATTACCCTTTGCTTCCTGCCACTGAGCCTATTTTGGATCCAACTTGCCACTTTCCCTTGGATCCCATGGGCTTGTACTCTTTTGACCAATCTGCCATATAGGACCTGGTCAAAAGCCTTGCTAAAATCCATGTAAACTACATCAAATGCACAACCCTCATCTACCCTCCTTGTTACCTTCTCAAAAAATGTAATCAAGTTAGTCAGACATGACCTTCCCTTAACAAATCCATGCTGACTGCCCTTAATTACTACCTTTCTAAGTGACAGTTTATCCTATCCCTCAGAATTGATTCCAATAATTTGCCCACCACTGATGTTAGACTGACTGGCTTGTAATTACTCAGTCTATCCCTCACTCCCTTTTTAAACAACGGTACAACATCAGCAGTCCTCCAATCCTCCAGCACCACACCTGTATCAAATGAGGATTGGAAAATTATGCTCAGAACCTCAGCTATTTTCTCCCTTGCTTCTCTTAACAGCCTGGGATATATTTCATCCGGCCCTGGTGATATATCTACTTTCAAAAGATACTAATCCCCTTAATACTTCCTCTCTCACTATGTTTATCCCATCCAATATTTCACACTCCTCCTCCTCAACTACAATCTCTGCATCGTCCCTCTCTTTTGTGAAGACAGATGCAAAGTATTCATTAAGAACCATACCCACATCTTCCACCTCCACACATAGGTTACCTTTTTGGTAACTAATAGGCCCTATTCTTTCCTTAGTTATCTTCTTGCTCTTTATGTATTTATAAAACATCTTTGGGTTTTCCCTGATTTTACTTGCCAATACTTTTTCATGCCCTCTCTTTGCTTTCCTAATTTCCTTTTTAATTTCAACCCTGCACTGTCTACATTCCTCCAGGTTTTCTGCAGTATTGAGTTCTTGTTGTCTGACATAAGCTTTCCTTTTCTGCCTTATCTTACCCTGTATGCTCCTTGACATCCAGGAGGCTGTAGAATTGGCAGTCCCACTCTTTGTGGGAACATGTTTACTCTGAACCCCTTGAATTTTCCCCTTGAATGCCTCCCACTGCTCTGATGCTGATTTACCTTCAAGTAGCTGTTTCCAGTCCATTTTTGCTAAATCACTTCTCAGCTTAGTACGGTTGGTCTTTCCCCAATTAAGAACTTTAACTCCAGTTCTGTCTTTGTCCATTTCCATAACTGTGCTAAATCTAACTGAATTATGATCACTACCACCAAAATCTCTCCCACTGCTACTCCTTCCATCTGCCCAGCTTTATTTCCTAAAACTAAGTCCAGAACTGACACCTCTCTTGTTGGGCTTGCTATGTACTGGCAAAAAAAGTTCTCCTGAATGCAATTTAAGAATGTGTGCCCTCTATGCCTTTCACACTGTTTGTATCCCAATTAATATTAGGGTAGTTGAAATCCCCCAATATTACTGCCCTATGTTTTTGCATGTCTCAGAAATTTGCCGACATATTTGCTCTTCTATCTCTCTCTGACTGTTTGGGGGTCTATAGTACACTCCCAGTAGTGTGACTACCCTTTTTTTGTTCCTTAGCTCAACCCATACAGCCTCATTTGATGATCCTCCTAATATATCTTCCCTCCTCATAGATGTAATTGTTTCTTTAACCAAAATTGCTAACCCCCTCCTTTTTTATCCCCTTCTCTATCTCGTCTGAAAACCCTGTAATCAGGAATGTTGAACTGCCATGTTTCAGTAATAGCTATCATACTGCCATGTGTCTATTTGTGCCCTCAGCTCATCTGCCTTATTCACTATACTCCTTGCATTGAGGTATATACCTTTAAACACTGCCAAACTCCTTTGTTGTTTATTTTCTAACCTCTGTCTGCCAAACTCACTTACTAATTTTCTGCCATCTCCAGTTGTGATTCTGTCCCTTCTGGATCTACACAAGTTCCCATCCCCCTGCCAAGCTCGTTTAAACCCTCCCCAACACCACTAGCAAACCTCCCCGCAAGGATATTGGTCCCGGATCTGTTGAGATGCAACCCATCCGGCTTGTACAGGTCCCACCTCCCCCCCAGAACCAGTCCCAATGCCCCAGGAATCCCTCCATCTCTCCAGCCACACATTCATCTGCTCTATCCTCCTATTTCTATACTCACTAGCGCATCGCACTGGGAGTAATCTGGAGATTACTACCTTTAAGGTCCTGCTTGTTAATCTTTTTCCTAACTCCTTAAAATCTGCCTGCAGGAACTCATCCCTCTTTCTAGCTATGTTGTTGGTACGGATATGGACCACAACCTCTGGCTGTTCACCCTCCCCCTCCAGAATATTCTGCAGCCAGTGGCATCCTTGACCCTGGCACCAGGGAGGCAACATACCATCCTGGAACCACGTCTGCGGCCGTAGAAATGCCTGTCTGCTCCCCTAACTATAGACTGCTCTATCACTGAATACCGGTTAGAGAGAGATGCCCCCAGGGGTCTCCTTCGCTACCTGCCTGGTCCTCCTTGTCTGTCTGGCGGTCGCTCAGTCCCTCTCTGCCTGCACTCTCAAGCTGCGGGGTGACCACCTCCTGAAACGCCCTATCCACGTAGCCCTCAGCCTCGCAGATGCATTGCAGCAACGCCAGCTGTTGCTCAAGCTCTGAAATCCGGAGCTCGAGCTCCTCTAACTGACAATACTTCCTGCACCTGTGGTTGTCCAGGACATGGGAAGCGTCCTGGAGTTCCCACATGGCAAAGGATGTGCATTCAATGGGTCTGAGCTGCCCAGCCTCGATTTATTAGATTAACTAAACTTAACTGGAAATAAACTAAAGACTTAAAAAAAAAACTCAAAAAGAAACACTCACCACCTACCAGCCAATTATCTCCTCTTCTGCTGACATCACCTTTGTTTTTCTTACCTCTCTCCCTGAAGCCCCTCGCTCTTTATCTTATCTTGGGATAGATGCACATTGTATTTTCCAATCGTTTACTCCTATGCAAGAGAGCTTCCATGCTTTAATGAAAATCAGCAAAACTTTTTAAAGTATCAATATTCCTTAAACAACCAATGTGGCAGTGATGTAGTATGCTAATAGTACACTGGTTTATGCTACAAGGAATTTCTCTCTGAATTATTCTGCAGTGGGGAGGTAAAAGTAGAGGCCATAAATCTCCAGCTAGAGGAAGGATTAAAAAAAAATTCATATTCAGCCCTTGCTTCCCTCACCCAACTCCCAATGGCCAGCTACTAGGTGTGTGAATACAGAAGGGAGACTACAAAATGCTGGAGCAATAAAAAGTGACTGAACCATTTGATTTATTTTAACATCCTTTTTCCCCCTCTTTTCATTGAACTTCTGCTTAAACATGGAGTGCTGGCTCTCCTGATAACCAAGTGGGTGAATGCAGCACATATTACAGTACTGAGCCATACAGGCTACAAGCTTCCAGACTTGATTCCCAGACTATGCTGAGCTAGCTGTCTCAATCAGGGCCGTAGCCAAGTTTCGCAATTAGTCTCAATGTCCCAAGGACAGGGAAGAAAAGTTCCTGCTCCTAATTACCACTCAGAAACTCCAACTGGAAACTGGATTTATATAGGCATTGGATAAGGACATCATACCTGGGTGTGATGCCCCCTACAGTCAAATAGACAGTTGACATTCGCTGTTTGGGTACACGCCTCAACAAGCTAACATTCATAGAAGGGTTACCGAGCTACACTGTAGAGAGAGTGGAATAAGCACTATCAGCTAGAAGTTACGGGATCACCCAGCCAACCTGGGTTAATGGCTGTACTCAGAACTTACCTCCCTCACTACTTCAGTGTCAATCAACACATCAGCACTCAGTTTAAAAACAGAAAAGGTTGAAACAAAGTGATACTAAATTGATTTTTAAAAGAAAAGTACAAACACCAGTTTTGCTCCATGGTAGCATTCTCATGTCGAGTCAGAAGGTCATGGATTCAAGCCCCACTATACGGCTTAGATTATATAATCTAGGCTGGGAATTTTCCTAGTGTGAAAGCCCATATTTATCCCTCAGACACATACCTCCAAAACAGATTAACTGGTCATTTATTGGATTGCTATTTCTGGAAAATTGTAGTAACGGCTTCATTTGCAGTGTAATTTTTTCTTTACATTACATAGAATTTACAGCACAGAAAAGGGCCATTTGGCCCAACTGGTCTGCATTGGTGTTTATGCTCCATATGAGCCTCCCCCCACCCTACTTCATCTAACTATCAGTATCGCCTTCTATTCCTTTCTCCCTCATGTACTTCCCCTTAAATACATCCATGTTATTTGCCTCAACTACTCCCTTTGCTAGAGAGTAAACACTCAGATTTTGTTTTTACACTAAGCCTCTCCCCCCACCAATACAAAAGTTTTTAGTTCTAAAAGAAACGCAGAGTGCACAGATGACACAGGAAATTTGGAATTTATCATGGCAACCACATCAGATTACTGTTAAAAGTTCTCAAACGTTACAGGAATCAATCGTGCATTGCTTCCCCATTCAAGACCATCAGACTCAGTCAAATCAAGCCTGGAATACAAAGCAATGCACATCTGCTCAAGTGAAACTTTTGTGACTATTAAGTGAGCAGAATTCTGTTTTCTTAGAAAATTATGCTTTGAAATCCACATCTCACTATCATCTGTGGCAAAGCATTCCATGCTCTAACAATTCTGCATCGAAGAAGTCTCTTCAAACACAGTGACTATTTTAAATTGAGGATCCCTTGACAGATTCCCCAACCAGAGGAAAAAAGTCTTTTTCCCTGATTCATTTTTTAAAAAAAACTCAAAGGTTTTGATGGGCTCAATGTCCTGTTGACTTTCACTGCTCCAATGGAAATATTCCCAGTATCTCATGTCTTTCTGCATAACTATAGTTTTCCATCCCTGGCATCATCCTGGTTAATCTTCATTAAAGCAATAGAGCATGTACAATGTTTTTATAATGGGGCATCCAAAATTGCACAAAGTAGTGACATAACCATCTACAAATTCATTACTTCTTTACTTATACTTCATGCCTCTACTTATATATTTTTTTTAAATGGTGTGACCTATTTATGGTTTTATCTACTTGTCCGTAGTTGTTTTGGGAATGATACATTTAAACCCCCGAGATCAGTCTTCATCCTCACCCTTGAGCATTTTTACATGGTGTATAATTCTATTCTTCATTTTTCCAACTAAAATTTACTACCTCACACTTTTCCACACTAAATTATTGGGAAGATCAAAGCCCAGTGTCTTTGGTCCCCGCCACAAACTCCATTTCCTAACCACCGACTCCCTCTCTCTGGTCACGAGTCTGAACCAGAACGTTTGCAACCTCTGCATCCTATTTGACCCAGAAATGAGCTTCCGACCTCATATCCGCTTCATCACCAAGACCATCTACTTCCGCCTCCATAACTTCGCCCGTCTCCACCCCTACTTCAGCTCATCTGCTGCCGAAATCCTCATCTATGCCTTTATTACCTCTAGATTCTAACTGCAATGCTCTCCTGGCCGGCCTCCCACCTTGCAACCTCCATGAATTTGAGCTCATCCAAAACTCTGCTGTCCATATCCTAACTTGCACCAAGTCCTGTTCACCCATCAGCCTTGCTCACCTGATCTATATTGGCTCCCAGACCGGCTACGCCTGGATTTTAAAATTCATGTCCTTGTTTTCAAATCCCTCCATGGCTTCGCTCCTCCCTATCTCTGTAACCTCCTCCAGCCCTACAACCCTCCAAGATATCTGCACTCCAATTCTGGCCTCTTGGGCATCCCCGGTTTTAATCACTTCACCATTGGCAGCTATGCCTAGGCCCCAAGCTCTGGAATTCCCTCCATAAGCCCCCCCCCCTCTCTCTCGCTCCTTCTTTAAGCCACTCCTTAAAATCTACCTCTTTGACCAATTATTTTGCTCACCTGTCCTAATCTCTCGTGTGGCTCAGTGATAAATTGTTTGATAACACTCCTTGGGACTTTTACTACTTTAAAGGAGCTATAGAAATGCAATTTGTTGTAAATATTTGATTTGATTGAGGGTTTTATGATTTTGAAAGGAATTGATAGGGTGGATAGAAACTTTTTCTGCTGGTTGATGAGTCTAGGACAAGGGGACATAACCTTAAAATCAAAGCCAGGCTATTCAGGAGAGAAGTTAGCAAACAGTTCTTTGCACAAAGGGTGGTAGAAGTGTGGAACACTCACAAAAAGCAGTAGATGCTAGCTCAATTAATAATTTTAAAGTGGAGATAAGATAGATTTTTGCTAGTCAAGGATATGGAGCCAAGGCGGTTAAATGGAGTTAGGATGCAGATCAACCATGATCTCATTGAACGACGGAACGTGCTCGAGGGGCTGAATGGCCAACTCCTGTTCCTAAGTAAATAGCATCTGCCACCTATCTGCCTTTGCCACTAATCTATGTCCTCCTGAAATATTTCACAGTCCTCCTTGCTGTTTTCCAAACTCCCTACTTTTCTATTAGTGAGCAATTTTTGATAGTGTGCTCCCCATTTCCAAGTATCACTCTCACACAGAAAAGTGGAATCAGCACTGACGACCAGGGTGCAACACTTCCAACCCTTCTTCAGTCTAACACCCATTAAGCTCAACCCTTTGTTTCTTGCCCAACCAACCAATTTTCTATCCATGTTGCTACATTTCCTTTTAGATCATGCGGCTGAATTTCTCTAATAATCCTCCTTTGACTCACGTTATTGGACACCTTCTGAAAATCCGTATACACATCTATTACATTCCCTTTATCTATCCAATTAGTCACATCTACAAAAATTGTTAAAAACAACTTACCTTTAACATATCCATGCTGGCTGTCTTTGATTCATCCCTGCATTTCTGAATTGCATAAATTTTATGTCTAATTATGGATTCGAAGTTTGCCCACAAATAACATTAGACCAACAGATCTATAGTTATCCAGTTTATCCTTCTCTTTTCTTGGAGATGTTACATTGGCTACTCTGCAGGTCCCTGAATCGAAAGCGTATCGAAGGAAAAGCACTTTTCAATATGGCTCATGCACGTTTCTATCACATCCACTTTCTGGGCAAGAAACTGTGGAAATGGACAGAAAAACTCTCCAAAGTTATTCAAAGCCAAGTCAGGCTTCAGTCACCTTAAGTGAGTAGCTTAGCCATACAGACTACTAAGCCCCCAGGTTTGAAGCCCAATCTGTGCTGAGTTTGATGTTCTCAGCCAGGCATCAATGGCATCAGCATCTGCACCCCTGGATTAGGGAGGGAGAGAAAAGAAAACTGGCTAGTTTCTGCATCTGATCACTAATCAGCAACTCCTGCTGTAGCGCATGTGTCAGGTGAGGACAGGATTGGGCCTAGCTGTGATGCAAGTAATCAAATGCCCTCAGAAGAGGAGGAAAGGGGAAGAAAAGTGGCAAGAAAAAGAATATTGATAAACAAGTCAAAGACCATAAGGCCATAAGATTGGAGCAGGAGTAGGGCATTCGGCCCCTCGAGCCTGCTCCGCCATTTAACGAGATCATGGCGGATCTGATTTTTACCTCAACTCCACTTTCCCACCCTTTCCCCATATCCTTTGACTCCCTTGCTGATCAAAAATTTGTCTAACTCAGCCTTGAATGTATTCAATGACTCAGCCTCCACAGCTCCTTAGGTCAAAGTCAAAGTACTATCAAGCCTGGTAAAGTCACAACTTCACACATCCCCGTCCTGCAAAATGCAAAGAAGTGGCATACTTAAGATTCACTGAAAGCAAAAATAGTGAACTGCACATTGGGTTTTACAGTAACTTTCAATTCCTAGGAAACTTAAGATATTTGAGGCTTTATTGCATTTGGTTATTAATAGCATGAATATTTTTCTTTACCAGTGGCAAGTATGGTATGATTGGGTTGGTCTTTTTTCTCAACTGTATATACTGAAGTCATCTTTCGAAGTAGATTTGTGCCCCGATGAGGTTTACCAAGGTGCTACCATTATCCCCAGGCAGACCTCTGCCCTTTATATGGCAAAGCCAGATTTTAAGCCTTATCCATGACTATATATTCAAACAGAATCAGTTTTTTTTTTAGTACTAAAGGTTATTTGATATAAAAACATTTCCTCAAACACAAACTCCACAGCATTGTGACGGAAACTGAAGGTTTCCAGAATAACAAAAAGCAGTGAACAACTTTCATTTATAAACACCTTTAATGTCGAAAAGTGTCCTAATGCGCTTCACAGACTGCTCATATTCAAGTATAATAGTGTAACTGAGAGGTGCCATGGAGCACAAATGCAGGCTTGACCCCTCGCTCCAGTTTTTGATTTCAGCTGCATTGCACAAGGAGACCTGGGAGAGACAATCTGATGTGGTGTCACTGCCAGGCCACTGGCTTGTGTTTTCTTGCATATGGCCAGCTAAGAGAGCCCATAGTGGTGGCTGGAGCCTGCCACCCACTCCATCACAAAGGTGCATCACATTTTGCAAGGAAGAAGAAAAGCTGTAGAAAGAGCAAGAGAAAAAAGGGTGCATGTCTTCAGAGGGAATCAAAATCAATCAGAACTAATGGGTTATCCATTGCAGGAAAGATTTTCAGGAGACACCATACACAAGATTAGAAAAACACCACAACAAGATAATTTTATTCCAAAGTTTAATAAACCGTACAAATAAAGAGCTTACACAGGTAATTGCATAGGATAAAGTGGAATTCCAAGGACATTCATAGGGAGAAGAAACAGTTACATCACAGAAGAGCAAATGGTTGTTAAAACACCCAGTCTGTGCTCAAGATCTTTAAATCTATGACAAAAATGTACATATTTATTTTCACAATCCCATATATTCATGGTATAAAAGGTTTACAATGTCATGGTGGCATCTCCAATGATTTACCAAAAGATGTAGGTAATTAGATTTTACATTAGAGATATCTAGTGACGTGTTTATTGTATACTACAAATAGTAACCTTGGGTCAGTATGATACAATAGCAACATTCGCCAATAATTGCCAGTGTGGTCCCGTGATATCAGAAACCAGGCCTTTGCCATATCCTTTCAAGCTTTGACTTTATTTGTGTTTTAAATGGGCACAAGCCACTTCCAACTAACAACTAACCAAAAACCACAGACTTCTAAGCTGCAGTAGAATAAAACTCTGGGGGTTGGGGGAGGTAAATGGTATGCATTCTTTTTTAATTTTTACATATGTTATCCAGCATCAGGTCAGAGACGTCTTAAGAAATGCACTTTTGGCATCTAGCTCTTCAAGTCTATAGTCATTACATTTTGCTTTAAATCTTACACAAAGTAACAAAGCTTGCCAGGAATGGAAGACCATCAAAAAGAGAATTGAAAGTAAAAGCTAATACAGTTATAACAGCTATCATGTCTATGGCATAAATGTCAAAGTCTACCCAGCCACAGTAGTGGAGGGGGCCGGGCAGTCAAAAAGAAAAACAATTGTTCCCACACTGCAGTTAAAGTTAAGTTTTAAAAGAAAGATTTCCCCCTTGAAATTTATTGGTTTCAATACAAATATTGAGCCTATATTAATTTGTTCTAAACCCCATGCTGTGTTTCACACTTTGGCTGGTGGTTTGTAGTGTTTACACAGAAGACGTTGTTGTACCATGGGCACTTGTGGCATGTAAAGCTTTTCTTTTTTTCCCCCAGTTAGTATTATAAGTGGCTCAGATCCACTAGAGTCTGCTCAAGCACCTGATGAATGCCCACATTCTCTTCTTTAGCCCGGGCCAGTTTTTCTATTGGTTCATGGAAAAAGAAAAATGAGAAGTGAAGTTTAAATAAATATTTGAACAGTCTTTTGTTTAAATCAAACAAATATGAAAAGTTGCAAAATCAAAAATGTGAAGCGCTAATATATACACACACATATACGGTTTAACATTAGTTTAACAATTTCAAAAAAATTAACAGCAGGCAACTTGTTACTAACAATTGTTTACTTAATTATGAATCTGTCAACCTCACTGCAACATTTCAAACTTTCAAGAAATAGTTTTGAGTTTATTTCTGTGAACTTCCCTCCATCTTTTGTTTTGTTTCTTTCCCCTTTAGATGCATCATATGTTTCCCTCCGTAAGCATAGGCCCACTTCTCCACTACCACCACCACCAATTCCTCAATTGTGTTGTCCAACTGCAGTCATGGTTGAGACAAAACTTTTCGCAACTCAGGTTGCAAAATGCACAGATCTTTATTATTCCATGGATTTGCCAAACTTAAAATAGGCTTGAATTGCAATATTTATATATAATACACATTTTACCTAACAATATGAAATACAGGATGAAGTGCATGAACTCATTCATATTAGGAGAACAGAGAAATTTGAGGGCAATTGGAAGCAAGAGTGATCCTCCCAAATAGTCAGATTGTTTATATTTTTAAAAAAGCAACTGTAGTGGTTAGCTTATGTTTTCTCCCATGTTACATCTACATTCACTGTGCTGAGATTAGTCTTTCATTCAAGAGACCAAGTTGACAGAAAAGCAGAATAAATTCAAAACCTGCTATTAAATCATTTGAAACTAAATACCTGTGTAGTTTTTATTTCATATAAACAGACATGCAAAACAATGCTACGAATAGGTATGAAACAGAAAAAAATGTCAACATTCATTTTTAAAAAAATTAATAGTCAGGCAAGACAACATAGAGCAGGCTTTTTGGCAAGTCGTCAAAAGGTAAATAAAGTCAGTTGTTAAGTTCATTCAGGACAACCCTCAGTTCACTATTGAGAAGGCGATTTCTCTCTACCTCCTGACGGAAGCGCTCTATTGAAACAGCATCAGTGACAGCAGATGAAAGAAGAGAAAGCGTTGTTAGTCATGTGGAACAGATCACCTGGTTTTTAAACAGGTTTAAACTATTCACATGAAGAAGGAAGAAAAAAGAAAACACACATACACTAAAGAAAGTGTCTCAGGTTTAAAGTAAGAATACAGTCTGAGAAAGAGTTTGGAAAATAGTTTTGAGAAAGTTTTAAAAACTAATCTATTTATTTATCTGCACACTCTAATTTAATATAATCTAAAATCAGGCTGGCACGTGGCAGTGTCAGGAACAACTTCCCAAACCAAGAACAGACAAGGCCCTGAAACTGATTTACTGCCACAACTTGGTGTCACTCATGAAATACATTAACCCACAAACAGCACTGTTCCACCTTGGGTTTGGTGAGGGGAGGAAAGAGAGAGAACACCTTGCCATCTCAACTGTATGCCAATCACAGATTGGCTCAGTGCCAAATGTGCAGAGTGAAAGAAGATCAACTGTGATTGAAGGAACACCCAACCTGATCCATCCCTCCAACAGACAGGCATGCTCAAACACCACCGCAAGTTAAGTTGGGGTTTTGGTTGAGGTTGAGCAAGCCCACAAATTATTTGTTAGACATTACAATGCCAATTGATTTGCCAAACTCATCCTACCAATCTTGGTTAGAACCACTCTGCCCCCTCTCAGCTGGAAAAGCAGGAGAGAAGCAATGTGTGAAAAATACATCAAAACTTATTTTAAAAAGACAATTATCTGACCTAAGCAGTGGACTTGCATACATGAATTCAGTCTGAGGTTCTGGTATCACAGAATATGATATATTACTATTGAATAGCAATGAGATGCAAGAATCTTCAAGATGGGTCTTATTTACAGGAAAAAAATGCAGGCAAAATAGTAAAACATTACTGAACTGTTACTGTCAACTGCAATCAAATTTGGTAATTACAAACCAGAATGACAGGGGTTTATAGTGGGAGTCTAAGCTCCATAGTCTCCAATTTGACATGGTTTACAAAAGCCAGAATTATATGGGGTGGGATGGAGAAAGAGAGGCTCAATGTTGCTAGAATGTACTGATGTTTTTATAATAAAATGTAAAGTTCAAATGACCTTCCGTTAATTGTTAGATTACTCCGTAATCACACAAGGGGTTCTCTCTCCCTTCTCCCCCCATTCCACAGATTGGGAGTGAATAAGTTAAAAAGGAAACAAAACCACAGTAGTAAGGTCATTACATTACTGACCACTTCTACTTATTCTGAATACTTCTACTTTCTCTCATCAGATGGCCACTTATTCAGCCATCTTCAAGGTATCACTTCCCATCTAAATAATGTAAATCAAGAAACCATAACTTAGATGTAAAACCCAAACCCTGATGTAGTGATTTTACAAATAGTTTAAATAATGGTGTGGGCCAGATTTTACACCTATATGCACACAATAACACTCAATCCTAACAACATAAAGATCTCATAGATGGATTAAGCGAGCAGTAATTTATTGATATTATATCCGGTGTAAAAGGAGTGCAAAGGGCAACATGCGAACCAAATGCAGCATCTACCCACCCCTCGCACATCCTGTAAAAATATTTCCCCAGGAATATTTAACCATATGAAAATAAACCAGCATATATTTTTAATGTTTATATTTGCTCTAGTGCCCTCCTTCCCTCCATTCAGTCACGATTAAATATCAAAAGCAGTTCTAGCTGCTGGTTACTTTATTTCCTAGTCAGAGAATACCACGCTTCCTCATCTAAGTCATTGTCTCTTTCCCCTACTCAAGATACATAAACATGGGGTCAGCACACTTATTCTAATGGTTATTTGTATGGTTATACATGACCCATTAAAAAATGTTTCACGACATCAAAAGATCTGACTGGAGCAATCGAGATCTATGCCAAGAAGTGTTTATAAAGAACAGAGAATAATGCAATCAAACAAAGAACTACCAATGGGATTTATTCCAATAAGGATCTCAAAACGTCAAAAGGGTATAGCACAAAGTCAAGTGTCTCCATTGCAAAACTTGGAAACCTTCTTCCAACAAAATCCAATAATTGGGATTTTCTATGTACTAGCCACAGCAATACAAGTTCATTGTACGTGGATTCTACCCATTAAGCTTTGACCACCTCTTCTGATTATAATGAACTTCAGTCAGGATTTAAGCAAGCTTATTGCAAAGTTTCTACTGTATATAGTTATGTGCTCACACAACAGTAATTATACTGGAGCAAAGTTTAAAAATGTATCCTTTTGAAGTAGCACTGAGTCCTCCCAATCACACACTCAACCCCTTGGTGAAAACAATAAACATTCTTCCTATTATGATAATGTAATACTTTATCTCCTTCACTTAAAAGGACTGCCTTACTGTGCCAGTCAACAAATGGTCATCCCAGAACAAAAAATCCTTTTAGTTTTAATGTCACATTTTACCCATTGAGGATGTGTATTAAATAAAATGTATATTTCAACAGGACATTTAAAAAAGACAAAGCCAAATTAAAAGGTTTATTTTATGTCACAATTAAAATTCAAGAAAACACAGTGAAAGCAGCAAAGGAACAGATGTAAAAGTGAAAGAAATCAAAAAGTCTACATAAGCATATAAAAAGATTTGGTTTCTTTAAAGCAATGGTACAAGATACAGTATTAATCCAACAAAACTAATTTGATATGGCTTCTCCTCCAGTGCTCTCCTTCACCGTTCTGCCCAAACTGGTATAGATTTGCATAACTTACCAATAATTAGTATTGCATTATTCAATCAATTTGTACATTTGAACAGCCTTCCCTTTTCTCTCCACTCTGACTGGCTATGGTTATATGTACAATTACCACTAGCTAGACAATAAAGCACCATTTCTGTGCTACTGCACACTATAAATCAGGTGGGAAAAATCCATTAATTTTATTACAAAACCGATAATTAGCCTCATCTACCTACGTGAAACTTAGTTTGAGCAATGTTTAAATATGGGAGATCAGCAAGACACTGCATTAATCATGATTTGAATGGACCATTCAATTTTTGTACAAATCTTCACACTTCTCATGCATGGTTGATAATTACACAACTCTTTGAAATACTGTATATCGTACCATGAGGTCTCAACCACATTAAGTAATAACAGGAAATAAAACAAGGATTTGTAACATGGATAATTCAATAACAGTAATGCTTATCTAGACATAGATCTTTTTGCATTTAAGTTTCTAAACATAATGTTCATCTAGAAACAGGTAAAGAAAAACAAGGAGAAAAATGAATGCATACAGAAACAAAGCCTATACAGAATTTATTAGATTAAAAAACACAAAGAATGTTTAGTGTGAAAACAGCAATTCATCCTTCCATTTTAACTCACTATCCCATGAATATACTTTACATCTGAAAGTTGCAGCAATGATTCAAAAGCCAAATAAATACCAAAAAATTCCTATACAAGCTGAGTTTCATCAGTTCAAAAAATAGTACCACTTAACTCAGTGGAGCAGTGGAAAAAGAGATAATGGACTAAATATGACACTGGCTTTTATACAGGATAAGAGATTCTGGGAAAGAGTTTCTCAGTTCATTATTGGAAGTGAAATCATAAACAACCAGTATAAAGAATGCATTTATGATATTGTTACAAACACAGTCAACTTCTCTTAATTTGAAGTTGATTAATTTGATTGAAGTCATGCCAAAAATATCTCCAGTGCAGATTTAAACTGTTTAATTCAAACGACTGAATAATTTAAATGCCCCCTCCTGAGCAAAAAAACTTCAACTGAACAGGAGTAGACTGTAATGAAGAGGAAATCTTCCCTTCTAAATCTTCCTTAGTTTTGTTTTTAGTCTTCTCTATAATATTAAACCATTCAAATAGATTAAAAAGTATTCCCTGAATTAGTTACAAAAAGCAAAAAAATTAATTCACAAAAAAAGATCTCCAGGGCATTTGGAGGTTGAGGCTAGATTAATATAACCATGACAATCCTGTATGCCCTAAAAAGTGAATATTAAGAGCTCATCTGGAAAATTTTAAAAAACACATACTTTCACAACTCAACAAGGCAAAACAGGATATAGAACGGACACTCAAAAATCAGCTCAACAGCTAGGACAAGATTTCCTGGATTTGCAATTTTCTGCCAAAATGGCAAGCATGCAGGTGGTTTACAGAGAGATGTTGCTGAGGGCATTGTTTAGCTCAACAATTCCATTATGCTGCATTTTCTGAATGTACAGTTCATTTAGCAGATCAAAGTGAAGAGGCAGTAAAGGAGAACCGAGACCAAACAGAAGTAGGTGCGCAGAAAAGGATGGATAGTGAGCAAAAATTAGGAGCATGGGATGAAAAGGATGAAGCAATATGTCCAAGAAAAAGGGAAAAGTTTAGGAGAAAAGAAAACCTCAAAATTTGATTAAACTAGTTATATGAATAAATTGATAGTTCAGCCCAAAAGGTGTCATCTAGTGCAGCTTGAAACTCCTTACTGACAACTTCATATTTTTTTTTTAAAAAGTAAATTAATCTAGTTCTATAGCAAATCAGTGCAGAACTCCAGTCCTTTGACGAGATTTTCAAGTACTATAACTCAGAAGCTCACATCAGCATACTGGACACAGAGAATCACGTCCAAATGCACAGAGGAAAAAAAAATCAGGCCAACGTCACAATGGTCATACAATCCTCCATGTCAAATATCAGACGATCATTTCTGGTCTTCCCATTCATGCCACCATTGCACCTGTGCCCTGATTTTTGGACTGTTTTATCAGGAATGACTAGGCTCAGCAAGTGGAAAGAAGAATTCTGCACTTAAAACAACTGCATGAATCCAGCATGCCAATCATATCTGAACATAACCATCCAAAATTCAGGGCAAAGGCACAATAGTAGCTTGAATAAAAAGACCGAAAAATTGTCATTAGAAAGCAGAGATACAATTTACATTACTTGTAAAGAAGTGAACATAGACTGTGCTGCAGCTGAAAACTTGCTTCCTCTTCCCCCAGCCAATAGTGATTTGAGTACTTTTTAATTTCACAAACTGTGTCCCTAAAATGTAAACTCGCTTCATTTAGAGATTAATCCTACTACCCCTTTCTTTGCATGAGATTACATCATTGATAGAGAGATTTCTGCCAGTTTATTTGATGACATTTGTAACTGGCCCTCCTGATCAGTTCAAATGTTTCACCTTAAGTGCATTTGGAACTGTACATACACCAAACATCCAACTGCACTGCAAACTTAAAGAAACAAGGTACAAACTATTTTAAAATAAGCCCATTCTTCACAGAACCTCACAGCTTACAGAGGAAGATGGGAACTTACAGGGCCAGAAAAGAAAATTACAGTCCATCGGGCCTGTCTCAAAGTCTGCAAAATATCACACCCCTCTCTGACAACCAGCCAAAATATACAAATGAATAGTTCAAGGAATGGATAGTCATATGGCAGAGACGTTGCATTTCAATGGAATTTATATGAATGATTGAGGATGTGTAACTGAAGTGAGAGGTACTTCACTATGTAGGTCAATTTACTAGGATTCAGGTAGGGTTGATTACATTAAGTTCCTCCTGGATCAAGTTACAATATAGTACAAAGTCACTCTTCTGACAAGTACCCTTCTGTGACTTATTCAGTCACACCTCAACCACCAACTACAGTGATATTCATCAGTCACCGTTCCAAAGTCTAAATAATTTTTTTTTTAAAAAGTCAAAATCCAGAAAATAATCTACCACTTTAGTATTTAATGAAATATCCCATCACCCCACATACTGGAATACAATTGCTCATTTCCTGATCTAACTAACACTAACTGAAACCCGCCTGATGCACATCTCTGGTTCTGATCTAATTTTCTCTTGCATCCTCTCTGTTTCGCCATCTTACCCCCCTCAAAACATCCAAAAGTAACATCATAAAGAGCCAGATTTACTGGATATAAAAGCAAACTTCATTCCAAAACTCATGTAAACCTCCGGATTCAGTCAGGACTTTTGGTCCCAAAAAACACATTATTTCTGAGAATACTTCGGGGGAGAAAAAATTCTGCATTTTGACTTTCCCACTCCAGAACCAATACCAGTTCATTAATCTATGGAGAAGACAGCAGAAATGTAAAAAAAAAATTAAGTGCATGAAGTGAAGTGTTACCTTCCAAATCATCAATTGCCTTCTCCAGTTTTGCTACAGACCTTTCAGCAAACTCAGCTCTAGTTTCAGCCTGTAAGAGAGCAGGTCATTAAAGGACTTATTGCTTTAGGGCACTTTCATTGCTTCTCCATCAGAAAAGGGATTCTCTGAACTCTCTGTAGAGTGAAGATAAATTCACTTCTAAACACAACTTAACTGCTGCCAATTTTAATCAAATATCACAACCCTCTAATAATAGGACTGAATGATGTACATAATCAGAATGGTGGGGTTACATAGGTTTCATGAACATGCTAAAATGCTGTACTCAAAGACATTAAAAAAGTCTTCAAGTCAATAGCTAAATGGGCAGGCAGATGACCTATTCTCACTGCCAGTGCCAAGTGACCCCATTTCCACATGATGGGGCATAAGGCCTTGAATTGTGCAAAATCACGGACAACTTTTTTTTAAAAAAAAAAGAACTTTAAGCCATGGCTTTGCACCAATATTCTAGAATTTGTAAGGACAAGACTTCAGATTTTTCCCCCTCACCTCCTCTAGTATAACCTTAAGCCAGCACTATGGAGACTTATGAAAGGGGCTCACCTGGTTAAGGCAGTAAGTAGCTGATCCAAAAAGATCAGGAAGGCCCATGGTTTGATCCTCAATCTGCGTTATTAGCTGATTTCACAGGATGGCAGTGGGTTGGGAAAAGAAAGTCAAGGTTTATGCTCCCAATTGCTATCTGCCGATCACTGCTGGAAGCGCACATGGGAGAAAGACACTGGTCTCAGCTGTGATGTCCCCCCCACCCCACCCCCCCCCCCCCAAGGAATAATGATGGAAAAAGGGGAAGAGAGAAAGTTCCCTCAACCAGAAACTCATTCCACTCTGACATTATTCCCAAGATGAACCGGGGTAGTGTTAGAAATTCCTGTCACTCACCTCTTTTAGCTTGTCTGTTAACAGCTTGATTTCTTCTTCATATTTATCTTCTTTTGAAGCATACTGGCAGATAAATAATTTATTGAAATGTTAAATGCATCTCACACCACATTTGTTTTTAAATAACAAAGATCGGCACAGGATTTCCATCAACTAAATACACAGAAGTCAAAAGAAAAAAAAGTGTCCATCCAATTCCCATTGAAAGAAAAACATCTTTTTAGCCACACAGCTCCATAATTCCAATAACATTGGACTCTCCGTCCTAAGAGAGGACAGTTAAAAAGACGGCTCAAGTCGACATGTGAACAATCTTGTCCTATGAAGTGTTTCAACAGCTCTGCGCCACTCTGATGAATACAGCCTTTTGAAAGCATTATTTCTTTGCAGAAGAGAAAGAACTGCTAGAGCCAAATCTACTCAAACCAAAGCATTAGCAGAGCTGTGGAATAGTCTATAGTGCAAGTCATTCTGTGCACCCAGTAATAATTAAGTTCATGATACCCGTTTGCCTCATAAGTGTGCTTCTATTGATTTGAAGCAAACTGTAGCTCTAGAAACAAGTCTATTTGAGTTAGCTCTTAGTACTGTGCAATTTGCCTGCTTACATTTCTGGCAAACATCTTCCTTGAAGGTCCATTTGGACTGACCAAATGCTCAGGCTGCCATTAGCCATATATAAAAAACGGTGGCCACCAGCAGCATTGTGTTTGGGGGGGGGGAGGGAAAGAGAAAAAGGAAAATGGAGAAAATCAACTGGAGAAGGTGCTGTGTGTTGCTCACTGCTGAATAACTGCTTCATTTACTTTACAACTCTCCTGCCAAAGTTGGATCTTTCACTGGCAATAGTACTGCAAGGTAATTAATGGAATTTCTACAACTCTGATCTTACCTGCAGAGTTATTTACTCAGTCAGGATTTGTTATTGAGTCATACAGCCCGTGACAAACAAAACATTGAATATCACATGTTGGGCCAAAGTGTCCTGTGGACAGTTTGTTGCACTGGCCATTGGAGAATATGCAGCTTAGACAAGATATTAAACTATGAACTAGGGTTTGATTAGGCAGGATGTACAAACATTAACTACTGGGGGTAAAATTCAAAGGATAGCTCATTACTTAAGTATCTCCACAAGGTGGGAATCACTGGACTGGTTTCAAGTGAATCTGTTGAAAATGCATTTTGTCAGTGACAGTATGATGTATAAAACAGAATTAAAACAAGTTGCAAACATTAAAAACTTTATAAAACTCAAAAGAACAAAAGAAAGGAAAGAGGAAAGAACAATGGTGACTTGAGAAATGTATAGTCCAGGGCCAAAAATTCAGTAGGCATCAGTAGCAATCCTAAATGTCTCAAAAACTAAGAAAATAAAATGGCACAGTTACAAAAAGTAATGAGTAATTATCCCCATATCAGCCCTGTACCATATCCCAAGCCAACACAATAGAAGTTGTTGCAGTTCAAACAAGAAAAACAAAATGGGCTGGAGGAGAAAGCCAACTTAGACATTACTTCATTGCTACATAGCCAAAAGGTCCTCATCAGCTCCACAGACAACTAAAGCAAAGGTATCCCCATATTTGAAGCATCCCATTTAGTTCAGCTTCAAAACAATCAAGAAAATATGAAGCTTTATTGATGACAAGTTTCACAATTATTTCAATGGAATGCAGTACTATATCTTCTTTTGAAGATGTGTATAGATTTAAAAAATGGAAAACTAGAAATACTTACAAGATAGTAATCGAATAGAGGGCTTCAGAGTACATTACAACAAAAATTTTACATTATACAGAATTGCCTTTTGGTTCCTGGTCCTCTGGAATCCCGAATCTGCCTTATTTGCAGTGTGGGGGTGGAATCCACAAAGTTACCATTAATAGGGGTAGAAAGTTTAAATTTCACTTCTGATCACTGAACCTTTGTTAGTGACTGAGGAAGATCTGCTCTGGGCAGCCAGTGGAAAATGGCATTGCTGGCAGAAGCCATTTACATTCCTGCTTTCAGCTTTGCAGGTACTGGTGAAAACCACTTTGAAGTGGTCCTCCATAGCATTGCACCACAAGAAGCAGTGCCATCTCATTTACCTTAACAGTACTGTCACTGAAGTTGGGGCTGTAAGATAAGTAGCAAAAACGATTGGTTTCTAATTGTCATCTGCATCCCTCCATCGGATTACAATCTATGTAAGCATTCTAGAGCATTTAAAATGTGAAATTTAATAGTGCTTTTATTTAGTTTTGGTTCAGCTTTTAGTGCCAGCAGTCTAGTCAATGTAGATGCCGCCTACCAGTGCACTTTGCATCACAGTAAGTGAGGACACACAGGGTTAACAACTGCGATTAATAGCTTGCAGTTCACTACTGGACAAAAACAATTCTACAGTCAGTATGTTAACTGAAGATTCATTTTGAGACTACTGCAGGAAGGGTCCTATGGGGATACCATGGCTTTAAAAGCAGTTGCTACAGAATGCTCCTACCTTTTCGGTTTGTGCTTCCAAAGACTTCAGGCTGTTGGTGACATTTTTCAATTCTTCTTCAATCTCAGCACATTTACTGTTCAGAAGAAGATAGTTTGGGTTGGGAAAGAAGGAGGTTGAGAATATGCAGAAAGTGGTAAGAAACCCATAGCAACCTAACATTCCTGGCTCTCAGAATTTAGGCAACGACATGGTTGGGATATATAAGACAAAAAACCGTAGGACCCTAAACCGAACATTCATGGATATTGGGTAATCACTTGTGTACTTACCCGGCATTGCTGCAAAAGCTGGATTAATTCACAAATTTGACCAGTCAGTTCAAATCTCCACACTAAGCATTAACTGAACTCATGAAATTTCAGATATGGAGAACTACCAACCCTAAGAAGGAGTTATGGGGCCCAGGATTACCTCAAGGCCTTGGAAAGTATTGAAGCCACATCTTGATACCAGAATTCAGCTGCTATGGGTCTCCACTGTGAAAAACCAAAAACACACAAACTACCAGGAAGCAGAACAGCAGCAGCAGCAAAAGTTGCAAGGAATGTAGCTTTAATATTTTCTCACATAGAAAAAGATGCAGAGAGGAAACAGGAAGTAGTTAGTGGATTGCTGGGAATAATACCTCTTCCTCTGAGGCCATTAACGATTTCAAGCTCTGGTCCATTACTTTAAGATCCTCTTCCAATTGCCGGACCCGACTGAGTTAATCCACAGTAAGGGAGTAGAACAGACACAAATCCCAGGGAGTATTCAGCATGCAATTCAACAGGGGAAAAGAAAACCATGTGCCCGCTATCGTTAGTATATTCACCAAATTGTACAGATCAACATAGGAATTGAAATAGCTACTGAAACAGATCCAAATTAGAAAAACCAGCACAAAAATAGGATAGTTTGCCAATTCCTAGATCACCTAAAAATACACTGACTTCATTATATAGCAGAAGTAACTTAAGAGCCACTCACCCCACTCTCCCCATGTAAAGATGCTTTGTTAATTTGAAACTTTATAGGTTAAGTTGGAACGAGCCACAAATATATATTCCAATGTACCATTAAAAGTAGCACAGGTGGGAGAAGCGAGAGGGGTATGCACCACTGGACTCAGTGTTTAAGTGTACAAAAGGTATTAAGTTTAAGCCCCATTAATACCATTCCCCCAATTGTTCAACTGGTAAATGCAGACTAGGGACCAGGCTTGATCGCTATTCTGATCAGAGTTAGCCAAAAAGGCGGGGGAGATCCCTAGCCAGGTAGGCTGTGATGCTTCCAGTGATACAACAGCCTGCAGATACTTGTTGTCCAGCCCCACTCAAGAATGGCCACTTCTGACAAGATCTTAGAGAGCAGCAGGCACCTGGGGAGCTACATCCAGCCACTGCCTTCAAGACAGAAAACTGGAGGGGAGCAAAAAAATGTGGCCAATACCAAAATCTGCAATATTTGCTTTAGAGTGCTTATTATTCAGTAGCAAGATTTTAAAAAGCAGTACAGTAATCCAGGTTAATTATTTTGAAGAGTGACAAGAGCATTAATTTCCAATTTAAGTAGCTGCCTAAAATAATACAAAGCTGCTAAAATCAAACCAGAAAAACACACATTTTGGCTCAGTTCTAAAGCTGAAGAGGATCTGATGCAATAACTATTTCAATCCCAGTCCAGGAGATGTGTTAGATTAATAATTCAGTTATATTCAACGATCATTTCATAAAAGAACCATGCACAGCAGTTACATATGTAGGATATACCTTCTCAGTTTGAATAAACCCACCAACATCACCAGAACTCAAAACACATGACACACACCATTTCAAATCATGTCAAGCCTGCCATGCCATTCATCACCAGCAAAATAAAACCTTGATAACCCCTCCCCCTCACCACACATCAACTGGAGTGTGTTTCAAGGACATAGCTGATCTGTTTGGGGGAATGTTGATAATCCACTTCAACTTTGCAATCATGATTTAGATAGTCATTTCCACCCCTTTTGATGCGTTACTGCCTTGTAACATGCTCCTGCTGATGTTATCCCGAGAACAGGATACACAAGAAACACATTCTTTAAGTTGGATTAAAGAAATAAAAGCAAAACAACTAAAACAAAAAATCACTGGTGTTCAAAAATGCAGCATATCCAATGTACATTGATAATAACTATCTATAAACATCCCTAACGGTTCAATGAGTTTATCAAGTGTGCAGCTGAGCCACACAGATCAAGGAGGTCCCAAGCTTAATGCACATCAGTGTTCAGTTAACTGAACTGAGCAGGAGTGGTGGCATGGGCATCAAAATTGATCTCCAGGTCCCTGGGTTTAGGGGGAAGAGAAAGAGGAAATGATTGGAAAAACAGACAAAATAAAAAACCAGCCAGGGTTTTTGCTCCCGACAGCTAGCCTGACACTCGCCAAGACTCACACATAATGGCCAGGTGCACCAAGTAATGGAGGGTGCTTAGCACCAGTGGAATTATACCACATGAAGGAATGAAAGCTTTCAGGAGGGAGGGGAGGGAAGTTTTTAAAAACCTCAATATTCTTATTAACAAATACTGGTGTTGAACGTCACCCTAATAAGGTCACTGATTCTTGAATCGAAAAAACAGTTCTTTGCTAATCATGTGGAAAGACAGGGGCCGGGGGACATGGGGTAGGGGAGTACCCAAACCTCCATCTTCAGCATTCCAATCGTGGGGGGAGAAAACAAACTAGTAAGTACACACTGCAGTATAGTTGATCCCAGTGCATTCAACTCAGCATGAACATGCAATGTAAACTTCACTTTAGGCTGGGCTTTCTTGCAACAACAAGGCCATTAGCATCTGAAGATATTTATGTACCAAGCACATAATTTTTCTTTCTTGACTCTGTCAGAGAATTAAACATGGATGTGCTGATGCACATTTCCAGAAATGTAGAGTTCAATGGGCTAAGTCATGGATTTTGATCTGAAAACAATCACCTGTTTGTACAATGCACAGCACTCAGTCCATACCACTAGACTCCTGTGGCTCCTTCTAGCCACACAGCCTCTACACAAATGTTCACATAATTCAAAACTTACCTTTCCGACTGCTCAGCACGCTCCTCAGTTCGCTCCTGCTCACCTTCAAGGATGACAAGTTTACGTGCCACCTGGAAGCAAACCAGGTAAAGCTCAATCCTGGGAGTACATTAAATTACACTAAATCCAATTTAACGTAAACTGACTGAAACTAGACCAGCCAACATCAGTTTAAACAGCAGCATTACATCCACTATCCCAAAAGCTCAGTTGGTGAACTTAGCATCCAATGAGCCAAACATCCCAGAAAAGTCTTCAGTCTGTGCTGAGTTAACGGATCTCAACCAGAGCTGTGGCTGGGGTGCTACAGCTGGCCACAGCACAAAGAATTAGGGAGGCAAAAACTTAGCCAGGGTTCCTCTTTGGGCAAAGCTTGGCTAGAATATCCTTTCCTTCCCCTCTATCTCCCCCTGCCTCAATACGTGGGCAGCAGGCAAATGCAGCATTGAGCTTTGTTGCTATATCCTTTCTATGCCATACTTTTTCCTCCCACCCCCAGCCACACTTGACAGAATAAATTGCCCATCAACATCAATGTCTAAGCTAACACTTTACGGATATTCACTTGTGTGAGGTGCCAGATAAACGTGGAACTGTACACCAGCACCTTCCGAAGGATAGGCAAGGGAAAAAAAAAAGTTACCTCTTCATATTTGCGGTCTGCTTCTTCTGCAATGTGTTTAGCTTCCTTCAGCTGCATTTCTTGCATTTCCATTATCTCTTCAGCCTTTAAGACTTTGCTCTCCACAACTTTCATCCCTCTGCAGAAAAAAATCCCCATTAATGCTTGCATATCAGGGAAACGTATTGGAACCAAAAGTAAAAACCCATTGTTAAATGAAAACCAATGCAGGAAAAGACAAATGTTTGTGCAGACCAGTGAATACATACTGGGAATCTTTGATCCATCCTCAACATTTGTTCAGGCAGCTACATTGTAGCAATCCCTCAGTAGTTGCACAATCCACAGTATAGAGATAGATCACACGCTGATCATGCACATAATACAGGCAACGGGCCACTTACAATCCTCGACAAGAGCTACTGCTCTTCTTTCTGGTCTATTGGCAGCAGGATATTGTTGATAAAGAGTTTGGATTCAAGTTGGCTCCCTCTAGTCTTACAATCCAGCAAAAGAAAATGAAGAAATACTAACAAGTGACTTTTGCTAGATAAGGGCATCAACGGATTATGGAGCTACAGCGGGTAAAATGGAGCTGAGGTACGGATCAGTCATGATCTAATTGAATGGCAAAGCAGGTTCAAAGGACTGAATAGCCTATTCCTGTTCCCATGTGAGGCTATCCCCATATCTAGAGCATAAATGAATGGGTCACTTGGCAACTCTCCAAGGGATCACAATTGAAATCATAACCTCGGTGTAAGGAATTGTACTTGCAGAGCTGAGTTCCATCACTCCATAGTACGCCCAACTGTTTGCCCTCAAGCACATCACTGCTTCGGATTATGGTTTTCAAGTTAGCATAGTTTTACACAAAGCATTATTTTCTATCTCCGATCTGGCCGTGCATCTGATTTTAATACTGTCAATTATAACTATATTTTCAACTCTCTCTGCCTAGGTATTCACTGTAAAATGTACACAATTGGATGCACAAGTTATTCTATACAATTCCATTTCTTTGAGCTGCAACACTGTTTGCAGAGCACCGGAGGCAACCATTGCAACAGTGGAAGCTTTGAGCAATACACAAAGATCAGTAGGACCTCTAGTGCAGCAGTTTCTAATTTCACACTCAGCTAAACGAATAACCTAACAACTGCATTTGAATTCCATATTAGGAAACAACTACTGTCTTAGCCATGGCTTCAGAACTGTTTTTTCAAATCATCTCCACTCACCCTCCTCTTTGAATCAAAGCAGTTATATAAAAGTTGAACACTGCAGGTTAGGCTCCAGGACATCTACTGTCACTCCTTTCAATAACTGCTGATTTTTTTTATCACAAGCACCAAAACTAGTGATGAGTTCAGCTAACCCCTGTATTAGAGAGTCAATACAGATGACCGAAGGAAAAATCACTGCAAACATGCAAGACCACTGATCGACATCCCTGGAGCCATGAGGAAAGACATAACCAGATATGGGGGAGACATTTTAGATTGTACTGAGAAGACCCATAACCTGAGGCAGAGGCAAGTCTTTCCAAAAGGATGCATTGAGAGACCATCACCCAGATATATATGCACAGCACTGTAAACAAGCTCTACATAACCAATTCTTCATCAGTAATATCCCAATAACATTCTGTAATCATCAATATTCACTTCCCCCTACTTCCTCACAAGCACTTCTGTATTTATGGGCTTGTGTAACCAGAACTTACTGGTTTCTTAGGATCAACTTTCCATTTTGATTTATTCAAACTCTACCACATACAAGAGCACAGAAACACGTTTAATCTGCCCAACAAGGATACAGAGAAGAGTCAAAATAACTTCACTAAACATTAAAGTGAATTACTGAAATACTGCATTAAAATTTTCTAAAGGTTCTAGTTATGTAATAGGTCTGTTATACTACTTATTTTGCATTGACCCAATGAAAAACCACTTTACATTGGTATAAATTGGATCTAAAGCCATTTGAATTGAAGTTGGGTCAGACATGAGATCTCTTCCAACAGAAAGCCTCTGGCATCACATCAGCTCGAGTAGAACTACAATTCTTCCAACATTAAAATTTAGCAAACATTATGTACAATGGTCAGCAGAGTGGATGGGCCTAGAGCTTTGTGCTCTCTCATTAGAATTATCAAGAGCTGGCAATTACTAGCCTCAGCTGGCAACTGTAGGATAACTCTACCTTTAAACGGCTATAGTGCGCAAAGAATTCATAGCTCCAGATTAAAAAACTTATAAAATTTGCAACACTGGAGGCATCAATTTAGTCCAGATTTAGGGGGGGGGGGGGGGGGAAATTGTTTGGTCCCTCTTTCCCAGATTCAGCAGCAGTTATTAATGTACCAGCCAGGTACCAATATGTTGCCAGGTCATTCATCTCTTACCGTTCACTCTCATCTGCTGACTTTTCAGCCTCCTCCAGTTTCTGCAGGGCAGTAGTCAGACGCTCTTTAGCACGATCCAACTCTTCCTCAACCAGCTGGATACGTCTATTCAAGGAAGACACATCAGCTTCCGCCTAGACAAAATAAACACACAAGTGAACGATGGTTCTCAAAGCAGTAGTTATTTGCAACAAAGCCACTCGAATAAATATTTCGGAATCAGCCATTAGTCTGCTAAACCAAGAGCTGAGGTTTACTTCTGGATTGTGTATATTTCAGCTTGAATTAACAAAACAAGAATCTCAATGATCATACAAAGACCACAAAATCATTTCAGTACATTTTCAAATAGATAACAGAACTGGACAGCTCAATAAAATTTCTGTTTCCAAGTAAATCTAGGTGGTCACTACAATTTCAACATTTTTTACAACAGTATTTTACATATATTTCTCAATATAGTTTTTTTTTCTCCCCCTGTAAAGCCAAGGGAAAAATAAAACTTACATTGAGGCAGTATTGACTAGGACAGGATGGAGGTTGGTGAGTTTTGTCCTCCAGTAGGCACACAGGGCAGGAAGGTCAACGAGAGGAAAGGATGGGGCATTTGAGGCTGCTGTTTGTAAGGAGGCCACAATGAGTCCTTTGGAGAATGCCAAGAGAGGCACAAAGGGTAGCTGCGGCCTTATTCAAAATGGATTCAAGCCTGTGACTTCAAATTAGGGAGAAAGAGCAATAGTAATTTGTTGGGGAAGAAAAGTACCTGACAGGGAGAAATAAAAGGTGGCATGGTTGGATGACAAGAAGGGGAGGATAGAGCAGAGAAGGGCCTGAAAGGGACAGATGGAAAAAAAGGGAGATGGAAGTACAGCCCCCACCACTTATGGTGAGCGCATTAGTGTTATCGCGATTCACCAGCTAGAAGCAGTTGACGGCAAAGTCAATTTCCACTGTTGTTATCCCTGTGGGCTCCACTGATCACTAAAATATGGAATGGTGTCGGGTGCAGCTTCTACGCAGTTCCTGTACTGACCTGGAGAAATGCCAGTCTGCCAGCAAAGAGAAAATCATGGAAGAAACACATGGCAGCACTGAGATTAATGAGTTAATGTGTTATAAGTGGTATCTTTGTAATTGACTCTTATGATACTTGCAAATGGCTAGTTCCGTCTGCCCAATATAGACGGCTGCGCATGATAAACGTGGACTGTATAAGTGGTGGGGACTGTAATGGACTGGGGTCTGTTTGGCATTGCTATGAACTCAGGACAGAAGAGAGCGTTCTAGAGTTAGAGGACTCATCAACTCTGAGGTTAACTTGCAATTCCAGTCTCCACTGGGACACCCGGCCTCTCCCTGCAACAAATGGCAGTGGAATGGCAGTAGGGGGATGGAGACCATAAAATGTTGGATGGTCTGTTGGACAGAAAATCTCAAATATATTAATAAGTTAATAAGAAAATATCCATTCAAAAAGAATGATGGGGGGGCGCATGAACAAAATAACCCTCCTCCTACTTAAAAAGGGTTGAAATTCACACAAGCAATGCAAAAGTTAAATAAGTCATCTTGAACTCAAGAACAGAACAATGACAATGGTCTGTTTCTGAATACTATTTATCCAATCTCCTTGTATCATTCAATATCTTTTCCAGAAACAATGCTCGCTTTCCCGAAGCTGAGGAATCATGCATACAATTTCCTTTGGCACAAGGTGAAATTCCAATCCAACTGCTTGGAATTTAGTGCCGAAAGAGCTTAGGTATGAAACAGGAGTACAGGCATTTAGAAAAATGCAGGACACCAAGAATATCAGATTACACACAATCTGTAAGGAATTACCTAAGGAGCTTTCCACAAGATTCAATTGAATTAAAAACGGACATCTGTGTCAATTGCTGGGATGAATAGGGAATTGCTTTAAAGTTGCGGCCACACACTGACACTAGTAAAGTACTAAACTTTATTTCCCAAAGATGAAAAGCAATAATAAAATGGAATTACTGGTATGTTGAGATACTCAACTGGTCATTGGATTTCATGTAGGAGTGTAGTTTACTCCTGCATTCTCACCACAGCATTTTTTTAAATTAAATTTTTATCGATACAAGCGATGTCAAATAGGGAATAGAACTGTTTTCTACATTTTGCAGTGAGAAGCAATCCAACAGGATGCTGTAAATCCTCAAGGGCAGCCCAACTGCCATAAGCATGACACTTCTATCTCCCACACCAGCTATGCTGATGGCCTCTCTAAAATGGACTGTCAAGTCAGGGGCAGTCTGTGCTGAATTATGGGTAGTTTAAGCACTGGGTCAATATTACCAACATCTCATTTTAGGACTCTCCCAAGCAATACCAAAAAGGAGACACTTTAATCTCACCAATTCATCAATAGGGGCAAGATTTAAATCCAGGTCCTAAGAACAAAAAGCAACAAGATAACCCATAATAGTCTTTTGCACCCACTTGGCATTCAAAATTAGAAGATGCACATCACCATAATGTACCAAATACAACTTTAACATAATTTTCTGTTCACACCTGTACAATTTATATGATATGATGAGATACTCATTCATAATGCTCTTCGTATAAAAGGTGAAGAACCTGCATTTATATAGGACACCACCACATCTCAGAAACATCCCAAAGTGATTCACACACAATAAAGGTGTAGTTTCGGTGTAGTCACTAATGTAGACTAACGACAGCTACTTTATACACACAAGATGCATTCAGCAGTGAGGTGGACAACCAGTTAATCTATTTTTGGTGGTGATGGTTGAGGGAAGAATATTGGCCAGGACACGAAGTAGTGTCAATGAATCTTTAATGTTAACTCCGTGACAGGTTCGGCACTTATTATATCTAGTCATTAAGATAGTAATAAACAAAACAAATAGAAAGCTCAATTATATCATTAGGGCAGTTTGAACTTAAATTGGAAAATGTCATGTGCCCTGCTCAAGGTACACCTTGAGTAGTGTTCAGCTTTAGTCATCTAGATTGAAAAGAAATTTTCAAGCTGTGGAGGCAGTGCCACAGGCTGATCATCAAAGGATTAAGTTGCGGAAAGAGTGGGACTCTTTAGTCTAAAAGGAGACACCTTATAAAGTACACAATATTAAATAGCAGAGAGAAGATAAATCCGGAGTAGTATTTCAAGACATGCCAGGATGCTATAACAAGCAGACCCAAGTTAAACTGATAAAAGGAAAGTTTAGCACAGATGTCATGAACAATTTGTTCACGCAGAGTGCCAAGCCTCCCAGATCGTTCAGGAGTCTCCCGTAATGTTCAGGAGCCTCATGGAATGGAAGAGGAATCTGCTACTAGTAGAAAAGTAAAGCTTTGCACCTGCGTACTTCCTTTCCCGTTACTTCTACTCACGCTCAAGACACTCCAACCTGCTCATTCCCATTTTCAGACTGTGGATGGTGGTGGAGGAGTTTACCGATTTGTCAGTGCTGTCCTTACTTTTTGGCTCGCTCCTCAATGTCACCTCTCCGTTCATCCTTACAGCTAAGTTAATGTGGAATTTTAAGTCAGTTGTCAAAAATGCAGTTAGAGAGACACTTGCTGAAAGTATAGGGATCTCAGACCCAGATGTTACTTTAAAAAAAAAAGCCTGAATGTTAATTCCACTTAAACGACTGAATAAGTTAAAATCGCTGAGTTATCTTATATTGCCCCCTGTCCCACCGACACCCTCCCCCCCAATATAAAATAAAAAAGGTATTGAAGCTACCATGTCATATTTAACTCTCTTGTGCTACTTGTAATGTGGAGTTGTAGCACATGCCCAGCACAGTAGGGTGTAATTCGCAGTGAGCTCCTTTAGCACGATCCCTGCCAGTGACTGCACTCCATACTCCTAGGTCAGTAGTTAAATGTTCAGCCGCGACAATTAAGGGCTTCTATTTCAGATTCATTAGACAAGTCGGGAATGGCCTTGAATCGTGTTTGGTGTAATTATAATTTAAAACTGCAAGTTTTAAAATTCAGTGTTTTGGGGTTTGGACAGAAAATCAATGCTTTTTACATCCATATTTTTGTGTTTTAGCTCTCGAGAACAGCAGCCCGACTCTGGTTGTGGATACCTAATTCATAGTGACCAGTATTTTATAGCAAGACTTTCCTTTAAATCTCATTAAATGTAAGGTTTAAATCATAAAAGTGGGAAGCATATTCAAGAATTTCGGCGTGCTGAAATATCAAATCGATTTAAAGCAAAACAAAAATCAGAAAACAGCTAGGGTTGCTGATGCTCCTAGATTGTTTCCAGGAAAGGAAGATGAATCTTGCAGGCACTGCTGATAGTAACCTAGGAGAATAGTAGAGCTTTGTGTCGGTGGTTTGCACCTGTGTACTTCCCTTGTCTGCTCACAGGCGGCCTCCCGGTTCATGGAATTTTGTCTATGCTCGCGCTTTCGTGTGCACTCAATTACAAGGGACCCAACCTTTAGATGGTAAATGCATAACATTTGTAAGCGGAAGGAAGGAGTTATGTGATCAAATCTCCAGGACTACATCCATCCAGAGTTGACTACCCCAAGAGGAGATAAAAATGTAGGTTTCTTTGTCTGGGTAAGCGAGGTAGAAAGGGCTAAATGGATCCTCACCTGTATCTATCCTGTGATCAGGAGTAAGAATTCTAGTTGATTTTTTTCCTCTTTCTAGCCCAGGGATATGGAGGTCAGCCAGTGTCTGACAAGCCACCTTGGCTGAGATCAGTTGACTCAGCACAGACCGAAGATGAATCTGTCTTAGTATCATACTTTATAATTGCATTTACCCACAGAGCCATTTGGGAAACTATGTGCAGTTTATAGAAATTCAGACGTAACAATCTGGTGGTCCAGATAAATCAGTGCAATAGTTCTGAATAAGGAACTGCTTCAAGCACTTCCATTGGCATAAGTTCCAGCACAGAATTTGAACATTCCACAAATTCCTAAACTACAATGATTACACAGTAGGGTCCTTAAGAATCCATGCTGTACAACTTGGAAATCGGAGACACATTCTTCGAATGCAGGGCCGAGCGGCCAAATTGGTTTGCCTTGATAATTTTATTTCAGTCAGTGGAAATCTTGACTAGTATATAGGATTAATGGATTGATTTTGTCTCCCCTCTCCCACATGCCAGTAGGTACTCCCTTCAGTGTCCTGACAGAATAATTTCACCAAACGAGACCGCATCCTGTTACTAACAAGGGAGTTACTTTGTCGGTACAACTATTAAACAATAACCTCCCTCTTATTATCAAGGCCCAATTTAAAAATAATTTGCCAGCACTCCCTTCGATCCAGATAGTCCTGGCCCTATTAATTTATTCTGTTGTTGATGATTACTTTAGAGATCCAAGAGACTGCTTCTAAAGTATCCAAGCAGAAACAATGTATCACATGAAATGAAAATCTAAGAAGCACTCAAAAGAAAAACAAACTGTCTTTCTTTGCCCTCCCCCAATCTACTTGTAACTCTAAGAGTGTTGGAAAGTAGAGAACTACAATCAGTTGCCATTGAGTCAAAGCTGGCTGTGAATGAATGACTTGGCATAAGCCCCAAGAGAATGACAAGCTTACACATCCTGCGCCCATTTCTGATAGCAAGCCACTTGGTTCCTGTAATATCCATACAAGACTATATGGGAAGGAAACAGAGCCACTCAGTCATAGTAAGGAAACAGAACATACTACTGCAGAGGAACTGGTCCGCTAGATATAAAACTGCAAGTCAGTGCAGTTTTATAGCCACCAGATATGGAGCTTGTGACTTGACTGGTACATACTCGAGTCCCATTCTTTCCTTTCAGTGAAGAGAAGAACTAAATGGAGTCACAATAACATGGAATAATAAACATCAACACTAATTGGGTTTGTAGAGAATACTGTTTTGTGCAAGTCACAAATGTAAAAACGTGCAAGAGCACAGGTTGCCCTCAAATTCCCTGCCCCACCAATGCAGACTTCGCTATTACCATTGTGCTGCCATGGAGGGGTGAGGAGCAAATGGGAAAAATGTATTACATGGTGTGGTACTGAGCCATACAAAGAGTCAATTCTTGGCCTGTGCCAAGTTAGCAGATTTCAGCGAGGGATGCAAAGCAGGAGGCAGCATTGGGGCACTATAATTATCCAGAAAATCAGCCAGCTTGCCTGCTCTGGATCACTGGGACATGCAGTATGCTGGAAAGCATCCAAATGCAAAAAAAAACTACCAGGTAACGACAAGATCAGTTTTGATGAACTTGAAGGCGAATGGGTTATTGATAATTGCTGGCTAGGTGCACACGTGTAAAAAATGGCCACTTGAACAAGGTACCAAACAGTGGTTGCCATATGTAGAACCATAATCCAGAATGTCACCAACCTGAAGATGTGGTGGAGTCAGTCAATTAGTAGATTTCACCTAGACGGTTGAAGAAATGGCCGCCAGTGGTGGGGCAAAGGGGGTGAGGGATGCACAAGAGGCCAGAGTTGGAGCAACAGAGTTTTGGGAGGGTTGTGGGGCTAGAGGAGGTTACAGAGATAGAAAGAAACGAGGCCACGAGGGATTGGAAAACGAGGATGAGAATTTTAAATTCAAGGCGTTACTGGAGTGGGAGCCAATATAGGTCAGCAAGCACAGGTATAAGTAGTGAACAGGACTTGGTACAGGTTAAAATGCAGGCAGCAGAGTTTTTTTTTTAAAAAATGAGCTCAAGTTGATGGAGAGTGGAAATTGGGAGGCCGGCCAGGAGAATATGGTAATAGTCGAGTCTGGAGGTAACAAAAGAATGGATGAGGGTTTCAGCAGCAGATAGGCCGAGACAGGGGATGTTACGCAGGTGAAAGTAGCCAGGGCAGGAGATGAAATTGGTGGTGAGGGAACAGAATTTTTGGCAGGAACGAAGTCAATGGCTTCGGCCTTCCTAATGTTTAATTGAAGGAAACTGCGGCTCATCTAGGATTGGATGTCGGACAAGCAGTCTGACGATAGAGGCGGCAGAGAGGTCAAGAGAGGTGGCGGAGAGATAGAGCCGAGTGTCATCAGTGACATGTGGAACCTGATGTCATGTCTTCAGATGATGTCATCGAGGGGCAGCATGTAGATGAGAATTAGGAGGAAGCCAATGATAGATCCTTTGAGTGGCTCCAGGGGTAATGGTGCGGGAAAGAATCCACTGCAGGAGATCCGCTGGCTACGAATGGATACGTAAGAGTGAGGGCAGTACTATTCAGTTGGACGTCAGAGGAGAAGCATTGAAGGAAGATGGTACGGTTGATCATGTCAAATTCTGCAGAGAGGTCAAGAAGGATGAGGAGGGACAATGCACCTTGGTCACAGTCACAGAGGATGGAATTTGTACCTTTGGTTAGGGCTGTTTCATTGCTATGGCGGGGCAGAAACCAGATTTTAGGTTCACACATGGAGTTGCTGGAAAGATGGGCACAGATTTGGAAGGCGACACCACATTCAAGGAAAGGGAGGTTGGTGATGAGGGGGTAGTTTGCAAGGACAAAAGGGTCAAGGGGAGGGTTCTTTTGAGGAGGAGGTTGATGACATATTTGAAAAGGGAGAGGGACAGTACCGGAGGAGAGAACACCATTTACAATGATGTGGAGATGCCGGTGATGGACTGGGGTTGACAAATGTAAGGAATCTTACAACACCAGGTTATAGTCCAACTGTTTTATTTGAAAATCACAAGCTTTCGGAGGCTTTCTCCTTCGTCAGGTGAGCGAGTGTGGGATTCCATGGAATCCCACACTCGCTCACCTGATGAAGGAGAAAGCCTCCAAAAGCTTGTGATTTTTAAATAAAACAGTTGGACTATAACCATTTACAATGTCAGCTAACACAGGGACCAGAAAGGCAATTGAGCAAGTGTGCCTGGCTGTACTACAGGAGTGCCTTTTTTTTGTGGAACTGGGAAGGAGCTGAGCCTAGCTGGAGTACTGGGGACTAGCCTGCAAGGAACAGAGAGGAAGCAGAGCCGGTTTGGAGAGTGAGCAGAGAGGGAGGAGAGCGGTGCAGATAGGCTCCTTAAATGATATCAGAGGCTTGCTGAGATCCAGTCAGTCATCTGGGCACAGGCAACATTTTGAGCAGGTTGAATAATTAATTAAAAAAACTAACCAACAAATTGTTATTTATTTTGTCCTGGGAAGGGTGTAGAATTTTCAAATAACACAAAACAGCCTGAAATAAAATTTGAAACCTGTCAACATACAGCTTGGATCAGAATCTGTAACACAAAGGATCAATACAGATCAGCAGGTTGTTAAATAGGACACAAAATTATTCATCCAACTTCTTTCTGAATCATGCTCTATTGGCATTTAACCATGACAATTCTATACAAAAACAAAGTCCATTCTTCTACAGGAGAACATCACACTTTACAGAATAGTACCGGGTTCTGTAAGCAAACCACAAAACCAAAGAAGCTATCTTCTATTGTCCCAGGTCCTGCTTCAGACACCACCATCTAATCATCCAGTTTACTATGTGTCTATTCTAATGGACTATCTGAACTCAATTTTTGTAGAACTGCAGTTGAATGTGGGGAAGAGGCAGAGAATTGGGGAAAGAAAACTTAAGTCTCATTTTCAGATTACTTCAATGTTAATCACTAATTCTGTGTGTATATCACATGCATTTCCATGCAATAGTTAGTCACTGAGATAGAGATAAATTAATAAAATTAGTACAAACTAGAGTTCACATAAAATGATTTTTTGCTTTTGTGTTTTGCAGGTCCCTTTCTCTCCCCTCCCTCAGGGAGAGGAGATTAGTACTCTCAACACTGCTACCTACGAAGGCAGAGCAAATCAGAGCTGTGGATGGACAATAGAACACATCAGCTCTTCTCCCATCTGCTAAATATTAAACTACAACGCGTTTTTCCTTGCTCCTAGATACCAGGTTATCCCAGTCCATACCAATAAGAAAATCTCCCTTGTCACATTTGTTAAGTAGATGATTCCATGTATTCCAAAAGGGCTGGAATTTCCCCCCTCAAAATGTTTGTGAAAAGACACAAATTGAATTCCTGCTCCAGAGTATTAAAAGATCCCTTTGACCGATTATAAAATAGCTTTCAGCACTGTGAAGCACAAATCACTTTGCAACATCACAATGTAATCAAAAGATTACAGGCTTCTACTTAGAAATGCTCTCTTTACATTTTAATACATTTACAATAGATAAAAATCACTTGGTGCTTAGAAAAAGCAATTGGAGAGAGCTTCTGGAATTCAATAGATTCCAACTTCTAATTAATAATCCAAACTGACTGGTTAGCAGTGAAACAAAAGCAGCTGGGCATCATCTCATAGTACTGCATCAGAGAGAGAAAAGAAAGTCCCCTCAGCTCTGGAGTTCAAATAATAATAAACGCTAATGAGAAACTCAGACAATCCCAGCATTGATTAGCAGATCCTGGAATGTAATGGGATCTTTTGTTTGCTGGAATGGCAGCAGTCTGACATTAGGCAATTATTTGGCTGTTGGCCAGTTGTTTTTGAACTGATGCCTTTTGGTAGGCTTAAAACGTCACCATATTTCCACATGCTTCTTCCAGCCATCAAATAATCCATCCAAGCTCTCTGCTGGCACTAACTTTAGTGATTCCATAGACCCAAGTCACTGATATGAACAATTAATTCCCACACTTTCTTAAATGCCTTGTCAGGCCTCAGGGATTTTTCCATTCACTGGGCTCCAATGCACGACACAGGGGAAGTATACAACTTTCTATTGAATACATCTTGAACAAGAAATGTATCAGCCATCTTTAGGTTAATTATAAAATTTGTAACAGACTCTGTAGGGTTAGTTCTTTCCCTTCATATTCCAACAATGAGGGCTTGCATATCTGATTGAATAGTGCGATAGTTTAATTCAAGGACATTACCTCAAGGTTATATCATTTAATGGGCACCTAGTTAACAAGTGTTAAAAGCAATACTGTAGAACTGATTATCAGAGTTCAATAAAATATACACTTTTTCCACAGAAACCAGTGAAAATATGTTTGACTACTTAGACCACATGAAGTAGAGGGTACAGCACAACTTTGAGTTATGGAAATACACCGCCCCCATCCAGGTGAATGTTTTGGAGTGTAATTTTAAACAGTTCATTTGCTCAAAGCAGTTCACATGCCACACATTCCAATATATAAACCATTGGGGTGCACTTGGGCTGCCAATCTGTAATCCAATGGAGCCATAAGATTTTGTATGTGTACATACTTTAACAAAAACCAACAGTCTCACATGACTGCAGTTTTACAGCTAAGTAGTAGGTGATATACTTGGATATTATACAACCAACAGCTTTTTGCTATCAAATTAAAGCAACACTTTTAATTTTGTGTGTTATATGACTATGTTTCAGGGCCTGGTGTCAAGGTGCACTGGGCTCTGCTGCCAGTATAAACCGGCCCAGTCATTTTCATGGCTTTTCAATGTCACCAGCTCCCCATACCTCACTCATTTACATTTAGCAATGAAACCAATGGAGAAGGAATCAGGTGCCTAATTCAGATTGCACTTTTAGTGTAAAAGCATCTTCAATTGAAGGGGAATTCCATACAGAGTTCAGCTTGACTACACAAGACAAATACAGTGACTGTTTGACCAGATTCAGCAAAGTCCATTGTAGTGCTCCCTCCACCGAGGAGCTAAAATCAACCAACTCAGGCCAGACCTGGGACTGAACCCAAGGGCTGCATGATCTGCATGGCTGAGTACACCATTACTCCATGCACTGAACCAGAGTAATCAGGTTGTTCCCACAAAAGTTGTAACCATTGTTTTAAAAAGAAAAACATTCCCATGGAACCTGGACATTTCAATAGATGGCCAGCACCCTTGGTGATTTAAAATTCATAGTGGTCAAACTTTCCTTTTCATACTCATTGAAACGATCAACAGCTCCAAGTCAACATTCAAGGATGCTGATCCCAGTCGGATCAATGGAGACAATTGTGAACTCAACTCAATAATCAGATAAATGCTATAACGTATCTCCCCCATGCATTATTTCAAGACTCATGAGGCACAAGGCAAAAAACAAGGCATTCACCCATCAGATGAAAGAATTTTAAAATATTTTAGGTGCTATATTATAAACAAGGAATGCTTTGCATTCAGTTATTCCCCAATCTAGTCAGTAGCTGCACCATACAGAACAAGAAAATTGTACGTTTTAATGCTTGGTCTGTGTCGAGTTCGCCAGTCTCAAATGAAGCAAATGGTCTCAGTAGTCCCTACTGCATGTGTGGATATCTGGTGCAGACAGGTATGGGTTCTAATATGACACCCTCTGCAGTCAAATAGTCACCTTACTTAGCAAGGTAAAGTTAGCTTGGGTCATTTTCTAGTCATTTGCCTCCCTCAGAAGATGAAAATGTTGAAACAGGTCATAAGAGTCCAGTTGACAACTCTCCCAATGGCTCAATTGGTGAGTGTGTAACTGAGCCCTATAGACCTGGACTTCCCAAGTTTGATATACTGAGCTGTGCTGAGCTAGCTTATCTTAGTCCAAGTGACTAAGTGTGCTAAAGGTAATTGGCAAAAGAACCAAGGGGAAGAGGAGGAGAAATTATCTTACACAAGTTGTTATGACTGCCTGAAAAGGTGGTGGAAGCAGATTTAATAGTAACTTTCAAAAGGGAATTGGATATTTACTTGAAAAGAAAAACATTGCAGGGCTATGGGGAAAGAGCAGGGGAATGGGACTAATTGGATAGCTCTTTCAAAGCAGTGGTACATGCACGATGGGCCAAATGGCCTCCTCCTGTGCTGGAAGGTGCTATGATGAGCAGAGAAGGTTAAGAGGAGATTTGATAGAAGTGTTCAAAATCATGAAGGGATTAGATAAAGTAAATAGAGAAACTGTTCCCACAGCATCCCCATGTTTGGGTGAAAGAGGGGAGAGCAGAGAGAGCATAAAAAATTACTGTTCCCAGTAGGTACCAACTGCAACATTACTCATCATCTTAGCACAGCTAAAAGTCCTCCAATAAGCTGCACAAATCCAAATGATTGATGAAAACAGAGTTTCACTAAGAACAATATTATGAGGGATACCTGCTGGAAAGTTGGATAAGTGTTATCAAATAGGGGCAGGATTGGGTTATGCTGTGAGACACTACATGGTTGAATACCCTGCCAGCACTCGAAGAATAACCACTTAGATGAGGTATTGACCACTTGATGGTATCCATGGACCCATACTCCAGGAGTTAGCAGCTGGGAGAAAATGAGGTAGGATGAGAGGACGGGAGTGGTAGAAGTTTATGACCATTGAAGAGAGTTAAACTTTTCTGGGTCAGTTTATTTGGATGTACACATGGCCTCAATGAACACTGAAATGACTCAAGTTAAACAATAACCTATTCTCAAAAGTAGGCTCATTCCAATGGAATTAAACCAGTATACCACAACACAATGTGCAGTGGATGAAAAACTTAAGTTAAAATGGGACAACAGTTATTAAAAGCCAGGTTTGCCAGACAAGATGCAATCACATTGTAAACATACAAAGGATCATTTAACTTACAATAACATAGCCAGCTGATTCATTTCAATCAAATCAGCATTTAACTCAGCTATTGTTAACAAAAAACATTATGAAGTACCCATTAAAAGCATTTTAAAAGTACAAAGGAAACAACAGTTCATTAAGTTCCCAGGTGTAACTTCAGAAAGGATAGGTTTTGATAATTGATTAAATGCATGCACAGTCTTAGTCCCTCTCTGTGGAACTTTATATGACCTTGCAATATTTACTACTGCAAATTGTCATTCTGACCATCCCCTCCCCAAAAGAAAAATCCACAGACCACATCCAGAAACAAAAGTATCTACACCTGTACCACCATCGCCCACAGCTGTTCTATTTACTTGGATAGATAAAACATTTTTTGTAACCAATGTACATGTGCACCAGCTCATGCGGGCCACAATTCCATAGCAAATGCCAGAGGGGGGAAAAAAAAAGAGCAAATAAACTATACAACCAAGCACACGTGGAATTTAACCATTCTATTGCCCAGTTGAATGTTGAACTATACACAAGTTTGAAAATGGGATAAAGCCCACAGCATGAATTAACACCACAGAATATCAAGAACTGTATACCACTAACAACAGGCGGTGCCACCCACTGCCCACAGTAGAGTTTATTATAATGGGAGTAGCCAAAGGAAAAGGATGCTGGTTTACCAAGGCCAATAGATACTTCGCCAGGTACAGCCTGTATTCTAGGATTGTAAGATGCCACAAAACAGCCTGACTGAACACAGGGAACAATAGTAGGTCTGATTTCTCCGTGGCTGCATACAGCAACTGCATCCAACATCCTGTCCAGCTAAATAAATCACCCTATTCCTGTAGGTTTTGTCGACAAAGCCACAGAATGTAAAATATGGCAGGCAAATCAGTCCTAAGCTTCTCCTCATTTTAAACTTCTCCCATATGGGACAGCCATGCACTGAAGAATTCATTAGTACTTGATGCAAGAACTCTCAAATTCATTGACTACCTTTTAGCAGGTTTACTTCTGTAATTATTTCTCTTCCCTCTCTTCCTCCTCATTTTCCCCTCCCCAAGCAGAATCAGGGCTATTGAAGCTAAGTGACCAATTAAACAAAGCAGACAGACAGTAGATGATCAAAAAGGTGCCTAAAAAAAAATTAATTCACAAGAGGAAAATAAATACCATTACCAACAGCACTCTGCACAAATACTAAAATGTCTGTCAATTATGGCAGGGATTTTTCAGAAGGAGAAGAGGCCAACAGGACACCATTTGTCCTTGGTGTTACTGTATCATCCATTTATCTCGAGAGTTGTACAAGTGTTACAAGGTTGGAAGAAAAATTTGAATCACAGCAAGCTACACAATGAACAGGATAGCAAAATGAGACTAATATGAAAGATTCTAATGAGAACATGCTCACTATAAAATATTTAAACTGCACTGTATAAAAAGGGATACTTTTGTTTCAACACAACTGTGGTGTACTACATATATCATAGGCCTGCAGCATTAATGAGCTATTTCACTGAGGTCTTCAGGCAGGCTAAACTCTAAATATGTGAAGTATTAATGTACTTTACATCTCTCATGAACCATTTTTGTTTTGGATCACCAAGTTTAGAAATAAGTAGATCTTAAAAGATTCACACCCAATAAATGCATTTGTAAAGAAAAAAATGCAAGTAAAAAGAGGCCCATTCATTTGTTCAGAAAAACAGAATAAAATAGAGAGCTGGATTAAAGGGAAGTTTCATATGGATGTTTCTAGTGGATTTTTCCCAGATCATCACTGCAAGTGATTTGCGCACATATCAAAAACACCAGAACCATTGCACAAGTAGTTATTAAAATGATTTAACATCTATTAACCAACTCAGTGGTACTAGAAATGAGATTCCCACCATTTATACAGGATGTTTTTAAAAGAGAACAGATTAACACAAGGAAATAAAGGTATTGCAGTACAATGAAATAAAAAGGAAATGAAAGAATGTGCATTTATATAGCGCCTTTTGTAACCTCAGGATGTCCCGAAGTACTTTACAACCAATGAAGCACTAAAGTGTAGTCACTGTTATATTGTAGCGAAACATGGCAGCCAATTTGCACACAACAAGCTTCCACAAACAGCAATGAGAAAAATTACCAAATTAAACTATTTCAGTGATTTTGGTCGAGAGATAATATTCTCCAGGACACTGGAGAACTCCCCTGCTCTGTCAAATAATGCATGGAATATTTTACATCCACTCAAGAGGCAGGCTCAACCTTCACTTAACATCTCATCTGAAAGACAGCACCTCCAACAATGCAGCACTCCCTCTGTACTGCACTGAAGTGACAGCCTGGATTAAGTGCTCAAGTCTCTAGAGTGGAACCCACGAACACCAATCTCAGGAGGCAAGATTGCTACCACTGAGCCAAGGCTAACTGAAAACCATTTTGATTATCCATTAAGATAGATGGAAATGCATTTAAAGCTCAAAGTGTCATACAAAACAGAAGTCCCAGGCTCAATTCCTGGTCTGTGCTGAGTGAGTAATCTTGGGCTGCTACAATTTGCCTCAGAGCCACCGGGCTTCGGGTGAGGGGAGAGAGAAAATCAACCAGGGTCCCTCCTTCTGCTTATTATCTAGTGACCCATGCTGGAAAGTGTGCTTGCTGGGTTAGCACAGGTGAGGGCTCAGCAGTGACAGCCTGTGCAGTTAAATAGCCTGCTGAGTCTCACTGTCTAGTCTTACAAATAAAAGATAGCTACCCAAGTAAGGTAGTAGAGGGCAGCTAGCACCCACTGGCCATTAGTGCTTTCACAAAGTGGGGCTGGATGGAACTGGAAAATAAAAATACAATTTTGCATCAGTACCCACAAAATTACATCTTCACAGCAAAAGGAGATTGATCACTGGCTGCAAAAAACTACCATTTTCTGTCATCCGCCTGCTAGCCAAGGGAGGTGAAAAACATCGGGAACAAAATCCAGTGGGCCAGCTATCTACAAGCTGTTAATACTAAACTACAGCAACCACAAGAACTCAAAAGGACCTCTGGGATTTAGGGTTGATAAACCGAGGCAGTGTGGGAAACCTTTTTTTGCCAAGGCATGCAACCTTTTTCAGGGAAAGGGAAAAGCAAATCAAAAAGCCCAAAATTCAACAACATCATTTCATGATTTCTTTTGTGTAATTGAATCAATTCCTTGAACAGACTGTCCCAAAATTCCAGTCTGTTGACAGAGGTAGAGGGAGAAACAAAGTCCATGCTTCACTGCTGCTAGAAAATACCTAAAGTGTTAAGTAACTGGTTACAACATAACAACAACAACAACAACAACAAGAAGAGAATCAGTCCACACACACCCACATTCCCAAAACTAGGCAAAGTCTTGTAAGACTTTTCTCCCCGGCAACATAACTCATTTTCAATTCTCCCACTGCTTTTCAAATGAGTCTGTCCTGAAAGAGACCCGGGGGCGGGGGTGGGGAGGGAGTTAAACTAAACTGCTGCAAAACAAATTCTTCAGATTCAGCTAAATACTGTAGCACCATAACAGTAACTTTACAAGATGCAGGAGATTGGAGAACAACTGATTCAACCAAAGCTATGAGCCAACTGTAGGTCAGGACTATTTAACAGGAATCAGGAAAGTACCCACAGCTGTGCTTAAATTTTACAGACATAAAAATATGCTAAGCATAATCTTCTGTCACCGTATCTCCCGCCTCACACTAAGAGATGAAGCTACACAGCCAAGCAAAGCCCTTATCTGGTTCACTCACACCACACACTGGGAGGTTAAAGTGGAAAGCCACTGTAGTAAACAGTTTATCATAGTCAGCATAACATTTTAATTAAAATAGTCTAATGAACAGTTCAATTATACCAAGTTCCCTCAGAACATGGGACTTCATTAACCATTTCAAAGATGTTAAAATTACAGCTTCTATGCACACAAATAGAATCTTTTGTACCAAATGATTTGAATTTCTGAGGAAGCCATTTTACTTTGTAGGGGCAGGGTAAGAGTTATAATCAAAGTTCTAAACACAACTTATAACCATTACCTGCCCAGTTTATTCAACAGGGTTTGGGATTAATAGTTTGGTTGAAAACTGGAGTTTAAGTAAGATGAAGTTAACCATTAAACAAATCTGCTTCAATCAATTCATCTCCCTCCGCATACCATTCTAACAAGGCGGCCTCGAAGCCTACACCACTCTGAACTGGTAGAAGGGTGTTGGGAGAACAACACGGGCCAGATTATCCTCCTCATCCTTCAGGGACAAGCATCTGCTCCACTCAGCACTTCCCCAAATTCTTTGGTTGAGATTAGAAACTCGGCATTTAAAAGTATACTCCCACTATCCCACAGCACAGCATGTAAAAATTCTGGCCAAAAAGGTAAGCAAACAGTAGAGATTTTTTTCCTTTTTATATTTAAAAAGATTCAAGAGATAGATCATGAAATTGAAGGTATGTCAAACTGGATCCTAAGCCCCTCGAAGCCTTAAGTGTCAATAAAATATTTTTTCCAGCAGCAAGCAAACAGACAAATTATAGCATGGAGAGAAATATCTTGGAGTGAACACCCATGGAATCTGCCAGAAAGTCAGGGAAGGACCAGATTTGCAGTAGGCTGGTGCTAAGTATCTCAACCAACTCACGGCAGCTGATACTGAGCCTTCACCACACGGACTGCAGCGGTTCAAGGCGGCGGCTCACCACCACTTTCTCAAGGGCAATTAGGGATGGGCAATAAATGCTGGCCTCGCCAGGGACGCCCACATCCCATGAACGAATTTTTTTAAAAATGGGATCAAGAACTCTTCCAAGGGTTGTTGGTAAATACTGTAGCAACGTGGAACTCAGCAAATAGAGACCTGGAAAGTTGTGGGCTTGATTTCTGGGTGAGATCAGCACAGACCATGCAGGCAAGTAAAGATGCAACAATTACCCTCACATCCCGGACAGCGGAAGGTAAAGAGAAAAATAAAAATCAGCCACCCCTAAAGGATTTCCTGTGACCTCTGTTGGAATGTATACAGACACACAGGATTGGGCTAAATTGTCATTAACCCCCTCCTCAGTGCAATAGCCAGCTGACATTCGCTGCCTAGGTTTACCCATGAAGGGGGATCAAGTCGGCCAAAGCATCGGTAGCACCAATGCCTTTCCAACTGTAGCAGAGCACAAGTTAGTACTTTCAGAAAAGGGAAGAATGGTGAATATGAAATAAAACCAAATGAAATCTCCCACTGTAATGTTGTATGTAGCAGTTCCAGGTCATTTGGTCCAACTTACATGCAATTTAAAACCAAACTAACCAAGTAGTGGCACTACTAGTTAAAAGCAAGCACTAGGATGGCTCACAAAAATAAAACTGATTGCAACAAAAACTACAAGTCTATGAAGAAAGGGTCACTGCAGCTTGTTTTTGAGCCCATTTGCACATAGAATCCTGAAAAAAAGAGAAACTGCCGGCAACACAACCAACCGACCCAGGAACACAACTGGCAAAAGTATGACTAGGGACAGCCAACTAATGCAGCAGGAAAACCACAACCACACCCTGAAACAGGAGGAGATAAAAAAAGCAACATTATCAATCATAGTCCACCACTGCACTCTGCTTCCTGCCTCCAAGTGCAGAAGGCCATCTGTACTTCAAATGTAAAAGGCGACTGGATTAATTTCAGTTACTGGGTTTACTACAAAACAGTTGCACCATTGGTGGGAAGGGCAGAGAATAAAAATAACAGCATGAAAAACAGTCTAAAATAGTTACAGTAACAACATGTCTCATTATCAAAGTTTTCAGCAGAAAATCAAAATTTCACAACACCAATGGAACTACGTAACAGCTCCACTGCTCAAAAACACAACATATTCATCTTTACTTATCCTGCGCCAAATATTGGAGCAGCAACATCAACAAATTGCAGTTATGCAGGGCGTTTAACGTTAAAAATTTCCCACAGTGCTTCACAATGGAAATAGATAGTGGAATGGACACCAAGACCTGCAGTGAGAGATTAAAGGGGTGACCTGTGTCAGTAGCTATAAGTTATGTAGTCAAAGAGAAACTGGATATACTTGAAAAGGAAAAATTTGCAGGGTTATGGAGTAGGACTATTTGGATAGCTCTTTCGAAGAGCTGGCACAGGAACGTTGGGCTGAATGGCCTCCTTCTGCGATGTAAGATTCTATGAAGTTACAGATAACACATACCCCTTTAACAAGTATAGGTCACTTTGATTATTCACTTCACTGGATACCATTTTTTCTTGTACAACGTTTAAGCTGCTTTTATATTGTACCAAGACCCGAATGTTGGCACCGATTACAGACACATAACTCACATCCAGCTAACTAAGACCCAAATGTTAGCTACACAGCATTCACGAAGGCCAATTATTTTCCAACTGAAACAAGGTTTTTAAAAAGGCAGCTCAGGAACTGAAGCTCACAACTTACCATTGGGATTCATGCTCATGTTACTGATCTGCAGATTATAGAGGTTTGCTACTGTACAAGGGACAAGTTAATGAGGCAATGCACTTCTTTCATCTTAGTATGACAGAACAAAAAAAGATTCATCAGCTTAAAAATTGGGTTTCCCAATCCAAACTAGCCCCTACAGCTTATAGCAGGCGCATTGGTGTCAACAAGATTTGCCCACAATACGCTTTGGACGGTTTAAAGGAGTAGCGCGATTACTACTGAATACTGTAGCAAATCATTATTGAATAAACTAAACAACACTATGCAAAGCAACTAGTATTATTTAAGCCACAACTGCTAAAATGTCAAATAGATGAGTTAAAAAATGTTAAAATAATTAGCTCTGTGAAAAATTATAATTGAATAGAAATTTACAGCAGCCCTACATGTCTCTGCCAAAGAACGCTGGAATCAGAGTCTGAACTAACTTTCTTTAGCAGTACGGATGCCAAACTATGTCCAGCTTTGAGGACTTCCCGGTCTGGCTCTATAAATCGAGGTGCTGCTCCATAGTCCACCGCAATGCGAGAACCGCAGAGCAAACATTGGTCGGCGTAACCATCAAACGCAAAATACTGCGGACACTGGAAATCTGAAATAAAAACAGAAAATGCTGGAAAGGCTCAGCAAGTCAGGCAGCATCTGTGGAGAAAGAAACAGAGTTAACGTTTCAGGTCGAAGACCTTTCATCAGAACAGTTCTAACGAAAGGCCTTGACCTGAAACGTTAACTCTTGTTTCTTTCTCCACAGATGCTGCCTCACTTTTCCAAGATTTTCTGTTTTTATTTCGGCGTTACCATAATCTCTTCATTGTCCAGATCCTGTTCGCTCTCCTCTTCAATTTGGGCTCATGTTGCACCCACCACCTTTCTTAGGTCGTCAGTGCCAGTTTCAAGTGGAACGTCATGATCACCAAGGTGACACGGCAGAGAGAATTCATCCTCTGAAATCCTGCCTGGCGTTGTGTTACTGTCCATGTGTCCAAGGACTTTCTCTCTCATTGCCTTAACATAATGCTGCTTCAGAAAGTAGATTATATCCTGGTCCAAGGGCTGGATCAGACAGGTTGTGTTGGCAGGGAGGAATACAAGTCGAATGTTCTTCAGCCCATGTTTGTTATTGCAGTCAGTGCTGAGTAGTGTAAGCTGTAACCTGACACCAGGTAGAGGCAATTAAGTATACAAGGGAATTGCACCATAACGAGGTACAAACTACTGAGTAAATACCTGTTCCTGCTCGAAATACATGGAGCGCTTAACACGCTGCAAGTGGCAACTTTGTAATTTATTATAATGGAAATGGAAAATAGTTGGCGATTTTTGGCAGATTTAAATGAAGGCCGTTTAAGTGGTGGGAACGGTACTATCCAACGACCACAGCTAGAAAGTGCACGTGCAGACACTGGACAACTAGGATACCTTCTTTCGTCGAATAGTCTGCTGACACTCGCTCTCTAGGCTCACACGAAAGATTGGCCACCTGGGCAAAGCACCAGAGGGCTGCCAGTGTCCGTGGAGCTGCAAGTTCCGTCAGTGTTTTCATAGAGGGGAGAAATTTTTAAACTCACTCGTTAACGTTCTACTAAAAAAGAGATCAAGTTGCAGTCCGATATACTTCATGGTGGCTAAAATATCATGCATTTTATTTTATATTCAATATGTCACATACACAAGGTAGGCTGAATCCTATCTTTTGTTGGTCCTCTCTAAACAAAAAAAACTATGTCTGTGCTTAGTGCAAAAGGAACTCTTACACTGTGAAAAAGGTGACTGGATATACAACTAATTCAGAAACACCACAGTTCCATTCTTCCAGTAGATGGGACCATGAAGTTATTTTCAACATTTCAGGTCAGCTTCATAGCAGCCACAATTAAGGCTGACGACGAAAAATAAGTGCCCCAATCCAAGAGCTACAACCAGTGGGGTACTCTGTCCATAAAAATTATGAGCCTGGAGTCATGTGTTCAGTGCACTTGCCACTGTTAGAAAATTTTTAAAAATCTGGAGAAATACTTCTTCTGGAGGTTAAAATCAGTTAGCTATAATTTCAGTGTACCCAGATTTTCAAAAAATTATGTACAATCTTGACTGGAGAGGGGGGGAAAATAAAATCACCATGACAAACTGTCAACTTTCTGGCACATTCAAGACTCCACATGATATATTTCCCCATATGTGGATCACATTTATTAATCTCCCTGTCGTGTGGCCAGACAAGTGTAACAGCCAGCACCCTTGAGATCACTACTTATTGATCACCCATTGGTAGAGCCCCTAGAATTGTGCGGCACCATAAAACAAATTTCGACCACATCCCAATCAAAATTCTGCAGCAAGTCTGCCTAGGGTTTGGGGGGTAGATCTGAATATAGTAACTATTTCAAAAACAATATACAAATACAGCACTAAAATGGTTTAGAAAAATTGTGCATTACAAACTATTTAAAAGCAGTTTACTGTGCTTAGCCTCCAGGCGCCTTTATATTTCGTAAGCCTTGTGCTACTGTTGCTACGTTTCCAAACTCAAGCCTTCCACAGCAAGTGAAATGCAAAACTGCTGGCACTCTCTTGTACAGGCTGCTAGGAAGTCTTGTATTTAGTTGGTTTTCCTGGAAACTTAGCAAGCGATGTCACATTTTAGGACTGGAAGTTGGCAAATGTGATACTCCTCCTCAAAAATCTAGGCAGGGATAAACCAGAAAATTGTGGGCCAGTTATTCATAATTCAGGTGCTGGTAAACTACCAAAGTCTATAATATAGGATGAAACTACTAAGGACCTTGAAAAACATGAGTTAATCATCGACTAGTCAGCATGGAATTCTAAAAAAACAGGTTGCGCTTGACCACCCTTATAGAACTCTGAAGAAATAAGAGATGATAGATAAAGGTAATGCAGTTGATGTGGTTTTTGTGGATTTTCAAAAAGCATGTGTTACGGTACCGCAGAAGAGACTTATGAAAGCAAAGGGTAGACGTAAAAAGAAGTTTCCTAGACTGGAAAAATGTGGCGAGTGGTGTTCAACAAGGGTCTGTGTTGGAGTCACTCTTATTTGCTACATACATAAATCATCTGGTCCTAGCATTTGAGGGAATTGGCTGATGACACCAAAGTGAGAAAATTTGCAGGATATAGATAGGCTAGCTGGATTGGCACAGTTAAATGTAGATAAATGTGAAGCAATACATTTTGCAAGAATAAGGAAAGCAAATGCACCTTACATTGCGACTTTAAATGGTTTAAGAGCGGAGGGACCTTGGTGTGCAGATACACAGGTCATTAAAAAATGCCAGTGCAAGTAAATACCATTTCTTTAAAAATCAAACAGAATCTTTGGTTTTATGTCTAGCAGCACAGAATACAATAGCACACGGCCAGCTAAACTTGACCAAGTAAGGCTGCAGCTGGAGCACATTGTGCAGGTCTGGGCACACTATAGAAAGGATACAAAAGCAATGGTAAAAGGTGCAGTGTAGATTCACTGGGATGTTACCAAGGTTGAGGGGTTACAATTACAAAGACAGATTCGAGAAGGTAGTGCTTTTTTCACTAGATTTGAGAACGCGAATTGGAGTCTTCAAGGCTATGAAGGGTTACAAGATAAATAGCGATAGATTGTTTCCACTGCTCAGAAAGAGTAAGAGGTAGATTGTTTCCAGTGGTTGGAAAGACTAACAAGGTGGTACAAATTTTATCTTAAAAAGAATTTAAAAATTAGAAAAGAATTCTTGAGGGTGGCTATAATGTGGAATTCTCTACCATAAACCATTGCTGATGCAGAATCCAGAACATGAAATCAAATAATTACTTGAAAAAGAGAGGAATATGAGAGGGTATGGGGCAGGTGAGTGAGATTAGACTAGGTGGAGAAAAACATCTGGTGAGCTGAATGGCCAGTTTCAGTGCTGTAACTGGAATTCCCTCCCCAACCCTCTTCGCCTATCTATCTTTATGATGCAGCTTAAAACCTACCTCTTTGGCCGAGCATTTAATCACCTGTTCTAACATCTTCTTTGGATTGATGTCAATTTTTGTCTGATTACGCTCCAGTGAAGTGCCTTGGGACACTTTTTACTATGTTACTAGAACTATATAAATGCACACTGTTGTTGTAGTAACATTCTATGATAAGGATAACATCTTACAACAATTTATTTTGTTGAGTTATTAAAGTACTTGAGAAACACTGATCATCATACCAGTGTACACTGGCAGAAGGGAAACACTGATTGGGTTTACATAATACTTCTGCATGAAGAATCTTACATGGAATCCAATGCTGAATAAATTTCAGCAGGAATTCACCCCACCTCTGCATCCTCTTCTCACCAACACCCACATGATGGCCCAATAGATAAAGCTACTGTCTAGTCTTGTGCTAAGTCACAGAACAAAAAGTCCCAGGTTTGATTCTTGGTCTGAGGAGTTGGACGATCTCAGCCAGGACAGCAATTGGGATATTACCATTTAATTCCTTAAACTTACAGATGAGTAAATTAACTGGTCTTAGCCAGGACCACCAGTAAGAGCACTACAGTTGGCCCCAGTACTCCTGGGTTCCTAGCAAAGTTGGAGGAAAAAAAAAAGCTGGTCAGATTCCTGCTCTTGATTAGGCTGGATCATGCTGGAGAGTATGAGTCTTTGTATGAGGAGAGAACAGGATTAAGCATTGCTGTGGTGCTTCTTACTAGGCTGCTGATTGTCGAACCATACCCTAGCAGGATCAATACCTTCAGGAAGGATGGGGAAGAGGGGAAAAAAATATAAAAATCTAAGTAAAGGAAAATACATTTGTGCTCCCAACTTTTAGAGGAACTACAGAAGGAATCAAAGCCAATTTCCACGACAACTGCGCATTGTGGGAATTTGAAAGAACCATCCCCCCTTTTCCTTTCCTTGCAGCCAAATAATCTATTGTGCTTTCCCACGACAAAGGCAGACCGTGGCAAGCAAGCAGTTTTCTATAATTATAACCAAGCTATGCATTCCTTATGAACAAGCAGACAAGAGATTCTGCAAAACTTAAACCCAAGTTTGGTGAAACAATTTTACTCATGACTAATCTTTTATAATAAAGCCCGATAGATCTACTTCATCAGTATTTCACTTGGCTTAAGGGCTTGTTCACAATTGTCACACAAGTTTCAGATGGTTTACTGGAAGAATGAGAAGGAGCTGGTATGCTCCTGAAAAACCTGTTCATACAGGATCTGGTTTTGCAATTCAACTGTTTTTGCACATGCCTTTTTGATGACTGAGTTTCAGATACAGCTGGTAGGGTACAAATCCTGCTTATCATGGTGGACAATTGCAAACATCTCATCCCTACACAGGTCTTCATTTCTGACCTTTGAAGTTCAATATCACCAGGATCCTTATTAGTTTCACCATGGTTGGCAGGACAATGGATAGTGCTGAGGGCAGTCATTGGCTCAAAACCACAAATCAGGGTTTAAAATGGACTGTAAAATGTCATCACCATCTTGACATTAATCCAAAACCTTGAAAAACCTGTTGCAGCTGCCAAGGAAAAACAAACCTTCCCCATTTCTCAGCGCTGGGAACTGGGTTCTTGTCCCCAAACCCAAGTTACTACCGCAGTAAAACTTGACTGCCACTCCACACATGTTGAACTAGCTCCTATCAACAACTATAAGACAACACTGCATTGTGTTCCTATATTCTCAATCAGTTGTGGAACAAGCAGAAGCTATTTGACTTCAAATCTAATAGATCGAGAGATTAAAAAACCTCATTACAGGCTCAGAACTGCATTTCTGGCAAATCACCGTAGCTAGCTCCTATAAAAAGGAATACAACTGATTCACCAGGATGCCACTGACTAAGGCTGCCACTACTGTACTAGGCTTTAAAACACACACTGGCAAAAACTTACCATGGCAAGAATTTTCAGAGCAGAAATTCTCCATTAATGAGGTATCCTCACCCCTCTCCCACCCCACATACATGAACATTTAACACTACATAAAAGTTATAAACTATATATAATTTGTATGTTTACCACCTGGATAACAGTAAAATGTTTGTTAGAAATAGCATGTCAAGAAAAGAACACATGCATTTATATAGCATCCTTCATGACATCAGGATGTCCCAAAGCACTTCACAGCCAACAAAGTGCAGTCACATACTAAAATCTCAGCAGCCAATGATGAGTTCACACAAACGGCAATGAGAAATATGACCAGGTAATCTGTTTTAGTGAGCTTAGTTGAAGGATAAATATTTACCAGGACACCAGAAAAACTCCCCTGCTCTTCTTTGGCATCTTTTATGCACCTTAGTGCATCAACTTAATGTCTCATCTGAAAGACGACATGGCACCTCTGCAGTGCAGCACTCCCTCAGTACTGCAATGAATTCTCAGCCTAAATTAAGGTGATCAAGTCTCCGGAGTGGGCCTTGAACCCCCAACCTTCAAGAGGCAAGTGTGCTAGCCTTAAGGCAAGCCTGATACCTGGAGATAAACAGCCTTTGGAAAATTCAATTTCTTTACCAATGGCATTTTTTCAAAATCAATTATAGTGCAGCAGCAGTTGAATTTAGATTACTTAAGGCATTCACTGTGCAATTAGTTTCTGATGAAGCAAGATGAATTACAAAGACAACTACTGTTCCTCACGCTTAATTTGAACAATCGTCTTTAAACCAAATTATAATGGGTCCAGTACGGCTGTGGTTATCTTATCGGACTAATAAGCTAGAGGCTGGACTAATAATCCTGAGAATATGGGTTCAAATCCCATCATGGCAGTTTGAGAATTTGAATTCAGTTAATAAAAAAATCTGGGAAATAAAAAGCTGGAATCAGTAAAAGTGACCATGAAGCTGTCAGAATATTATAAAAATCCAACCGGTTCACTAATATCCTTTCGGGAAGGAAACCTGCAGTTCTTACCTGGACTGGCCTACATGACCCCAGTCCCACACCGGCGTGGTTGACTTTTAACAGCCATCTAAAGTGACCTAGCAAACCACTCAGCTGTATCAAACTGCTACAAAGAAAAGCAGTCCACCACCACCTTCTCAGGGCAATTAAGGGTGGGCGATAAATGATGGCCTTACGTTGCCCACATCCCGAGAATTAATTTTTCAAAAAGACAATTGAGACCTACACAATGATTTAAACAAACATTACTGGGTAATATCTGCTGCAGTACAAATTGGACACCTTCACTTTTGAGCCTGGAAAAACTAAAAATTCTTTTAGGTCAGACAACATATTTCTTCTTTCAAGCCTCCTACGTTAATATGCATTGCAGATGAGATACAGCAAATGGAATCTAATGATTTTTCCAGTGAACTTTAAAATGCAACCACATTATTTTGTGGTTTATGTAATTAGATGCAACCAAAAGCAGAGGTCATGCTGTAAACCATATACAATGGATGTGGCTGCTCAGTACAGTAAAGCCAGACAGGAGGTACAGGAGAGTGCAAATGATGTACTGACCTTTTGTTTGTACCTGCCCAAGAAGTCAATAATTCTATTTGGCCTGTGCACACACACCCTGCTTGCGGTTATCAACGTTTAGTTTGCACAGGACAAGCCTTTTAATGTGCAATGAACAGTGATTTTCATGCAAAATTATCAAATCAATCACAAGGCAGTAAATCCCCAGCACAATCATGACTTGCATATTTGATTTGTTAAAAATATGGGCTGAGCATCCCATCTCCCCCCACCCCTCAAATCACTCAGTAAATTTATCCAGTGAGTAGCTGAGCTATACAGGCCAGTTTTCATCCCCAATTGTATTATGTCAGCTAGGGCAGCAGCCATGTTGCTGTCATTGGTCTCAGTACCCTAGACTGTATGCAGCAGGGGAGAAAAACAAAAAAGACATAACAGCTATCCAGGATCTCAATGAAAGTCAGGCGAGGACAATAAGCAGGCTTACTAGCAATTCGTCCTTCCTCATGCAGTTGAATAGTCTACTGACAATATCAAGGCTTACATATGAATAAAAATAATTTGGATGAGGTACTGAAGGGCAACTGCGGGGAATGTACCCAAGCAAGAAGTTATTGTTTTAGCATGCTGTTTAATTGTGGTGCTGGTGGGGGTGTGGGGGGAAAGTGAGTAGGAACAGCAGTTAAGCCTGATTCTGCCTTAATTAAACATCCATACAAGCACTTTTCACTGAATAGTGATCAATACTTTCAGGAGAGGAGGGAATAGAATTAAAAGTGAACCTGCACCAATCGTAATATTTTAAATTGTGCTACTTAACCAGGTTGTATAACTATATAGAAGTGTTCCCCCCAAAATATTAATTACAGCAGGATTAGGAATAGAAGGGAGTGGCAGCTATATATTTTGACTGCTGCTGAATTCACTTTTGCATTATACTGCAGACCACACTGAGCATTGCAGGGCAAGAGTCAAGTCAAAAGCTGCTTTTTCTGTTGCCAGCAACTGGATACACACCAAAAAGCTGGGTTTCTTTTAAGCCGGATTTTGCAAAATCACTTTGTTTAGTGGCAAGTAAGAGCCAAGGTTTTTTTCAAAAAAATAAGTGTTTTGTACTATAATGTAGCATAAAACACGTGTCAGGAACTCAAGACCCAAACAAATCAAAAGGACAGGGACTCAAACGGACCTCAGAATTGCCTCCTTTGGCAAGGTTTTTGAGTCTTGTGAAACACATTTGGAAACCATTCCTCACAAATCTTTTATTTGTACCCATTGTATGGCAAATAACTTGGATAGTCTGTAGATTTCCAACTCCAGAATAAAGTAGGTTTGTTATGGATAACCATAAAGCAACAAACCAAAGAGATATAGGATTTTATAGTGTTTATATATCTATATATGTACTTTCCTGCAAGCAAAATAGACAGATTTACATCTTAATCTTTGTGGCAATATACGGGCACACCAATATTACATTAAAGTGACAGAATTCAATCTACATTTCCCTAAACCAACTGATTCTGATCTGCACATGTGAGCATATTACAGAGTAGAGAATGAGTATGACATGATTATGGATGTGTTTCAATGAACCTGGAACAAAAATACTCTAGCACCTTTTCAGTTTCAGACTACTGAATGGGCCAGTAATTTTAAAACACTGAACATAATAAATGGCAACAGTCTACAATAGGGATATAGATACATAGTTATAACTAAGATTAGGTGACACTTCAGAAGGGTACACATTTTAAAATCAAAACATTCAAAAGGCAGTGATCAGCAATGTAAGTGCATAACCCACAAACCAATTTTTACTAAAACGATTCATATATATTAAACATTTGGATATTGATACTCTGAATCAACTTTGAATGAGCTGGCAAGTGCAGTATCTTTGTCAAATGTTGTAGTGGTGCAGCTGATAGTAACCAGTTAGTGCAATAAATATTGTAACTGTCACAACTTGACCGATGAAGTGGAATACACAACGCACCTCAACGTTAACTGAAGCAAGATCCTGTCGCACTGCGTCTGGTATTCTGAAGTTCTGGGCATTTTGATATCTCATTTAGCAATGTTCTTGTTTTACAACATATGAAAAATAGACTTTGCAGGAGAGAGGGAAATCTAGAGTTCCATTTTAGATGGTTCACAGTTTCAACTAGACCATTAATTAAGGATCATCCCTTCAATTCAAACAGAGAATGCTCAAACTAAAAGCTATGCAGCAATCTTTGAGCACCGGTGTTCTCTGGCAGTCTTTTGGCTCTCCACTGCGAGTTATACAATAAATACAAAACAAACAGAAAGATCAATCAATCCCTACAGCCCAAGAAAGGATTTTTGGTCAGCTGGACATCGAGCATGTGCTAAAACATATTGCCATACTGAAGACTCTCCAAACCAAACCTCAAAAATGCATATTCAGCAGAGTTTCTCTATCCCTCGCCACCATCACCTCTCCCACCATCTCCCTCCGCCTTGGCATTCTCCTGCACCTAACCCTACATTTTCTGGTCTTGGGTAAGTTAGGTGCAAGAAAAAGCCACGGCTGTGAAATCCCACATGCACCCAGGGGTTTGATCAGATTTAAGCCAGCTAAAACAGCACGTGAACATTATACTCCTTGTCCAGATATGACCACCTTTCCAGTTAGGGCATTGGCTTGCAGGTTTATCTGAAGCAGAGTGGGAAGAATCCCAGCCCACATTGACTGGTCTATCAAAACAACATGCTGGAATACTACAAATCTGCCTAATTCAGGTGTCTGATTAGGAAGTCTGCCACAAACAACTGACTCACATCCAATCGCCTATCATCACACAGGTTGCCTTCAAACCAACTATAACCAAAATAGACCCTTTCGGCACGCTCTGCCCTCTTCCAAGTAGATATTGTAACCATTAAAATAAGATAACAGTTTGAGCCATAAGACACCATAAGAGATAGGAGCAGGAGTAGACTGTTCGGCCCCTCGAGCCTGCTCCGCTATTTAATGAGATCATGGCTGATCTGATTTTTACCTCAACTCCACTTTCCCCATATCCTTTGACTCCCTTGCTGATCAAAAATTTGTCTAACTCAGCCTTGAATGTATTCAATGACTCAGCCTCCAGTTTTTTGGGGTAAAGAATTCCAAAGATTCACGACCCTCTGGGAGAAGAAATTCATCCTCATTTCAGTCTTAAACGGGCGACCCCTTATTCTGAGACTATGTCCCCTAGTTTTAGATTCCCCTATGAGGGGTAACATCCTCTCAGCATCTACCCTATCGAGTCCCCTTGGAATCTTGTATGTTTCAATAAGATCTCAACTCATTCTTCTAAACTCCAATGAGTATAGACCCAACCTGTTCAAACTTTCCTCATAAGACAACCCTTCCATACCCGGAATCAACCTAGTGAACCTTCTCTGAACTGCCTTCAATGCAAGTATATCCTTCCCTAAATAAGGGCACCAGAACTGTACGCAGTACTCCAGGTGTGGTCTCACCAGCATCCTGTACAGTTGTAGCATGACTTCCCTGCTTTTATACTCCATCCCCTTAGAAATAAAGGCCAATATTCCGTTTGCCTTCCGGATTACCTGCTGCACCTGTATGTTGACTGTGTGTTTCATGTACGAGGACACCCAGATCCCTCTGTACTGCAGCATTTTGTAGTATTTCTCCATTCAAATAATATTTAGCTTTTTTGTTTTTCTTCCCAAAGTGGATGACTTCACATTTTCCCACATTATATTCCATCTGCCAAATTTTTGCCCATTCACTTAACCTGTCAATATCCCTTTGCAGACACTTTGTGTCCTCATCGCAACTTGCTTTTCCACCTATCTTTGTATCATCAGCAAATTTGGCCACAAGACACTCTGTTCCTTCATCCAAGTCATGACATATATTGTAAATAGTTGAGGCCCCAGCACTGATCCCTGCAGCACCCCGCTAGTTACAGATTGACATTTTGAAAATGACCCTTTTATCCTGACTCTTTGTTTTTTGTAGTTAGCCAATCCTCTATCCATGCCAGTATATTACCCCCAACACCATGAGCTCTTATCTTGTGCAGTAATCTTTTATGTGGCACCATATCGAATGCCTTTTGGAAATCCAAATATACTGCATCCATTGGTTCCCCTTTATCCACCCTGCCCGTTACTTCCTCAAAGAACTCTATAAATTAGCCCTCTCTCTGTAGACAGCAGGTACCAGGGAGTTCCATCAGCATGGACAACTGTTGGAGGTTAGGAATTGGTTGAATCTCAACAACCCAGAGCAGGAATCAAAACCCTTGATATGTATGCACACGTTCACATACTTGGCCACCAGGTAACACTTTCCAAGCCTCAGAGTTTCCTCATCAGCTACACATGCTATATCTGCCTTCAGCAAGGTAGAAATCCATGCAATATTCCAACCCCCGTGATGTCATAGATATCCAAGTCCAATATCGCATACCAGGCTTACTCCAACTATTTAATCCTTGTGTAATGCACTTTGCCAAAGAGACTTGTCCTCCACGAGACTGACTCTCCCTTCAGGGTACTGAGTGTTAAGACAAAGCCTTTCCTTCCTGCAACTACATTTCTCCACTCCACCACCCACCTCCTCCTCCCCTCGAACCCTTACAATACCACCTCACAGCTTGGTCCTTGATTTTGCACATCCAGGAATTCTGAAACATGAACAAGAACTGTTTGGACACATGCCACAAGCTCCATGTGCTGTTAGTGAAGAGATAAGGAAGACTGGTTGCATCCTTCACCACTTCTCAGCATTTTCTGGGAGAACTGTATCCAAGTTAAAGTAAACGGCCATTGGAACCCTCAGTTACTGATATGAATAAACAACTGGGACAACCTTTGTACTTGCACTAAACACTTTCAAACGCCTCTCTTGGGCCATGCAGAATCACAATACCATGGTTGGGGGCGCCCATCACCATATCAACCAATTCTAATGAACAAATCCACCTCTTGGACGAATCATCAATGCAAAGCTGAGGGTCCATGAAGGATTCCAGGTTTAATTTTGGCAAGAAAAGTAACCTGATACTATAAACATCCAGAAGAGCATTATTGTATGCTTTATTTACACGAACTGACCACTGCAGTCCCAAGCAACATATTAACTGATGACAGAATGTGGAATACTTGGTTTCTATATGCAGCATCCAACTGAATAACAGCCATCCATTAGGTCATTGGGCATGCAACTCAGCGAAAGCCTAAGTTTTACTTTGAAAGTTCAAATGTAATTTTATTGTTGTATTTGACTCTTCCAATCAAACTGCTTTGCCACTTTATTTTGGAGACCAGTCAATCCAGCTATGTTCAGAGACCACTCGGGAACTGGTTCAATCGTATTTGAACAGCATAAACGAGTGAACCTGGGCTGATCTGCAGGAAAGCATGTCAGCAAGGAAGGGCAGGATATCATGACGTAACAAGTCCACAAGTTCATTACGCTTGGCAGTCGTTCATTTTCACAATACAGAGAATTTGTTGTATAGTGTCTGCAAGGTCAAGTGAATTGAACATGCCCCCACCCCTGTTGAACTGCTCAACAGATGGACTTGCCCAGATGTGGATAGGCTGGAGTTTGTCATTGCAATTCTGTCCCATATGTAGGTACTCTAAAATTCTGCTTTTTTCTCCACTCCACCTCAAGTAGCTCCCACTGTGTTCAGGACCTGGACACCCAGTCTCCAACTCATCAATATTAATTGCATCTTCAAAATGAAGGGCAGGTCATTACAATATACCACACATGGCAAGATCGCACTGAAATAAAAAGTCGACAAATCCATTAGTTGGTTGAGAAGACTCTGGGAAGTACCAAATAACGATACTTTTCTTTTTTTGGATATTTAAATACACAAGGAAGTGCTCCAGCTTCTCAAGGACAGTGGAAAATAAGACAAAAGACAAGCTGCAGTTACTGAACTAATATGGAGAGCTGTGTGAGGAGCCACTATTACACAATCACCGACATTGCTCCCGAATCAGGGAAAGGAGACCTATGCACCCATACTCAAAGCAGATGCAAACTGCTCTGTTCACTGGCCTCTAGTTGCTGATTAAAATTCTGTTAGAAAACAGCTACAACTTTTAGCCCATCTACTTTTGCACTGCTGCCAAAAGCAGACTGGACACTGGTGCCACTATGATAGCATAAACAATGCTATCCTGCTCCTGCTGCAGCTGTGTGCTCCACCAAAAAAGATATAGTTTCCATGGGTACCTACAGAGTCAGCATCAACAGAACTGGAATTATTGCTAGAGGCAAGATTGTTTTCTGACAGCCAACAGACTGACTAGCCCAGTTTGCTGGCCTGTCCTGACCTTCCAGCCACCAGGGAAGATACAACAGCTAGAAATACTCATGAAACATGTTGTTTCAGATGCTGTAAAAATTGCCCTAAAACATAAACAGCCAATTTCTTTATTTCCCTCTCCAATAAGTTTCTCCCCCTTCTTCCTTCTTTCCTGACCATAACTACATGGGTGCTAGCCCCCATCTAGTACTTCATCCATACTTACACTGCAAGCCTAACAATGTCAGCAGGCTGCTCAATCATAGGAGGCATTATAGCCAAGCTTAATCTGGTCCTCAACTGATAGAGGTCATTTACCTTGAGGGTGGAAGGCAATTTCAGCTCCTCTGCAGGCTAAAACCAGCTGATCAGTATAACAGGGGATCCTGGTCTGGTTGGCTCAGCTACAACTGAGCCACCAGCAAAGTACTCTGGGGGTAACTTCCACAGCAGACATGACATAAACTGCTACCACAGGTCTGATTTTTAAAGACAGTTCAGTAGGCCACACAAGTTAAGTTTTCAAATTTGGGAGTCTGAATCCATCATTCTGTGTATTTAAAACATACAACCATCACTAGAACAGGGTATATCATATTATAACTGTGCTTACTTTGTACTGCAGTACTGAAGGTAGATTAAGAAAAACAAAAGACTAGAATGCAAATATCTACAAGTTACTACTTCCCACCACCAATAAAATCTGAAAGAACTGAATTTTTCCATAAAACTGCCTAATAAAAAAACACCAGTAGATAGGTAAGGGAGTAAACAAAGTCTTCGGCCTCAAAGAGCTTTTAGAAATTGCTTAAGCTGCAATTTCAGTAGACAATGATTTCAGATATTGGTGCAAGACACAATTTTCCAGGTGCTAACTTTTAAACATCAGACACATGAACAGTAGCCAATCAATAAATCACTACTTAAATTGCTTGTTGCCAGGTTACAAGATCATTGCGATTGACAATATAAACTTGGGCCAAACAATTTTTATTATATTTGTTCATAGGAAGTGGGTGTCGCTGGCAAGGCCAGCATTTATTGCCCATCCCTAATTGCCCTTGAGAAGGTGGTGGTGAGCCGCGTTCCTGAACCGCTGCAGTCCATGTGGTGAAGGTTCTCCCACAGTGCTGTTAGGAAGGGAGTTCCAGGATTTTGACCCAGCAACGATGAAGGAACGGCGATATATTTCCAAGTCAGGATGGTGTGTGACTTGGAAGGGAACATGCAGGTGGTGTTGTTCCCATGCGCCTGCTGCCCTTGTCCTTGTCCTTCTAGGTGGTAGAGGTCGCGGGTTTGGGAGGTGCTGTCGAAGAAGCCGTGGCAAGTTGCTGCAGTGCATCCAGTAGATGGTACACACTGCAGCCACGGTGTGCTGGTGAAGGACGTGAATGTTTATTTGGTGGATGGATGCTTCAAGTGCTTTTGGAGCTGCACTCATCCAGGCAAGTGGAGAGTATTCCATCACACTCCTGACTTGTGCCTTGTAGATGGTGGAAAGGCTTTGGGGAGTCAGGAGGTGAGTCACTTGCCACAGAATACCCAGCCTCTAACCTGCTCTTGTAGCCACAGTATTTATGTGGCTGGTCCAGTTAAGTTTCTGGTCAATGGTGACCCCCAGGATGTTGATGGTGGGGGATTCGACAATGGTAATTGCATCAAATGTCAAGGGGAAGTGGTGAGACACTCTTGTTGGAGATGGTCATTGCCTGGTGCAAATGTTACTTACAGTGTAAGCACATGATCTAAAACAAAATGCATCAGACTATCTTGGTGTTCAATTCAGATGCATCATCATCCAGTGACATGTGAACATTTTTACTGAGGCCATTTACTCAAACCCATGAATACCCTGTTCACATCACAGAATTCCCACTCCTGACTATAGATTGTTCATCTGCAGATATTCTCTCCCATTCCCCCTCTCAATTGCATCTCCAATTCTCCTTAAGACAGTGACTCTTGTAGGGGCATGGTTGCACCCCATCTGGTACCTCACTTCATTCAGCATCTGTGATCTATAAGATTGAACACTGATGAACTATTTGACTACAGAGAGCATCATAGTCAAGCCTAATCCTGTTTTCACCCACATATACGTAGTTTCCAATGCAGGTTACTAGACAGTGATCAGGAACTCTGGCTGATTCTACTTCTCTCTTCTTTCCTTTCCCCCCCCCCTCTCCCAAACTTCTAACTCAGGGACAAGGAGGCCAGTCAAACCCTTCCAACTGAGATCAACTAACATGGCACTGATCAGGGAGGGTCGGGATCATTCCTAAGTTTATGCTGAGTTAGATTATATCAGCCTGGGCAGCAGTAGGGACATTATAATTGGCCTCAGTGTTCCCTAACTAAGGAAGATGGAGGAGGGGGTGGTAAGAAAGGAAGAAAAGCAAATAAGGTTCCTGCTCTTAATTGACTTACAACAACTCCTGCATGAATGTCCAGAGATGACTAAACAGGGCTTAGTTGTCATGTCTCCCACAGTCGAATAACCTGCCAACAGTTATGTTCAAACCTGACCACCAGAACTTTACCACAGTGTGAACCAATGTCTTCAGGACAAGAGGAGAAAAATAAAAACTTGAAAAGCAAGACCAGGTTCACTCGATAAACTGAATTTACATAAATAGCTGGGTCATAAAGTGCAAAGAGATCCAGTATCAATCCCAGGATGCGTAAATTAGATGATCTCAGAAGGCGGGCACAACTGGCCTCAGCACTACTAGGTTTTGGAAGGGAATGAAGTCAACCAGGGCTCTTACTATCCAACAACCCCTGCTCAGGCATACATGTGCAAAGATCAGGCAAAGACATCATCAGGCTAAGCAGCAACCTGTCAACATTCACCATCATAGCTCATGAAGATTGACATTGTGGGCAGGGCACTGAATGGATCCTATAGAACTATCAAGGAGTTGATGCATTCAGGAAAGAAGTGGAAAAGTTGGAAGAAAAAAGCAAAACCAGTTAACTTTCATTTAAAAACTTACTAATTACATGCTGATTATGCAGGAAGGGCTTCATCCTATTTTGTTCAGATTTGTAATTAGTGGAATTGTGTAAAGCAGAGTGCCATCACCGACATCTGCAGCTGCACTCACCCACCCCAAACACCACTAATAAAGGACAGATGATCTGTTCAAACTATTGTCAGATCAACTTCAAGGAAGCATTCAACCCCATTCAGTGCCCACCGGTTGCAGAACACTTCCTGGACATCTACTGCCAGTACGCCAAGGTTACCCAACTGGTCATAAACCAATGCTTGAAACACAGAATCCAACTCATCCTTGACTAGTGATTGGCTGATTTAGCCAAGCCCAGGAGCTCCTCTGGCCTAAGCGCTGGGAAATGAAAAATGAACATAACTGCCAAGAAATAGAGGCAAAAGTTGTGGAGCAACCAGTTCCAAATGGTGAAATGGGCTGCAACCTGTGGCATTGAACATACTGACTCACACTTGCTGAAAACAGGCACACAGCAAGTGCAACAGTAAAGTTGCTCAAGTACTCTCTGCATTCCACAGCACTGTGCAACATTCTCCTGCCTAGGAGTGATACCAGCAAGAAACCCAGAATACAGAGCTTTCTATTGGGCACTGTTGCACAAAGTAAAAAATGAAGAAAAAGGCACCTTGGAACAATAATTAGTACAAGAAGCCCCTATATGTGAAGAATAGCATTCGAGAGGTGGCTCAAATTATGAGGTGGAGGTGCCAGTGAGATTTTGGAATCTTGCAATGATAAGCTGCTAGCTGTAGACAACCAGGGGTAAAATCAGTTCCCCTCTGTGGAACTCTCTTAATGCATCCAACAGTCAAGCTTGAGTGCATCGGTAGAGCAGGCATGGCAGAAAGATATTCATACAGCTAATGTCTCTCTCAACAACTAGTCCAGCCACCTTCCAGCCTGTCTCAATCTGGTAAACTGCACACTTTGGGTCTGGAATAACACTTTCTCTCATATTAAAACAGTGGATATGCACCGACGGTGATCACAAGGCAACACTTCAGGGAGCATCACCACTCTGTTGGTCAGGTTAAGAATACCTGCCAAAAGAGATTGCGCTGTAGATCTTCAGTGGGTTCCAGTGAAGACAGATCGTTACTATTAACAATGTTGTTTTAAAGAAATATTTACAGAGCTATAAGTACCCATGCAGTCTTGGGAGGGCGATTATTATAAAGTCTATCCCACAACACCAACTGAATTGCCTGCAAAAAACATTAGCGCTCCAACAAAAAATGTTGGTGTGGCCACCACCCAGTAAGTAACTCGTCGCATGAAAAACGCAGGAATGTTCTCTCCAGCAAGTCAAGCCCGCACCCCGCCCATTAAACAGACACTGAGGGCAGCACAACGTGATTTTCATCTCAGGGTGAGGGGGGTAAGAGGAGGAGAGTGGTCGGTCCCGGTGACCGACAGGTAATTCCTCTCCTGATTGCTTCCTCCAACATGACTGCTCTGCGGCAGTGACTGAGCAGCCAAGGGACCTACGTTGCTCTTGACTGCAACTTTGCGGAATCCGGGGAAAAAATTCAGCACAGACCAACACCGCCTCTAAACAAAAACCTGACCCGAAGAGTTTTATTTAAAAAAAATACACAAAAAAAACACTATGCGGTGTTTATAAATAACGATCCCTCCTCATCACCAAGTCCAGTCACGTCCCGTCACCGTTTGCTACTATTTAGCCCATTTATTTCCCCCCCCCCCATCAGGAAAACCGGTTTTTTAACAAAACCGAATTATCCGTTTTAACCTCCTCCTCACCACTGGAGGGGAAAAAAACGGGTTCGGAAAATGGGTGAAGTGACCAGAACCCGAGGTTGCAAATCCTGATCCCAACTTTCATTGACTCGTCAAACCCTTGGCCAACACCCAGCCTCCACCATTTTGAATGAACAATAGTCAGACCCACATTCAACCTTTCGTTTCACTGCAATGAAACAACAGACCCTTTAAATTAAAGCAACTTTTGAGGGAAGGGGAAGCGGGACTTGAAGCAAACGGAGCATCGGATTTGCTTAAAATGCAACCGCGATCAGAGACAATAAACTGCAAACGTGCAACCGAGCAGATTGCAGCCTGCAGCAAACGCTCCCGGACACGGCAACATCTAAGAGAATATATTCCTCACTCTTTCTCTCGCCTGCCGCTCGTTATCGAGTTCCCTCTGTAGTAGCTCAGCCCTTTCCTCTGCTTCATCTGCCTGTTGTTGCAGGAACTGGATTTTTCTCTTCACTGTATCAATCGTCGCTGAGTTGGTACCAGACATGATTCTTTTTTTTTCTCCCCCTTCTTCGGAAAGGGTCGGAAGAGAAACTCGATACAAACAAAGAAAACAAAAACGAGGCCCACGACTCAGCCTTTGGCGACTATGCAGATCCGAAGGGTGCGCACCTCCTGGGAGCTCGGCTGGCAGGTAACAAAATCAGCAACCACTCTCTGCTCCACCAGCAAGGGCGTGAACAGCCGGAAATTCCTGCGTGCTCTTAAACAGGCAGCCTTCTGAGAGGAGGGGAGGGGAGGGACTGACTGTGCACTCGGATCCGACTGCTGGATGTGTGCCTCCTTCCAGTATCCCGATGAAAAGAAGGAAGTGGAAGCAGGAATCACTCGAAATGAGGTCATCCGAGGAGGTGTGCAAACCACGTTACAACACCAAAGTTCTTTTTTATTCGTTCATGGGATGTGGGCGTCGCTGGCAAGGCCAGCATTTATTGCCCATCCCTAATTGCCCTTGAGAAGGTGGTGGTGAGCCGCCTTCTTGAACCGCTGCAGTCCGTGTGGTGATGGTTCTCCCACAGTGCTGTTAGGAAGGGAGTTCCAGGATTTGAACAATAATTAAAGGAAATGTGCTTTCCCTTACTAAAATTCAACAAAATCGGGGTTTTTTTTTAGTTTCCACTATTTTATGATGTTAAGTACGCATCAGTGAGGGAGTACTTAAATGTTATTTGGAAGATGGGTTCGTAGAATCTTACCGCACAGAAGGGGGCCATTCAGCCCATGGTGAAAGAGCTATCCAATTAGTCCCACTCCCCTGCTCTTTCCCCATAACCCTGCAAATTTTTCTCAAGTATTTATCCAATTCCCTTTTGAAAGTTACTTTTGAACCTGCTTCCATCACTCTTTCAGGCAGTGCATTCCAGATCATAACAATTCTCCACTTTTAAAAAAAATCTGCACTTCTCCCCTCTGGTTCTTTTGCCAATTATTTTAAATGCGTGTCCTCTGGTTACTAACCGTCCTGCCAGTAGAAACAGTTTCTCCTCATTTACTCTGTTTAGGATCAGAAAAAAACCCTCAAAATTGAGAAATTCCAGAAATGGGTTTAAATGATTTTGTACTTCTCAGTTTACCTTACTTCTTGATACATTGAGAATTGACATGCTAACTTCACTTCCCACAGTAAATTGTGCAGTGCAGTTATGAGCAATACAGGAATGTCTCAAGTTGGATTTCTGGTCTGTGGTGTTAGCTGATCTTTGCCTCTGCTCCAGGCTAGGAGGCATAGAAAAAAATCCTGTTGCTGAGCATTATTCAGGGACTCCTGCTTAAATGTTTGTGCATGTGGACATTGATCAGGCTTGGCTGTGATAACCTCAGCTAGTCCAGCCAACAGCACTGTCTAGGCTCACAATGAAGAAAGTGGTGAGATGGCAGAAGGCAAATGGTGAATGTGGAGCTGTACTTCAGCATGATTTAGCATTTCTCTGAGAGGTGGGAGAAAAGGAAGAATCAACATAGAAAATACAAAGACCGTGACACTAGACTGCACTTTCACAGTTTTTGGTAAATAAGTGTTCAATGAAATTCCAAGAGAATACCAATTAGACTACAACACACCCAGACATGAGGTGAGCAAAACCCACCAGTGGTGAAGAGCTTTGGGAATCATAGGTCCAAAGTCACCTGTTCCTCCCAAGCATGATACACTTAATATGAGATTCACCAATAATCTGAAATGTTGTTAAACAAAAACAACTTGCATTTATATAGTTCCTTTAATATAGAAAAATGTCCCAAGGTGCCTCACAGAGGTATAAGGAAAAGGATCCTGAGCTAAAGAAAGAAATATTAGGATGGTGACCAAAAGCCTGGTCAAAGAAGTGGGTCTTAACAAGGATCTTAAAGAAGGTAGAGAGGCAGATATGATTATAAAGGGAATTACAGAACATGGGACCTAGGCAGCATAGCTGCCAGTGGTGGGGTGAAAGAGAGATATATAAGAGGCTGAAGTCAGAGGAATGGTTGTAACATAGGTGAAAATATGAAGAGAGGCTATGAGGTCAGAAGCTTTACTTAGGGTCTAAAAGGATGTTGATGTTGCAAACAGCCAAAGACAGTGACCACGATGGGGGTTGGAGTCAGTGGTGAGAGTGCAAAGGTTGGGGCGGGGCCAAAGACAACAGCTTCAGTTTTCCCAATGTTTAAATTGTGACTCATCCAAAACTGAATGTCAGACAAGCAGTTTGATAGTACAGAGCCATAGGGGGAAGTTAGACAAATACATGATCAAAAAGGTAGATTTTGAGGAGACTTATGAAGTTGAAGCAAGAAGGATAGAAGAGTGCAGAACTATGATGGCAAAGGGGGGAGGACACAGAAGAGCACAGAGTGCAAGCAGAGGAAGGTTATTGTTCTCAGAATAGGGACAACACTGTCAAAACCACTTTATTTTTAATGCACCTCTGTGAAGTGCTTTGGGAATTTTTTCTACATTAAAGACAATACATAAATGCAAGTTGTTTATCCCTAGTTGCCCTAAGAAGTTGATGGTGGGCTGCCTTCCTGCTATTGCTTTATTATTTACAACAAAGTGGCTTACTAGGCCAGTCCAAAGGGTATGCTGGTGCTCAACCACAAATTACCAGATTTGTTGAATTCAATTTCATATCTGGTAAGAGATAAGAGCCAATACCATAACCACTCACTACTATACTCCCTTGTAGAGTTAGGGTCAAATGAGCTATAGAGAGATTTGTAAATGTGGATGGATGTTTTAAAATCAATGCGTTGGAGGATAGGGAGCCAGTGAAGGTCAGTGAGAACTGGGCTGATGGGTGGGCAGATATATGGGGGGTGATTTTAGGTGGCAATTGCAGGGGCGGGGGGAGCTCCAAAAATCGCGGAAATCCCGTTCGTGTTCAGAAGCCGGCTCCAACCCAGCATTTAAAGCCAGCGGGATAACAGTTAAAGAGCCAAATGTACCTCATTGAGGTACTTAAGGCACTTTACCTGTGGCAGATGAAGGGATTAGAAAGATTTTTAACTTATCTGGGCGGCTTGCCCACCGCTTCTGATTCACGTCTGGTGAAACCAGGTGTGAAGGGCCGGATCAGGGAAAAAGAAACTAAATAAATTAAATAAAAAACCATGCAAGGAAGTGAAAACACTAAATAAACCTACCTTTGAAACCTGCTCAGATGTCCGATGTCTCCTGCTCCGATGTCCCCCTCCTCACCCCCCCGATGTCCCCCCAATCTTCCCCTCTCCACCCCCGATCTTCCATACTCCCCCCCCCCATCCCGGTCTTCTGTTCCAGCGCCAGATGATGTCTCACTCTCTCTCTTTCTCGGCCCCCCCCCCACCCCGCGTTGCAGCTCCTGATGGCAGCCAGTCTGTCAATCAGGCTGGCTGCCGAGCGCAAAACCCGGAGAGGATGTTAATCATCATCAATCAATGTGCGATTGCGTTGGAAACGGTAAGTTTGGTTCATGCGGATTTGCCACGCGCCCAATCGCCCCCCCCCCCCACCCCCGCTGCCATCCCGCCTCCCCGCTAATATTGGGGCCATGATGAGGGCAGCAGAGTCCTGGTTATGTTGGAGTTTGCGCAGGGTGGAGCATAGAAGACTGGCTAGGCAGGGGTTACTGGATAATGATCAGCAACGGGAACCCTCGCTGAATTCCCCCTCCTTCCCCAGGAATGCTGAGGCCAATTGTTTTAGTTCCTTTTGCCATCATAACTATAAGCCGGTCACTTGGAGGTATACAAGGGTAGCTTAGGGTGATCAATTTTTAATTTCCCCCTCCCACAGGAAAATACCTGCAGGCCTCTGTTTGGCAATTCCCCCCCCCCCCCCACCCAGTGAAATGCCTGAGGAACTCAGTGTCAGAAATCACAGACTTGAATGCCCTTCCTATGCCCATGACACAGTACACTGGCATTCCAATGTATTCTGACACTCTCCCAATGACACGTGTAATAAAGGCATGGTGTGATTGCTAAAACCATCCTTATGTAGGGAGGCACCCTGAGACACTCAGTGATTGCGCTACTTAACAAGCTAATGAGCAAAATATTTCAATGACATTTTTCTCTCTTCTGGAATACATAAGAATGGGTATATTTGGCATTACTGATAGCATTATATCTAGGGGTTAGTGTGGGAAGAGCAAACATTTACATTAAACATTTTTTCACAGTCCCAATGGAAATGTCACATCTGGTGAAGGAAGATATTGAGACCAGAAGTGGGGCTGTATTATTGAGATAATCACTTTGTGCAACAATAAAGAAAGACTTACATTTATGTATTGTCTCATCATATCTTAGAAAAATGTTAAAGTGCTTCATGCAAGGAGTTACTCTGAAATGCTGCAGCTGTCATTTAAGCAAACACAGCAGCAAGATCTCACAAATAGCAATGAGATGAATGACAAGTTAATCTATTTTCTGTCATGCTGGTTGAGGGAGGAACATATATATATATAGTCATATATAAGCACTATTTACACCTATCAATAACATGTAATAAGAAAAGGTCATAGTACAACCTGTTTAAATCTGTAAACTGGTATTACATTTGACTCTGAAGAAACTACAAAGCTGTAAATTTGCTGCTGGGATGGAGGGCACTGGGCTATATTAACCCAATAAGTACCACTGTCTCCAGAATAATCCATAGCTGATCCAAGCTTTGAACTCCACATACAAAACCGCTTCCCAATCTCCTATCCATTTATTTTGTGATTCTGGGCCAAAACATTCCCCAATTATTAGTGCTTTTATTGTTTATCACTGTGATTGTTATTGGTTTTGTATAAGTTCATCATTTTTCACACTCCAACCTCTCATAAAAATTCGCATTTGATATTCTATCTTAATTCCGCACTTTAGGTGCTAATGTCAGAATCAGATTTCTGGTGTGCTGGTGTCAGAAATATAAAATAAAACTGCATAGGGAGGAACCCGGCGCCGCAAAGTGCATTCAAAATGTTGATGATCAATGTGTCCTGCAATTCATATTAATTCTCGCAGCTAGCTGCATTCTTCATCGACGCACGAGCCGAGTGATCCACTGCTAAGAGTTGTATGTTTTGTTTTTGGCTTGGTGTTTCCCCTGAGGGCCAAACCTGGACCGCCCAATGCTCCCCTCTTGCAAGAAAGGGGAGCCCCAGCCTGGCATGGTCCAACATCACGTAAGCTTCATCAGGTTGACATCAATGTAAGTGGCATGACTTCCAAGAAATAGCTCCTACCACTGGTATAAAGTTCACTTTTAACCTTACTTTCTTTAAGTGAGTGTTGTAAGCTTCCCACTCCACACATGCTGTGGGTGCATTGCAATGATAGTAGGGGATGATTTCCTCTGTGCTTATTTGTGGCAAAATTGTAAATACATTCTATATAAATAGATTTATTATTTCACTATTCATAGTGCATAAGGGAAATCTTCAGATTTGGCAGCTGTGGACTGATTAAATGGGCTGAGGTATAAATTGGTTCCCTTTTTGTAAGCAGCTTCCACTGATTCGATTGTACAGTCTGTTGGCCAAGTCATTGGGTATTAATTAGGATTCAACGGTACTGACATTTCTAGCATGCCATTGAAAACAATGGAAATTCCAGACCGGCTTAACTGGGTCAAGATAGAAAGGGTTAGTGCCTGATATTCTCATCTAATGTCTGGTTATTTATCTTGGGACAGTGTTTCATTCAGCTGCACTGTGGAACTGCATCTTTGCTTCAGCGTGAGCTGCGTATCTAGCAGCTTGGAGAAACTTTACAATACACCTTTCTGAACACATGAACTACGTTTACTAAGTCTGGTAAGTCTTCATGTCAAGTAGCATGATGAGAGAAGTTCCACTCTCCCCCTCCCCATGTCAATTTTCTCTCCTGAAGGCATCCAATGCCTCTGGGTTTGGGAGGCTTCCCAATCCAGACCAGAATCCATGGACCTTGCTAGAAAGTGTGTGTATCTCATTGAATAGCCAATCTATAAATGCTGTGGTCAAATGGGACAAGATGGATACGATCATATCTGACATTAGATCCGCGTTATCCTGGGCAGGTGAGGGCGGGATAAGACCTCACCGTATTTCATCCACTGCAGGTTAGATGCTCTTATCAAGTTTTCATTGTGCTTAAAAGAATGTTATGTGCAGGAATGATAATCAATAAAATGAACAACTTGTGTACTGGAGAGACTGTCAAGATAGGGACCTACCTATATGTCACACTTTGATACTCTGTGCTAGGAAACAGATCAGTAAATGAAAGCCTGGCACACACTGTAAGAGGAAATGATTCATGTTCATAGGTGATGACTCACTAAATTTAATTATATTATATTAGGTTGCTGCTTCAGTACTTGTAGTAATTTTCCTTAGTGAAATGAAAACCTACACAATAAGTTAGTCATTGTAACTGAATAATATTAAAGCTGACATTAATAGCCACTCCTGCCATTCCTTTCCTCATAACTGCCACTTCCAATGATTCCTATTTTTAATAAGAGATGGGGACAGCGGTGGTCCTTGTCTTACACTGTTGTTCAAGATGTCAGGATACTCCTCTCTCTATCAGAGTAAGAGCAAGACAAGAGGTTGGAACAGGCAGAGAAAGGATTTGAGGATGATAGGGAGTGGACAGGAAGTGATTTGAAGTGGACATCAAGCAGGTGGAGGGGAAGGGATTGAGGCTGATATGGGGCAGACAGGAATGGAGGAAGGGGTTGAGGCTGATATGGGGCAGACAGGAATGGAGGAAGGGGTTGAGGCTGATATGGGGCAGACAGGAATGGAGGAAGGGGTTGAGGCTGATATGGGGCAGACAGGAATGGAGGAAGGGATTGAGGCTGATATGGGGCAGACAGGAATGGAGGAAGGGGTTGAGGCTGATATGGTGCAGATAGGAATGGAGGAAGGAGTTAGTTTACAGTTTACTTGTACTTTATAGTAGGCAAGCAGGTGGGAGCAAGGCTGGGCTTCTTGTTCAGATCCAGCCAAAACCACTCCACCCTAGACATCAACTTTGTCTCTTCCCCGGCTACCTGTGCAGGCTGAACCCCCACAATGGTGCATAATCTCAACACCCTGCTAGACCCTAAGCTGAATTTCAAAATCCATATCCTATCCATCACCAAAATTGCCTATTTCTACTTCTACAACATGGCACATATCTTCCCTTAGCTCGTCACTACTGCCACTGAAATACCATTGACACCTTCATCACCTCAGTCTTCCATGCTCCACCCTACATAAACTTCAACCCACCCAAAACTCTGCCACCTGCATCCTATTCCACAGTAAATCCTGCTCCCCTATTACTCCTGTCCTTATCAACCTTCGTTGACTCTCCTTTGCAGCCCTTCCCCTCCCTCAGTTCCACATTGAGGGCAGAGCTTTCAGCTCTCCCGGCCATACACTTAATAGCTTTCATCCCTAAACTCATCTATCTTAAATCTTCTCTCTTCCCAAGTTCAGAAGCTTCCACAAAACGTACCTTTTTGACCATGTCTTCAATCATCTCTCTAATTCTTCTACGACTGTTTTTGCTTCTGTGGACTACTTGGGAATTTCTACATTAAAGGCGCTACATAAATGCTGTTATTGAATTTGGCAGATTTAATCCTCATAAATCGGATACACGGTCAAAAATAAGGAATTATACAGAACCTGGTTTATGCTACAAGTTATTGAATATCACTGATTGTATCACCACCATTTCCCTTTCTTCCAGGGCATATTCTTCCTAACCGGCAAATATCAAATTTGTACATGTATCTTAATAGATTATTTCCTGGCATAGTTTAATAATTACAGTGCCAAAACATAAAAAAAACCATAAGAGCCCTGATTTTTCCAGATCCACCGAAGTGCTCTAGTACAAGTTCTGTTCTTTTTGTGGATGTGCAGTCATAGAATCATAGAAATGTACGGCACAGAAGGAGGCCATTCGGCCCATTGTGTCTGTGCCGGCCGAAAAAGAGCCATCCAGCCTAATCCTATTTTCCAGCTCTTGGTCCGTAGTCTTGTAGGTTGTGACATTTCAAGTGCACATCCAAACATCTTTTAAATGTGATGAGTGTTTCTGCCTCTACCACCCTTCCAGGCAATGAGTTCCAGACACCCACCACCCTCTGGGTGAAAACATTTTTCCTCAGCTCCCCTCTAATCCTTCTACCAATTACTTTGGGCTCGAATTTAGCAGGCCTGCGGGTTCCCAGCGGGTGGTCCTCCGGGAGCGTGGTCAACACGCTCGGCGAAATTAGTGTGTTGCCCGCGCGATCGTAGCAGGCAACGCACTAATAGGAATCAATTACCTGCTCCTCCGGGGTCCACGCTGCTGGTCTGCGCGTCGGGCGGGCTGCGCATGCGCAGTACGATCTGTCAGCTGGAGGCTCTCTAGTTAAAGGGGCAGTCCTCCACTGACAGATGCTGCAACCAATGGAACAAATTACAGCATGGAGCAGCCCAGGGGGAAGGCTGCTCCCAGTTTAATGATGCCTCACCCCAGGTATCATCAGATGGGGTGAGGAGGAGGGGGAGGACACAGATCTTCCCCCCGGCGGGCGGGAGGAAGCGGCCTGCCTCTGCCACCAAGAAGGCCTGGCTCGAGGTGGCAGAGGGGGTCACCTGCGCCACCAACATATGGCCCACCTGCATACAGTGCAGGAGCCGCTGCAATGACCGCAGTAGGTCAGCCACAGTGAGAACACGAAGTCTTTCCCCTACACTCCGTCTGCTACAACACTGCCCCCACCCCACATCTCCTTCGGCACCGCCAACACTACTCTGTCACATCACCCTTCATACCCACTCAAACCCCATCCTCATCTTACCTCCACCTACTCACCTCGCCAGTACTCATCCTGCCACTAACACACAACCCAATCCTCATACAATCTCATTGCTCCAGCCCATACTCACCCTCTCGTGCATCTCCCTCACGGCCAGCCTCACTCAACCTGCCACCACCTGTGCTGCAGCCACAGGGCATGCATCGCATATGTGCAGTAGGCAGCGTAAGGCAAACGTGTCGTGAGCATGAAGGGGGTGCACAAGGGTGTCTGACGGTTTGTCCTGGGTGTTACCTATATTGAATTTCAGAGCAACAAACAGCACACATTATATTGACACCACCACTGCCATGTCTCCGCGAATCCTGTCCGTTGTGTCCAATAATGCCCGCTCCTGGGTATCACTATGAGGACCCACCACTGATGCCACCCATCGTGTTACTGCAGAGTAGGTGCAGGTGTATTTGCAGGGCTCTTCCGCGCAGACGACTGAGAGACATCGGCGGTGTAGCCGGCTGCACCCTGGAAGGATGCGGAGGAGAAGTTGTGGAGGGCAGTGGTGACTTTGACAGCGACAGGTAAGCAGCTGGTGCTGGGGACAGCCAGGAGCAGCTCGGCATGAAAGAGCGTGCAGATCTCCACGACTACACGTCGAGCGAATCTGCGCCTCCGTGTGCACTGCTGCTCGGAGAGGTCCGGGGAGCTGCGCCTCGGTCTGTGGATCCTGTGGCGAGGGTAGTGCCCTCTGCGATGCGTCTCTCTCTGCGGTAGCCCTCCCTCCTGCTGTGCAGGTGGGCGTGCAACAACACCGTGTTGGGGGGCTCCACGTCTTTGCGGCGGACGGCGTGGACTGCGAGGCTGCTGGGGCTGGTCATGCTGTTCGTCCTCCGAGGGTGTCCACGCACCACCCAACTGGCAGGTGTTGGTCTGAGGGGTTGTGCAGGGTAGGTGGGTGGTTCCTCGGACTGGGGCTGCGGTTTCGTGTCGGTCTGTCCTCCGGCTTGGCGGGGGGTGGTGGAGGGCAGGGGTTGCCCTATGTGACGCGGTGGCCTCCTGCGTGGGTGAGGGCTCTCCCCCGTGGAGTGCACCTTGGCACCTGCCACAGGCTGCTGGCTGCAACACGCCTGGTTGGAGAGAGACTGTTTCCCCCAGTGTGGGAAACTCACTGCCTTGAACCTAAAATCCCACACTTCCTCTTTTGACAGCTGCTTCAGCTCATTAACTGACCTCAACAAGCAAGGTAAGTACTCTCAAGTGGAACCCCGCTGGCTTTAATTGCCTGCGGGATTCCCACCAGCGGGGCTTGCGCACGCAGCCCCGCACGTCAGCGCGGTACCCGGAAGTGGCCGGGATTTCGGCGCGATCCGGTCACGTGACCGGATATCGGGATTTTCGGGGCCCCCCCGCAGGTAACCCGACGCGAAAATCGAGCCCTTTAAATCTATGCTCCCTGGTTATTGAACGCTCTGCTAAGGGAAATAGGTCATTCCTACCCATTCTATCTAGGCCCCTCATCATTTTATGCACCTCAATTAAATCTCCCCTCAGCCTCCTCTGTTCCAAAGAAAACAACCCCAGCCTATCCAATCTTTCCTCATAGCTAAAATTCTCCAGTCCTGGCAACATCTTGTAAATCTCCTCTGAACCTCTCTAATGCAATCACATCTTTCCTGTATGTAGTGACCAGAACTGTACGCAGTACTCAAGCTGTGGCCTAACTGGTGTTTTTTGCAGTTCTAACATAACCTCCCTGCTCTTATACTCTATGCCTCGGCTAATAAAGGAAAGTATCCTGTATGTCTTCTTAACCACCTTATCTACCTGTCCTGCTACCTTTAGGGATCTGTGGACATACACTCCAAGGTCCCTTTATTCCTCTACACCTCTCAGTATCCTCCCATTTATTGTGTATTCCCTTGCCTTGTTTGCCCTCCCCAAATGCATTACCTTGCATTTCTCCGGATTGAATTCCATTTGCCACTTTTCTGCCCACCTGACCAGTCCATTGATATCTTCCTACAGTCTACAGCTTTCCTCCTCACTATCAACCCCATGGCCAACTTTTGAATCATGTACAAACTTCTTAATTATGCCCTCTACATTTAAGTCTAAAATCATTAATATATACCACAAAAAGCAAGGGACCTAGTACTGACTCCTGCGAAACCCCACTGGAAACAGCCTTCCAGTCACAAAAACACCCGTCAACCGTTACCATTTGCTTCCTGCCACTGAGCCAATTTTGGATCCAAATTGGCACTTTCCCTTGGATCCTATGGGTTTTTACTTTCCTGACCAGTCTGCCATGTGGGACCTTGTTAAAAGCCTCGCTAAAATCTATGTAGACTATATCAAATATGCTACCCTCATCGACCCTCCTTGTTACCTCCTCAAAAAATTCAATCAAGTTAGTCAGATCTTCCCTTAACAAATCCATTCTGACTGTCCTTGATTAATCTGTGCCTTTCTAAATGACAATTAATACTGTCCCTCAGAATCATTTCCAATAATTTGCCTGCCCCCGAGGTTAGGCTGACTCGCCTGAAGTTACTCAGTCTATCCCTCTCTCCCTTTTTAAACAACGGTACAACATTAGTCATCCTCCAGTCCTCCGGCACCATACCTGTAGCCAGCGAGGATTGGAAAATGATGGTCAGAGCCTCCATTATTTCCTCTCTTGCTTCTCTTAACAGCCTGGGATACATTTCATCTGGGCCTGGCGATTTATCTACTTTCAAAAAAGCTAATTCCCTTAATATTTCCTCCCTTACTTTGTTTATCCCATCCAATATTTCACACTCCTCCTCCTTAACTACAATGTCTGCATCGTCCCCCTCTTTTGAAGTACTTTGTCTATTGCCACTAATGCTATGAAATCCGCCTGCAGTATTAATAGGATGGAGCACCAGCACATTACAGAACCACTTCTGCCAGATACGGCTATATATTAAAAGTCATGTGTATAGCATGCACTTTCTTGAGTTACCCATGGCTCAGTGGTGAGTTAGCTGTGGCTCAGCAGTGGCATTCTTGCCTCTGAGTCAGAAGGTTATGAGCTCAAGTCCCATTTTAGGACAAAATCTAGGCTAATACTTCAGTGCAGTACTGAGGGAGTGTGCTGAGGTGCCGTCTTTCAGATAAGACGTTAAATCAAGGCCCCGTATCCCCTCTCAGGTAGACGTAAAAGATCCCATATCACTATTTCAAAGCAGAGCTGGGGAGTTCTACCTGGTGCCCTGGCCGACATTTATCCCTCAACCAACACCTAAAACAAATTATCTGGTCATTATCTCATTGCTGTTTGTGGGACCTTGCAGTGCGCAAATTGACTGCTGCGTTTCCTACATTACAACAATGACTACACTTCAAAAGTACTTCATTGGCTGTAAATCACTTTGGGACATCCTGAGGTCGTGAAAGGCACTATATAAATCCAAGTTCTTTCTTTCCTGTACCTGTAACACACAATTCCTGTCACACTTACCTGTTTGTGTAATACTTCCTGTAATATTTCTGTGTCACTGTTAACTATAATCAAATTTATTGTAACCTAGGCAAATTTATTTTAGAAACACCTGACAGGGTAATTCTTCCCACAATTGATTCTAAATCCTCGACTCCACTTTCTCAAGAGGTGAATGAGTTTATCGGAATGCTGATGTCTCCTTCTCGCCCATCACAACAGTCAAATGACCTAGCTGAAGTTTGAAATAGGTACTTCCTAAGGGAAACATAACAGTAAAGGTCAGCCTGGACAGGGATTCAAACTTGCATTTTCAAGTCATGAGGCCGTAGAGTGGATTTTGCTGACCTTTGCCACCACCTCCCCCTCCCCCGCCCACCATTGAATGCCCAGTACTCAGTCTCAAAAGTCAGGAAAGGGAGGGGTGGGGGAGATAGATCGCCGAAGATCTATGGAGGTCCCAGAGGCAAGCCAAAGGCGTCCCAATAGGGCCACATAAAAATGCTGTAGCACCCCACCCTCCCTCAGGATATTCCGATGGAATTGGGACCTTCTAGCTGCCAATCTTCATCACAGGAATATCCACCCTCATTTTGTTAATACTATATTGGAAAATCCCCAATGGTTTAATGGGTAAATAGTGATTGAAGACAAGAAGAGATTTGGCTGTTTGGGCGAGGGTGCCAGGCACGATTGGAACAAGATGTCAGCCCCTTCACAAGAGAAGGGGATAGGAAGAAAAGAAATAGTGAAGAAAAGTTGACAAGAAAACAAAAATCAATTAAAACATTTTTTATAAATAGTTCAAGTGGTCAGATTGAATTGGTAATTCTGTCCAGGTCATTTTGTGACAAGAAGAATGATTTAAAATTGAAGTTTAAAATCTATGATAAAATGGAGGTTGGGTAGCATGGACAGTGCTTAGATACCACAGGAAAAACAAAAATTAGAGAGATAACTAACTAGGGTTACGGTCAGATACCTCAAGGTTCAGGAAGGAGCATGGGAAAAGGTCACCCAGACACCCACTGGGCCACAAGGAGTACATTCCTTATATAGAACTAGGGAAAAATAGAAACATTTAATAGTCTCAAAAAAAATGGAATGGAGAGGGGCAGTAAGTTTATTTTTGTAGTAAGCTGTGCTTTGGGGTTGCTGTTGACTTCAGGTGATGGGGTATATCAATTCTTCCACTAAAAGTTATTTTATTTATTTGCTTTAGTTACAGAATATTCTGGTGAATACAGCTGTGAGTTAACTGAGAGATCTGACAGTCTGACATTAAATGCCTGCTGAATGTAATTGTCTGATGGTACTCGTCTGTTTGTACATGTTACTGTATATATGCCTGTGCAAGCAATTTTGGACATTTAAGGGTTTTTTCTGCTCCACAAAATCAGAAATCTGATATATCCAGGCCAGAGCGGGCTCATCCGCCTTACATATTTTAGGCGGGCCCCTACACCACTTATGGGTGAACCTTGGCTGCTCACTAAGGAGAGGGCAGGAAAAGCCATCAGCTAAGAGTTTAAACTTTGTGCTGAATGACTTTTGGTGCCAGCGTTTGTATGGTTGTATAGGCTGGAACCCCACGTGGACCCCACTCCAGCGACCTGTACGCCAAGTTCATCCCAGGTTGCTAGGCAGTAAGGAGGTCAAGCTGAAATCCTCTCCCTCAACCCTTCCACCCCGCCCCCCCCCCCCCCCCGCCCCGTTCCTTCATTATTGTTGGGAAAATATCCTAGAATTCCCTACTTAACACAATTGTAGGAGTACCATCACAAGGACTGCAGCGGTTCAAGGAGATGGCCTACCGTCACCTTCTCAGGGCAGCTAGGGATGGCCAATAAATGCAGCCCTGCCAGCATTGCCCACATCGCGACAACATTTCCTCTGACATCATGGGCTATGTTTTGGGCAGGCAGAAGTTCTGCCCTCCCCAAGCCATGTCAGGAATTGTTGGCCTAGTCTATTCATGGTGAAGACTTGAGGGGAATTATAACTCTGTGGTGGGAAGCCATTTGGATGCGTGGGCTGCCCACCTGGGAGCTGCATTGCAAGGCCCAACCCATGTTAATGGCCGCGCCTCACCAATCACCTGCCGTCCAGCTGCCTGCCCAAAACCGACGTCCAGAAGCAGTTTGCCAGCTATGGGTCTATGAAAATTGGGCGACCCAGATATCATCAGGCTGGCAGTCAGCTAAGCGGCGGGAGAGGTTAGGAGGCTTTCACAGGTAGAAGAGGGACGTCCGGAGTGGCAACGGCCCAAACTTTCTTTGTAGAGCTCAGAGGGAACCATTTTAATGCTAGTTAGCATACTGGCAAGAAAGGGAAGTTGAGTGGCCAGCCACTTAGTGGAAATAGGATCAAGGGAGCAATATGAACTTAGAGAAGGTATGGGGTTAGATGGGAAAGAAACTAGAGAAGGACGTTCAGGGCTAGGGTGTGGTGGAGGGGGAGTGGGCTGGGATGAAGTTTGACTTGGTGGGCGTGGAAGGAGGGAAGCAGCACAGACAGCTGAATGGATGGCCTCTCTCTTGGTAACCAAGAAATCCATGAGCTCCCCTCACTTGTCGTTAGAGTTGAGGGTGGAGGGGACAGGAGAGATGGGTTTTAAAAAACTGTTGATAGTGGGGAAAGGACGCCGGGGATTATCTTTTCCCTCCAAGATGATCTTGGAGTAGTGGACAGTTTTGGCAGAGGACAGTGAGGCCTGGTGGAGCTTGATGCAGTCCAGCCAAATCTGACAGTGGATGGCTGAGCCAGTTGTGTACTAGATACGCTCAGGTTTGCATTCTTTGGATTTGAGGGAATGAAGGTGGGAGTGGTATAAGATAGGATTTCCTTGTGCAGTGATCCTTTATATATCAAATTACTGTTGTATAACCTTTGAATGAGCAAGCAGGTTAGTGTAACACCAGTTTTTAAATGACTAAAGACGCTGGACATAGTATCATACTATCATAGTAGTATAGCAGGTAAAGCACAGGAGGAGGCTATTTGGCCCATTGCGCCTGTGCTGGCTCTTTGAAATAGCTATCCAATTAGACCCATTCCCCCTGTTCTTTCCCCATAGCCCAGTAATTTTTTTCCTTTCAAGTATTTATTCAATTCCCATTTGAAAGTTATTATTAAATCGGTTTCCACCACCCTTTCAGGCAGTGCATTCCAGATCATAACAACTCGCTGTGTAAAAAAATGTTTCCTCGTGTCGTCTCTGGCTCTTTTGCCGATCACCTTAAGATCTGTGTTCTTTGGCTACCGACCCTTCTGCCATTGGAAACAGTTTCTCCTTATCACAGCTCCTCTGTCAAAACTAATCATGATTGTGAACACCTCTATCAAATCTCCCCTTAACCTTCTCTCTTCTAAGGAGAAAAACCCCAGCTTCTCCAGTCTCTCCACATAGCTGAAGTCCTTCATCCCTGGTACCATTCTAGTAAATCTCTTCTGCACCCTCTCTAAGGCCTTGACATCCTTCCTAAAGTGTGGTGCCTAGAATTGAACACAATATTCCAGCTGAGGCCTAACCAGTGTTTTATAAAAGTTTATCATAAATTCCTTGTTTTTGAACTCTATGCCTCTATTAATAAAGATGATGTGGAGATGCCGGTGATGGACTGGGGTGGACAAATGTAAGGAATCTTACAACACCAGGTTATAGTCCAACAAATTTATTTTAAAATCACAAGCTTTCGGAGATTATCCCCTTCGTCAGGTGAATGAGTGAAAAGGTTCTCAAATCGCATATCTTATACTAGGCTGGGACAGCATCACACCAATCAAAAGGTGTCGTTGTTATTCAAACAGGCCAGTCACGGAGAACAGCACGTCCCAGTACACTGGATATACATTGTGTCAATTACACAGACAGACAGAAAGAAACCCAAATGGCAGAGAGAGAGAGAGGGAATATTAAAAACATAATTTTTTTTTTAACTGGAAGACCGTGGGGGGGGGGGGGGGGGTGGAGAGGGGAAGATCGGGGGGGGAAGAGGGGAAGATCGGGGGGGAGAGGGGAATATGGGGAGGGAGAGGGGAAGATCGGGGGGGGTGGGGGAAGATTGATGGGGAGAGGGAAGATTGATGGGGAGAGGGGAAGATCGGGGGGGTGGGGGAAGATTGATGGGGAGAGGGGAAGATTGGAGGGGGGAGAGAGGAAGATTGGAGGGGGGAGAGAGGAAGATCGGGGGGAAGAGGGGAAGGTCGGAGGGAAGAGGGGAAGGTCGGAGGGGAGAGGGGAAGGTCGGGGGGGAGAGGGGAAGGTCGGGGGGGAGAGGGGAAGGTCGGGGGGGAGAGGGGAAGGTCGGGGGGGAGAGGGGAAGGTCGGGGGGGAGAGGGGAAGGTCGGGGGGGAGAGGGGAAGGTCGGGGGGGAGAGGGGAAGGTCGGGGGGGAGAGAGGAAGGTCGGGGGGGAGAGAGGAAGGTCGGGGGGGAGAGAGGAAGGTCGGGGGGGAGAGAGGAAGGTCGGGGGGGAGAGAGGAAGGTCGGGGGGGAGAGAGGAAGGTCGGGGGGGAGAGAGGAAGGTCGGGGGGGAGAGAGGAAGGTCGGGGGGGAGAGAGGAAGGTCGGGGGGGAGAGAGGAAGGTCGGGGGGGAGAGAGGAAGGTCGGGGGGGAGAGAGGAAGGTCGGGGGGGAGAGAGGAAGGTCGGGGGGGAGAGAGGAAGGTCGGGGGGGAGAGAGGAAGGTCGGGGGGGAGAGAGGAAGGTCGGGGGGGAGAGAGGAAGGTCGGGGGGGAGAGAGGAAGGTCGGGGGGGAGAGAGGAAGGTCGGGGGGGAGAGAGGAAGGTCGGGGGGGAGAGAGGAAGGTCGGGGGGGAGAGAGGAAGGTCGGGGGGGAGAGAGGAAGGTCGGGGGGGAGAGAGGAAGGTCGGGGGGGAGAGAGGAAGGTCGGGGGGGAGAGAGGAAGGTCGGGGGGGAGAGAGGAAGGTCGGGGGGGAGAGAGGAAGGTCGGGGGGGAGAGAGGAAGGTCGGGGGGGAGAGAGGAAGGTCGGGGGGGAGAGAGGAAGGTCGGGGGGGAGAGAGGAAGGTCGGGGGGGAGAGAGGAAGGTCGGGGGGGAGAGAGGAAGGTCGGGGGGGAGAGAGGAAGGTCGGGGGGGAGAGAGGAAGGTCGGGGGGGAGAGAGGAAGGTCGGGGGGGAGAGAGGAAGGTCGGGGGGGAGAGAGGAAGGTCGGGGGGGAGAGAGGAAGGTCGGGGGGGAGAGAGGAAGGTCGGGGGGGAGAGAGGAAGGTCGGGGGGGAGAGAGGAAGGTCGGGGGGGAGAGAGGAAGGTCGGGGGGGAGAGAGGAAGGTCGGGGGGGAGAGAGGAAGGTCGGGGGGGAGAGAGGAAGGTCGGGGGGTGGGGAAGATTGTGGGGGAGAGGGGGGACATCGGACATCAGAGCAGGTTCAAAGGCAGGTGCATTTAGTGTTTTCACTTCATTGCATGGTTTTTTATTTAATTTATTTTGTTTCTTTTTCCCTGATCCGGCCCTTCACGCAAGGTTTCACCAGACGTGAATCAGAAGCGGTGGGCAAGCCGCCCAGATAAGTTAAAAATCTTTCCAATCCCTTAATCTGTCACAGGTAAAGTGCCTTAAGTACCTCAATGAGGTACATTTGGCTCTTTAACTGCCATCCCGCTGGCTTTAATTGCCGGCAGGACTTCCGTTTTCAGGTCACCCATGCACACACAGGTGGGTCCCTGGGAAACTCGGAAGCCAGTGGGTTGGAGCATATGCCTCCTAAAATCAACCCCAAAGTATTTGTTTAATTTCTCTGCCATTTCCTTATTCCCCATTATATATTCTCCCGTCTGTCTGTAAGGGACCCACATTTGCCTTCACCAGTCTTTTCCTTTTTACATACCTATAGAAGCTTTTACAGTCTGTTTTTATGTTTCTCGCTAATTTACTCTCATATTCTATTTTCCCTTTCTTTATCAATTTCTTGGTTCTTCTTTGCTGAATTCTAAAATGCTCCCAATCCTCAGGCTTACTACTTTATCTGGCAACTTTATGCCTCTTTCTTTGATTTAATACTATCTTTAATTTCTCTTGTTAGCCACGTTTGGACCACTTTTCCTGTTGGGTTTTTGTGCCTTAAAGGAATATATATTTGTTGCAAATTATGTGTCATTCTTTAAATGCTAGCCATGGCCTGTCTACTATCATACCTTTTAATGTAGATCGCCAATCAACCACAGCCTCGTACCTTTGTAGTTTCCTTTGTTTAGATTTAAGACCCTAATTTTGGATTGAACTACATCACTTTCAAACTTAATGAAGAATTCTATCATATTATGGTCACTCTTCCCTAAAGGTTCTATACAACAAGATTATTAATAAACCCTTTCTCATTGCACAATACTAGATCTAAAATAGCTTGTTCCCTAGTTGATTCCTCATCATACTGATCTAGAAAACCATCTCATATACATTCTAGGAATTCGTCCTCCCCTGTATTAGCGCTATTTTGGTTTGCCCAGTCTATATGTAGATTAAAGTCCCCCATGATTATTGTATTACCCTTGTTACATGCACTTCTAATTTCCTGCTTTATACCGTGCCCTACATTAACACTACTGTTTGATGGACTATAAACAAATTCCACCAATGTTTTCTGCCCCTTGCTGTTTCTTAGCTCCACCCAAACTGATTCTACATCTAGACCTTCTGAGCCAAGATCCTCTCTCACTATTGTACTGATCTCATCCTTTATTAACAGTGCTACCCCAACTCCTTTTCCTTTTTGCCTGTCCTTCCTAAATGTCGAATATCCTTGAATATTCAGTTCCCAGCCTAGGTCACCCTGCAGCCACGTCTCTGTAATGGCGATTAGATCATATCCATTTACTTCTATTTGTGCCATCAATTCATCTACCTTGTTGTGAATGCTGCTTGCATTCAGATAAAGTGCCTTTAATTTTGCCCTTTTAACATTTTTTCCTATTTTGACCTTATTTGCTGTTGGCCTTTGTTTCCGCTGCCTTCCAATTTCACTTTTTTTAATTCATTCATGGGATGTGGGCGTCACTGGCAAGGCCAGCATTTATTGCCCAACCCTAATAATGGGCAATAAATTCACTTACTACTTTTCTGCCTTCTTCTTCCAGCTTGGTTACTTTCACTTCTGAATCTCCTCTCAGGTTCCCATCCCCCTTCCAAGTTAGTTTAAACCCTCCCAAACAGCACTAGCAAACCTCCCTACAAGGATATTGGTCCCGGTCCTGTTGAGGTGCAACCCATCCGGCTTGTACAGGTCCCACCTCCCCCAGAACTGGTCCCAATGCCCCAGGAATCTAAAACCCTCCCTCCTGCACTATCTCTCCAGCCACGCATTCATCTGCTCCAACCTCCTATTTCTATACTCACTAGCGCATAGCACTAGGAGCAACCCAGAGATTACTACCCCTGAGGTCCTGCTTGTTAATCTCTTTCCTAACTCCTTAAACTCTGCCTACAGGACCTCATCCCTCTTTCTACCTATGTCGTTGGTACCGATATGGACCACGACCTCTGACTATTCACCCTCCCCCTCCCCAGAATGTTCTGCAGCCGCTCAATGACATCCTTGACCCTGGCACCAGGGAGGCAACATACCATCCTGGAATCATGTCTGCGGCTGCAGAAATGCCTGTCTGTTCCCCTAACTATAGAATCCCCTATCACTTTTGCTCTCCTGACCTTTCTCCTCTCCCCCCATACTGCTGGGCCACACATGTGCTATGGTCTTGGTTCTGGCTGCACTCCACAGAGGAACCCTCTCCCTATTATACTGCTTCTCCTCATTCTTCCTACCAAAATGCATCACTTCACACTTCTCTGCATTAAATTTCATCCGCCACGTGTCTGCCCATTTCGCCAGTCTGTCTATGTCCATCTGAAGCCTGTTACTATCCTCCACATTGTTTACTACATTTCGGAGTTTTGTGTTAACTGCAAACTTTGAAATTATACCCTTTATACCCAGGTCCAGGTCATTAATACATATCATAAGAGAGCAGCAGATTAGTTACATATAAATATATGTGTGGCATGAGTGTATTAGATAATAGTGTGTTTGTTAACATTGATTGTGTGCCTCGGTTTTCTAATACTAATTATGTGAATCAGTTTGCTAACACTGATATCATGGCTGGATTTGCTAATGTTTGCCTGGGTTTGCTATTACTCACCGTGCATCTGGATTTACTAACACAGTCAATGTGCCTCGGTTTGCTAACACTGTCAGTGTGCTTCGGTCAGTTAACACAGTCAATGTGCCTCGGTTTGCTAACACTGTCAGTGTGCTTCGGTCAGTTAACACTGACAGTGTGATTGGGTCTGTTAACACGGTCAGTGTGCCTGGGTCTGTTAACACGGTCAGTGTGCCTGGGTCTGTTAACACGGTCAGTGTGCCTGGGTCTGTTAACACGGTCAGTGTGCCTGGGTCTGTTAACACGGTCAGTGTGCCTGGGTCTGTTAACACGGTCAGTGTGCCTGGGTCTGTTAACACGGTCAGTGTGCCTGGGTCTGTTAACACGGTCAGTGTGCCTGGGTCTGTTAACACGGTCAGTGTGCCTGGGTCTGTTAACACGGTCAGTGTGCCTGGGTCTGTTAACACGGTCAGTGTGCCTGGGTCTGTTAACACGGTCAGTGTGCCTGGGTCTGTTAACACGGTCAGTGTGCCTGGGTCTGTTAACACGGTCAGTGTGCCTGGGTCTGTTAACACGGTCAGTGTGCCTGGGTCTGTTAACACGGTCAGTGTGCCTGGGTCTGTTAACACGGTCAGTGTGCCTGGGTCTGTTAACACGGTCAGTGTGCCTGGGTCTGTTAACACGGTCAGTGTGCCTGGGTCTGTTAACACGGTCAGTGTGCCTGGGTCTGTTAACACGGTCAGTGTGCCTGGGTCTGTTAACACGGTCAGTGTGCCTGGGTCTGTTAACACGGTCAGTGTGCCTGGGTCTGTTAACACGGTCAGTGTGCCTGGGTCTGTTAACACGGTCAGTGTGCCTGGGTCTGTTAACACGGTCAGTGTGCCTGGGTCTGTTAACACGGTCAGTGTGCCTGGGTCTGTTAACACGGTCAGTGTGCCTGGGTCTGTTAACACGGTCAGTGTGCCTGGGTCTGTTAACACGGTCAGTGTGCCTGGGTCTGCTAACACGGTCAGTGTGCCTGGGTCTGCTAACACTGTCAGTGTGCCTGGGTCTGTTAACACGGTCAGTGTGCCTGGGTTTGTTAACACGGTCAGTGTGCCTGGGTTTGTTAACACGGTCAGTGTGCCTGGGTTTGTTAACACGGTCAGTGTGCCTGGGTTTGTTAACACGGTCAGTGTGCCTGGGTTTGTTAACACGGTCAGTGTGCCTGGGTTTGTTAACACGGTCAGTGTGCCTGGGTTTGTTAACACGGTCAGTGTGCCTGGGTTTGTTAACACGGTCAGTGTGCCTGGGTTTGTTAACACGGTCAGTGTGCCTGGGTTTGTTAACACGGTCAGTGTGCCTGGGTTTGTTAACACGGTCAGTGTGCCTGGGTTTGTTAACACGGTCAGTGTGCCTGGGTTTGTTAACACGGTCAGTGTGCCTGGGTTTGTTAACACGGTCAGTGTGCCTGGGTTTGTTAACACGGTCAGTGTGCCTGGGTTTGCAACACTGTCAGTGTACCTGGGTTTGTTAACACGGTCAGTGTGCCTGGGTTTGCTAACACTGTCAGTGTGCCTGGGTTTGCTAACACTGTCAGTGTGCCTGGGTTTGCTAACACTGTCAGTGTGCCTGGGTTTGCTAACACTGTCAGTGTGCCTGGGTTTGCTAACACTGTCAGTGTGCCTGGGTTTGTTAACACTGTCAGTGTGCCTGGGTTTATTAACACTGTCAGTGTGCCTGGGTTTATTAACACTGTCAGTGTGCCTGGGTTTATTAACACTGTCAGTGTGCCTGGGTTTATTAACACTGTCAGTGTGCCTGGGTTTATTAACACTGTCAGTGTGCCTGGGTTTGCTAACACTGTCAGTGTGCCTGGGTTTGCTAACACTGTCAGTGTGCCTGGGTTTGCTAACACTGTCAGTGTGCCTGGGTTTGCTAACACTGTCAGTGTGCCTGGGTTTGCTAACACTGTCAGTGTGCCTGGGTTTGTTAACACAGTCAGTGTGTCTGGGTTTGCTAACACTGTCAGTGTGCCTGGGTTTGCTAACACTGTCAGTGTGCCTGGGTTTGCTAACACTGTCAGTGTGCCTGGGTTTATTAATACAGTCAGTGTGCCTGGGTTTGTTAACACTGTCAATGTGCCTGGGTTTGCTAACACTGTCAATGTGCCTGGGTTGGGTTTATTAATACAGTCAGTGTGCCTGGGTTTGTTAACACGGTCAGTGTGCCTGGGTTTGTTAACAGTGTCAGTGTGTCTGGGTTTGCTCACACTGTCAGTGTGCCTGGGTTTGTTAACACTGTCAGTGTGCCTGGGTTTGCTAACACTGTCAGTGTGCCCCAGTTTTGCTAACACTGTCAGTGTGCCTGGATTTGCTAACATTGTCAGTGTGCCTGGGTTTGCTAACACTGTCAGTGTGCCCCAGTTTTGCTAACACTGTCAGTGTGCCTGGGTTTGCTAACACTGTCAGTGTGCCTGGGTTTGCTAACACTGTCAGTGTGCCTGGGTTTGTTAACACAGTCAGTGTGTCTGGGTTTGCTAACACTGTCAGTGTGCCTGGGTTTGCTAACACTGTCAGTGTGCCTGGGTTTGCTAACACTGTCAGTGTGCCTGGGTTTATTAATACAGTCAGTGTGCCTGGGTTTGTTAACACTGTCAATGTGCCTGGGTTTGCTAACACTGTCAATGTGCCTGGGTTGGGTTTATTAATACAGTCAGTGTGCCTGGGTTTGTTAACACGGTCAGTGTGCCTGGGTTTGTTAACAGTGTCAGTGTGTCTGGGTTTGCTCACACTGTCAGTGTGCCTGGGTTTGTTAACACTGTCAGTGTGCCTGGGTTTGCTAACACTGTCAGTGTGCCCCAGTTTTGCTAACACTGTCAGTGTGCCTGGATTTGCTAACATTGTCAGTGTGCCTGGGTTTGCTAACACTGTCAGTGTGCCCCAGTTTTGCTAACACTGTCAGTGTGCCTGGATTTGCTAACATTGTCAGTATGCCTTTATTTCTTAACACAGAATCATAGAAACATAGAAAGTAGGAGCAGGAGTAGGCCATTCGGCCCTTTGAGCCTGCTCCACCATTCAATATGATCATGGCTGATCCTCCATCCCAATACCCTATTCCCGCTCTCTCCCCATAACCTTTGGTACCTCGTGTGTCTAGAAATCTATCTATCTCCTTCCTAAATATATTCAGTGACTTGGCCTCCACAGCCTTCTGTGGTAGAAAATTCCACAGGTTCACCACCCTCTGAGTAAAGAAATTTCTCCTCATCTCAATTCTAAATGCTCTACCCCGTATCCTGAGACTGTGACCCCTCGTTCCAGACCCCCCAGCCAGGGGAAACATCCTCCCTGCATCCAGTATGTCTAGCCCCGTCAGAATTTTATACATTTCAATTAGATACCCGTGTGCCTGGGTTTGTTAACACTGTCAGTGTGCCTGGGTTTGCTAACACTGTCAGTGTGCCTGGGTTTGTTAACACTGTCAGTGTGCCTGTGTTTGTTAACACTGTCAGTGTGCCTGGGTTTGCTAACACTGTCAGTGTGCCTGGGTTTATTAACACTGTCAGTGTGCCTGGGTTTGCTAACACTGTCAGTGTGCCTGGGTTTATTAACACTGTCAGTGTGCCTGGGTTTATTAACACTGTCAGTGTGCCTGGGTTTGCTAACACTGTCAGTGTGCCTGTGTTTGTTAACAGTGTCAGTGTGCCTGGGTGTGTTAACAGTGTCAGTGTGCCTGGGTGTGCTAACACTGTCAGTGTGCCTGGGTGTGCTAACACTGTCAGTGTGCCTGGGTGTGCTAACACTGTCAGTGTGCCTGGGTGTGCTAACACTGTCAGTGTGCCTGGGTGTGCTAACACTGTCAGTGTGCCTCGGTGTGCTAACACTGTCAGTGTGCCTCGGTGTGCTAACACTGTCAGTGTGCCTCGGTGTGCTAACACTGTCAGTGTGCCTCGGTGTGCTAACACTGTCAGTGTGCCTCGGTGTGCTAACACTGTCAGTGTGCCTCGGTGTGCTAACACTGTCAGTGTGCCTCGGTGTGCTAACACTGTCAGTGTGCCTCGGTGTGCTAACACTGTCAGTGTGCCTCGGTGTGCTAACACTGTCAGTGTGCCTCGGTGTGCTAACACTGTCAGTGTGCCTGGGTGTGCTAACACTGTCAGTGTGCCTGGGTGTGCTAACACTGTCAGTGTGCCTGGGTGTGCTAACACTGTCAGTGTGCCTCGGTGTGCTAACACTGTCAGTGTGCCTCGGTGTGCTAACACTGTCAGTGTGCCTCGGTGTGCTAACACTGTCAGTGTGCCTCGGTGTGCTAACACTGTCAGTGTGCCTCGGTGTGCTAACACTGTCAGTGTGCCTCGGTGTGCTAACACTGTCAGTGTGCCTCGGTGTGCTAACACTGTCAGTGTGCCTCGGTGTGCTAACACTGTCAGTGTGCCTCGGTGTGCTAACACTGTCAGTGTGCCTCGGTGTGCTAACACTGTCAGTGTGCCTCGGTGTGCTAACACTGTCAGTGTGCCTCGGTGTGCTAACACTGTCAGTGTGCCTCGGTGTGCTAACACTGTCAGTGTGCCTCGGTGTGCTAACACTGTCAGTGTGCCTCGGTGTGCTAACACTGTCAGTGTGCCTCGGTGTGCTAACACTGTCAGTGTGCCTCGGTGTGCTAACACTGTCAGTGTGCCTCGGTGTGCTAACACTGTCAGTGTGCCTCGGTGTGCTAACACTGTCAGTGTGCCTCGGTGTGCTAACACTGTCAGTGTGCCTCGGTGTGCTAACACTGTCAGTGTGCCTCGGTGTGCTAACACTGTCAGTGTGCCTCGGTGTGCTAACACTGTCAGTGTGCCTCGGTGTGCTAACACTGTCAGTGTGCCTCGGTGTGCTAACACTGTCAGTGTGCCTCGGTGTGCTAACACTGTCAGTGTGCCTCGGTGTGCTAACACTGTCAGTGTGCCTCGGTGTGCTAACACTGTCAGTGTGCCTCGGTGTGCTAACACTGTCAGTGTGCCTCGGTGTGCTAACACTGTCAGTGTGCCTCGGTGTGCTAACACTGTCAGTGTGCCTCGGTGTGCTAACACTGTCAGTGTGCCTCGGTGTGCTAACACTGTCAGTGTGCCTCGGTGTGCTAACACTGTCAGTGTGCCTGGGTGTGCTAACACTGTCAGTGTGCCTCGGTGTGCTAACACTGTCAGTGTGCCTCGGTGTGCTAACACTGTCAGTGTGCCTCGGTGTGCTAACACTGTCAGTGTGCCTCGGTGTGCTAACACTGTCAGTGTGCCTCGGTGTGCTAACACTGTCAGTGTGCCTCGGTGTGCTAACACTGTCAGTGTGCCTCGGTGTGCTAACACTGTCAGTGTGCCTCGGTGTGCTAACACTGTCAGTGTGCCTCGGTGTGCTAACACTGTCAGTGTGCCTCGGTGTGCTAACACTGTCAGTGTGCCTCGGTGTGCTAACACTGTCAGTGTGCCTCGGTGTGCTAACACTGTCAGTGTGCCTCGGTGTGCTAACACTGTCAGTGTGCCTCGGTGTGCTAACACTGTCAGTGTGCCTCGGTGTGCTAACACTGTCAGTGTGCCTCGGTGTGCTAACACTGTCAGTGTGCCTCGGTGTGCTAACACTGTCAGTGTGCCTCGGTGTGCTAACACTGTCAGTGTGCCTCGGTGTGCTAACACTGTCAGTGTGCCTCGGTGTGCTAACACTGTCAGTGTGCCTCGGTGTGCTAACACTGTCAGTGTGCCTCGGTGTGCTAACACTGTCAGTGTGCCTCGGTGTGCTAACACTGTCAGTGTGCCTCGGTGTGCTAACACTGTCAGTGTGCCTCGGTGTGCTAACACTGTCAGTGTGCCTCGGTGTGCTAACACTGTCAGTGTGCCTGAGTTTGTTAACATTGTCAGTGTGCCTGGGTTTATTAATATTCTCTGTGTGCCTGTGTAATCTAACCCTCACGGTGTGCCTAGGTTTGTTAATGCTGACCGTGTCCCTGGATTTGCTAATACTGTTGGCATGCCTGGATTTGTTAACCCTGATTTAATTTCTAGGAGGCAGTATAGCTTTAAAAGTATACCCATGATTCACTCCATACTATAGCTGGGGCGTGGAGCACTCCTTGTTGCTACTTGACATCATTTTACCATAAAAGGAAAAGTATGGAAAGTATGCTGCAGTTTACTCAGGCAAAGCATGCTTCCTAGTATTTCGTAATGTGAAGATAGATCTGCTCCCTACTTTGCTTAAAAAGGCAATAACCATGTTCTCTGAGTAATTCTTGACCTTATCCCCAAGATCAGGGTGAAAAAGTAAAACAGGAACAGGAACAAAATGCAGGGTTGATTACACTATGCAATGCAATGGTTAACCCTTATAATGCCAGGCCATTTTTAGAGGGGTTCCTCAGATCTCCTTCCTCTTTCTGCAAGGATGGTATTTTCAACCAATCTAACCATCCCCTCCAAATCACTCATGCATCCCCCCACCACTTTGTTACAATTGTGTCCACTTCCACAACTACCTCTACCTAGTCCCCTTTGAACTATCTGCTCAGCCCCTATATCCTCCCCTCCCACCAGCTCAGCTGTCACACACATCACCCTTAATCCTCCATCCACTCCCCCATCCCCCCACTCGCACTCGTTACACCCAAGGCAGTTTGGTGAGAGGACATTGGCCCTCTCACCCTAAACCTGGTTCCTTCCTCCCCTTCCCCGTTACCCTGCTTTCCTATTTGTTGCCATCATGTGAAGATGTTCTGATTTTTGTTTACAAATGTTGGAAGGGGCTACCTGATGCTCCGTTAGTAAGTGCACCGCCCAGTATGGAACTGACTCAAACAAGTCCTAGGTTATTCCTCCTCATTTTTCTGTCAGTTTTCTCCCCATCAAAAGGCATTTGGGTATAATCCCACAGCCACTGTGTGTTACCCTAAAACCTTGCTCAAACAGCTATTCTTTATGTATGAGCCTCAATAGTGAGCATTGGCAGATTATTTGACTGGGGAAGCATCACAGCCAAGTATGATCCTATTCTCATCACACACTCATGCACGCACACACATACACACACACACACACACACACACGTACATGCACACGCACACACGGCTTGGGGCGGGTAACTTAAAATTGCATTCGGCCAGGTCAGGGTGGGAAAGGAGTGGGTAAGTCGCATGCGCCATTTTAACTGCCCCCCGCCTGGGGGACTTGAACTCATCGGGACCTGATTACAGATAACATAGTCAAACAACATTGTGCAATTTATGCCTCGTAAATAAGGCTTGAAAAAATGTTATAGTACAATATCAATTCAGTGATTAACTGAAGTTTCCAAACTATATGCAGATATGATAAGTCATGATTACTACTAAGAGATGCAAGTGAAGCTCGATTATAGGTAATAGCTTGAGATGTGGAAGCTTTAAATATTTAATTCTGTAACCTGTGGAAACACTAGGCCAGAAATTCCAGGGGAGGCCTTTTCAGGGAAGAACTTTTGCCCACTCCATGAATATGCCCCTGACCCCATCCATATCCCAGAGTGAGAGGCATTTACACATTACTGGCTGGCACCTGCCTCAAGTTGGGGGAGGAATTTAGCAGCAATTGCTTTCGGCAATCCAGCCGTATAAAGTTTAAATCCCCCCATGAGGCCTTTAATTACACTGAATACACAGACGTCCCTTCCATCTAGTGATTTAGGAACAAATGGCATAGTTCCCTCCTTCGCATGCTATCATAATATGCTTACCCATTTGTGACTGGTCATATTATGTGCTCGCTCTCACTTGTGACGGAATTTCTGATGGGCAGAAAACAGGGAAGGGATTTGACATACGGCATAATGGGTCCTTCTCCAAATTGAATTTCTGCACCCCCCCCCCCCCCCAACTTCCTCCAATAATGTTACGTTTCTAGCCACAGGGCTGCAAAACTTTAGGACTATTCCTTCCGGACGTTGTTGTAACCAGTATAAAAAATATTAGATCAGTGCTTCTACGCTGGGGAGAGGCAGAAACAAATCCGCCAGCGTTTTCTTTCCTGATCGTTGTCAAGTGACCCCTGCACGAATGTGACTCACAAATGAAGAATGGCCACTTGGGTGAGCTAGCACCCGTAGGGCCGTACCTCAACATGAGTCAATGCCTTCAGGAGGGGAGGGGAGAAAACCGACAAAAAAAAAGTGTAGATCATCAGAGCTGATTGTTTCACAATTCATCCACTCTGAAACAAAAGCACCTCACCTCTAATAGTCTGACTAAACTAACAGGCATTTAATATTAGAGATGGCGTAAAATCTCACTCCCTCTTCACCTGGAAAGTCTCTCAGTATCAACAAAGTCATAGGCCGGGAATTTCCTTGGAGCAGCTCCTGTTCTGCCGCTGTAAATTTGCCGGAATATGCCATTTGTTCCTAAATCACTAGATGGAAGGGACGTCTGTGAATTCAGTGTAATTAAAGGCCTCATGGGGGGATTTAAACTTTATACGGCTGGATTGCTGAAACCCCGTTAAGTGCGTAAACAGGATTTCTGAGGCAGTTATGGTGGCAGAGTGGGGAGCAGCTCCCAGAAAATTCGAACCATAAACTTTTTCTCCTGTGTAAGAGGGGTTGGTTACTTATAGAAACTGTGGTTTCCCTCTTCCATTATCAGTCCACATTCTCGAACCGCTTTTAAAGTGCAGGGAACAGAGACAATGTCCTGTTTGCTATAAACACGATTAGAAGGGGGATATGCATCCTGAAAAACAGTCAGTTTACAGAAACCCATCCTCTTGAAGGGAAATGGAGCAAAGCCCAAGTGCTTCCTGATATTAATGGTACTTGCATAGTGTTAACTGAACACTAAATGCCCCCCTGATGGAACTAAGCACATTGTAGTAAGTACGCTTCTCTTAATTGTTTTATTATTCTTTAACAGAATATTCTAGAGGGTGTGGAAATAAAAGCAGCTAGTTATTACCACACCAATTTGAGTATTTCTTCAGACATAACACTTCTAATCACTGTCTGATTTGGAAAGGCTGGTCTCAGAAGAGTTTCAGCAGATTTGATTAAAATGTCAGTTTGATATATTAGGTCAGACTTTCCTGTTCCTGCTCCCGGGAATATTGAATCACCTGGGTACAGCTCAAAGAGGGATTTTCCATCTGTTTAAATTAATGGACAGAAAATGGGGCAGGCTCCCTTCAATATTGGGCATTCCCCCCAACTCAGAATTTCTTTATGTGCTGTGTCAGGTGATCCAACACGCTCAGGTGCAGAAACAGGAAAATCTGCCCCAATGAGTAATTACATGATGGCTGAGTGCACAGAATAAGTCTGTTCATTTAAAATCAGGATTTACTGTTGAGAAAAAGTGAATGATGGCAGAACGATTACATCAGAGCAGTGCATAGACTTGATCGGACTAATCTGGACATGCTTGTGATTTAAAGAGTAGTAAGAACTTTCCTGTTCTGTACTGGCTAAGTTCCACACTGATGGTGCATTTACCTGCTGTACCTGATTAGTAATTTTTCTTCATGAACAAATACATTCATGTAACATATTAAATGGTATAGCTAAGGTAAACCCAAAATATTACATCAAAGTAAACCAAGAAGTTAGGATCAGAGGACACAAATTTAATTTAGTGAAAAATAAATTTAAAATATATTAGTCAATTTCCCATGGTGTTGCACACAGTAAGTCAGAGAATACTGGCTCTCCCTCAACTGTGTCCACTGGCTTCATGTTGCCATTTCTGTCTCTTCTCTTATGCTTCTATCTCTCTCTTTCTCTTCTCTTCTGTTTCGCTCTCCTTAAATCTTCTTTTTGCTTATATTGCTATCATTTTCTGTTTCTCTCTTCTTTTCTTTTTTTCTTTCTTTTCAGGTGGGAGGTGGTGGTTGGTATGGAGTGGTGTGGGGGAAAGGGAGTCTCGAACAGCTGCATGCTATTGTGCACTTGGGGTGGGGTTTGTGGAGAAAAAGGGCCCCCAGCAACTGCCTTCCCACCCCCTCCCAATCACATGTTTCCCTCCACCCCGTTATTATAATCATGCACACTATCTCCTCCCCTTCCTACCACCCCTCCACTTCCATAACTACCTCTACCTCTTCCCCTTTGAACTATCTGCTCAACCCCTCTATCCTCCTCTCCCACTCGCTCAGCTGTCACACACCTCACTCTTAATTCTCCATCCACTCTCCCCCCACTCCTACTCGCTACACGCAATGGCAGTTGGTGAGAAGCCATTGGCTCTCTCACCCTAAAACTATTTCCCTCCTCCCCCCCTTACCCTGATTTCCCATTTGTGTCCCTCAAAGAGACTTTGTTTTTGAAATTCAACTTATTTATTTTTTTAAAGAAATTAAATTAAAATGAGGAAAGACACGCTGTCTTTCTCTCTATCTCTTTCAGTCTCTGACTCATAGGTATTAACAATTAGAAAATGTCTCAGGGGTGTAAGTAATTAGCAATTACTTTCTCTGTCAACAAAACACAAATAAGATAATTAGTTGGCTTCAAAACGCAACTGTTTTTTTAAATTTGAACTATTACTAACATAAAGACACATGCTCTCTCTTTGTCTTCCCCGTCTCTCTCTCCCCCCATCAACTTAAAACACTTTCTAAAGTTTATAGAACAAAAAAAGCTGCAACAGATGTGTAATCAGATTACTATGATTTTTTTCTCATTATCTCACTGTCTTTCTCTCTTTCTCTCACACATATAAATACAAACACAAACACACAAAAAAGAAAAACATTCCATCAGTACAGCTGACTGAATGATACAGATACACCCTGGAAAATTAAGTACACTGCACATGAACAGACTGCACAATCCAAATTCAGACCGAGGTCTTCAAGTGAAAATTTTAACGAGGGCACTAAATGACACAAACGACAATTCACTGGATAAATGTAATCATGTTACTGTGAAAATTTTTTTTAATTGAATTTTTTGTTGTTGTTTAAACCCTTATTTTGGGCATTAGAAATTTCAGGAAAAATGATGGATCAAATAATATTAGAAGAAAAATTTTTCAGAAAGGATTTCGAGAGATTTGTGGGGGGAAATCACCCAGTGGTCAGATTTTCCAATTGCGGGGTGATAAGTTTGCATAGGTGATTCCATTATAAATGTTGACACTGTAATTTTGATAATGGAAAAAAAAAGTTGCTACAGATATATGGCAAAAAGAGTGATAGCAGGAATTAATCGATCTCCAGTGGTGTTGCACATCAGGAATCAAGGCCAAGTTTTTTCTTCAGGTAAAATGGTTTTAGAGGACAGGGGATAAATGGGCCAATATGTGCAGAAGTAATTGCGTTACCATTTATATTCTGTCCTTATTTTGTTTTATATTTGATTTTGTATTATTATTTATAGCTAAATAGTAAAACACACTGCAATTTGGAAAACAGAGCTGGTTGAGGCATCGGATTCTCTCTGCAGTACAGGCTGAGGAGCCGGAAGATGCAAAACTGAGACTGGAGGGTGAATTATACCATGACAAATTTACCAAGGCAGTTTCCATTGTAATGATGAACATAGGCATTTACAATAAGAAAAGTTGACAGGAAGTGTGTGCAGACATAACATTTTTAATAGATTATAGATAATAATGTAGATAATTTGAAAAGAACTTCTTTACTCAAAAGGTGATGAATATTTGGCATAACCTGACAGAAAAGGTAATAGAGATAAAAAAACATTGGAGCATTGAAAATGCAACTGGATAACCATATAATGGAAGAGTATGGGTATTACAGTTACAAGCTTTGATCTGCTGAATGGCCTTTTCTCATCCTTGACTGTTCTTTTTTGTATATGATATATAATTAATAACTTACAAAACTACTGAAATACACTGTTACTGGCTGGTGTAATCCTCCAGTGCTTACATTGCAAAGGATTGTAATATCATTGCCTTTGCGTCATTTACTGTGCTAGGCGCCATCACTGGCAAAGGGTCATACATACACAGATAACATCACTAATAAACACCTGTGTTTTCATTTAAAAATAAGCTTTTCATTGAAAAACATTCATATTTATCTTCATTAAAATAAAATTAAGAGCACTTATCATGCTTAGTGTGTCCAGCCAGCAATAATTGTACCATCTTTTCCCCCATTATTTTTTCTCCTGCTTCCTTTCCCCTTCTCCATTAACTGCTTCTGGGTACAGTTCTGTGGGCAATAACAGCAGTTCTCTGGTACCTCACTCAAATGGCCATATGTCATGTGTGAGCCTAGAATGGTGGTTGGCTATTTAACCATGGGACACTATGTCTAATTCAATCCTGTCTTCACCCAACAGCAACACATATGCACTTTCCAGCAGGTGTCACTGGAAGCCTCAATGACTTTACCCTCTCTATCCCAAGAGCACTGAAATCAATTGTAGCAGCCACACAGCCTCCCCGCCTGAGTTCAGCTAACTCAGTAGAGGTAGGGAACCAGACCCACGACTTTCTGATCCATATAGCTCAGTTTAACAACTAGAGCTAGATGGTTTATTTCTTTATATTTGGTACCCTGCAATGAGTTTGTATATTATCTTGTATCTTCAATGACAACATGTTGATATTGCTTCCTAGTTTTCCCTGTGTTCAGCCCAGTGCTGAAGAGAGTCATTAGGTGTCAGCGAACAACAGAGGATTATGACGTACCCCCTTCATCTCTAGTTTCCATGGCTTTCTGCAGGAAATCACTTTCACTGCAGCTTGTGACTGAACCTTAGTGGTCCAGTTGTACACCACAGGGACAGAAGCTGATAATCAATCTGATGCTTTACTTTATAGACCCTTTACTCTGAGTAATCGTGATCAGAAACTACACTCATACCATTCAAAGCTTTACAGAATTTCTATTCTCTTCTTTCAATTTGCCAGTTTTCACCCTTCTCTCCTGAAGGCACTGACTCTCTGTTCTCTTTATTCTTCCTGACACCATGTGATTCAACCATGAGTGGATTAAGTCAAGTCCAATCTTATCCTTAACCGATATCCAAACTCACACGTTCCAGCAGGAGTCGCTGGAAAGCGATCAGGAGCTGGACACCTGGATGATTTCTCCCTTCCTAGTCCAGGTTGCTGAGACCAGTTGCAGTTTCCCAGCTGCTATTCCAGCTCAGTCAGGACATGCCAGGGACTGAAGCTGGAACTCTGTGGCTTATGTGGTTTAATGTGACCCGAGGGAGTACACTTACCAATTCAGCCATCCAGCAAGCCTTTAAGAATTTCCATTTTCAATGAGAATGGATTGACTACTTTTGGGCAGTTGGGGGCAAAGAATAACATTATTATTTTTCTGGAAATTAATAATATTGTTTAAACATAATCTTTCTAAATTTAAATTTTATTTAAATTTTAAATTTATATTAGTAGTTGTCAATTGAACTTGGAAAGTGTTACTGGAACTGTAATTGTGTTTCAGCCTTTATCCGTGGACTCATTGCATTGCTCATCACTGTGGCCTGTCACAGAAAGATTATTGAATTAGTGCCAAATTCAGTATTTTGTTGTGCTGACTCTTATGAAATAGACTGAGGAGGCTAAAGGTATATTCAGCCTCTAGTGTTTCAGAAACAAACCCTTTTCCCACCTGTCCACACTGGATGGAACCCACGTCTTAGAGGTGAAAGGGCACTGTTCAAATTAGTGTAGATGATAGGGAGGACTAAAGTCAGGGCCCAGGACTATAGTTGACAGATGTGTTTTCTGAAATTATAAATCGATTGTTTTTGACCTGGTTCTTAAAGGACTCTTTGACAACTTCCTTTCTTGTTCACTGTGCCACCCACTTCTCTCTCAATCAAACTTTAATTCTGTAAACTTTCATCCCTGAAATGATTCACTTGTCTCTTTTCCTTAATGCTTTCCCTCACTATTTCCTGACTGAGAAAATGGTCAGGTGACTCTATTCAGACCCTGTGTTCGGTGTTTTAGAGACCATTGATAGAAAGTGTGTGAGAGCAGCCTGAGATGTCTCTTCTTGTGATTTTCTCTCCCTCCCTGTGCAAAAGCCTCTGCTCAGCATATCCTGCTGATCAGAATATTTACTGTGGGGTCAGTCACAGCACTAAATCTGTTTCCTGCTACCATGGAATAGTGTGTTGGAGCACCAGCAATTTTTTTTTATTGTTTGTTCATGGGATGTGGGCGTCACTGGCGAGGCCAGCGTTTATTGCCCATCCCTAATTGCCCTTGAGAAGGTGGTGGTGAGCCGCCTTCTTGAACCGCTGCAGTCCGTGTGGTGAAGGTTCTCCCACAGAGCTGTTAGGAAGGGAGTTCCAGGATTTTGACCCAGCGACGATGAAGGAACAGCGATATATTTCTACTCTCTTGTCCAACCCTTATTTCTATCATCTCCATGGTTCAAACAGTAGGAGGCATCAGTGGTAAAATGAGACAGCCAAACTTGACAGTCTTGAGTTAGCTGGCAGTGCCCTCTGGTGGCTTAAACCTAATTAAACACACGGTCCCCAATAGTATTAATTCTGCAATGTAAGGATTCTGCTGCTTCACAATTGAGTCACCAATAATAGTCATCTGTCTTGACATCTTTCTATTAATAATGTTCCATTTATATGGGAGAGCATAGAGAAAATTAGTGAAGAGGAAAAGAGAATGGAAATTAATTAAAATTCTCAATGGTCTAGGTGTAGTTTCCAATAGAAGTTGTTTCGCAATATAATATGGTTGCTTGTGTTCTGAATTTGATATGTTTATAAAGTGGGCAGATTTAGTGTACAACAGAACACATGCAGAGTTGCTCAAAAAGCATGAATTCAGCCCACCTGAACATAATGATGGCCCCAGTGACTAAGAACAAAGTAGCAGTCTTAGCATCTGATGGTGGCAATCATATTTGGTTTCATTGTTCCTTAAGAGACAGAGAGTAATACTACCTCACAAGGTAATGTTCTGTGCCTTTGGAGTCAGTGCTGTAGTATAATTGTGCAATATCATTTAAATGAGGTAATGGACCAAACCATCTGTTAATTGATTCTGTGGGGGAGGGGTTAATTTAAAGGCATGGTATTATCAAGTGACTCACATCAGTTGCTTTCTTCTCTGATAATTCCAGCTTTCCTTGAGCATCTCGTAAAGATTCGGAGTATTTGTCAAGCTCATCTTCGGTTGTTTTTTGCTTTTTCTGCAAACTCATGACCTCTTCTTCCAGCTACAGGATCAACAAAAGGCACATTAATAGACACAAGGATATATGACAATTCAACAGAAAATGATTGGGTACAATCACAAATCTTTGTGTGCCTAGTTTGCTACTATTTTAAAGTGAAATACTTAAAATCACATTTTCTAAATACATTTGACATTTTCCCACTATTGTCCTTTTTAAAGATCTCAATGAAGCATTAAGTACTTCTCAACTGATTATACTTTAATATTAAAACAGCTGTCAAATTGGTTTCAGTGCTCTTGAGCTCGGAAAAGGAAAATCAGCCCGGGTTCTCTCCCACTCGCTCACCAGTGACACCTGTTGGAAGATGCATGTGTGTGGATGGTAGGTTGAGGACAGGATTGAGCTTGGTTGTGATGCCCCCCCAGTAGGATAGCCTGCTGCCACTTTGTCTAGATTCACACATGAAGATTGGTCACTTGGGTGAGGCATCAAAAAACTACTCTTGGACCTATACCCTAGCAAGAATTACTGCATTTAGGAGAGAAGAGAAATGGAGAGAAAATTAAGAAGAAAATACACCAGTTCTCAGACCTAGGACTAAAGGATTATCTCCCCTTAAAATTCATTAGTGGTCATAAACCAATCTCTTATCAAGAACCGGCTGTTTCAGCCAAAAAAAAGCTGTGGAATACGTTACACATCTGACAGAAAGATGAGGGATGGGGGAAGAGATAATCAGCTAAAGCAAGCTCGATGTGGAAGACAACACCAATACAACTCGTCAATAGTATTTGCCACATTTACTATTTTACTAAACCGTGACACTGTCAGTTGGCTTGACCTGCCACTTCTTATCCAGGAATTTCAGAGCTGCAACAGATGCTTTCTTCTCCAACTTGCCGGAGACCCTGAGAAATTCCGTCAGCGGGTCCCCTTTCCTGGAACGTCATTCAGGTAACCCTAGACGCTAATTTAGGGACGAAAAAAGCCCTTTAAAAGTAACCATGCCAAAATATTTCATTTGTAAACAATTTTACAACACCAAGTTATAGTCCAGCAATTTTATTTTAAATTCACAAGCTTTCGGAGGCTTCGAAAGGTGACGAAGGAGGAAGCCTCCGAAAGCTTGTGAATTTAAAATAAAATTGCTGGACTATAACTTGGTGTTGTAAAATTGTTTACAATTGTCAACCCCAGTCCATCACCGGCATCTCCACATCAAAAATATTTCATGTGGTACAAAGGAAGACATCAAGCCAAATAATTGGGATGACTCAGAACTGAAGACATGTTACACAGTTCGACATAAAACCAGTGGGAGGTGATGCACTCTGTTTAAAGTGTCTTTTACTGGCCCTTCATGCCAGTGGCTTCAATCCATCGCACTTTTCATCCACCACTCTTAATATTTTACACTTAAACTGAGGGGGAGAAAGGCAACTGCAAACAATGATATAAAAGCCAAATACAATTTACCAAATCAACCTCCTCACGTTAATCACTGAACAAAACACTTCCCCAGATCTGGAAACAGATCTCAGGGGTCTGAGAGTATTTACTGGTACAAGTGTCTCTCTTTAAATCTCTTTAAAAGAGTTTGGATGGTTCCCGACCTGGTTACACCTGTCCTCGGCCGCCCTCTTATCAACTTCTGCCTGCTCGGCTTTGTCCATGGCATTTTCTTTGTCCAGTTTCAACATTTGCATCTTCTTCTTGAGGGCATCCATGGTCTTTTGTTGTTATTTGGGGAGGTATAAGGTCTTTAATTTGGAAACGAAAGGACCTTTGGATTGAGTTGAATGAAGGAGCGCCTGAGACGTGCAGCTTGAGCTAAGCTGGACTGAAGACTCCCGGCTGGGGCTCTGCAGGAGAAATAAGGACCTGCCTTTGGGGGGGAGGGGGGGGGGGGGGGAGAGAGGCTGGATTTCCGGGGAAAAAAACAGAAGTAGAATGACTTTTTTTGGAAAGGGCTGAAGGGATGGTTATGCATTGTGAGAGGGGCGGTGCTGGCACATCGCTGAAATGGGAGGTGGCCTTTTCTCAGCCGCGATCCTGCCCGTCTTTGGGAGTCTGAGTTAATTAAACTCAGCCAGGGAGAGAAAGGAATGCGCCTGTTTTGCTCTTTATACAAATCCACGTCTACAGTTCAACCTCTCAGTGCAGACAGGCTGGGAGAATTCTCCTCTTCAGATCTATACGCGAGACCCTGCGGCTGGCTCTGCTAGTTAATGTTTCCCCCATCATATCGCTCCACGGTTAAAACATCGTTCTACATTTAGTCCCACTGATCCCTATTAATGATCAGTGTCATCCTTCCGTTACTGAATTGTCCTTGTTGATTTAACAATACACGCATTTCTATTTCATCGCTTTTTATGTAATGTTTTTATTATATTTAAAGTCTTCGGTCTTTTAGCTTTGAATGAGTGCATTTGTCTGTAGTAACTAGTTCTCTGCACTCCACAAATGAATTCCAAGATTCTCACCCTCATTTTCAAATCCCTCCAAGGTCTCCTAAATTGCTGGTTAAGGGTATCAGGGGATATGGAACAAGGGCAGGTAATTGGAGTTGAGGTAGGGATCAGCCATGATCTAATTGAATGGCAGAACAAGCTCCAGGAGCTGAGTGGCCGACTCCTGTTCCTATGTTCTTGCCCCCACCTTATTTGGGTAATTTACTCTGGTCACAAATCTCAGCCGAGATCCTGCAATCCTCTATCTTTGGATTACGTATCAACTCCCGCCACAAACCCTATTCCCTCGCCCATTGATTCCACCTTCCTTCCCAACCACTCTCAGGCTGAACCAGACTGTTTACAACCTAGACCTCCTAGTTAACCCTAAGCTGAGCTTCGGGTTTCATATCCCCTCCATCACAAAGACTGCTTACATCCACCTCCGTACCATCACTCAGCTCCGCCTCTACCTCAGCCCATCTGCTGCCAAAAACCTCATCCTTACCTTTTTCACTTCCAGACATGACTATTCCAACGCTCTCCTGGCCAGCCTCCCATCTTCCACCCACCATAAACTTCAGCTCATCCAAAACTCCGCTGCCCATATCCTATCCCATACCAAGTTCTGCTCACCCATCACCCCTGTCCTTGCTGACCTACATTGACTCCCAGTCCTCCAAAGCCTCCAATTTAAAATGATTTCCCTCATGTTTAAATCCTTTTATGGCCCAGCCCCTCACCGTGTCTATAACCTCCTCCAGCCCTACAACCTTCCGAGAACTCCACGCTCCTCCAACTCTGGCCTCGTGCATCCCCCACTCTGTTCGCCCCATCGTTGGCAGCCGTGCCTTCAGCTGTCTAAGCCCTAAACTCTCAAATTCCTTCCGTAAGCCTTCACTTCTCCACCTCCTCCCCCTTTAAGACAAACCAATTTCTTTGACCAAGCTATTAGTCACTCCTCTTAATATCTCCTTCTGTAGCTTGGCATCAATTTTTGGCTTTTATGTTTCTGTGAAATGCCTTGGGCCATTTTCCTAGGTTAAGGCACTATATAAATGCAAGTTGTTGTTCCCTGATCTCTCCATTCCACCAACAGAGGCTGCTTTCAGTGATTACACTCCCACCATCTGGAACTTTTTTCCAAAATCATTTCATCTTGCTGCCTTGCTCCCTGTCTTTAAATCCTATTTCTTTTGACTGTGTCTTCACTTCCCTTCCAGACTGTCAGATTGAGGAATGCAAGGCCCAGTCACCTAAAATAACAACACTTGTGTGGGAGAATTTAGTAATACCAACAGAAATTATTAAACTGTGAATAGTTAAAACATCTGCTACATTTCAGATCTACAATATGGTTTGGATAAAAGACTGTCTGGAACATAAATCTGCATTTAATACGAGTTCAGCCTGAATATGCTTAATCACCCACTAGTTCCACTTATTTCTCATTTTTCAAAATATCTGTTTGCTAGCCTTTAAGGCCATTAACTGACTCTCCCCACGACAGGAATTATAGAATCATAGAAAGGTTACAACACGGAAGGAGGCCATTCAGCCCATTGAGTCCGCGCCTGCTCTATACAAGAGCAATCCAATGGTCCTACTCCCCTGCCCTATGTCCGTAGCCCTGCAATTTTTTTCCTTTCAAGTACTTATCCAGTTCCCTTTTGAAAGCCCACAATTGAATCTGCCTCCACCACCCCTTCGGGCAGTGCATTCCAGATTCTAACCACTCGCTGTGTAAAAAAAGTTTTTCCTCATGTCACATTTGGTTCTTTTACCAATCACCTTAAATCTACGTCCTCTGGTTCTTGACCCCTCCACCAATGGGAACAATTTCTCTCTATCTATTCTGTCTAGACCTTTCATGATTTTGAATACCTCTATCAAATCTCCACGTAACCTTCTCTGTTCCAAGAAAAACAACCCAGCTTCTCCAGTCTATCCGCATAACTAAAGTCCCTCATCCCTGGAATAATTCTATTAAATCTCTTCTGCACCCTCTCTCAGGCCTTCACATCTTTCCTTAAGTGCGGTGCTCAGAACTGGACACAATACTCCAGTTGTGGCCAAACCAGTGTTTTATAAAGGTTCATCATGACTTCCATACTTTTCTACTCTATGCCTCTATTTATAAAGCCCAGGATTCCGTATGCTTTTTTAACCACTTTCTCAACCTGCCCTGCCACCTTCAACGATTTGTGCACATATATCCCTAGATCTATCTGTTCCTGTACCCATTTGAGAGTTGTGCCCTCTGGTTTATATTACCTCTCCTCGTTCTTCCTATCGAAATATATCATTTTGCATTTTTCTGTGTTAAATTTCATCTGCCATGTGTCCGCACATGCCACCAGCCTGTCTATATCCTCTTGAAGTCTATCACTATTCTCCTCACTGTTTACTACCCTTCCAAGTTTTGTGTCATCTGCAAATTTGGAAATTGTGCCCTGTACACCCAAGTCCAAGTCATTAAGATATATATCAAGAAAAGCAGTGGTCCTAGTACCAATCCCTGGGGAACACCGCTGTACACCTCCCTCCAGTCCGATAAACAACCGTTCACCACTACTCTCTGTTTCCTGTCACTTAGCCAATTCTGTATCCATGTTGCTACTGCCCCCTTTATTCCATGGGCCACAATCTTGATAATAAGCCTACCATGCGGCACTTTATCAGACGCCTTTTGAAAGTCCATATACACCACATCAACTGCATTGCCCTCATCTACCCTCCCTGTTATATCATCAAAAAACTCTATCAGGTTAGTTAAACACGATTTACCTTTAATAAATCTGTGCTGGCTTTCCCAAATCAATCCACACTCATCCAAGTGCCTGTTAATTTTGTCCCGGATTATCGTTTCTAAAAGTTTCCCCACCACTGAGTTTAAACTGACTGGCCTTTGGTTGTTGGGTTTATCCTTACACTCTTTTTTGAACGAGGGTGTAACATTTGCAATTCTCCAGTTCTCTGGCACCACCCCTGTATCTACGGATGTTTGGAAGATTATGGCCAGTACCTCTGCAATTTCCACCCTTACTTCTCTCAGCAACCTAGGATGTATCCTATCTGGCCCGGGTAATTTATCTATTTTAAGTACAGCTAACCTTTCTTTATCAATTTTTAGCCCACCCAGTATCTCAACTGTATCCTCCTTTACTGAGACTTTGACAGCATCTTCTTCCTTGATAAAGACAGATGCAAAGTACTCATTTAGTACCTCGGCCATCCCGTCTGCCTCCATGGGTAGATCTCCTTTATGGTCCCCAATCGGTCCCACCCCTCCTCTTACTACCCGTTTACTATTTACATGCCTGTAGAAGACTTTTGGATTCCCTTTTATGTTGGCCTCCATTTCTATTCTCATACTCTCTCTTTGCCCCTCTTATTGCCTTTTTCACTTCCCCTCCGAACTTTCCATATTCGGCCTGGTTCTCACTTGTATTATCAACCTGACATCTGTCATACACCCCTTTTTTCCATTTCATCTTACTCACTATCTCTTTTGTCATCAGGGAGCTCTGGCTTTAATTGCCCTACCTTTCTGTCTCGTGGGAACGTACCTTGTCTGTACCCGAACCATCTCCTCTGTAAAGGCCGCCCATTGTTCAAATACAATTTTGCCTGCCAATCTTTGGATCCAATTTACCCAGGCCAGATCTGTTCTCTTCCCATTGAAATTGGCCCCTCTCCAATTGAGTATTTGTACTTTACAGTGGTCCTTGTTCTTTTCCATAGCTATTCTAAACCTTATAATACTATGTTCTCAAAACACTTTACCACATGAGAGAGAGAGAGAGAGAGAGAGAGAGCGTGAGCGCATGTCAGATCGGTGACCTAATTCCTGAGTTATACTGTTGCTTTCACATCGCTGTGCATCCGAAACTGCTTCGCATTGACATGGTAAAGTGATATTTGTTGGCTGCTAAGAACTTGAAACTGTTTTCATTTGTTCTCAGGATGTGGATGATGCTGACAAGGCCACTTTTATTATCAATCTCTAGTTGCCCTGAGAAGGCGGTGGTGGGGCCTTCTCCATGAACCACTGCAGTCCTTGTGCTGATGGCGCTCCCACAATGGTATCTGGTGGGGAATTCCAGGATATTGACCCAGTGACAATGAAAGAACGGTGATTTATGTCCAAGTCCGGATGAGGTGTGGTTTGAAAGAGAAGGTGGAGGTGGCGATGTTTCCACGCCATTGCTGCTGTTGTCCTTCATGATGGCAGAGGTCGCATGGGAGGAAGGGGCTGTTGAATTAACCTTGGTGAGTTGCTGCGGTGCATCCTGTAGATCATACTGCAGCCGCAGTGCGCCAGTGGTGAAGGGGGTGGATACTGAGTCCATTGGCAGCGGCACCGATCAAGCAAACTGCTCTACCCTGTCGAGCTTATTAAGTGTGGTTGAGGCTGCACCCATCCAGGCGAGTTGTGAGTATTCCATCACACTCCTGATGAGCCTTGTAGATGGTGGAGTGGCTTTGAGAAGTTAGAAGATGAACCACTCGTCGCAGAGTATCCAGCCTCTGAGTTGCTCTTGTAGCCATGGTGTTGATGTGGTTGGATCAATTAAGCTATTGGTCATTGAACAAAGGCATGGTCGATCTCAGAAGAGCACACAACACTATACTTTGATATATATAAATAAAAGGTGTTTGACTCTGCCCTGTTAATTCTTTTTAAAAAATGTAAGGTTTCTCCTCCTCCTCTCCTGAAAGTGTTAACTCATACAGGGTATGGTCTGCGGCACCAGGAGTCCTCTACAATTTCATTCAAGTGCTCATTCTTCATGTGCGAACCTAGTCAGTGTTGGCAGGCTATTCAAACATGGAAGGCATCACAGCTGAGCTTGTCTACTCCTCAACCAATCTCTGCATAAACATTGTGGCATGTGTTATTAAGTTCAGTTAGTAACAAACCAGGAAAGACTGCAGAGCTACAAAACACATGGGTAGTATTCATTAGCCAATCACACAAGCATTTCCAGGTCAAAAGGAAAGAGTCAGGGAACCTCCTGTACTGAACCATGGATACAAAGTTACACCAATATTGACACACACAACTTTCCAGCAAGGGGTCGCTGTAGGGTTGACAACCCTAGTTGGACATAATCCTGGAGGTTTCATCACATGACCTTCAGCCTTCAACCACCTGCCCAGTTAAAGTTTTGTTCCCCAGCTCCAATACTTTTATAACTAATAAACAAAAAGTATTCAAAAAAAATGAAAATACACAATTTTTAAAAAAATGTCCCTATTATTTTACCCTAGATTGCTCACAGCTGTGTCTAGGAGATTAATCTTTAATTCCTGGAGACTTCGCAACAATTCTGGATGGTTGCCAACCCTAAGTCGCTGCATAGCAATCAGGAGTAGGCACTTCAGCCAATGTTTCACCCTCCTAACCCACAGAAGCTAAAACAATTGCTGTATTCCCACAATTGCCCATTTGAAATCTGCTTATTCTACCCTGCATGAATTACCACTTTCAGGAGAGGGGGGAACTTAGTTTATTAAAAAATATTAACAGGGCAGTGTCAAATACCTTTTATTTATATATATCATATGGTATAACAACAACTTGCACTTATATAGCAGCTTTAATGTAGTAAAATATCTCAATGCGCTTCACTGGAGCGTTATCAAACAAAATTTGACACCGAGCCACATAAGGAGATATTAGGACAGGTGACTAGAAGCTTGGTCAAAGAGGTAGGTTTTAATCTTAAAGGAGGAGAGAGAGGTAGAGAGGCGGAGAGATTTAGGGAGGGAATTCCAGAGCTTAGGGCCTAGACAGCTGAAGGCACAGCCGCCAATGGTGGAGTAATTAACATGGGGGCTGCGCAAAATAGTGGAATGTGCTGTTCTGTGATAAACTATGTTATGTCCATTGACCAATAGCTTAACTGAACCAACCACATCAACACCGTGGCTACAAGAGCAGCTCAGAGGCTGGATACTCTGTGTAGCGTAGTCACTGTTGTAATGTAAGGAAACACAGCAGCCAATTTGTGCAAAGGAAGGTCCCACATGAGAAAAATGATGAGATAATCTATTTTTGGTGATATTGATTGAGGAATAAATGTTGGCCAGGGCACCGCGAGAACTCCCCTGCTCTTCTTTGAATAGTGCCATGGGATATTTCATGTTCACCTGAGAGGGCAGATGGGCCCTCAGTTTAACATCTCATCTGAAAGATGGCACCTTCGACAGTACAGCACTCCCTCAGTACTGCACTAAGGTGACAGCCTAGACTATGTGATCAAGTCTCTGGAGTGGGGCTAGAACCCACAACCTCACTATATGTGTATTTCTGCACTGAGCCATTAGGAAAGATCCCTTCTATATTTTCATAAGATCATACACTTAAAATGTCATGCTTTTTGGCAGTTTGTGCATATTTTACTGTAATTGTAGATATTCATTGTAATGCTAGGCTGTGATGTCACATGTATATTGCACTTCTTTACAGACTACCACAACTATCCAGTCAATTGGTTTTGTAATAATATTTTTATATATTGGAAGTCTGGGTAGGAGGAAGATATCAAGTATATATAATACACAATAAGGGTTGGCTATGGATGAATTGAAGAAATGTGAAAATCCCACATTGGTTTATGGGCTTATACCCAAATCCTGGCTATGCCACTTATGCACACAAGAATCCAGACTCAACACTGAGCTGCACACCCAGCCGTCAGTGAGCCTTACACGTTCATTACTGTATTTATCGTACATTCTTTGGTTATTGGTCTTGATGTAATAAATTTACATCTGGGGGAGTAGAAACATGGAACTCATCACTGGAAATAGAAATATGTTTTGAACATATGTCACATTCTAGACAGCTCCTAAACTTGACTAGTGAAAAAGTAGTTAAAATACACTTATTACATATATTACACTGGTTCAGATGAAAAGTGCCCATCCAAAATATTAACCTATCTTTTCTCTATCAGATGGTAACAGACCTGCCATCTATTTGCAGCGTTTCCATTTTTATTTCAGAATTTGAGCATTCACAGTTTTACATTTTATCTCAGTCAGGTAGTTTTTACACTACTTTGTATTTCCAAGGGAAACCTTTGCAAATCAAGCTAATCTGTGGTATCCTTGAGTTATAGAATTTACACATTCACGAAAAGCCCAAAATATCACAATATCACAGGTGTGATGCATAATATTAACTCTCTATGAAAACCTAGAGGGTAAGTTGCCATTTACGCTAAGAATTCAGACCTATTATTGAATAGACTAGTGTTACGGAGACCTTCATCACAAATTTTCTCCTAGAACTTCTGTTTTGCATTGTGTGTGTGTTTCAGTGAATTGGGACCTTAAAACGCCTACATTTTAACTTTGATATTCAAAGGGATATTAGTTACTGTATCTTTCGCCACCAACAATTTACCAGCTCAACAGATTCACAATATATATTTGTTCTTAATGCATTAAAGAAAAAGCAGGCACTGGTATTATCTACATAGTCCAAGTAAAAAACAGCATCCATAGAGATAGGCATGAAAGAGCTTATTGTGAGTGCACTTAGATTATGAAACTTACTGCACGAGTGAAATGCTGGAATTTAAAATTGTCAAAGTTTGCAATTCTTTAAATCCAATGGAGTCTTGAAACAAGAATTTCAATTTACAATCACATTTTAAGGCCCATTTTAATATTTGGTAGCAGGTTACGATTTAGGGGTTTTGTGGTGAATTATAAATAAATTAATCTGTATTTAATATGTCTGTACCCACAATCCACCTATTGTACTAACATTAAATCAACTGTTTGCAAATGTTACCAAACTAGGCACTTTCCACATTTAAGGCTGTGCATGGACACTGTTTAATAATCAGTGCAGTACCATTTATTTAACCAATACTGAAGTAGATGGGATTCATGTCAGTTTCCTAAATTGTAGCAGTCTGAGAAATAGACACACAGAGACAAATAATCCAAAAACCCCTCAACAGCAATGCCATTCATATATCTCAGAACTTTTCTGTTATTGTTCTAACCACCAACTATATATTTTAAAAAACACATGAGCTCCCCTAATACCTCAGCAAAGGAGTAGCTCAGACAAGGAAGGATCTGGTTTCAATTCCTGGTCTGTGCTGAGTAAGCTGATTTCGGCCAGGTTGGAACACTAAAATCGGCCTCAGTACTTCTGGGTTAGGGAAGAGGAAATGCAACCGAGGTTCCTGCTTCTGATTTGATATCCAGCAAATCCTTCTGGAAATGCATGTGTGAACATTGGGTCAAGACAGGATGGCCCTGTGAATGGAGTTCAGCTGTGATGTCCTGTGTACCTGAATGACCTGCCAGCACTCATCGTAAGGGCTATCAAATGATGTCTGTGCATTTGGACACTGTACTGGAGGACAACTGGCACCCTTTCAACCATATCCTATCAAGAGGTCAAGACCTTTAAGCGGGCAGGGGAGAAAATTGGCACAGCAAAAAAAAAATTATATTGGTTATAAATGGTACAGTTGGTAAATGCACTTGCTGATGTGGTGCTGAGCCATATAGACCAGAAGGGTTCCAGTTCAATACCAAGCCTGTGCTGAGTTAGCTGATATCAGCCAGTGTGGTGGTAGGGAATGTTACAATTGGCCCAAAGCATCCCTGGGTTAGAGAAGGTAAAAGTTAGTCAAGGTTCCCATTTCTGTTTGATGTACAATGAGACTGCTGGAAAATGCATGTGTTTTGGACATATGGTCAGGAAAGGACCAAGTTTGGTTGTGATGCCCTGTATAATTGAATAGCTGGCTAACATTCAGGGCTAGATTTTCCTCTACTATCAGGCAGAATAGCAGCAGAAGAGGACAAAATTGGACTGCAAGACCAACCACTGCCCAGACCTGAATTTTCCTCCTCCACCCCTGCTGGAATTGCTGCTGGCCACTCCTTACTCACCTACCATTGCAAATACAGGTGGAGGGGGTCGGTCCTTGGGCCCAGGTTTCTGACCTATCTCTCTCCCATCCACCCCGTTATGGTAATAGTGATGGATTAGCAAACCTGAGGTTGCGAGTTCAAATGGCAAGTTGGGAAACCGAATTCAATAAATCTGGTAATTTATGTGCTGGCACCAGAAAAATAACCATGAAAGCTTCCAGATTGTTAAAAAAAAAAATCCATCTGGTTCACTAATGCCCTTCAGGGAAGGGAGCTTGCCACCCCTATTCATGTTGGCCTACATGCAACTCTTAATTCCCTCTTAAGTGTCTTAACAAGCCAACCAGTTGTAAACAATTGCTACAAAGTTTAAGGAGAAAATAAGATGAACCGGTCAGCAATGACCCAAGCATCGTATCAGGATAAGTTTAAGACAATCCCAGCCCAGTCAACCCCATAAAGCCCTCCTCATTAACATCTGGGGGGGCTGGTGCCCAAGTTAGAAGAGCTGTCGCACAGACTAGTTGAGCAACAGCCCGACATAGAATCATATCCAACTGCCAACATTCCAGACTCCAGGGTATGTCCCGTCTCAGGGAGTCTCATGGCTTCAGGTCAAACAAGAGCAAGGAAAGCTCCTTGCTGATCACCTTCTACTGCCCCTCCCCCCTCCACCCCAAGTGATGAATTGGTATTCCTCCATGTTGAACAGCGCTTGGAAGTTTAGAGGTAAAAAAAATCGGCACGGAATAGACTCTAGGTGGGGACTTCAATGTGCACCAAGAGTGGCTCTGTAGTACCACCACTGATCGAGCTGGCTATGTCCTGAAGGAGATAGCTGCCACCTGGGCCTGCACGGGGAATCAACATGTGGAAGTAATCTTCTTGACCTTGTCCTCATTAACTTACCTGTTACAGACATATCTGTCCATGATAGCATTGGCAGACATGACCAGCGCACAGTCCTTGTGAAGACAAAGTTTCATCTCCACCATAAAGATCTGCAGGGAGATATCAATGGACTGGTCAGGTGGGTCAAAAAGTAGTAAATGGAATTCAATCCAGAGAAGTGTGAGGTAATGCATTTGGGGAGGGCAAACAAGGCAAGGGAGTACACAATAAATGGGAGGATACTGAGAAGCGTAGAGAAACAGAGGGACCTTGGAGTGCATGTCCACAGGTCCCTGAAGGTAGCAGGACAGGTAGATAAGGTGATTAAGAAGGCATATGGGATACTTTCCTTTATTAGCCAAGGCATAGAATATAAGAGCAGGGAGGTTATGCTAGAACTGTATAAAACACTAGTTAGGCCACAGCTAGAGTTCTGTGACAGTTCTGGTCACCACACTACAGGAAAGATGTGATTGCACTAGAGAGGAGATTTACGAGGATGTTACCAGGACTGAAGAATTTGAGCTATGAGGAAAGATTGGATAGGCTGGGGTTGTTTTCTTTGGAACAGAGGAGGCTGAGGGGAGATATAATTGAGGTGTATAAAATTATTAGAGGCCTAGATAGAGTGGATAGGAAGGATCTGTTTCCCTTAGCAGAGAGGTCAATAACCAGGGGCATAGATTTAAAGTAATTGGTAGAAGGATTAGAGAGGAGCTGAGGAGAAATTTTTTTTACCCAGAGGGTGGTGGAGGTCTGGAACTCACTGCCTGAAAGGGTGGTAGAGGCAGAAACCCTCATCGCATTTAAACGGTATTTGGATGTGCACTTGAGGTGCTGTAACCAACAAGGCTGCGGACCAATAACTGGAAAGTGGGATGAGGCTGGATAGCTCTTTTTCGGCCGGCACAGACACCATGGGCCAAATGGTCTCCTTCTATGATTCTAGCATCCTCTATTGTATAATGTGGCACTACCACCACAGTAAGTGGGACTGACTAAGGACAGATCTAGCAGCCCAAAACTGGACATTCATGAGGCACACACTCACTCCTTGATCACCATTAAGTCAGAAGAGTAATCCTGGATCAATGAAAAGTGGAGCACCAGGCATCTTAGTATGAGGTATAAGCCTAGTAAAGCTAATATACAGAGCAACCTGTAAACTAAACCCCAAAAGTAGCAGGCTATAGACAAAGCTATGTGGTCCCACAATCAATGGATCAGAGCAAAGCTCTGTAGCCCTACCGCATTCAGTCAAGGACAGTGGTGGATAACCAGCAACAGCAGGTGGAAGAGGCTCCATGACCATCCCCGTCGTCAACCATGGTGGAATCCACCAAATGAGTGCGAGAGACAAGGCTGAAATGTTTGCAAGTGTCTTCAACAAAAAATACTGGGTAGGCAATCCTTCTCAGCCTCTCCCCGAGTCCCCACCATTGTGCAGTCAATTCAGTTCAATCCATGTGAGATTAAGGACCACTAAACACAGCAAAGGCTATGAACCCTGATAATATCCCAACAGTAGTGCTGAAGACCTATGCAACCGGAGCTAGCCACATCCCTAGACATGCTGTTCCAATACAGCTATACCACTGGCATCTACCGCACAATGTGCAAGATTGCCCGGATATGTCCTTTCCACAAAAAAAAAAGGAAAAATCTACCCTGGCCAATTACCACCCTATCAACCTCCTCCCAATCAGTTAAGTGATGGAAGGAGTCATCAATATTGATTGCAAAATCAGTAACAAGGGTACATAAACTCAGGATCATCACTAGAAGAATGAAAGGGAAGTTAGAAAAATGTTTTCACACATCGGATGTGATGGGCCAATTGGCCTCTTTCCGTGCTGTAATTTCTATGATTCTATTAAGAAAAGTGAACCAGCCCAAAAATGCTCCCAGAAGGTTAAAAAAAGCGCCCCTGGACTATCCCTATGCCCTTTTGCAGCTCTTAAAAACACCAAATATGTAAAACCACTGTACAAACATGCACAAGTTTGCTGTCAATTTACCCTCCTTTAAATGCAGTTAAAATTTTGGAAGTTTAACAGACTTAAAGGATCAGCCATCTTCAGGAATGCAGTGTCCAAGGACCAACCATCTTCAGCTGCTTCATCAATGACCTTCCCTCCATCATAAGGTCAGAAGTGGGGACATTCGCTGATGATTGCAGTGTTCAGTTCCATTCGCAACCCTTCAGATAATGAAGCGGTCTGTGCCTGCATGCAAGACCTGGACAACATCTAGGCTTGGGCTGATAAGTGGCAAGTAACATTTGCGCCAGACAAGTGACAGACAATGACCATCTCCAACAAGAGTCTAACCACATCCCCTTGACATTCAATGGCATTACCATTGCCAAATCCCCCATCAACATCCTGGGGGTCACCATGGACCAGAAACTTAACTGGACCAGCCACACAAATACTACAGCTACAAGAGCAGATCAGAGGCTGGGTATTCTGCAGCGAGTGACTCACCTCCTGACTCCCCAAAGCCTTTCCACCATCTACAAGGCACAAGTCAGGAGTGTGATGGAATACTCTCCACTTGCCTGGATGAGTGCAGCTCCAACAACACTCGAAGCTCGACACCATCCAGGACAAAGCAGCCCACTTAATTGGCACCCCATCCACCATCCTAAACATTCACTCCCTTCACCACCGGCGCACTGTGGCTGCAGTGTGTACCATCCACAGGATGCACTGCAGCAACTTGCCACGGCTTTGACAGCACCTCCCAAACCCGCGACCTCTACCACCTAGAAGGGCAGAGGCAGCTGTTGGAAAGTGAGAATATGCATATTCAGTGAGGAGGACTAGACTCAGCTGTGATCTCCACTCCCCTCAAATAACCTGCACACAAGGCCTGTGCACACTGAGGGCTTTCAGGAGAGGAGAGGAGCAAGTTGGAGTGAGAAAAAAGAATTGTTTTAAAGAAGTGCACATAGTGGAAATATTCTAATAAAAGATACCAGGAGATTTGCATCATCTGTTTACACCAGCCTGACGCAAAATCTTTGAGTCAAAGCCCAGGTCAGATTCAATGCCAAGCAGTGGGGGTTTGGAGTCTGAATCATTACTCTGCATGCATAGTGCTGCAAAGTACAGTTCTTGACCATTTATGGCAAATTACCTGCAAATTTGCTTTGATTGGGTTACAGAAGCTGAAGGCCATAACCACATTTAGCATCGAAACAGTCTTGTTCAGAACCATCAATCTGCATAGCAGCAGAATGTGAAAAGTGAACTTCATATTGGACCTGCAGTGTGAAAAGACTTCACTGAAATGGCATTTCAATTAATATTTTCTAGACTGAACTAAATCAGCAATTAGAGTGAATTGAATCAGAATGAACACCATCCTCAACACCAGAGCAACAAAGTGGGATATACACTTTTTAACCCCTAGTACAGGATGCTGATTTATCGCAGTTCAATCTATTAAAATCCAAAACAAATCAGGCAGAAATACTAGATCTGTGATCTAATTAGAGAAAGCTGGTTATAGAACAGGTTTGTGGACATAATGCATTGGTCATAAGGATCCTAAAACAACACACTATTTTGTCTAACTTAAAGATAAATGTTGCTGTTGAGTCAGGGAAAAGTACTTTAAGTGTAAAGTACTGCCCATGTTGAATTCGTATTGCAGTTATTTAAAATCTATCCTCATTGGAAAAATATAACTGGATTAAAGTTGGTAATGAACTGCTTAAATTCAGCCAGGGTAGCAATAGCGGAGTTACAACTAGCCTCAAGTGTCCTGGGTTAGGGGAGAGTAAACTCAAGATTCTTGCTCTATCACTATCCAACACTGCTAAAAAGTGGCAGAGGGAGGGAATGTTTAGCCGAGCAGATGAGGTGCTGATCAAGTGGACTGCTTTGTCCTGGATGGTGTTGAGCTTAGAGTGTTCTTGCAGTTGTACCCATCCAGAGAAGTAGAGAGTATTCAAACACACTCGACTTGTGCATTGCAGATGGTGGAATAGCTTTGGGGAGTCAATAGTTAAGCAATTCGCTGCAGAATGCCCAGCTTCTGACCTGCTCTAGTAGCCATTTATGTGGTTGGTCCAGTTGAGCTTCTGGTCAATGGTGACTCCCAGGATGTTGAAGGTGGGGGACTCGGCCATTATAATGCCACTGAACATCAAGTGGAGGTGGTCAGGTTCTCTTGTTGGAGATAGCCGTTGCCTGGCACAAATGTTACTTGCCACTTAGCAGCCCAGGCCTGGATGTTATCCAGGCTTTGCTGCAAGCAGGCACGGACTGCTTCATTATCTGAGGAATTATGAATGGACTGTGCAATAATCAACGAACAGCCCCACTTCTGACCTTATGTTGGAGGGAAGGTTATTGATAAAGGTAGATGGGCCTAGGATGCTGCCTGAAGAAACTCCTGCAGCGATATCCTGGGGTGGAGATAATTGGCTTCCAACAATCACCTTCCTTTGTGCCACATGAGACACCAGTCTTAGAGAGTTTTACACCTGATCCCTATTGACGTCAGTTTTAATAGGGCTCTTTGGTACCACACATTCTTGATGCTGTCTTGATGTCAAGGTCACTCTCACCCCAACTCCAGAATTCAGTTGGTGTCCATGTTTGGACCAAGGCTGTAATGAAGTGTACAGCCAAGTGGTCCTGGCAGAACCCAAACTGAGCAGGTTATTGGCCACTTGAACACTTCTTCTATCTTTTTGTTGATGATTGGGAGTAGACAGATATGCTGGTAATTAGCCAAGTTGGATTTATCCTGCTTTTTGTGGACAGGGAGGGCATAGCTGGGAAATTTTCCACATTATCAGATAGATACAAATGTTGTAGCTTTTTTGGAACAGCTCGGCTGGAGGCACAGCTAGTTCTGGAGTACAGATCTTCAGCACTACAGCCAGGATGTTGACGGGGTTCATGGCTTTTGTTGTGCCCAGTACATTTGACAGTTTCTTGATGTCACGTGGAGTGAAGCGAATTGGCTGAAGACTGTTATCTGTAACGGTGGGGACCTCAGGAGGAGGCCGAGAAGGATCATCAACTTGGTACCTCTGGGTGATGATGGTTGCAAATGCTTCAGAGCCTTATCTATTGCAATCACTTGCTGGGCATCACCATCATTGAAGCTAGCAGATAATTTAAAAGGAAATAGTAAGGGTTTTTAAAAGCACATGAAAAGTAAAAGAATAGTTTGAGAAAGGGTAGGATAGCTCAGGGATTAAAGAGGAAATCTAATTGTGGAAGATGAAGGTATGGAGATATTATTTTGCATTGATTTTTTATGGTGGAAGTGAGAATGCATCTGTACTAAAGGAAGATATGGAACAATTGTCAATGAAAATGAATTGGTAAAAAAAAAAATTAACAGAACTCAAGGTGGATATGTCACCAGGCCCTCATGGTGACAAACCTTAGGATATTGAAAGAAATCAGAGTCTCTGGCCACAATTTTATAAACCTCCTGAAACATGCAAATTGTTTCGTGGGACTGGACAGTATTCAATGTATCACCTTTGTTCAATAGAAAGGAGGATAAATTAGTTAACTACAGACCAGTTAGTTTAACATCGGTTGTTGGCAAACACTTAGAATCCATAATTTGAGAGAAAATTTGTGAGCATTTTGAAATGCATGAGTTAATTAAGGACAACTGGCAAATCTGCTTGGATTTGTTAAAGTCAAGTTATGTTCGACAATTTTAAATTGAGTTTTTTCAAGCGCTGATCGATTGGGTAAAGAGAATGTAGTAGATGTACTATATATGGACTTTCAGAAAGCATTTGATAAGATGGTTCACATGGGGCTTGATATAAAAATTCAGGTATATGGTATAAGGTAACAAGATAGATAGAAAGAATGGTTAATGTACAGGATACAAAGAGGTATAATAAATGCCTGTTATCAATGAGATGACTAGGATTTAATTCTTACTTGTGACTTTGAAAATATCAGGAGACATGTACACACAAATATATCTTCCTTCAAGATCCATCTGTTCTATCTATTTCTCTGTAGTCTGGGAGAGGAGTGTGCTGGGATACATTATATTACAAATGGATTGAAGTACAAGCATTGCTTAATGGAAGGGAAGAACATTTTTTAAAAAATCACATTAGGCACCTTGGTTTTATGCGTACCCAGACCCCAGTGCTATGCACCTAGGGGATTCTCTAACTCATCTCCAAGGAGTAAAATAAAAATAAAATTGAAAAATGCACAAAATCCAAGTCATAGTGAAAACCAACTTTAATAACCAAATAAACCGTAAAATAAAAACAAGTAACCATCCAAATTGTATTGAAAAGTTGATATTCATTAAATGTTAATATTAGAAGCATATTGTATCAAAATAAAGTGATATTTAAAGGCAATGGAGCATAAGTAACAAGTTAAATTTGCAGGATAAATGTGAACATGAGGCAGTTATGCAAAATAGAAGTAGACTTGCCATTTGAAAAATTCTAGAAAGGCCTAAAAACATTTGTGTTTCCAGTAACAAAAAAAAAAGGATGTGCTAGAAACATTATGCAGAATTGCCTGAAATTCCCATTAATGCAGCGTGTAAACTCATAATTGCAAAAAAAACCCCACAACATTTCTAACTGGAAAGATGTACGTAGCTGTTAAGTGCATATATAGGCCTATATTATTGTGATTAAAAAGTTCACATTTAAAATACAAATGCAAGCACTTGAATATAATACGCCAAAACAAGAGAATATGAAGGCTTATTGTAAGAGGAGACCAGGAACCCAAAACTAATCGGATCAAAGTAATTAAAAGGATGACAAAAGCATTTAACTTTTTTTTGTCAAACTGCTGAACATGTCGCACTGAGTTTAAAATTCAATGCTTTAGTTGTTGAATTAATGCCAGACACAGCAACATTTAATTATAGGCAACACCTTACAATATTTTCAAAACAAAAAACAAATTTGTGGAGGACACCACATTTCGAACTTGGAACTCTTTTAAAAAGATATTCCTCTCTTTACTGGAAACACAGAAATCTTAAAGGCCAAAAGCGGATTAAACAAGCGCTGTCTGATTGTAAGGCACCCTGCTGAAATACTGTATTATTCATGTACATCTGGTAAAAAATAGAAAAAGTTAGAAAGTAACATTAATTCCCCCAAAACACAGTATTTCTGACCTGATTTAAGGCAACACTATTGCTGCTATTATAGGGAGTATTTTTCCTCTTATGGAATTTTAATGATATGCATCATTTAGTCTCTGTGGAATTTAGAATTCATGAATGTGACACACTCTTTAAGCTTGTCTCATTGCACTGTTTACTCCCTGTTGCGTCCTTTTACGTTGGCTTTATACCATTCACTATTGGGACGCACAGCTTTTGTGCATCATCTTTGGATCAAATATACCTTCTGACTCCATAAACTTTAAAAAAATATGATATCATACATAAGCTTTACAGCAAATTTGCAACATGTCATCAATACTGCAACCGTACATTTCATTTCTCATACCATTGTATACGCACATGCAGACATTAATCGTTCCCTTCTATGCTTAAGAGCAAATGCAACACGTTAAACACGATTGAATATGTGCAGAACGATTATTTATAGGATGCAGAAAATCATAGCAAGTGGATCGCCTATTGCACCTTTACCATACAGGTCGGGAAATTACAAAACTATTGCATGTACATTTAAAAAAATCTGGCCACACAGATGGTCAATATTTTTTGATTCAAGGCCATATTCATTTATCTGGATTAGATCTTTTGCTGTTTGATTGCTAAACTAGATGGCTGGCTGAGACCAGTGGGCTGTTAGCTGTTTTAACTTGATTGCAGTTAATTTTCCTCTTGCTCACAAAGTTCTGAAGGAAGGAATTTGTACTGCTGCTGCCGAATCTGTGCAAGTTTCTTTCGGGCTTCTTCAAGTTCTCTCTCTTTTCGCAGCATTTCCTCCTGGGCTGCAATAATCTGTTAAAGAAAGAAAGTGTAATCCCTTAAAGTAACGAGAACACGGCATGGTAATAACCCACATAGATGCGATTTTTAATTACTTATTTTCAGGGTGTGGGTGTCGCTGGCAAGGTTGGCATTTATTGTCCATCCCTAGTTGCCAGCGAAAGGTGGTGATACAACAGAGTGACTTGCTAGGCCACTTCAGAAGGCAATTAAAAGTCAATCATGCTGGTGTGGAACTGGAGTCACATATAGGCCACACTGGGTAAGGACAGCAGATTTCCTTCCCTAAAGAACATCAATATGTTGGGTTTTTACAACAGTCCAACACCCTCATGGGTCACTTTTTACTCCTACTTGCCTTTTATTTCCAGATTTTAAAAAAACTGAATTCAAATTCTCAAACAGCCATGATGGGATTTGAACTCGCATTCTCTGGATTATAAATTCAGGCCTCTAGATTACTAGTCCAGCAACATTACTACTACTGTATGCAACTCAATCCATTCACTCACCTGAGCAATGCCACCAACCATCTTATTATTCACAACAACATTCGCCTCTTCGTGGTCATTGAATGCTGCAGCTTTCTGTGCGGCCTTCACAAGGTTGTCAGATGCTCTCTTCACAGCATTACCCGCAGTCTGCAAAAACAGCGCACACTAAGTAATGGCTCAAAATGAAAACGCTAGCATTAGAGGTTCTGTACAGGCTGGGGCAAGAGTGGGAGAATTTCCTCCTGAATACTAAATGTAGTACGGTTTTTAAAAAAAATCTTGCAATAAAACTGTAGTGGGAATGCAATGTTAGAGGAGACCACAGGTGATCTTTTATATTGTTCTGTAAATCATATGAAAGTGGCCCATATCAATCACTCCGGGTCAGGAATGTATTGAAAATGTCAAAGCTTTGATGGGGGCTTGCAGACATCACAAGAGTAGCTTATCAGGCTCAAAAAAATTGTCAAAAAACTTATAAAGCATTGTTACAGAAAAGGAAGGGCAACTTTTACTTACACTTAAGCAAGTGAATTGATAGACATTTTGTTACGTTATTACAGGCAAATCAAACCACAATGATACAGTTAAGAGACTAGGATGGGGGGCAGGGGGAGGGAGAGATTTCCACAGGGATTCTCCTGCTCGTCCACTGTGAATGCAATTTTCTCATGGTTTTTGAGGCTTTTCCGCCAAATTAAGGACGAGCATGCATATCGCCACAGAATTACATGTTAATTCACAGCCTTGTATTAAGTGTGCAATAGTCATTTTTAATGTAAGAAAATCTCCACCAAAGCTAATAAATGCTTATAAATTGAACTACTGAAATAATCCAAGTGCTTGACAGCATCACGTAATCTTGATAGAATTTGAAAACATGCTACATGTTGGGATACCCAAAGCTTCTCTCAGCCTTCCTCTCCTGAAAGTGGCTACTAATACTAGAACATACTCCTACACTTTACTGCAGTGGCCAACCAGTACCATTGTCCTGAGTGCCCTTCACTCAAGTGGCCATTAATCAAGTGTTAACTTGGACTGTCAACAGGCTATTCCAACAGGAGTCACTGATCAGAAACAGGAAGCTCAGAAAATTTCATTCACCAGCCCAGGGACACGGAAGCTAATTTGAGTGCTCCAATCCACCTTTCATGTTGTGATTCCGTAACACAGCATAGAACAGATATTGGAAACCTTCCTGGTCTGTATGGTTCACTGCCATACCATGTGATGCATTTACCTGCTGAGCCATGGGGTGGCTGGGGGAAGAGGGTGGAGAAAGAGGATGGAAAGAGTCTTGCAACACAAACCAGCTTGGTCTCAAAATTTTCAATTAGTCTATTCATAAAGAACATTTACTGAATACAAACATTAAGAGCCAAGAGTTTCCAATGCTATAATGTTTAAAATCTCACACTACTGGCTAAATTATTGATGTAAGGAATCTTACAACACCAGGTTATAGTCCAACAGTTTTATTTGAAAATCACAAGCTTTCGGAGATTATCTCCTTCGTCAGGTGAGTGAGTGAAAGGTTCTCAAATCGCATATCTTATATTAGGCTGGGACACGATCACACCAATCAAAGGTGTCGTTGGTGTTCAGACAGGTTAGCCACGGAAAACAGTACATCCCAGTATACTGAATACACAATGGGTCAGATTACACAGACAAAGAGAGAAAGAGACCCGAAAGCAGAGAGAGAGAGAGAGAGAGAGAGAGAGAGAGAGAGAGAGAATGTCCAGTTGTATTAAAAACAGATAACTTTTTTTTCCACTGTTGGTGGGGTTACGTGTAAAATTGCAAAATCGTCGAGCAGAAATTGATAGCCAAGTTCTGCACCCATGAGGACGGCCTCAACCGGGATCTTGGGTTCATGTCACGCTACACGTAACCCCACCAGCAGGGAAAAAAAAGTGATCTGTTTTTAATACAACTGGACATTCTCTCTCTCTCTCTCTCTCTCTCTCTGCCTTTCGGGTCTCTTTTTCTCTTTGTCTGTGTAATCTGACCCATTGTGTATTCAGTATACTGGGATGTACTGTTTTCCGTGGCTAACCTGTCTGAACATCAACGACACCTTTGATTGGTGTGATCGTGTCCCAGCCTAATATAAGATATGTGATTTGAGAACCTTTCACTCACTCACCTGACGAAGGAGATAATCTCCGAAAGCTTGTGATTTTCAAATAAAACTGTCGGACTATAACCTGGTGTTGTAAGATTCCTTATATTTGTCCACCCCAGTCCATCACCGGCATCTCCACATCATAAATTATTGATAACCAGCAATATGTGGAACTTCATCAATTTGTAAAACAGTTGAGTTTATTGTACTTTTAGAACAGTAATTAATAAAATTCATCAAATCCCTGCACTGGGAAATAAATCTTTTAATGTACTTCTAGAAAAGAACTCAACCAATTAATCCTGATTAAGAGACATGACAATTTGAACAAAGATTTTCCTGTTTGGAAAATGTGTATGAACATGGCAATGTGCCAAAGATTAAGAACAGAATTGTTCAATGGGAGACTTGCTTAAAATGGACATATTTTTTTTAAAAAGTCAAATTGACTCAGCTCTTTATTCTTAAACAGCTACATATTTATCAAACTATTTCTAGCATCCTTCCAAAAACTCTATATGCTTCAAAAGCAAAAAATATTACATATTTAAATCCAGGGCCTACTATATTTTGGATCAGGCTAGAAGTAAATTCGGTTTAGGTCAACTGGCTAGAATCAGATTTTTGCACTAAAAAGTTATTACACGGTTATACTCCATTCCTGTCACTAGATGACACTATGATAAAACTGAGCAGGCAGTGCAGTGTATTTCTATGCAACATCCCAAAGTAAAAAATTGGGTATTGCCACAATAAAATACACTATAGGTTAGGCTTCAAAAGCAGGATTTCCCACTCGTTTAAATCAAAGAAGGATTGACTAGATGTTTCAGGAGCAAAATAATTAGGAAACAAAAAGCTGACAAAAAAAAGAAAATTAAATAAAGCTCAAAAGTATATGTCCGGATTGTGTCAGTGTTTAAAATAATTGAATTGGTAATAAGCTTGTAGTCTACATTTACAAAAAAAATCTACTCGAGTATATGCAGTGAAAAATCAAAGGATTACAGTTTACAAGAGAAAAAAAATTAGTGCGACCACCAATAGTGGTGGTTGTCCAATAACTGATGTGTTTTTCTAGACATTTAAAATAAATATATTCACTTGAACTGAGTTGATCTAAAGTGCCTGTTATTAAGTGATGAAATTTTACACTTACCATTATGGTTTACTGAAATTCTGCTGTTTTAAAAGACCAACCTCACCATCTCTTATTGCTTTCCAAGACGTCAAACTGTAGATCTCACTTCCCTCAGCCTTCCCTCTATCTGTAATTTTCAAGCCTTTGAAACTCAAGCTTGGTGTCATGTCTGCTCTTGTATCTTCCCTCCCTCTTCCCCATAAACAAGTAGTGACTGAATTTTTCCAGAGTAAGCAGTCCAATCATCTCCCGGTCTGATCTCCTTGGCATAAGTATATTCTGTACTGATTTTTGACAGTAGGTAGTGAATTTATTACATTAATTTTCAAAGTAATATTAGAACAAAATGGCCTCATGTGGCACAGTACAGTCATTACAGCCATATCCATCCTGGGGTCAAAAATTAATGTTTATGATTTATTTACCAAAAAAAGTACATGAGACTTTGATTTTTTTCTCTATTACTGCATCCAGTGTTATGCAGCCTTTAACCAAATATAATTGTGTCGGCAGTGCATTGCCGATAGGAGTGTCTCTGCCCCTCCTTCATAATATGGGAGGAGGAGGAGGAATGTGTGCGCATGTATATACGTGCCACACTCGTGTTTGCCTTTGTTTTTTAAAATGGCATAAGATGCATTTTTGTAGTAAATACAGTTTAATTCACACTGTATACATAAGGAATAGGAGCAGGAGTAGGCCACACGGCCCCTCGAGGCTGCTCTGCCAGTCAATAAGATGATCCACCTCAACTCCACTTTCCCGCCCTATTCCCAAATCCCTTGATTCCCTTAGTGTCCAAACATCCATCGATCTCAGTCTTGAATATATTCAACAACTGAACCTCCACAGCTCTCTGGGGTAGAGAATTCCGAAGATTCACAATACCTGGAGTCTCTTCATGGCCTCCGAATCCTGATCTGCCTTCACCTTGCAGGCCACCAGCAGTTGAGCTGTAGATGCCGCCACCTGTTTGGCTGAAGAGATGAGCTTCTCCTCACTGGCATGCCCCTGAACTGCAGCATTGGCTGCTTCACACAAACTGCTTGTGGCAGCAGCAACCATTCGAGCCTGTTAAAACAAGTAGTTACTTAGCTAGCAGTCTGAAGCAGTAACATTAAAATATCAAGCCAAAGAATCAACAAAAAGGATCCTCTGCTTACTGTAATTTGTATAATTTGATTTAAATCAGGTGAAGAGATTTTAAAATATTCTGAAATACATATAGTAGGTCTCAAAGTTTAATATTACTTTATGGGTAGAATATTCCCTTGCAGTTTCATAAAAATTATATAGTCAGACAATCTAATAATTGACCATCAAGTTGTTTTTTTTTGGGAGTGGGGGAAACGTTAACATTGTACTCACTGCTGAAATGAGGCCTTGTGACCACTGGCCATCATCCACTGCATTTGCCGGTACAGCTCCAACCTATGGTGAAAAAAACATTTCCTTGAATGTTTGCAGTGTAGTTTGTTTTTATTCAGTCACCATCCTACAATTAAATAATTTATTCAGGTGAACACTGGGTGAATAATTATAGCTTTTCAAACAGAGGGGAAGATTACAGAATAAAATTGGCAATTAGCTAGCTTACAAGAGTCATAATCCTTTATTAAACTGAAAATAATCCCTGAGATGGATGGGTCCTAATAATAGGTAGTGAAATAAAACCCTATTGTACACATAACAATACTGACATGAAATTACACTGGGTCTTTACAATACTGAGAATATGTACTTGTACCATCCTGGAGAACATTTTAAAAGGACAAAAAAATTTGCCTGCCATTTTTGCATTTCATTCTTATGTCATTACATATTTTTAAGTATACACAAGCATTATAAAATTAACTTGAAAATGGGCACTGATGCATTCAGGAATGAAATAATCTGACACTGAGTTCTCTTACCTTGCCTTGAGCCACAAGCTCTCTCTGAGCTGCGGAGGCAGCTTTCACAAGGGCACTGGTTGCTGCAGCGATCGACTTGGCTGCCTCCAGGATCTGTTCTTCAAAGTTAAGACTTTCATCTGCTTGCTGATGGACAAAAAAAGAAGTTTTTTGTCCAAGTGTGAATTCAAGGATAACAGTGAGGAAGTTAGTGAACAGATGACAAATAAATTGAAGAATTTTGGATAGACAGCGTGTGTTTAAAAAAAAGTCGTATATACCATAAAATTAACGTTATTAGATAATGAACTCAGGACAAAAATTATTGAAACATTGAATTATGTAGGTTTTCTATTAAACTAAAATTTTAATAAGCCACCTTTTAAAATGCTGTAAAGACAAGAAACTGTACAAATATGTTTGATAGATAGTTGAGTTTTAGCTAACAACCTAATATAGCAAACATATCAGACAGTCGCTTGTAACAATATTTGCATAGTGAATAGTTCTAATCACAAAATATTAATTATAATGTAATCACTTAAATAATTCCACTACTCTTATATAGAAACTGAATCTAGAGTTATGCTTAAGTCAAAGTTCACATCAGAATTCATACAAATTAAACTAAAAAGCTTCCATAGCACTAAGGTCATAAGAATTGCATGCTTGACCTAATATTTTTAATGTAGTCACTAGAAGTTCAGTAAAGTGTATGATGGATTTGTGAAATTTTCATTGTTTACACTCAAACTGTAAAAAAACACCCAATAGCACAATTACAGTTTTTACCCTCCCAAACGTGAGTTGTATCTGGAAAGAATATTTTGAACTATACAACAACTGGGGTGAAGTACTAGTGATTATAAGTCTGATACAAGTTGACCATTCCCATTTACTCAGTGGTTAAAAGCATTGGACAGCATGACGCTGAGCTAGAGAGTCTGGGAAGATTCCAAGTCCAAACCCATCTCTGTTGAATTAACCAATCTCAATCAGGCCAATACCACAACTGGCTTCAGCTTCCCTGGAATAAAAGGGCAAACTGGCCAAGATTCCCTCCTCTAACCACTATTGATTGGCCATCACTGGAAGCGCTCATGTACAGACATTATGGACAAAGAAAGGATTCTGCTCATCAATGATGGCTTCCACAATCAAATATTCAGCCAACACACTATCCAGGTTTACAAATTTAAATGCTCAGTTAGATAAGGGAGCAGATGGTCACACTCACCCATGGAAATTTACCCCCAACAGCAGTGGCTACTTTTAGAACAGGAAGTTTAAGGGAAGAAAACTGGTGGAAATACTGTAAGTTGTAACAGCTACAGCACCAAGAGCTGTACACTGTGTAATTCACTGATCAAATCTACTGTATCCATTTTCCTTTTTGAAAATTTAACTTTAAGCCCACTTCTTTCCTGAATCCCCAAACATATAGCAAGCACCTATGAAACTGTTTGATCCTGCAACCTTCCCCAATGAGTAATACTATATAATAGGCTGATTTGGTGTGTGGGGGGGGGGGGGGGGGGTTGCAGAATTGTATGACACACTGAACTGATGGGCATATTTTCCAATTTTCTTGTCAACCTCATTGAAGGTTTCAACCTTGGCTTTGTCAAGAACTAGCCAAAGGGTAGTTCAATAATTAGGACAGTCACTGGTATTTATCATCGTGCTCTCTAGGTGTTAGCCCAGAACTTAACCATTACAATTACTGAGCTGTCGATCTATTGCATTTTTTGTACTTTCCTTTCCCCGCACTTATTTCTTTCCCTTGTGGTGGTTTTGAATTCTTGAGTGTATAGTCACAGGCCATCCTCTGGTACTTCATTCAAATGGCCTTTACAAATGTGCAAGCCTCGACAGCGAGTGTCAGTAGGTTTTGACTACGGGGAGCATTATTGCCAGGCCCAATCCAGTCCTCACCTGACATCCACACATGCACTTCCAGCTATAGTCACTGGATAATGATCAGGAGCAAGAACTTAAGCCAATTTTTCCTTCCCTAACCCAAGGGCACCAAGGTCAACTCTAGCACTCCTACTGCCACCCCAGCTGAGATCAGCTAACTCAGCACAGATTGGGAATCAAATCTGGTTTGTATGGCGCAGCTTCTAACTGGATAAATTTATTAAGCCACTGAAATGATTTTTGAAAAGAAAATTACTGAAATAATTAATTATTCCAATTTGCTTTGTTAGATTTCTAACTAGATCTATGAGCCCAGGAAAAAGAATGCTACATTTTTAATGTCAATTTGTAGGTGTTTTTTCACCTTAGGTTTAGCCCTTGGTTTCAGTTGTTCCAGTTTCTTGGCTGCTGCCTCAATAGCTGCAGCAGCTCTCAGCAACTCATTCTCAGCAATAACTGTTGGGTCTTCAGGATCCACCCACTCTGTGCCTAAAGAATGAACATAAAAAGTTATGTAAGAAACTGATCACCTGAAATCATCATCTTGAAAGTTTCCTTGTAGCTTAGGCCATGTGCACAAAATATTTCCAAACTTTTCATATGTGCATGTTGTAACTGGGCCTAGTAATGCCAACAATTTGCCATTTATTGGCAATGTGCACAAGACATTTTAAGAAAGCATAATGGCCGTTGAACCCAATTCATGCTGTACTTAACTTTTAGCACTGTCATCTGACAGCAATCCCAGCTTCAACAGCAACATTGTAAATAACATGGCACTAGTGTGCCAGAGACATGGTAACCCACATCGCCAGACATCAAAGAAGGTCTGGTAGCCAGAAATGAAAGTCTTAATCATGATTCAATTTTTTCCTGATTACACTTCTGTGAAGTGCCGAGGGCCATTTTCTACCTTAAAGGCGTTATCTAAATGCAAGTTGTTGTCGGCTCTCAAAACAGTTGTGCACATGCATGCCTGTGTTGACTTGAGGACAGGAGCCAAAGTATTGTGAAAAGCACAGGTTGTGCAGTTTAAAGAAGTGGATAATTACTCTTAATCTGAACTCTTAACTTCTCAACATGCTACCCTGTCTCCCCCACCAGCCACCCCCCACCGCCATGCTTTCTAACATGCTTCCAACTTTTCTCTTCCTTCCCAACCTCATGATATTCACTGATCCCTACTGCTCATACTTGTAGCAAGAGATCTAATGGGAGGTGGGGTTAACAAAGTCTCCTTTGAAATTCAAATCCGGAGTAATGTTCTGCAATTCTCTTCATCAGGAATTTGTAGTTCGCATTACAAGTTGGAAGCAGCCAGCAAAGGAGTGGGGAAGGGAATTTAGAAACACATCTGGAAGGTACAAGAGAGACTTGTGAGCATGTGGATGGAAGGCGTAGATGGGGAACCATCTGCTTAGGTGCTCAGGGCATAAGCAGCAATGTGAGCCACATTACTGGAAAATGCAGAAGGAACTTGAGTCAACCCATGTTATACTTGACTCAGGTATTGTTTTATTTTAAAAACTATATACAGAATCTGGATGCAAAAAGGAGTAGCCATTTTATTCCTGGCAGTTTGCTGAGAAAATTCACCCAATTTATTATTTTTAAATTAAATTTGTAATAATTTTAATTTTGTTGTAATCAATCCAGATGATCATAGCATCAGTAAAAGCCCTGTGTTTTCCACACCTACAATGAAAAGGCTTTTTAAACTATACGGAACGTAACTGCCAGTCTGTAATAGGTTAACACCAATCATAGAAAACTCAACATAGAACTGCCACAATCCACAACTAAACAAAACCTCCAGCACATTATAAGATTATCTACTTCAGCACAGTTTCCTCCAGGCTTTTGAGGCTGCAATAGTTTCACTGAAAAATTCCATATAAAGTCAGTCAGACATTTAGATCTGTAAGATGATGACATCATTACAAATCATGTGTTGGTGTATCCTACAAAACTGTCTGTAAAACACCATCAAATTAACAGCTTTTAAACTTATTAGATTAATTCAGTACAAAGGAATTTCTGGTGTATAAATTCCCGTTGTATGTGTTTTTAAGATCCATTGCACGACTGTACAATGTTACAGTCAAAACATTCATTTGGTTGCTTTGGAGTATACCCAATTCCTTCATTTTGCCAGAACAAATGGCTGATGTATGAGTCAGCACTTAGGATACAAAATTTTAAAAAATCCTTCCAGCTTAAAAAGAGACTATAAGGATTATTTTATTTGGATTGCTTGCTCAAATATAAATAAATATAAATGAAAGGATAAAATGTGATTTCTTGAGCAGAGGGAAGGGAATCAACAGTAAAACCAATACATAAACTCTACAACAATTTGATAATTCCTTGAAAATGTCTCAATTATTTGAAGTTCAATTATCCAAGTCTAATCAATTATCCAATTGTTCCCTTTTGCTTTGCCTCGATTCTTTGGCATCAGAGGTTTTTATTCTCATTTGTATTTTTTCCTCTCCCCCATTTTTCTTTATCTCTCTACCTGCTCAGTTATTTTATTTTCTCTTCACACCCCCTACCACCCCCAATTCCTTCTCTGTCTGCAAACCAGGAAATGGTGTCGCAAGTGTCCAAAACTTATGATTGAGGATTCCTCCTCCCCTCATGATTATTCATGGTAGTGCCTATTCATCATGTGCAAGCTTGGGCAGCGAGTGTTGACAAGGTTTTTCACTATAAAAAGGCATCAAGCAGAATCTAATCCAGTTATCACTTTTCAGTGACACAAACAGTGGGTCACTGGGTAATGATCAGGAGTAGAATCACTAATGTCCTTTTCCTTCTGCTAAAAACACTCCCTGGCCCAGTAACAGAGGCCAATGGTATCACCACAGCCACTCCTGATCAGTTTTTTGTTTCTTAACCTGTCACATTACCACCTTCCTTGCCTTGCACCATCATCCCTTTTGTCATTTAATCACTCTTTCCCACCACCCGATCACAGACCTTCCCTTTTGTTCTTCCCGCCCGCCCTGGTTCTGTACTCGCTCAAAAACTAACTCTCTTAACATCTTCCGGTTCTGACAAAAGGTCTTCGACCTGAAACGTTAACTCAGTTTCTTTCTCCACAGATGCTGCCTGACTTGCTGAGCTTCTCCAGCAATTTTCTGTTTTTATTTCAATATCACCACCATCCTGGCTAAGATTGACTAACTCAGCACCAAACAGCACCATCAATATGAGGCATACTTGGTCTCTGTGAGCCAAATGGGTGGCTCTAAATATCATTAACAGTAAAATATGATGAATATGACTCTATTCAGCTATTAACATTATGTGGCTGTCCATGAAGATTTTCTTTTAAACTGCATTTTAAGCAGTGGGTTGAAAGCTGCTGTTTTGTACCCAGGTCAGATCACCATTTGATGGGACAATGCATTAGAGCTCAACATCCAACTAGACGTAATCCATGCCATGTGCTTTATTCAAATCTACTTATTAAAAAACACTTTTTCTTTACACGTCAACAATGATTCCTGTAGGTCCAAGAATTTAATTAAAATGCAAAAGGTTTTTCTTACCTTTCATGGCCTCTGCAGCCTGGATAAGCTCAGTGACAGAACCAGCCACACGTTTTGAATATGCTGCCAGCTGCTGTTTGAGATCCGATGATGGCTTCTGAAGAATCTGTGGAGGAGATCAAGAAGTACTGACTAACAGAGGAAGAAACAGTAATTCAAAAAATAATAGCTGGGCGCTTTTATGGAAAGATATACACACACGCACACACACACACACACTTTTATCACTAACAAGTTTATTATAGACCATAAAATTACAGTAAAGTGACCAGGAATATTGAAACTTCTTCTGATGTAATGTTGTCGACCGTAGCAGCACACATCTCCTTTCCCCTTCAAAAGTTCGAGAGGCCTACAGCATTAATTTTGTAACTTTACTGTGTTTTGCTGAGTACTTTCAAGTGTACGAGAAGCCTCTAGTGGAGCTGAAGTTATACTGCACAAACTTGTGAGGAGGGATCATGATGGCAACATATTAGCCTTTGGGCACTGCGCGGACAGCCAAGGCTCCTAAAATGGAGGGCAGAAAGCGTATGCACACTTCCGGCCGGAACTGCACCACCCACCATATTGGGTTAGGACAAACAAGAGGCGTCCTTTACCCACGCTTGAAACAGGCTTTAGTACCTTTGTATATGCAAATGGAGCCTAACACCTGCTTGAGGTCCCCCTCCAAGATTGGTTTGTCTAGGTTGCCGCGCCATTGCAGGCTGAACTCGGGGAAACCAGCCCTAGGGTTCGTCTGCAACAAAGGTGGCAAGTAACTTACCTGAACGTGGAGCCAAGAGGAGCAGCAGTGCTTTTCCCGACCCCACATTTAACCACTTGTCCGACCGTCGCCCCTCCTGACTCCCAAGTGAATTGATCTTTAAAATTTTTATATAACTCCCATTTTTAAGTTTTCTCCCCAAGTGTAAATGACACATAGTAATCCCTGATCTGGAGGACAAGCAACTGGCACAAGGTGTTAAGTCAAATTCTCCTTCCTATACTGAAGTACTTCATCCAGGTGGCCCAGCTAAAATCAGGAACTCACTTAGTGGTGGAAGAACCCTCATCCAAAAATCCTACACATTTTACTGGTGTTTACAATTTCATACATTAGTGTCTACTATTTCCTAATGTTTTCTTTGTTAAACAGAAGAAAAAAAATAGAAAATGAAAAGAATAAATTTCTCAAATGCACATGTGGTAGAAAATTTCAATATATTAGAAATACAGTACATGCAATTGGCTAGAGATCAGAACACAAGCATGCTGTAAAATATCACAGCACCATTCCATAAACCAGTGCAGTTCAGTCTAATGCTGAAGGAAAAGGCACACAGATGTGCTTACAAATATATCACATTAGTTGTAGGGAGAAGGGAGAGCGATCATTTCACTATTGAAATGAAGTACGACTTCACAGGAGTTAAATTATATAATTTGCTCACATGAAATCATTTTTCAGTTATGAAGATACAAATTGTTGGCACCATATGGACCTCTATTGACTTCTTCAAAACAAGCTCAAAGAACAGAATGAAACCCCCAAAATGGCTAATTACAACACTTTTTCATTTTTACATAACTTAGTCATGGTTAGAGCATGTAACTTATGGGTCTGTCACACTTCTGAAAAGACAACCAGATTCAATAACTTTCGGTAGAATTTATATGTACCAATGTCTGAAAGAGGCATCATTGATAACTAAGGACGGAGATTATGTGATACTTTATAATCCATTCCAGACATGCCTGAAGAACAGCTTAAAGGCACAGACTTGCTTCATGATATGGTTATACATTTAACCTAATTCTGAACTACCCACATAGATCTAGGAAATGATTCCACTCAAAACAAGTTTTTGTAGGAGGATCTACAAAGTAATATATTGCATTGAGCAAAAACCAGACTGCTAAAATGTAGTTGTAAATTAACAAATTAGCACTAAATCATATTGTTCTTTTCTGTTCAGTTACTTCTTCTTTTAACTAATTGCCCTTTGGTATAGATCATATCAGATCCACCACCGTTCAGTGTCCTATTAAGCATTCCAAGACATTATGCGGTAAGCGGTCATTAGTTTTCAATGTGGTAAACAGGATATAGGTTTAGTCCCTCCAAGGGCAATACAGGGTGGTACAAGAACCATGAATTTGCACATATTTGGCAGCACCAGAAGTCAGTTGCTCTGCATTACATCATGGCAGCACTGCACTGTCTGTAGGAAGGATTAATTCCACGCCTCTTCTCAAATTCAAATTCTCTATATTTGGACAAATTCATGCATAACATTCGAGCACAGCCTGGCTACTAGTGCTCCTGTGACTCAGGCTACTCACCGGCTTTGAAATAAAGCAGAAAGTGAAGGAATATGTATGAAATGTGGGAGGAAAAAAGAACGTAAGTAATTCAACAAAGGTATAACATGACTAAGCAACAATATAGCCAAGAAATGGAAAAGATGAAGACTCGACTGAACAAACGGATTTGGGCCAATTTTAAAAAAAAATCCTTAGATTATTCTTTTGAGGACCAGAGTTTAGTTCCTAATAATGTTGAATATTACCATACACACAGGAACAGATGCCTTTATGCTTGATTGTATTCCAAAGAAAACAGATTCTCACTTTTTTATAAACATAAATTGCTCAAAAGAATCAAACAGATGTTCAAGCTCTTCCTCCGATGAGAAATTGTATATATACTTGAAAAGGCTAAATTTGCAGGGCTTTGGGGGAAGAGTAGGGGAGTGGGACTAATTGGATAGCTCTTTCAAAGAGACGGTACAGGCACGATGGACCGAATGGCCTCTTCCTGTGCTGTATGAGTCTATGAAAAAGCCATTTTTTAAAAAAAAAAGCAGCTAAAATTCATGTAAACTTTGAAAGACTTTTTTTTGTATATTTTAAGCAATGAGTCCAGAACTACCTGATTACCAAATTAGTGAAACAGTCATTTAAGCATTTAAACCACAAAATACATTTCACGGTTACTTACAACAAGTACATGTTCCAGTAGAACCAGGTATCCCTCGGAACATTCTTTGCCAAAACGAAGGGCCCGGGTACGGACATCGTTGGACACTTCTGGGTGATAGGCTGCTTGCTATAAAAACACAAAGTGTTAAAGGTTGTTAATTATCGGCTTTTACTCTCACAGGAGCCTTCTATGGGGCCTTCATTTTCAGTTTTTCAAGCACCACCTCCCAAAAATGTGTTTTTCTTCATTTTTGAAGTGAAAAAAATCAGTATTATGAAGAATACAAACTTTTGCATTTATTCTTTTACTGGTTATATAGTTTTAAATCTGTTCCCCATTATTGTAGAGGATAGAGGAGACAATGCTGCAGAGTATACCAGATAGTGTTTGTGCAGAGGGGATAAGAGACAACACTACCAAGTACACTAGTTATTTCCAGCTAAAAGATAATAGAACGAAATGTCACGAGACTATAAAACAGATGATTTCATGAAATAGTAATGGTTGCCAATTTGGGTGAAAATCAGTAAAAACTGCTTAGGAATAAATTTTAAACTTAGGAGAAGTTAGTGAGTTTTGAATTTACCAAAGAACTTTTACTTCTATCTAGATACTTTCGCCCACTTAATTCAATATAAGAGTTGGGTGACAAATTCATCACCTCATTTCCTCCTCCAACTGGTAGATCAGACCTGTTCGTGACCACTTTCAATGCTGCTTTACTACTAACCAACACGAGACACATCTGCATTAGGGAAAGCTAACTGGCGCTCCAAGGTGATAATATCCACATGTCCACCATACCAACTGTCTCCAATTCAGAGCCTGGAGGAGAATTCATTCATTCTCAACAGTAGTTAAGTGTTGAAGTCAACAGTAGGATTCCAACAAGGCCATTATTGAAGCAGCACACTGCCACTGTACCATGACCATCCATATACGCTATCAATTTCAGCTATTGCTGTGGAGTCACTAACAATTCAGTTATTAATCTCTTCTTTGCTCTTTGATTTAGTTAGTTGTGATGGTTAGTTTATCTGTTTAACAACAACATATAAAGAACGCCTGATCTGATTAGCACGATAAAAAACTTATTTCCTTAATAATGGTCTTACAAAAATGAACTTTGATGATGACGTGGCAGTCCTCGAGTAGGTTTCCCACCCTCCGAGGCTGCTCTAGTGATATCAATCACGAGGAGTCGCCTTGTGTAGCTCCATCGCAAACAGCCAGGGATTTCATTTCAGATTGACCGAGAGCCAACCAATCCCAGGAAACCACGGTAAAGGCTAGGAAATCTGCATTCTAATTCTACAAAATAGTTTCCTGGAGTTAGACAGCTCCCAAGTGGCTCTCGGGTCAGTTTGACCTTGTACCTTCTCCCACAGTTTGCAATGAGCCTGTAAAAATTGTTAAAAGAAATTTCTATGACCAATGTTGCCTTCTATAAATAGCGGGAATACTTCGAATAAAAAGCACTCTCCTGTACGTTCCTTTTCTTTAAAGCAGAAATGCACAAACAGCCATCTTCTTCTGTAGGTTCTTTTCTATGTATGCTGAACGAATACATCATGATACATTGGCTATTAGATACCTTACAAGAATGAAGCATCTCTGCGATAGCTTTGCGACTAAGGTTGGCAGTGGCAATAACATCCTCTTGACGACAGGAGTTTCCTGCTGCCACAGCTTTAGCAGTGGCGGTGGTAATGCCTTTAGTCATACGGATAAATTCTTCTGGTGTCGAAGTTTTAGGTGGTGGATTTGCCGACGAAAATACCTGAAGTAATAAAACAGGAGTTTAGTGAAGATGATAAGTTTTTAGTTTTACAATGCTTTAATTGCACTTTTTGTACCTTGACACATATGGAAGAACTGTATACCAGTTTTTATTGACTGTCTATACTCTTCCTCACAGATGAAACTTTACATTTAGAATACCGAGAAGTCAGATCTTTTCACAACTTTTAAGTTATTCCTCTTTAAGAAATGTGTGAAAGTTCCTCCTTCCCATAAAACAATCTCAGTTGACAAAGAGAGGCAAGAACCAGAGGCGAGTTGATTTTCTAGAGGCAGTGGACTATTCACTGCTCTTATGCTTTCTATATAAGAACAGTTCAACTACCTGTCCACTCTGTTGGAGAATGGTTCAGTGTGGTGGCTACAGTAATGTAATAAACAGTAAAGTACACCCATTTCTATGCTATCTAGCAGTCTGGAGTCCAAACCTATCTGTACACTGTGTGGAACATTGTTAGACTAACTTGTAATGCCTGTATTGTAAAATATTTGATAGATCACTTCCATTTTCAGCTCAACTATTTCTCAACCTTACACATGAATAGTTTTTAAAAAAATAAAGTGATGCTGCCACTAAGCCATTTCGGTTAAAATTCCGAGGTTCGATGCTCAGTCTGTATTGACTTCGGGGAACGCAGCTGGGCACGATCATCGGCCTCACTGAGGGGTAGGGAGGGAAAGAGAATCAGCCAGGGTTCTCACTTCCAAATGCTATCCAGTGAGAAGGCTACATGCGTGGATGTCAGATGAGAAGATCAGGCTTGGTTTTCATGCTTATCAGTTGACTAGTCTGTCAACATTGTCCAGACACATGTGCAAAAAGAATGGCCAATTGTTTGAGGCACCAAATGGTGGCTGCCGTCTAAATTGTGCCCCAGCTAAAATCAATGCCTACAGGAGAGAACTGGAAAACAGATTAAAAAGACAGAACTCACCCTTCTTTCCCCCCCACCCTTCCTCCCCCCCACCCCCACAAGTAAAGCTGCGAAGCAATCAACATGTAACAGCCAAAGGCTAACAGAGGGATCAGTGCACACAGGCACACAAGTTGGGCCACACACATTCTAGGTTAAATACTAAATATCTCTGAATACCCTCTATTTGGTCTATATTAGTCAGCTGCTCATCTCCCACCCTGGATTTACAATAAAGGTAAAAGAAAAGTCAGGGTGGGGCCCGATTTTCAGTTCTTACGTATGGAAAATTTCTAACTGAACAAAATTCAGTGCCATTGTGAATAGCTTAAAGCATGCAGAAAGAAAATGTGACAGAGCTAAAAGTCTACTAGTAGTTTCACAATATTGGTCATACAAGTTACACTGTTTTCTATAGACACTAACCAATACGAAGTACATTTTCTGGACGTAATACAAAGGTAATGACAGCAAAATGGTAGAAATATTATTAGTCTCCCTGGTAAATACTGAGGTAAAGTAACAGGTGGGCATGACATTAGAAGAAAAGATCAAAAAAGATATAAAGACATTTAAGATAGAAAGGGGGGGGGGGAAAGATAATTGATAAACTAATCAAACTTAGAGAGGATAAAACCCCTGAACTGAATGGATTAAATTATATTAACAGTGATACTATTACAAATATATATAAAAATTCATTAGAAAAGGGAATAGTGCCAGGGGACTGGCGGACAGCTAATGTGATTCCTATATTTAAAGAGGAGAATAGAACCAGTCCAGGGAACTATAGGCCAATTCGTTTAACGTTGGTGGTAAGACAGTTAATGGAATCCTTACTCAAAGATGTAATAACAAAAATCTAGAAACTGAAAATATAATTAAGAATAGTTAGCACAGATTCCAAAAGGGAAGGTCATGCTTGACCAACCTTATTGAATTCTTTGAAGAAGTAACAGAAAGGGTAGACAAGGGTAATGCAGTAGATATAATATATTTGGATTTTTAAAAGGCCTTCGATAAGGTACCGCATAGTAGGTTCATGACTAAGGTCAGAGCATGTGGAGTCAGGGGCTAAGTAGCAGAATAGATAACAAGCTGGCTACAAAACAGAAAGCAGAGAGTAGGGGTTAAACGTAGTTACTCAGACTGGCAAAAGATGGGAAGTGGTGTTCCACAAGGATCGGTGCTGGGACCACTGTTGCTCACCATTTACATAAACGATTTGAGCTCGGGAATTGGAAGTACAATTTCAAAATTTGTAGACGACACCAAATTGGAGGGGTATAGTTAATACCGAGGAGGACGGTGACAAAATACAGGAAGACATTAATAAACTTGCAGAATGGGTGTGTAATTGGCAAATGAATTTCAATATAGATAAGTGTGAGGTATTACATTTTGGTAGGAAGAATAAGGGGGTCACATACTGCTTGGATAATGAGAGTCTAAATGGGGTAGAGGAGCAGAGGGATCTGGGGGTGCAGATGCACAAGTCACTAAAAGTAGTGACGCAGGTTAATAAGGCCATAAAAATTGCAAACAAACTGCTGGGGTTCATTTCTAGAGGGATAAAATTGAAAAGCAGAGATGTTATGTTAAACTTGTATACAACCTTGGAATACTGTGAACAGTTCTGGTCTCCATATTATAAAAAGGATATAGAGACACTGGAGAAGCTGCAGAAAAGATTTACTTGGATGGTATCAAAACAGAGAGGTTATACCTATCAGGAAAGATTGAGCAGGCTGGGGCTCTTTTCCCTAGAGGTCTTTAAAATTATGAATGGGTTTGATAGGGTAGACGTAGAGAAGATGTTTCCACTTGTAGAGGAGATCAGAACTAGGAGCCATAAATATAAGACGGTCACTAATAAATCCAATGGGGAATTCAGGAGAAACGTCTTTACCCAGAGAGTGGTTAGAATGTGGAACTCGCTACCACAAGGAGTAGTTGAGGTGACTAGCATAGATGCATTTAATAGAAGCTAGATAAACACATGAAGAAAGGAATGGAAGGATATAGTGATAGGGTTAGAAGAAGTAGGGAGGGAGGAGGCTCGTGTGGAGCATAAACTCCAGCATGGACCAGTTGGGCTCAATGGCTTGTTTCTGTGCTGTACATTTCTATGGCAGGAAGAATGAAGAGAGGCAATATAAACTAAAGGGCACAATTCTAAAAGGGGTACAGGAACAGCCAGATCTTGGGGTGTATGTACACAAATAGTTGACAGTGGCAGAGCAGGTTGAGAGAGCAGTTAAAAAAGAATACGGGATCCTGGGCTTTATAAATAGAGGCATAGAGTACAAATACAAGGAAGTAATGATTTTTTATTATTATTCGATCATGGGATGTGGGTGTCGCTGGCGACGCCAGCATTTATTGCCCATCCCTAATTGCCCTCGAGAAGGTGGTGGTGAGCCGCCTTTCTGAACAGTCCATGTGGTGAAGGATCTTCTACAATGCTGTTAGGAAGGGAGTTCCAGGATTTTGACCCAAGGACGATGAAGGAAGAGTGATATATTTCCAAGACGGGATGGCGTGTGACTTGGAGGGGAACGTACATGTGGTGCTGTTCCCATGTGCCTGCTGCCCTTCTCCTTCTAGGTGGTAGAGATTGTGGGTTTGGGAGGTGCTGTCGAAGAAGCCTTGGCGAGTTGTTGCAGTGCATCCTGTAGATGGTACACACTGCAGCCACGGTGCGCCGGTGGTGAAGGGAGTGAATGTTTAGGGTGGTGGATGGGGTGCCAATCAAGCGGGCTGCTTTGCCTTGGATGGTGTCGAGCTTCTTGAGTGTTGTTGGAGTTGCACTCATCCAGGCAGGTGGAGAGTATTCCATCAAACTCCTGACTTGTGCCTTGTAGATGGTGGAAAGGCTTTATGGAGTCAGGAGGTCAGTCACTTGCCGCAGAATACCCAGCCTCTGACCTGTTCTTGTAGCCACAGTATTTATATGGCTGGTCCAGTTAACTTTCTGGTCAATGGTGACCCCAGGATGTTGTTGATGGAGGATTCGGCGATGGTAATGCCATTGAATGTCAAGGGGAGGTGGTTAGACTCTCTTGTTGGAGATGGTCATTGCCTGGCACTAAAGTAACTTTATAACCTTTATAAAACACTGGTTCGGCCACAATTGGAGTGTTGTGTCCAGTTCTGGGCACTGCACTTTAGGAAAGATGTGAAGGCCTTAGAGACGTTGCAGAAGAGATTTACTAGAATGATTCCAGGGATGAAGGTGTTCAGTTACGTGGATAGACTGGAGAAGCTGGGGTTGTTCTCCTTGGAGCAGAAAAGGTTGAGGAGATTTGATGGAGGTATTCAAAATCATGAAGGGTCTAGATAGAGTAGATAAAGAGCAACTGTTCCCATTGGCGGAAGTGTCAAGAACCAGAGGACATAGATTTAAGGTGATTGGCAAAAGAACCAAAGGTGATATGAGGAAGAACTTTTTTTTAATAAATACAGCGAGTGGTTAGGATCTGGAATGCACTGCCTGAGGGGGTGGTGGAGGCAGATTCAATCATGGCTTTCAAAAGGGAACCGGATAAGTACTGGAAAGGAAAAAATTTACAGGGCTATGGGGATAGGGCGGGGGAGTGGGACTAGCCGGATTGCTCTTGCATAGAGCCAGCACAGACTCGATGGGCCGAATGGCCTCCTTCCGTGCTGTAACCTTTCTATGATTCTATGTAATTCTATGTAAATACCCGCCAAGGACAAAAACAGCAAGATGATTTAATAAGATACGAGAGAAGAAGAAACATCTGACGTCTTAATTAGGCACCGGAATCGCGAATTGTTTCAATGATGAACAGCATTTGCCATTATAAAATGTGACAATGTGAAATACATACTGCAAGTTCCTGACGGATGTGCTCAATAGTAGCTTCGAGAGCTCGTGTGCCTCTAGTGGCTTCATCTTCTACAGCCTTTACAGTCTTCAGCAGTGAGGTCACATTGGTCACCATAACCTAACAGGATGCAAGCACTGGATATTAGTCTAAAATCAAAAAGGTAAAGTTTAATCTTTTTATTGAATAACTGTCAACAAAAATTCCACCTTCAAGTAAAGGGTACTCTTAATATAATTTCATTCTAAAATCTCAAGTTAGTGTTGATGGAAAGATTTCTGCTGAAGTTTTGATTTGTGGGTAAATATCTAAGGTAGCTGGGAGACAAAATCTTTTGTTTTTATAAATACTCAAGATAAAAAAAAGAGCATTAATCTCACAAAGATCACCTCAAATGCAATAATTAATGTTCATCTACCATTGTACACTGTTTTGAAACTTGCCCACAGTACAAAATAGATTCCATTCACGCAATGTAAAAGACAAATTCTGTCAGCCACACATAAAACAAGTTATAGCAAGAGGTTCACTGTTTTACAGGTGGAGAGGAAGCTGCAAACAATAGGCACTGTAACAGATAGCGGTTACTGTTGACTTTATCCGGATTTACAAGTTTTACAGGTGGATAAGGTGGTCGAGAAGGCATATGGAATACTTTCCTTTATTAGCCGAGGCATAGAATATAGGAGCAGGGAGGTTATGCTGGAAATGTATAAAACACTGGTTAGGCCACAGCTCGAGTACTGTGCACAGTTCTGGTCACGTTACAGGAAGGATGTAATTGCACTAGAGAGGGTACAGAGGAGATTTACGAGGACGTTGCCAGGACTGAAGAATTTTAACTATGAGGAAAGATTGGTTAGGCTGGGGTTGTTCTCTTTGGAACAGAGGAGGCTGAGGTGTGATTTAATTGAGGAATACAAAATCATGGAGGTGCCTGGATAGAGTGGATAGGAAGGACCTATTTCCCTTAGCAGAGAGGTCAATAACCAGGGGGCATAGATTTAAAGTGATTGGTAGAAGGATTAGAGGCGAGCTGAGGAAAAATGTTTTCACCCAGAGGGCGGTGGGGGTCTGGAACTCACTGCCTGAAAGGGTGGTAGAGGCAGACACCCTCAACTCATTTAAAAAGTACCCGGATGGTCACCTGAACTGCCATCACCTACAAGGCTACGGACCAAGTGCTGGAAAGTAGGATTAGGCTGGGTGGCTCATTTTTGGCCGGTGCGATGGGCCGAATGGCCTCCTTCTATGATTCTATTCCTTAAGGTGATGGCTTCATAAGTAAATTTCTACGTGCAGGGAATAATGTTTAATGCAGTTTAATAACCATTTTGCCTTCAGACACCACGTTTTTGGGTTATTCAATCAACTGCTCACGGAACACAAGTACCAGTGAAGCGGCTTAATTTTAGCACAAAGCTGGTGATCTTTCAAAGTTTTACCTTCCAAATTAAGCAAAACCCCCTTCTTTCATGAAACATGCAACTTGTTTCATATTATTTAATACAGGCTTGAATCCATTTCCTTTAACATGTTATTTAGGGTCAGGTTGGCTAGTGAGATGTTGAGCAGAATAGTTCAAAGGTCAGAACTCATTCAAAACGATGAGAGCAGTTTCATTAATGGTTGATAGCAGTCTCTACCAATAGCTCAGTGGATAAATTATTAATGATGTTTGCTTCTTGATGGCTTCTCTTCACGCACCCCACCTGGTCACCTCCATTATATCCCAAGGTTCCATCCTCGGCCACATTTTTTCCTTATTGGCATAATATTCCTTGATATTATGTATAGGCATATCCATATTTCTTGACTCTACAATTATCTCTGTGCAGTCAGACTGCCTGTCCGACATAGCCATTGAATTTTAGGATGATCAAAGCCATCTATTCAGCCCCTGGGAAAAAAAAAATTGGCATCCTTGCCAATGACTTGCCACCCTCCCTAGCTGCTCACTCAGGATGCACCAGATAGTCTGCATCAGTGTCCTGCTCACCCAATGATGAGTTTCAAACCTCATATCCTGGCTTTACAAACAACTTAATTCCAAACACCCTCTTTGCTGATCTCCCAAGCTCTTACATAAACTCCAAAATACCACTGTCCTCATTTTGTTCCGCACTAGATCTGCATACCCATCACTCCAATGCTCACCAACTTACACTGCCCCCCCACCCGATCACCATTTAAATCGATTTTGAAATCCTCACCCTTTTCTACTAATCCCCCCACAGCGTTGCCCCAAACTATGTGACCTTCTCCACCCTTATGACTAATTCTGAGCCCTCCATTCCTCTAACATTGACCTGTTGTGCATTGCCCCCTCCCTCTATCCTGCCATTGATGGCAGAGATTTCAGCTGTCTCAGCCCTACTGTTACTCCCTTCCTAAACTCCTTCACTTTGCTTCCTCTCTCCTTGCCTTTAAACACCTTCTCATAACCTTCTGAATTGACTATGCCTTTGGTTACCTCTCCTAACTCCACCACTTATTAACAGTATCTATTTTTATTCCGTTAAAGTGCCTTGGGATTTTTTTTTTAAGGTTAAAAATGCTACATACATGCAAGTTTACATATGCCGACTGATCTCTGCTCACTGGGTCAGCGAATTGGGGAACTGTAAACGGCCTTATTGGTTGTTGGCTAGGGAGAACAACCAAATGGCTACTAATGATCATTGAACTGTATCCCATTGTGAGTTACTGTCTTCAGGAGAAATATTGGGGGTGGGGGAAAGAACAGTTGCTGTTTGATTTTGAATCGCACTGAACATTGATATTTATTCTATAACTACCTTGGCAGCGTTCTTGAGTTGATACATGGATGGATCATCTGAAGCTTTTCCTGATGCTCCTTTTGTGGCACTAATAAGATCTCCCAGGGCCTTTGCTACATCTTTCACTGCATTGATTAGTACAACCTGAATAAAGCAACAATATGACAGTCTGATTACAAATGAAATAAAGTTTTTTTTTTACACATTAGATCAAAGAACAAGTGCTTTTTTAATGACTCCTTCAAAAAAGAAAAGCCACCTAACAGCAACCAAAGCATCAACTTACAGCCATTTCAATTTCAAATGAAATGGAATGAAATGACCCAGCTGAATTAAAAATCCAGCCTTACTGCTAGTTGCATTACCATGATGCTAAAATACTACTGCTCTAGTAGAATTGCTCTGGCAAAAGTGAATTGACATACGACATTCACTGAACTGCATCATAAAACTGGATTAGAGAACAACATATGTAAATCCTACAGTAGAAGGTATTTATTTAAAAATACTGCAATGTGGATTGACTTCATTTATCTTTTATTTGAGGACATGTTGGCAGAACACTCAATGCACCTGTTTTAAAATGGAAAGCAGAAAATATATGTGGCTTTTGTAATGACTTATAATAAACTAATGTTAGCGGATTAAAATTACACAATCATAATAATCATAAATGATCATTCAGGAGCTTATGCAATAGAAAGCCTGTAAAAATATAGGGAAAAACAAGAGACCTGAATTTAAATATGCTGGTACAACATGTGAAGTAAATATACAGGCATTGTCCTTTTTAACAGATAGCCTGTATCAGTGGGCCGTGTCACAGAATGGGGGTGGGGCGGGGTGAGTGTTTAAACTATTGCCGTGACTAATAATCAGTCTGGCTGATTTCAGCTAGGTTGTTGGACATACACTAAGAAATGTCGTTCTGCTTCCAGCTGAACTTCTTCAATCTTGGAAAGAGTTAGGGAATATTCTAAATTACCCACCAGAGCCCAAGGTCAACAGGTCAAGTTATAAAAAGGATAAAATAACCTGTGTTTCAGGATCATCTGAGCCCAAACTTGCAGCTCCTAATTTCACCACCTCAGCCAGTCGAGTAATAGTGACAACTGAGGATTGTGCCGCATGTGCTAACTTCTCCTGACTTGCAGCGGCTCCAGATACAAGCAGCTTTGTGTCTTCCACCAGAGCTTTAGCAGTTTTCAGAATGTTCTCCCTAAAATGATTACAAAAGATTAAAGACAAAGGCTAGGTCTCTAAAATATTTAGCAATACAGTTGTGAATGTGATGATTTTTTTTGTTCTTTTTAAGATACAATTCATAAACATGCAATTATAAAAACATGGACACTCTCCAAAACACATCAAAAGACCATGGGCCTGGTCACTTCAGATGAGGAGATCAGGCCAATGTCTGATCTCACAAGCATCAAATAGCTGAAAAACAAAGTTTTAGAGGCTGTATTCAGTCAATCAGAAGCCAATTTTAACAAATGTTATAATAAGAAATTAGGATAAACATGCATTTATATAGCACCATTCATGTCCTCAGGATGCCCCAAAGCATTTTACAGCCAATGAATTACTTCTAAACTCTAGTCACTATAGTTTGTAGGCAAATGTGGCAGTCAATTTGCACACAGTGAGGTCCCATAAACAGGCAATGACGTGAATGATCAGTTAATTTTGTTTGTGTTGTTTGCTGAGGGATACATGCTGGCCAGGATACCAAGAGAACTCCCCTGCTCTTTTTCAAATAGTGCCATGGCATCTTGTGTATCGACCAGAGGGCAGATGGGGCCTCAGATTAATGCCTCTTCCAAAAAAAATAGCACCTCCTACAATGTAGTACCACACTAAAATGCCAGTTTAGATGATGTGCTCAAATCCGGCACTGGGGCTTGAACCCACGACCTTCTGACTGATGATGCTAGCGTGCTACCACTGAGCCAAAGGTGACACAAACTATTTTCAAACATTAATTAAAAGAAAACCAGATAGAAAATTTAGAATAGAGCAGTAACAGCTTATACCTGCTAAGAGTATTATTGTTACAATATTACGGGTCATTTTACTGTCATGGTGAGTGAGCTAAAATATCAAGACTGGCCAATCCAGGGAGTCCAGAATTCCCCAGATCAATCAGTGGTATAAGGATTACATAAAACATCTCACAAACACCATTATGGAACAACACGGAACTACAACAGGAATTAAATATCTTTGCTTGACTGCACTCTTCAGCAAACTGGATTCTGCCCAGGGGTTGGTGAAATGGAGCTTGTATAATAACTTAACAAAATGTACAGACTGGTTTCCTAAGTGACACATTATAAAACTTGCCTAATGGAAATACCAACATCACTTCTACCTAAGATCTGTAAGACACTGGTTGGTGTGTCATTTTGCTTTCATTCGGAGTGAGAGGAGATAGGTTCACCTTTATGATTTCTGGATCTATACAAGTTACCTTGGCTTTATGTTCAACTTCAAGTGAAAACGTACCCCACCCCCGCTGTGGTTGAGAAGTGGGTTGGGAAAATAGAGGAAAATAAAATCAATGGATGAACCCTTCAAGTGGGCACTCAATCTCTGATCAGCTTGAACTGGCAGTGGCCCCAGTGCCATTTTGCTGCTTTTTAGTGAGGGAATGGCTTCTAGTGGGCAATAAATTGCAGTGAGAAGAAATTAACCAGAAATTGTAATTCACCAAATTACTACTAGCACAGTATTTTGTTCTAACCTGTAGAATACAGGGCACTGAATAAAGACATTAGTGGCCCTGTTAGATGTAAGGTACTAAAACTATCTTCCATGAGTTTACCTGTGGTCAGCAAAGGTCTCTTCATTTTCTCGGTTTAGTGTACCTGCTGTAGCGAACATAATGGTTGTGTCCAAATCAGCAATGATACCTGACACAGTACTGGCAGCAGTAATGCAAGCCTGGGTTCCACGGTTTCCTGCCTGCAGGGCTGCCAACACATGGGAAACCTACAAGTGGAAAGAATGAGTTACACAATTTCCAGGTCATAATCCAATATATATGAAACCGACTCACTTGCAACACAGGTGCAATAGCATCACATTCTTTAAAAAAAAATTGAGTGGATTTTCTCAATTGTGGCTTTTGTCAACACACAGTCTTCTACCGCTCAGTTGACCATGACTGTGGGTTTACCTACTACTCAGATTAATTCTACTTACTGATCAGTGTCAAAGTTTGTGATTCTTAGGCCATCTTCCTCAGAAAAGACTTGGAATTATAAGGTCCCAAGAGCTGCTCTCAGTTAAAAGGTGTTAACTTTTCAGGACAGGCCCACGCTGATTAGTGGACACGAATGCAGACATGAGGTATTTAAAATGCATGATGGGTAGTTGTTTAGCAGAGATCCCAAACAATGGCCATTTCATTAGCAATGTATAGCCATTCAGGAAGACGTCTAGCAACTTGGTGTTGATCAACTCTTTTGATCTCTACTGGTCTTTGAAGATTTTTTTTAAAAATCAGGACACCAAAACATTAGTTAGGCAGCAGCAGGCTGCAAGAGGAGAGCCTCTGGCTTGGTCAAGGAGAGCACATCTTCATGTTAAGATAAGGGCTCACCAAAACAGGCTAGCATATGTATGTTATTTATGTATTGTTGTAACAGTACCCAAACAGAAGTTATTCTGATTCTACTAAGTGTGTCTCATTATACTCAGTATTCTGCATGTTTTGTTTACTGTGGAATAAAGCAGCCTAAGAACCAAACCAACTGATGTCACCTTGCCTAATGTTAACTCAGTCCGTCTTTGAGGACATTGAAGGAGTGCGTAAGAAACCTAAGACCCAGACCAGAACAAAAGGAGTTTCACTGTTACACTCCCAGACCCTGCTACCATGCTAGTAGATATGGAGGAATGGGAGTCTACTTCCACAAGTAGATTTTCCAACAACGTTCACCTGAGGAAGGAGGAAGCCTCCGAAAGCTTGTGAATTTAAAATAAAATTGCTGGACTATAACTTGGTGTTGTAAAATTGTTTACAATTGTCAACCCCAGTCCATCACCGGCATCTCCACATCATGACTTCCATAAGAAGTAGATAACCAGACCACTTAAGGGAGTGACTGACGCCACTAGCCAGAGCAGATATCTGCAGCAAATCAGAATTCGTAACAATCAGCCAAGGAAACTGATCTAAGTGCGACAAACTAATCTAGGTCAGTTGTTTCTAGTTTGCCGTCTCAAACAGAAACATTGTCACTTCTGTATGGTGATCCTTTAATGACATGGCTGGCCAAGAACAGATGTAGTCGACTAACACAATGAAGACGAATGATAGGAGATATTGGGAGTCAAGTTTAGAACTAAGCAAAAGTCAATGCATTCCGAACATAGTGAGCCACCCAGTTGCAAGTAGACACACCTTTAACTGAACTGCATGGATTAGTCAGATACTATTCCAACAATTTGCTGTGCTAAAAAAGTTAAATTACAGTACCTGAACGCATATAAAGTTCCACTTCTAAAATGTTCCTTTTGATAGTTCATTACCTTTTCAGAGACTTTCCGGGCACTTTCAATCAGTTCTTTCTTGGTAAAGGCATCGCTGGGACTGCACTGGAGAGCACCAGCTTTGAGAACTAATGAGGCACAATTGTGACCCAGTTCCTGCACACGATTCTTGATATGGTTGCCAATCTAGAAATGGATTTTAAAAACAGATTCTTGGAATACATTGGAAGAGGGTACTGCATAATCAGACTGCCAAAGATTTTTTTTTGTTAATCACAATGCAATAACTCTAACATCCACAAGACTCACTAAAATAAATTAAAAAACATTAGTCAGACTCAGAGCAGATAAAATGTTAGTGCTCTACATTGAGATTTTACCAAATATCTAAATATTTTGGTCACCAAGTCTAAAACCCTAGCAGCATCATTATCAAACAGGTAGCCAAATCATTTAAAACTTGCCAGTGTGGCTCAGTTCCCGCTAGTCAAGTTACATTAGTTGGAAGGAGAAAACAGCCAATCTAAAAACAATGTGGCAATAGCCAATGACAGCAATGTGCAGCTCTGGAAGTTTTCCATAATATCAATTACAACTCATACCTCAAACGCAATCATTTTCTACTACTGTACAAAAGGAAAACTATGGATTTTGCACAGCACAAGAGGGTCTATAGGGATTTGAAAAAAATACTAAGTCGATGTGGACATTATAATAATTGCCATTAAGTATTATTCAAACTATATTATGCACTCAATGTTCAAAGAATGAACTGTACACTAACAAAAAAAATACTGCAAAGATAAGATATAACTGTCTTGGTGTATTAAATCAGGAATGTGTACAATCACAGAGAGTTGTCGACCCATGGAACAAGTTACTGGCACGTGCAGCGAGTGAGGATTTGCTGCAACATTCAAAAGGGAGCCGAGCATGGCTGACGTAACTGTATAGAAGGTGAGTGGGTGGTGGGGGACGTGTCCTGGAATTAGCTTGATCAACTTTGGGAGTTGGAGAGGTATTTTCCAGAGTTTCTTTCCCCTAAATTAGCCTAATTTTTTTTTTTTGCATGGCTGGTTGATGAGTGGGCGGGCGATGGAAGAGGGAGAATAGAAGGGGGTCATGCTATGTGTAAGTGGCACCATGACAGGATCGATGGACCAGTTGGTCCTTTCCAGTCTTTCAACTTTGTATGCACGTATGACATAACATTACAATTGTACAGTAGAAATTACAGTGATACATCAGGTATACACCATGATTTGACAGGTAACACTGCACTATCTTGAGTTACCTCTTCATTTTCAGCAGTTATGGCTGCAGGTTTGGCTTCTTGTGCCAGTTGTCCATAGTCATTGGTAAGCTGGTTGGCCAAAGTTCCCAGCTCATCTGGATTGGTGGTTGTTTTAGTAACCTACGAATAGAATCCAAAATGAGAAACAGAAATTCAAACTCAGACCTAGCATAATGAAGAGGAAACTAAATGAATGGAACCCACCATTTCTTGAACTGTTACAGCAATAGCTTTGGCAGTCTTCACCATGGTGGTCTGGTAGTCAACAAATGAACCCTCTGGTGCACCTGAAGCACTTTCATCGATCTATGTTTAAAACAAAAATACATAGGTTCCTGTCACTTGTCCACATTAAGTGATATATTATTCAATAAAAACAGAACACAGTTATGGATTGCCATCCGTAACCCTCAACCCCTCAGATAATGAAGCAGTCCGTGCCCGCATGCAGCAAGACCTGGACAACATCCAGGCTTGGGCTCATAAGTGGCAAGTAACATTCGCGCCAGACAAGTGCCAGGCAATGACCATCTCCAACAAGAGAGAGTCTAACCACCTCCCCTTGACATTCAATGGCATTACCATCGCTGAATCCCCCACCATCAACGTCCTGGGGGTCACCATTGACCAGAAACTTAACTGGACCAGCCACATAAATACTGTGGCTACAAGAACAGGTCAGAGGCTGGGTATTCTGCGGCGAGTGACTCACCTCCTGACTCCCCAAAGTCTTTCCACCATCTACAAGGCACAAGTCAGGAGTGTGATGGAATACTCTCCACTTGCCTGGATGAGTGCAGCTCCAACAACACTCAAGAAGCTTGACACCATCCAGGACAAAGCAGCCCGCTTGATTGGCACCCCATCCACCCCACCCTAAACATTCACTCCCTTCACCACCGGAGCACCGTGGCTGCAGTATGTACCATCTACAGGATGCATTGCAGCAACTCGCCCAGGTTTCTTCAACAGCACCTCCCAAACCTGTGACATCTACCACCTAGAAGGACAAGGGCAGCAGGCACATGGGAATACCACCACCTGCACTTTCCCCTCCAAGTCACACACTATCCAGACATGGAAATATATCGCCGTTCCTTCATTGCCGCTTGGTCAAAATCCTGGAACTCCCTAACAGCACTGTGGAAGAACCTTCACCACACGGACTGCAGAGGTTCAAGAAGGCGGCTCACCACCACCTTCTCAAGGGCAATTAGGGATGGGCAACAAATGCTGGCATTGCCAGCGATGCCCACATCCCATGAACGAATAAAAAAAACAATTTTTACATTATTTCAAAAAACAGCATAACTACCAATATGCTTTTCTCAAAGTAAAACCGGGAGTTGTGGATACCAATTTACAGGTTTTGACAGTTTTCATAGATAATGAAGAACTAAACTGCTCTGTTTACCACAGCACCTCCAGCATGATATTGATTTCACCTTGTTTATGGCCTGGTTGATAGAGTCCACCATCCCACTCACAACACCTGCAGCACTAGCTACATCACTGAGTGTTCCTGTCAGGTCCTCCACTGCTTCCTTCATCATCTGTACAGACTCATCTAAGGCATCCTGTGTTTGAGCTGCTTGCTAGAAGGGGAAAATAAAATGAACTGAACATGTGCAAATTGATGCTGTATCAGTATATAAAATGTGCAAACTAAACCCATTGTGGAAATTACTATATAATTACATAGTTTTAAAAAGTACTTCACCCCTAAATGGCCAAGCTCTTAATTTTAAGTTTATGCCCCCTTGTTCTGGATTCCCACACCAGCAGAAATAGTTTCTCTATCTCTACCCCATTGAATCCCTTTGTAATTTTAAAGATCTTGATTAGATCATCCCTCAACCTTCTAAACTCAAGGGAATACAAACCAAGCTTATGCAAACTGCACTCAATTTAATCCTTTAAAGCCTTGGTAACATTTTGGTGAAGCTGTACTGTACCCCTTCTAAGGCCAATATATCTTTCCTGAGGTTCGGTGGCCAAAACTGAATGCAGTACTCTGGATGGGATTTCACCAAGTATAACTGAAGCATCACTTTTGTATTCCAATCCCCTTGAGATAATGATTAACAATTCATTAGATTTTTGATTACTCTTTGTGCCTGTACACAAGCTTTTAGTGACCTGTGCACGTGGACACATTATGTATGGAGCTCATTAGCATCCAAGTAGTGTTTTACATTCTGAAAGGACTATTTACTTACATATTACATATTCTCAGATTATAAAACATGGATAATATGAACCTCTGCTACAGAAGTCTCTGCTCCATTCCTACGCTGTAAGGACTGCATGTGCTTAAAACAAGAAGCCTGCATTTGTAAACATAAACCAAATATGGCCACAAGTCTTAATAAATTCCTGAGCATATTTGTTTACCTTTGGATTGCCGCCTGCCTCCTTAGCTGTGTATAGCATCTGAAGTGCAGACTCTGCCAGCGTCTTGGTCTGATCCAACAAATTCATCTGCTGCTGGTGATTGATTGCCTTTGATGCTGCACCGATTGAAGCCATGGTAAGTGGCTCAAAGTAACTTACCATCTGAGATACCTATAAGTTTGTGACACAACACGTCCAACCATGAATCTAAGAAATCCTAATTTACTTCTCAATTTTTCTTTTAGCATAAACTGGCAACTGCTTTTTGTAAGTTAGCACATGAAGTGCTGAACATCGGAGACTATTTTAACTGACACCCGAAAACTTTGGCTTCAAATACCATACAATGCATTATTTTAATATATGGAACAGTGGAATTAATCATATAAAACTTCTTTCTCATTACCACTAGATATTTAAAGAACATAAAGATACAGTACTACATAAACAGACAGCATTGAGTGAACATCTTGTGAACTGGCCAGTCAGAAGCATAATAAAAAATATTAGCATCTTAATAGTATCTCCCGCACATCAGCGCTTTGGGAACTAAAGAATGTTAGCTGCAAATAATTCGAGCAATAACATCAAATCCACACAGAAATTTTACTGTGAGAATAATATGTTTTACAATATGTTGGTTTTTGATTCACAATGAAGCGAAGGCAAATTTTAAATTCAAAAGTATAGTTGTTTTTGTAGTGCTCTTTTAGTTTGGATTCTGGGGGCTGACATCCTTGAGCCAGCTCCCAGCGTTTACATTGCTAAATCTGGCTTCCTTATTCTGATGGCAGACTTGTAGACCCAAGAGAAACTGAGTCTACAAGAGTGCTGCCAGGTTCAGGGGGCTGGATTTAGCAGCGTAAGCAGGAATCAGCTCACGGACATCAGTCTCCAGGAATGCAAACTTAAAAAAATTATCAATACAAAAGTCAGCTATGATTCAAGTATTTTACTTGTGGATGCCAGTCTCTGTTCTCCTTACAGATTGGTTTTACTGATTCACTTCCTCTTCTCCCTGAACTAGCCACAGGGAAGAACACAAGAGCAGTAAGTGTCAACTTTCTGAATTTTGTTTGTAGGGAAGTATCTACTTTGCACCTCCCCAAAACCTCTGACTGAGATCAGGAACTCACCATGTCAGCAATGGAGAAGCAGCATCATATTGCTCTTCAATAGACTGCTTGGCTCATCTGAAGTATCAGTGCAGACATGATGGGTTGAAAGGTCTGTTTCCATGATTCTATGCACTGCAGTATCTCTGTGTTATGTGCTGTGCCCCCATAGCTGCTGGATGCCATGTTTTGCATGTAATAGTTACAGCATTAAGTTTGTACAGCTCTACTTACAGAATTTTAAAAAAAAATATAATCGCACACCCTATATGTTTTGTTACATAGGAAATACCAAGAATCTATTGCCCTGCATGCTACCATTTTACCTTGTGTCCTAATTGTGAGGCCTCAGCACGAGCTGCAGCTGCCACTGGGTCAATCAGATTGCTGATCTCATGGACAGCTCCAGCCATCTGGTCGTGTAATGCCTAATGGAAAATGGGAATAAAAAATAAAACCGTCAGGACAAAACATCTGTTCCAGCTTGGCATTTTTACTGTTCAAGTGGGAGTTCAAGATAACAGAGATTTAAAGAACGAACGAACTTGCGTTTATATAGTGCCTCTTCATGGCCTCAGGAGGTCCCAAAGCGCTTTACAGCCAATTTGAAGTATAGCCACTGTTGCAATATAGCAAACGCAGCAGCCAATTTGCATACAGCAAGGTCCCACAAAGAGCAACGTGATAACGATCAGGTCATCTGTTTATTTAGTGATGTCGGTTGAGGGATAAATATTGGCCAGGACACCAGGGAGAATTCCCCTGTTCTTCTTTGAAATAGTGTCATAGGATCTTTTACGTCCACTTGAGGGGGTAGAAAGTTTAACGTCTCATCCGAAAGACGGCACCTCCGACAGTGCAGCACTCTCCCAGTACTGCACTGGACTGTCAGTCTAGATTTTGTGCTCAAGTCTCTGGAGTGGGACTTGAACCCACAAACTTCTGACACAGAGCAGAGAGTGCTACCACTGAGCCACAGCTGACACCGTTTACAGAATATTAATTGTCACTTGAAAAACTGCATGTTCATTTTTATGTTTACTTTCTCCCCTTTAAAGTGTCTTACCTTCCCCCATCTCCAGGCATGCACTGTGCTCTGGTCACAGGCTGGGACAATCGTAGGTCTCTGGCAATACTGCACAGCAACAATTTGTTAAGAAGCTGGCTAACACGATAGAGTGTGGCTCACCCAAGTTTCCTTCATTCAGGCAAGTGCCTACTCTCAGATGAATTGACCGAGATTGCAAACTTGCCAAATGTGTGTAATGGGTCAATCAAGGACATACACCACGCCTTTGAACTTAGTTACATTTTTGCAGTAAATAAAAACATCAATTGTTTTAATGGAAATTTATCTTAAAACAATAACTGCAATAATATTCAATTAAAAAACTGTGACACAGACGTAATTGAAATACAGAAGATCACTGAGTAAGAAATGTATTTGCTGCTCACCTCTCGAGAGATGTCTTCTCGTGGTGCCAGCTGTTGACTAACTGCTGCCAAAGATGCCTGGTCAACATCCCTGATACATCGATTAAGGACATCAATGGCATCATCACACTCTCTCTGCCCTGGAGCTTTATCTCTGTGAAAGAACAGAAATTAAACATATACTGTGTTGATATCCTGTGATGTGGATTTTACATAAACCCATCTCTAGCTGTAAAGTGATAAGCCTGCTCCAGAATCTTTACATATCCTGTATGACAACAATGTCCTCTGCACATATTGTCATGTGAGGAAAATACTTTTAAAGATAATTTTGATATCTGCATTAGGTTTTTTTTTTGAACTGCTGACTCTGAATGTGTATTTTAAAAGATTTCCAGTCCAAGACAGCCCAAGAGGCTGCAAATTCCTAGTCCAAGCCTGATCACATCAATCAAAGGTAAGATGTGAAGCACATGACTCAAATTTGCAGGACTCTTGAGGTGCACAGTTCCCAAAATCATTGCAAATTTCACACATGAAAAATAAAATTCTTGTGTACTGATTGGAGTTTATTATTGAATTACAGCAAGCAGTACTTTTAAAGTCTATTCTTAAAGAAAGGATTTAACACTCAAACTACCATTTTGCAAAAAGGTTGCATAAAGTGGTGGTGGTGGCAGCAGTGGTGCAGGAAATGATAGTGAAATCTCTACTAAGAATGTATATTACTCCAAAAAAATGTACAATCCTTGAGACAGCATGTCTAAGAGTTTGAATTCCAGCCTTCACTGAGATTTGAATTGAATTAACCTCAACGGTTGCATTTTGCGAACTTGGCAAGACCACCAGATGGAGCACTCCATTTCCAGTAAGAGGGAAAGTTGAGTGCTTCCATCTGCCCTGCATTAGTAGGTTGACCCTTCAATATGGAGCATCATCAATGGCAATCAGATGTCGGTGACCTAAGCCAGTCGCACCTCCTGAGCTAAAGTAACTGCAAGCTTTGCGGCCCATAGCTTTTAAACTAAAAATGACCCTGGAGTGCTTAATCGTGGTGGGAGTGAAAGAGGCAGTAGCAAACATCCGAGTTTTGCATGATATTTAAAAAAAATTAAACTGATTGGATGGTGAAACATGAACAGTTGAACATGTTGAGCAATTTCTATATATGCCATTGCATTATGCATAAAAGGCAAGTTCAGTTAGCACTTCCTGGAATTCAAGTTCAGTCGCAAAACATGGACTAGAACTGTCACACTGTCAGGTATGAATTGTAGGTCTTTGCTAGGAATGAGATCTAATATTAAAAACAGTGAGTCAGATTGGAAAGTCACATATTTAAAAGAAATAGATGCATAAATATATGCATTTCACTGCAGATGAGTCAACAGGTTTGCAATCCATTAAACACACCTGATGTTTATATTCATCTATACACATCCCTATCTTCAAAATCAAGAACTTCGGCAAAACATTTCTACCTTCTAACAGAATTTATTAACCACTCAGATAAAAAATGGCAGTAATTACAAAAATGATGCGATAATCAAGGAGGAAGCATATGTCTCTAAGAATAGAAGAGAGCCAACTTCAGTGATTTGAGAAGGGACCCTGCACAGATGGAATGGAAACAAAGATTGGGCAAGAAAACAGTAAATGAGCAATGGCAGGCCTTTAAGGCAGAGATAGTTCGAGTACAAACCAAGCATATTCCCATTAGGAGGAAAGATAGGGCATCCAAAGCTAGAGCTCCCTGGATGACAAAGGAAACAGAGGTTAAAATAAAAGAGCTTTATGACAAATGTCAGGTGCAGAATACAGTTGAAAACCAGACAGAATACAGAGTGTGCAGGGGAGAATTGAAAAAGGATTTAAGGACAGAGAGAATGAGAAAAGATTAGCAGGTAACATAAAAGGGAACCCAAAAATCTTTTATAAACATATAAAAAGTAAAAGGATAGTTAAAGGAATGGTAGGGCTGATTAGGGACAAAGAAGGCAATCTTCTTGTGGAGGCAGAGGGCATGACTGAGGTGCTGAATGAATACTTTGCATCTGTCGTCACAAAAGAAGGGGATGAAGTTAATATTGCAGTAGAGGAGGAGGGAGTAGAGATATTGGATAGGATAAAAATAGATAGAGAGGAGGTGCCAAATAGTTTGGGATCACTCAAAGTTAACAAGTCACCCGGTCCAGATGGGATGCATCCTAGGTTGCTGAGGGAAGCAAGGGTGGAGGATAGCAGAAGCTCTGACCGCAATCTTTCAAACCTCCTTGGATATGGGAATGGTGCCAGAGGACTAGAAGATTGCAAATGTTACACCCCTGTTCAAAAAAGGGGAGGGGGATAAACCTGGTAACGACAGTCCAGTCAATCTAACGTCAGTGGTGGGAAAACTACTAGAGACCACAGTCAAGGACAAAATTAACTCTCACTTAGAGAAGCATGGGTTAATAAGGGACAGCCAACATGGATTTGTTAAAGGCAAATCGTGTCTGACTAACCTGACTGAGTTCTTTGATGAAGTATCAGAGAAGGTTGGTGAAGGTAGTGCAGTAGATGTGTATATGGATTTTCAAAAGGCATTTGATAAAGTATCACATAACAGACTTATTCGGAAAATAGAAGCACATGGGATTAAAGAGACTGCTGTAACTTGGGTACATAATTAGCTATGGCGAGGAGGCAGAGAGTAGTGGTGAATGGATGTTTTACTGACTGGAGAGAAGTATGCAGTGGGGTCCCTCAGGGATCAGTATTAGGACCATTGCTATTCTTGTTATACATAAATAACCTGGACTTGGGTATAGGGAGTACAACTTTGAAGTTTGCAGATGACAAAACTTGGCAACGTAGTAAATAGTGAGGAAGACAGTAGCAGACTTCAGGAGGACAGACAGACTGGTGAAATGGGCAGACAAATGGCGGATGCAATTTAATGTGGATAAGTGTGAAGTGATGCACTTTGGAGAGGCAGTATAATCTAAATGGCACTATTTTTTGTGGGGGGGGGGGGGGGGTGCAAGAGCAGAGGGACCTGGGGGTGCATATTCACAAATCTTTGAAGGTGGTGGGGCAAGTTGTTAAAGCGTAGGAGATACTTGGTTTTGTAAATAGGGCCACTGAATACAAAAACAAGGAAGTCATTCTAAACCTTTACATATCACTGGTTAGGCCTCAGCTAGAATATTGTGTACAATTCTGGGCACCACACTTTAGGAAGGATGTCAAGGCCTTGAAGAGGGTATAGAGGAAATTTACCAGATGATATCAGGGATGAGGGACTTCAGTTATGTGGAGAGATTGGAGAAGCTGGGATTGTTCTTCTTAGAGCAAGGGGGTTTTGATAGAGCAAGTAGGGAGAAACTGTTCCCTCTGGCAAGTGGGTCAGTAACCAGAGGTCTTAGATTTAAAATAATTGTCAAAAGAACTAGAGGGAAAATGAGAAGAAATTTTTTTCACACAGTTGTTGAGATTTGGAATGCACTACCTGAAAGGGTGGTGGAAGCAGATTCCATAGAAACTTTCAAAAGGCAGCTGGGCATGTACTTGAAGAGGACTAATTTGCAGGGTTATAGGGAAATAGCTGGGGTGTGGGATTAAATTAGACAGCTCTTTCAAAGAGCCAGAAGAGACATGATGGACCAAATGGCCTCCTTCTGTGCAGTATGATTCTATGATTCTAATGTGATGGAAGACACAAATCACAAAGGAAGACAAAGCTTAAAGCACAGGCAGGCCGTAGCTTGCAGCCCATGTGACAGATGCTGCAGTTTTTAGCCATGTTTTTGATTTTAATCGTTTGACATATGCATCATATACGGGGCTGACTAATGCAAATCTTGCACCTGGGATTTTTAAAATATGGATGGCTCTATTTCAGAAAAATTATTGGTGACTGTGGAGTTTACATTAAATGCAACATAGGATAGCCCACTGTTCAAAGATGTACCTTGAAAGTGGCAACCCTGGTAATATTGGGGAGAGAGGTGGTCAATAATAGATTTATTAAAATAACTAATGCAAGTGTGTGCTTTTTATAGAAACAGATAGTCCACCACTCCATTGATTTACAATTATAAATGCCGTGCAAAACTTAGAGGCTTACTATTGCCTCTGAACACCAAATAACTAAGATTTTTAACAACAGTATATACAGCTCCTTTAAAGGAGGACATGCGCAGGAGTAGATACTTAAATAGTAGTGGAGTGTACAACAGATGGAACAAACCATAAATTAAAAAAGTGCAGGGAATGTATTACAACATCGTAAAACAATCTGTAAGAGCTTAGGCAATTTAGAGTCATCCAAATCACAGATCAATGTTACAAAGACTTAACACAGTTCCAAGAATTTTTTAAAAAGCAGTTATTAAAGTCAACATTATAGGTAATGGAGATTAAGCTCTGTGTAATGTTAGACTGAAACCAAGTCAAATTGTTATACAAGCGTACTTTACTTTTAAATGCAAGTTATCAAAACAACTTTGTTTAATGAAAATAAATACCTGATTGAAGTAATGAGTTTCTTGATAGAATCAGAGACAGTTCGAGAATGTCCAGCCAAGACAGACCATTTTGGTGGGTCTTTTGGGTTTACAGCAAGGGATCGGGCAGTCTGAATGAGGCCAGTTGAACTATCCAGCATTGTCCTTGCAGCCACGACAATGGGCTCCATGGCATTAAGACCCTGCCACCAAAAAAAAAACGCAAATACATATGCATACATTGTTAAGCAATTAATTGTACTGCTTATACATTGTTTTATGCAACATACCTGTTAAAAGAGCAGTCAATAGTTCAGTTAGAGATTGGACGCCCTCATGTGGGCAAGTGCTGGAAGTTTTCATGTTGACTCCAATGATTAAAAGTGCAATTATACTGTAGCCTTTGCACTGCTGCATTGGTGTCAGTTTAGCATTTTGTGTCAGGTGTGCAACCAACTTGTGTAACCACCTTGAGGTAGCCTTTGGTTTTACACCAACTGTAGAAAAATGTTAAGGACAGTTTGCTCCCCCCAGCAGCTCTTTCTGAAAATTACAGATTTTACAAACTCTTAATTACACATGCATAATTTTGCTTTCCCCTAGAGTGCAGAACAATATAACTTAGTACTGTCTGCTCTCAGTGCTTTAAAAGCAGTTACTGGAGTCCAACAGTACCTGAAGTATAACTGCAGCATTAGAGAAAAAGTATCAAATCCTGTATAGATGATTGGCACTCCTATTCCTTATCAAAATCACCACAGCACTGAATTAGTGATCATCGTCCACAGCTACAAGGTAGATTCCCATTCTATCTCAAACTATGGTTCTCGTGTCATCATTAGCATTCTTTGCTAATGGCCAAGGTATCGATTCAAAGATTTGTTTGTTATGCATTGTTTTAATCGCAGTTGAAGACACTTTATATTCATAATTGAATTAATCAAAACTGCTCATTGGACACCTTCATTACGCCATTAGGATAATTACAGTTCCCTTTCTACATCATGGAACTAACTTGGTTTATACTGTACCTCAGGACTAATCTGAGCTGGAATGCTGGCAAACTCTGGGTTGGAAGCAAAAGCTGTCAGATTCTCTACTGCTTCTATTAGAGGAACTGTTCCAGCACGGCACTTCTCACGGTTCTCGTCTGTGAATGCACCATCGAGAGCCTGTATTTTTAAGAAAAAAGTTTTTTAAAATTGTTCTTGGATTGATAGTATATGCCCAAACTAACTGTCTACTCATTAAAAAAAAGTTACCTTCATTTTATAGATTAGACTGTGCCTACATTTTAGCACCAAAATGTGCCAGTTCTTAGGAACAGGAGTAGGCTATTCAGCCCCTCGAGCCTGTTCCATCATTCAATTAGATCATGGCTGATCTGTATCTTAACTCCATTTAACTGCCTTGGTTCCATAACCCTTGATACCCTTGCCTAACAAAAATCTATCAATCTCAGTTTTGAAATTTTCAATTGACCAAGCCTCAACAGCTTTTTGGAGGGAGAGTTTTCCAGATTTCCACTACCCTTTGTGTGAAGAGGTGCTTCCTGCCATCATCCCTGAATGGACTAGCTCGAATTTTAAGATTATGCCCCCTTGTTCTGGACTTCCCCACCAGAGGAAATAGTTTCTTTCTACACTATCAACTTCTTCAATCATCTTAAACACCTCAATTACACTTAATTACACATGCATAATTTTGCTTTAAACACCTCAATTGAGTAATCTTCTATACTCAAGGGAATACAAGCCTAGTCTATGCAACCTGATCTCATAATTTAATCCTTTTAGCCCCAGTATCATTCTGGTGAACTACGAAGGTCAATATATCCTTCCTGAGCTATGGTGCACAGAACTGAACTCAGTACTCTAAATGGGGTCTATCCAGAACTTTATATAAGTAACATAACTTCCACCCATGGTATTCCAGCCCCTTTGAGATAAAGGTCAACATTCCATTAGTCTTAATTATTTTTTGTACATATCTACTAGTTTTTAAAAAGTGATTTCTGTACTTGGATCCCTAAATCTCTCTGCTCCTCCACAGTTCCTAGCTTCTTACCATTTAGATTTATCTTTCTACCTCACACTTCCCCACATTTCTCAATCTGCCACAGTTTTGCTCACTCACTTAATCTACCAATGACCCTTTGCAACTTTCTGCTCCCATCTACACTATTTACTGTGCCACCTAACTTGGTGTTGTTAGCAAACTTGGATATACGGCTCTCTGTTCCTTCATCCAAGTTATTTATAGTGAAAATAACTACAGTGAAAAGCTAAGGCCCCAGTCTAGATTGCTGGGGGACACCACTAGTCACATCCTGCCAATTTGAGTACATACCCATTAACCCTATTCCCTGTCTCATACCTCCTAACAAATTCCCTTCAACTATAACAATCTCTATTGGATCAAACTCAGTTAGTGCAAGTCTGAGGGTAACCTACAGAAATTCTACTAAAACTGCCACATTCTTCCTCAGCAGCAGCTTTGTTTTCTAAGAAATAAAAGTGACTTATATGTGGTCCCTTAGACATTTGTCACTTACTGACTCAATTCCATATAAATTGCTACCAGAAGAACCATATTCATCTGTAAACACAAATTTCCCAGGAGATACCTTGATTGTCTTCACAAGGTTGGCCGTACTATTTGCCACCTCCTTGGCTGATTGAACAAACTGCCTCTTAGCAACAGGGTTGGATGTCTTGGCTGAGGCTAGACGGCAAGCATTGCACAAGGCAGAAGTGTGTTTTGCAACAATGGTGGCAGCAGACAAGACCTACGGTGAGAAAAACATTTTGAGCTAAAGGCTTCCCACAATTGTCCTGGGAGCTCCAAAGATGAAGTTACTGTAAAGATAAATGTTTTGATACTGTAACAGCAAGAATTAATCTTACCTGTGACTGGATACAGGCCGGGTCCACCAGGTTCTGACAAGCCATTTGGATTGCTTGATTGGCTCGGGCAAATTGAGCTGGATCAACTAATCCTTGCTGACCGGCGTGACTGTTGGGATCCGAGATTCCTACAAGGTAAGCTGCCTGGGGGTTAAGATTTAAAAAGGTTATTGAAGGTATTTGGATATTTTTTTTTAAAAACTCATTTTTGTACCTTTTCAAGTTGCTCACTACCTTCAATCTTCCTTCCAATCCAAATTGCAGACTCCTCTTTTCATATTGGCCAAGTGTGGAACTAAACATTCATTACTTTTTCTTTCCTCTATTTGATTTCTCCTCACACCACAGTGCAGCACCACATGGCGATGCAACATGCTAACGGCTTTGCTAACAAAAATTAGTATGGTAGCATAGTGGTTATGTTACTGGACTAGTGATCCAGAGGACTGGACTAATAATCCAGAGGCATGGCATGAGTTCAAATCCCACCATGGCAGCTGGGGAATTTAAATTTAGTTAATTAAATAAAATCTGGAATTAAAAGCTAGTATCAGTAATGGTGGCCATGAAACTACCTTTATTTTCGCTTTCTGAAAGTTCAATAACCATATTGCCCAAAAAGCACTTACTAACACAATTAAACAAGCTCTCTCAATGGCCTAGCGAGGATGGGGTGTGAGTTATACAAGAAGGTCCCAGCTCCGATCCCTGGTCTGTGCTGAGTTAGTTGATCTTAGATTGGAAAGTGGTAGGATGCCACAATTGGCTTCTCTCCTTGGTTAGGGAGAGGACATTGGCAAGGGTTCCTGCTGCTGACCAGCAATGTTTGCTGAAAGTACCAATGTGGATATCCAATGAGGACAGGGTCAGACTGAAATGAGATGCCCCCACTGTATGAATAGCCTGCCAATACTCCCTACACATGAATGTAGCCACTCGGGTGAGGTATTAAGGTGCCTGTGAAATTATGCCCTGGAAAGGAGTCAATATCTTCAAGGAAGGAGAGAATTGGCAGAGAAAAATTGTTGAGGAAGAAATAATTCTAAACCTCTCCCCCAAAAACTTCGATGATTCTAAAATTTTAAGAATTCCATATTCCAACATGTCACTTATGCATTTGGAAGACAGCAACCGTACAGAACACTTCCTCAATGATAATGTGCTTGCTCCCTTTTACTTGCCACACTTGCATCATTTCTACATAGGTATAAGCATGATTTGATTTATACAATTTTCTCTTTTTGAAAAAATTGTTTACCTGGGCAGCTGCTTCTGTAAGTCCACATAAAGCCTTGGAACCAGAGCTTACTGAATCACCGAAGGCTGGTAGGTCACTGTTTTTAGCATTGTGGGAGATTCCAGTCATTGCCTCTCCAAGAACCTACACAAAAATCAAATGACAAAATGCTAAAATGTCTGAATTTCACAAGCAAGATTAAAGATAAAAGCAACTGACTGAAGATTGGATTTTTCAATTTTAATATCAAATATTCATACAGGAACATAATTCATAACATTCCACTGCATTTCATTTGAACATTTTAAGTGAAACTATTCACGTGTTAATCTTTCTTAAATTCCTTCAGGCAACAAATGCAAAAACAAGGAAATTCTACCTCAAAGACACACAGTGCTGGTCAGACCTTATTTGGAGTAGTGTTCTGTTTTGGAAGGCTATTCTGGATTTAGAGGGAATACACTAATGATTCTCAAGAAAAGTACCTGGAATGAAGTGAGACTGGGTAAACTTGGGTTGTATTCCTTGGGATGAGATATCTTTCAGATGAGATGTTAAACTGAGGCTCTGTCTACTTGTTTAGGTGGACATAAAAGTTCCCATGGCACTGACTGACAAGGAGCCAAGAGTTCTTTGGGTGCCCTGGCCAACATTCTTCTGCAAATATCACTACCACAACAGAATAACCAATAGGTCATCTCATTTCTTGTTTGTGGGACTTTGCTGTGCACAAATTGGTTGTTACATCTGCCTTTATAACAACGGTGAAACCCGTTGGGACATTCCAGGGGTTTTATAAATGGAAGTTCATTCTTTCTTCTAAGGTTGAGGTGGTTTCAGTGAGGTGTTTGAAATAATGAAGGAAATTGACAAGGAAGGCAGCAGAATTCAGATCAGAGGGTTTTAATCTTAAAGTTAGAATTAAGCGAATCCAGGAAAAATCTCTTCACACAAAGGGTTGTGAGAATAAGAAAAGAACTGCCCCATAGGCCATAGATGCAGAATCAATTGTTGTTTAAAAGAAAGATTGATTATTTGGGCAGTAAGGAACATGCAGAGGAGGAAGGAAATTGGGATTATAGAGATAGAGCTGCCATGACTAACAAAATGGCAGAGCAGGCTCGGTGGGTAAAATGACATACTCCTGTTCCCGTGCAATTCTCTATCTACTTCAGAATGCCTAATTTTAGCTTACATAACAAATATACTAAAGAACACGTAGACTTTAATAGTTAAAAAGTGCTTCACAAAAATATAATTCATGTGTAACTAAAAAACATCTTCAATAAAGGACTTTGGGCAAAATGTACTTAATTAACCTTGTAATAGAAAGGTTGAATCACTCAGCAAAAGACATTCAATAGAAAATGTGCCATTAATCTAAAAAAAATAAACTTCCATATTTTCTTAGTAATACATCCTTAGGCACACATTCTTGATTTAAACAAACAAGATGGACCGTCAAACAAAATGGCAAAATGTCCAGGTTGAAATGGTCAGTAAATAATGGTTGTTCTTCACGGAACAATTGAGTTTTGTAAACATTCACATATGTACCTTGGAATTTTCCATCACACTGTCAATGCAATCAAAGTAAGACAAGTCATTGACGGCCTCAGTGGGATTGTCAAGCATTCCTCTGACAGTCTGCAAGAAAACCACATTTCAGGTTTATATAGTAAGTCACGAGAACAGTGCCCCAGCAAATTCAACATTGTAGTTTAGCTAAACTGTAATACATGACACAAACTTGTTCAGTACTGTAGTACAGCTGCACTCTGCTGTACTCATATCGATCACTTCTATAAATTTCTAATGAAATGACTTTATTCATGGTATCCTGGCAATATGACTTTTTAAAATATCTATCCTGCTCCAATTCATCTTTTACTAAATTTTCCACCATCTACAATATTAAAAACGTTATGTATGCATTTATTTCCTGTCAACATTTCCCAGTATAAATTCCTAAGTTCCCATTTACAATGGGAGCTGCCCCTGTACTGCAGAGAAGCTGTCATGTGCCAAACAACTCAACTTCTCTACTTCCATAAGTTTTGTTATTTAACTATAAATAATATTTTTAGTTAATACTTTGATTTTATAAGAACAAACACATGACTTTAATATGGGGAATTACATCTGTGTTTCCTGGTCTAATTATCTTCTGCCTTCTAACCTTGCTTCTTCTGAAGACCACACTTAGGCTTGACTCCCTATGTGCAATAGCACTAGAGATTGACTAGTTATATTAAATTCAGTATGTGTCATACATTTCATTCAGAAGTCCTATGCACATTTCTATGGAAAATTTCTTATTAAACTGTCCATTTTGATGTAACGCTAGGCTGTGATGCTGCTAGGTGGCACTGTGATTGGAATTCCAATGTTAAATGCCGAGTTAAGAATTTATATCTTGCCAATCACATCTCAACATTTAGCAGGGTGCTCATGTCTACTTTTTCCCCCAAAAGCAACATTGACAAAATATGTTGATCAGTGATTGACTGAAGCGCTCCCCCTTCCTGTACAGATCATGAAGCCATTAATTTGCAATTTGATACATGCAGCACACCTCAGTCACTAAGGACGTTACCGCAGCAAAAACATTGAAACGAACCATGCCCGTACACCACAAATGCATGCTTGCACAAATGCATTTTTTGCTGGCTCCAACTTTCCCAGTGACAGAAGCAGCTTTGTATAGGCAACTAGTATGAAGACTGCTGATTTTTTTAAATTTTAAAACAACTTCTTTTGTCTTCCCTGCTCTTCAAACCATGTGCATCATAAAGAGGACAGTTTTAGAAATATATAACAGAAGTAGGCCATTCAGTCCCTCAAGCATGTTCCACCATTCAATTAGATCATAGCTGATTTGTATCTCAACTCCAGTTACCCACCTTTGATCCATATCCCTTGATACCCTCACCTAACAAAAATCTAGCAATCTCAGTCTTGAAAATTTCAATTGACCCAGCATCCACAGCTTTTTTGGGGATCGAGTTCCAGATTTCCACTATCCTTTGTGTGAAAAAGTGCTTCTTGATTTCACTCCCAAAGGGCCTAGCTCTAATTTTATTATACCCTCTTGTTCTGGATTTCCCTACCAGAGGAAATGGTTTCCCTCTATCTACCCTATCAAATCCGTCAATCATTTTAAATATTTCGATTAGATCACCCATCAACCTTCTAAACTCAAAGGAAGACGTTTATGCAAACTGTCCTCATAATTTAACCCTTCAAGCCCTGACATTCTGGTGAATCTGTGCTGTAACCCTTTCAAAGCCAATACATCTTTCCTGATGTTCAGCGCCCAAAACTGAATGCAGTACTTTAGATGGGGTCTGACCAAGGCTCTGTACAACTGAAGCATCAGTTTTCACTTTTGAATTTCAATCCCAGTTTCGTTAGCAGGAGGGCAAAAGCCTGAAAATACATTATTTTTTTTTTAAAAAGTGCTTTACAAAAACTTTATAAAGCAGTTTTGTTTCTGCTGTTTGTAAACTTGACTGCTTCACAGCTTCAGACAAATCTAAGTCTAGCTGTTGGAGGCATTTAATTCCTAAATCTGATCACAGTAAGCCAGCTGCTGTGATCCTGCTGCAAACTCCTGGCATAAAGTATACCCAGAGTGTGTAAGTGGCCAAAAGAAGCTTCTGTTTGAGAGAAAAGGGCCTTAACAGGTCTTGTGTAAAACAAATATCACCCATTTGCCACTTCAATATTTTTTCAATGCTAAATAGTAAATTAAGAAATTATGATGCAGAAATTATAAACAGAAAAATGATCCTCCAAGGAACCTCAGAAGTTCAAATCAAGGAAACACTAAGAACGGCGGAAGTTAGTCGCCTACCTCGAGCTCACGTAGAGCATTATCACACTCCTTCTGTCCTGGAGCCTGCTGTGTGCACATAGTAATCAGCTGATTGATGCTTTCAGTCACAGCCCTACAAAAAAGAGAAAAAATAACACCATGCAAAACATAGTTGATTCACTACTTCATGTATAAAATTCATACTGCAGCCACACAGTAAATCACAAACTTTGCTGATATTTTCAAATTAAACAGGTTACACCTTTTGCAAAATGAAGTATGAGCAGTCTGGGCTGGTTTTTAAATTTCTGCTTGCACATTTTATGATAAATCCATTTCAAAGCACAGACAAATTAACATTTCCAGTCTCTGCAATGGCTTGTTACCAACATTTAGGCTTTTTAAGACCACAGAATCTTTTTCCAAGCACCCAGGTAACTTCATATAATACAAGCAAACCAAAAACCCTCGATTTATGTATTTGGTCTAATTTATAAACTAATCAGTTCTTATCCATCACTACTGTAAAGCTTAATTTTATTTGAAGTATATTTTTAGAATAATTATAGTACTCTATAAGTTTAGTAAGTGGACATTACTTCAATTATAGAATAAAGCGAAGGCCTTAGAAAATGGATACTACTTTTTGTAAAGGACAAGAAGGATGCTTGACATGTTAATGTACATGTTGTACAACAGGATCAGTGATATAATACAACCTAGACAAGAAAAGCAAAGTGTTCTAGGTGGTCTGGTGTCTCAAACATTATCACCATGCTGAATTTGATACCAGAGAAGCAAATCAGCTGCCAAATCCTTATATGGATCAGTAAAGGAGCTTTGTCCTTCAGGAGTTTTATACCATCAAATCCATCAGCAACGACCTGCCTTTCTATAATGCTCCTGTATAGGGCAAAGGATAAAGCACATGCCAAGCAGGAAGGACGGAGGGGAACGGAAAGGTCTGAAGGAGGGCAGGGAAGAAAAGAAACAAAAACACAAGGTCAAAGAAAAGGGTCTAAGGGGCCTTTGAAAGTAGGATGGGGGTAAAGCAGAAGATGGGGGTAAAGCAGAAGATGGGGGTAAAGCAGAAGATGGGGGTAAAGCAGAAGATGGGGGTAAAGCAGAAGATGGGGGTAAAGCAGAAGATGGGGGTAAAGCAGAAGATGGGGGTAAAGCAGAAGATGGGGGTAAAGCAGAAGATGGGGGTAAAGCAGAAGATGGGGGTAAAGCAGAAGATGGGGGTAAAGCAGAAGATGGGGGTAAAGCAGAAGATGGGGGTAAAGCAGAAGATGGGGGTAAAGCAGAAGATGGGGGTTCCAGAGGTCAGAGGTATAGTACTGAAAGAGAGGCTGCTGATGGTGCTGGAGCAGAAGAAACAAGGAAGGAAGAATAAGCAGATGTTTGAGAAGCAGAGAATATGTCTGAGGGTGTACAGCTGGAGGAGATCACTGAATTAGGGTGGGGTGAGACCACGGAGGGATTTGATGCCAAGGATTAGATCCTGAAACAAATTTGTTGAGACAATGAGCCACTGGAGCTAAACAAGGATAGGGGTTGATGCGAGTGCAGGACATAATGCAGGTGAGAACACATGGCATGCTGATCTGAATCAATGGTTATGGAGGACAGGAGGCAAGTGTTGAAAGTATGTGCCTGGAGGTGACAAAAGTATGGATTCAGAGTAGCATGTTCATTAGAAAGTAAGTCCAAAATGATAAACATCCAGAGTCCATATGTGTTTTATTCCATTACTGACTCCCCTACCACCAGTTGTTCATTCCTATTTTACAGAACACTCGCTTCCTTCCGCTATGATTAGAAGAACTAAACAAAACAATGCGATTCATGTCTCCATTATCCTCAATCTGCCTACTCAGATATCGATCAAGTTCACTTTGAAGGCGTCAACTGATCCCAAATCAGTAATTTTGTTTTTTTTGGGGGGGGGGGGGGGGGAAATGGAGGTTCTTCAGGAGAGGAGGGGAGAAAATTGGCGAGAGAGCAAATTTTTTTCCATGGAGGAAAAAATTCTAATCTCTGAACTTATTTGGGGCACTTTGCACTCAGGGCTCTATGCAAGGTATTCACAGAGAATAGTAGATCTCAAAGGTATGAATTATGGTTTGGATAGGATGCAAAGGTTGTGCCTCTTTAACCACAGTTATAAAGTAGAGACACTGCTAGCAATGTTTTCTTTTGTGGCATATTAATAATCTGCTGCAATGAACTGCTGTTCTATTTTATTCTCATGGAAACAAGCCATTTCCTCTTCTCAAAACCAGTTTGCCTGAAAACAAATGAGACTTGACAATTGATGTTCAACCTTCTCTGCATTTCCAGCAGTTTCTATGTTTATTCCAACTTCTGCAGTTTTAGCATTATCTGCTTTGACAGTTCCATAGTTGCTTACACAAGACTATTACCATGTAAGATTAGTGCAAAAGAAACATGGCAAGTGAAGGCATTTGGTTGCAGAGATTTGTCCATTTAAGGAAGCAAAACGCAAGACATAATATGCAATTACTCATTTTCATGCTCACCGTGCAGCTGCTGCAAGTTGATTCTTGATGTTGGGAGCTGTTGGATCAGCAGAGAGAGCTTTGGCTGCTAGCAGCAGTTTGCTGGATGCCATTGAAATGCTCTTCAGGTTTCCAATCACCTGAACCTGGTCTTCTTTATCCTATGGAGGTACAAAGATTAAGTGAAAACCAAAAGTAAAATACCATATAAATCTGCTTGCTGAGTTTTAAAATAATGAACCTGAACAGCCTCTGAAAAATATTTACAATTTTGCTCTCTTGTCGATTTTCTCCCCTCCTCACCTGAAAGCATTGACCCTTTATTAAGGTATGGTTCTATAGACAATGGTCACCTCCCAGCAGCTTGGAAAGTTGCCATTAGTCACGTTGGTGCCAGCATTCCACTGGGCACCTCACCCAAGCAGCCTTTCTTCACATGTGAGTCTAGTCAGTGAATGCTGGTGGTGGTTGGGGAAGGGTGGGGGGGGTGGGGGGAGAAGAGAGCTTGGTCACGTTCTACCTGATACAAAGCTAGGTAGGAAAGTAAGCTGTGAAGAGAATGCGGAGAGGCTGCAAAGGAATACAGGCAGGTTAAATAGTGGGCGAGAAGGTAGCAGATGGAGTATAATGTGGGGAAATGTGACATTATCCACTTGAGTAGGAAGATTAGAAAAACAGAATATTTTTTAAAAGGTGAGAGACCAAGAAATGTTGGTAGGCAGAGGGATTTGGGTGTCCTTGTACACAAATCACAAAAAAGTTAACATGCAGGTACAGCAAGCAATTAGGGAGGCAACTGGCATGTTAGCCTTTATTACAAGGGGATTGGTATATAAGAGTAAAGAGGGTCTTGCAGCAATTATATAGAGCTCTGGTGAGTCCACACCTGGAGAACAGTGTACAGTTTTGGTCTCCATACCTAAGGAAGGATATTCTTGCCTTAGGGGGGGATGCAACGAAAATTCACTAGATTGATTCCTGGGTGAGAGGGCTGTCCTATGAGGAGAGATTGAGTAGAATGGGCCTATATTCTCTGGAGTTTAGAAGCATAAGAGGTGATCTCATTGAAACAAAGTTCTTAGAGGGCTTGACGGGGTAGATGCTGAGAGGCTGTTTACCCTGGCTGGAGAGTCTAGGACTAGGGGGCATAGTCTCAAGATAAGGGGGTCGGCCACTTAGGACAGAGATGAGGAAAAATTTCTTCACTCAGAGGGCTGTGAATCTTTGGAATTCTCTATCCCAGAGGGCTGTGGATGTTGTCATTGAGTATATACAAGACTGAGATCAATAGATTTTTGGACACTAAGGGAATCAAAGGATATGGGGACAGGGTGGGAAAGCGGAGTTGAGGTAGAAGATCAGCCATGATCTTATTGAATGGTGGAGCAGGCGCAAGGGGCTATATGGCCTACTCCTGTTCCTATTTCTTATGTTCTTATGATATTCACATGTGCACCCATGTAAAGGCCTCAATGGGCAGCGACCAGGAGCAGGAATCTTGGCTGATTTCCCCTAGCAAGGGGTGCTCAGGCTAGTTGCATTGGTCCATGCTGCTTCCTCTACTAAGCTCAGCTAACTCATCAGACTGGAGATTGAAACTGGGACTTTTCTGGTCTGTACAGTCAAGGGCCATACTGATTAAGTGTCAGCTTGGCTCAACCTCAATGTGGAAGGTGAAATATAGACTAATTTAATTTGTGGCGTCGTTAGGTGTTAGTAACAAACCCAACACCCAACAACTGCACAAATCTTCATAATAATACCATGTTTAAGTGGAAGAACAGCTCAAAAATTGGGGCTTTTTTAAAAAAAACGGGAACAGCAAAGACTGTGGGGAACTAATTGAAGTGTAAAAGGTTGTTTCCACTGGTCGGCAAATAAGAAACAAGGAGCATAAACTTAAGATCACCAAAATAAAAAATGAAGGGGAATTAGAAGAAATGTTACCAAACAGGGGGTCATTAGAAAATCGAATACTTTTTCACAAGTAGCTATTGACACTATGACAATGTAGAAAGAAATTGTTTAAGTATTTGAAAAGGAAAAATATAAAAAGTTATATGGGGAACAGACTTTAGAATAGATAGATCGAGTTGAAAAGCTAGCACCAGCAAAAGTGTCAATGGCCCATTCTGCGCTGTAATATCTAAGATTCTAAGTAGAATCTCCATGAAACGTGATGCATAGTTTTAGAATCTCCATGAATCACCTGACAGCTATCATAATGAGAATAGTCAAAATCCACCTCCCTCCCCCATCCCAAGTACATGAACCTGGGTTTTGAACTTGAGCCTCATTGGGAGTGAAATGCTACTAGACCCAACACACAGCATTTCAACACAAAAGTATTATAAAATTGCATAACATACCAAAGCAAGTCTAATTTATCAGAATAGGTGCTGTTTTGAAATTTTAAAATTACATTTCTTTGAAAGTTTTAGCCCGCCACACTAGAAATTGTTTTATATTTTGTTCCATTGCCCAACAATTTTCTTACCTTGGACTGTCCGGCCATTTCAACACCAGCCTGTAGGAATTCATTGAAGTCTTTGCCAAATTTGCCAGAAGCCTTGGCCAGATCTTGTGTAGTTCCACGAGATGATTGCACCAACTCATTGGCAGATTGATTCAGACCAACTGCTGCCTCATTTAACTGGCCTTGAGCCTCTTGAAAACTCTTGGAACTTGGTGGGAACTAAAAATTCAGGAAATATTTATTACATAATAAAACTCTTTCAACGTGAAACATACAAAAGCAACAAGACTTTTTCAAATTCAGTGTGTTCCAAACACCAATTTGTGCTGAGCACAGGACAAAACATTACACACACATGGGGTTACAATACAGAATCACCTTTGACATCACATGTAGAAAATTTTTCTACATTACGTATGCATAAGTGATTAGGATTTTACGAAGCACACTGTTTTTCTCCCCTTTTAGATCCCTTCACGCCAAAACTTAGTCGGAGAAAATTCCCGCTTCTAGGTTTCTACTAATGCAGAATCATAACTAGATTCTTCTAGTCATGCAAAAAATGGCTTGGGCTGTCTCATCTCCAGTGCAGAAAGATGCCATTTTTCCCCCCAATCCCTGGCTGAGAGAACAGAGAATGGCTGTGTGGGGATTTAGGAGCATGACCTGACAACATATCATTTGATCGTACACAATGGAGCACCAGTACACCTGGATACCAGTCTCAAAAATAGTCTAAACCATGCACAATTCTCAGGTTAATTATAATAAGTGGACAATCCCATGGTAGATTTTTTTTTTTTTTTTTTTAAACGTGATGCATAGTTTTAGAATAAAGTAAATTTTAAATCAGTTGTGAGAAATGGGTTTTGATTTTACTTGCCAATCCTCTTATTTAATCGGAACAAAACATTGCAGTTAAGGTCAATTCTAAAAGATTGATGGTTAGATTTACCATCCATTATGAATGGACAGAAAATTTAGCCCTAAAAGTCTGAAAGGGCTTTTAGATTTTAGCCCAAGGTTGTTTACATCCTACTTTCCAAGCCTAGATATCTAAAAAAAAAATCTATGACCTGTACATGAGAATCAATGTTACAAGAGTGCCGTAGGCCCTATCCCTTGAAACAGACTTCAAATAGTTGACCAACTTCATAGAGATCTCAATGTAACACGCAAAAATTGCCTCAACAGGCCAAATGACATTTCACTGAAGCAAGTTCATAACATCTTAGGTTTCTATCTCTCTGATCTGAAACTGCCTTCTCTCTTGGTCAACCCCTCTAATATAGATACATTTAAAATGCTATCTAACTGTGGATCACTATCCTTAATTTACAAGTTATCTCTGTTACTTACTGAGCTTGCAAGTAGTCTTTTGCTGGCCTCTCCGACAGTTCTTAAAGCTGCATCAACATCTCTTTGGCCTGGCAAACAATTCACGCATCTGTTTAGAGCATTTGATACAGCCTTTGCCACCTGTGGGAAGAAAAGTGGATGTGACACAGTTTATATCACCAATTATTTCAGTAACAATAATATGACAGACTGTATTCAAATATCTTAGTGTGATGCCTAATATTGTTTTGGAATAAATCTAGAATTCAGGCTAAAATCTAACAAAGTTCCTAAAACTTTTATAGTCAAGTTTAGGCCAGTTTCAACCACACACTATTTAAGGCCAAGATGGTAGGTAGATGATCTGCTTCAGGGTGAGACTTGTGCCAAGTAGTACAAAGGAACAGTCTGGAATGACCCACCCTCCAGTCTTACCTCATTCCTTATATAAAAGGACCTGTCTGAAGAATCATACATGCAAACCATCCCCTGACCATGGGAGCACCAATGCACCATAAGCTGCCTTCGGGTTCAAACGAAGGTCTCTGCTCACAGAAACCGTTGAATCTTTAAGGGATCAAAGTTATAACTGATTCCAGTCAAAATGTATTTGTCCACAATTATAATCTAAGCAAAAAATTCCAATATACTAAGTTACTTCCACATGGAATTCTTGATCAGGCATCATTTAATGCATCATAGAATCATAGAAGTTACAACATGGAAACAGGCCCTTCGGCCCAACATGTCCATGTCGCCCAGTTTATACCACTAAGCTAGTCCCAATTGCCTGCACTTGGCCCATATCCCTCTATACCCATCTTACCCATGTAACTGTCCAAATGCTTCTTAAAAGACAAAATTGTACCCGCCTCTACTACTGCCTCTGGCAGCTCGTTCCAGACACTCACCACCCTTTGAGTGAAAAAATTGCCCCTCTGGACCCTTTTGTATCTCTCCCCTCTCACCTTAAATCTATGCCCCCTCGTCATAGACTCCCCTACCTTTGGGAAAAGATTTTGACTATCTACCTTATCTATGCCCCTCATTATTTTATAGACTTCTATAAGATCACCCCTTAACCTCCTACTCTCCAGGGAAAAAAGTCCCAGTCTATCCAACCTCTCCCTATAAGTCAAACCATCAAGTCCCGGTAGCATCCTAGTAAATCTTTTCTGCACTCTTTCTCGTTTAATAATATCCTTTCTATAATAGGGTGACCAGAACTGTACACAGTATTCCAAGTGTGGCCTCACCAATGTCCTGTACAACTTCAACAAGACATCCCAACTCCTGTATTCAATGTTCTGACCAATGAAACCAAGCATGCTGAATGCCTTCTTCACCACCCTATCCACCTGTGACTCCACTTTCAAGGAGCTATGAACCTGTACTCCTAGATCTCTTTGTTCTATAACTCTCCCCAACGCCCTACCATTAACGGAGTAGGTCCTGGCCCGATTCGATCTACCAAAATGCATCACCTCACATTTATCTAAATTAAACTCCATCTGCCATTCATCGGCCCACTGGCCCAATTTATCAAGGTCCCGTTGCAATCCTAGATAACCTTCTTCACTGTCCACAATGCCACCAATCTTGGTGTCAACTGCAAACTTACTAACCATGCCTCCTAAATTCTCATCCAAATCATTAATATAAATAACAAATAACAGCGGACCCAGCACCGATCCCTGAGGCACACCGCTGGACACAGGCCTCCAGTTTGAAAAACAACCCTCCACAACCACCCTCTGTCTTCTGTCGTCAAGCCAATTTTGTATCCAATTGGCTACCTCACCTTGGATCCCATGAGATTTAACCTTATGTAACAACCTACCATGCGGTACCTTGTCAAATGCTTTGCTGAAGTCCATGTAGACCACGTCTACTGCACAGCCCTCATCTATCTTCTTGGTTACCCCTTCAAAAAAACTCAATCAAATTCGTGAGACATGATTTTCCTCTCAAAACCATGCTGACTGTTCCTAATCAGTCCCTGCCTCTCCAAATGCCTGTAGATCCTGTCTCTCAGAATACCCTCTAACAACTTACCCACTACAGATGTCAGGCTCACTGGTCTGTAGTTCCCAGGCTTTTCCCTGCCGCCCTTCTTAAACAAAGGCACAACATTTGCTACCCTCCAATCTTCAGGCACCTCACCTGTAGCTGTCGATGATTCAAATATCTCTGCTAGGGGACCTGCAATTTCCTCCCTAACCTCCCATAACGTCCTGGGATACATTTCATCAGGTCCCGGAGATTTATCTACCTTGATGCGCGTTAAGACTTCCAGCACCTCCCTCTCTGTAATATGTACACTCCTCAAGACATCACTATTTATTTCCCCAAGTTCCCTAACATCCATGCCTTTCTCAACCGTAAATACCGATGTGAAATATTCATTTAGGATCTCACCCATCTCTTGTGGTTCCGCACATAGATCACTCTCCTCTTTCTCTTCCCCTCCCCCCGCCCCACCCCGCCCCCAACAGCACACCCATCATATTCTGATGGAAATAGGAACTTACTTGACTCCCCATAGCTGGCTTCCACTAAGCCCCCAAGTATCAATGCTCCACCTGAATTTTTGCCCTCAGGCTCAGTAAACATGATGCCCACTTGTGTTTCTCTGCTAGGAAGAAACAGCATGGTTGGCTGGGCATTGAAATCATATGACGACCATGCTGGGGGGGAGGCACAAGAATATTTCTATTCCATCAGATAGAAGTGTGAGGTAATGCATTTGGGGAGGGCAAACAATGCACGGGAATACACAATAAATGGGAGGATACTGAGAGGTGTAGAAGAAGAGGGACTTTGGAGTGCACGTCCACAGATGCTTGAAGGTAGCAGGATAGGTAGGTAAGGTAGTTAAGAAGGCATACGGAATACTTTCCTTTATTATAAGAGCAGGGAGGTTATACTAAAATGGTATAAAACACTAGTTAGGCCACAGCTTGAGTACTGCGTACAGTTCTGGTTACCACATTACAGGAAAGATGTGATTGCACTAGAGGTTACAGAGAAGATTTACAAGGATGTTGCCAGGACTGGAGAATTTTAGCTATGAGGAAAGATTGGATAGGCTGGGATTGTTTTCTTTGGAACAGAGGAGGCTATGGGGAGATTTAATTGAGGTGCATAAAATTATGAGGGGCCTACATAGAGTGGACAGGAAGGACCTATTTCCCTTAGCAGAGAGGTCAATAACCTGGGGGCATAGATTTAAAGTAATTGGTAGAAGGATTAGAGGGGAGCGGAGGAGAAATTTTTTCACCCAGAGGATGGTACGGGTCTGGATCTCACTGCCTGAAAGGGTAGTAGAGGCAGAAACCCTCAACTCATTTAAAAAGTACTCGGATATACACTTGAAGTGTTATAACCTACAAGGCTACGGACTAAGTGCTGGAAAGTGGGATTAGGCACGCTAGCTCTTTTTCAGCCAGCACAGACACGATGGGCCAAATCGCCTCCTTCAGTGCCATAAATTTCTATAATTCTATAACAAGTTTAGTTCTTGATTTCTTTAGATAGAGAAGACAGGCATAACTCTTGTGGTCTAACTTTAGAAGTATTTAATTATTATGCCAAAGATACAGAACAAATGGGACCACAGATGTACTGCATAAAATACAATGAACATGCTGTACAACGTACATTAACATGGGGAAAAATGTTGGCTTTCTCTCTGCGCCAAATGAATAAAGCCTTATAAAGGTTGTTCACTTGGGCAGCATTGGACACATCCAACTTATTGAAGTGATGTAACAGCTCTTACAAGATTCAAATCCTAAACCCGAGTATACCAGAGGTGACTTTCATTGTAGAAACCATGCTCACTGATGTTTGGGATAAATTGATTAATTTTTTCAAATCAAATTTAAGGAGCCAAAGTTGTGACAGTTTTAAGCTTGTGAAGTCAAAGCACTGCTAAACTGTTTCTCTGAAAAAGCAGCAGCAGCTGGGCTGTGCCTACTCTTTACAACAAGGAATTTCACTCCACTAACAGGTAAGCATAACCAGCCTTTTTCAAAATTCAGCTGGACCTTAAAAAATTCACATTTAAACAGACCATTAGTGCATCAGGAATGGCCTTAGATAACAAATGTAATTACCAAAAAACTTTGTAAAGGCAGACATTATTCAAAAGGGAAGTGGGACAGAAGGTTGCAATAATTTATAATTTGATGAACATGTTTATTTGTGGATCAAGGTAAGGGATGTCAGTGTTGGAGAATGGCCACAGTGACAATAGCCCCTCCCCCCCACCCCCACATCAAGTAGCTCCAGATGCACAGTATACCCATCTCTACTCTGCCTCACCAATACATCTTAATCCCAACCTGGTAATGCACTGGTATGTGAGTTCCTCTATTTTTTTCCCACCGTTTCAGCACTAGTCTGGTTATATTGAAGAAGACAGGTAAAAACGAGTGAAAGACAGTCCTGCTTAAGCACACCAACCTGCGCCAGCCGTTGCTGGTTTTCTGGATCACCTGGCTTTGCCATAGCTTTCCGGGCCTCTTCAATTAGATTACTTGATTTATCCATAACATTGCCGGCACACTCCAACATCGCATTTTGTGCTTGGGGATCAGTAGTATTGGCTGCAACACCACGTGCAGCTGAGCCCAGGGCTTTTAAGGCTTGAGCTACTTCTCTGGAAGCCAATCCTGAGACACAGACAGAGATAAGAGAGAATCTTTTTTAAAATTCCAATATTTATAATATTCATCTGACTTTGGTGCTTGCAAATTATCCAGTCAGTGTCACAAGGAAGAACATTAATCTCTATCTCATTGCTCACTTCAAACAAGTAGACACTGGCAAGCAACATTTATTTTCTCTTCTCCTGAAGCTACCAAAAAATACTGGGCATACTTCTACAGCACCTGCCGTCATCTGACGCTCACCCGAGTGGCCAAACTTAATGAGTAAGTCTAAACAAGGAGTGTTAGCCGGCTAATAGATTGTGGGGGTATCATAGTCAATGAAAATCTCAAATCTTGCAGTATTATCCTAGAACAGATTATGATTTTTACTGTTTATTATTTTATTCAATGTATTTACTGAAAAGGGGGGAAAAACACAAAGACCAACAGTTAAAAGTGCCAAGCCAAATTCTGAGCTTCCTGAACTCATTCTATTGTACAGTTCATCAGTAACTCCACTTCATTTCTTTATTCATGAATAGTTAAGGTCCATTCATATTTGATTAACCTCTCGTAAGACAATCTGGTTATTTCTATTCAAGTACTTTTGAGCTACAGTATTGATGTTCAATATTTAGTTATTTTCGTACACACAAACTAAATAAAACTAAGACAATGGTTAATTTATTCCTGACACAATCTTCAACTTGCACCTTTTTGTTTGCCCCACTTCCACAATATTCTCCCCTTAACCCTCCACTTCTGATAGAAGTAAATCAATTTGGGGTACAATTTCAGCCAGGGCTCATTAAATTGCAACCAGGAGCAGAAATCTTAGTCAATTTTATTTTTTCCATTGCCCCGGAATGCCGACGTCAACTGTAGGTTCCTTTCCCTCTCCGTCTCCCCTGCAAACTGCTACCTTGGCAAAGACTAGGTAAACCTACACAGACCAGAGATAAATTTGAGGACATTCCTGGTCCGTGTGGCTCAATAACACATTATGCAATATGTTTATTCATTGAGCCATGGATGGAGTTTTCCATCTTTTTCTATAAACTGAAATCGTATCATTCAAACATCCTCTGACTCTACAACTAATAGTTCAGTTAATCTCAGCTATTCTTTTTTAAAAGTTTTCTTGTATTTCTATAGTGGGTTTTGTGTATCTTAGACTACTAAAGTTTCCTACAACAGGATGAGACAGGAAAATGTCATTAAATTCAATTTCCTGTCAGACAAGTTTGGGCAGCTTTTTCCGGTTTATAAACAGCAAGCAAAGCAATCCTGGGAGTTCCACATATTGTTACAGCTGGGGCAATATGCTTACATCAGTAGCTGCCATCATTAATGAATTTAGTTGGGTGCCTAAACATCTGTTCAGCTGGAGGATGCACCAACACAAAGGTTATTTTTCTTGGGACCGTCAGTTAATAAAACTTCTCCACTTTTTTTTGGCATGAGCAAAAACAAGACTTGTGGAAAGGAAGTCAAAGGACCAAAGATGACATGTAATAAATGTATCCCCTGCAGAGGCTTACCCTCAGACTTCCTCTCACAGCTGGAAGGGCTAAGTAGTAGTGCAGGATATCCCAATCTGACAGAAATGTCAGTTTATGGATAACCAGGTGGCAAGAATTTTTTTTTAAAAGTAATAAATGGAGATGGCGACACCCTAACCAAATGGCTTAGGGATGAGAAACTGACTAAAGTTAATGCATTTATTCTTTGGTACATTCTGAGCATCTGTTAAGACAACCTCAATAGAGTGAAGCAGTCACATTAGTATAAACTATTAGTCCATTTTAGCCTCAAGTAACATAAGAACATAAGAACATAAGAACATAAGAAATTGGAGCAGGAGTAGGCCAATCGGCCCCTCGAGCCTGCTCCGCCATTCAATAAGATCATGGCTGATCTGATCCCAACCACAAATCTAAAGAACACAAGTCGGAGCAGGACCCGGCCACATAGCCCCTGGGCCCTCTCCGCCACCCACAGGGCATTGACCGATCCGAACTCAGCTTCATGTCCAATTTCCTGCCCGCTCCCCATAACCCCTAATTCCCTTTACTTCTAGGAAACTGTCTATTTCTGTTTTAAATTTATCTAATGGATGTTTTTAAATATAGATTCTTATAAATTATAGCTACAGTTAGGAAGCTACAAAAACTAGAATGCTGGACTCTGAACTGTGTCTGTGCGGGGAAGAGAGTATGCTATAAGGGAGGGAATAAAGAGAATCACAGCCATGCCAAATCCTGCCTTCATTCAATGCTCATGCGTAAACTTGCAGCAGGGGTCACTGGCTAGCAATTAGGAACAAAAATCCTGAGTGATTTATTCCCTCCATAACCAGAGATGCCGAGGCCAACTGTAATGTCCACAACTACAGCCCCACCTGAATTCAGCCAGCAGTAGAGGGGGAACTGAACCAAAGACCTTCCTAGAGTCTGTTGCTCACCTACTCACCATCTTAACTAGCTGAGCCATCGAGAAGCAGTTTTCTTATTTTTGTTGGTCAATCATGGTTAAAAGTAATAGATTACAGAAGTTGAAATCTGAGGGTTTCATACGAAGCAGAGTTGCATTTTCAAAAAATATGACAATGAAAACGTTTGCAGCTGTAGCTCATAAACTTCACATCAATGTCATTTTGGGCAACTGCTAAATAAATAAATGCCAAAAACGAGATCAGCATATGGTGGCTGTACAGGTGCAAAGTCGATAAACAGTCTGTAAACTGTACAAGTTAACAAGCCTATCTTCAACAGAAGAATTACTAACGTTTCACATGTATGACACTGCTATTTGGTTAACTGTAAGTGGGTAATAGGTTTGTTATATGGGAGCTGTATTTACAAAGTCATATTACATTTGATTCTGGACGCAAAACATCATTGTAAACTGGGTCATCTGCAAGGGACATAAAATTTTGATTGTTCTGTGGTACTTAGGGGAGATATCCATTGGGAAATCATGAACATAAAATAATATTTAACCAACGGCCAGATTGCTGAATTCACAAGGTAGAAAACTGCAGGCAGCAGTGCCAGTCACCTCTGGGTTTACTTTAAACTAACAGTGAGGAACATCAGAGCTGTGCAATTTTTTTTTATATTTTGCAATGTGTATTTTTTTAATACAGCAATGTGTGTAAAGTGCTACTGATCTCTAGTATTAATAAAGTTGTACTTGCCAGGTATTAACACAAGATGGCATGATTGAAGCCAACAAAAATGTTTGTAGTTACTAAGTTTAAAATCTTTGTTTATTAAGCTCATGTCTGTCAGCCATAAATGATGATTAATTTATACGCATCCTGTTCAATTTTAAATGTTTAGAAATCAACATACCACATTGGTGCTGCAAAACAGTACATCACTGAATGTTCAATTGCTTAATTTATTCATAACATTGCTTGCACACTCCAGAGCACATACTGTGACTAAAGGGGCAGCAATGTTGGTCGCAACACCATATAGCACTGAATACAAACAATTTTTAACAAGGAATCAGGCTAGAAAATCCAGAAGTGGGAAAAAAAATCTACGATAGTTTCCAAACTTTATGCCATTAATGGTGTGGGAAAATAAATAGAATTCTAACAGATTTCCTATGGTGTTCTACATTGTTGATTCAGAGATTACAGTGTTCCAAGAGGAATGGGCAGTGTTGGAAATGCGAGAGGGATATGCATCTCAAATGAAAGACTTTGGAAAGAAGTTTGCAAGAGTTCTGCTCTCGTGACACAAAGTGTGTGTGTGTTTTTTCTTCTACTTTTATTGTGCTCATCAAGCTGAGGGACAATAGTATCGGGAAATGGATCTTTTCCTATTTTAGACACGCAGTGTCAGATGTAGACGCTTCTGCTCTGCTCAACAACATGCCTTGGCCCCAACCTCAGCAACACATCCCCTACTGTGTTTGTGTGACATTTTTCCCCATTTCCAATACCAGCCATCCTGTGGCCTCAGTGAAACTGCCAACTGATACCAGAATTAAGGACAGTTTTGAGCTGCAGACTCATGCTGACTTGTACTGGTCTGAGACTGCCCAAACTCACTTCACATAGTACCTTTGCAGCCAGCAGAAAGAGGAGACTTCCATCCCATCAGTCTGAGCTGAAGTTGAACCAAGATCACAGAAGTGAAAGACCAGTGTCCAATCCATGGCACCACCCATTTCTTTTTAAAATGGTCCCTGGAAAATAATTAGTATTTTCCTTACCCACTACAGCTGGCTAAATTAACATATATCTGAATAAAACTGTTCTTGAACAATGGATGCATTCAAATTCTTGGCATGAATAAAAAAAGGCAAGTGCTGTAATCATTCCTCTTTATCTTTGAGCAAGCCCCTCTCTCTTTCAAGTAAAAATGATCAGTTGAAAATAGTTTCCTCTCAAAGCTTACCTAAAGAAAGGTTCTAAAGTTAATATTCCAAGTTTGTTTTAAAATAATTAGGAAAAACCAATGCATATTATTACCTAAGGAAAAAGTTGTTAGACAGAGGGAATCATTGATGCATGCTGGGATATTTTTTCATAGTGCACATGCTCAGACTGCAGCTTCTGAGATTTGCAGGTATGGGTGTAGTTTTCAACTGCCAACTGAGTGGGAGGGGGGGGGGCGGGCGGGGGTAGGTTCTGGCCAGGATTATAGGCTAGCTAATGGCGTGTTCATTTCAAACTGCAGATGGCAAATGGAGGGCAGTGTAGGGATTGGACCTAAAGGCCACATTTTCAGGAGAGGGGTGCAGAGCACATTGGGAAGAGGGATCCAGGCATGGCCCCACGCTGAGGGATTAGGGGTGCCTTTGCGGCCATGGATGGCAGCTGGAAAGTGGGATGGCTAGGGATTGGACCCATACACCCCATTTTTATGTGGGGGAGGAATGCAGTGAAGATAGAAGACAATTGTGCCAATGGAAGACAGCATCATGAAGGACATATCACGATGGAGCATTGTGTCATCTATCTTGGAGTTGCAAGTACAATACAGGTATATGGGAGATTTAAACCTCACCAATTTAAATGGGATAAGTTGACGATGCACTGATTTATAATAGAAACAATATGCAACATGATGCACAATATATTTTTTATTGCTTGAATTATGCATAACAGTTAATGCCACAAACCTAATTGCTGGTATGTAAACAGTGGGGGAGTTAATTCAGAGTCTTATTGCTGTTCGGGGTGCAGGTCAGAACCCTAGCTTTGTTTGTCTTATTTTTTTAAAATCGCAATTAATAAGATCAATGAAAAGGCTGCAGACACTCTGACTCTGGTATTTTCTGTTCCTGATGACATTTCTCAAGTATGAACAGGTCAAACATGTTTTTAAAAAATTATACATATAAATATATATTTTTTAAAAATTATATATAAAAATTATATACATCTTTATGCTCAGATGCTTCCTAAAACCTGCTTCAAAAAGTGGCATCAAAGGCCAGTGATCATGTAATTTGGGGCAAAAATCCAAGGTAGTCTGTGGACCGTGGAATAGCTCAACAGAGGGGGAAAATAATGGGTCAAGTGGAAATCGGAAATGGAAAGATGAAAATAAGAAAACCTGTTCTAAGATGGTAACTGGAATGACATGCTATTCATTCTTAGTTACAAGCTCAATTTTGATCTTTAACACACATTTTATTGCTTGAATTAGGTCAGCAGTATTCCATCTCATCCACAACAATCCAACGTACCAGTGTAATTTTCGTTTCCTTGTGTGACTGCACTCAGTAGCTTAGCTACAGAAGCACCCACCATCTTGGTGCTGCTTCCCAAGTCCTGCGAACACTTTTCCAGCTGCCAACGATAAGCACAGAAAATTATTTATTCCTCCCAAGCTGTGTAAACAGAAACAATTTACCATCTGATATTGCAAAAATACCTGTGGACAATCAATGAGCCTGAACATGCAGTATATTAAGACTAAATTCTAAGCATTATTACGAACATTTTTAAAAAGAGAAAAAACAATGTGTTTTTGATTTTAGTCATAATACATCATTCACATTACATTTTTCTTAGGTCTTTGTAAGGTTTGCTGATTTATAATCTACCATAATGCCATGAACTATTCTTGTATTGAGTCGAGCATGTTGACCTGTTCACTCAACAATGTCTCAACATTCTTCTCTTAATCCCATCTATAGAACAGCACTCCTTACAGATCTGTTCCATTTCTTACATCAGTTATTTTTGTAACTTCTCAGAGTCAGACTGCCAAATTACATCCCATTTTTGTGCTTGTGTTCTCATATCAAACTATACACTGGTCTTAAACTGTCCAAATTCAAATGACAGAAACTTTACAACCAGTATTGGGAAAAAAAGTAGTGTTCTAAATCACTACATCCCCCAGTCCCAAGGTATTTACATCTTTAAAGGCAAATCAAATTGAACATTTGCAATCAGGTAACATTTCTAACAGTTAAGATGGATTTTCTTCATGTGGATTTTTTTTAAACTTAAGCAATCTAGCACAATTATGACACGGTTGTCATTATAAAGATTTTGGATTGTTATAATAGAGCACTAACAATATGCTGATTCCTCTTTTATTACTACTAATGTGGAACTCTGGCACAAATCTTCCAAAAATCAGAGGTGCCTGGAGAAAGGCAGATATTACTCCTATTTTTAAAAAGGGTAACAAAAGTGACCCAGGAAACTACAGACCAATGAGTTTGACACCCATTGTGGGTAACGTTATGGAAACCCATTGAAGATAAGATCATAAAAGATAGCCAATATGGATTCATGATGGGGAGGTCCTGTCAATCAAATCTAGTGGTTTTCTTTGGGGTGTGACAATGGAGCAAGGTAGTGAGTACACTGTATTTCAGTAAGGCCTTTGGAAATGGTGGTAATAAAAAAGAAAGCAGGAACCGGTGGAAATATTGTATGATGGATACATAATTGGTTGACTGGTAGAAGAGAGTGGTGGTACAACGAATATCATCACGCTGAGGAAATGTTACCGGGGTCTGTTTTGTTGGGACTTCTTTTGTTTAACATCTTCATAAATGACCTGGAGCTGGGGAGGGGGGTAAATCACAAGCACAGTCGCTAAACTTGCAGATGCTACAAGTTTGAAGGTGGTAGACTCCAAAGCTGAACATAATAGATTACAGGAGGATTTGAACATATGTGGGAACTGGACAAACAAATAGCAGACAAAATTCAATGTAGAGAAAAGCAAAGTGCTTCTCAGGGGGACAAAAAGTTCAGGAAAAAATTAGTTAAATGGAAAGAAAATAATGTGTATGGAAAACGAAAGAGATCTGGGAGTCCTGATTAATAAGAAAGTGAAACTACTGCAACAATGCTCAGCGGCAGTGAGTAAAGCAATCAAATATTCTGATGTAATACAAGGTCAATATTGAGCCGTAATCGGGAGGTAATCCTGTCACTTTATAAATTACTGGTGCGACCGCATTTGGAACAGCATGCGCAGTTTTGGGCACTACAGCACAAAAAGGATATTGCAACAATCAAGAGTATACACAGAAGGGCAATTAGAATAACTGAAGGGATGGAGGGACTAGATTATGAGGAGCAATTACGTAGGCTGGGCATGTTCCCAATGGAGGAGAAGGCTGAGGAGTGATTTGATTGCTGTTTTTAAAACCTCCATAGGGACTAAATAATGGAAATCATGACCAGCAGTTTCATCTAGTCCAGAAAAGTAGAACTAGAGGACATGGCCTTCACGAAGGGGGTGTAAAATCAAAACTAACTTGCAGAGACATTATTTTTGTGAGCAAGTGGTGAATCTATGGAACACACTCCCGAGGGAGGCGGTGGAAGCAAGAAGTATTAATTCATTCAAATGCAAAAAAGATAGATTTTCTTTCAGAAAATAATTTTTTGGAATACAGGATATGAATAATCTGAGACTTGAAATATGGCAAGTGTAGTGTGTATGAGAGAAACAGGTGATTTTGAACCTATAGTGCCCGAAGCTTTTCACCATGGGCAGGTTTTCCTCGTCCCATGTCCAAGTCTGTTGTATGCGAATTGATAGAGATTGATTGCCATGACTAGTCATCAACTCCATTATTGTTGTAGCTTGTAACTACCAGGATGGTAGAATGCAGACTAGATAGATCTTGGTCTTTTATCATCCAGCAATTCTTATGTCCCAAAATGAAGTGCATGCTCTGTGACTGTTAGAGAGTGCGTTAAATTTCTAGAAAGACTAATATTTTTATATTTTCGTTTGGTGACTAGCAGCCACTTCAAATGCTAATTAATGCAAGCTACTTCCTCAGGCTGTCAAGAATATACACAGCAGTCTGGCATGCAGCAGTCCGTTTAAAAGGCTGATGTTTACTGCTGATGCTGTTCCTAGATGAGGGAATGTTTCAGTTCTTCCAAAGTGTTCGAAGCAGGGTAATTTGTTCCCAAGAATAGGATAAATCATTCATTTCAAACATCTTTTTGTGTCCTTTAAAGTACATGCTTGATTATAAAACTCAAATAGAGCAGTCAAACACATTTTTAATTTCCTTTGTTCTAGTCGACATCAAAAGATTTTAAAAGTATACCCCACCCCTGGAAAGGCAGGCCAGGCCAGTTTGGCAATCCTTCTGAAGCCAGAGAGCAATGGACAGATAGGAGACTCCTTAGTTAGCAGTGAAGCTCTCTTATGGTCAGGGATCTTGCTTCAGATCCAGTTTTACATCAAGTGTTAGTACAAGAGACCTGACTGTTATTTTCTATACTTCAAATAGTTACGTTTGTAGATTTGCTATCTGTCATTGCTATGGATTACTTATATTAATAAATCTGTTTGGTAGATTATAGCCTAAGGTATGGTCCAACAGACTATTTATTCTATTGCTCTCCATAGTCATGATTACGTAGAGCAAGTGATATATCCAGTAAGTGGAATACAGCTCACTACAACTAACTGGATAGCAGATGGGTAAAGGCACACTCCAGTTCATAGGGAGTGAAGGCTCACTTATGAGTGGTCTTTGATGCTGAACTCAAGGAAACTACCTGGCATATCAGCCTCATAATACAATAATCCCTTTTGATGGTATGAAACATTCCCACCTATGCATCACCATGATAACTTTTCCTTGTTAAACTGAATTGAATCAGTGGAGTCTGACCAGAATAATGCAGAGGTACATTTCTAACTATGTTGGTTATTTACTACAAGTATCGTGCCATATTAAAATTCCTTTTCATCTATCGAACCTAGAACCCATAAGCAGAGAGTCTTGTTACCGTTTCTCCAGGCAGGGGTCTAAGCTTTCCTTCTGCTGCAATTGCTTTTGCTTCCTGTAGATCTTTCTCCAGTGTTCTGATCTGGCTCAGGGCAGAGTCTATTTCCAATGGACCACAGGCATCTTGTGCCTATATGGAGAAAACTTGTCTTTAATTGATGATAAAAAGTTACAAGTAATTTACTATAGTAGTACATCAAGCCATTCTAAATATTACATACCTCGCATCGATTTAAAAAAGGTATAATTACAAGTCCTCTAAACTATATTAAAAATCTCAAACACTTCTGTCCATCTGATTACATAAAATAATACTTTATTCATCTAAATCTTCTGAAATAGGACAATCTAGTTAACATTTCTTTGACATTTAATATTTACTAGAGGGGTAATCTGAAAACTATGAGGAATTTATATCATTCCACTGCAATATTTTAAACCAAATGACACGAAAGGAGGACAGAAAATTTGAGGCGGGGGGGGGGGGGGGGGGAAATTACATATGCTTATTCTTCACTTGTACTTCCTGTTTATTCCACGTTCATTCATCAAAACGTTATATGTCAGGAACTACGTGCCCATTTTCCATTGCCATGAATTTTTATTTAAACCCTGTCCCTGTACTTACCATGGAAGCAGAGCAGAAATATCTTAAGTACACTGCTAAACTGATTCTGCCTATCCTCCTGTTACATAAGAACATAAGAACATAAGAAATTGGAGCAGGAGTAGGCCAATCGGCCCCTCGAGCCTGCTCCGCCATTCAATAAGATCATGGCTGATCTGATCCCAACCACAAATCTAAAGAACACAAGAAGTCGGAGCAGGACCCGGCCACATAGCCCCTGGGCCCTCTCCGCCACCCACAGGGCATTGACCGATCCGAACTCAGCTTCATGTCCAATTTCCTGCCCGCTCCCCATAACCCCTAATTCCCTTTACTTCTAGGAAACTGTCTATTTCTGTTTTAAATAAAATGTTGTTAATTATATTATGTCAACACCAACTAAGGTCATAAATATTTTACTCACCTTCTGTGCAGCTGCTCGCAGCTCTTGTAAAGTGTTTGCCAGGTTCTTCGCACACTGGTTCAGTTGCATGGCTGAGGCCTGGTCTCCGATGGTGGGAACTGTAGCTCTGGCAGCAGCAACCATTTTAGCACCAGGCTACAAAACAAGAGCGAACAACAGCTAAAAGCAATATGACTTCACTCTTTAGCAACGCTGTATGATAGTCGTTAAGCACTTGTTTTTATAGCCATTATATTCCTCAATAGGTATCTATAATGTACCACCTGGGTAGCTGTGGAATTCCAAGAATCTTTACAGAATATGGCTAACAGACTTCTTGTGCTTACCACAAGCACTGATTAATACCAAACTTGTGGTCTTGTGAATTGTCAAATTATTTTGTTGGAAGTATTCGTTCCTCCGTCTCCAGAACTAAAACAGCTTCTCTTTTTCTGTCTCACAAAGGGCAGCTATAATAGCAAGAGATATTTGAACCATAAATACAACCTGATCCAGTGCTAAGTTGCAATTTTAACCTTTGGACTCAGATGTTCAATGTACTATCAACCAGGAAGTAAATCCAGTGTTTGCCACTTTAAGTTAATGGAAAGATCAGTAAAGCTAAGGAACTGATAATAACCAGTGTAGTCCAGATGTTCCAAAAACAACTAAACGCCCACTTATTTGGGGCCGGGGAGCAGTTTGTCCTCTCAGACAATGGAGGTCAAATCTGTTGCACTAATGAGGACCAGCTGGGCACTGGGTTTAAAGAGAAAAAAATAAGTGAACTGGGGAACTGCAGACCAGTTAGCAGAAAATCAGTTAGGTAAAAAGCTTGTGGTTGTTTTGTCCAAGCACTTATAAATAGTAGCTGTATAGCATTAAAAACAATTCACTGGGCCTCACAAATCCATTGCATTTTTTTCAGATGACTAAACTTATGAATGATGACGATTTAATTAATAGAATGTACTTGTACTTTCAGGAGACATTTTTACAAAGTTTCACATGGAGGCTTCGACAGACAATAATGGCACACAAAGTTAATGGTGAGCTTTCCAACTACCGTGAAAATTGGCTTGGGAATAGAAAGAAAAAGGAGATGACAAATGGGCAAGGCGTTATAATGGCTATAAAGGAATCTGTCCTAGGTAAACTTTCATTTATATAGCACTCTTAACACAGAAATCTTAAAAGGTGCTTCACAGAGATGGGAGGAAAAAAAAATGGATGCCGAGTCCAGTTGGCTGGTCAATCAACTGCAGTGCCTGGAGTATTGAAGACCTGCATGGCTCAGGTATCGATACAACAGAGGACTGTCTTGGTTCTGAACTTCCATTGCCATCTTGAATTTTTCTTACTCTACACTTTCTGCTCTTCATTTCATAGAAGGCTGAGTTCTGGCATACACAGTTGAAGCGGTTATAATGGGTTTTATTTCTGTAACAATTACACCTGCTGTGTAGCTAACCATCAAAGATTGTTTAATATTTAGAAGAAACAGGCTAACTACCTTACATGACCCAAAGGGAACAACCTCTTAGGTTTGTAGTAGTCCCTATTCAAACACTGAAAACATTTAAACATGTCTAATACAAACAGAACATGGGTTTATATCCTCGTGAGCAGCTCTGTTAGGTCTAGTCACAGATATTTAATTACCTGGAGAAAGTTCTGGCTTGCGCTAATGAGGGCCAGCTGGGCACTGGGACTGTCTGGTTGTGATTGGCTGCCACGTACACCTTGGACCAGCATTGGGATTTGGTCAGCAACAAACTGCAAATACAAAACCATATATTTAAAATAAACTTTAAGGTACCCTAAACATTACACTTCAAGGAGATCCTGCTAGATGAGGAAGGTCATTCAGCCCATCTCAACAACAACCACCTGGATTTATATAGTGCCTTTAACAGAGAAACGGCCCAAGGCGCTTCACAGAAGCGCAATCAGAAAACAAAAATCGACACTGAGCCAAAGTAGGCTAAAAGCTTGGTAAAAGATATGGGCTTTTAGAAGGATCTTAAAAGGAGGAAAGGGAGGTGGAGGGGCTTGGGGAGGGGATTCCAGAGCTTAGGGCCTAGACAGCTGAAGAGATAGACACCAATGGTGGGACGAAGGAAGTGGGGAATGCAGAGTTCTTGGAGGGTTGTAGGGCTGGAGAAGGTTACTGAGGTAGGGAGGAGTGGGGCCATGAAAGGATGTAAACATAAGTACGAGAATTTTTAATTGGAGGCAATGGGTGAGAGCCACTGCAGGTCAGTAAGTACAGAGGTGATGGATGAGCGGGAGACAGAGGAAGGTTCAAGAAAGGTGGTGGAGAGATAGAGCTGGGTGTCATCAGTGAAACCCCACCTAACATTTTTCGGATGATGTCGCCAAGGGCAGCATGTAAATGAGGAAGAGGAGGGGACAAGGATAGATCTTTGGGAGACTCCAGAATTAACATGTGGGGACAGGAAGAGAAGCCATTGCTGGAGATGCTCTGGTTCCGACTGGTTAGGTTAGAGTGGAACCAAATGAGGGCAATCCTACTGTGCTGGACAATGAAGGAGAGGCTTTGGAGGAAGATGGTGTGGTCAACTGTGTGAAAGACTGCAGAGGGGCTGAGAAGGATAAGGAGGGATAGTACATCATGGTTACAGTCACACAGGATGTCATTTATGACTTTGATTAGGCCATTGCAGTGATGTGGCAGGGGTGGAAACCTGATTGGAGAGATTCAAATAGAGTCGCGGGAAAGATGGGCACAGATTTGGGAGACGACAATACATTCAAGGATTCATGCACCTCAAAGAATCTACATATTCCCCATCGCACATATAAATGTTTCTTAAATAGGGACAGTAATTATGCTAACCACAAATAAATCTACAAAACGTAATTAATACAGATAAAATGTGAAATCTCTAAATTCATGTCATTGCCAGCTACATTGTTGTAAGGAACTGGCATTTAAATAATTGTCATACCAAATAGTGGACACATGAGTTCTTCAAAACAGGTTTCTGTTAGAAAATGTTACTTGAAATGTATTGTACTAATGTCAATGCATCAAATGTAGCCTTCAAATTTTAGCACTGGAACAGACCATAGTTCATCGCCATTACCAACTGCATAAATTATTTCCAGCTTAACAGCCGACAACTTCCTTATGCTCAAGTGTTAGTGACAAAAAAAATCTCTCAAGCTAGTTCTTTTTACAAAAAAAATACAAGCCTTCCACATACTGGCTGACCAATCAGGAATACCATCACATTCCCTCCGCCAACCTCAATTATCAGAATAATGGCACTCATAACTAGGTGGCCAGCTCCCATATGGCAAGACTGGAGGGGCTGATGGCTAGGTATTTTTCTCACTCCTACCCCCTTGATAAAGAATAAGGCATTTCATAGAGGGCTTAACTTTAAAATATTTCATAAACTAAATCTTTCTACAGATGATGGCACATAATAGACTTGTAAGCAAAATTAAAGCCCATGGGATTAAAGAAGACAGTGGCAGCGTGGATACAAAATTGGCTAAAGGACAGAGAGTAGTAGTAAACAGTTGTTTTGCAGGCTGGAGGGAAGAGTTTTGCAGTGGTGTTCCCTAGGGGTATTAGGACCACTGTTCTTTTTGATATATATTAATGTCCTGGACTTGGGTATACAGGGTACAATTTGGTAAGAATGAGGAGAGGCAATATAAACAAAATGGTACAATTTTAAAGGGGGTACAGGAACTGAGAGATCTGGGGTTGTATGTACACAAATCTTTGAAGGTGGCAGGACAAGGCTGTTAAAAAAGCATATGGCATCCTGGGCTTTATTAATAGAGGTAGAGAGTACAAAAGCAAGGAAGTTATGCTGAACCTTTGTAAGACATTGGTTAGGCCCCAGCTGCAAGGATGTCAAGGCCTTAGAGGGTGCAGAAGAGATTTACTAGAATGGTACCAGGGATGAGGGACTTCAGTTTTGTGGAGAGACTGGAGAAGCTGCGGTTGTTCTCCTTTAGAGCAGAGAAGGTTGAGAGGAGATTTGATAGAGGTGTTCAAAATCATGAACTGTTTTCAAGAGTAAATAAAGCAAAACTGTTTCCAGTGGCAGAAGGGTCGTTAACCAGAGGATACAGATTTGAAGGTGATTGGCAAAAGAACCAGAGGCAACATGAGGAAGCATTTTTTTTAAACGCAGAGTGTTGTTATGATCTGGAAAATGCACTGCCTGAAAGGGTGGTGGAAGCAGATGCAATAATAACTTTCAAAAAGGGAATTGGATAAATACTTGAAGGAAAAAAAATTACAGGGCTATGGGGAAAGAGCAGGGAAGTGGGACTAATTGGATAGATATTTCAAAGAGCCAGCACAAGCACGATGGGCTGAATGGCCATCTTCTGTGCTGTAACATACTATGATGGTAATTCTGAATCTCACCTTACAGCTTTGAACCATTTGTTGTTGTGCAGCTGGATTCTTATTGGAGGAAGCAGCGTTCTGAGCAGCAGCAATTGTCTGTGTGGCAGCAGCTGCAGCCTGTTTTGCTGCATTCTGAAAATATAAAAGTCACTGTAAATAAAATCGCATTTAATGATTTGTTACCCCCCACCCCACATCAGTTTGTTATAAAACTAGAGTAGTTTAGTAACCATACACAATACCAGTGCAAAACAGACCTAGTAGTTTGGGAGAGACGGTGAATGTTACCTACCTGAATTTCAGGAATGCATTCGACACTGTCCCACATAATATATATTCTTGGGATTTGGGCGCTGCTGGCATTTACTGCCAATCGCTCGTTGCCCTGAGAAGGTTGTGGTGGTGGGCCTTCACAACTGAATGACTCTTAACTGAAGAGGCTTAGAAAGGCAATCACATTGATGTCGGACTGGAGTCACATATAGGCCAGACTGGGCAAGGTCGGCAGGCTTCCTTCCTCAAAGGACATTAGTGAACCATTTGGGTTTTTACGAAAATCCAACAGCATCATGGTCACTTTTACTCATACTAGCTTTTTATTTCCAGATTTTTAAGACTAAATTCAAATTTTCAAACTGCCACAGTGGAATTTGAACTCTCAATCTCTGGATTGTTCGTCTAGGCCTCTTGTTACTAGTCTAATAACATAACTACATTGGCGAACCCTGTTAGGCTACTATACAAGGTCCAAGCCCATGGGATAGATAGGAATGTATTAAAATGGATTGGCAAATGGTTGGTTGGTAGACAATGATTAGTAGTGTATGAACACAAGGATGAGAATTTTTAAAATCGAGGAGTTGCTGGACCGGGAGTCAACGTAAGTCAACGAGCACAGGTTGTGATGGGTGAATGGGACTTGGTGTGAGTTAGGATACACGCAGCAGAGTTTTGGATGAGCGCAAGTTTACGGAGGGTGGTAGGTGAGAGGCTGGCCAGGAGAGCACTGGAATAGCCTGGAGGTAACAAAAGCATTGATGAGGGTTTCAGCAACAGATGGGCTGAGTCAGGGGCGGATTCGGGCAATATTTTGGAAGTGGAAGTAGGCAGTCTTAGTGATGGAGAAGATATGGGGTCGGAAGGTCAGCTCAGGGACAAATAGGACACTGCTGTTGCGAACTGTCTGGTTCAGACTCAGACGGTGGTAAGGAAGGGGAATGGAGTCGGTAGCTAAGGAACGGAGTGTGTGTCAGGGACCAAAGACAATGGCCTCGATCTTCCCAGCATCTAATTGGAGGAAATGGATGCTCATCCAATACTAGATGTCGGACAAGCAGCGTGACTAATCAGAGGCAGTGGAGGGGTTGGGAAAGGTGGTGGTGAGGTAGAGCTGGGTGTCGGCAACGTGTATGTGGAATCTGATGTGTTTTCGGATGATGGGGTAGATGAGGAATAGGAGGGGGCCAAGGATAGGTCCTTGGGTTACAGAGATAATAGAAATTTTTAAAAATTCATTCATGGGATGTGGGCGTCGCTGGCAAGGCCAGCATTACTGTCCATCCCTAAATGCCCGTAAGGTGATAGTGAGCAGACTTCTTCAACCGCTGGAGTCACTGTGGCGAAGGTACTTACTTGCACAGTGCTGTTACAAAGGGAGTTCCAGGATTTTGACATAGCGATGAAGAAATGGCAGGATGGTGTGGGACTTGGAGGGGAACGTGCAGGTGGTGGTATTCCTGTGCGCCTGCTGCCCTTGTCCTTCTAGGTGATCGAGGTCGTGGGTTTGGGAGGTGCTGTCAAAGAAGCCTTGGCGAGTTGCTGCAGTGCATCCTATAGCTGGTACACACTGTAGCCACAGTGCACCGGTGGTGGAGGGAGTGAATGTTTAAGGTGATGGATGGGGTGCCAATCAAGTAGGCTGCTTTGTTCTGGATGGTGTCGAGCTTCGAGTGTTGTTGGAGCTGCACTCATCCAGGCAAGTGGAGAGTATTCCATCACACTCATGAAATTGTGCCTTGTAGATGATGGAAAAGCTTTGGGGAGTCAGGAGGTTAGTCACTTGCCAAAGAATACCCAGCCTCTGACCTGCTCTTGTAGCCACAGTATTTATGTGGCTGGTCCAGTTAAGTTTCTAGTCAATGGTGACCCCCAGGATGTTGACTGTGAGGGATTCTGCGATGGTAATGCTGTTGAATGTCATGGGGAGGTGGTTAGACTCTCTCTTGTTGGCCTGGCACTTGGCTGGCATGAATGTTATTTGCCACTTATCAGCCCAAGCCTGGATGTTGTACAGGTCTTGATGCATGCGGGCTCGGACTGCTTCATTATCTGAGGAGGAGCGAATGGAACCGAACACTGTGCAATCAGCGAACATCCCCATTTCTGACCTTATGATGGAGGGAAGGTCATTGATGAAGCAGCTGTAGATGGTTGGGCCTAGGACACTGCCCTGAGGAACTCCTGCAGCAATGTCCTGGGGCTGAGATGATTGGCCTCCAACAATCACTACCATCTTCTTTTGTGCTAGGTATGACTCCAGCCACTGGAGAGTTTTCCTCCTGATTCCCATTGACTTCAATTTTACTAGGGCTCCTTGGTGCCACACTCAGTCAAATGCTGCCTTGATGTCAAGGGAAGTCACTCTCACCTCACCTCTGGAATTTAGCTCTTTTGTCCATGTTTGGACCAAGGTTGTAATGAGGTCTGGAGCAGAGTGGTCCTGGCGGAACCCAAACTGAGCATCGGTGAGCAGGTTATTGGTGAGTAAGTGCCGCTTGATAGCACTGTCGACGACACCTTCCATCACTTTGCTGATTGAGAGTAGATTGATGGGGCAGTAATTGGCCGGATTGGATCTGTCCTGCTTTTTGTGGACAGGACATACCTGGGCAATTTTCCACTTTGTTGGGTAGATGCTAGCGTTGTAGCTGGCATCCACCTGACAAAGGGGGAACCTCTACTAAAAGGGTGGTGAATAAGTAGAACAGTTTACCAGAACGGGTGGTGGAACAAAAAAATCTTAATGGAGCTTGAGCACAGAGTTTGGAAAAGATAGAGTGAACCATTAAGAGTGAAGACATTCAACTGGGAATTTGGTGAATGTAAGAATTCACTGGTAAGTAGTACATGTGTTTTAATTTAAACTGAAATTTAACTTAGTTTAATAACTTTAAAAGTTTAAGTCAGTGCTGCAAACAATGTCAGTTAGTAGTTAACAGAGAATGAGATGAGAGGGTTTGTCCTATGAGAGGTTGAGTAGAATGGGCCTATACTCTCTGGAGTTTAGAAGAATGTGAGGTGATCTCATTGAAACATACAAGATTCTGAGGGGGCTTGACAGGGTAGATGCTGAGAAGTTGTTTCCCCTGGCTGGAGAGCCCAGAACTAGAGGGCATAGTCTCCGGATAATGGGTCGGCCATTTAAGACTGAGATGAGGAGGAATTTCTTTACACAGAGGATTGTGAATCTTTGGAATTCTTTACCGCAGAGAGCTGTGGATACTGAGTAGTTGAATATGTTCAAGGCTGAGATAGATAGATTTTTGGACTCTTGGGGAATCAAGGGATATGGGGATCGGGCAAGAAAGTGGAGTTGAGGTAGATGATCAGCCATGATCTTACTGAATGGCGGAGCAGGCTCGAGGGGCTATATGGCCTATTACTGCTCCTATTTCTTATTTTCTTACAATAAGCTATAAGCAGTTTCCTGACTAGGTGTTAATAACTGTGGCTGGAAGTTGACTAACCAATTGTAACTAGAGCGTGTCGGAGGGCTGAAGCACAGAGTGGATCACAAAGAGTGGATCGTGAACCAAGTGGGAATGTGAGAATTTGGTGAGTCGGAGAATTAGGTGTAGAGGGGGAAGGCGGTGCTGAATTTTTTTTAAAAAAGCAAAAAAAACCCAGACTAAAAATAATTATCTATAAATGAATAGATTATTTAGTCGAGAGAAGCAGTGCTGAGCACCAGGGGAGAAGCCCCATTCACTAAGAGTGGAGAGAATGACATCACAGTGAACAGAGAGGAGCTCTGAAAGATCGGGAATAAAAGGGTAGGTTAATCGGGGTAAGTAAACAATAAGTAAATTAATAATGAAGTATCTAAAGGTAGTTTAGAAAAAAAGGTTTCTAAATATAATGGACGGGCAGCTGAGACCCACTGCCTGCAATTGCTGCGCCATGTGGGAACTTCAGGACGCTTCAGGAAATGCCTCCAGTTGCTCGAGCTCAAGCTGAGGTTTCTGAGCTTATGGGGCGGCTGGAGTCACTGCAGAGCATTAGGGAGGCAGAAGGTTTCCTGGATCGTACGTTCCAGGAGGTGGTCATCCTGCAGCCACGGAGAGTTCAGGATAGCAAGTGGATGGCCATCTGAAAGGGTAGGAAGAGGCAGGCAGTACAGGAATCTTCTGGGTGTGTGGCACTCACACCAGTATTCAGCATTGAGGGTGATGACAACGCGATGGAGTAAAGTCCTGAGCACGGCACCATGGGGCAAAGGATTGCACAAGGGCCAAGGTCAAGTGTGGAATGCAGTAGTCATAGGGGAATTCAATAGTCAGGAGGACAGACAGGTGTTTGTGATTGCCGACGGGAGTCCCACATGGTGTGTTGTCTTTTACCCTGGCACCAGGAAGGCATCACAGAGAGGGTGCAGAACATTCTGCGGGGGGAAGGGGAACAGCCAGAAGTCGTAGTCCACGTAGGTACCATAGGAAAGAAAAGGGATGAGATCCTGCGGTTAGAGTTTCAGGAGCTATGGAGGAAGATAAAAAGCATGACCTCAAAAGGTAGTAATCTCTGGATTACTCTCAGTGCCATGCGCTAGTGAGTAGAGAAATAGGAAGATAAGGCAGGTTAATGCACAGCTACAGACATGGTGCAAGAGGGAGGGCTTCAGATTCTTGGGGCTTTGGGACCAGTTCTGGGGCAGGAGGGACCTGTTCAAGATGGACAGGTTGCACCTCAACAGAGCTGGGACCAATGTCCTCATGGGAAGGTTCACTAGTGCTGTGGGGGAAGGTTTAAACTAATTTGACAGGGGGGTGGGCACCAGGATCTAGCATCAGAAAGGAGAAACAAGGTGCACAAAGGATTGGGAAAGACAGATAGCACTAGAGTAAGAAATAATACAGTATTAGTTGGGATCAGACTAAGAGAGAATATGAGACGGTCTAAGATAGGTTTAGAGTGCATGTGTGTAAACGTACGAAGCGTGGTAAATAAGGTTGGTGAGCAGCAGGTGCAAACAGCCACATGGGAATATGATGTAGTGGCGATAACGGAGACCTGGCTCAAAAAAGGGCAGTATTGGGTACTAAATATTCCTGGATACAAGATATTCAGGAAAGATAGGGAAGGAAGAAAAGAAGGGGAGAGGGATGCAGTATTGATTAAGGAGAATATTGCAATGCTGGAGAGAGGGAATGTCCTTGAAGGGTCAACGACGGAATCTATTTGGTTAGAGTTAAGAAACAATAGAGGTGCCATTACACTACTGAGGGCATTCTATAGGCCACCAACTAGTGGGAAGGATAAAGAGGAACAAATTTGCAGGGAAATTACAGAGCGGTGCAAGAATTATAGAGTAGTAATAGTAAAGGGCAAAGAGGGGGAGGAGTCTCTGAAGTGTTTTCCGGAGAACTTTCTTAATCAGTACGTTTCTGGCCCAACAAGGAAGGAGGCATTGCTGGATCAGGTTCTGGGGAATGAAGTGGAGCAAGTGTCAGTGGGGGAACATTTAGGGAACAGTGATCATAGTATCATAACGTTTAGGTTAATCATGGAAAAGGGCAAGGAGCAATGTAGAATAAAAAATATTTAATTGAAGGAGGGCCAATTTCAGTGGGTTGAGAACGGATCTGGCCCGGGTAAATTGGAATCAAAGACTGGCAGACAAAACTGTAATCGAACGATGGGCAGCCTTTAAAGAGGAGATGGTTCGGGTACAGTCTAGGTACATTCCCACGAGGAGGAAAGGTAGGGCAACTAAAGCCAGAGCTCCCTGGATGATGAAAGAGATAGAGAGTAAGATGAAGCAGAAAAAGGAAAAAAGGGGTGTACGACAGATGTCAGGTTGATGATACAAGTGAGAACCAGGCTGAATATAGATAGTTCAGAGGAGAACTGAAAAAGGAAACAAGAGGAGCAAAGAGAGAATGAGAATAGACTGGCGGCCAACATTAAAGGGAATCCAAAAGTCTTCTATAGGTACATAAATAGTAACCGGGTAGTAAGAGATGGGGTGGGGGTGATTAGGTACCAAAATGGAGATCTATGCATGGAGGCAGAAGGCATGGCCGAGTACTAAATGAGTACTTTGCATCTGTCTTTACCAAGGAAGATGCTGCCAAAGTCATAGTAAAAGAGGAGGTGGTTGAGATACTGGATGGGCTAAAAATTGATAAAAAGAGGAGGTACTAGAAAGGCTGGCTGTACTTAAAGTGGATAAGTCACCCGGTCCAGATGGGATGCATCCTAGGCTGCTGAGGAAAAGGTGGAAATTGCAGAGATGTTGGCTATAATCTTCCAATCCTCCTTACATATGGGGGTGGTGCCAGAGGACTGGAGAATTGCAAATGTTACCCTTGTTCAAAAAAGGGTGCAAGGATAAACCCGGGAACTACTGGCCAGTCAGTTTAACCTCAGTAACGGGGAAACTTTTAGAAATGATAATCTGGGACAAAATTGATAGTCACTTGGACAAATGTGGATTAATAAAGGAAAGTCAGCACGGATTTATTAAAGGCAAATCGTGTTTAACTAACTTGATTGAGGTTTTTGATGAGGTAAGAGAGGGTTGATGTTGTGTATATGGACTTTCAAAAGGCATTTGATGAAGTGCCACATAATAGCCTTGTCAGCAAAATTGAAGCCCATGGAATAAAGGGGCTGTGGTAGCATGGATATGAAATTGGCTAAGCGACAGGAAACAGTAGTGGTGAATGGTTGTTTTTCGGACTGGAGGAAGGTGTCAGTGGTGTTCCCCGGGGTCAGTACTAGGACCACTGCTTTTTTTGACATATTAATGACTTGGATGTACAAGGCACAATTTCAAAATTTGCAAATAACACAAAAGTTGGAAGTGTAGTAAACAGTGAGGAGGACAGTAATGGATTTCAAGACGACAGACAGGCTAGTGGAATGGGCGGACACATGACAGATGAAATTTAACGCAGTGAAATGCGAAGTGATACCTCTCCTCGTTCTTTCTGCCAAAATGTAATATAAACTAAATGGTACAATTCTGAAGGGGGTGCAGGAACAGAGAGACCTGGGAGTATATGTGCACAAATCTTTGAAGGTGGCAGGACAGGATGAGAAAGCAGTTTATAAATAGAGGCATAGAATACAAAAGCAAGGAACTTATGTTGAACCGTTATAAGACACTGCTTCGGCCACAGCTGGAGTATTGTGTCCAGTTCTGGGCACCGCACTTTAGAGAGTACGTGAAGGCCCTAGAGAGGGTGAGAAAAGATTTACTCTAATGGTTCCAGGGATGAGAGACTTCAGTTACGTGGATAGACTGGAGAAGCTGGGGTTGTTCTCCTTGGAGCAGAGAAGGTTGAGAAGAGATTTGATAGAAGTGTTCAAAATCATGAAGGGTTTAGATAAAGTAAATAAAGAGAAACTATTCCCATTGGCGGAAGGGTCGAGAACCAGAGGATACAGATTTACGGAGATTGGCAAAAGAGCCAAAGGCGACATGAGGAAAAACATTTTTTAAAAAATATAAACGCAGCAAGTAGTTATGATCTGGAATGCACTGCCTGAAAGGGTGGTGGAAGCAGATTCAAACGCGGTTTTCAAAAAGGAAAAATTTGCAGGGCTACAGGGAAAGAGCAGGAGAATGTAAGAACAATCCAGTTAGTCCCAAAGAGCCAGCACGGGCTCGATAGGCCGAATAGTTGCAGCACAGGAGGCGGTCATTCTATGATTCTATAGAAGAAGTTGACAGGTTGTCAGCAAATGATAAAAAACTGCATTCCACATGAATTAAGAAATTCATTCTCAGGATATAGGCACTGTTGGCAAAGCCGGCATTTATTACCCATCCTTAGTTGCCCTACAGAAGGTGGTGGTGAGCAGCCTTCTTAAACTTCTACAGTTCACGTGGTGAGGTATTCCACATTGCTGTTAGGTAGGGAGTTCCAGGATTTTGACCCACTGACGATGAAAGAACTGCGATATATGTTCAAATTGGGATGGTGTTCCCATGCACTTATTGCCCTTGTCCTTCTAGGTGTTGGAGCTCATTGGTTTGGGAGGTATTGCCGAAGAAGCCTTCACAACTTGCTGCAGTACATCCTGTAGATACTACACAATATAGCCATGGTACGCTTACACCGGTGGTGGAGGGAGTGGATGTTTAAGCTGCTGGATGGGATGCCAGTCACTTTGCTGTGATTGAGAGTAGGCTGATGGGGCGATAACTGGCCGGGTTGCATTTGTCCTGCTTTTTGTGGACAAAACATACCTGGGAAATTTTCCACATTGTCAGGTAGATGCCAGTGTGGTAGCTGTACTAGAACAGCTAGTTCTGGAGCACAGATATTCAACATTACAACTGGATATTGTCCAGGCCCATAGTCTTTGCTGTGTCCAGTACACTCAGCAGTTTCTTGACATTATGCAGAGTGAATCGAATTGGCTGAAGACTGACATGTGTGATGGTGGGGACCTCAAGAGGAGGCTGAGAAGGATCATGCACTCAGTACTTCTGGTTGCGAATGTTTCTGCCTTGTTTTTTGCACTCATGCTGGCTCCGCCATTATTAAGGATGGGGATGTTCTTGGAGCCTCCAACTCATGTTAGTTGCTTAATTGTCCACCATCATTCACAGTTAAATTTGGTAGGATTGCAGAGTTTTGATCTGATCCATTGGTTGTGGGATCACTTAGCTCTATCAATAGAGCATAAGAAATAGGAGCAGGAATAGGCCATACGGCCCCTCGAGCCTGCTCCGCCATTCAATAAGATCATGGCTGATCGTCGACCTCAACGCCACTTTCCTGCCCAAATAGGATGCTGCTTCCACTATTTATGAATGAAGTCATAGGGTGTAGCTTCTACAGGTTGGCATCTCATTTTCAGGTACGTCTCCGGCATGCTCTTCTACACGCCTCATTGAAACAGGGTTGGTTATCTGGCTTGATGGTGATGAAGGAGTGAGGAATATCCTTGGCTCTAAGGTTACAGATTCTGGTGGAATACAATTCTGGTGGAATATAATTCTGCTGCTGCTGATGGCCCACAGTGCCTCATGCATGTACAGTTTTGAGCTGATAGATCTGTTCTTAATCTATGCTACTTAGAACATAAGAACATAAGAAATTGGAGCAGGAGTAGGCCAATCGGCCCCTCGAGCCTGCTCCGCCATTCAATAAGATCATGGCTGATCTGATCCCAACCACAAATCTAAAGAACTCAAGAAGTCGGAGCAGGACCCGGCCACATAGCCCCTGGGCCCTCTCCGCCACCCACAGGGCATTGACCGATTCGAACTCAGCTTCATGTCCAATTTCCTGCCCGCTTCCCATAACCCCTAATTCCCTTTACTTCTAGGAAACTGTCTATTTCTGTTTTAAATTTATCTAATGATGTAGCTTCCACAGCTTCCTGGGGCAGCAAATTCCACAGACCTACCACCCTCTGAGTGAAGAAGTTTCTCCTCATCTCAGTTTTGAAAGAGCAGCCCCTTATTCTAAGATTATGCCCCCCAGTTCTAGTTTCACCCATCTTTGGGAACATCCTTACTGCATCCACCCGATCAAGACCCTTCACAATCTTATATGTTTCAATAAGATCGCCTCTCATTCTTCTGAACTCCAATGAGTAGAGTCCCAATCTACTCAACCTCTCCTCATATGTCCGCCCCCTCATCCCCGGGATTAACCGAGTGAACCTTCTTTGTACTGCCTCGAGAGCAAGTATGTCTTTTCTTAAGTATGGAGACCAAAACTGTATGCAGTATTCCAGGTGCGGTCTCACCAATACCTTATATAACTGCAGCAATACCTCCTTGTTTTTATATTCTATCCCCCTAGCAATAAAAGCCAACATTCCGTTGGCTTTCTTGATCACCTGCTGCACCTGCATACCAACTTTTTGATTTTCTTGCACTAGGACCCCCAGATATCTTTGTACTGCAGTACTTTCCAGTCTCTCGCCATTAAGAAAATAACTTGCTCTCTGATTTTTCCTGCCAAAGTGCATAACCTCACATTTTCCAATATTATATTGCATCTGCCAAATCTCCGCCCACTCACCCAGCCTGTCTATATCCCCTTGCAGGTTTTTTATGTCCTCCTCACTCTCTACTTTCCCTCCCATCTTTGTATCATCTGCAAATTTTGATATGTTGCACTCGGTCCCCTCCTCCAAATCGTTAATATAGATTGTAAAGAGTTGGGGACCCAGCACCGACCCCTGTGGAACACCACTGGTTACTGGTTGCCAGTCCGAAAATGAACCATTTATCCCAACTCTCTGCTTCCTGTTTGATAACCAATCCTCCACCCATGCCAGAATATTACCCCCAATCCCGTGATTTTTTATCTTAAGTAATAATCTTTTATGTGGCACCTTGTCGAATGCCTTCTGGAAGTCTAAATACACTACGTCCACTGGTTCCCCTTTATCCACCCTATACGTTATATCCTCGAAGAACTCAAGCAAATTTGTCAGACATGACTTCCCCTTCATAAAGCCATGCTGACTTTGTCCTATTAAATTATGCTTATCTAAATGTTCCGTTACTGTCTCCTTAATAATAGACTCCAAGATTTTACCCACCACAGATGTTAAGCTAACTGGCCTATAATTTCCAGCCTTCTGCCTACTACCCTTTTTAAATAACGGTGTTACATTAGCAGTTTTCCAATCTGCCGGGACCTCTCCTGAGTCCAGGGAATTTTGGAAAACTATCACCAAAGCATCCACAATCCCTACTGCCACTTCCCTCAAGACCCTAGGATGGAAGCCATCATTACCACTGTGCATTACCAGCACAGTGGTAATGCCGCATGACACGATGGAGGGTGTCCTCAGTGTGAAGACGGGACTTGTCTCCGCAAGAACTGTACGGTGATCACTCCTACCAATACAGACGCATCTGTGATGGGTAGATTCGTGAGGGTGAGGTCAAGTAGGTTATTCCCTTGTGTTGGTTCTCTCACTACTTGCTGCAAGCCCAGTCTGGCAGCTATGTCCATCAGGAATCAGCCAACTCGGTCAGTGGTGGTACTACCGAGCCATTCTTGGTGACGGACATTGAAGTCCCCCACCTAGAGTATATTGTGTGTTCTTGCTACTCTCAGAGTGCTTCCTCCAAGTGGTGTTCAACATGGAGGGGTACTGATTCATCAGCTGAGGGAGGGCTGTAGATGGTAATCAGCAAGACATTTACTTGCCCATGTTTGACCTGAAGCCATGAGATTTCATGGGGTCTGGAGTCACATTGAGGACTCCCAGGGCCACGCCCACCTGACTATATGCCACTGTGCCCCCACCTCTGGTGGGTCTGTCCTGCTGATGGGATAGGACATACCCAAGGATGGTGATGAAGGAGCCTGAGACATTGGCTGACGGGTATGATTCTGTGAGTAGGACTATGTCAGGCTGTTGCTTGACTAGTCTTTTGGACAGCTCTCCCAACTTTGGCACCAGTCTCCAGATGTTGGTGAGGAGTATTTTGCAGAGTCGACTGGGCTTGGTGTGCCTTCATTGTGTTCTAATTCAATACTTAAGTGCACTGTGAAAAGTGCGTCTCAACAACTGAGCCATCAATTTTTGCATTAAGCAAGTCAATCAAGTTCACATCGACTATATACATATCTAATTATTGAACTGTTAAATTCAACTACTCATGAAACTCCTCATTGTAAAGTCACTGTATTCTTTACCCACCTCGAGTTTATTCACTAATTTCTTCTTAATGGCATTCTGTGCTGCTACGTTGGTTGCCCTTCGTAAACCTTCAGCAGCTTCTCTCAACCTCTGCTGCTGCTCCTCACTGTCAGGATTGGCTGCTGCACCCTAAAACCACGATAATTGAAAAACAGAATTCAACCCACTGACTTGGGATTTATAGCATTTAAGTCAATGCGAAACCAGCGCTTAATTATTACACATGTAATTGAGAAAATGCCATCAATGGTTTCCACTACAAACAAGTGTCTTGAGATAAAGAAAAATCACCAGGTGCTGGAAATCTGAGAATATTCTAGAAATGCAGAGCAGGGCTATCAGCATGCAAATGAGAAGAGATTAATGGTTTCCTTTGAAATGAATCAGTCTTTTCCCTTTCAAGCTCTGATCAGTATGCTGTGAACTTCCAGCATTTTCCGTCGCTAATAAAAGTCTATCGTGCAATTCTGCTAATTTGAAAATAATTTCTACTATAATTTACACTGTTAGCATATTATACCATCTTATTTCAAAAGATGGGCTCACTTTTCAACTCAGTAATAAAAAGAGATGTTTACACCAATGCAACTATTCTTGGATCATACCGGAGAAGGAAAATATGTTTCTTTTTAACATGTGTAATTGTTGAAATTATCAGCCTCTTTTACAAACTTGTCATTTAACTTTGCCACTAAAATTCTGGTGTCAATATCAATGTCCCAAAAACTATTTCAGTGAAAGAAGCTACCTTGAGCTTGTCCAAGATAAACTAATTTCTCAACACAGAACTGAACCACAATTGTTTAGGGGAATCCAGTTCTTTACCCACTGAATATGATATTCATGTATTGTGACAAGAAAAGTAGAATTCTAGGGTATAATATCCAGTGTAAATTCTTGTAACATTCTTGAATTGTTCCCCCCCTGCACCCCAGGTTATTATTTTCCTCGGATTCTGTGTGTCAGACTACTCCTGTAGGTGAGTCCTCACTTTCTATGATCCAGAGTGTGCCTTTAGTTGCCCAATATTTTGGTAATTTGTAGCAAGCCCAGAGTTCAAACAGAAAATCTATGTCACTGCATTTTGCCTTATTGCATTTATCACATGCGTTCAGGTAATCTTCCTCGACCTCAAAAGGTGGTAGAATAAATAAAAGAACAGCAACAATGCATTGTAGATTTATCGTAGTTACAGGCTTAACTGTTTCTCCTCAGAATGTTAGAAAACACTCACGCTAAACTTCACTGTGAAGTGGGCCTTCCACAAAGTTCCTAAATATGAACCTTACATGATGATTTGTAGCTGACCTTGCACGGACTATCTATAGCTCTCTGATGGCTTCAGATTGACTAATCAATTGACACATGGCAGGACAAAAAAATACTTCCAAAATTTTGACCAGGGCAAAGGAAATTTAAATGTGTATCTCAAACTCTGATAAAGCTACCAATCATATATATTTTGAAACAAATCCCACGGGATAGTAACATTTGAATTGTATGGCTTGGCCCCTCCCATAGATAGAACATCTTTCCTGGGGCTACCATATAGTGAAATAGACTGGGCCATTTTCTGTGAGTAAATCTAATTTTTAACCCCATATGTACAGTGACAAAGAAAAAACATTACCATTAAAAATTAAATGTCCAGTGTGGGCTGATACATCAAGTTTTGTGAAGTTGGAGAAAGAACTTGTACCTATAAAAAGCATTCAAAATACTGTCAAGGATAGGAACACGACAAATGTTCAAAAACCTCAGCATTACCTTTGCAGCTTCCACCATCCGAGCTGTGGCATCAGCCAATAGCTTGGCTGCAGAGAGCAGTTTTCTGGAGTTCTCGAGATCAGATTCACCTTCAGCATCAGCTTTAATGGCATTAACCAAGTCTGAAGTAGCTTGAGCCAGAATTCTAGCCTGTCGCACCATCTCGCCTATTTTTTGTGGGGGGGGAAGATTGCATTTAACATTCAATCAATATTACAAACAAAACGTCAGCTGTATTTTTAGCATTGTGCATCAGCCTTGGCCCAGCGGTAGCACTCTTGCCTCTGAATCAGGTGGTCGTGGGTTCAAGCCCCACTCCAGCGAGTAGCTAAATCATACAGTCCAGGAACGTTCCAGGTTCAATCCTTAGTCTGTACTGCGTTAGCTGGTCTCAGCTGGGGCAGTAATTAATGCACTGCAATTTGCCTCAGTGACCCTAGGTTAGGTAGGCAGAGGTAAAAAGTCACCTAGTGTTACCGCCTCTGATCACTATCCAACCACTCTTGCTGGAAAAGGACATGATGCATCGTTCAATCAAATGGCCTGCTGATACTCACTGTTGAGGCTAACACATTAAGAATTGCAATTGAGCGAGCTACTGGAGGGTGTTGCCACCTGCTGAATCATACTACAGCAAAGAGTCAACGCCTTTGTCAGAGGATGGGCAATTGGCAGAGAGAGAATTAAAAATGCAATTAAATTTATAAATACAGAACCAACAATTATTTTAGTGAAACTGATGAAAGATTTGGACACCCATCAGATTCATCTATCATTTTAGAAAGCTTTAAAATTATACTGCCTTTTTCCATCTTTAGGAACGATACTTCATGTATAATAACTGTACAGTTTCTATATTCAGTAATCATTCCACATTAGCATATATTGTATATGGGCTGGTCAGAGGAACCATTTCCTTACCAGCATCCCCCATGGAGCTGAAAATGTTTTCTGTCACTGTTAGAATGGTGTCAGTCGCCTGATCATAGCGTCCTAATGGGTGCCCTCCAGTGGCATATAGCTTGATATGCTGCAACAGGTCATTGAGGGCTTGTGTCACAGCAGTGGCTACCACACCGACCTGTTTCAACAGCTGTTCATCATTTGTTGCAGCCTGAGAAGCCTCCACACATCCCTCCACTGATTTGGCAACTAGTTTCCCAGCTTCAATCAGCTGTTCCTGGCATACAGGGGAGCTGATAGTTGGAGCTACTACCTGTAAAGAGATAGATGGAAAATTACTTAAAGTTATTTACAGGCATGATCAAAGGACAATTAGGTGAATCTAATTTAACAAAAGCCACTTTTTACTTCCAGAAATACAACCAGGCAAGTTCTCTACTTTTGGCGTAACATTTATTTCAGCTACAATAATGACAAAGGTTCATCAGAGCTATGCATCATGGCACCCTTCTGCCATGATTTGAGTTTTCAATCATCTAAATTCTAAGATGAGCTAAAGATGCAAAGATATTCCATTTTCTTCATTTAAACAATGCTACAAACATTTGTAAACCAATGAACTCTTTTTTCGGAACACTTACCTTAGTGCAAGCTACAAGCTGTGAGGTGGAAAGTGCACACTGTGTCGCAGCTGCAATGACACGGTTCTGTAATACTGAATCCTCTGTTTTCTGAGCCACATTCTTTGCCTTCAGGACCAAAGCTGCTGCTGCATTTGCTACAGCTTTGGCCAGTTGCATGAGCATGTCCTAAAGTGGTCAGAAAATGAAAAATGATGGCATGTTCTAATGCTTGCCATTTTTAAGATATTTAAATTTGATATAAAAATCAACATTGGGAATATTTAGTCCATCCTGTTTACCACTTAAACAAATATCAACTTTCACAATTTATAGCACAATGGAATTCAATTAGATCTGCAACAGTCTGAAAATCTAGAATATTGTATACAAAAATCACTACCATTATTAGATGACAGTGAGGCGCAGCAGATATTGAAAAGCACTATCTAGTTGTCATGGTACCATTTAACCATATTTGCCCTACTTTGACTTAACATTATTAACATCAGGATCACTTGACAATATAAGTGTGTTCTGCACTGGTATAGCACAAAACATTTATGTTAATTATATACAATTTTACTTCCTGATAACTCTAACCACAGAGACAATTTAAAGTCAGAACAAAATTATAACAATTCCATGATGACCAGAATTGCTTTTCCAGAGATTGAAGCAATGTAATTGAAAATAAATTAAATAGGAATATATTCATTTGACATAAAATTAGTGCTAACAATCACTTTGCACTTATCCCAACATGCACTGTTTTCTGGGAAATATTCAACCACTGCTTGAGTGGTTAACTACAAATCTCAGTCATAGATGCTAATAATGCAGCATAATGACCAGGTTAATTTGGTATGAATGAGATGATCAGTCCAGCTTTAGGGGTTGTACAGTTTGGCGAGATTTTCTATTCAGAATCTAGGCATGTCCAAATTCGACAGTCATGCGATCGTTATAACACTGGCATCTTGAACTTTGTCTCAGATAAATGTAGACTGAGAAGAACTCATTAAATAAATAGGATCCCACATACATTGACAAGAGACCATTTTTATCTTCGGTGTACTGTGGATGGCTCAATAATATCAGGCCTGACATGTGGCATTTGCACATGTTGAATTAAGTTGTATCTTTCCCAGAATGCTGGATTCTCTCTATAGCATTCTGTCAAATAACCATTGCCAATCAGTGTTATTTTGCCAGTGCCACACAAGTCAGTTTTAATCAATGTACGGTGGAATATTTGCAAAGTAATTCATTAAAATTTAATCTTGAGAGAAGTGCAATCTGATTTCCACATTGAATCAGTTAGTACAATTTAAGATTTAATGTTATTGACAATCTTGATTGTATATTTGGATTTGGAGAAAAATTGCAACAAATTGGTTTATTGAATGAAATGGCTGAATAAACTACATTTACCGTTTTGAGTGTAACACCTGATATATTCCTTGTTGTATATTTTTGTGCACCTACAGGAAACTGTACAAAGGATTTACAAAATTCCAACATAATGTTATCACTTTAACACTCTCAGCTAATGATGCTTAGTAAATGTAATTTAAAACAAATCTTGTTGAGATTAGTATATACCTGGAACCGTGGATCTGCATCACTTTCCCCAATCTGCTGGAGAAGTTCACCGCTTGTTTGACCGACAGTACCAGCAGCAGTAAGCAGGTTCTGTCGAGGCTGAAATGCAAAATATTAAACCTATTACATTTCTTTGTCTAACTTAAAAAAAAATAAACTCAATAAATTCGACCTGTAGCAACTTATTGACTTTAACCAGGAGGAAAGATCTGATCATAGAGAGTGTTACACAACACCAGCTGCTTACCATGTCAATTGTACATGTCTTTAGCACTGCACAATGATTGGTGACTTTAAACAGCTACTGTCTAAATAATTAATTAGGTAAATTTGATCAGAAGGCTGTAAATAATTAATCATCTTCTCTGTTTTGCAGCATTTCCATAGAAAGCAATAATACATTGATTAGAAATTTGAATGAGTAATTATACATTCTGCCTATGAAGCCTTTGCCCCCATGTTTAACTCACTGCAACATAGTCATGGGAAAGCCATGACTCAGATGCCTGTTTAGCTGCGGTCCATATGAATGTCACCTGCAATTTGTAGTTGAGAAGAAACTTACATTGTAATCCTGCAAACTCTTGTTGCATTTTTAGGTAGTTTTAAGTTCCTGTTACTCTTTCCAAAAGGGAATGGCAGATTTAAATGGCTCCCCGCTTGGAATAATCATCAGAATACTTGAATAAATCAAGAAATATCAGTTTACCTCAGCAGTAGCTGGCTGAGCAGTCTTCAGTAATTCTGAGACAGCACAAGCCAGGTTCTTAGCAGCTTTCAGTAGCTGCTGTCCATTTGCACCCTCGTCCTCCATTAGGGCTGCCAGCAGTTTGACACCTTTTGACATCTCCGTTAAGTTTGAAGAGATGGTTGTCACTGCACATCCCACTGCTGTGTAGTCTGTATCAAGAGGGTCCCCTGTAAAATAAAATCAGCACTTTGTTTTAAAGATAGCAATACCATAAAGGGAACTGAAATAGGATTATTTCAGTTTGACAATGCAATGTCTAAAATATATTCTTAATGTCATGATTAATGTAGAAATAACTTTTTTTTAAAGAAAAAAGTGCATCACAATATCATCTTCTAGATAATTAGAAATAACATGATTCTGATCTTAAAAACAGGGCCAGAAGCACAGTTGAAAACCTGTTGTGACATCTACAGTAGGAAACTATAAGTAAAGCAATCAACAAACAGCAAGCAAAGAATAAGGCAATAAATCAAAGCAAATCTCGATGAAAGGCAGTTGATATCTTTTAAAAATGTCTGCTACTCTTAGCCTTTTCTGCCATTCAATTAGATCATGGCTGATCTGTACCTCAACTCCATTTACCCACCTTTTCTCCAGATTCCTTGATACCCATACCTAACAAAAATCTATCGATCTCAGTCTTGAAAACTTCTGGAAGGTACTCATTTACCAGAATCTTGTACTGTTAACTCTACCCATAGTCTATCCACTGCCTGATCAGTCTTACTGACTACACTGCCCCTGTGCCTATGTCCTGCTGGTCTTTTTCTCACACTTTTTGACTTACTTTGTGGCTTTTTCCCTGCCAACCCCTTGTTTGAAATCAAGATCCAAAGATAGTAAAATAATCTATTTATATTAGGTTCCATTTTATATTCGCTCTATTGTTAAAAACATAAAACTAAAAATCTGCAAATGTAACTGACAGGCAAGATCTGCAAGGCTATAAATGTCTAAGAAAATAGTGTTGGATAGTTCTAATCATCTTATGGATATATCTATATGTTTATTCTTTTCTGTACATGTAATAGATAAGGTAGTTAATGATACGTCCCGAGATTGTGCTGTGCAGCCTTTTGCTGTCTTTGGTACGTTGAACTAAAGATTTAAGATAAAGATGGAGAAAGACACAAGTGAGACAAAGACCAAAGTAATGAATTGGAAAACAACAGATTTTAAGGGGATGAGAATGGAACTAGGGAAAATAAACTGGAAAAATTTACTAACAAAAAGAAAAAGAACAGCAGTGGGAGACATTTTAAATGGTGATCAAGAGTGACCAGGAGAAATATATCCCACTAAAAAGCAAGAACTAGCTAGTAAAGACACACCATTGATGAATACAGAAATAAGGGCAAAATTGAAATTGAAGAAAAAGGTGTACACTAAGTATGTAGACAACAAAGGAGAGGATGACAAAAGGGAGTACGAAAAGGTTAGGAAAGAAGTCAAAAAACAATTAGGAAGGCTAAGAGAAACTATGAATATAAGTTTAGTAAAGTATTCTACAGACACATAAATAACAAAAGAAAAATCAGGATAGGGATAGGACCACTAAGGGATACACATGATAAACTCACAGGTAATGACAGCAAAATGACAAATATTAATTACTTTGCCTCAGTATTTACCAGGGAGAATAACATGGTGGGCATGACATTAGAAGAAGAGATCAAAAAAGATATAAAGGCATTTAAGATAGAAAGGGGAGAGATAATTGAGAAAACTAATCAAACTTAGAGAGGATAAAGCCCTTGGACGGGGACTGAATCCGCATCTATTAAAAGAAGTTAGGAAAGAGATAGCAGAGGCACAATTACATATATATATTAAAAAATTCATTAAAAACATATGGGATCCTGGGCTTCATAAATAGAGGCATAGAGTACAAAAGTAAGGAAGTTATGATGAACCTTTATAAAACACTGGTTCGGCCACAACTGGAGTATTGTGTCCAATTCTGGGCACTGCACTTTAGGAAGAATGTGAAGACTTTAGAGAGGGTGCAGAAGAGATTTACTAGAATGGTACCAGGGACGAAGGACTTTAGTTACATGGAAAGACTGGAGAAGCTGAGGTTATTCTCCTTAGAGCAGAGAAGGTAGCGAGGAGATTTGATAGAGGTATTCAAAATCATAAAGGGTCTAGACAGCGAAGATAGAAAGAAACTGTTCCCATTGGCAGAAGGATCAAGAACCAGACGACATGGATTTAAGGTGATTGGCAAAAGAACCAAGGGTGACATGAGGAAAAACATTTTTTTTGCACAGCAAGTGGTTATGATCTGGAATGCACTGCCTGAGGGGATGGTGGAGGCAGATTCAATCATGGCCTTCAAAAGGGAATTGGATAAGTACTTGTAGGGAAAAAATTAGCAGGGCGGGGGAATGGGACTAGCTTTATTACTCTTGCAGAGAGCTGGCAAGAACTCAATGGGCCAAATGGCCGCCTTCCGTGCTGTAACCATTCTATGATTCTTGGCGCATAGGCACAGGACTGCACCCGATGTCTATATTATTACAAAAGTACATTCCCAACACCCTAACCTATTTAAATCTTTATCCACTGCCCGGTTTACCCTATCCGCATGGGCATAGGTCCCCCTCCGTCATGTGTGGAGAAAATTACACGTGGGGACTATAAAGGTGCTCTTACAATAATACAACATTGCATACATCAAGTGTGACACTGTTGACCACTTCGCTTTGTCGATGGGTGTTTTCAAAGAATTGTATCCCTTTCCTAAAAGAATTAGGATTCCATAACTAACACTCCCAAAAATGTATTTCTTTAAAATGGTCAGCCATGAACCTGCCAATAATTAGATTTAATTTAATCTTTTGAAAATATACAGGATTAACATTGTATTTGCCTCTTTGACTGACCTGCAGTGAGGTTGACCACTGATGCTGTGCCTGCAGTAATGGCATCAACCTGTGAATGGATCTCGTGTTTGGATTCATCCATTTTATTTTTTCTCCATGCTTTTGAGGCCTAGAACATAAAAACATTAATACCACTTTAACAATCGAATCCACTACATTTTGATGACAATTTGGAATTACACCTGCAATAGAATTAGTGGAGCACAATAGGTTGTCAGGTCTACAGGATGACCTGCACAATAGCATACGAAGTATGATCACAATATACAACAAAATAAACACTGGTTTAGAAGAATGCTAGTTTGTGTGACAACCTTTTAGCTTGCAGTGCTGCACCCCACACAGCATAACCAATGGTAGCACTGGCGAACGGTACAGAACCACTGGGCCAGACCACAACATAGTGATCAATGTTCTTTTTTTAAAAATCCACATTGAACACATGTTGAGATTTTGTTTAAATGAAATGTAAATTAGAAACAAAAGCACCATGCTTTCTACAGTGTATTGGTCTAGTATGTTTGGCCATTGAACTTCTAATGAACATTATACATTTTTCACAAATATTTGCAGATTTCCTGCAATATTGCTTAAAGTCAGAGGATATTTGTTTTTATATAACGACAATCATAACATATAATGCACAATGTATTATATAAGATGGGGATGTTTCCGTCTTGATAGCCCATTTCTAATAGGTGTAAAAGGATTGCCTTGAAGAACGCTGCAGAAATATTTTAAAATAATTTATTAAATGGGAATATATGCACACAACAAATTATTGCAAACAATCACTTGATACTTATCCCAACAAGAACTGTTCTAGACAGGATACAACCACTGCTGGGGCAGTTAATTCCACATCTTTGATTGTGGGTGTGATAATGCAGCTCAATGACCTGGCTCATTTGGTTAAAAAAAAGCATGGTCACTGCAGCTCCAGGAGTTGTATAGTTTGGGGAGACTTTCCATTCAGAATGCAGTCGAGCCAAAGTTCTACAATAGCACGATATATACAAGAGTAGCATCTTTAACTTTGTCCCTGTCTAACTGATGGACATACCCATTATTAACATATTAGAGTCGTGCCTACGCACATACTTCCTGTCAAGTAACACTCGCATTAATTCAGTCAAGTTGTTTCTGACACAATTAAACTTATCTTTTCATTTTACTTACCGGTCCTTCAAGCTTGGCTTTCATGCTGGATGACATCGTTGCTTACTTACCTCAGACCTCCCAACTGCATCTCCAAGAAAGGTGACACTGTTCTCCATAGTGCCACTCACTGTGGAGCTCAAGCCACCCATTTCTGCAAGCCCCCTGAAAAACCTGATCCGAGCTTGGATGGGGGGATGGAGAGGGAGTGATCGGATCGTTCCCTCCCCATCCCCCCCTCCACGAACCCTGATTTTTACTCAAGCAAAGAGTTACGAATGCTCTTTCTCCCCACAGTGTCAAACGCCATATTCTCAGCCATAGCCAGGAATCGATCCCAATTCTTAGAGTACTGTATCAATTTACTCTAAAAGCTCCGATAGCTAGGATCATTAAATATAAAATACAAGACCTGCATTTGAAGTATTGTAACCATTTTTGGTCCCAGTACATGGCAACAGTTGTAGCGGCTCTAGAGAAGGTGCAGAAGAGAGTCACCAAAGTGATACCTAGGCTTAGGGCTCTTAGTTATCAGTATCGACTTGAAGAGTTCGGTCTATTTACTTTACAAATACGCAGGCTTAAAGAGGATATAAATGAAGTTTTTTAAATTATGAAGGGACTTAAAGCGAGCTCAAGTTTTCTGCTTTAGCCTCATCAAATTCACACCGTCAACTTAACATGTCATAAAGCTCAGCTTTTGTTAAGAGGTTAAAAAAATTTTTTTGATTCATGTTTATTGATGAAAACTGGATGCATATAAAGAAGGTTTTTTCCCAATTTAGGAATAGACAATATGTGCTTCAGGATATATATATTTCTTCAATTCTTCGTAACTATCATTCAGATTACAGACAAGTATGTTGGTCAATTACATAGTTAAAATTATGGACATCTCTGCTTTCCTAGAGAAATGGGCCAGAAAACCACCTCTCTACGTTCGCAGCATATTTGCTGTGCCCAGATGGAGTAAAACTGGATCTTTCAAGAATAATGTGTTTAATTACACGAGAGGAGTAAATTAGCATAGAAGAGAAAGGATCAACATTGTGGTGAACGTCTATGTCTAGTCAAGTCTCCAGGTCGTAGACATTTTACATTTGTCCCTTTTTATAAGCAGCATAATTTATAATGCAGTATCTAAATACTGCTTTAGCAGGGACACAGACAAGTGCTTGAGATATTTTGGTACATACAGTTCCTTATTTCCTCCCAACGAAAGCTCTGAATTTTTTTCTCAACTCTTGAGATCATGTGCATAAACACTTAGGTGCATTTGTATGTCTAATAATGTACGATTCTAGTAATGTATGACTGTAACGTCCCTTTGACAAATCAGACCTCAGAACTAGGGGCTACTGTACCACCCCTTCAGCCAACCAGATCCAACAACCAACAATCCAACAGTTCTCAGAACCACACCACAGTGCCATCTCTTCACATCTATTAGTTATGTACAATTTGATCTGATGTAACTACATTTATCGATACATGCATAAATTTATGCAATTGCACTTTTTCCTGTGTTTATATATGCATATTTTTAATACATATATGCAGATCAATAGTAGCTATTTAATAAAATTGAAATATGTAATGGTTCACTGTCTATCTGAATTAATCATAATTGTCTTACAGCATCGTGTCCAAGGGGCGGCAAGGCATCAACATCATCCAGACTAGCTTGCGCTTGCTGCACAGCCTGCATGCTGGAATTAATGGTTCCCATGAGTGCTTGCTGTGCAGATGTCTGAAAGAAAAAGACGGGCATTGTAAAAACTGCAATGTTAACAAGTACTAATTTCATTTTAAATATAGTATTCATCCTCGTACTGCTACCAGCAGTTTACTGTGGAATCTGCAGTGTTCAAAATATTGTAAAAATAGTAAGTTTTTGTTTTAAAAAGAATGAGTTTCTAAAAAGTTTATTGAATAAAGTTCAGTAATACCACCCAATAAAACATTCAGTACAGCTAGAAATGTTCAGAAGTAAATCTGCAACACACACACACTTTTGTTAGTGTTCTTGTAATCAAGAGTTATAACCTGGTACAGGACTCTGGGATCCACAAGCCAGGCAGTTATTATAGTACTCTAATATGCACATTAAAAAATGTCATGGGCTGCAGAACAGCAGCAGATCATTTCACCAATCAGCCAACTGCAACCTCCAAGAAACCCATCATTTTCCAGTACAAGGTGCTTTCCTTAAGGTTCAAAACAGTTCTCGAATGTATGGGAACTATTTGGTACCTAGTCAACAGAGTTGCTCAGTATTAGCCTGTAAAACAATATGACTTTTTCCCTCTGTTTTGTGACAGTGAATACTTATTTTATGTTTGCAACAAGGGAAAAGGGGTGGAGACCCATGACCCTGCCCCTTTGCATTTTCCGAGAACTTCCAAGGGTTCCCAGTGGGAGGGTAGACAGCAACAAAAGAAAACAAAATTGACAGCCATCATGGCTGCTACAGGCCTAACAATCCTGCATCAGCAATTAACCTTACTCCTCTACTTGCAGGCACAAGGCTGTGCGCCCAGGGAATACCAAGCCTATTTGTTGATCTGAACTTGGAAATACAGGTGGGTTTAGGGACTGGAGGGTGGGGATGAAAAACAAAAAGAGCGAGGAAAAAATGACCCTCGTGCTTCAATCAACATTTTAAAGTCAATTTTGATTCGTCTGCAGATGACATTTTCTTTCCACAGGCCCACAGAACTAAACTTGTCTCGTTATATTCTGGCTACAAAAATCCAATGGATCCAATCATCTGCTTGCTACTACACAGGATTTTTCTCAGTACAGTATTCTTACTGCATTAAAATGATTAACATACATTAGTTCGTGTTTCTTTTTTAAACAATTTTTTATTGCTTTATTGATCAAAATGGGATCAAAAATCAAGTAAAACTAGAAAACATATATATCAGCCACACACTGGAGGGAGCAAGCATTATAGCAAAGGCATTAGAGCAGAGTTTATGAGAAGATCATGGAGCACCAAAAGAATAATTTTCAGTAGTGACTAATAAATGGCAATTCTAAAATGATTCTACAGCCGTTTTATGAGTTGACCCCAAAATCTTAAAAAAAAACTGAAGGTTTTAATTATAATTAATTAAGTACAGTTTCCTACCAGTGGAGGCATATGTCCTCTGTGCATCTGTCCACTGGTCACCTGCTGTTGGGCTGCTGGCATCGTTCCAACCTGAAAGCTCTCCGGACCCCCAGCACCAGAACGCATAATTGCAGGTAATGCTACAGACCCATGCTCCACTCTTCCAGTTTTGTTAAACTGTTGCTGCATGATGGTAGACCTGCAAAAGTAATAATGGGCACAAAGTAGTGTCAATTGCATATTATATACAAATCTCAAACACGATTTGAACAAAATCAGAATTTTTTTCCAGCTACTGAATATTTACAACAGCTCACTTTTAAACCACAGTAGCATTTCTGTTAAACCTATCAATCAGAAAAGAACTTCGGAACATGAAAACAGGAGCAAGCCATTCAGTGCCTCGAGTCTGTTCCACCAATTAATTTGATCATAGCTAATCTGTACCTCAACTCCATGTACCGACCTTTCCTCCATATCCTATGATACCCCTACCTAACAAAAATCTATCAATCTGTCTTGAAAATTTCAATTGATCCAGCATAAACAGCCTTTTGGGGGTGGGGGGGGGGGGGCGCGGGGAGGAGAGTGTTCCACTGTCCTGAGAGTGAAGAAGTGCTTCCCGATTTCACTCCTAAATGGCCTAACACTAATTTTAAGATTAGACCTTGTTCTAGAATCCCCCATCGGAGAAAATAGTTTCTCAGTATCTACCCTACTGCATCCCTTTATCATTTTAAAGATCTCGATTAGATCATCCCTCAACTTTCTATATTCAAGGAAATACATGCCAAGTTTATGCAACATGTCCTCATAACAGAGACAAACACACAAGGAAGATTTCCTCTGTACCATAAGTAACAAGAATATATACCAGTTTAGAAAGAATTTGTTTACGATTATGTTGGAAGAATCTCCGCCAATGTAGTTTATCTAGATTGTGGATCAATGCATTTACAGCAGCATCATAATTCACTAAACAAAAAAGCCATGGGGTGGATTACATGTTTTATTTCTCACTTACTTCTTAGGAGACACAGAGTCCTCCAACATTGTGGATTCTTCATCACCTTCCAAACCAAAATGGTCTTTGCTTTTTTTCTGCAAGGAGAAAAATATGCATTGAAAGCAAAGTTATCCAACATTCTCTTTTACAAACTCATCGTCTACCAGGAAATTCCCGTTTAGGAACCCTCTATTTCTCCTCTTCCGTCCCTGCCAGTTCAAATCACAAACTCAGCAGCCAATTTCTACCAGCATCCGGTCGCTAAATACAGAACCACTTGGTAGTACAGCAAATGATGTACAAAATGGTCACAAAGCCAGAATCACCTCACAAAGGTGCATTCCATCAGCCAAATAGAATGGCATTGACAACTGCTGTAGAAAAGACTGACAAATAATCATCCTACCACTCCCTGCCAAAATTGGAAGGCATTCACCAGTGATAATCTAATAGGGAATTGATTAGAGACAATCCTATTCTCAGCTGCAACTTGTACACATCTTTATTAATATAGCTCAATAATTCAATGGTCTTCTTTAATGTGACTCATTCAACTTGGCTTAGAAACAAAGAAATGAAAATCTTGACATCGGAGAATATTAACCTATAACTAGCAATACTCGCACTAAATTTAGACAAAGATCAATAATGCAAAGCTTCATTGTCAAAAATCCAATGATGGAACAGTATTTAAATTTATGCAAAGAACTCTACTGGTCACATAAAACTGACTTTATTTTGCACCACACCATTTCCCTGTATAGATACAGGCACCAACACATCAAAAATGGAAAACAATGAAACAGTTTCCATTTGTTTCTTCATTATTTCTTACTCATGTACATAAGTATTTTAAAATCAGACTGTTGCATTCCTTCTCAATTCCTGTTTTCACTGCATCGTTTTTAACCCTGTACTCATCTGATATTCTTACAAGCATAGTTTTAGGAGCAGTCACTGAATAACAAATGGGAACATAAATTCTGGCCTACTTCCCAGCTCAAGGGTGCTGAGGCCAACTTTGTTTTCCTCCCCCCTCCAACTGATAATGAGCTAAGAGCACAGACTAGTGGATAATGAACCTTAAACTTGCCCGAGTTCGAAAAGCTTAATGCCACATCCCTGCGCAACTTGATTCTGGCATGATTTACCATGATTCTCAGAATACACAATGCCTGGTGTATTTTCTCAGAATCTTGGTGGCCATTTTTATAGTTTCTGTGAGTGCCAGAAATTCCAAAGATTGGCAGATTTTGAATTCCTTGCCCATATCTATTACTGGGACCCCCATGAAAATGTGAACATATTTGTAAGCAAAATGGACTATAATTATAGAAGACATTTACTGGAATACCTTTTTCAAAATGATATCGATGTATCCAGCTATAAGCTGTGCAATTTGCTCTCCTTCAGTTGTCTGAACTGAATAGTAACCGTCCTGATAGTCACCAAAATCCTGCAGAGAAAAATATTTCACGAGAAAAATCATTTTCATGGCCCTAGCCTTCAAAGCATTTAAATCCAATGTCAATTTATTGCCTTTCAGAAATTCTCCTTTTGGATATCCTCCTCCAATTTCTCAGTTTGGCTCAGTGACAGCATCTTGTCTGAGTCAGTTCATGGGTTGAAGCCCCATCCCAGGGACTTGAGCACATAATCTGGGATGAAGTCAGTAGGAGTGGTGGCATCATCTCTCTGCCTGTTCAGGTGGATGTAAAAGATCCTGCAAGCACTATTTGAAGAGGACTACTCAGTGTCCTAGCCAATATTTGTCCCTTAACCACCACCAAAAAACAGATTAGCAAGTCATATCTCATTACTGTTTGAGAGGCCTCGCCGTGCAGAAACTGACAGCCCATTTGCCTACATAATAACAGTTACTACGTTTCAAAAAGTAATTAATTGACTGTGAAGTGCTTTGAGATGTCCCGAAGATGTGAAAGACGCTATATAAACCCGTTTGCTCTTTCTTTATGGTAGGTGCCATTCAATTTCTTAATTGAGGGGAGTGGCAGTACATCTGCTTCCCAAGCTGCTGTTCGGGAAGCTTGGTGATGTATGAAAGCAGTTGGCTCCCTCCCTCTCCAAATTTTCCTTAACTGCCTTCTCTTTAACTCTTCCTCCAAATAGGCCAGAAAGCTCAAAGCTGCTATAAGGGAGGGGGAAGAAATAATTAGTCTACTCTTGTTAATTCAAAGTTACAAAATTCAAATTACTGGATAATTCCAACTCCAATAGCATTTAATGGGCTACCGTTATATTTGAATACAATTGGTTAATTTGAAAAATTACTTTGGATTATCAGAAATAGATCACACTCCAAAATAATACTTTAGAATGGTCTTACCCCAATGAATCTGTGGGAAAAGTATCTCCTCTCGCCCTTCTGTATCAATATTTTTTGGGGAAAACTGTTACTTTTAAATCTTAAAATGTTTTTAAGTTACCACGTGCAACGTTTGGTATAGTTTGAGGCTGTTTTTTTTTTAAAAACCATTTCTGAGGCTGGAACACAAACATAACCTATGTGTTCTCAGCAATGGGCACAGAAACCCAGGTTTAAGTGGATAATTTTTGGAAATTTGACATGATACAGCACTTTTTTTTTTATTTGTTCATGGGATGTGGGCGTCGCTGGTGAGGCCAGCATTTATTGCCCTTGAGAAGGTGGTGGTGAACCGCCTTCTTGAACCGCTGCAGTCCGTGTGGTGAAGGTTCTCCCACAGTGCTGTTAGGAAGGGAGTTCCAGAATTTTGACCCAGCGACGATGAAGGAACGGCGATATATTTCCAAGTCGGGATGGTGCGTGATTTGGAGGGGAACGTGCAGTTGGTGTTGTTCCCATGTGTCTGCTGCCCTTGTCCTTCTAGGTGGTAGAGGTCGCGGGTTTGGGAGGTGCTGTCGAAGAAGCCTTGGCAAGTTGCTGCAGTGCATCCTGTGGATGGTACACACTGCAGCCACGGTGTGCCGGTGGTGAAGGGAGTGAATGTTTAGGGTGGTGGATGGGGTGCCAATCAAGCAGGCTGCTTTGTCCTGGATGGTGTCAAGCTTCTTGAGTGTTGTTGGAGCTGCACTCATCCAGGCAAGTGGAGAGTATTCCATCACACTCCTGACTTGTGCCTTGTAGATGGTGGAAAGGCTTCGTACGCATTTGGATTTAACGTTTAAATACCAATTTACAAGACTGGCTACATTATTGTGACAATAAAATACAACTGTATTTTGGTCTTTAGATTGGTTGCGAAATTACCCAAGGACATCCCATACTGCGTCAGTGCTACTCCTTGGTAAACATGCCAGGAGACATCCTTGACATATGTATTGTCTGGAAAATGTAATCTGAATGAGCTAAGATTCACTCAACAGGATGTTAATATATTACTGTAACATAATGAATTCAAAGAGTTGCGCAACTGCCATGATTATTGAAATGAGTATTCGGATGCATTAATCAGTACACAAAGTCCAAAGAGCTAAAATATTAATTACATTGCAGCAGCCAATTGATAAACAAAAGTTGTAATAAAAAAAAAGTAATTTTGCATTCACATTGCCATAACCACAATTTTGAATAAACCATAGGTAAGGCAAGTGGTTTGTTGCAGCAAGTGATTCATTGCCCAGATTTGCTCAAAAAAGTTTTCTGTGCCTCTGGGGCTTTTAATGCAAAATTACAATTACTCAGGTCAAATCCTGCCAGAACCTGTAACTGTAGAAATCATGGGATTTGTCATGGGATTCAGTACACGCCATAATCACTTGCTCCAATGAAGGTTTTTCTTTCCCACCTCAAATATTTCCAGTCACTTTCCCCCTTCTGAATGCAGCAATAGTCCACAGGCAGTGCTGATCCTCCAATACCTCAATTAAATGTTAATTTTTCATCCAAGTGAGGACAGGGTATTCCTATATGGGGGCATCATAGTTAAATGTGATTCTGCCTTTATATAATGCCCTCATGGTTTACTAGGAGTGGGCAGCTGGCTGATTGCCTCCCTCCCCTTTACCAGCTCAAAGACAGAGGCTAATTGTAGTGCTCAACACCACAGTCTCAGCTGACATCCGCTAATTCAGCACAGGCCAGAATTATAACCAAGACTTTACTTTCTTGCTCGACTCATTAGCATTGCACTTGCATTACCACTGGGCTACAGAACTGCTCTATCACAGCTTTTTTTTTGTGGGGGGGGTGGGGTGTGGGGTGTGGGGGGGGAAAGGGAGGGAAACTATAGTTTTTCCAAAACCATTTAAAAACTTAGAAGTGCCAAATGAAATTTAATATTGATCTAATTATGATCAAATTGTTTAATTTACCTATATGGGATGCTTTATTCAGTCTACGGAACAGACTTAAATCCAACATTGAAAATAAAAACACTTCACTGTAAAAAGCAGCCTTCTAATTAACTGTTGCATTTCCAGATCACTCCACAACTAAGTATAGAATATATCAAGTGTATACTTCGTATACTACTACACGGCATTTGGAATATTTTGTCTCCACTCTGCCAAACAAAAGAACCGTTTAATCTAAAAAGGCATGTTTTGAATAGCACTGAAGGCCCTTCACAGCAAAATTATCTGCCATATAGGAGAAACTCATATCTGGACTGCAATTCAAACTTGTCTCTTATTCAGTTACCCGATGTTACAGGGCTTTATAGCTAATTGATTTGCCTAGTTAAAACAAAAAAAAAAAATCAACCATAAACCAACTAAGGCATCTTCAGACATTTTTCCAGTATTTTATCAGAAATGAGCACATATGGAACATTAACAGAATTCAATTTGTAGAAAAACTAACATTTTGCAAAACCACTACATTAAGAAATTGAAGAACCAGACCAAATTGGATAGTTTGGCCATCTCCCTTGACAGTCTTGTGGAGGACTGCACATGTTCAATATACTTAAATATTCAGAAGTTAACATAGGTTCTAAAAGAGCAGTTTTGCAGAAACCAGTTGCTGTAAAAACATACCAGGGTGAAACTCTTCGGTGATGCGGCCCAGCGTTTGATATTGGTAAGGCTCCATTCCTGTATCACCTCTTTTGTTCTTTCATCCACACGCATAACACATTCTTTGGTAATCCCCAGTAAACGTGGCACAAGTTTATTCTTCCCTTTCATTTTCTCCTACAAAATATTTAACATTTTATATTGAAGAATCAGCAATAGCTCCAAGGGAGCACAATCACAAGGTAGACTGTTTTAGCTGTAGTCAATCATATTGAAGGATGCTCCAAAATCTATGGGAAAAGTCTAACCAAAGAAAAACCACAGGTACACTTGTTGTTTTAACAAGTTTAATGGGAGGAGCTAAACGGATTGTAAGAATATCTCAATGGCCATCAGCAAGTGAGTACAGAAACCAAATACATTCAGCACTTGGAGGGATGGGGGTGGTAGAGGAAAGAAACATCTTGCAAAATGAACTATTTATAACATAAAATATATAATATAGCTATTTATGAAAACAGGCAAAAGCCTGCATTTAAATTCAAGTGCCCCAGTAGAACACTGAAAGCACCAATGCCACTGATTGACTACCTGGCAGGACACTGATTAAATAAGAGTCCAGAATAGGAGCGGCGCAAGCAACAAATGTATTGATTAGCTTCATTTACAGGAAGAGGGCAAATTTTAGAAATAGTAAGGGCTTAAGGGAAAGCACTTCTTTCATGACACGAAGGTCAAGGATGGTGCAGGCAAAAAGATTTCCTACAAGTTAATGAAGGAAGTGATAGTCACTCAGGTATCATGCTCCTACACATTGCTACGGTTTAATATCCTGCAAATCAGTAATAGAGGACAATATTCTTTAACCAGTGCACAAGTACGTGTTCAGAGATTTCAAAGATGCATAAGCTGGACTTAAAGTAGATAAGTCACCCGGTTCAGATGGGATGCATTTTAGGTGGCTGAGGGAAGTACGGGTGGAAATTGCAGAGGTCCTGGCCATAATCTTCCAAACATCCTTAGATACGGGGGTGGTGCCAGAGGACTGGAGAATTGCAAGCGTTACACCCTTGTTCAAAGAAGGGTGTAAGGATAAACCCAGCAACTACAGGCCAGTCAGTTTAACCTCAGTGGTGGGGAAACTTTTAGAAATGATAATCAGGGACAGAATTAGCAGTCACTTGGACAAGTGTGGATTGATTAGGGAACGCCAGCATGGATTTGTTAAAGGCAAATCGTGTTTAACCAACTTGATCGAGTTTTTTGATGAGGTAACAGAGAGGGTAGATGAGGGCAATGCGGTTGATGTGGTTTATATGGACTTTCAATAGGCGTTTGATAAAGTGCTGCATAATAGGCTAGTCATCAAGATTGAAGCCCATGGAATAAAAAGGGCAGTAGCAGCATGGATACAAAATTGGCTAAGTAACAGGAAACAGAGTTGTGGTGAATAGTCGTTTTTCGGACTGAAGGAAGGTGTACAGTGGTGTTCCCCAAGGGTCGGTACTAAGACCGCTGCTTTTCTTGATATATATTAATAGCTTGGACTTGGGTGTACAGGGCACAATTTCAAAATGTGCAGATGACACAAGTCTTGGAAGTGTAATGAACAGTGAGGAAGATAGTGATAGACTTCATGAGGATATAGACAGGTGGCATGGGCAGACATGTGGCAGATGAAGTTTAATGCAGAAAAATGCGAGGTGATACATTTCGGTAGGAAGAATGAGGAGAGGCAATATAAACTAAAGGGCATAATTCTAAAAGGGGTACAGGAACAGAGGGATCTCGGGTTTTATGTACACAAATCGTTGAAGGTGGCAGGGCAGGTCGAGAAAGCGGTTTAAAAAACACATACGGGATCCTGGGCTTTACAAATGGAGGCATGGAGCACAAAAGCAAGAAGGTTATGATGAACCTTTATAAAACACTGGTTCAGCCACAACTGAAGTACTGTGGCCAGTTCTGGGCACCGAACTTTAGGAAAGATGTGACGGCCTTAGAAAAGGTGCAGAACAGATTTACCAGAATGATTTCAGGTATGAGGGACTTTAGTTACGTGGATAGATAGGAGAACAACCCCAGCTTCTCCATAGAACAGAGGAGGTTTGATAGAGGTATTCAAAATCATGAAGGTTCTAGACAGAGTAGATAGAGAGAAACTGTTCTCATTGGCAGAAATGTCAAGAACCAGAGGACATAGATTTAAGGTGATTGGCAAAAGAACCAAAGGTGACATGAGGAGAAACTTTTTTACACAGCAAGTGGTTAGGATCTGGAATGTACTGCCCGAGGGGGCGGTGGAGGCAGATTCAATCATGGCCTTCAAAAGGGAATTGGGCAAGTACTTGAAAAGGAAAAAAATTGCAGGACTACGGGGATAGAGTGGGGGAGTGGGAACTAGCTGGATTGCTCTTGCATAGAGCCAACACGGACTCGATGGGCTGAATGACCTCCTTCCGTGCTGTAACCTTTCTATGATTCTATATTTAAAGTAGCCATTAGAGAGTACAACAGAACATTTTATTTTCTAGAAAATCTATGGCTGCTGCTTATGGTAGATCAGAGGATGCACTATTGGATTATGCCATATAAAACAATGTATTATTCTGTTGCCAAAATTTATGTGCGTATTTCTTTAAGGCAATAGAGTTTAACTGATGTTAAGTAAACACTGTCCAAATTCATTCACAGGTTAATTGCTATTCAGGCTGAAGAACAGAACTGTGTTGTTGTCCATAGGACGGTCAATTGAGAGTCTCCAGACATTGTGACTCATATCACTGGAGAGTTTTTTCTACATTTTAAATGACTGTTCCTTTATACTGTATTTTAACTATTGCAGAAATTTGCATTAGACCATGTGATAGCTGAAATGTAATGGACGGGAAGTGCATGCATACATAAAGTTTATATATTATACATAGATGATTTCTTTTTTTCTTCAGCTTCTCCCAACCCCTTCTGAAGGTGTTAACTCCTTATGGATCTGGTTCCAAACACTAGAGTCACCTCTTCATGCGCAAACCGCAACAGCAAGTGTCAACAAGATATTGGACTTTGCTAGGGGACAGGGGCCATTACAGGTGAATATAATCCTATCCTCGCCCAAAACGAATTTCAGCAGGGATTGCTGGATAGCGACCAGGCCAGAAACCCTAGTTGAATCTTCCCATCCCTAACTCAGTTGTATTGCGCCTTGTGAAGATGATCAAACCTGGAACTTTATTCGTCTGTAGAGCTCAGCTACTTACTGGACAAGCAATGTTGGCAATATGAGGTATGCTTTGGTCTCTCACCTGCCTTTTTTCCATTATCTCAAAGTTCCAGCATATGTTGCAGGAGGTAAAAATGATAATGAAAATGAAAAACGTCTGAAGGCACATGTGGGTCCCTCAACATACAAAAGAAATTGAAACCCAGGAACTACCAAGTTGTATTTTGAAGACTAATCAAAGAAAAAACACTTTCGCCAACATGCTACATAATAGTAGCAGAGAAAAAAAATTTTTGGTTTCCCATATACTTCAGAAGAAGATAATCTTGTGCCTAAGGCAACTTTAAAAGAAGCGTGAATCTGTCCTTTTTCTTGGTTGGGCAATAGACCTACCCATGGTTTGTAAAGTATAACAATTTATACGGTTTTTAGTAGTAGCACACTGGTAGTATCACTTAAGGCATGAGGGGAACTCCAAGTAAAGAATTAAATACTTTTGTGATCAGACAAGTTTGGGATTTTTTCTTTTATATTTGAAATGGAAAGCATATTAAGTTAAAAATATTTAAGAATTAGAATAAGGCATTTCAGCAAAACCAAACATTGTTACAAAAATAGCATTTCACTGTAAAACAATCACATTTGTAAAACTGATGACTTCATAATCTACAGCAAAGATTCACCTTAACCAAGAAGAAGGATACTCCATACGTCTTCAAGGACCGGGCCATCTTTACATACAACACTTTAGCCTCCATTTCAGTCATGTTTCCACAGTTCTTGTGCGTCTGGAGAAAAATACAAGTTTCACTTCTGTGGTTATATTTATTCATTGACAATTGAAGTCAATAACTTGCATTTCTAACATGGTTCCCATGTACAGAAAATGCCCTGAAAGACTTTAAGGACATATCAGTGGATGCTGTGCAAAAGAAAAGGAAAAATGGAGAGGGTTAGGGTGGGGCAAAAGGCAAAGGGTTTTAGAAAGCAGGGAGAGAAGTGTGACATGACGTTCCAGAGGACAGGATCTTAGTGAACAAAACAGTTGCCACTAATAGTGGAGCTGAAAACACGAGGCTGTAGGAGATCACTAAAGCAGGGTGGGATAAGGTCAAGAAGGGATTTGAAAGAGAACGAGAATCTTGGAGTCAATTCACTAGAGCAAAGGAAGCCAGTTGGGCTTGAAAGGATGGGGGTGATGGGAGTGCAGGATTGGTACAAGTGAAGATGTGAGCTATTGCACTTTGAATAAATGGGAGTGTGGAGGGAGCAAGGGAAACATGGAAATTAAGCCTTGAAGATCAAAGGTTTTGACGGCAATAGAGGGGAGATTAGGAATGGAAATGGGCAATTGTGCCGAGATGGAAGACAGTTGTCTTGGTAATACGGGGGAAGAAGCTCAACTCAGATTGTGCAATACACCGAAGTTTCAAACCTGTTGACTGAGCCAAGGAGGTAGACAGAATCAAAACCAAAGGCATTTAGGTGATTGTAGGATTTAAAAAGGATGGCTTTGGTTTTACCAACATTAAGCTGGAGGAAATTACGGCTCTTGCAGGTCTTAGCGTAGGAAAGTCAGTTGGAAAGCATAGCAACAGAGGGCAAGGAAGCCACCCTTGAAAGGGAGAGTAAGGTTTTTTTAATTCGTTCATGGGATGTGGGCATCGCTGGCGAGGCCAGCATTTATTGCCCTTGAGAAGGTGGTGGTGAGCCAGGGTCAGGTTATGTTAGGTTGGGGAGTCATCAGCAGCAATGAAAAGGGCAGCAAGGTGAATAAAGGGTGAAGGATAGTAGCAGGCCAAAAGAAACAAGAGTAGGTGGGCTAGTACCTCTTAAGTGGAATGTCAGATCAGTCAGCAGCCATTCAAGGTCAGGTCAGGGCATTGGCAGCCAACAAAAAGTATTTATTACCAAAACTTGCAGCACATTTCTGACACAATCAAGTTCACCTTAAAGCAGAGCAGTTTTGCACAGCACAGAATGAGCAACTGGGACGGGAGACCAAGCCTCTACAGTGCCACCAGTGGGGGTTGAACTGGACAGGACAGTGGCAGTATAGTGCCACCAGTGCTTAGAGGGCTGCAACTGCAAAAGTCAATCGTGACAGTTGATGGAAAAATTCAACAGGAAATGTTGACACTGTTAAAAAATAAAAATCATAAGAGGTAATAAGATTTATGATCAGGAAGTATTCACCTTATGCAAGATAGATGGATTATACAGGGGATTTTTTTTATACTTATTAAAATTCTTACGTCTGCTCCTCCTGGCTGCGCCACTTGATTTCCTGTTGTAATGTTTTTGCAGCGCTTTTTGAGTCAATTTTTTCCATTTTACATTCCGATATCCACAGTTATACTGTAAGTTCATCACTCTAATTGCACAATCTGACCATCAGGTTCCCAGGATTCTCTCAAAATACTTTGAATTTTTTTTCTTCTCCACCATCTTTTCCCTTAGAAACTGTAATTTCTAATGCCCAAGATAAGAGTTTAACCAAAATTATAAAATTACATATTTCTCATTATGATTACAGTTAATCAACTAAATTATATTTGGGTATTTTAATGCCTTCACTAAAAGGTTTTTACTTGACGGCCTTGGGGTGGGGGGTTAAGAACTGTCCTTTTTCATTTAAATGTTCTCAATTTTCAATAAAAAGTTCAATTTTGAAGCCAGCTAAAAAGCAAGCTCACTTTTGAAAGTAAACAAAACCTAGGTGGAAAACGGATAGAAACAGAAGGGACGAGAGTGAAGTGGAGAGAAGCTGAATGGAAGAGAAAGAGAGAGAGAGAGAGAAAAACAGCAACAGAGACAGAACAAACACTTGAGAAAGACAATATTCTCTGACTCACCATGTGCAATACCAAAGGACTTTGGCTATTGATATATAATTTAAATACACACACAATTTTCATCTCCCATATAGTTGCTTATTGTAAAATGGCCTCTCCATTGTCTGTGTCTGCCATCTTGTTGTTGCTAGTTCTCTGCACCTCTCATGTTTTTTGCTTTTCTTTGGGTTGGGTTGGAGGCCTGGCGTAAAAACCTGCAGGACCTCAGTTTAGGACTGGGAACTGGTGGAGAATGGCATTCCTCTGAGCTGAAGCAGAGTCTAATGTAAGGCAGCAAGACCCTGGAGAGTTGTACAGGTGTGGATTGGTGTACAGGATGGAATTATGATGGGAAGCGAAAGTAGGAAGTGGAAGCAGGTGTCTAATATTGAAATAAAGCATTAGCGACAACTGGGGGTGGGGTGAGCAACACTACAAGTGGGAGGCTATGCAAGAGACTGAGATCAGGAAGCAAGCAAAAGTGGGATGTGTCGGATTAGTTTGAACAAAGGCATGGATTTTAGCAAGGCTTTTGACAAAGTCCCACATGGTACTGGTCAAAAAAGTAAAAGCCCACAGGGTCCAAGGGAAAGTGGCAAGTTGGAGCCAAGATTAGCTCATTGGCAGGAAGCAAAGGGTAATTGGTCGGGTGTTTTTATGACTGGAAGGCGGTTTCCAGTGGAGGTCCGCAGGGTTCAGTACTAGGTTCCTTGCTTTTTGTGGTATATATTAACGATTTAGACTTAAATGTAGGGGGCATGATTAAGAAATTTGCAGATGATACAAAATTGGCCATGTGGTTGATAGTGAGGAGGAAAGCTGTAGACTGCAGGAAGATATCAATGGACTGGTCAGATGGGCAGAAAAGTGACAAATGGAATTCAATCCGGAGAAGTGTGAGGTAATGCAAACAAGGCAAGAGGATACTGAGAGATGTAGAGGAACAGAGGGACCTTGGAGTGCATGTCTACAGATCCCTGAAGGTAAGCAGGACAGGTAGATAAGGTGGTTAAGAAGGCATACGGGATACTTTCCTTTATTAGCCAAAGCACAGAATATAAGAGCAGGGAGGTTATGCTAGAACTGTATAAAACACTAGTTAGGCCACAGCTTGAGTACTGCGTACAGTTCTGGTCATCACATTACAGGAAAGATGTGATTGCACTAGAGAGGGTACAGAGGAGATTTATGAGGATGTTGCCAGGGCTGGAGAATTTTAGCTATGAGGAAAGATTGGATAGGCTGGGATTATTTTCTTTGGAACAAAGGCAGCTGAGGGGAGATTTAATTGAGGTGTATAAAATTATGAGGGGCCAAGATAGAGTGGATTGGAAGGACCTATTTCCCTTAGCAGAGAGGTCAATAACCAGGGGGCATAGATTTAAAGTGATTGGTAAAAGGATTAGAGGCTAGCTGAGGAGAAACTTTTTCACCCAGACGGTGGTGGGGGTCTGGAACTCACTGCCTGAAAGGATGGTAGAGGCAGAAACCCTCATCACATTTAAATAGTACTTGGATATACACGAGGCGCCCTAACCTACAAGGCTACGGACCAAGTGCTGGAAAGTGGGATTAGGCATGATAGCTCTTTTTCAGCCGACACAGACACGGGTGCCAAATAGCCTCCTTCTGTGCCTTAAATTTCTGATTCTATGAAAGTCATGTGGAATAAGACATCTTATCTTGGCCTATCCATTCACTATCTGCATGGCCTTGTTGATATCCTACCCATCACCCCACAATACCCTAACTAAAAGATGTAATTTATGCTCCATTTTGAAGTCATACATTCTGTCTTTATTATATATTTCTGATTTTATTTATAGTTAGAGGAAAACTGACCACAATTTAGAAAGCAAAGTAGAGCTGGCTGGAGCATAGGAGTTTCTATGCAGTACATGCAAAAGGGCTGGGAGATGCCAAAGTGAGTACTACACCACCAACAGCAGGTGTAATTAAAATGCAACAAGTTTACATAGGCTATTTCTATTATAAATGTGGACATAAAAATTTATGTTGGCAAATGTTGACAACAGGAAGTAAGGTTTTGTAGACAGGCAGTGCACTCAGAAATAAGATTAACATATATAGATGTAAAAGGCTTGTATTTAAACTCATTCATAAGGAATGACTCAGATCAATAAATATGGGCAAAAGAATTATTTATAACAAAAAAAGTCACAAAATCTTATCCATAAAATTTGTCATTAAATGTAAGAAATGTACCCCCAGCAAAGGTATCCCCCTCACAAACGATTGCCCACAGCTTGGAAACTTCAAGTACAACAGGGAATTCTACATCCTGCTGAATGTGAGTGGAGGGTACACATCATGGAAGTAGTAATCTGCTCTGTGGAATTACAAACCCCCAGAGTATACCTTGATAACTCATAGCACATGACAACCAGACAGAAAAGGATCTTTCAACTACAACTAGACTCTGCTTTTATCTGCTTAAAATAGTTTCAAAACGGAAAACAGAAAAATTTTAATCATATTAGCAAACAAAAATGTAGCAACACTTCATAGCTTTAGGACAGACCATAAGCACTTTTACACTTACTAAATAACCAATTTCAATACATGATTATTATAAAACTATAGTCAAGTCTGACATTACACAATGATGAAATTCATATTAAATAGTCCCAGTTCTGAATTGAATGGCTGGGATCAAATTAAAGTCTCATCCTCTTAAGACCTATAAAACAGGGCATTCAACATATTTACCTAATTAAGCCAGTCTCCCAAGAGCAAGCAACCCTCATTGACACAATCACCTGCTTTTAACTATAGTGTGGAAGAATAATGTTGGTATTTTAACACTTGAAACAAAAGCACAAATTTCCCAATTTTGTGACACCTACCATGAATATTTTCTTCTCTCCTTTCTGTTTAATGTACTCTTTAGGCAGGAATTCTTTTAAGCTATAAAGATAAACAGAACCAGCATTAAGTGATATCTAGCGATTCACTTCTTAAAAAAAAATTAAATCGGACAATTCTCTTAAAATCAAACAAATTAACAAATTAAGAGTGAGGGGAAGAAGTGAGTACTTCTGATCTTGCAGGGATAATGGGGAAGGGATTCACTGAAATGAATATAGGAACATGCAGAAACACATTAAAGGATGAGCAGAGGGGCAAAGTGCGACCTAGAAAAAAACGTTACGACATAGTAGTGAGAAAATTCTTTCAATTCTACAATAGTAACAGTGCAGACAGAGAAAGGGTGAGAGCCAAAAAAGAGGCAAATAGACTTAAAACTTAGAAGGAGCACAAAATAGAAAATTCTCTGAATGACTGATTACTTCAAATATTCACATGGGAAGAAATAAACAACATGCCCTCCCCAAACAGGGATAACCTATGTAAAATCAATGAATTTGAAGTAAATGAGATGGAAGTCCTAAACAAGTTAAAAGGGCTCAGAAACAAACAAATCCCCAGGGCTAAATGGTATTTATCATAGTGTGCTGAGAGATATTGTGTGACATTGACGATCATTATGAGGGAGTTACTGGACACTGAGAAGCTACCAGTAGATTGGAAACAGACTAATGTGGTGCCCATATTCAAAAATGGTGACAGTGACACAATTAACTTCATACCCATTAGTCTTATTTCAGCTCTAATAATTGATTCCATTATTTTTAAGAGTAAACTTGAGGATTACCTATAATACAATTGTTAGTAATACAAAATTATCCCCGTGACATTAGTTATCCAAAATGCTGGAACGCTAGTTACCTCATCTCATCAAGATGGGCAAGGAGTGAATGAAGATTTAAAATTTGTAATACAAAAGGTCTGAGATGCTAATGGAAAGTAAATGGCAAGTGTAAGTGGCATTTTGGTGTTCAAACACTCTGTGCTCCATGATCCGAACACTGAAATTACATTTGAAGTCATTACTTTTACTTGTTTTAAGTAGCTTAACTGAAGCTAAATTCCTCTTGAAAATAAAAAGGTGTCCACTTACTCTAAAAAGCCAGGTTTATGCTTCTGCTCGTTGTGTGGTCCAAACTGGATCTGACATTGGTATCCTGCAAATTCACAGGCTTTGTCAAAGGATACTGGATGAGAACCATTCAGAATATCATCTCTGGCCTGATGTAGGATGACAGAAAATAAATATTCATAGTTAATAGCTGTACAACCACCATCTCAGCATCAGCAGCTGATTCTGAATTATAAAGCAGAATTTTCAAAAGCACTTCACAAGGTTTCTAAATATGTAGTTTCACCTGTAATATTTATGATTTTACACAGAATTAGACAGGATTTACAGCCCAGAAACAGGCCATTTAGCTCAACAGGTCTATGCCAGTGTTTATGCTCCACACAAGCCTCCTCTCACCTTACTTCATCTCACCCTATCAACATATTGTTCTATTCCTTTCTCCCTCATCTATCTATCTAGCTTCCCCTTAAATGCATCTATGCTATTCGCCTTAACCACTCAATGCGGTAACGAATTCCACATTCTGGCCACGGAGTAAAGAAGTTTCTCCTGAATTCCTTATTCTATTTATTAGTAACTATCTTATATTTATGACCTCTAGTTTTGGACTCCCACACAAGTGGAAACATCTTCTCCACGTCTACCCGATCAATCCCCTTTCTAGAGAAAAGAGCCCCATCTGTTCAGTCTTTCCTGATAGTTGTACCCTCTCAGTTCTGGCATCATACTCGTAAATCTTTTTTTGCACTTTTTCCAGAGCTTCCATACCCTTTTTGTAACATGGAGACCAGAACTGTGAGCAGTACTCAAAGCGTAGTCTCTCAAAATTTGATACAAGTTTAACATAACTTCTCTGCTTTTGAATTATATTCCTCTAGAAATGAACCCCAGTGCTTTCTTTGCATTTTTGATGGCCCGGTTAAAGTGCATTGCTACATTTAATGATTTGTGAATCTGTACCACTAGATCCCCTTGCACTTCTACCCCATATAGACTCTTATTTTCCAAGGAGTATGTGGCCTCCTTATTCCTCCTATCAATATGCACCACCTCACACTTATCTATATTTGAAATTCATTTGCCATTTACACGCCCATTCTGCAAGATTGTTAACATTATCTTGTATTTTGTCGCAGTCTTCCTCAGTTTTAACTATACTCCCCAATGTGGTGCCGTCCACAAATTTTGATAAGAGTATTTCTGATTCCAAGTCCAAATCATTTATGTAAATGGAGAAGAGTGGTCCCCAGCACTGATTTCTGTGGAACACCACTTCGCGTCAATATGAGTAACTACCTTTAACCCCTACTCTCTGTTTTATGTCTGAAGACAGTTTGCTATCTATTCTGCTGCTTGTCTCCTGATTCCACATGCTCTGACCTTAGTCATGAGTCTACTAAGCGGTACCTTATCGAAGGCCTATTGAAAGTCCATGTACACTACATCTACTGCATTACCCTTGTCTACTGTTACATCTTCAAAGTTTCACACATCAAAAAGCAGATTAAGTATATATTAAAATATTACAGTTTAACAGTTCACACAACTTGTTTGGAGGAGGGGAGAGTGTGAAAATATATGACATAGATCAGAAGTGTTTTAACAATGACTGCTAATTTTACATTTCAGTACTGGAAGTAAATCATCATCCTTCAGCATTAACCAAGCACAGTGATTTAAATAACGTTTTATTTCAGGCTTCAGTTGTGTTTCCGTTTAATAAGTTCAAAAAGCCAGTGCTAACACTTGCCCCGGGCTGCAATTTAGAGGCTCCAGTAAGTCGTTTTGACAAATCACAAGTCAGGGTGTTGTTTTTAATCTTAGGGCACGTGTTACTGATGTCATGATAAGAAGCTACTTCTGGGTTCTAGGTCACATCACAGGAAAGTTTACTTGAGATGCAAGAATAAATGGAGTGTTGTTTAGTCTATTAGAAAAGTACAAACCTGCACATAGAGTAAGTTCAATTGCACTGGATCTCTCGAATCAACGTTTTGATCTGAATAGAAAAATTTCCGTCTGAGAAGCAAGGTTTCATTTTCATCGACACCCTGTTCTCGAAGTGTTCTCCCGTGGTCTAACCAGTTCACTAGGGATGACAAATATAATGTAGGGTCAAGACGACTTACATCCTGTGGAGATTAGAAATAGTCGTCGTTTCAATTTTAAAACTGCCTTCCCAACTTTCTAACCTCTGAAGATGCTGACTCTGGTATCAGTTCTATAGGTGCCAGCCACCCACTTTTAACTCACCCAAGTGATCATTCTTCATGTACAAGGCAACAGTGTGTCAACCATGGGCAAACTGCAGCAAAGCCCAATTCTGTCTTTACCAAACAGCCACAAACACACACTTTCAGGTGGAAAGTAATTGGGGAGCAGGAACCCTGGTTGATTTTTCTCCCCCCTCTCTAGTCCAGGAGCACTGAGGACAAATGCAATACCCCTACTGCTACTCTGGCTGAGATCAACTAACTTAGTACAGACTGAACCTGGGATATTCCTGTTCTGCGTGGCTCAGTTCCACAACGCGCAGTGCATTTATCATAGAATCATAGAATGGTTACAGCACGGAAGGAGGCCATCAACTCACCCATCAGAAGACTTAATGTAATATCAAAAAACTAAATCGCAATACTAGAAGCTTTTTAAAACTACCATAATTTTTTCCTTAAAACCAATTTTGTAAAAATTCCTACTCGAGGACTTCCACTAAATACTATCTCTCAAAGCATTTTGTTCCTTGGTAGCAGAGTGGATCTCATGCTTTGACTATTTTTAAAAACATGTAGCAAAACCATGGCCACATATTTGATCTATCAGTTCACTTTTCACTGTCCATCTATTAAATATTGAATACTATTGCAAATTGAGCCAAAATATACATTTTTTGCTGACCAATACAATGTTTAATACGGTATTAGAACTTTACACAAATATTTTAAAAGACAATTATGATGCAGTTTTTGATTTAAATAAATTAGGCACTCACAATCATCATCTGTGTGTAGTTTTTGCTTAAGCTTTTCCATTTTCTTATCATCTCTCAGCAGGGTTTTGTCTTTTTTCAGTGTCCCGGTCATTTCTTCTTTCTTTTCTTCAACAATTTCATGTACAAGCGAATACTCATCGTGATTTGTGATTCCTAGTTTTAAAAAAAAAATACATTTAAGTATTTTGTTTTATTTGTAATCTGCAATACTAAATGACAAAAAAAGATAGCTTCCAACACCAAAAAAGCAGATTTAGTTGGTCATATCTCCAAAAATAAGATCCTAAGACATGAACCATAATGTCTCAACAAAATCTTATTAACTCTCCAAGTAACATCTTTGTTTCTAGGATAGAACTATATTATGGCTTAATTGCATGGGAATTTAGGCACAATTTACTATAGTCTGCTTCAGCCCCATCACATGCCAACACTCAGGCCACAAACTCTAGTCAACCATAGAAGATATCGAATATTATAATCCTGATCCAGTGCAAGTGCACATACTCTCATTTCACCCACAGGAAAATCACAGGATCTTAAGGGACATAGGAATCCATAGCCTTTCTAATTAATAAATGGGAGGGAGGGGAAGCCCAATATAAAATTATGTAGCCATTTTGGCTGCATAGTATCACACTAAATAAAGCATCAGTTAACAGGGGATATCTAACAGATTAGGTACAAACCAGGGTTGAAGTGAGAGGGTCGCTATTTTTAATGGCAGGACTCAGCTCAAAATTATTCTGGCCTTTAGAAAAACAAATAATCAGGCTAGAGGAACAGCTGACTCTACTTCAATAGAAACAGCAGTATTGGGTTGAATACTATTTTGGAGACAAAATGAGGATAGCATATTTAAGTTTTCCTACCATTTTGATTTCCAAACTAAAATAATGGAAGAAAATGTTTTAGTATTTTACTCAATCACTTTTTTAAAAATATATAAAGTCAACAATTCATTGTGATTTATCTGGTTTTTAAAATAGTTTTCAACATACAGTTGTGTAATGAGGTGGGCCACTGACACCTTTTTGTGCACATATGGCATGATTAGTGAGCTCATACCAGCTGCTCACAAACACATGGCTCCAATTGCAGGGGTTATTGTGATAGGATGGACAGGAAAACCTTGGAGGACCATTCTTGTTATGACACTGAGATAGTGTTGTGGAAGCTGACAGATGGGTGTTTCTGGGGGGTATTTCTTCCCCCTGCCTCATATTGGCTGGCCAACCAAAAGGCTGGATTTTCATCTAAAGGTTGGGGAGTGGTTGAATTGTTAGGAAGGGAGCCCAGAGAGCTTGGTAATTTCCCAGCGACAGACACAATCAACACATTCTAATTGGCAAACATTTTTTTCATGCAGGTGATGGGCTCTGCTACACAATGAGGAGATGCCCCTTCTTAATAGAAGTACCAAGGTTCATCCATGAATCACAGAAAGTTACAGCACAGGAGGCTGCCATTTGGCCCATCATGTCTGTGCAGGCCGAAAAAGAGCTATCCAGCTTAATCCCACTTCCCAGCACTTGGTCTGTAACCCTATAGGTTACGGCACTTCAAGTGCACATCCAAGTACTTTTTAAAATGAGTTGATAGGGTGGTAGAGGCAGAAACTTTCAGTCAGTGAGTTCCAGACCCCCACCCTCTGGGTGAAAAAAATTCTCCTCAGCTCCCCTCAAATCCTTCTACCAAATACTTTAAATCTATGCCCCCTAATCACTGACCCTTCGGTCAAGGGAAATAGATGCTCCCTATCCACTCCTATCTAGTCCCATCCTAATTTTATATACCTCAAATAAATCTCCCCTTAGCCTCCTTTGTTCCAAAGAAAACAACCCCAGCCTATCCAATCTTCTCATAGCTAAAATTCTCCAGCCCTGGCAGCATCCTCGTAAATCTCCTCTGTACTCTCTAGTACAATCACAACTTTCCTGTAATGTGGTGACCAGAACTGTACGCAGTACTCAAGCTGTGGCCTAACTAGTGTTTTATACAGTTCTAGCATAACCTCCCTGCTCTTATATTCTATGCCTTGGCTAAAAAAGGAAAGAATCCCATATGCCTTTTTAACCACCTTATCTAACTGTCCTGCTACCTTCAGGGATCTGTACACACAGTATACTTTAGGTATTTAAAAAAAGGCATAAAGCATGATCTTGGGTGACTGCCAAACCATGCTATGTCCCTTCTAGCTTCTAGAGACACCTATGCAGATGGTTGGTGGTGAGAAGACTGTCCCCTTGAGGCCACAGCCTGTCCAACATTCTTCTTTCTGCAAGGGCTGAAACATGTGCCAGGTGCACATTTGGCATCTCATTTCAGTTGCACCTCTCACATTTCTGCTGCTGAGAGGGGTATACACTGAGCGCATCCTTATCTTTCCCCATTCCTCTGCCATGAGAGGGTAGCCCAAGTTTCTCCCACAGTGGAGCACATGAAGCATAAAAATGCAAAAAATGGAAATGTGGCAGAGGGGTGGGGGAAGGAGCATTAAGAATGAGGAGACATAGCTTTAGGGAATAAGTTTATTCAAGTTTGCGGATCATGGTAAGGTTTTGGAGTTTGTGGGGTAGGTCTTATTCGCCAAGCTGTTAATCACTGAATAGTTCACAAATGGCATAGGGTTGCCTATGCAAAGTTCGTGGGATAGTTCTGTGATCCTTTGTAATGCAAGGTCTTGAACCCAATAGGGCTAGTGCTTTTAGAACTTCAATGTTCCATCAGATTTGTGGGTATTGTAGGGGCAGGGGTAGGGGTAGCAAGTGGCAGGAAAAGGAGAGAGGACAGTTATACTGGGGTTTTAATCTCACCTATTCTGGCACAGATTGTCATCAGCATGTCGCTCACTATTTTTGAGTCATCCACCATAACTGTTTTGATACTTCCATCCAACATTCTGATCTTCAGAGGCCTCAGCTTTCTCTTGTACTCCAGAGTATCCTGGGATTAAAACAAAAGGAGAAATGATTTGCAACACAGGACTGAGGCCTCCTATGACAGGTTACAGTGTAATATTTCCTATATTTTGATCTGTCCAGGACATCCTTCAAAAGACTGCACATTGTAACAATACACTAAAGCTGAAACAATCTGTAAATGGAAGAGTATGGCAGAGGGCGCGGGTTTGGGAGGTGCTGCCGAAGCAGCCTTGGCGAGTTGCTGCAGTGCCTCCTGTGGATGGTACACACTGCAGCCACGGTGCGCTGGTGAAGGGAGTGAATGTTTAGGGTGGTAGATGGGGTGCTAATCAAGCGAGCAAATGGATGCTCTCATTTGTATTAAAACAACTTGATAGTTCTGACGAAAGGTCTTCGACCTGAAATGTTAACGCTGTTTCTTTCTCCACAGATGCTGCCTGGCTTGCTGAGCTTCTCCAGCATTTTCTGTTTTTATTTCAGATTTCCAGCTTCCGCAGTATTTTGCTTTTGATAGTTAGAAAGGTAACTGAACAGCAATAGCTGTGTAAACAAAACCCAGATACAAGAGATCATATCAAGAAATAAATTACAGAATTTTGTTAATCGAGGATGAAAAAGAAATTTTAAATTATACACCGTTGATTTACAGTGTATCAAAAAAGGAAAATGGTAATAGGATACATGAACAGCAAAATAGCAAACTTACCCCATTCCTCAACATGTAATAGTCTAAGGCTTTGCCAGACTCCAACCAGATGCCTTTCTTTGGGTCCTCATCCGACAGAAATAATCCATAATCATTGGCTACAAGACAATGAAGAGTTATATTTCCAAAATATTCAACTCAGTTTTCTGATCACTAGACCAATCAAGTACTTTGGACCAACTGCAATGGTGAGCCTAACAGCGCTCACCGTTATTAATGGCGAAATCAAAGAACAAATTCCAGCGACTGCACATGCACTAATGCAAAAATCCAGAACTTGCTCTTCTAGGTTCGCCTGTGATCTGTCAGCTTCGTGTTAAAGGGGCCTCGTGGCTGCAATCAATGGACCAGTGCCAACTTACTCTCCTGCCCAGCTGGAAATTAACTAATCTTGCCGCAAAACAGGTACGCTGAATTTTTTTTAAGCTCGAAGCTTTAACTGTGTGGTAAGTATTAATGACTGCCAAACAACCTCTCTAACACTGAAAATTAAATTTTTTTTAAATGTGGAGTCTCATTCATTGCTATTTTAATAGTTGTTGGACATTTAAAAAAAAGTAGATTTTTTTTTACATTTTCTTTTATCTTGGTCTTGGAATTCAATATTTCTTATCCTCTATTTCGCTTTCTCCAACTGTTTTTACAATTGATTTTACTGTTGTAGTTTTCAATTCCTGGTTTCGACTCGTCGTAGCTTGCACTTCATGGTTTTGACTCTTTGCGGCTTGTCAAGGAAGCTGCAATCTGATTGGTTGAGAGGAGAGATTGAGATCCTCTCGTCACCCACAAAGGTCCTAGGGTTTATGGGAGCTAATGCTGGACTGTTTTCAGGTTCCCATAAGAGGGAGTTCCCGCAGTAAAGACTGCGGATACAATATGGGTAAGTTAGTATGTAAGGAGCAGTGAGCAAGGGTCGTTTGCTGCTCACAACAATTTCCGGCCCAATATTGTTGCTATGAATCCTAGAACAACTGCATCCTAACTTGCTGACATGCTTCCCACTTGGCGCCTCTTTCACCCGGTCAAAACTATTTTTGTTCAGCTAGCCAGTGATCCAATGTTTGTTATTCTAGCTCAACTTTCTTATCTTTATTTTTAAACTTGGCTGTAAACTATTTGAAACAAAACCAGTAGAACATTCCTTTCAAAAACTACTGAATGCTTACCAAGACTTTAGTTAAAATCTCTATAATTGGTACCCAGGAACTGCTTATGTAAATTTCCATCTCCGTTACCAGCCAAGACAGAATGGAAATAGTTTGCTCCTAGTCCCTGCCCACAACACTCTATCCAGCTGCCTTAGAGATGCAGGACTAAGATCTACTGCAACTGGCCCTCTGATTTTCCCTCCCTGTCGTGAAAGCAGATAGCACACTGTATCAACACGACCAAGATCATGAACTCGTCACGTAGGCAGAAGGCACAAACCTGGTGTTTTGTGGAACAGTGCGGGGCAAATCAACGAGCTCAACCACTACATTGTAATTTTCTAACATATGCTCTTCGCTTTAGACTATATTACATTGGGTAAATCGTTCATCTCCCATAGCCTAATCTGGTAGCTCAGTAGATCAACATCCATTAATAAAGTTTCTTACATAGAGATCTATTTCACCTTTTGAGTTTTATATTGAGAAAGCTGAAATCAAACAAACAGACTTTAAAATAATTATATTGCAGATCAAGCATCACATTTATCTTTTTTCCATCAGATAAATCATGATAAAACTGCTGCATTTCTGTTCAGTTAATGTACATATTTAGGACTGATATTACAAGGTAGCTAAGTGAATTTCTTAATTAAACATTCTCCCAGGTAGCTCACCCCATCACAACCCTGATTTATCTTCATGTTGTAACACCCACCCCCACCTCAAGTGTTTAAATTTAAAGTAAAAGGTGTTAATTGTATCCATGTGATTTATATCAATTAGTGTTAACTGTATTCAGGTGGTGTGTATCAATTGGGCACTCTCTTGTATCCATTTATAAGGAAGCTTATCTCGGGTGTGGGTTGTGTTGATCTCTGTGAATAAAGGCTTGGAAGCAATTAAAGACCAGGCTCTAGTATTCTATCCTTCACCATCCAATTTTGTAATAAAAAGTGACAGAGATTTAGTTCATTCAACTGTAATAATATTTAAGATACATAGTCAGTCAATGGCACAGATTTTAAACACCAAGTCAGACATTCACAACAGCTATGTTATTGAATCTCTTTGTTGATAGCCAAGTCCAGTGCACAATTACATTCTGCCAGAATCTCCAGCTATTCGCAATACCTTGCCATGCTTTATTTAGTCCTCCCTTCATTTTAAATTTTAATGACCACTTTGTATAAGTATGATCTTATTACAGGGCTGCCAGATTTAAAATCAAAGATCAGTAAAAGTTTGAAGAAAGTTTTGGTGTAGAATTGATCTTGGCAGAATTTTTGAGTGTTCTGAATAGTAGTGTCAACTGGCCAATAGGGGGAAGTTCTGCGACTTACGCTGTCCAGTCTGTGCTTCAGGAACCCGATCACGAATCATTCGACAGGCATCGTACACCATTGTCGAGGGTTCAAACTGCATAGTTTTGACTGCATTTCCAATGCCAATCTTCAATGACAAGGCAACCATTCTGTCTTCTTTCACTGCACAAGTTTAACTGAAAAAAAGTTTAAACAATTCTAGTTAGTTGTATATGCTATTTTTTGCCCACAGAATACCAAATCCATCAGTAAAGTAAGTTCCTTATCTCAACTGTCAGATTATTAGATCTGTTCACACAACTAGTTCAAATGGGACACTCAGATTTTCTAAAGAATCTAAAGTGATCAAAGGTACTTAAGAGTTCTGTTTTGTACAGAAGTAAAGCATCCTATTAACACAAATATTCTTAAAAAAAAGATACTTTTACCTTCAGGTAAAAGAGTTATAAAATATTATATGTAACAATATACCTCATTAGGACTTCTTGAAATCATAATAAAAAGGACCTTCAGTCAGACGTGTGCTGCACTGGGCCCACTGCCAACAGTATTGAATGGGGCTCAATAAACGTAGGATTTTAAATTTCATATTGTTCTCATCCCTGTGAAATGAAACAGCAGTGCACAGGATATCCACAATCTTCAAAAAAAAACTAATTTTTCCTCACTGGAGGTTATTGCATAAATGGATTTTCACTAAACTACCAAATAATCAGAAATATTTATACCATAACCTGCCAGTCTCTTCAGGTTCATATATTGCATGCTTTAAAACTGCTCGCTAGAGGTAACTAGCATATAGACACCTCTGCTTAGATCATGAACTTGATGTCACTGGTGTGGAACTTTGTGGTGACACAGCTGGGAACCTTCTACACAAAGTCAGTTCACAGTATTCTCAAAGCAGAGAACACAAGAGCTTAAGGTATTTCCCTTCAAAACATTTAAACATGTGCTTCACAGACTTTTGAGAATATTCAGTTCATTGTCCTGTCACAGCACAGGACCTTGGTTTTGTAGCCCTATTAAAATCCATTAGTTTCAAGTATCCATGATGAGGACCTTATGCTAAGATACAATTACAGCACAGTAACTTGCGAACATCCCAGCAATTCATGCAAATAATTTAAAAGAGCAGAGACAAACACACAGATGTGCTAAATGAAGTCACGGCAAAAATTTTGAATCAGCTGACTCACACTGCTTCTAACAGAAATAGCCTCATACATTATTTAGTCTAAAACAAAAAAGTTACTTACTTTCAAAACAAAATATCCACAAAACAATTCTGGTTAAAATAGTTACATGTATTATCTATTTGCTGTGAAGTGGAATGATCCAGTCACCTCAAAAAACTGCAGCCAAGAGTAGCAAAAAAATGTCCGTAAAAACAATTGTTTTAAAAAGGAACATGTACTCTTCCACTAGCCCCTAAAGCCATCCGCACGATTAGTGGTAGTAAAGGAATGTCTATTTGAGGATCAGGCTAGTAGGAGTCTATTTATTTTTAACCAAACTGTTTTTGTGGTTACAACATAGACATAAATAATCTCAGTTAAACAGGAAAGGTTACTATGATCAAAAATTTCTATGTTGCAAACCAAAGTGTACAGAATGATAATTGCTACCTTTAATATTCCATGATATTTGATATTCTTAACACTTATAGTTGCCATAGGTTCCATTGTTCACAGTACATTAACATGGTTGTCACTCAGTGAATAAAAATCTGAGAAGGGTTCCTTATTTTATGGTAATTGTCGATCACATGAAAGATTCAGGGATGATATGATTAGTTGCATACTATACAGAAATTAGTATGAAAAAACATGTACGGGAAGTGATTTCTGTGCTGCAGTAAACCGAAGGATTCATCTGTAGAGAGTCAATTAAAGGCATATTTACAATCTCACATTTCTAGCACATCATTCAATACAGCAAAGCATTCACTACAGCAATTAGCGACAATTGCATTTTTGAAAAGAATCCTTCACTTCAAAGATGTACAACCTTTTGGAACTGGGGCTCAGATATGCAAGCCAAAACCAGTGAGTGGGCTACATGGTTTCACAGGTGTATGAGCCCCGACACAGAAAAGGCAAACATCCCCAAATGCAAAAATTGCGAGCTTATCCATGTGCAAAAAGACAAAAGACCAAACTCATCCCATAAAAGTGAGATTCCCATGTACAAGAATTGCAAGCTGCAAAACATGAAAAAAAATTCAAGCTCTCTCCGCCATCCTTCTTCCCCAAAGCTTGAAAACGGGAAAGCTTCAGCCTCACGTCTTTAGAGCACTTAAATGGCTGCAGGCAGCTGAACCATTTATCTGGTCTCCCCTTCTCACATTAAGCACACAAAGCTGATTTCAAGAATGGTTCGTTTCAGTTTCCAATTAAATTAACTATAGCTGAAACTGGCTTTGTGCGCTTAATGAGAAGGAGGCGGCCAGATAAAAGTCACCTGGAGGCCAGAATTAGCTCACAGAACGGTGTTGGACTTTGCTGCTTTACATAATACATAACAGTAATAAAAACTCTAGCATATACATGCACTTCCTGGCAAATAACATTAACTTCCTGTAACACATTCCTGATGCGGCTAGGTCAGTCATGCTTAAACCTGCCTATTAATTTTTCCTTACTTCAGAGTCCTCCAAGGTTGGCCTTCAAAATAGGTGCTGCTTTTGCTCACTTACCCATGAGCTCCCAGCTACATTTCCAAGATAGGCAGCAGAGTTCTCCTTAGCTCCACCCACCTTAGAGCTACTAAAATATCGTCTCCCTTCTTTCCCTTCCTCTTCCTGTCACTGCTAGATTTCCTCAGCTGAGAATTTAAATTATAGATTTTCCACTAGTACGGAAATCCTTTTGAGACATCCAACTCACTATGTCTCTCCTCCCCGCGTGATGGGATTCCCAATCCGGACATCAACCTCAACTTCTGCTGAATCTAGTTCACGGCAACAGGCGATTGGCAGCGAAGACAGCACTGCTGATAGCAGGGAATAGGTAACCAATTTCTCATGATCCAAAAACCAAGCCCAACACCTATTCTGAAGGCCGGCTCAGGGTACAGTCACAACCAGGGGTAGGGATTTCTTGAAAATGGTGACCTATGAAAATCTGCATTATTTAAAATAACCATCCTCAGCTGTATACATTTTTAAAAATTTGTCCAAATCACTGAACTCAATAATTCCCCACCCCCCTTGACTGGCCTTCCCCACATTAATGTCATCCCATATTGCAATGTTCAGACACACCCGCCCACCCACCAAGCCTGAGCACTCATATCTTTCCCACTTTGGCCATCCCCTCCTCCTGGCGCTCAATTCCATCCCACAGTCCTTTCTTTCCCACATTGCCAGGATGCCTCTGAGAAAGCCACCAACACTGTGCTTTTGTTAGCGTCACGCTACAACTCTCTCTCCCCCCAATATTCCCATACTCCACCACTACCATACCCCAAGTCCACCCTCCATTGTCAAATCCAGCATCTCCCTCCCAGGGCTTCCACATCCTAGACACCAGTTTTGTGGAAGGTCAGAATCAAGCATTAAACCAGTGACTCACTCCTTTTTTTGAAAAATTTGTTTTGCATCTGCAACATCTGTACACACAAACTTTATTTATTATGGATCTCCTGTGGGGCTGCTCGTGATAAATTCGAGAATATAGCGTTTTAGAATAATACAGGTGTTACGCAATATAACAGTGCATCGGGGTCATTAATTTATGATGACGAAATAAGCCAATTTTCTTTTTAAACTGATACACGCTGGAATTTTTAGTAATGGTCTTGGAATCAAACTGGCACTTCCATTTTTCACCCATGCAGCCTGTAAATGACTAGACTTGAAGTTTTTCCCTATGTACTTGATACTTATCTCCTCGTTAAAGCCCAAGATGTACAGCAAAATAGTGGGCAAGATATAACAGATTGGAGGTAGATAATACATTTAAGCCGCACTGGGAAGAGGGAGGCTTGAGATTTAGGAGCATTACAGAGTTTTCTCCTAGGCTTTGGAGTATGAGTTGGGGTGCTGGAGTTACAGCTCTGTGGTAGAAACATCCTTAAGTCTTACTGCAAAGGAAGGGGGTCTGGGTGTTTGGGAGAACATCACTAACATATGGTCAGAATTAGGAAGCATTGGGATGGGTTCCTGGCATTTTTGCAGTGCTGGGGTGATTTATGGGTCTATCAGCATTGGGAAAGGTCCTTGGATTTGGGAACATGAGGGTCAGTCCTGGGGGTGTGACAACATTAGTGAGATGACACCTGGAAGCACTGGTGGGAGTTACAGTCTGCAGCAATAGGAGCTGCAGCACTAATGGCAAGCCTTTGGGGGAAGGGGGTTTCCAGGCTCTGGCAGCACTAGGGAGGGAATTCTGTGGTGGTAGTAGTGAGGACTTGCAATCAGTAAGTGCAGAATAAAGCACATTTAATTGTCTTCACCATGGAACAGGTGTGAAAGCATGAGAAAAAGGTCAGAGGTGGATTGGAACATGTCAAGAGTGGGACGACAAGGCAGGTATGAGCAACAAGAAATAAGTCATGGTGAGCAAGGTGGTCAGGGACATGGCCACATTTCTTTGGGGGGGGGGGGGGCAGTGAGGCAGCAGGAAAAGATCAGACCAACTAAGAAGGGCTCAGCTGCGCAGACAATCAGCATTGGAAGAGATTTTGAGCCCTAAACTCCTGTCTTAGTTTAGGCGTGATTCAGGAATTGGAAGAAAATATCATAGTAACAGGTGCAAAGAAAGATGTGCATTTCTAACAGGAGTCAGGCAATTTTGTGTGCAGGTTGAATTTTTTTTTCAATTTTCTAACATTTTTACTTTAGTTACATTATAATGTGTACCTAGCTGGCCAATGGTAAAAAAATTGGTAAACAAAATGTGTTTTTTTTAAAATGAGAAAAAAGTAGTTTGAGCAATTTAATTGGATTGACTTTTCATTTATTTAGGCATTATTATGGGTATTTACACACTACAAAGTTAACATTGCCCCAAACGCATTCCACTTTGGGCCATTACAACTAGCACAAGGAAGACTTTCACCACAAGTTTGAGACTGAATCCTACAGAACCAAGCTCTGCATTGAATTTTTCCCCTACATACAACTTGCATTTATATAGCGCCTTTAATGTAGTAAAACGTCCCACGGCGCTTCACAGGAGCGATCAAACAAAATGTGACACCGAGCCACATAAGGAGGTATTAGGACAGATGACCAAATGCTTGGTCACCTGGTAGGTTTTAAGGAGCATCTTAAAGGAGGCATGAGAGATAGAGAGGTGGAGAGATTTAGGAACGGAATTCCAGAGCTTAGGGCCCAGGCAGCTGAAGGCACAGCTGCCAATGGTGGAGCGATTAAAAACAGGGATGTGCAAGATGCAAGAATTGGAGGAGTGCAGAGATCTCGGAGGATTGTAGGAGGTTATAGAGACAGGGAGGGGCGAGGCCATGGAGAGATTTTAAAACAAGGATGAGAATTTTAAAATCAAGGTGTTCCTGGACCGGGACCCAATGTAGGTCAGCACGCACAGGGGTGATGGATGAATGGGACATGGTGCGAGTTACGATACGGACAGCAGAGTTTTGGATGAGCTCAAGTTTATGGACGGTGGAAGATGGGAGGCCAGCCAGGAGAGCATTGGAACAGTCAAGACTCGAGGTAACAAAGGCAGGGATGAGGGTTTCAGCAGATGAGTTGAGGGAGGAACAGAGACGACACTAACAATTTTACAGGAGCTATGCATCAAGTAACAGCCCATAAAATACTGGAAATACAGGTATTGGGTTTGGAGATGAATGATATTTACATCACAAAAATGTTAAATGAACAGCCAGAAACTGTAACGATGCTTTACTCGACTCCTTTTTGGAAGGCCCAGATTTCAAAAACAAATCTCAACTAAGACTTAAAATATACCATTCAATTGCTGAATTCTCTGCTTCAAAGCCGACAAAAGATATATCTTATTCAGTGTGACAAATAAATAGCAGAATTGGCATGCCAATCAGCCAAGATACTGATTTGGTCAGAGACACAAAATTATTTACCTGTTTAATCGACTGTAAATTGACTCCAATCCCAAACTTCCACAGGTGCTCCTACCTCCTCAGTTACCAAAGCTTGGGCATGAGTTTTACCTCTACCTAACTTATCCACTCCACATCTGCAGGGATATATAGCTGGGTCAGGGTGAGGTGAAAGAGAGGGGGAGAAAGGAATTTTGAAGGCCAGCAAAAAAAAGTATAGCGCGTGCAGTTTTTTTTAAATGAACCGACTGCCAAATATTTTCCTGATGGTCTCTAAGCAATGGTGTGTACAGGGCTGTGAACTAGATAAAGGAGAGTAGAAGTGAATGGCAGTTCCAGACATTCTTTCTACTACCTGCCAGCTCAGAAAGCCATCCACAGTACAAAATTGGGGAGCTTTCAGAGTCACCAGGAACAGTCAGATTCATATGTAAATCGCTCTTTGAATGTACTATTTCAATTGCAAACATCCAAAAATGCATGCTTCTTCCAAAACTTAACTACTTTCCGCATTAAATGAGGCACCGGATTCAATAATTCACAAGAGCAGTCTGTTCCATTTCAGGACAGGAAACTCCCGTCACTATACAAGAAACACAGAATCTAAATGATACGTTATCACTTCATGTTATTGGTCCAATATGCTATGGCATGAAGTGCTAGGACACAGATTATTTGCTCGCTAAACATTTAACTTGTCGAGTAGGTTTCAAAAATGGCCTGGTTGTTTTGTAAAATAGATTTGACACTAGTGAATTTAAACTCCATGCAGCTTGAGGGATGGAGAGTGTACGAGGGAGTCTGACTCTACTTCACTCCAGTCAGGTCAGACCCTGACTTCAGATTTACACTACAACTTAGTGTTGATGCAAAGTGGTTATCCCTTCATACTGATGCTAAACTTGCTGTGTGAATGATGGCACCCTCAGGCAGGGACTTCAGCAGGACACCAGAAAAAGCGCACTTTCTTTGAAAGGAGAAAGGAAAACAATAACTTTACACAAACCATTACTTGGAATTTTCTGTGGTACTGAAAAGCTGTTATTGTGCCTCAGTCATATTTTATTAGGTGTTGGCTGTGGCTTAGTGGTAGCACTCTTGCCTCTAAGTCAGAAGGCTGTAGTTTTAAGTCCTACTCCACAGACTTGAGTGCAATATCCAGGCTGGCACTCCAGTGCAGTATTGAGGGAGTTCTGCACTGTCAGAGATGCCGTCTTTCAGATGAGATGTTAAACCGAGGTGCCATTTCCCCCCTCAGGTGGACGTAAAAGATCCCGTGGCACTATTTCAAAGAGTTCGCCCTCGACCAACATCACAAAACAGAATCGAAAATGCTGGAAAGGCTCAGCAAGATGTTAGTGCTCAAAAACTAACTCTAACATCTTCCAGTTCTGACGCAAGGTCTTCGACCTGAAACGTTAACTCTGTTTCTTTCTCCACATAGGCTGCCTCACTCGCTGAGCTTTTCCAGCATTTTCTGTTTTTACTTCAGATTTCCAGCATCCACAGTATTTTGCTTTCGATCACACAGAATATCTGGTCATCATCATATTGCTGTTTGTGCAACCTTACTGTGCACAAATTGGCTGCTTCGTTTCTTACATTAAAACAGTGACTACACTTCAAAAGTACTTCACTGGCTGTAAAATACTTTGGGGCATTCTGTGGTTGTGATAGGTACTGTATAAATGCACATCTCATTTTCTATCTAATGCCAGTAACCAAATGGCTTTTTGAATGTAGTACTGCAACAGCATACGTCTACAAATGCTCACTTCTTACAAGGCAGCCATCATTCACACCATTTATTCAATTCTCTTTCACATTTTAAAACACTTCACTACAGTTTGTCTCAGTGTTCATTGAAGAGCCTGATATTTTTGCAAATAGTTTGTTTTGAGGTTGTTTAGATGCAATTCCTGTTTAGGTTAGCAACAATTAATCCTCTCCCTAACCAGGAAAAAAAAGTCAATGCTTTTTTTTGGCCAGAAGAGGGAGAGGAAGGGGAGGGATAACATAATCTCCTGATATCTTGAGAATGAGTAGCAGCTTGAGCTCAGCTTTTCCTCTGAAGACTGCTGTAGCAAAAGGGAAGCTTTAAAAGGACTTTTATACACTTCAAGAAAAGGGCAGAAGCTGAGTTACAAGCTTCAATATAAATAAAGTCAATGATCCATCAGTTGGGAAATCTACAAAGAAAAATAGAAATACACAGACAAAGCTTTCCAGTTACTACACCAGACAAAGGAAATAACGGAACTTGTTTTATCAGAAAACTCTCATACCCTTCTTTTCTAAGCAAATCCAACATCTTGTTACAATCTCATTAACCCTCAAACCACAAGCTGAGACTGTCTGAATGCTCCATTAGATCTCAGCAACAGGTCACAGAGCAGTGATGTGGGAATGGTGCGTTTCTGCACAATAACCCTAGCTGACATGAATATGTAATTTAGTCCTCATTCAGATTCATTTATCAGCTTGGCAAGCTTTTCTGTCTAGCTTGGACGCACGCAAACCACACACCCCTTTCTATTACAGAAATGCTTCACTGGAATGTAATGTAACTTGGTTTCCTTGCTGCTAAATCTGCCCCATTTAATCAGGCTGATTCAGCAGCAAGCGAACTGTGTGCACAAGATTTGCACAAGCAGTAGGTCCAGAGTCATTTTCGTGCCTTCAACAATCTGGCAGGATGCACCCCAATGTCAGGGGAAGGTATATACTGATTAGTAGCCCAAAAAAACACATCACTGGTCTGTGTAGGTCCCAAAAGTCAGGAGCAGTTCTATACTACAAGTCAATGGTATGCACGGCACCAGAATTTATTCTTTTCTGATTTACAGGATTTTGAAAAGTCTGCTATCCATAAACATAAAGGTGGAAGCGAGCTTTTTACTACTTTGTACCATATATTGTACAACTTATAAAAAGCATTAACATTCCTTTTCCAGCCGAATTTCACAAGTTATTCTGCCTTTTCCTCAGGACTTAGTGCTATGCATTATCTCTGATTGAAAGGGGTGTGAGCGTATGGGGAGTGGAAGGGAGGGCAAGAGAAGAAATTGACTTGCTACCACACTCCAATCAATGCTGTCCTACTACTGGTTGCTTGGAGATGCATAAAAGTAGTTGCATTGACTCTTTCCTCTCATTTCCTTCCACCATGAAAACCCTAACCTTCAAAAGGATGACTCCAAAATTATGTGGGTAAGACTATGACCTCACCATTGGAGGAAGACACTAGGACTCACCACCTACTATTCCACAGAAAACAATGCTAAGCAGCTATATTATGAACCGAGAAACTGGTGAACAACCATGGGGTAAGTCTTCCATTCACCCAGTTTTCTCTCTTCCCTCCCCCCCCCCCCCCCGCTGCAAAAAAGGCAATAAAATTGTGAATAAAGCACTTTTTCAAGGTGAAAAAGACTGATACAAGTTCAAATCTAGATATGTGACAATTCAGCATTATATAAGTTACAGTAGGATTACTCCACCTAAAAATGACAATGCCCAACATATTAAATAAGGATTCTAACCACTCTCAAAATGTTAAGTATATGCATTAGTCATAGGGGGTTCATTATTCAGTAAAGACTCTCAAAGCACTCCAATATGGTTCACAGCTTGTGCACTGTCAACACTGAGCTGAGTTTTGTCATCTTAAAAATTGGTCAGAAAGTTTGAGATTTCAATGTCCATCCAATCCTAATTACTTGAGCGTTTACCTAAGTTAATGTCCAGCATCGGGTTATATAGGTACACAATTAATGCATTAAAGAGTCATGGGTCTTAATGAAAAAATATTTGGCAACGGTTTTGGATCTGGAGAATATACTAAAAAGCTCTGCACCATTTTCGTCAAGATTGATGTCACAAGTAAATGAGGTGACGTCTTTTAATAAAATGTGTCTTTGTAAGAAAACTTTAAAAAAAGGCTTACTTTGAGTTTAAACAGAGCAGCTATGTGTCAAACAGAAACAACGATAGGTGCATCAAAAATCTTCATAATTACAAGTCCTCCTAATCACACCGAGCACTTTCAACCTCAATTTGTTTCATGAAATTCCCTTAGATGTTGATTTTAATAAAGCATTATATGATTCCAAAGTGCAACAGTACCATTGAAAGGTTAGCAAAAATTAGCACTGTTCTCACTTTGGCACCTTCAAATTGTTTAAATTGACAACTGCAAGAAAACTCTGCACATCAGATCTCTCTTTTACATCCCACATTTCTCCCCTTCTTTAATCTCATTACCACAGGACCAAGATGGGCAAAACTTGCCTGACTTAGGACAAAAAAAACTGGCAGAAATTGTTAAAAAACTGTCCTTTTTTTCCAAACTGCATACCGTTTCATCATGGGATGTGTGTTACGCACATACTACTGCTTTATGTTCAAGGGTAGGAATGCTAGTACTGGGAAATGAAACACTCCATTTCAGGCCACCAGTGTCAGCAACAAGAACTCCTATGTTGGGTATAGTACAGCTAATTGCAGAGTAAAGCTCTGCTCCAACAATGCGCCTCAGCCCCAACCTCTTGGGGGAAAAAAAAAACCTTTACTGCAATAGTGCAGCTTTACCACTCTCTTCTCATTACCCACACCAATCATCAACTGGTCTGTTTCAGCGACATTAGTTCTGAATTAGAGTCATTTTTGTGCTGCAGGCCCATGCCCAAGAAATGGATCAAGACTCCAAATTCTTTTCACAAAAGGCTCTTGCAGACAGAGGAACTTTCATTAGTCTGCAGTGGAGCCAAAATGCCTGTGTCTAACCCACTATGCCACCAGTTCTGTTACACATACAGGCTCTCAAGCTGAACTGCACAATCACTCGCTTACTCCATTGTAGTTACTGTCAACCTAAGTAAACTTCAGCCTTTTATTTTATAATTTACAGTAACACACACCCCACCTCATTATAATGCTTACTTCTGTTATCAGACGAATGGACTATGGTTTCCAACATTTTCAGGTTAGGTTTTACATCATGGATACCCAATATAAACACTTCCTTTATTAAAATGTGGAGATCTACTGGCTTTTGCGATTACTCTTAGAAAGGCAATATGAACTGGAAGATGCTATTTTGCTATTTTCTGCTTCTGAAGACCAAAATTCAGCGCAGTTTAAAAGTAATGCATTGTGGGATGTGGGAATTCAGGGATCCTTCCTGTGTCCCTGGTTCCTTCACCTGCGGGAAGTGTGTCCAGCTGCAGCTACTGTTTGACCGCTTGACGGCTCTGGAGCTGCAGATGGACTCACTTTGGAGCATCCGCGATGCTGAGGAAGTCGTGGATAGCAAGTTCAGTGAGTTGGTCACATCACAGATAAAAATTACTGAGGGAGATAGTGAATGGGTGACCAACAGACAGAGGAAGAGTAGGAAAGCAGTGCTGTTTGTGGTCTACATTAACGATTTGGATATGAATGTAAAAGGTATGATCAGTAAGTTCGCTGATGATACAAAAATTGGTAGGGTGGTAAATAGCGAGGAGGATAGCCTCAGTCTGCAGGACGATATAGATGGGTTGGTCAGATGGGCGGAACAGTGGCAAATGGAATTTAACCCGGAAAAGTGCGAGGTGATGCACTTTGGAGGGACTAACAAGGCAAGGGAATACACAATGAATGGGAGGACCCTAGGCAAGACAGAGGGTCAGAGGGATCTTGGTGTGCAAGTTCACAGATCCCTGAAGGCGGCGGAACAGGTAGATAAGGTGGTAAAGAAGGCATATGGGATACTTGCCTTTATTAGCTGAGGCATAGAATATAAGAGCAAGGAGGTTATGATGGAGCTGTATAAAATACTGGTTAGGCCACAGCTGGAGTACTGTGTGCAGTTCTGGTCGCCACACTACAGGAAGGATGTGATCGCTTTGGAGAGGGTGCAGAGGAGATTCACCAGGATGTTACCAGGGCTGGAGCGCTTCAGCTATGAGGAGAGACTGGGAAGATTGGGTTTGTTTTCCTTGGAGCAGAGGAGGCTGAGGGGGGACATGATTGAGGTGTACAAAATTATGAGGGGCACAGATAGGATGGATACTAAGGAGCTCTTTCCCTTCGTTGAGGGTTCTATAACAAGAGGGCATAGATTCAAGGTAAAAGGCGGGAGGTTTAGAGGGGATTTGAGAAAGAACTTTTTCACCCAGAGGGTGGTTGGAGTCTGGAACTCACTGCCTGAGAGGGTTGTGGAGGCAGGAACCCTCAACATTCAAGAAGCATTTGGATGAGCACTTGAAATGCCATAGCATACAAGGCTACGGACCAAATCCTGGAATATGGGATTAGATTAGACTGGGCTTGATGGCCGGCGCGGACACGATGGGCCGAAGGGCCTCTATCCGTGCTGTATAACTCTATGACCAGGGGAAGCTGACAGCGGCCAGGTTCATGGCACCGTGGCTGGCTCTGCTGCACAGGAGGGCAGGAAAAAGAGTGGCAGAGCTATAGTGACAGGGGACTCGATTGTAAGGGGAATAGACAGGCGTTTCTGCGGACGCAACCGAGACTCCAGGATGGTATGTTGCCTCCCTGGTGCAAGGGTCAGGGATGTCTCGGAGCGGCTGCAGAACATTCTGGAGGGGGAGGGTGAACAGCCAGTTGTCGTGGTGCATATAGGCACCAACGATATAGGTAAAAAACAGGATGGGGTCCCAGAAGCTGAATTTAGGGAGTTAGGAGTTAAACTAAAAAGTAGGACCTCAAAAGGTAGTAATCTCAGGATTGCTACCAGTGCCACAGGCTAGTCAGAGTAGGAATGACAGGATAGCTAGGATGAATACGTGGCTTGAGAGATAGTGCAAGAGGGAGGGATTCAATTTCCTGGGCCATTGGAACCGGTTCTGGGGGAGGTGGGACCAGTACAAATTGGACGGTCTGCATCTGGGCAGGACTGAAACCAATGTCCTAGGGGGAGTGTTTGCTAGTGCTGTTGGGGAGGGTTTAAGCTAATGTGGCAGGGGGATGGGAACCGATGCAGGAAGTCAGTGGGAAGTAAAGTGGTGATAGAAACAAAAGGCAGTAAGGGAGAGTGTACAAAACATGACCGGACAGATGGTCTGAGAAAGCAGGGCAAAGACCAAGGGAAGTCTAGATTAAACTGCATTTATTTCAATGCAAGAAGTCTGATGGGCAAGGCAGATGAACTCAGGGCATGGATGGGTACATGGGACTGGGATGTTATAGCTATTACTGAAACATGGCTAAGGGAGGGGCAGGACTGGCAGCTCAATGTTCCAGGGTACAGATGCTATAGGAAAGATAGAGCAGGAGGTGAGAGAGGAGGGGGAGTTGCGTTCTTGATTAGGGAGAACATCACGGCAGTAGTGAGAGGGGATATATCCGAGGGTTCGCCCACTGAGTCTATATGGGTAGAACTGAAAAATAAGAAGGGAGAGATCACTTTGATAGGATTGTACGACAGACCCCCAAATAGTCAACGGGAAATTGAGGAGCAAATATGTAAGGAGATTACAGACAGCTGCAAGAAAAATAGGGTGGTAATAGTAGGGGACTTTAACTTTTCCAACATTTGTAAACAATTTTACAACACCAAGTAAGAGTCCAGCAATTTTATTTTAAATTCACAAGCTTTCGGAGACTTCCTCCTTCCTCAGGTAAATGTTCAGGAGCTCCTTGAAGCCTACGCATTTATACATATAGAACAATACATGGTGTTTACAGACTGCCCCTGCAACTGCCCGTTGCCAAGGCAATCACCGTGTTCAGACAGAGAGGTGTCACCTGCAGAACCCCCGAATACACATTCAACAAAAAAACAAACAGGGAAAAAAAACAGAGAAAAAAAAACAGAGAGAGGCAGAAACATCCGGAAGGCAGAGAAAGCCAGCAAATGACCCATTATATTAAAAACAGATAACATTTGTTCGCTGGTGGGGTAACGTGTAGCGTGACATGAACCCAAGATCCCGGTTGAGGCCGTCCTCATGGGTGCGGAACTTGGCTATCAATTTCTGCTCGACGATTTTGCGTTGTCGTGTGTCTCGAAGGCCGCCTTGGAGTACGCTTACCCGAAGGTCGGTGGATGAATGTCCATGACTGCTGAAGTGTTCCCCGACTGGGAGGGAACCCTCCTGTTTGGCGATTGTTGCGCGGTGTCCGTTCATCCGTTGTCGCAGCGTCTGCATGGTCTCGCCAATGTACCATGCTCTGGGGCATCCTTTCCTGCAACGTATGAGGTAGACAACGTTGGCCGAGTCACAGGAGTATGAACCATGCACCTGGTGGGTGGTGTCCTCTCGTGTGATGGTGGTATCTGTGTCGATGATCTGGCATGTCTTGCAGAGGTTACCGTGGCAGGGTTGTGTGGCGTCGTGGACGCTGTTCTCTTGAAAGCTAGGTAATTTGCTGCGAACGATGGTCTGTTTGAGGTTGGGTGGCTGTTTAAAGGCGAGTAGTGGAGGTGTGGGGATGGCCATAGCAAGGTGTTTGTCCTCATTGATGACATGTTGAAGGCTGCGGAGAACATGGCGTAGTTTCTCCGCTCCGGGGAAGTACTGGACGACAAAGGGTACTCTGTTGGTTGCGTCCCGTGTTAGTCTCCTGAGGAGGTCTATGCGATTTTTTGCTGTGGCCCGTCGGAACTGTCGATCGATGAGTCGAGCGTCATATCCCGTTCTTACTAGGGCGTCTTTCAGCGTCTGTAGGTGTCCATCGCGTTCCTCCTCGTCTGAGCAGACCCTGTGTATTCGCAGGGCCTGTCCATAGGGGATGGCCTCTTTGACGTGGTTAGGGTGGAAGCTGGAAAAGTGGAGCATCGTGAGGTTGTCCGTGGGCTTGCGGTAGAGTGAGGTGCTGAGGTGCCCGTCTTTGATGGAGATTCGTGTGTCCAAGAAAGAAACTGATTCTGAGGAGTAGTCCATGGTGAGCTTGATGGTGGGATGGAACTTGTTGATGTTATCGTGTAGTCTCTTTAGTGATTCCTTGCCGTGGGTCCATAGAAAGAAAATGTCGTCGATGTATCTGGTGTATAGTGTTGGTTGGAGGTCTTGTGCAGTGAAGAAGTCCTGCTCGAACTTGTGCATGAAAATGTTGGCGTATTGGGGTGCGAATTTGGTCCCCATGGCTGTTCCGTGTGTTTGGGTAAAGAACTGGTTATCGAAGGTGAAGACATTGTGATCCAGGATGAAGCGGATGAGTTGTAGGATGGCTTCCGGAGATTGGCTGTTGTTGGTGTTGAGTATTGATGCTGTCGCAGCGATGCCGTCATCGTGGGGGATACTGGTGTATAGTGCCGAGACGTCCATCGTGGTGAGAAGTGTTCCTGGTTCAACTGGTCCGTGGGTACTGAGTTTTTGTAGGAAGTCTGTAGTGTCGCGACAGAAGCTGGGGGTTCCCTGTACGATGGGTTTCAGGATGCCCTCGATGTATCCAGAGAGGTTCTCACACAGGGTTCCGTTGCCTGATACGATGGGACGTCCGGGTGTGTTGGCTTTGTGTATCTTTGGGAGGCAGTAGAAGTCTCCCACGCGGGGATTATGTGGGATGAGAGTGCGTAGGATGCTTTGAAGGTCTGGATCGAAGGTCTTGATCAGTTTGTTGAGCTGGTGGGTGTGTTCTTTGGTCGGATCTGCGGGTAACCATCTGTAGTGTTCCTGGTTGTCCAGTTGTCGGTATGCTTCTTTGCAATAGTCTGTTCTGTTCTGTATGACTATGGCTCCTCCTTTGTCCGCTGGTTTGATGACGATGTTGCGGTTGGTCTTGAGAGCGTTGATGGCGTTGCGTTGTGCTCGGGTGACATTCTGGATTGTCTTCTGAGTGCGGCTGATGAATCTGGCATTGACGCATTTCCTGACAGCTTGAGCATACATGTCCAGCTGAGGGCAGCGACCCTCCGGAGGAGTCCAGTTTGACTCTTTCCTCTTCGGTTGCTGTACCGCGGATCCCTCTGTCTGCTGTTCCGGATCGTCGATTGTCTCATTGGGTTCGCTGCTGAAATCTTGGGGTTTGTGGTAGAATTCCCGGAGCCTCATTCTCCTGATGAATTCCTCTGTGTCCGCCGCGAGACTAGTGGGGTCCATTTTGGTAGTGGGGCAGAAATTGAGACCTCGGCTGAGAACTTCGATTTCGTCTGGTTGAAGGGTGTGGTCGGATAAATTGACAATAGACTTCCCTGTGGATCCAACATTGACTGGGACAGCCATAGCATTAGGGGCTTGGATGGAGAGAAATTTGTTGAGTGTATTCAGGAGGAATTTCTCATTCAGTATGTGGATGGCCCGACTAGAGAGGGGGCAAAACTTGACCTCCTCTTGGGAAATAAGGAAGGGCAGGTGACAGAAGTGTTAGTGAGGGATCACTTTGGGACCAGTGATCATAATTCCATTAGTTTTAAGATAGCTATGGAGAAGGATAGGTCTGGCCCAAAAGTTAAAATTCTAAATTGGGGAAAGGCCAATTTTGATGGTATTAGACAGGAACTTTCAGAAGTTGATTGGGAGAGTCTGTTGGCAGGCAAAGGGACGTCTGGTAAGTGGGAGGCTTTCAAAAGTGTGTTAACCAGGGTTCAGGGTAAGCACATTCCTTATAAAGTGAAGGGCAAGGCTGGTAGAAGTAGGGAACCTTGGATGCCTCAGGAGATTGAGGCCCTAGTCAAAAAGAAGAAGGAGGCATATGACATGCATAGGCAGCTGGGATCAAGTGGATCCCTTGAAGAGTATAGAGATTGCCGGAGTAGAGTTAAGAGAGAAATCAGGAGGGCAAAAAGGGGACATGAGATTGCTTTGGCAGATAAGGCAAAGGAGAATCCAAAGAGCTTCTACAAATACATAAAGGGCAAAAGGGTAACTAGGGAGAGAGTAGGGCCTCTTAAGGATCAACAAGGTCATCTATGTGCGGAACCACAAGAGATGGGTGAGATCCTAAATGAATATTTCACATTGGTATTTACGGTTGAGAAAGGCATGGATGTTAGGGAACTTGGGGAAATAAATAATGATGTCTTGAGGAGTGTACATATTACAGAGAGGGAGGTGCTGGAAGTCTTAACGCGCATCAAGGTAGATAAATCTCCGGGACCTGATGAAATGTATCCCAGGACGTCATGGGAGGTTATGGAGGAAATTGCGGGTCCCCTAGCAGAGATATTTGAATCATCCACCGCTACAGGTGAGGTGCCTGAAGATTGGAGGGTAGCAAATGTTGTGCCTTTGTTTAAGAAGGGCGGCAGGGAAAAGCCTGGGAACTACAGACCGGTGAGCCTGACATCTGTAGTGGGTAAGTTGTTAGAGGGTATTCTGAGAGACAGGATCTACTAGCATTTGGAGAGGCAGGGACTGATTAGGAACAGTCAGCATGGTTTTGTGAGAGGAAAATCATGTCTCACAAATTTGATTGAGTTTTTTGAAGGGGTAACCAAGAAGATAGATGAGGGCTGTGCAGTAGACGTGGTCTACATGGACTTTAGCAAAGCCTTTGACAAGGTACCGCATGGTAGGTTGTTACATAAGGTTAAATCTCACGGGATCCAAGGTGAGGTTGCCAATTGGATATAAAATTGGATTGACGACAGAAGACAGAGGGTGGTTGTAGAGGGTTGTTTTTCAAACTGGAGGCCTGTGACCAGCGGTGTGCCTCAGGGATCGGTGCTGGGTCCGCTGTTATTTGTTATTTATATTAATGATTTGGATGAGAATTTAGGAGGCATGGTTAGTAAGTTTGCAGATGACACCAAGATTGGTGGCATTGTGGACAGTGAAGAAGGTTATCGAGGATTGCAACGGGATCTTGATAAATTGGGCCAGTGGGCCGATGAATGGCAGATGGAGTTTAATTTAGATAAATGTGAGGTGATGCATTTTGGTAGATCGAATCGGGCCAGGACCTACTCCGTTAATGGTAGGGCGTTGGGGAGAGTTATAGAACAAAGAGATCTAGGAGTACAGGTTCATAGCTCCTTGAAAGTGGAGTCACAGGTGGATAGGGTGGTGAAGAAGGCATTCAGCATGCTTGGTTTCATTGGTCAGAACATTGAATACAGGAGTTGGGATGTCTTGTTGAAGTTGTACAAGACATTAGTAAGGCCACACTTGGGAATACTGTGTACAGTTCTGGTCACCCTATTATGGAAAGGATATTATTAAACTAGAAAGAGTGCAGAAAAGATTTACTAGGATGCTACCGGGACTTGATGGTTTGACTTATAGGGAGAGGTTGGATAGACTGAGACTTTTTTCCCTGGAGAGTAGGAGGTTTAGGGGTGATCTTATAGAAGTCTATAAAATAATGAGGGGCATAGATAAGGTAGATAGTCAAAATCTTTTCCCAAAGGTAGGGGAGTCTATAACGAGGGGGTATAGATTTAAGGTGAGAGGAGAGAGATACAAAAGGGTCCAGAGGGGCAATTTTTTCACTCAAAGGGTGGTGAGTGTCTGGAACGAGCTGCCAGAGGCAGTAGTAGAGGCGGGTACAATTTTGTCTTTTAAAAAGCATTTGGACAGTTACATGGGTAAGATGGGTATAGAGGGATATGGGCCAAGTGCAGGCAATTGGGACTAGCTTAGTGGTATAAACTGGGCGACATGGACATGTTGGGCCAAAGGGCCTGTTTCCATGTTGTAAACTTCTATGATTCTAGGTTTGCCAACATGGCAGACTACATAACATCCTCTTTCCTCATCTTTGTCTTGTCACACAGCTACTATATATTCTGAAGTCAGAACTTCTGTGATCAATCATCCTTTTTTAAGTGAAGCAGTCCATCATGACTTTGGCAGTGACTAGAATATTTTAAATTGATACTGAAATATTTAGGTGGCAATTTTAAATAATCTGGAAGACTGCAGAACCCAGTACTGGTACATCCCAAAAGATGATATCCACTAAAATATAGTTTTTTTGCAGAACAGTACTACCACCAGCCCTCAGTATTCTTTCTGAACAAGTTTAAAAGTTTTCTCGGAGCAAGAGTTAATACAAAATGTTTCAGTAAAGGCTTACTCCCCGGTTTAAACTACTGTCAGCTGAGAGAAAAAAAAACTGTGGATACTAGAAATTTGAATCAAAAACTAACATTCTTCCTTTCTTTACATATGCTCTCTGATTTTGAGTGTTTCCAGCACTCTCTGTTCTTGTGTCAGCTGAGATGTCTTGACCCTGGACACGTCTGATGCACCCAATTATGGACATGACAGGGATGTGATTTTTGCAATGCAGGATGGGACAAATATTCAGCCAGTCTGCCCTAAATCTCCCAAACAAGACTGGCAAACATCCAGAGGGAAACTAAAGTGCAATGTCATTTGACACAAGGATTGAAATTTGAGTCCCCTGGTTGACTCTTTACAATTCAGCTAGTGTTGCAGCAGCCAGGCCACCCACTAGTGCACAGCTTGAGACAGCTTCTACTGACCCACAGAATTTCATAGAGGCAAATTGGAATATTTTCACACAGGAAGATTGTTGCCACTCATGGGAGATGTACATATATATTTCAGCAAGCAACAAAAACCGGAGCAATGGGACAATCAAGACAAATGCAACATGTAAAAATACTAACAGGAGCACATCCAACAGCAACAACCTTATCCATGATAAATATTCCAATTTAACTTTTAAAATATTAGAGCGTGGATAACTTTCATTACGTCATAAAGGATGAGTGTCAAGGTGGTTAAGATCTCGCAGCTCAAAACTGGGCATCCATGAGGCACTGTGGGCCATCAGCAGCAGCAGAATTGTATTCCAGCACAATCTGTAACCTCATGGTAGAGTGAGGAATATGCCGGGCCATTACCAACAAGCCAGGGGATCAATCCTGGCTCAATGAGGAGTATTGAAGAGTATGTCAGGAGCAGCACCTGGCGTACCTAAAAATGAGGTGCCAACCTGATGAAGCTGCAACACAGGACTACATGCATGCTAAACAGCGGAAGCAACATGCTGTAGACAGAGCTAAGCGATTCCACAACTAATGGATCAGATCAAAGCTCTGCAGTCCTGCCACATCCAGTCATGAATGGTGGTGGACAATTAAACAACTAATGGGAGGAGGAGGATCCATGAACATCCCCATCATCAAGATGGCAGAGTCCAGCATGAGTGCAAAAGACAAGGCTGAAGCATTTACAAGCACCTTCAGCCAGAAGTGCCAAGTGGATGATCCATCTCAGCCTCCACCCGCTATCCCCACCATCACAGAAGCCAGTCTTCAGCCAATTCGATTCACTCCACGTGATATCAAGAAACGGCTGAGATCACTGGATACAGCAAAGGCTATGGGCCCCGACAACATCCCAGCTGTAGTACTGAAGACTTGTGCTCCAGAACTAGCTGCCCCTCTAGCCAAACTGTTCCAGTACAGCCACAACACTGGCATCTATCCGACAATGTGGAAAATTGCCCAGGTATGTCCTGCCCACAAGCAGGACAAATCCAATTCGGCCAATTACCGCCCATCAGTCTACTCTCAATCATCAGCAAAGTGATGGAAGGTGTCTCGACAATGCTATCAAATGGCACTTACTCACCAAAAACCTGCTCACCGATGCTCAGTTTGGATTCCGCCAGGACCACTCGGCTCCAGACCTTATTACAGCCTTGGTCCAAACATGGACAAAAGAGCTGAATTCCAGAGGTGAGGTGAGAGTGACTGCCCTTGACATCAAGGCAGCATTTGACCGAGTGTGGCACCAAGGAACCAGAGTAAAATTGAAGTCAATGGGAATCAGGGGGGAAACTCTCCAGTGGCTGGAGTCATACCTTGCGCAAAGGAAGATGGTAGTTGGAGGCCAATCATCTCAGCCCCAAGACATTGTTGCAGGATTTCCTCAGGACAGTGTCCTAGACCCAGCCATCTTCAGCTGCTTCATCAATGACCTTCCCTCCATCATGAGGTCAGAAATAGAGATATTCGCTGATGATTGCACAGTGTTCAGTTCCATTCGCAACCCCTCAGATAATGAAGCAGTCCATGCCTGCATGCAGCAAAACCTGGGCAACATCCAGGCTTCGGCTGATAAGTGGCAAGTAACATTTGCGCCAGACAAGTGCCAGGCAATGACCATCTCCAACAAGAGTGTCTCACCACCTCCCCTTGACATTCAATGGCATTACCATTGCCGAATCCCTCACCATCTACATCCTGGGGGTCACCATTGACCAGAAACTTAACTGGACCAGCCACATAAATACTGTGGCTCCAAGAGGCTGGGTATTCTGCGGCGAGTGACTCACCTCCTGACTCCCCAAAGCCTTTCCACCATCTACAAGGCACAAGTCAGGAGTGTGATGGAATACTCTCCACTTGCTTGGATGAGTGCAGCTCCAACAACACTCAAGAAGCTCGACACCATCCAGGACAAAGCAGCCCGCTTGATTGGCACCCCATCCACCACCCGAAACATTCACTCCCTTCACCACTGGCGCACAGTGGCTGCAGTGTGTACCATTTGCAGGATGCACTGCAGCAACTCGCCAAGGCTTCTTCGACAGCACCTCCCAAACCAGTGACCTCTACCACCTAGAAGGACAAGGACAGCAGGCACATGGGAACGACACCAACTTAAAAATAAATTCATTCATGGGATGTGGGCACGGCCAGCATTTATTGCCCATCCCTAATTGTCCTTTAGAAGGTAGTGGTGAGCCGCCTTCTTGAACCGCTGCAATCAGTGTGGACCTGCATGTTCCCCTGCAAGTCTCTCACCATCCCGACATGGAAATATATCGCCGTTCCTTCATCGTCGCTGGGTCAAAATCCTGGAACTCCCTACCAAACCTTCACCACACACACTGCAGTGGTTCAAGAAGGCGGCTCACCAACACTTTCTCGAGGGCAATTAGGGATGGGCAATAAATGCTGGCCTTGCCAGTGGCGCCCACCTCCCATGAACGAATAAAAAGAAATCCATCCAACATTAGATATACAGTTAAGTCTATATAAACACAAAGGCGTTTTCTAAAAAGGAACCATTAGGTATAAATTGCATGTTTCTAGTGCCATTTTTAAGTGTCTTGCCTTCTCGGACAAATTGGATTTCTAAATTACCTCATCTCCTGAGCATTCGCTACTTATAGAATCATAGAAGGTTACAGCTGGAAGGAGGTCATTTGGCCCATCGAGTCTGTGCTGGCTCTATGGAAGAGCAATCCAGCTAGTCCCACTCCCCCGCCCTATCGCTGTAGCCCTGCAATTTTTTTCATTTCAAGTACTTATCCAGTTCCTTTTTGAAGGCCATGATTGAATCGACCTCCACCACCCCATCAGGCAGCGTATTCCAGATCCTAACCAGTCACCGTGTAAAAAAGTTTTTCCTCATGTCACTTTTGCTGCTTTTGCCAATCACCTTAAATCTATGTCCTCTGGTTCTTGACCCTCTGCTAATGGGAACAGTTTCTCTCTATCTACTCTGTCTCGCCTTCATGATTTTGAATACCTCTATCAAATCTCCTCTCAACCTTTTCTGTTCCAAGGAGGAGAACAACCCCAGCTTCTCCAGTCTATCCACAAAAAACTAATGTCCCTAATCCCTGGAATAATTCTAATAAATCTCTTTTGCACCCTAAGGCCTTCACATCTTTTCTAAAGTGCGGCGCCCAGAACTGTACACAATACTCCAGTTATGGCCGAACCAGTGTTTTATAAAGGTTCATGACTTCCATACTTTTCTACTCTGCCTCTATTTGTAAAGCCCAGGATTCCGTAAGCTTTTTTAACCACTTTCTCAACCTGCCCTACCACCTTCAACGATTTGTGCACATAAACCCCAGATCTCTCTGTTCTTGTACCCTTTTTAGAGTTGTGCCCTCTAGTTTACATTGCCTCTCCTCGTTCTTCCTGCCGAAATGTATTACTTCGCATTTTTCTGTGTTAAATTTCATCTGTCACCTGTCCACCCATGCCACCAGTGTGTCTATATCCTCTTGAAGTCCATCACTATCTTCCTCACTGTTTACTACCCTTCCGAGTTTTGTGTCATCTGCAAATTTTGAAATTGTGCCCTGTACACCCAAGTCCGAGACATTAATATATACATCTAGAAAAGCAGTGGTCCCAGCACCAACCCTGGGGAACATCACTGTACGTCTCTTTCCAATCCGAAAAACAACCGTTCACCACTACTGTTTCCTATCACTCACCCAATTCTGTATCCATGTTGCTACTGCCCCCTGTATTCCATGGGCCGCAATCTTGATGACAAGCCTACCATGCAGCACTTTTTCAAACGCCTTTTGAAAATCCATATACACCACATCAACTACAATACCCTCATCTACCCTCTCTGTTACCTCATCAAAAAACTCGATCAGGTTAGTTTTTTTTTGAAGTGACCAACTGGATAAAGGGACGGTAGATGTAGCACATATGGATTTTTATTAGACATTTAATTTTTGTTTTTAGATTGTTTATAGACAATTTGGACTTGGGCATAGGGAACACAATTTCAAAATTTGCCAACAATACAAAATTAGAGTTTGGCAAACAGCGAGGATTGCAGAAGACTTGAGATAGGGTAGTGCAACGGACTGACAGGTGACAAATGCAATTTAATGGGGGGGGGGGGTGGAAATTGTGAGGTAATATATCTTAGGACGAAAAAGCAATGGGATATACACTCAAATGGAAAGACGCTGAAGGATGCCGATAAACTGAGACACCTAGGAATTCAAGTACATTATTCCCTGAAAGTGTAAATATGGGGAGATAAAGCCAAAGTGGCCTACAGATTTGGGTTTTATAAATAGAGTGCAAGAGTAAAGAAGTAATGATAAATTTGCACAAAACTTTGAGCAAGGGACCAACAATTTAAATTAGTCATTAAAGTAGGTGGTTAGGAGAAATTTCTTAACAGAGGGTTGTTGGGAGCATGGACTGCTTGAAGCAGAGAGACTATTGCATCTTTTAAGGGAAAACTGGATAAATATTTGAAACAGAAGATGACATAGGGCTACAGGGAGAGCGCAGGCAGTGGGATTAAATTGCTCTAGCAAAGAACTAGCATAGGCACGGGCAAATTGGCCTCACAAAACTACTGAGGTATCAGCTATGGGCTCTGCCTTCCTGTAGTCCAGAGTACCAATGACAAGGTACCAAGACATGTGAAAATTCAGTATTGAGGACAAGGGGCAAAAACATTTTCAATATTTAGAATATTCTTTCCCTACATGAGACCTTTAAGGAAGAAGGTTAAGTGAGCGCAAACAATTGGATCCTATTAAATATTTCTTATAGAAGAGGTGCAGCCTGGTGTGATGAAATTCAAAGCTGTTTTTATATTGCACTTAATGCCTTGCTAGTCTATTAGTTCTGGCTATGCAACTTTCTCCCAGCCAGCAGCAATACCAAACTAAACTTTCTGGATTTACCAAAGCCAGAGGTCAGTAAGACCTGTTTTTACTGGGTTTTTCCCAGCAATTTACTTCAGGACCGTTACCAGTTGTGCAAAATGAGGAACTAGCCAAACTAGTGCAGCGCCAACCACAACATAAAAATGAGCTACAAGTGGCATTCAATACTTTGTTCATACAGGTGGGCCCTAACTGGGGAAAATTCAATGAAATAAGCCAGCAATTATGGGCAAATTGCCATATTGAGCAAGTGCCATCAAACTGTGACATTCTGATTACAGGTCACTGAAGCTTTAAGGGCATCCTGATAGGGTTAGATGAAGTAGGGAGGGAGGAGCCGGCACAGATTAGTTGGGCCGAATGGCCCATTTGTGTACTGTAGTTTCGATGTAACTCATTGCAGAAAACAAATGGACTGCCCCGAATTTAGGAGAAAATTATGTGACACACAATTCTCTTCTACCCACCTTCAGAATGTTTTCCTTATATAACAGGGCACAGCTTTTACACAATGGTACATTAGTGATTTTAGCACTCGCCCACAGTTAAAGCGGACATTTATACTTTTACTTGTCTGGATCATACCAGATTTTCCAGGAAAACTATAGTAACTATTCCTGAAATCCTAATTACTCTGCACTCTATTTTAGTGGCCAGTAGTTTACTGTGGGCCACACAACGAAATTCAGGACCTAGGATGTGTTATAACAGCACTATCCATAATATCATAGTAGGTACAGCACAGGAGGCCACCATCCGGCCCATTGTGCCTGTGCCAACTCTTTGAAAGAGCTATCCAATTAGTCCCATGCCCTGCTCTATCCCCATAGCCTTGTAAATCTTTTTCCTTCAAGTATTTATCTAATTCCCTTTTGAAAGTTACTATTAAATCTGCTTCCACCACCCTTTCAGGCAGTGCATTCCAGATTATAATAACTCATTATATTGATTCCTGGGACAAGAGGGTTGTCCTATGAAGAGAGGTTGAGTAGAATGAGCCTATACTCTCTGGAGTTTAGATGAATAAGAGGTGATCTCATTGAAACACATAAGATTCTGAGGGGGCTTGTCAGGGTAGATGCTGAGATATTGTTTCCCCTGGCTGGAGAGTCTAGAACTAGAGGTCATAGTCTCAAGATAATGGGTTGGCCATTTAGGACTGAGATGAGGAGGAATTTCTTCACTCAGAGGATTGTGAATCTTTGGAATTCTCTACCCCAGAGGGTTGTAGATGTTGAATCATTGAATATATTCAAGGCTGAGATGGATAGATTTTTGGACTCTAGGGGAATCAAGGGAAATGGGGATCGGGCGGGAAAGTTGAGTGGAGGTTGTAGGTCAGCGATGATCTTCTTGAATGGTGGAGCAGACTTGAGGGGTCGTATCGCCTGCTCCTGCTCCTATTTCTTATGTTCTTATGCTGCGTAATAAAAGTTTTCTCGTGTCACCTCTGACTCTTTTGCCGATCACCTTAAAAATAATTCTACGTGATCAGAAAAAGTTCATTTCCCCTCCACAATAGATGGCAAAGCAGTCTCTTTTGTGGAGTTTCTCTACGAAGACCATTAAACTCACTGCACAATTAGCCAGAATGTGAAATTGCAGTCCAGTGGGAGCCATTATATATATTAAAAAGATTTACACATAGTCCCTCCATTAAAGAGCTCCTACTCTCCCTCCCTCTCAAGGTTTATTTTTTTTTTAAACTGAGTTTTGATATTTTCGGAGAACACACATAGTTCTATATGATCCAGCAATGGTCCACAGTCATCCTGAGTTGGGTTCAGAGATGGCTGTGGGAGTGAGCATATAATGCTGGTTACCATCATGTGACCATACAAGGAATTTACAGTGATTTGAATGCAGTCATGCAAGTGGATGTGAAACTGTGTATAGTGTCATTCTAAGATTGATGAACAGGAAAGACAGCAGCTGTGAATTCAGTGGAACCCACTTAATTACAACTGCTCAGGACAACCTTGCAGATAGGGATAAAATTGGAATTTCTATAAAGGGGGAAGCAATAAAAATCAAGGCTGGTCTGGTGCACAAGAACCTGTATTTGCCTGCGGTTCGTGGAACACTTTACAAGGGTGAATATAGTATAAGATCTTAAAAATTGAAGAAAATGCTCAGTGAGTTATTTTTAATGCTGCAAAGAATTCTGAGATTTTTTTTGGTGGCAATATCTGCACTTTCCCTGCCAGTGCATAAAATTCATTAAATGTTTCACTATCTTTCAATGCATCGATGCAGAATGCACTGTGCACAGTGCAGAACCTACTTGTCTAACTTTGGAAATTTCCAGCTCTGGCATATCTTCATTTACATCCTCTGCAGCCTCTGTTTCCGAATCATTCAGAGAAAAAACAATTTCTGCATCAGTCATCGCTCCACACCAAGTACACTGACAAGCTCATTAGCTTCAGCTTTCAACAGGCAGCATCAAGCAGGACCTGGAGCTCTTGTGATTTAAACCCCCCTAAGCAATGGTTCATCAACATTGGCCATCTCACTTTCATGCTTTCATTTCCTCGCCCGGTCCCAATTTTTTTTTCAGTCTGCCTTTCTTTTTAGAATTCCAGAAATGAGAGATTCAGAAATGCCATGCTTCTGTGCAATTAACTTTTGAATCCTCACTTGCTTCAAACTGTTCAAAACATCCACTTGCTCGCACAGCGACAAGTCACAGCACTTTGTTTGTTGAGATAGCTGGAAATTTGACTTCTATTCCCCCCTCACCCCCAAAACACTAAAACAGGTCGAACTGATTTTTTAGGCACATTGATCATCGAACCCAATCAGATAGAGAGGTGAAAGACTCAGGTTCAAAGCTGACAAGTCTCGCTAAAGTTGGAATTGCAATAAATTAAAATGCAATAAAACAAACTTGCACAATTGGAGGTATTGGGGGGCGGGGGGGGGGAAGGAATCACGATTTTAGAAATGGTTGCGTTAAAACAGTAATTGCAATTAAGAGAGTTGCAAATAACTTGTTACGAATGTAGTTGAAATACTAGTGTAGAAACTATATTAAAAATTCTACCCCAAAATAACATGGTTGGCATGAACGACACTGACCTGCAAACCGACACCTGACTGGTTATTAACAATGGTCATATGTGTTCCAGCTTTATTTTGAACTGAAGATCAGAACTTACTACAGGATAACACCTTTGAAATATGGCATATACAACTTTAAGGCAGCACAAAATCAAGAAATTCTGTCTAGTCTATCAAGAAATAACATTACAAAACCTTGTATCACACTTATTTGCTTGAATGGTGGCAAAGGAGTTTTTACTGTATAATACTCCACTCCAAAAGGATAGAAAAGCAAGTCATGAGTTTAGAGATAACACGCCATTGCCTAAAGCATTGCACATAAGCTGAGGATGAGGCCAGACAATATGTTAGATACAGAAAAACTGGCTCAGAGCAGAGCAAAGGCAGTATGAGAAGTGAGCAGCTCCAGAGAGCGAAACGCTCAGTGAACAAGTACAAGGGAAACTGTCAGCAGGGGTTCGGAAGCTAATGACAGGCTTGCCTCTATTTTTGTATATTTGCTGGGCACATTGGTTGAGGAAGTATCAAGGCAACTGCATTTCAGAGAAAAACTTTTTCTTAACCAAGCAGAAACACTAAACTAATGAGAAAGCTCTGATATAAACCTACACTGACACAATCAAAACTCCAACACGAGTCTAAAGGGATACTAATACTGCTTATTTACATTAAATCTCTTTTAGAGTTAGTCACTACAAGTCGGATGATATGCATTCTACAACACAGGTAAGTATGAAAGGGAGGCCATTCAGCCCATCTAGATCATTCTATAGATATCTACAATTTCCATCACAGCAAATGTATCAATGTGCCATACAATGCATTGTTCTGCTACAGAGATGCAGCTTTGCTGAACTTGGCCTGTCACTTTAAGGTCATAAATCCAAATTGTAAATAGGTGCATCTTTAGCACCCATACACACCTGCCCACCATCAGTCATGTAATCTCCTGGGAGAGGCCAAAAAACAGGGGGAAAACCCCCATGACCAATCGGGGGGGGGGGGGGGGGGGAAATCATCTAGGAAATTGCACTCCGACACAATGGGGCAATTGAAACTATTCCAGGAGACCACAGACCTTGCGTACGTTTTATGAGGGGCAATCTTCTTCCCAATGATGAATTGGTCCAGTACACACACACACTCTCTCGCACGCAGAGAGTCTATAATCACTACATGAGCCGATAACTTGTTCCATAGGTCAAAATTCACCAAGTCAGAGTTCATATAAATTTTAAAACATGTAAATTTAAAAAAAAACATGCATTTTTGAAAATGTTGAGGAAGTCACACAGATGTGACACAATTAAGTATAGGTGACATCAGGCCACAAGTATGAATTCCTCCAGTCACTTTGCGTGGTAACATCCTAAATGTGTTCAAGACAACTCTTCTCAGTATTCCTACTGAGATCACCAGGGCATTCTAAAAGGTGTTTATGATTTCACGAGAAATATCGAATAGAGGAAGTCTTCACATGTCTGTACACATAGCAATTGGAGGAATTCTTTACAGCAATATGCCTTATCAGAACAGCAGCCTCTTTACAGTGGGATAACATTTCAATTTTACACATGTCATTTTTGTGGCTTTTCAAAGCAAGACTGCTAATTCAGAACCAGTGCCAAATTATGGGCAATTACACACTGAAGTCCACTAGGAACTAGATTGAGATGTCACACTTGTTGCATTCAAGTCCCTAGCAGAAATGAAACCTCTGTCTTGGGCTGCATTCAATCCTATATTCAAAAAGATAAAACAGCAATGCTGTAACCCATGTGACATCCGCTGCATTTCGCATACATTCTCCATATTTCAGCAATATTTGTAGAAATGTACAATATCAAATATAGTTGTAGCTCTAGAATGGCAATGATTTGTACAAGGAGACTGTAGGAAGAAGTACATCTCCACAACTGTCCTAAGTTTCCAGTCAATCCCAAATTTGTAGCTTACTAAAAATACATTGAAAGCTTGAGAATACTGCCCATAATTCCTTTTCAACTTATTCACATAATTTGTGGAAACTCTTCCACGTTTTAACTCACTGCTTTGTGCCTTCCAGCAGCAAGTCAAAACTTCCTGTAAGAATTTCCACGTAGCAGTGAACTCCGAAGTACAGCAGAAATAAAATATTTATATAAAGAATGAACTGCATTAATGTAGCACATTAATCACATCTTCAGGATGTTCCAAAGTGATTTACAACCAGCGGATTACTTTTGAAGTGCAGTCACTTATATAGGCAAAGGCTTTGCAGATATAAGAACCTGTAAAGTTGTGTATTATTCACAAACTTTACATTAGCAAAACAGTTGTACTGGTACAAAGGTCACAACCAAATTGGCTTGCAATCATAGAAACCTTATAACAAAGTGCAACTCAAGAATTGGATTTTTACAGAATATACAAAATGCGTAGCTGAAAGAGTGGTGTGGGAGGCAGGGGTTTCAATTCATGGCACATTTTCCCCAGTACTGGGGAAAGAGGGAGCTGTTCCTTGGGACGGCTACGACTGGTGTCCTGACGAATCGAATAATTAGGGCAGTAGATAGGGCTTTAAAATAATAAAGCCGGTGGGGAGGGGGGGGGGGGCGGGGTTCAGGCAGGGGTAAATTTATAAGTCCAAAGAGAAAAGTCAAGGCTGTAGAGCAGAGTAGTGATTTGGGTAAAAGCAAGCAGGATGTCAGGAAGGGACGGAGAGTTTAACAAAGGTAATAGGGCATTAGTGACTAAGGTCACATCAGGGAAAAATAGTAAAAAGTTAAAATTAAAGGCGCTATATCTGAATGCACGAAGCATTCATAACAAGATAGATGAATTAATGGGACAAATAGAGATAAATGGGTTTGATCTATTAACCATTACTGAAGTGGTTAGAGGGTGACCAAGGTTGGGAACTAAATATTCCAGGGTACCTGACATTTAGAAAAGACAGGCAAAATGGAAAAGTGGAGGGGTGGGGGGGGGGCAGTAGTTCTGATAATAAAGGATGAGATAAAGGCAGTAGTAAGAAATGATCTTAGCTCAGAAAATCAGGAGTTTGAATCAGTATGGGTGGAGTTGAGAGATAACAAGGGGCAGAAAAGACTGGTGGGAGTAGTTTACAGGCCCCCTAACAGTAGTTATAATGTTGGACAGAGTATAAATCAGGAAATTAGTGGAGCATGTAACAAGGGTAATGCAATAATATTGGGGGACTTTAATCTTCATATAGACTGGGCAAACCAAATTGGCAAAAGTAGTTTGGAGGATGAGTTCATGGAATGCATTCGAGACAGTTTTCTAGAACAATATTTCGAGGAGCCAACGAGGGAACAGGCTATTTTAGTATTGTGTAATGAGACAGGGTTAATTAGTAATCTTATAGTTAAAGATCCTCTGGGGCAGAGTGATCATAATATGATAGAATTTCATATTGAGTTTGTTATGTAGTTAAGTCCGAAACTAGGGTCTTAAATTTAAACAAAGCCAATTACATAGGTATGAGGGGTGAGTTGGCCAAGGTAGATTGGGAAATTAGATTAAAAGATATGACGGTAGATAAGCAATGGCAAACATTTAAAGAAATAATTCATAATTCTCAGCGAATATACATTCCCTTGAGAAATAAAAACTCCATGGCAAAAGTGATCCAACCATGGCTAACTAGAGAAGTTAAGGATAGTATTAGATTTAAAGAAACTTACAATGTTGCCAAAATGAGTAGTAAGCTTGAGGATTGGGAGGGTTTTAGAAATCAGTAAAGGATGATAAAGAGGGAGAAAATTGAATGAGCCGAAACTGGCAAGAAATATAAAAAAAGATTGTAAGAGCTACTACAAGTATGTAAAAAGGAAGAGATTAGCAAAGGAAACATGGGTCCCTTAGAGGCAGAGACAGGAGAAATTATGGTGGGAAATGAGGAAATGGTAGAGACGTTAAGCAATCATTTTGCATCTGTCTTCACAGTAGAAGACACAAAAAACATACCGAAAGAGGGGGAACCAAGGTTCTAATGACAGTGAAGAACTTAAAGCAATTAAGATCAATACTTTTTTTTAAAACTAGAGAAATTAATGGGACTAAAAGTTGACAAATCCCCTGGACCTGATAGCCTATATCCTAAGGTTTTAAAAGAGGTGGCTGCAGAGATAGTGGATGCATTGGTTTTGATCTTCCAGAATTCCCTAGATTCTAGAACTGTCCCCATGGATTGGAAGGTAGCAAATGTAACCCCACTATTCAAGGAAGGAGGGAAGAGAGAAAACAGGGAACTATAGGCCAGTTAGCCTGACATCAGTAGTAGGGAAAATACTGGAATCTATTATTAACAGGGCACTTAAAAAAAATCATAATATGGATTAGGCAGAGTCAACAGAGTTTTATGAAAGGGAAATAGTGTTTGACAATTCTATTAGCTTTTTTGAGGGTGTAACTAACAGGGTAGATAAGGGGGAAACCAGAGAATGTAGTATATTGGGATTTTCAAAAGGCATTCGATAAGGTGCCACACAAGAGGTTGTTACACAAGATTAGGGCTCATGGGATTGGGGGTAATATATTAGCATGGATTGAGGATTAGTTGATGGACAGAAAACAGAGTAGAAATAAAAGGGTCATTTTCAGGTTGGCAGGTTGTACGGTGTGCAATTTTGGTGTCCTTACCTAAGGAAGGATATACTTACCTTAGAGGGGATGCAATGAAGGTTCTCTAGATTCAGGAACTGTCCCTCTAGATTGGAAAATTGCACATGTCACTCCGCTTTTTAAGAAAGGAGAGGGGGAAACCGGGGAATTATAGACCAGTTAGCCTAACATCTGTGTGGGGAAAATGCTGGAGTCTATAATTAAGGATAGGATGACTGAACACCAAGAATTTTCAGTTAATCAGAGAGCCAGCATGGATTTGTGAAAGGTAGGTCGTGCCTGACAAACCTGATTGAATTTTTTGAAGAGGTGACTAAAGTAGTGGACAGGGGAATGTCAATGGATGTTATTTATATGGACTTCCAGAAGGCATTTGATAAGGTCCCACCTAAGAGACTGTTAGCTAAGATAGAAGCCCATGGAATAGAGGGAAAAGTACAGACTTGGTTAGGAAGTTGGCTGAGCGAAAGGCGACAGAGAGTAGGGATAATGGGTAGGTACTCACATTGGCAGGATGTGACTAGTGGAGTGCCGCAGGGATCGGTCTTGGGGCCTCAATTATTCACAATATTTATTAACTACTTAGATGAAGGGATAGAAAGTCTCATATCTAAGTTTGCCGATGACACAAAGATTGGTGGCATTGTAAGCAGTGTAGATGAAAACATAAAATTACAAAGCGATATTGATTAGGTGAATGGGCAAAATTATGGCAAATGGAATTCAATGTAGACAAATGTGAGGTCATCCTCTTTGGATCAAAAAAGGATAGAACAGGGTACTTTCTAAATGGTAAAAAGTTAAAAACAGTGGATGTCCAAAGGGACTTAGGGGTTCAGGTACATAGATCATTGAAGTGTCATGAACAGGTGCAGAAAATAATCAAGAAGGCTTATGGAATGCTGGCCTTTATATCTAGAAGACTAGAGGACAAGGGGGCAGAAGTTATGCTGCAGCTATACAAAACCCTGGTTAGACCGCACCTGGGGTCTGTGAGCAGTTCTGGGCACCGCACCTTCGGAAGGACATATTGGCCTTGGAGGGAGTGCAGCGTAGGTTTACTAGAATGATACCCGGACTTCAAGGGTTAAGTTACAAAGAGAGATTACACAAATTGGGGTTGTATTCTCTAGAATTTAGAAGGTTATGGGGTGATCTGATCGAAGTTTATAAGATATTAAGGGGAACAGATAGGGTGGATAGAGAGAAACTATTTCCGCTGGTTGGGGAATTTAGGAGTAGGGGGCACAGTCTAAAAATTAGAGCCAGACCTTTCAGGAGCGAGATTAGAAAACATTTCTACACACAAAGGGTGGTAGAAGTTTGGAACTCTCTTCCTCAAACAGCAATTGATACTAGCTCAATTGCTAAATTTAAATGTGAGAGATAGCTTTTTGGCAACCAAAGGTATTAAGGGATATGGGCCAAAGGCAGGTATATGGAGTTAGATCACAGATCAGCCATGATCTTATCAAATGGCGGAGCAGGCACGAGGGGCTGAATGGCCTACTCCTGTTCCTATGTGTGGGTTGTCCTACGAGGAGAGATTGAGTAGAATCTTATATTCTCTGGAGTTGAGAAGAATATCATTAAAACGTATAAAATTCTGAGAGGGCTTGACAGAGTAGATGTTGAGAGGCCATTTCCCCTAGCTGGAGAGTTTAGAACTAGGGGTCATAGTGTCAGGATAAGGGGTCGGCCATTTAGGACCGAGATGAGAAAAAATTTCTTCACTCAGACAATTGTGAACCTTTGGAATTCTCTACCCAAGAGCTGTGGGTGCTTAGTCGCTGAGTATATTCGAAACTGAGATCAATAGATTTTTGGACACAGTGAATCAAGGGATATGGGGAAAGAGTGGGAAAGTGAAGTTGAGGTTGATGATCAACCATGATCTTATTGATGGCAGAGCAGGCTCGAGGAGCCATATGGCCTGCTCCTGCTCCTAATTCTTATGTTCTTCTGTGCTTCTAAAGGAAAATCAACTGGTGACCTACCCATTTAACCTTCACTTGGTCATTTCCACTAAATCAGCAATTTGAAGATCACTTCAGAAAAGAGTCCAAAAAGTAATTCCAATACAATATGGTCCTTACAGCAATCCATTCTTTCTAAAATAGCAACTTTGAATTTCAGCATTTTGTTGGTCTTTTCCCTGAAGATACAACACCTTCAAGACCTTGGTCAATCTTAATTAAGTAACAACTTCCCAAGTAATTTCAGTAAATAACTGTATTAAAGAATCCCTGCATTAAGAGGCTGTTCCATTCTTCATGCTTACAAGTGTTAAAGGAGAAGAATTTTAATGTACTTCTCTATGTATTGTTCAAGGACTCCTACACCACTGTCCATGAATACCAGAATTGTTCAGAAACATACTGTGAAGTTTTTTTTTTTAAGTAATATTACATATTTAAAATTTATTGGGAAGTGAACCAGTAAGACAGGCATTAATGAACAAGCCAGAGTTTTGCAACATAAACCTAGACAGATTAAACAAGCAGTTTTCTAATACCGGCAGCTACAATGGGATCTTTCAAATGTCAGTGTACCAAAATCTGCACTGCTCAGAAGATATGAATGGGCACTGTTGCCAGTACAAAAGTGTTTTGTTGAATAAACTTATTTACTTACCTGACTGCTATAAAAAGGACAAAACAAAGTTGTCACAGGGGTAACTGAGAAAGGATGGGACTGGGATCTTGAGGGTTAATTGTTGTTTTTCATTGTGCCATTAGATAGTGTGCAATAATCCTAGCAAATGGAATCTGCATCAGGAAAGGGTGGCGACACCTTGCCCCTTATTGAAGCCACCTGGAGATGTGCAACAGCAGTTCAGAGAAGACACACATACACCATAAAATTCAATTTATAATAACTAATTTTGAAACTCCTTTTGAATTCTTAATTTAGTACTGTATTTGTTGCAACGACCAATGTCAACATGAAGTAAATTTCTCTGAATGTAATCAGGTCATTTTTCTAGAGCAAAAACAAAATCGGGTCAATAGCAAAAATACTGTGATATAGAAAATGTTTGTACTCCAGCGCAGGACTGAGTGCGCTGCACCATCTGGGGTGCCGTCTTTCGGAGGAGACGTTAAGCCAAGGCCCCGTCTGCCCCCTCAGATTGACGTAAAAGATCCAATGACACTATTTAGAAGAGATGGGGAGTTCTTCCCGGTGTCCTGGCCAATATTTATCCCTCAAACATTACTAAAACAGATTATCTGGTCATTTTCACATTGCTGTTTGCGGGACCTTGCTGTACGTAAATTGGCTGCCACGTTTCCTACGTTACAACAGTGACTGCACTTCAAAAGTACTTCATTGTCAGTAAAGAGCTTTGGGACATCCTGAGGTGTGGAAGGCACTATATAAATGCAAGTCTTTCTTTTATAGTAATGATCTAAAATGATGTCAACTCTATTATGTGGAACTTCTCTAAATATTTCTGCAAGCAGTCTCAGTGCTGTATTTAGAGAAAAATACTGACCACAAAAGCCATCTAAAGGAGTCTTAAGCAGAGCAATATAAAACTTAACTCACATATGGCAATTCAATTCAAAATGTCCCTTAACAGTAAAAGGCAGACAATACTTGTGTCTTAGTTCCCAGGACATAGACTTTAGCTGCTCTTATACTGTGCTAGTGCTGTCTGATGTTTACTGGGGTTTCCTGGCCATCAACCTCTGGCAAATTTATTTTTGCTGTTATCAGCAGCTGCACCATGAGCAGAAAAATACAATATCTAAAAGTTATAAAAACCGCTTTTAAAACAGTTTGCATGAGCATTGTGGGCAATGGTCATGTGATTGGGCATGAAAGAAATGGAAGAGCTGCTTCAGCAGTAAGACTCTTCATATTTTGATGTAATAGCATATTTACTCAAAATATACTCTTAGCTGCATATTTTTTATGGTATACAACAATCGTAGTCAACTCTACTAGTATATTTAAAATCATGCAACAATAATTTTGCAATTCCGTGCTGTATTTTCTGCTGTGTCTTATTTCCCCCTGTATTTTTAATCTAGAGAACTAAATGCATTTTGTTCATATCTGTATAATTGTCTCACTAGTCACTATGTGAACAAACAAAATACTGAGTGGATAGAGTTGTCAAAATGTAATGCCATGCAATCAAATAGAGTGAAGGATCACATTGTCTTAATAGGTTCAATTAGGAAAAGGACAATTGAATAATGCTAGTGCCCCTTTTCTGTTGCAAAAGTGCGTCAGCAATTTTCATATTGCTGACCTATAATGAACCATCTCCAATATCAGGGAAGGGCCATGAGCTGAATGGTGAAGTTGCAGGAATGTAACCTTACAGCAATTGTGCATACACAATGCTCATCAGAAATCCATCTTATAGTAAAAAACAGGGTGACTTTGGTACAATACAAATGGCTTATGAGTAGCCTCAGGCCCAGAACCCTGCTTTTTCTAAATGAAATTATAATAATATGCAGGAGATTTCTAACAGATTCTTCTATACCAAGATCAATGTAAACAGTGAGTTACAATGCTTCCATATTAAATCCTGAAAGTCAAAATATGTGCAACTAATTTATAGGAACAAATTAAAATGTCAAGAGTTAATGCTTGCTATTTTCCAAGTACAATCATTCTCATTATGTGCACATTGACAGTAGCAGTGATGTACGTTTAGTCAAACCACTTCTAGCAGTCATGGTCTGAGTTTCCTGAGATGCTACACATGGTCCAATTAAGTAACCTATTTAATTCAAAAAGAGAAACCTGAGCCACATATTCACACCCGTACATTCAAATACTCAAGATCATATAATCAAGACAAGGCTGCAATATCAGGTCCTAACATGAACACAATTTGTTTTAAACATGAAAACATAACTTTCCTCATTAAAAGTCCCTACTTTAATTTCAACTTTCTGAATAACTAGTTTTCTCCGAAAATTCACCACCAGATATTTATTGAACATGTGCACACACACACATTCAAATCCCATGGGTTCAACATTTAAGTGGATTTGCAAAGCCACATCCGAGTTAGTTACGTTTTTCAGAAATTAGGCTAAATCTATTATTTCATATCTTGCGTATATAGGATATAGTCACAGTCTTATTTTGACAGGTGAGATATAAAGCTACAATTTGTAGCAGCTTAGTTATATCCATCCTACAGATTACACATAATGGGTTAAACTTAGCAATAGTTCAAGAGGGGATGCATTTGTTTTTTGTTAAATACAATCAAATTTCCATTTTTGGCATTCTTGAAAGTGTGTTTTTGGCAAGAGCTTTCAGCTCCTGCTGGAGTAGTTTTGGCTCTCCATTTGCTAGTTGTAAATTACTATCCCTCTTTGAACTTTGAATTAAAATACTTTCATTGCCCATTAAGATCATAATCAAAATGGTAGGTTGGGAATTATTAAACTGTTTGCTTTAACAATGTAAACTTTTCATTAAAGTGCAAGGGTCCTTGGAGGATTTAATTATAACTACCTCTATTTTTTTTTATTCGTTCATTGGCTGGCGAGGCCGGCATTTATTGCCCATCCCTAATTGCCCTTGAGAAGGTGGCGGTGAGCCGCCTTCTTGAACCGCTGCAGTCCGTGTGGTGAAGGTTCTCCCACAGTGCTGTTGGGAAGGGAGTTCCAGGATTTTGACCCAGCAATGATGAAGGAACAGCGATATATTTCCAAGTCGGGATGGTGTGTGACTTGGAGGGGATCGTGCAGGTGATGTTGTTCCCATGTACCTGCTGCTCTTGTCCTTCTAGGTGGTAGAGGTCGTGAGTTTGGGGTGCTGTCAAAGAAGCCTTGGCGAGTTCCTGCAGTGCATCCTGTGGACAGTACACACTGCAGCCACTGTGCACCGGTGGTGAAGGAAGTGAATGTTCAGGGTGGTGGATGGGGTGCCAATCAAGCAGGCTGCTTTGTCCTGGATGGTGTCAAGCTTCTTGAGTGTTGTTGGAGCTGCACCCATCCAGGCAAGTGGAGAGTATTCCATCACACTCCTGACTTGTACCTTGTAGATGGTGGAAAGGCTTTGGGGAGTCAGGAGGTGAGTCACTCGCCGCAGAATACCCAGCCTCTGGCCTGCTCTTGCAGCCACAGTATTTATATGGCTGGTCCAGTTAAGTTTCTGGTCAATGGTGACCTCCAGGATGTTGATGGTGGGGGATTTGGCGATGGTAATGCAGTTGAATGTCACGGGAGGTGGTTGAACTCTCTCGTTGGAGGTGGTCATTGCCTGGCACTTGTCTGGCGCAAATGTTACTTGCCACTTATCAGCCCAAGCCTGGATGTTGTACAGGTCTTGCTGCATGCGGGCTCGGACTGGTTCATTATCTGAGAGGTTGCGAATGGAACTGAACACTGCAATCAGCGAGCATCCCCATTTCTGACCTTATGATGGAGGGAAGGTCATTGATGAAGCAGCTGAAGATGGTTGGGCCTAGGACACTGCCCTGAGGAACTCCTGCAGCAATGTCCTGGGGCTGTGATGATTGGCCACCAACCACCACTACCATCTTCCTTTGTGCTAGGTATGATTCCAGCCACTGGAGAGTTTTCCCCCTGATTCCCATTGACTTCAATTTTACTCGGGCTCCTTGGTGCCACACTCAGTCAAATGCTGCCTTGATGTCAAGGGCAGTCACTCTCACCTCACCTCTGGAATTCAGCTCTTTTGTCCATGTTTGCACCAAGGCTGTAATGAGGTCTGGTGCCGAGTGGTCATGGCGGAATCCAAACTGAGCATCGGTGAGCAGGTTATTGGTGAGTAAGTGCCGCTTGATAGCACTGTCGACGACACCTTCCATCACTTTGCTGATGATTGAGAGTGGACTGATGGGGTGGTAATTGGCCGGATTGGATTTGTCCTGCTTTTGCGGACAGGACAGGACATACCTGGGCAATTTTCCACATTGTCTGGTAGATGCTAGCAAATCAACACTTACACAATACAGAGATGTGTTTCACTATTGTGTTCCAACTCATATGAAATGTGTTTATTGAAATATGTTCTACAGTACAATTTACCCATTTCAATACATAGGTATATATACTGCCTGTCTGAATATTTGCATTTTGATAGAATGAATGAAGAGAGGCAATATAATCTAAATGGTGCAGGGACAGAGACCTGGGGGTGTATACATACAAATCTTTGAAGATGGCAGGACAAGTTGAGATGGCTGTTAAAAAAGCATACGGGATCCTTGGCTTTATAACAGAGGCATAGAGAGTACAAAAGCAAGGAAGTTATTATGCTAAACCAGCTGGAGTATTATTTCCAATTCTGGGAACTACACTTTAAAGCCTTGACATTCTTCCTCGAGAGGGTGCAGAGGAAATTTACTAGAATGGTACCAGGGATGCGGGACTTCAGTTACGTGGAGACACTAGAGAAGCTGCGTTTGTTCTCTTTAGAGCAGAGAAGGTTAAGGGGAGATTTAATAGAGGTGGTCAAAATCATGATGGGTTTTGATAAATGAGAAACTGTTTCCAGCGGCAGAAGGGTCAGTGATCAGAGGTCACAGATTTAAGATAATTGACAAAAGAACCAAAGGCACGATGAGGAGAATTTTTTTTAGGCAGCAAGTTATGATGATCTGGAATGCACTGCCTGAAAGGGTGGTGGAAGCAGATTGAAAAATAACTTTCAAAAGGGAATTGGATAAATACTTGAAGGGGAAAAATAAGCAGGGCTATGGGGAAAGGGCAGGGGAATCGAACTAATTGGATAGCTCCTTCAAAGAGCCAGCACAGGCATGATGAGCCGAATGGCCTCCTTCTGTACTGTATCATTCTATGATTCTACAGTTTAGCCATTTCAGTTTGATGGTCCTTCAGATTCAATGGCAATATGTGCCAGTACACACTGGTAAAGGTTTTCAAACCTATAGCAAAAAGCAAAAGGGGAAAGGAAGAAATAAAAATTTACAAGTAAAATTATTCACAGGATTAAAAATAGTATAATGTTTGAACTCAGCATTACAATCTTGTCACTTGAATGAGTAATCAAAGATGTCTTCGAATCTAGACATGATACAGATTAGCCATATACTATTCAGACAACACTGAAATATCTACGGGAAAGAAAAGTAAGCAAAATAATCTAAAATACTTCAGTAAAAATAAACTCAACATTATTCCCTGATGTAATCAAAGCACTGGTTGTTCAATTTAAAAACATTTTTTACTCCTCCTTAATCATTTCATCATGAAAGATGAAGGTTTTCAGACAAGATATGTGAACTGTTCTAGATTCAATTGGATCACAAACCATTCCTTCACTGATATAATCCAAGCTGAAGCACAATTTCCATCTTTACTGGACACTTTGATGAAAAGTGTAGGCTTGACTGAGAAAATGCAACGGTAAGCCAGTTTTATAGTTTGGCAATTCTAGGGCCTCCACCCTCAACTGTATCGAGCATTCATTTCATCTTGTGTCACATGCAAGGGCAATTCTGTGTTCGTGCACTCTCAGTGAGCACAGGTCAGAGAATTGGGGCTACAACAATGCAGCCGCCTCTCTGACACAGTGTCGCTCCCTGCTGGATTACCCCTAATGACTGAATGGCATCTCTACTGGCTGCACAAAAAATTCAATAAACTGTGGTGCAATCCTTCTTGCCCATTTTAAATAGTTGTAAAACTAACTGTTGAGCACCATTCCAAAAAAACACGTACAAACAGTAGGAATTATCCCTCTCCTTTGGCAGGTCTACCACTGTGAACCCCATTCCCCATTTTGGCCCTAATACCTCAGCAATCTATAATCTGTGTCAAATGCAATAAACTCAAGTATATTTGGCACAGCGTGGATCAGCAGGACTCGCAAAATTAAAAGAATTGAAGTTTTTTTTTATAAAAAAAAGTGAAAAGGGGAGTATATTGAATTAATTCAAAACTGATCAATAGTTGAACTTTTTTTTGCCAACGTGCAGCTGTACTAATTAAGGAAAAAAGTACACATCCGTTAGTTACAGAACCTGACAAAACACGGGTGGTTAGCTATAGAAAAAGGCAACAGTTCGCAAAGACTATTTTAAGCGCTGCTCAAACACCTTTTCAATGAACAATGCAAGTTTTCCATTTAGTATAAGAAACCACATATGTCTAAGCAAGGTGTTCTGGTCTACAGAGCATAGTTCTGGTGGGGGGGGGGTGGAGATTACATATACACAATGGACAATGTAGTCCCAGGCATATTTGGCAATGGGCCGCATGAGTTTTATTTTTGGATAACTTGTTTTTTTTTCCCCTTCAACAGTATGTTACAGATAGGACAATCTCAACATTTAAAAGAAATATCTGCAAGGTTAAGATTGTTGAGGCTAAGTGCTAGAGACTCAAAACCCACAACACTGCATGTGCAAAACTGAGGACAGACAAGGTGGTGTAAATATAATCAACGAAACAAGGGCAAGAGTCACAATAAAGTTGAAACAGCACACGGAACCTAGCATTGTAAATTCTCTGCAATTTCATACTGCACAAGCTTTTGCCACAGAAAATGGTGGCCTTGATGCAGTAGAAATACTAGAGAAACAAGATCAGCAATAAAATAAAACATATTGACACTAAGTCCACATATGCACAGATATGCAGCATTCCGAAGCAATTGCCAGGTATTTTGCCAAATGTAAGGGAAGTATTACTTTACGAAGTCTACTATTCACTTCCTTCCAGAAAATGATAGACCAGGATAGGCCCAACCGTCTTCAGCTGCTTCATCAATGACCTTCCCTCCATCACAAGGTCAGAAGCGGGGATGTTCGCTGATGATTCCACTGTTCGATTACATTCACAACCCCTCAGATAATGAAACAGTCCGTGCCCGCATGCAGCAAGACCTGAACAACGTCCAGGCTTGGAATGATAAGTGGCAAGTAACATTCATGCCAGCCAAGTGCCAGGCATTGCCCATCTCCAATAAGAGTCCAACCACCTCCCCTTGACATTCAACGGCATGCTCATCGCCGAATCCCTCACCATCAACATCCTGGGGGTCACCATTGACCAGAAACTTAACTGGACCAACCACATAAATACTACAGCTACAAAAGCAGGTCAGAGGCTGGGTATTCTGCGGCGAATGACTCACCTCCTGACTCCCCAAAGCCTGTCCACCATCTACAAGGCACAAATCAGGAGTGTGATGGAATACTCTCCACTTGCCTGGATGAGTGCAGCTCCAACACTCAAGAAGCTCTACACCATCCAGGACAAAGCAGCCCGCTTGATTGGCAGCCGATCCACCACCCTAAACATTCACTCCCTTCACCACCGGCGCACTGTGGCTGCAGTGTGTATTATCTACAGGATGCACTGCAGCAACTCGCCAAGGCTTCTTCGACAGCACCTCCCAAAACCCACGACCTCTATCACCTAGAAGGACAAGGGCAGCAGGTACATGGGAACACCATCTCCATGTTCCCCTCCAAGTCACACACCATCCAGACTTTGAAATATATCGCTGCTCCTTCATTGTCACAGGGTCAAAATCCTGGAACTCCCTTCCTAACAGCACTGTGGGAGAACCTTCACCACACGGACTGCAGCAGTTCAAGAAGGCAGCTCACCACCTCAAGGGCAATTAGGGATGGGCAATAAATGCGGGCCTTGACAGTGACGCCCACATCCCATGAATGAATAAAAAAAAGTGTTTATGAATTAGCATTCAATTGAAATCAAGATGAGTACAATTACCATCTCTTCTAGGGAGGGGGCAAATTAGAACACTTATAATTAAAGATTTTCTGAAACCTTGCGGTGTATTTTTAAAAAATAAATGTTCTATTTCATCAATAGATTAACTTCCATCCCTTTTAGTGTACTTCCCACATCTGTTACAATTTTTAACTTCTCCCCAGAAGTCCCCTTTTTACATTAGTATACAGTATGCAATTTTCACAGCCTAATCCGTTTTGTGAAATATTTTACACATTGTAACATAACAGATCTTTTACAGCATTGTTGCAATGTTCTAAAAACATCTACCCAGAGAAGATGTGGTCGCTGTGCCTAGTAACAGAAGTCTGCAACTTGCAAAGCTTTAAATGGTTTCTGATGGTAAACGATCTAATTTTTCTCAATGCCTTATTTATTTCAAGAACAAACAAACTTTTCTTTATATAGCCTTTCACACCCTTGGGATGTCTTAAAATATTTTGTTACGTGTTTAAAGTGCAGTCACTATTAGACAGGCAAATCTAACAGCAACCTCTGCTCACAGCAAGGCCTCTCAAAGTGCAAATGAAATGAATGACTAATTAACCTATTCTTAGAAAGAATATTGGCCAAGACACACAACTCCCTGATTTTCTTCAAATAGTGCCATGGGATTATTTACATCTACTTGAACCACTGAAAAGGAACAGTGTATCATTTTAATGCATCATTAAAAAGACAGCACCTCCAACTATACAGTACTTCCTCACTTTATAAATTATTTATACTCAGCAGGTTCACACTTTTAACCTAACGCAGTCAAGATCAAATAAATATTTAGCTTTAAACCCACTTATCAAGATTTTTCATTTTCAGAGTAGGGGAAGTTCTGTTCTTGAAAATGTCTGATACCTTGTGGATAAAATGAATCAAACCTGAAGTCTAGTTTCTCCTCTACAAAAACGAATATCTTTTTAAAACACTATGGGGCTAGAAAGCAATCTTCCTAAACAGGATACAAATTTGTGCGCGTCTCAGAGAAAAAAATAACACACGTGGATGGATGAATAGATAGAAAGGGATATAATACTGCAACTTTCAGACCAAAGGGAGACATTTTGAAAATAAGATTTAGTGAGTCAAAGCAGCATTAAAGAATGAAGGTCAAAAGTCAAGGCAAAGCACACCGTTTACATTTATCAGGACACTAGAGCTTTGACTCTAGCACTTGAAAATACTATTGTACACTGTACAGTCTTACCTGTTAGGAATAAATAGGAAAGTGAGTTTCCCAGCTTCCAGTCTTCTGATCAAGACCACAGGCCTCTCCAGCTTTAGCTCTGAGCAAAGAAATAAAAAGATTAAATTACACCAAAGAGAAAAAATGACAACTTTCAAACGGTTCTTCAAAATATGGGCAGTGTACTTACTACTGGTTTCCATATTCCATTATTGAAGTGCAAATAAATTTAAGAAAAAGTGAGGTGCAATGTTGTGTTGTAATTTGAAACGCCAATGCACAGTGCCATAAGAGCAGATTCTATGAAAATGGCTAATTAAGGTGCCGTAACAATAATAAAGTTGGTGTATTTGTCAAACAAATGGTACCAATCTCCTCGCAAAATGCTAAACTGCTTTTCGCCTACATACGCTCCTTTCAGATAATGCTGTCTGTATTGCTTTTCCTTTTCGTTAGGTGTTCAGATACTTAAACAGCAAATGCCTTCCCTATATTGGAAACGTCATATTTTTAGTTAAAACATCATGTTACACTATTTGAAGTAGTCAGCAAAAGTCTGAAATGGAATAGTAGCAAAATGACAAGTAGAAAACATTATATATGCTTGTTAATGACAACTCATCTGTGCTCACTTTTTCACTATCAATCTAGGACCAATACTCACTGTGTCTTTGAGGCCCAAGAAGGAAAGTGAAGTTAATTGAGCACATTATAAAAATGAAGCCAACACAGAGTGCTGGGTTTTCTTCAAATGTGGTACCACCAATCTAGGCCAGGGAGAACTAATGGCAGAGATGGGCCCTTTCCTGCAACTCTCTAGCGTACCTCCAGCTGAAGGTATGGGGTGTCAACAAGTCCACAGATATCATCACACTCTGTTTGAATGGTGCAGAAAGGCACCCATCTCTGGACAGTTATCACTCCTCAGTCAAAGAAACTCAGCTCTTGCATGTAGTTTGAAGTCCAACACTTGTCATCCATTTTTTAAAAAAACTTTAGTGAAAGGGTAAAAGCCAGGAACATCAAGTACTTGGTCTTAGATAATTCAAAAGAACTTTGGAAAAAAGCTAACAATTTACAGAATTGCTCATCTAAATGGATGCACTGGAGTAACATGCAATTATCACTGCCTGCAACGTGACTAGTCTGCTTACAGAACGAAAGAAAGTGCTTTTTCCTCTCACCTCTCTTCCACCTTCCTACCCAAGTCAATGCTGAGCAGTTGCTGAGAACACAATGTTCTCAAATCTTTAAAGAAAAAGGCAAGACCAATCACACCCAGTATTGTTACTAACATTTCAGTGAAGTAATAGGTGAGTGAAATGTTTTGTATCAAATTTACTTCACCACACAAAAAATATCAGCAGTGCAATTAGGTATTTTGTCCTTTTAAACTTAGGTTGGCTGTCTTGTCAAGTCTTTCAGAAATATCTCAAGGAGCTTTACATAGACACAAGATCCCACAAACATCAATGAAATTATGAGTTTTTGGTGACACTGGTTGAGGACACCTGGAGGACTCAGTGTTCAACAGTGCTATTGGATCTTGACTGCCAACTAAACTGCCGAATCTGGCAGTCGGGACCTTGGTCTAACATTTCATCCAAAAAATAGCATCTCTGCCAATGCAGTACTCCGTGAGTACTGCACACGAGTGTCAGCCTTTATTATGTGCTTATAATTTATAACCCAAAACCTTTTGACCTAGAGGCACATGTGCTATCAACTGAATCACACTGACCCTAAACAATCATTGAGATAATGAACTAAGAGCATCAAACGAGGGCAATGGCACATTGAATATTACTCTTTCCCTTCCCTCCTCCCCCCCCCCATAGTGTATTGGTATTAATATGCTAAATAAACCTAGTGACAGTACTGTTAAAGAATAATCATCTACTACTACATGAACTTCACCAATTAAAGGACCCATAAAAATATTTAATTCAATGCTTCCTGAAGACATTCTACAGGGATTATTTCCACAATGTATTTTGCTACACAATAAATTGCGTGACTTGCTGAGTATTTCCAGCGTTTTCTGTTTTTATTACAAGACAACTATCTTCATCTTATCAAATCCCATTTTTAGCTAATCAAACGGGTATAGCAGTGCAATGGTTCTGTTACTGGACTAGTAATCCAGAGGACACGAGTTCAAATCCCACCATGGCAGTTTGAGAATTTGAATTCAGCTTTTCTTTTTTTTAAAAATGGTCCGGTGTCAGTAAAAGGGACCATAAAGTTGTCAGAAAAACCCAACCGGTTCACTAATTATATAGGTTATCAAAAACTCACAGGAAACCAAGAACAATACAATCCATCTTCAGCTTATCAAACGCCATTTTAGGGAAGGAAACCTGCCGTCCTTAGCCGGTCTGGCCTACATGTGACTTCAATCCCACACCAATGTGGCTAACTGTTAAACTGCTCTCTGAAGTGGCGTAGTAAGTCACTAAGTTGTATCAAACTGCTATGAGGTTCAAGAAGGCCCATTACCTTCGCAACCAGGAACAGCAAGTGAATAATCCTTCCACCTTTCTCCAAGAAAACTATCTCAAAGTTATTTCAAGACTATTGGTAGATTTTTTTTAAATGCAATTTTGGCCCTAGCCATTTAAAAGACTTGTGTATGTGAATCCCCAGGTCTCACTATTCCAGCACCTCCTTTAAAATTGGGTGTAATATTCCCCTGTCTGAACACCATCCACTCCTTTGATTGCTGTGATTATCTCTCTTCCGAGGTGTGATAATGGGCAGTTGGAAAGATTATCTGTAATCACCAGGCGTTGTTCTGTGACTATATATGCGGTACCTTTAGGGAACCCTGCACTCACCTGACGAAGGAGGAAAGCTCCGAAAGCTTGTGATTTCAAATAAAGCTGTTGGACTATAACCTGGTGCTGTAAGACTCCTTACATTTAAAATTGTACCATTTAGTTTACATTGCCTCTGCTCATTATTCCTCCCAAAATGTATCACTTCACACTTCTCTACGTTAAATTTCATCTGCCATGTGCGTGCCCATTTCACCCATCTTTCTGGCATTCTGCTGGCTGAAATGAGACAATTGTTAAGCACCATAATTTTTACCGTACTAGCATTTATAGTATTCAAATAAAAATACATCTTCACAAAATGAGTCCAATTGTCTAACAGAACATATTCATAGAATCATACAGCACAGAAGGAGGCCAATCAGCCCATCTTGCCCATGCTGGCTCTTTTAAAGAGCTATCCAATTAGTCCCACTCCCCTACTCTTTCCCCATAGCCCTGCAATTTTTTTCCTTTTCAAGTATATATCCAATTCCCTTTTGAAAGTTTCTTTTAAATCTTCTTCCACCACCCTTTCAGATAGTGCATTCCAGATAATAACAACTCGCTGCGTAAAAAATGTCTCCTCATTGGTTCTTTTGCCAATTATCGTAAATATATATTATAACTGCTTAATTCATAATAAGCACACTTAAGTGTAATTCTCAGAATTAATGGATCCCAAAATTATGTTAGGTATAGCTTTTCAAAAAAAAAATTCTAAAACAAAAATATAACTACTTTTAATGCAAAAAAATTATTAAATTATAGCATTTAATACATATTTCATGAAAACACAAACATGTCTAGAGTGTACAAATGTAGTATTAAAACAAAACTGCTTTCTGGAGGTGGGGCAAATACAGGGCAGTATCTAAACCAGTAATTTTCGAGTTGTAGTTCAAAGAAGTGCCCAAGTCTGCTACTATATCCTGCAGTTAACATATTCTGTTGAAATAAAAAGCTTGCTGTACAATTATTTTACTTACATTTTTAAAATAGTTATTTGCCAAAACAGAATTGCTCTCTTCTCACCTCCCCAACTTTTTCCAGAAGCAATGCTAGCTTCAGTGGCATTTAAGAGCTAAAAATATCCCCATTGCACATGCACTCACACAGCATTACAAAAAGATCAGCTGGTCATGGATCATGATTGCCTGACAATGTTGGGATGAGCTAACTGTCTGCCAGACTAGTAATGTAACTTGGAATGTTTGGAAGAACATCCTGTGCCTTTTTCTTGAGAGAGATCTGGTGTTTCTGTATATGATTAGGCCCATAAACATACATGCAACCAATGTATTTCTGTTCCTTAAAAGGGTGCTTGGGCTGTTCCAACTACTTTTTAAAACTCCAATAGGGATAGGGTTTGGAGTACTGGTTATTCTCGCAGTATTTCAATTGCTCACCAACCACGCAGTTATAGGAAAGGACTTGCATTTATTTATACAGTGTCTTTCACGACCTCGGGAAGTCCCAAGGCGTTTTAGAGCAAATTAAATACTTCTGAAGTTTAGTTGCTGTTGGAATGCAGAAAATCAGAGTTAGCCGTAAGAGAATGCACTAAAAGTAAATGATCCTACTCCATTCTCCCTCTCCATGTCACATTCTGCATTACATTTCTTATTTTAAAATTCAACAGTTTGGTTGAGGCAGCATAGTGTTGCAAGATTACGTTATAAACTTACAGCATGTAATCTTCAGTGAATTTTCAATCTTCCAAAAGTTTCAAACCCTCAATGTAAGCGTGAAACAGAACCAAGGAGAATCCCAAGTTTTTTTCTGTCGACTTCATGTACTGTACAGGAAGGAATTTTAAAGACACTGACACCGCAAATACTGAACTGCACAGCAATCATTTTGTTATGCATCACTTAAAAAAAGTACACTCCCTGCTGGATGCTAGGCAGCCGCTTTTCCTCATTACACATTCCAGAGTGTAGTTTGTGTGTTGCTTACTCCCTGAATGAGCAGTATGCTTGGAATGCCTCCATAGGAACTGATTCCCTGGCCGATGATTAGCTTGACCACGAACAATGTAGTCACTTCCTGCTTTTACCAGCATACCTTAAAAGGGAATCATTCGCCAGCAAAAAAGTATCTGATACAACTGAACTGTGTTTTTAAAAAAAAGCACTAACTTAAAATAAAGTACTTCCTCCCTTGCCAATGTTGCCGTTTACAATTTGGACCTTGTGTTGAGCAGAACAAAGATGTCTTCATCTACACATTCACCAGTTCAGAACTTATACTGATTAATGAGGAAGCATTGGGGTGCTTGATTTTCAAGTGGGTGAATGATTGCCTCTGAATTATCACAGCTGCTTTCAGTTCAATGGGACGCTTCAATACCACAAGGAACATGCATAACTAAAACTCAGCTGAAATATGTTGGATGTCAGAGTACAGACACATGCTGCAAAATCTGTTACATGCTGCAAACTACGTACTACAACAGCACAAACTTTTGAAATGCAGATTTCATGTCATTTTCTTCAAAAGTAATTTTAGTAGCATGCGCGCCATCGGTAATGTGATGTCACAGCATGCTTCATTAATTGCCTTGCAAAACAATTCACCGTTAATCTGTAATTGCTGCTACGATTTACATAATTACATCAGGTTGTTATTTATTGCTGTAATCAAACTGCAACAAAATATCTGTCCCCAGATCTGAAGAGGATAGCAGGAAACATTCTTTAAAATGACATAAATGCAGCACGCTCTAAAACCGTAGTTTACAGATGTGTCTGTCTGTCTGCGTGCATGCACGCGCCTGTCTGTCCGTGTGCCTGCATATATCAGAGACATTAGGAAACTAAGTCATTGTAGGCAAACAGGACTTGGTGTGGGCTAGGATATGGGCAGCAGAGCTTTGGATGAGCCGAAGTTTATGGAGGATGGGAGGACGGGAGGAAAGTAAGAGCATTGGAGTAATTTAGTTGGGAAGTGACAAAGGCATGAATGAGGGTTTCAGTGGCAGATGGGCAGGAGTAGGGACAGAGGCAAGCAATGTTAAAGGTGGAATAAGACATCAAAAAGGTGGTGCTGGCGATTGATAGTGCCTTTATGAGCATTTTTCAGGAGTTCTGGAGTGATGCCACACATGCCCGGTTCTTCTCCATTCTTCAATTTGGTTGAGGCTACTTTCATCTCAAGGATTGGGCCTAGCTAAATATCAACGTGTCAATTCTTACATTTTTGGCTCTCCCAAAGAGCTCAAGGTGGAACTCTGGGTGTGGATGTGAGCAGCTCATGGCATTATTCCTGTCCTCACTCTAATTGGTCATTACAATCAGTCAACAGAGCTCCATTAGCGGCTGTTACGGGGCCAGTTGAGGGTTGAGTGTCTATTTTCCCACAGTCTCTTCACTATTGCATATATTTTTTGGGTGGTGTTGTGCTGTTCTGCTTCTTCTGATAGTGGTGTCAAATAGGACCTCGTCCCTCGATGGCTGTCTTTTTCTGTCATCTTAGTTCTCTGAACTTTGAAACCTGGTTGAGTTTTGCCTCAACCAGGCTGAGCATCTCATCAGTGATCCATTTGGAGCACCTACAGTGTTCACCATCTAGGGCGTCTTCAGCAGATCTCAAAGTGTCCCAACCTGTCTCCACATCACCTAGAGGCTCTGCCAGCACCTGAAAGCAGTTGAACAGTTCGAGTTTGAAACTGTATTTTACTGGTGATGACTGAAGCTTCTTGACACCAAACCATTTGATGGTTGAACCTCTGGGGAGATCAGAATTATTCTTCAACTTCAGAGCTGCATAAGCTACAAGATAATAGTGGTCCAAGTTATCAAACTCAGCACTTCTGAAGATCCAGACGTTATCAACTACACACTTAACAAGTATTTGTAATAATGTGGTCTAATTCCTTTTTGGTAGTTCAATCATTGCTGTAACATGAGTACTTGTGGGTGCCTTTTCTGTGGAAAAAAGGTGCTCCATATCTTGAGGCCATGAGCAGCACAAGTCACTCAACATTGTCGTTTTGTTATTTGTGGCTATATGCTCGAATGGTCTTAGCTAAGTTTGATTTGGGAAATAATGAGATGACAGCCTGGAGACACCTACAGAACTTGTCTTTGTTGTCAAAAGTCTGCCACATTTGTCAGGACATAGGTTACTATGACTGATAAATACCTATATTTATGAACAAAGCAAGCTGCAAGGCGGCATTAGTTTCTTGGTTTTCAACTGATGCGCGCTTTGGTTTTCTGGTAATCCACGGCAAGAGCTGCACTTTGGAGATGTTGTCCAACATGCCTGTTTGAATGAGCATAGATATATCCAACCCACTTATGTGGAAACCTGCACAGTCCATCAAACCTCAACCTGCTATACTGACTTTGAGATACATCAACTCCCACAACAGAAGAATCATAACCTTGCCCATCCGTATCAGACTCTTGCATCATAGATCCAGTCCATGGGGTCGTGCAATTGCTAGGACGTGAGATCATTCCAGCTACCTTCATAATTGATGACCTTCCATCCAATATAGTGGTATCAGTGACACAATTCACTTACTTAGGGAGCATGATTTCCTCCAATGTGGAATGTTTTCCTGACTGCCATAGACGCACTGCACTTACAAGCTCCACAATGAACTCTCCATTATATAGAGGTTAAACATAAGTCACAATCTCAAAAGTATGGCTCTACAACACATTAGAATGTCCATATTTAAATATGGCTCAAACTCAAGGTTAAGCCTCAGAACAAAATCTTGAATGAGACTATATGCAATATGTCTAATCAACCACCACTGTCCTGGTTGGTTGATTATTACCAATTCTTCTGGTATGGACACCTCATGCACCACCCAGAGTCTGACCCTGCCAGAGCATCAAACCACTACCAACATGGAAGAGGTGATGAGGCAGACCCAGAACAAGATGGGATGACAACATAAAAGTGCTCCTTAACAGCATGGGCCTTAATGCTGATTAAGGCACAAACAAAAAAGCCCTTAATGGTAATGGTTGGAAGAAGCTGTTAGCGGCAACGTCCTCTTATGGATAAGGCCCTAGATGACGACGACTGGGAGGGATGAGTCAACAAAAGCTAATTCCTAGGTGTAAAAAGGCTGCGGTGCCTCATCATCAAAATTAGAACAAATAAAGTAAGGAACTTCTACTTTGGTTGTACAGAGCACTAGTCAACAGCCACAACTTGCATTTATATAGCGCCTTTAACGTAGTAAAACATCCCAAAGCACTTGACAGTCAGACCTCACTTGGAGTAGTATGTTTTGTTGTGAGTGCCCCTTTTGGGCAGGAACACTGACTTTGGATGCAATCAAAGATTCGCAATGATACCTGGGATACAGATATTATGAAAGACTGGATAAATTGATTATATTCCATAGAGATGAAAGGGTTAAAGGGAGGTTATCTGCTTTAGATTGAGATCATAGGTGTAGATTAGGCTTAGTACCATAATTTACCATTTGCAGTTTCATGACATCACCCATGAACCAAAAGACAAAAAACATGGATGCCCACCCATCATGTCCCAAGCCCTGTAGAGTTGTTATATTCTTGCTTACTTGGTCCACTGTTTGTTCATGCTGAAATACATATTAAATCCAACAGTAAAAAGATGAATAATCAAATTTCTACCACCTATGAAAATATACATGGATATGTATCTTGAAAATTACAAGAGAAGCAATTTTTACATGATGTGCATTAATTGCGTAACAAATTTGGGTGGGCTGCCGTCAAGGCTTCCTTAACTGGATATCAAATTGGGAGCTGCTTCCCTCAAGGTGTCCACAAGTCCTCACTGAAAAAAAAATTAAAACTGGCAGAGCGTCGGTTTGACTTTTTAATTCTTAATAAAATATGCTACAAAGCAACCCATATAATTCTCCATATCAACTTCTAGCGCGTCAGGAGTAGATAGGGAGATAAATCATTTCTAATCTAGAAAAACTATTGATATCAATCTATGCAATTTTCAGCGCCACTTTAATTAGCTTACTGCTGATACAGCCTGGCTAATTGAAGTATACAAATCAACAGACCCTGGATTAGCCCCATCTATGGCCGATGATTATACAAATGTAAACAATTTTACAACACCAAGTTATAGTCCAGCAATTTTATTTTAAATTCACAAGCTCTCGGAGGCTACCTCCTTCCTCAGGTGAACGATGTGGAAGGAGGTAGCCTCCGAAAGCTTGTGAATTTAAAATAAAATTGCTGGACTATAACTTGGTATTGTAAAATTGTTTACAATTGTCAACCCCAGTCCATCACCGGCATCTCCACATCATGTATACAAATGTAGCCATTGGGAACTCCTTTTCTTCCCCCGATGCATAGGGTTACAGTGAGACAATGGAAGATAAGCAAATGAGAAAAGACTCAGTCCAGCCATGTTAAACCTGATCCTGAAAGGAGACAGAGCTAATCACTAGGGGCTGCTGACCATCAAAAAATGAGTCTATTGCAGCAGGCAATCGATATTTTAAATCCTATGGATGACAGACTGCTTTAATTGTTAAAAATACCTTTTTTAATTTTCTTAGTCCCAATTTGAACTTCAAAGGGGGTGACAGATGCATCTGTTCCCAGCCTGCTAGATTTTATTTCTGTGGTTATCTGATCACGATGATGGTGGAAAACACAACATTAATACAAGTTTATAAAGTTAATGTTAAGACTTTGCATGATAGACATCTGAATTAAAGTAACCATAATCTACTAAAGTTTGGAAGCATTTATTAATCTTGTAGTAAATTCAGTGTCAGGTAATGTTGTATAAATCAAGCGAAATCTGCTGTGTTTATCTGTTGCAACTAATTAACTTTTAAATAACCCGATTCATAGGTTTATAGCCCAAGCCACACAGTTCCGCTATCCAAAACCTACTAGAGTAAATTTTCAGCAAATTGCAGTAACAAAGGTGTTCCTTTTATCCCTGGAAATATACTTCATTGCCAAAAAGTGCATATATAAGGTCAAACTTTGGTTCACAGAGAGTAAGGAATTGCTTACAAGTGCATGTCTGGGTACTGAGCAAAGAGACATATTTGCTACATTCCAAAAATCATAAGTCAGTATCTTTTGTAAATGGTTACACACTATCAAATGAATTCAAGTTGCAGGTGACATTATACATGAGGGAGTGTGCAATGGGTGTTGAGGGTTGATTTCATAAATATACCTACAGCCACAACTGCTGGATGCTAATAATTCCTGTACTGCCTGGTCAGAAGTAAAAAGTAATTTAGTGTTCTCATTTTGCTGTTTGCACTGCTGTCAAATTGTAGCCATTAGGTGCAATGATTTTAATGGGTCTTGATCTTTGAATCTTAACAGGTCATTGTGTGGCCAGCAGCTCATGGCTTTAAAGCCATCAAATGCAGAATACAGGTGTAAAGAAATACTAACCTTCATTAGTTATGATTAATCTTTCCAACTGCTTTTTAAAAATGGGAGAAGGAGAGCAATAAAGAAACGGATCAAGAGAAGTGGGAGACATGAAGGTCTGGAAATAAAAGTCTGGTTTTAGAGTACTGCAAGGGAAAATGCAGCTGAATGTACAATAGTCTCAACTGATAAGGTAATCTCATACAACTGGAGGGGCGGGAGGGGGGGGGTGGTGAGGCCTTGAAGCACATTTAGTGCACTGTAGATAAATCCAGCTAGTAAGATTACATATTTTAGTACAAGGAACAATTGCTATCCCTCCTCTTCGATCCATAGCTATGCTAAAACTACCATCCTTTATATGTCAGACACACAGACATTCCTGCAAGATTTGGAAGTTTCAAGCATCAGGTGTTGACTCATGGAAACATGCGAGGCTGGGATCGATAGATTTTTGTTAGGCATCAAGGGATATGGGTCAACAGCAGGTAAATGGAGTTGAGGTAGAGATCAGCCATGATCTGGTTGAATGGCAGAACGGTCTGCTCCTGTTCCTATGTTTCTATGTATGTGGGAAGCATCACCAACTCACATTGCTCAAGTTCAAAATCTCAGAACTTGAGAAGATGGAGACAATCCAACACATTAGGGAGAGGAGTTTTTGTAGCACGAGTTTGAGAGGGTAGTTAAACTGACGGTAGATAGGGACCAAGCAGTGAAAAAAGATGGGTGACTATCAACAACTTGCATTTATATAATACCTTTAACATAGTAAAACGTCCCAAGGCGCTTCACAGGAGCGTTATCAAACAAAATTGGACACCGAGCCACATAATGAGATATTAAGATAGGTGGTCAAAGAGGTAGGTTTTAAGGAGCACCTTATAGGAGAGGTAGACATGGGGAATTCCAGAGCTTTGGGCCTAGGCTGTTGAAGACACAGCCGCCAATGGCGAAGTGATTAAAATCAGGCATGTGCAAGAGACCAGAGGGGCAGAGAAATGCAGGAAGGAAAGGTAAGGATAGTAGTGTTCAGAGAAACTTGTTATCAAACTGATTTGATGCTCTCGCTTCCTTTGAGGAAAATTAAGGATCTGGGCAGGGCCGTCAAATATCAAGGCCACCTACAAGCGAGGCGGCTGGGGTGGGGGGGGGGTGGAGAGAGAGATCAGCAACACAGCTAGAAATGCAGTAATGACAGGGGATTCAATAGGTAGAAGGGCTGAGACAATCTTTTGCAGTCCCAATTGCTTGGTTACCTCCCAGGTGCTAGGGTAAAAGACATACCCCATAGACTGGAAAAGATTGTGCAAGGGGAAGGAGAGAATTCAGTTATTGTGGTCCATGTGGGAGCCAGTAATGTAGTTACGGAAAGGTTTGAAGTCCTGCAAGATGAATTTAGAATACATCTTAGAATCCAGAGGTGATGAGAGGGGAAACTGCTGAGGCTCTAGAATTTATATTTCAGGGATTTATTGAGTGTGGTTGTGTCCTGGAAGACTGGAAAGTTGCCAGTGTAGTACCCATTTTTAAAATGGGAGACAGAGCTCATCCAGGTCATTACAGGCCAGTTGGCACAATATCTGTACTAGGGAAAATTTTTAAGAGTCTTGAGTTAAGGATGAAATTACCGTGTATCTAGATAAAAAGAATAGTTAAAATAGGTACCAAAATAGGAGATATAGTTAATTCGTTAGAAAACCAAATAAAGCTGAATAGGCAAATTAATAAGTTGGGGGATTGAGCTATAAAGTGGCAGAGGGAATTCAATGTCAGTAAATCTGAGGTAGAAAAAAACAATAACTATATTCTGAGTGGAAATAGGTCCAAGTGTTGTGGAAGAGCAGAGGGATTTGGAGGGGTACAGGGTCACAGGGCAGCGAAGCCTCCTCGCCTACCTATAACTTCCACCACCACCTGCCCCCCCAAACTGCTGCGGTAGCGGTGTGGCCCTCAACATCAAATCTCATGTTGGTCTGTCCCCCTACTCCTCCTGTGAGCACCTCACCTTGTCCCACCTGTGAGGTGGGATCTGTATTATCCACAGCAAGTCTCCTATTGACTAAGAACTAACTCCAATCAAGATATTAAAGATGGACAAATTCATCACTGAAGTGGCCATGTCAATTTCCAGAAGCACTGAGTGTCAACAATGTTAATGTGACGGCATCATGCATTTGCCATTTATTGTAACCGGCAGTACAGTATTAGTAACATTAACAAGCTTTGCAGAATCCATGTGCCCATGGTAGTCAGTCACTATCCATTGTAATTGGTTTGTTTTAAAAGATTGAAGATTAAAATATGCACTTTAAGTATTACACAATTATTGCTAAAACTGTTCCATTAAGTGTTGTTTAAGACAAAGTTGACAAATTTAATAATCGAACACAAACTTGAAACTGCACAGATGGGGTTTCACATCAACCCACAAAGCAAACAATATTACCAATATGTACAAATACTGGAAGTACACAACCGGTTACTTTGGAGATATGTACATTAGGGCAGCTGTCAATAATTTCTACCATGCCTGCAAAATTCTGCAGTGTTTCAGGTTGTGGATAACATACATTAACCTTTCAGCAGTAGATAAAATACATTAGGATGTACAAAATCTTTTGAACTATATCACACATTTATAGAAACACATACACTCCCGTGGAGAATGTAACATTGTGGAGAATTTTTTTAAGTGATCAAGTGTTCTTGGTTTTGGAGGAATTACGAGATCAACCACTGAGGGCAAGCAGGAGTGACTAAGCTTTAACCCAATTTGCATCACATTTGCCACTTTTTCAAGGAAGTCAGTGCCCCTTTAACACAATACAGTATATTATTTACAGCCATTTTTTTAATGCATGTAATGTAAACATAGATTACACGTCTACCATCAATATTATCTCTATACAAGTTTGTTTTCTTGTTAAACCTTCAACCGCAAAAGCTGAACTAAAAATAAAAGCAATTCTGGAATACTAACCACAATACAAGTTTTCCATTTCCTGCAGTTTTATGTATAAATTAGGAATCCTAACTTGGAGATTGTGCATTGTATGTTTTGTATTGTATTGAATATTCAAAAGTAGAGCATTCCAAGCCAAGACATAATGTTTCGATTACTATTTAAAACACATATGTCTACCGCACAAAGAAATTAACCTGTGACTGACTCCAGATAACCACAATATTTGGAGAATGGGCGTGTAAACATTTTTAACCTTGATATAACCATATCAGAAAGAAAGGCAGCACAGATCTGCTGCAGGACACAGCTTACTAGAATGTACATGCAGGAAATGCTGTTCCTTTACAAGCAAATGCAACTAAACTGAATGACAAGTCATTGCCAAAACAAGGAACAAGACTTCCTCCCATCTATTCCCTGGATGACAAAGCACTCATATCAGGAGTCAACAGCGCTGATGCCAAACGATAGAGACTAAAGACCAATTTCCCCACTGGAGAGAGAATTATATCTTTAATACGGAAAAAGTCTTGCTTATAGCAAACACTTCTTTGTCTCACTCTTGCAACTCACCGTGAGCAGTGTAACGAGACATCTGCTTGTTTAATCCAACATTTTGACTCTTCTGATTACACCAAAGAAACTGTAGTGCTCTGATGTCAGTACTGTGTTTTATCAATATCCTAACTTTTCTACTATATTTATCAGGAGAATGCTCATCTGATAGTCTCTGTTAAGAAAGGTAAAAGTATGCATGTGAGCATTCTATGACCTAAGTTATGGAGGTTGTAATTAATTCAAATTATCCACCACCTTGATACTTCTGCCCTATCCACAATTGCAGCATGGGAGCTCCACATAGTGATCTTGCTGCTCATCTTACCCATCTCTGGAACCCTTGCTCTTGAGCACTCGGATGAATCAACTGTCATTGACTTGGACATCTTCAAAGACTTTGATAAGAGGGGGAGGTGGACTCTGCACTTCTACAAATGCTCAAATTAATCACAAAGAGGCTTCATCAATCCCCAGGTTGTGGCCACAGCACATTCAAGGGTCTAACTGAGGGTAGGTCCATAATAGAGCAGTCTACTGGCATCACAAATCTCAATCTTAGGAGGATATTCAGTAGAGCATCAATCCAGATAGACCCAATTGAAACAATCATGAAAGATATGACTTATTTGCCCAGAATGCCACATTCTAATATACAGTTAGGGAGTTTAGGGCAATTCCTTGGAGTGGCATTTCATATTTTTGTAGATTATGTGATGTGGGCCACCTCAAAGGTTTCTCAGTCTCAACCTCGAACACTCCATGCAGATCATCTCCGAAGGCTTCAATGGATACAGATACACTAATATTAGACAAATACAGTCTAATCCTGTTAATTCAAAGTCACTTAATTTGAATTATTGGATAATTCAATACTCTTTAGTGCAAACGATATCTGTTAATGAACAAGAGTAGTCTATGTGGAGTTAAGTTTGTGATTAAACAAAGGAAACAGTACACCAGTCTTGACTGGGTTCCTGAATGTAATGCTCCCATTTAGGATCCAATAAAAGATCATGAACAACACAAACCTGCTGATACAGCTTTAGGAAATCTTGTCTATTGTGACAGAAGACAGGATTCTTTTCCTTCCTTATTTTTATCCTTCGTCACATCTTTCAAAGTTCTTCACATACAATTAATGATTTGAAGTGCAACGATTTAGAAAGGCAAATGCAGCAGCCCTTTTGTGCACAGCCAGGTAGGAATATTGGGTTGGCCAACACATGGAGCTCCCTGCTGGGATCTTTTATGTTCCCTTGATCCAGTCAAGTACAACCATGGTAGAGTGCTGCACCATATGGCAATTACCCACTATACTATCAGGAGCACTGAACAGCTGTTATTAATGCAAGAATCACACAACAACCACCGCAAGCAGCTAACAGAATATATAAAATTTACATTTTAAATGCAATAAAACCCAATGTTTCTTGATTAAGGTTTCTAAATAAATTCTGCATTCAAAGATCCAAATCAACTCAGATTGTGATTTTTTTTTTAAAAACACTGCATCATACCATAATATAGAAGGGCTCCTGCACTCCATGAAGGCATTCCAAACTAACCTCTGTGGAAACAACTTGGAAACCATCAGCAGGAATCTGCAAAATGAACTCCACCAAAATAGGAAGTTTTCAATTTTTTGGACACGAGTTGTGTTTTGTGAACTATTTCTGAAAGTAGTTCATATTCTGACAAGTCTGCATTACCAACGGATCCCACGTGAATACCTTTGACTCAAGTTCATATTTTAACAATTTGTCACACTGTGCAAACTATTTTTATTCTAACTGGACAATTTATAGTCTTCCTTTCCAGACTGCAACCTACAACACAAACAAAAACAGAAAATGCTGGAAATATTCAGCAGGTCCATCAGCATCTGGAAAGAGAAAAGGCAGGTTCACGTTTTGGGTGTGGTATATCTTTATCAGAACAGAAAATTCAAAGCTAAGCAAATATTTTAGTAATGTTTAAAAAGCAGGAAAAAACTTTACACCAAATCATAGAACAAGTTTATGTATTGAATAAGCTGCAAGCTGCTCATCAAAAAAAAACCTGCAGATGCAGATTATGTGAAATATAAACGAAAAATGCTTGAAATACACAGTAGGTCCTCCATTCTGGAGAGAGGGCAGGGAAGAAAAAAAGGCCACACCCAGGTGCTTGTTCTGAGTGGTTCTACACCCAAAACATCAACTTCCCTTGCCTCTCCTACCCACCATGCCCCCTCCCACCAATCCCGTGCAGACAGAGCCACATCCCCAGCATGCCTCTGCAGTAAATGAAATGGAGGAATGTAGCCAAGGTCTGAAGTTACCAAAGTCAGTGTTCATACCAGAGGGCTCCAGAGAGCCTAGGGAAAAGATTAAAGTGGCACAGCACAGGAGTCAGGATCACACATAACGATACATAGCTCAGCAAAGCCGCAGTTTGCATTTGAGATCCGCAATCAAAGAAAGATTTGCATTTATATAGCGATTTTCACGATATCAGGACACCTCAAAGAGCTTTGCAACCAGTGAAGTGTAGTCGCTGTTGTAATGTCGGAAACGTGACAGCCAATTTGTGCACAGCTGCATCCCTCAAACAGCAATGAGAAAAATGACCAGACAACCTGTTTTAGTGATGTTGGTCAAGAGATAAATATTGTCCAGGACACCAGGGAGAACACCCCTGCACTTCTTCAGGATGGGCCTGATGGGGCCTTGGTTTAACGTCTCATCTGAAAGATGGTACGCCTCACAGTGCAGCACTCCCTCGGTACCTCACTAGAATGTCGGCCTATATTACGTGCTCAAGATTCTGGAGTAGGGCTTGAACCCACGACCTTCTGACTCTGAGGAGAGAATGCTAAAACTGAACCACGGCTGACAGCACAGTGAGCAGTAAATACAGTAGATTAGAGGAAGAACACGTAAATTGCTGTCACAATAAAGAATTAGAGCTCTAAGCAATGATGTGGGAAATGGTGAGTGAAAAGGTGTTGCACCTGCTGCAGTTGCACTCCATGAAAAGTGCTAGAATAAGGGGAGCTGAAAGTTGAAGTGATGGAAAAGTGAACAAGAGCATCATGCAGTGATAAGGGAGAAGGGAAGGGAAGATATGCTTGGTGGTCAGATTATATTGTAGATGGCAGAAACAGAAGATAATCTGGGAAATGTGGAGGCTGATGAATGAATGAATGGTGAGGTCGAGGAGGGCTCTGTCATCCTGAGAGATGGGCAGAAGGAAAATGGAGAGACCAACAGCATGGCAATGGAATGCAGTCAAGGGTTCATTCTACCACCAAAGGGAAGCCTCAACTGCGGCCAAAAGGCGACCTGGTGCACAAAGTAGATTCATCAGAATAATGGAGGAGAGTTTTTTCAGGAAACTGGGTCGGAAGAAGCTTAATTCAGGTAGTTGTGGGTGTCTGTGGGCTTGTCATAGAGGTCTGTGGAAAGCCTACTGCTAGAAATATAGCGAGAGAGAAGCTCACAGAGAAGGGATCAAAGACCAACCATAAAATGTAAAGGATGATGGGAATTGGAAGCCTAGTCAATGAAATTATCCAGATCAGTATGAAGGTAGGAAGGAGCAACACAGTCATTAATATAAATGGAAGAAGAGACCAGGGAGAAGCTACAGCACAACTGAAACACAAAGACAGATACAACTGGGATCCACAGCAACACTTATTTGAAGGAAGTGAGTAGAGTTAAAAAGTTAAGTTGTTCAAGGTCCAGCCAGCAACAGGGTTGGGCCGCTGCTCAAGGAAGCAACTGTTCATCCAATTCACTATTTTGAGGGAAGCAGGAAGACAAAGAGGCCAAAGAAATAGATGGGGAAATGGTACCTTCAGCATAGTACTTGTACACTTAAGACTGTGTTTAGTTCTTACTGATTTCCCCTAATAGTTTTGAGACTTGTTTGCTTTCTCAATTTCCTCAACTTGCCTTCCACCAGTGCCCCAGTTATGATCAGCTAGCTCAGCATGGGTCAGGGATCAAACCCAGAACCTTCTTAATCTGTGTGGCTTAGGACCAAACCAGCTGGTGAATGTATAGGCTAAACCACTGGGGAGCCTGAAAATGTCCAGACACTTTCATTCCTAAACAAGAATTACTACTTTGTGCAACATTGCAAAATCTTGCTACTTTTGCAAGCCTAATCAGATTTGGTTCTGTGTCTTTTACTGTACAAGGAGGTGTCTTGTGTGGTCTCTCTTGCCTCCTCTTCAATATACACAAATGTAAGTCGTAAGAGAAACTAGCATCTCACTACATGATGTCCAACTGCCAAATTTCATATTCCCTATGGAATTCATGTTTTGTCCACGGTTTCTCCATCTCCGTTTCATCACCCAGTGTGACATTGAGCAATACTATCGAGAAAGACCCAGGTTCAATCTAACGGGTCTCTGCTGAGTTCACCGGTTTTAGGCAGGTCGATGTTAGTCACCCCAGGACAAGGGTGGGTAAAAAAAAAATCAGCCAATGACCCCAGCTGAAGTATATATGCATGTCAGCCAACAGGAGAAAAAGAGCAGAGCCCATGGATACATAATTTCTTTATCCAGTTAAGTGGTGTAGCAAATATGTTCAAATGATCAGGTTTAGTACACATGCAGGGGGCCCAGATGCCAGGCATGCACACTGGAAATAAACAAAATTGAGTAATATTACTAAGAGAAGGAGTATAACTGGAGGACTAGATATCCATCCGTGGAACAGTAAGTAAACATATGGCTACTTAAAACAGATTGGATATACCCCTCGTGTATATACACTGATTACAATTTTTTCCTGTCACAAATTACCTTACAAAAAGTTCACGTAAATGTATTGACACAAAAATACATTCATATTTACCTGAAAACTCCCAATTATGACTTCCTAGTTCTCTCTGGTCAGTGCAATCCCCATTTCTAGACGGGGTTGGGAAGGGGAGGTGCTGCAGGACAATTCTGAGAATTGTAGAACAGTTTATGTTCCCTTGACATCAATTTATCAACCAGTGAAAACAATTTTTCACTATTTGCCCTAAGAGAGGGGGCAAATTTTATAATTTTGGAAAACCTCTATTTAAATTTCTCCTTTCATCTTCCCTATCCCAGTGAGAAAAGACCCAATTTTTCCAAAGTGTTTTTATTTTTCATTTTTAGCACTTGGGAATCTTTTCCACATCCTTTCCATGGCTCTGATATCCTTCCTATAGTGGGATGCTCAGAACTACACACAATGCTCCAGCTGTAGTCTATGTCTTCTACAAATTCAACAACACTTCCTTGCTTTTATATTCAATGCCTTATGTTCAAAACTTGGAAATTCAGTTGTCTTTTTTCTACCCATAGACTGCAGAAGTAACTGCATGCCTGCACTTAAGAATCTTCCCATTTAGGATGAACTTCCTTTCACTCCCCCCTCCACCACAAAATGTACTGTTTCACATTTCCCTTCATTGAACTTCATCTGATACTTATCTTACCACCCTGAGATTTTCTTCAGTTTGCCATGCCCAACAATTCAGTATTGGCATTCTTTTGTGCCAATGTCAAATCATTTATATAAAATGGAAAATGAAAATAAGTCCTAGCACATCCGTGGGGCACACTACTTCCCACAGCCCATCAATCTGAAAAACATCCTTTTATCCCTATACTTTGCTTACTATGCTGATCAATCCTCTACTCATGAGACTACATTCCTTTTATCGCCATGTTCCTCAACTTTCCTAACAGTGTCCGCCTTGGCTCAGTACCAGAGTCAGAAGTTGTGGATTCAAGCCCCACTCCAGAGACTTGAGCACATAACTTCAGTGCAATACTGAGGAAGTGCTGCACTGCCAGAGGTGCTGTTTTGCGAATGAGACACTAAATTGTCTGCCCTCTCAGGGGGACATACAATATCCCATAGCACCGTTCGAAGGAGGGCAGAAGTGTGGTTTTTAAAAAACATTAAAGTGGAAACCTTTTTCCAACTTTTTAAAATGGTAATAATGGTTCCAAAAAAAAATCATTTCATATAGCACCTTTAACATAGTAAAACGCCCCAAAGCGCTTCACAGGAGCATTATCAAACAGAATTTGACACCAAGCCACATAAGGAGATATTAGGACAGGTGACCAAAAGCTTGGCCAAAAAGGCAGGTCTTAAGGAGCAGTGAGAGGTGGAGGGGTTTAGGGTGGGAATTCTAAAGCTTAGGACCTCGGCAGCTGAAAACATGGCCGCCAATGGTGGAGCGATTAAAATCAGTGATGCGCAAGAGGCGAGAATTGGAGAAGAGATCTCAGAGGGTTGTAGGTCACAGAGGTAGGGAGGGGTGAGGCCATGGGTGGAGGGGGGGGGGGGGGGGGTGTTTTGAAAACAAGGATAAGAATTTTAAAATCGTGGCGTTACCAGACCGGGAGCAAATGTAAGTCAACAAGCACAATGGTGATGGGGGAAACAGGACTTCGTGCAAGTTAGGATAGAGCCAGCAGAGTTTTGGATGAGTTCAAGTTTATGGAGGATTGAAGATGGGAGGCCGGCCAGGAGAGCATTGGAATAGTCAAGTCTAGAGGTGGCAAAGGCATGGACGAGGGTTTCAGCAGATGAGCTGAAGCATGGGTAGAGATGGGCGATGTTTTGGTGTTGGAAGTAGGCGGTCATGGTGATAGAGTGGAAATGTGGTTGGAAGCTCACCTCAGGGTCAAATAGGACGCCAAGGTTGCAAATGGTCTGGTTCAACCGCAGTCAGTGGCCAGGGAGAGGGATGGAGCCGGTGGCTAGGGAACAGAGTTTGTAGCGGGGACTGAAGACAATGGCTTTGCTCTTCCCAATATTTAGTTGGAGGAAATGTCTGCTCATCCAGTACTTGATGTCAGGCAAGCAGTGGGACAAATCAGAGACAGTGGAGAGTCAAGGGAGGTAGAGTTGGGTGTGGTTAACGTACAAGTGGAATCTGACACTGTGTTTTTGGATGATGTCGCTGAAGGGCAGCATGTAGATGAGAAATAGGAGGGGGCCAATGATAGATTCTTGGGGCACTCGAGGTAACGTTGCGTGATCTGGTTGAAAAGCCATTGTAGGTGATTCTCTGACTACGACTGGATAAATAAGAACGGAACCAGGAAACAGCAGACCCACCCAGCTGAACAACGGAGGAGGGGCGATGAAGGAGGATGGTGTAGTCAACCACGTCAAAGGCTGCAGACAGGTCAAGAAAGATGAGGAGGGGTAGTTTACCACGGTCACAGTCACATTGGATGACATGACTTTGGTAAGGGCCGTTTCAATATTGTGGGAGGGGCGGAAGCTTGATTGGGGCGATTCAAACGTGGAGTTGCGGGAAAGATGGACACGGATTTGGGAGGCTACAACACGTGAGGATTTTGGAAAGGAAAGGGAGGTTGGAAATGGGGAAGTAGTTTGCAAGAACAGAGGGGGTCAAGGTTGGGTCTATTGAGGAGAGAGGTGACTGTCGGCTGATTTGAAGGGGAGGGGGATATTACCTGAAGAAAGGGAACAGTTAACAATATCAACTAACATGGGGGCCAGGAAGGGAAGTTGGGTGGTTAGCAGCTTGGTGAGACTAGGGTCAAGAGAGCAGGTGGTGGGTCTCATGGATAAGATGAGCTCGGAGAGGGCATAAGGGGAGATAGGAGAGAAACTAGAGAAAGATACGAATGCAGGGCTAGGGGAAGTTTGGCTTGGTGGGCTAGAAGGGAGGGAAAGGCAGAGGCAACTGAAAGGATGGCCTCAATCTTAGTGACAAAGAAGTCCAGGAGCTCCTCACACTTGTTGGAGTTGAGGGTGGAGGAGGTAGGGAAGAGGGGTAAACTGGTTTGACCTGATCTCTAAGCAAGTTCCAGATCAATTCACTCTTGCATTTGAACATCCAAAGTTAACTAAGTACACCCCAAAAGTTGCTAGAACTTTGCTATTTGAATAACTGCCAGCTCAATCCAAAGGAAGCTGCTAGCCATATACACAACGGAACAAATCACCGTTGTTTGTGGTTGAATCACAAGGCTTGGCTCCTCAACTCAAGGTACTCTACAAACCGGCTTTGTATCGAGTGAGGCGGAGGACATAATTCAGAACTTGGCTGGTTTTAAGCTCCTTATATTTTGCAACTAAATTAAAAGACTGCCAAGCTAAAACTAGACAAAAGTGCTCTATTTTCTGTCACATTTAGTTTGTGCAATACAATAAAAATTCATCTTGAGGAATTGATTACTACTTCTCTTCACATTTACTTGCTTTTTGCTCTTTTTAATACAAAAAAAGCAGATTGGACAGTTCAATGCAGCTTGACAACAAAAGTTCAGAGCAAACTGACCAATCAGCCTATCAAACCAACATCATCCAAAGTTCAAGTATTCCTCCCTCCTCCCACCACCTGTTCATCCCTACTTTGAAAAGAACACCAAGCCCCTTCCCCGACATTCCCTAAAAAATATTATGGCAGTGTTAATAGCTCCATAACTTATAATCCCTATTCTGACCCAGCTCCCTTTTAAAAGATGTTAATTGACCTACAAATCAACTACCTTTGCCAGGTCTCTCTTACATATGGTCATTATCTTGTGGAGAAACAGAATTTCTAATCTCTATCGCAGCTCGACAGGTGTGAATTTGTACTTGTATTCTTTAGTCTCATGATCATTGCCCAAGTTAAACAGTTTGATATACTTCAACTACATATCTTTTATCATTTCATTATTTTTAGCCACAACACTGAGCTTTTACAATGCAATTGTTAGAAATGGTTTTATACAACCTCATAAAAATTGATCTTGATGATTTGATGTTCAGTAATCCGTTTCTCTACATATTTCTTTCTGACTTCATTTTGGCTTACTTTTTAATACATCAGCTTAAAGACCCGTGCAGACACTTCACATTTATGGCGGATGGTGCAGAGCTGTAGGACAATAGACAAATTCCAAAACCATAATAATTTACTTTATAAATTTATACTGCAATTATACCATCTGTTGCAGAAAGAACAATTAACATATAATTGTTAGAGCGAAACTAAGCCTATGTGAAAAGGTAAAACCCTTCTAGTGTCAAAGTTGTATCCTAAAAGCAATCTTGAAAACTGCATTGTTAGTTTACTGTCCCTGAAATGAACCTCCAACAGCAACATTTAATTATCCCTTCCTAACAGCATCCCTAACCGAGAAGCCTATTCCCAGGATCCTGTGGCTCCGAGATTGCCCCATAAAAAGAGATAGGTGCATAGAAGTTTACAACATGGAAACAGGCCCTTCGGCCCAACATGTCCATGTCGCCCAGTTTATACCACTAAGCTAGTCCCAATTGCCTGCACTTGGCCCATATCCCTCTATACCCATCTTACCCATGTAACTGTCCAAATGCTTTTTAAAAGACAAAATTGTACCCGCCTCTACTACTGCCTCTGGCAGCTCGTTCCAGACACTCACCACCCTTTGATTGAAAAAATTGCCCCTCTGGACCCTTTTGTATCTCTCCCCTCGCACCTTATATCTATGCCCCCTCATTATAGACTCCCCTACCTTTGGGAAAAGATTTTGACTATCTACCTTATCTATGCCCCTCATTATTTTATAGACTTCTATAAGATCACCCCTAAACCTCCTACTCTCCAGGGAAAAAAGTCTCAGTCGATCCAACCTCTCCCTATAAGTCAAACCATCAAGTCCCGGTAGCATCCTAGTAAATCTTTTCTGTACTCTTTCTAGTTTAATAATATCCTTTCTATAATAGGGTGACCAGAACTGTACACAGTATTCCAAGTGTGGCCTTACTAATGTCTTGTACAACTTCAACAAGACATCCCAACTCCTGGATTCAATGTTCTGACCAATGAAACCAAGCATGCTGAATGCCTTCTTCACCACCCTATCCACCTGTGACTCCACTTTCAAGGAGCTATGAACCTGTACTCCTAGATCTCTTTGTTCTATAACTCTCCCCAACGCCCTACCATTAACGGAGTAGGTCCTGGCCCGATTCGATCTACCAAAATGCATCACCTCACATTTATCTAAATTAAACTCCATCTGCCATTCATCGGCCCACTGGCCCAATTTATCAAGATCCCGTTGATAAATATGGCACAAGAGATTCCTCTCTCCTAACCACCCCCCCACACAATTTTACTTTCCCTGCAAACAAGTACTGCACATACGCTGTCCAGTCAGTAGATGCCAAGCAGAATTAGCCACTCACTTATCAGATAAATGAATCACGGCCAAATACGCAGACTTCTCCTGTGCGCTAGGGCTCCACTGCTCCAACACGCTATACCACCATGCTATCCAACTCAAAAATGCTTCATTAGTTTGTAGACAGATGGGAATCAAATTGCAGAATGGTTTGCAGTTTCAATTTAAGCTTAAAAAAGAAAAGAATTTCCTGTAAATGGTTACGCCACACACTTCCTGTTCTGGGAACCACATTCGAGAAGCTTCTGTGCACACAAAATGGATTTTACACAGTACAAATAATTAGCATTTAATCATGCCGCAGCAATAGCTGGCTAGAAAAGAACAGCGCCCTTAAGGACTATCATAGTTGCCTATATCATATTGATACCATCATAAATAGCTGTGGGCAGAGTCAGATTGCCTCACAAAACATTTCTATATGGATAAGAGTAAGTTTAGTTGCACTGTGCAGCCACACACACATGCACATTTCAAGGATTACTTGTAAACTTACAAATTTCCACTGGTTAATACTTGCTCATGACAGTGGATACCATCAACTTGAGTGACATTTGTTCTGTTGCTGATGAGAATTAATTGAAAACTTTAACTAATGTCTCCACAGCATGGATCACGCCAAGTGTTATTCCATAACAAAGCTTGCACGGTAGAGTTGTTCCAGTCAACTAGTCCAGCCAATTATGGAAGTTATATAAGTAAGTAGTCAATGGTTGGCATCGCCTCACCACCATCACGGAAGCTTAATCATCACAAAGACTGCTACAGTTCATGGCCCACCATTTTCTGAGGGCAACTAGAGAGGGGCAATAAAAGCAGTCTTGCCAACTTAGTCCACATCCAGTGAACAAGTGAAAAAACCTTGTGATGCACAAATCTAAAACATTAGAGGAAGATTCCTAAGCAAGTACTGCAGCTTTGCCACCTCACCCAGCCCCCTACACACCAGAGAACACCTTTTCCGGGAGAGAGGGCATTCCTACTTTAACTAGTATAAATGCATCCCATGAAGATCCAACTGGATGAGGCAGAGTCATTTCCTTGCTAACAAGTGGAAGGTCAGCTGTCTCCCTTATCCTGGCACACAAATATAAATGCAAAGCTCAGCACCAGTCAAGACTCGAGTCCAGGCAACAGTCTACAATTATTTTCTACCATGCTAATGGGAATATGTTACAGGAAGAGTTTCTCAATGTTCCCTTGTATGGTGTTGAAAAACTTAAAAAATCTCTTAATTTGAGTCTTCCAGTCAGCATTCATATATTTAAAAAATAATTCTGATGAACTTCAGTATCATTTGCTATTGGAGAGGTAGCAATTTTTCCAGAGGCCTTAAAAAGACCATTGCATATGGGAATTGAATTAATATACAAAGGATAGAATCTCAGAAAAAACAGTTAATGCTATGTTAACTCCTTTATAAAAAGGCACTGAAGCCCATTAAACTGCTGTACAAAACAGTCATGTGCCCTCCTGTAAATGTCAATATTTACCACTACCATATCAGCAAAAACCAGGGTACAATTTCTCATCTAAAAAATTTTTTAAATGATTATACCTTTATCGTTAATTGTGACATTTCTGCTAATTTTCCCATTTCAATTTGGAGTGTTTGGTTTCTTGAAATAAAATAATTTTAAAAAGCTATCTACCCAAGGACAAGATAGAAGGTTACAAGAATAAGCATCGACATAGAATTGTGCCCACAAAAACATCACCTTTAGGATACAAATATCTGATGCCAGAAATTTCCTCTGAGCTGCTCCCACTCCACCACCGTAACTTCACTGGAATTCCTAGCATTAAAATTTTGCTACATTACCTCAGGCCCAGAGAAAAATTGCAGAACATAATCTTCTAATTTTGATTATTCACCTCCTTCAGGAAGTTACTCAATGGTACAAAGTGAACATGGCTGAAGAAATGGGCCGGATAACTTTCTTGTTTCATATTTCCCATGATATGGTCACTGAAGCAAGCCCAGGTCATTGGCTTTGTCTACTGATGTTAGCTTAGTTAACTTTTCCATGCTTCTTTTAAGGCCTCTCTATGTTAGACACCTTCCTCAACTGATGAAACATACCAGAAACCTGATCCTAAGCCTCCCCCAAAACTACACCATAAATTGGTTCCAAGTATAAGAATGACAACTACCCTCAAAATGATACAAGGACAGGACATGGCTCATGTGTGGTACTCCCATCAAATGATCCATCAACATTCGCTGGCTAGGTTCAGATAAAAAATGGTCACTAGGGCAATACACAGTTCTCTTGGTGACTCAATGACCCAAGGAAAATTAGGAGAAATGCTTTTACACAATGCAGAAAGTTGTTAGGGCACGGAATGCTCTATTAGAAACAGTGGAGAAAGCAGAATCCAAAAGATTTTAAACAGGGAGTGAATAAATACTTGAAAAAGAAAAAAGAAACGGGTATGGTAAAAGTGTACTAGAATGGGAATAAGTGGACTGCGCAAGTTACAGTAATTAATTCTGAATAATTATATACAAAATGGAATAGAAAAGCTTGTATAAGATAATGACTAAGAAATCATTGTGTTCTTTAAATTTCATGATATAAATTATATCTGTTGATATTAAAATGTAAGTATTTTAAATTTAAATATATAAATTTGGTCTCAACAATTTTTCTAATACATAAAATGCAAATAATACATTTCTTAACTTAATTGGTACCAACAGTTTGCAGTGCCAGTTCACTGGTCACTGTTTGCACCAGATTTTTTTTGGGGGGAGGGGGGGTGGATAAAAAAAGAATCAAATAATTCTACTCTGGTATGTACGGTTATGCATTTGTTAAATAAATCTTTTTTATTTTAGAAAAAGCTTAATCTTTTCTATTCCAACTCATTTACATGGCAGCCTATTCCACTATGCATATAATCAGCAATTGTCTATTGAACAGTTTTCCAATCCACCCCCCCTCCCCCCAAATTGCTGTAAGACTTAGTCATTTGTTGAGTCATACTGTAAACTTTTCTAGGCAATCATAGTTATAAAATAAGTTTTCCAAATGAATTGCTTTGTATTATAATACTTATTGGATGGGTGTTGGGAATATTTTCAATGCCAAGGAAAATAGCAGCTCGAAAGAAAATTAATATTTTACTGTAGTTAATCACCCAACCAGCATTATGTACCCATTACTAGGTATGTATTTAAAAATACACTATACAACAGACCATAGCCGTTTCAGGTTTTTATCCCCTACTTGTGCAAGCCTACTGACTTAAGTTGCAAGCACTTGATAGTCAATACTCCTGAAAGAATTCATGCAAAGGAAGGCACCTCCGCTGGTGGTTTACATTATTTATGTTGTGTCAAATCAGTTACACACTTACTCATCTAAAGTTTACAAAGCAAAGTACTAGTATCCATGAGAATCAAAATTCAAGCGCAACTCACTATTTGCTGCATACCTGTTTTTGTACTGAGTTTAAAACGCCATTGGTGAAACATTGTGTACTGGGGCTGAGGGTGGAAATAATCGAAAAGGTAAGTCCATGAAAAATGCAAACATCTATGGTAAGAGTTATGTTGAGCAATAACACGCCTACATCCTATACTTTAAAGGACTGGAGATTTTCAATGTTTGTGGCAATTCTCAAAGCCATGTAGTGCGAAAATAAGTAGCAGGCGTAGAGAAAAATCGGAACTTAATGCTTCTGCTTTCTATATGCGTTGATCTTCAACATTTTAAATCTTGCATATGGTAGCAAGTCTACAGTTAACAGGGTGGGTATGAGAAAGGTTTTAATGAAAAACGGACATTTGGTTCCTCACTTCATCTTTTTAAAAATAATTCTTGTGCCTGCTCTCAGACACACATGATCAATTTTATCAGCCAGCAGGCTGACCAAATAACTCTACGTCAATCCATGCCAGTCTGAGCCCGAGAACGTAAAACATAGAGAGGTCACTTGCTTAAAGACCATGGGGTGCATTTTCCTCCGTTCACTATTAGTGAAAAAGTTGACAATACAAAATAAGTTTGACACCTACAGGAAATGCACACAATATGCAAGAACTTAAATATGTAGAAATTGTTTTCTCTTTTTCTCCTTCTTTCCCCAAAAGTGTAATTTTAAACAATTTAAAAAACCCCTAAAACTGAAATTAATTGTGGCAAAGGTACTTAGTGAACATATTCACACGTGTCTCTTCACTGCTCCAAAAAAAGAAAAACAGAGCAATCAGGCATACCAAGTACTACAAAATATTTGTTGCTGAAACAACAGCAGTATCAAGTATGAAAAATGACAGGCTATACTTTAACTAAGTATAGTTATATGAAATTAGTAAAAGAAATGAGGCAGAGTTGTCAATACAAGTTTAAACAAAATCAGCATTGCATTGCTGTAGGCTACTATTTAAACATAACACACTGAGAAGCAGGGCCATTTTTATCAGGCAACATTCTTTTGATTCCAAGTAAACAAGATTATAGCATAGAATGGAATGTGAATCATTTGAATTAGGACGAGCTAGCAGCCACTTAATAAACAGGATTCTGGTGGTGCAGAAAATGGAAATTACCTACTATTTCAATAACAAATCATTATTTACTATTAGAATATATGCTTAACTTCACAATCTTAAATGGTTTAAAAACTTTACATTCACCTTCCTCTCCAAATGATTTGACTACAGTTAAACATCCCCCATGCTAACTGGGCAAAAAAATACTTCCCATAATACTGCACAGTCTTGAGGGAGCATGCAACCATTTATACACCAATGATGTTCCATCATTGTAAAGTACTACTAGTAAAAAGAGGTTTTAAAATATGTCATATATATTGGCAGTCACAGGACTACACTGTAAACAAGAGCCAAAGCACAAACCAAAAATGTGAGAGGTACAGCTGCATGCATGCCAATTGTCAACTGTTTAAGTGGACGACGTTTCAACCCTAGTCAGCACTGGGATTGGCGGTTGGCGGTTGACAGTATGACCCAATCCACTCCATTAGGGGTAGAACTAGTGCCTTTGGTTGGTGGGAAGCCTGTTAGACCTTGCTTTCTTCCACTTTTTGTAAACAAACTCAAGGCAGGAAAGTTTTAAAGTGAACTAATTTCTGGCATTCACAGTTATAAATAAGTTTTAGTTTTTCTTCCCAAAGTAGTTATATATAACAAGTAAGCTGCTGTTCATTATCCTCAAACCTTGCTGTTGCTTTACGTGAAAGTTTATTTTCAAGATGAGCTGCAGCTGCTTTTTCTGAAATAAGGAGCATGCTCCCTGACTCGAATGTATTAACTGGGTTTATTCACTGCAATTACAGAATTGCCAGGGCTTGGAAATAAGACAGGAAATGGGGTTGAGGAGAGAATGAATTTTACTTAATTGAAAAAGAGATTCCCATATTTAGGCGTTTATTACAGGTACGACTGTGATGCAGACCAGTTTGTGGGGGGAGCTGCAGTGCCCAGTTATGTTCACTAGCTCTAATAGTGGTTTTCAGTTTGTTTACTTGCTCACAGTATTAGTCCTCTTGAAACCTGGGAAAGTCTGTACCATCTTTTAAGAGAGGAAACATCCATTGGAGAAATGTGAGGAGCAATATTAATAATGAAGAATAATAGATTGCAACCCTCATGCTGGGGGCAGTCGGGTCCACCAGAGAGCATAAATTTCAGCTCCCCATGCTACATATATTGTGTTACATTCTTCTATGTTAAGAGGCATTAACTTGTTTATTTTTTTCAAAAGATTAACACCTCTACTAAAATAGTGCACATTTAAATATGTGTCATTTAAATGTCATTTAAACACTAATTGTTCATCTGGAGTTATTGCCAACAGGTTTAAAAACTAACATTTTGAAACATACAGTAGATTGATCAAGAAGAGCAAGTAGCATGTTTGGGTGTGATCCTTCATCAGAACTTGGTTGTAAAGTTTTGTTTTGATGATACTGACTCACCCCCGAAGCTACTGAGAATAAAAATTTCAACCAATTAGATAACCATACCCTCAATAAAAGGCAATCTCCACCTCTGCATTGCCATGGAATCCAGTATAGGGACAGAGGTGATAGAGAGTTCTATCTTGTGAATCTTAAATACACTGCAGGTTGGTATTATTGTAGGTACATATTGTAAATGGTGTCATATAGAACTTAAAAGGGCCTAGATTCCCAATGAAAGAAACTCAACCTTGTAAAGTTCTATTGAAGCCCATACAACTGCTTTCATTTTCACATTTAAAATGTCTAATCCTTTCAGGATTTTTTTTTTTTGAGGTCACAGAATAGTAGGCCACCAAAATACCAGAAAAGCGACAAAATTCATCTGGTGGAGGAGGGTCGTAGTCTCAATTTATATTCTTGGGGAGGGTAGAATCTATGTGCCTTCAGCATTCTCAACCTTTTTTGCTAATTTTCAATTTATCTACTGCTGCAAGCTGTAGGTTTAGGTTTTCTCCTCTGCAATAAAAGCAATGGGATAGTTGTGGGTTTAGGGAGCAGGGGAAAAGCAGTCTAAGGGTTTGTGAGCAGAGAGGTTGTCCTTAGATCTGAGGATGCAGGAAGGGGGGAATGAAGCCTGGGGAGGGGGATCCTTCATGTCCAGGGAGCCTAGACACCCAGACTTCCCTCCCCAATAATTCACTAGGCCCTCATGATTTACCTGCATATATGGAGGGAGATTACTAACAAAATAGCAAAAATACAAATTATGATTTTGCAATGTTCTTTGGAAACAGGAACTGTACAAAGGGTGACAAATGTTACACCCCTCTTCAAAAAGAGTTAATCAAGGATGATCAATGCATGCAAAGCCAGATCGTGTCTGACTATTTAAATTCTTCAAAGTTACATTAAGAGTATATGATCAAACAAAGTAATAATGCAATCTTTTTGGACTTTCAAAAAACATTTAAAAAGGTGCCACGAAAGACACTTCTTTCAAAAATTAAGACCCATGATGTTAGAAAGGCAAAGTAGCAAAATATTTAGAAGGATGGCTAAAGGGCAGGAAGCAGAATATTAACATATGGTCACGGTCAGATTGACAAGTAGCTAATAGCATGTGCCAGAGATACATGTTGGAACCTCTCGATTGTGCGGGTGAGGGTGGGAGCAAAGGGAAAATATCAATTTGTCGGTAATATCAAATTAGGCCCATGGCAAAGCGACTGAGAATGCAGCACTTGCAAGTTATGGGAATGAGCAGATATTTGGCAAATGCAGTTCAATGTAAGCGAATGTGAACTAGATCTAGATCTAGATCTAGATATATATATATATATATATATAAAAAAATTTAAAAATGAACTACTTTGCACTTACTTACATGGAACTGCATTTGCATATCAATACAAATGCTAAGAGATGACAATGAATCTCATTATACTGCAGTTGGGAACACAGTATGCAGTTTTGAGGACTCCATTACAGAAAGCATATTGGAGTCATAGAAAATGGTAGATTCACTATGTCATCTCAGCATGCACTCAATCCTGTCAAAGAAAAAAATGTATTTACTGGAGCAAAATAGATTCAAGTAGAGGGATCTAATAGAAGTATTCAAAATTATGCAATGGTTTGAGGGGATAAATGCTGGTCGGTTATTAGGTGAAAATGAACCCAAATGGCTTTCCTCATCTATAAGTATCTTGTGAACCAGTAACAAGACGGCCTGGAATAAGATTGATACCAGCTGGTTAAATTAGGTTAGAAGATACTTTTCCATGATTAAAAGTGCCTAACGAAACGATCAATCATATTTAAAAGATTTTTTAAAAATTCATTCATGGGATGTGGGCATCGCTGGCAAGGCCAGCATTTATTGCCCATCCATAATTGCCCCCGAGAAGGTGGTGGTGAGCCACCTTCTTGAACTGCTGCAGTCCGTGTGGTGAAGGTTCTCCCACAGCGCTGTTAGGTAGGGAGTTCCAGGATTTTGACCCAGCGACGATGAAGGAACGGCGATATATTTCCAAGTCAAGATGGTGAAAAACGTGGAGGGGAACGTGCAGGTGGTGTTGTTCTCATGTGCCTGCTGCCCTTGTCCTTCTAGGTGGTAGAGGTCGCAAGTTTGGGAGGTGCTGTTGAAGAAGCCTTGGCGAGTTGCTGCAGTGCATCCTGTAGGTGGTACACATGGTACACTGCAGCCATGGTGTGCCAGTGAAGGGAGTGAATGTTTAGGGTGGTGATGGGGTGCCAATCAAGCACGCTGCTTTGTCTTGGATGGTGCCGGGCTTCTTGAGCGTTGTTGGAGCTGCACTCATCCAGGCAAGTGGAGGGTATTCCATCACACTCCTGACTTGTGCCTTGTAGATGGTGGAAAGGCTTTGAGGAGTCAGGAGGTGAGTCATTCGCCGCAGAATTCCCAGCCTCTGACCTGCTCTTGTACCCACAGTATGTGTGTGGCTCGTCCAGTTAAGTTTCTGGTCAATGGTGACCCCCAGGATGTTGATGGTGGGGGATTAGACGATGGTAATGCCGTTGGATGTCAAGGGGAGGTGGTTAGACTCTCTCTTGTTGGAGATGGGCATTGCCTGGCACTTGTCTGGCGTGAATGTTATTTGCCACTTATCAGCCCAAGTCTGGATGTTGTCCACGTCTTGCTGCATACGGGCTCGGACTGCTTCATTATTTGAGGGGTTGCGAATGGAACTGAACACTGTGCAATCATCAACAAACATCCCCATTTCTGACCTTATGATGGAGGGAAGGTCATTGATGAAGCAGCTGAAGATGGTTAGGCCTAGAACACTGCCCTGCGGAACTTCTGCAGCAATGTCCTGGGGCTGAGATGATTGGCTTCCAACAGCCACTATTTAGATGAACAGTTAGAGAAAAATATTGAGAAGGGTACAGAGCAGGGAAATGATATAACAGTAAATAGCTCCAATGTGGAGCAAGCAGAGTTACATAGAATTAAATAGAATGTACAGCACAGAAGCAGGCCATTCAGCCCAACTGGTCCATGCTGGTGTTTATGCTCCACATGAGCCTCCTCCCACCCCTCTTCATCTAACCCTATCAACTTAACCTTCTATACCTTTCTTCCTCGTGTGTTTATCTAGTTTCTCCTTAAATGCATCTATGCTATTCAACTCAACTACTCCTTGTAGTAGCAAGTTCCACATTCTAACATTCTCTGGGTAAAGACATTTCTCAATTCCCTATTGGATTTATTAATGACTGTCTTATATTTATGGCCCGTAGTTTTGGTCTGCCTCACAAATGGAAACATCCTCTCTACATCTACCCTACCATACCATACCCTTTCATAATCTTAAAGACCTCTTCTAGGTCACCCCTCAGTCTTCTCTTTTCTAGAGAAAAGAGCCCCAGCGTGTTCAATCTTGCGCTGGTATCGTCCTTGTAAATCTTTTTTGCACCTTCTCCAGTGCCTCTATCTTTTTAACAATATAGAAACCAGAACTGTTCATAGAACTCCAAGTGTGGTCTAACTAAGGGTCTATATAAGTTTAATAACTTCTCATCCTTTCAATTCTATCCCTCTAGAAATGAACCCCAATGCTTAGTTTGCTTTATTTCATGGCCTTACATGTGTCGCTACTTTTAGTGATTTGTGTATCTGTATCCCTAGATCCCTTTGCTCCTCTACCCTATTTAAGACTCATTTTCCAAGGAGTATGCGACCTTCATATTCTTCCTGCCAAAATGCACCACCTCACACTTATCGATATTGAAATTAATTTGCCAATTACAACCCATTCTGCAAGTTTATTGTCTTCTTGTACAGGCACGAGGGGCCAAATGGTCTTTGTACTGAAATTTCCATGATAGTATTCCCAGTAAGTTTGTACAGCTGGTAGAATTTTCCCAGCTGTGATCCATTTTGTTTGATTTAAAAAGCTGAACAGTAAAACAACTGCCTCAAAAATTAACATTGGTGGCTGAATTAGTTGCTACATTGTTCCTTACACAGTTAACAACCAGTTGCTGATGGGTATGTGCTTTGTTCTATCATGCCAGCACAGAAATGCATCTCTCCCTCTGTACAGTGCAATTATTTCTGCAGTTTACATAAACTTCAACAGCAAAATAGGAACAGGAAATTCTTATGACCTTTAACCATTTGCTATATTAACCAGCTCTGCATTCCACTGGATCAGATTCTTTAAAAATGCCAACATTCACAGATGCACAGAAAAAAAGGGATGGGGGCAGGGAAGTCATGTTAAAGCAGTTAAGTGTTAAGAAAATGTGGAAATTTTGTATTATTGAAACTTAGCCACCAGATACAGAAATATATTACATTACTTGTACCAGTAATGTTCCAACACTTTACATCACAAAATGGTAGGACATGGGTGTGCACCAATTTCTCAACATAGAGTTCCCAATCGCAGTCTATTTGGAAAGTGGGGGGGCAGCGGGTGATCATTTTGCAAGCAAAACACAAAACAAAAATGCCTTATGCAAGTCAGGAGAAACAGATCACAATTAGTACAATACCAAAACCAATCTGTAGAGTGTCACAAGGTCAACTGCTCTAGTGTAATTTTGTCCTTTTGCAGAAAATATTGTTCTGCACAAATACCTTGGTCCCATCATTGTAGAATGTCACACAGAACGTGACTTTAAAAGAGTACAGGGAAATAGTTAATTACTTCACATTAAGTATTCAAAAACTGTAGATCCAGACATGCTTCACCTAATTTCCAATTAAAATCTCAATGGTTTAGGAGATTTCCTTTCACTCCTTTAAATATACACACTTGTCAAAGCTTTTTTCCCCCCACTTTCTCTCACTGCACCATTCAGCAGCCAGGTAACGGTCTTCAATACCTAACTAGTGGAAACAGTGTTGAGTGGAACTTGCAATTAGGTGGGAGCCTCTGGAACCCACGAGTGTCCAGGACAACACAGGTGTAGTGGCCGCAGGTGGATTTACTCAAGCTCAGTTACTGAGCTTGTTCAAGACAATCTGCATCATAGGGAAGGAGAAAGGGGTCCTCAAGAAAGAAACAACAAATTTGCATTTATATAGCACCTTTCTTGACCTCAGGACATCCCAAAGCGCTTCACAGCCAATGAAGTACTTTTCAAGTTAGTTACTATTGTAACTTAAAAAATGCTGCAGGCAATTTGTGCACAGCAAGGTCCCACAAACAGCAATGAAATAAGTGACCAGATCATTTGTTTTTAGGTATTGGTTGAGGCCAGGACACTGGGAGAACTCCCCTGTTCCTCTTCGAATAGTGCCATGGGATCTTTTGAGTCCCCCTGAGAAGGCAGATAGGGCCTCAATTTAACTTTTCATTCAAAAGATGGCATCTCAGACAGTGCAGCACTCCCTTAGCACTGCAGTGAAGGACCAGCCGATGCACTTAAATCCCTAGAGTGTACACTGCAAGAGGTGGTCACCCCAGAGCTGGGAGGAATGAAGCAAAGGAAGGGAACAAGTGCTCACTCACCAAAGAGGTGACATGACAGGAGGAGCTGGATAGATGCAATACAAGAAACACCTGGCATCTGAAGTCGGCCAAAAGGTATATAGTGCTGATACCTATGACGCAGACAAGGATGGCAACTGGAAATGGAAATTGCAAGCAACACCATGGCACCGTGGAGCAAGTGGTTACCCTGGGGTAAGTAATAACAGCACTGAGAAAAGGCAAATGTTATAGGGAATTCTATTAGGGTGATGGATACCCTATTCTGCAGCTGCAACCAGAAATGGTCTATTGCCTGCCAGGGTAAGGGTCATAACCAAGTGAACAGAGACCATTCCGGAAAAGGAGGGCGAGCAGCCTTCAGTCATAGTTCACGGAATCAATGGCATAAGGAAGAGCAGAATGGAAGTCATGTAAAAAGGAAATTGAGCAATTACACAATGGGATCGGCTTCACTGAAACCAAACTCTACAATGTCCTCAGATAGAGGCTAAATAGAACAGTGGTGAAGGGGCTAGGCATTCTAAATTATTAAGCTGCAAGGGGGCGTCATGTAGAGACGTGCCTTAGGGTAGATACGGGAGGTTGAGAAGATAGTGAGGAAAAGGGAATGAACAGAAGGGAAAGGGTACTAAGTAGTGTTAACTTGCAAAGGGGGCAGTGTTTATATGCAAGCATGCAAAGCATTAGAAATAAAGTCAGGGAACTAGAGGCACTAATTAAAATTAAGAGATATAAGGTAGCCGCACCAGCAACTGGACTTCAGCTGGATAGAATACAGGAAATTAAATATGCCTCACTCTTAAAAAAAAAAAGAATTTTGGAGAGAGCACAAGCAGGAAAACAAAAGGAGGGATGGCCTTAAGGATACACTTTGTCCTAAAAAAAGGAAATTTATGTTGATGGTGTTCAACATCTGTGTAGGTAGAGTTTATGATATAGGGATGTTATGTTACTCTATTTGTTACCATTTTGGGAGCACATCATAGGCCACTGAATAATGGGAAAGGAATTGAGTATGAGATTTCAAAGTAATTTAGAGGTCTGCAGTGATGCAAGTTGTAATTATGGGGGACTTTAAAAGTAAACGGGAATAAAACAAACATTTCTGGTCAAAGTGGGAAGGAGTTCTTACAAGGCATCCAGGGCAGTTTCCTCGATAAGTTCCCAACCCACCAGGTATATATTTGAATACTGAGGCAATGCTGAGTAATAGATGCCAAATGAAACTGGTCCTAACAGCAACATGAAGCATTTGTAGGTTTAGCAAGGATGGGGAATTTTAAGTAAAGTAGTCAGAAGCATGTCTCCTAGGTGGCTGTCTTCTCCAAGCTTAGTGCACGAAGGCCAATTTACTTTACCCATCGCTGCAATGAACAGCATATACCAGAGACCTTCCTGATCTGTACCTTTATCGACAGAGCCATTTGATGATAAATAGCATTACAGCTTTTCAATGGTAGTTTGGTGATGGCTTGTTAAATCCACAGGGAGCAGCATACATCTATCCACAGGTAACTTTTCGGTAGAAAAGAAAATGACCGTATACGAAGACTGACTAAGGATTTAAATTACACTGGACACTAGCACACTGACACTCAAGATGTTTGTCTAATTTCCCCTATTACTTTCCTGGCAGTTTTAACCCATTTAAAATAAAACGTGTACTAAAATAACAAAGGAATTTCATATGCTAGCACCCCGCAGCAAATTTTCAAGGACTTAAGAATACTAGCAGAACTGAATGAAAACCATCTAGGAATTCCTTGGACTAGATAAAGTTTACTTCACTATCATTTGACCTTCAATTGTCAATAAAATCCGTTTCTTCCTGACAAAAACAGTAATACAAATTAATTTCAAACCATGGAATGTAGATCGGAGAAGTTTTTACAACTGGTTTGGTTTGCTGCTTATCAGCCGCACCTCAGCATGATGCCAAGACTCATTAACAGTGACTGTGTTACTGCATCAAAGGAGCTGCAGTACAACTCAGCAGCCACATATGATGTTTTGACTTATCTATGAATAAGGTGATCCCAATGTTAACCATTTCATTGCTGTGCACTCTGCCAAATTATCATCTGCAGTGAATAAAGTACAGCTCTTTTCTATCATCAATCAGGGCGTGTAATAGAGGACAGATAGTATTCAGTTACAACAATACCACACAAGATTGCAATTATATTTCTTTTTAAAAACATGGAGTTATGTTAGAAGCTAGATGTAGAGAAATGTCATACTGATTTTAAAGGGATGGTCTTTTTAGGCTCATGGTCAAAGGCACTTGCTGGGGAGGAGTAGGAGAATCTTTTTGGATTGCTCTCCAAATCATTTCCACAACTTAAAATAAAAATCTGGTGGTTAAGAACAAATGAAGTAACTAGAAGGAAAGACTGAAAAAAAAATTCTGCATCAAAGTTCGAAGTTTGAAGAAATCAGCCCCTAGCAATTTTCCAAATGGCAGATAGGCATTTATGAGGACAGATGGGGTAGGTACTCAACTATTTATGGCAACATCACATACATTACCTCTTGTGTTCAGTAGCTCTAAACTTTAACAAATTGACAAAATGGTATCAACTGCCAGGCCCTCCCTTCTGCAACTGTTACCATAACAAGTTTAACGTTTCGCAGATCCTGTTGGCTCAGCTTTGAATGTCACATCTTTGGGCAGCTAACTCAAAAAAAGCACCTGTGTGGTGCAAACAATAAAACAATTCACAACACATTTACAAGATCCTCTAGTGTACAGCATCTTGCATAAACCAAACTAGATTTTAAGTGTCTTCTGGCAGCTAAAGCTAACATTAACTCAGTCCACAAGTCCCTGCACTACATGATCCTGAACAATGCAGCAATAGCATGTTGGAATGTGAAAGAACAAATTCTGATTTCATACCTATACTCTAACACAAACACACTGCATACAAAACACAAACACAAAGGCTATTTATTGCATGAATGCAAGAGGTTCAATGTTACAGATAAGACACAGAATGGAACAATTAACTTGTGCCCTATTTAGTGCAGGACATTATACCCAGATCAGAACCAACACATTCCATCTCTAGGCTGTAGGTAGATCAGTACTGTGTCCATGTCTAAAAAATTGCAAGCTTTCAATTGTTGTAAAAACCTAAATGTCCTTCAGGAGGGAAACTGCCACACATTACTCCTATTCCATACTATGGGGTTGACTCTCCCCTCAGAGCAATTAGGTTAGGTATGAGCAACAATACTGCCTTGCCAGTGTTGCCCACATCCCAAGAACAAATATTTTAAAAATCCATACAATGCAAGACAAACAGAATTAGAACTAGCTCATTAAAAAAATCATGTGCCAGCATTGACTTTGCCTCGGAGCACCATCCAGAGACTTGAGCACATAATCTAGGCTGATCCTCTACTACACTGATTTAGTTTTGGATTCCCCCACATGTGGAAACATCCTCTCTATGTCTACCCTATCAAACCCTATTTTCAAGACTTCTATCAGGTCACCTCTCAGTCTTTTTTCTAGAGAAAAGAACACCAGTCTGTTCAGTCATTCCTGATAGTTGTACTGTCTTAGTTCTGGTATCAGACTTGTATAACTCTTTTGCACTCTCTCTGTGCTTCTATATCCTTTTTGTAATATGCAGACAAGAACTGTGCACAGTACTCCACATGTGGTTTAACCAAAGTTCTATAGAAATTTAACAACTTCTCTTTTTGAAAAAATTCTATTCCTCTAGAAATGAACCCATGCTTTGTTTGCACTTTATGGCTTTGTTAACCTGCATTGCTACTTTTAATGATTTGTGAATCTGTACCCTGAGATCCCTCTGTGCCTCTAACCTATTTAGATTCTTATTTTCCAAGGAGTAGGTAGCTTCCTTATTCCTCCTACCAAAATGCACCACCGCACACTTATCTATATTGAAATTAATTTGTCATTTACAAGCCCTTTCTGCAAGTTTGTTAGTATCATCTTGTATTTTGTCGTAGTCTTTCTCAGAATTAACTAACTATAACCCCCACCCCCCAAATTTGATGTCATCTGCAAATTTTGATATTGCATTTCCGATTCCTGAGTCCTTATCATTTATGTAAATGGTGAACAAGTAGTCCTAGCACTGGTCCCTGGCAAATGCCATTGAATAAATTCCAAAGTTTCACTGCAACTTTTAACACTGGATTCCTGATCAAATTTTCTCACCTCCTCTTTTAGGTCCCTCCACCATTCTCCAGCTGTGAAAAAGCAGGCAACCTGCTTCAGGACTCTTGCCAATACTTCCCTGGCAACTTGAACAGACACACTGAATTTCTCCTCAATGTATAGAATCACCATCCCTATCAGCCTGACTGAAATTGGGAATTTACAGTGCAGGAATTGGGTATGTGTCCAACATTTTGTACCACTAAGGTGTCACAGTCATTAAAACAAAGAGCCAGGAAAATGTAAATTAGCACCAACAATTTTTCAGTTTAAGTCAGGTCATGGGATGGGTGAAGATGCTACGGTGAGGTTCTTCCAAAAAAAGGAGGGCAACTGAAATTAGTCTACTCACATGCCAGTGATACATTATTGGGAATATTGGGCACCTGGCAAAGATGAGAAGCATAAAAAGGGAAGAAATTCTTTGAAGAAAACCTTCAATGTCTGTATGATTATAATGTTTCTTCGCCCAACTGGATCACAGAAGAGACCAGTGTCCTTTCAACCATCCAATTAGATCCCTGAATCATGTTTATCGTGGTCTTTTGGTTGTGATTTAACTATACCAAAAAGTCTGTGGCACACAGTCACCAATATCCAATTTCCACTGTTGGTCAGCCAGCCCTGCTCCCCAGTTCCAAGTCCTTCTACTTCTGTTTCCTTCAGCTTCAGGCTCTGCTTCCTGACACTGGACTTCACAGTTACCACAAATATAAACCAGAGGGGCTAGGGTCAGAAGAAATATAAACAGACGGAAAGATAATCCCAAAAATTACTGTAGCATTTATAATTCTCAAATATATTTTTGTGATACTAATACTGCATATTGAAACTAGGGGGCCACACTTCACCACTGTCACCTCCTGAACCAGACAAACTGCAGCCTAAACACTTGCTTCTCCCCAGGTAAGGCCCAGGTCTCAAGTAACCAATTTGTTCCCTCCAGCCTTGCAGACCCCCAGATCCCTAATCTGTCTGACCTGGAAGCAGGAGCTGGATTTGTGATGGGACTCTGATGGAGGGAAAAAGGGTGCACATATCCACAACCACACATTTTGAGGGAGGAAAAGTGTGCAACATATAGTAAAATATTTAGTGCTCTGCTTTAGAAATGCATAGAAGACAATCTTTTAAAAAATGGAATGAATTGTCTAACTGTTGCTATTCCTAGGTCAACTGAAGAAATTGATAGAACATTCAAATTGCCAAAAGGAAAGATAAAAAGTGCAGTAATTCCCAGGTCCCGATGAGTTGCTGTATTTTAGTTAAGGGGCAGTCTTTTATGAGACTTGACAGCTGTATTACCAAATATGGAGACCAGTGGCATATGTACAACATAAAACATAACCAGAGTAGTTTATTAAACATCCCGCTAAGTGATTCCGTACTGGGAAATGACCTAAAGAGGAATCAAACCTCTGTCAAACCCAGGCTGTAAATATTTTCTTTTAAATTTCTCTGAAATCATGCTTCCATACCCAGCCAGGGAGATGTTTCATCCCAGGAAGTATATTAGCACAGGCTGATAAATGCTTACTGTGCCTAGTGTACTGTAATTTTGGAAACAAAGCAGCTAAGGGACAATTAAGTCAATGCTCAAGGCAAAAATAACATTATTCTCAGTTCATCATCCTACACTGTAATTATAGTCAATCATAACAAATGTCAAACCTATTTGTAGGCTGTACTCATTTGAAAGACTCCAAAATGTTTCAGAAAATTTTAATATGGATCAAAGTACTGGGTTTTGAGTGCTACAGAGTAATTGGAGCACACTTTCAAATAGAATAGGTAGCTGTTTTCTAAGATCCAACTCAAAAATGTTTAATATACACCAAACTTGCATATTTTCCAGCATTGCTTAAGAACTTTTAAACAGTCAAATCCCTGCAGTACAACATAAACCTATTTGATAACATTTATATAAAAGCCCTTGGTATTAGGAACATAGGAACCGTAGTAGGCCATCGAGTCCTTCGAGCCTGTTCCCCCATGGCTGATCTGTGACCTAACTCCATATACCCGCCTTAGCCCCATATCCCTTAATTTACATATAATGTACAGCCCAGAAACAGGCCATTCAGCCCAACAGTTCCATGCCAGTGTTAATGCTCCACACAAACCTCCTCCCCTCCTTCATCTATCAGCATGTCCTTTGATTCCTTTCTCCCTCATGTGTTTATCTAGCTTCCCCTTAAATGCATATATGCTAGTGGCCTCAACTACTCCTTGTGGTAGCGAGTTCCACATTCTAACCACACTCTGAGTAAAGAAGTTTCTCCAGAATTCCCTAATGGATTTATTTGTAACTATCTTATATTTATGGCCCCTAGTTCTGGTCTCCCCAGCAATGGCCTTATCCATGATTGACACGATGGGAGTAGAGAGGACACGTGAGATGGCAAGTCAAGTTCAAGGTGGTGGCCCTGAATATTGGCAGGAGAGCTTATATGGAGGGAGAGATTAAGGGAGGATAGGAGGGCAGTGAACTCATAGAAGAGAGGACATGATGAGTTGAGATGGAAATCACCGAACACGAGAAGTCGTTCAGTGCAGAGGCAGAGAGGAAATCAACGAAGAGGTGAGAAACTTGGCGTGGTACTCGGGTGGGCGGCAGAGAATGAGGATTTTAAAGGAGGGGTGGAACAAGGCGAGATGCTCAAAAGGAAGAGAAGGCACCAGAGGAGTAGGAGGACAGACCAAGGTGTGATCTGCCACCATCATGCTGTGACATTTCTACTATGCTTTTATAATTACACATCTCGTAGAATCATAGAAATTAGGAGAGTAGGCCATTTGGCCCTTCGGGCCTGCTCTGACATTCAAAATGATCATGGCTGATCGCCTAACTCAGTACCCTGTTCCCGCTTTTTCCCCATATCCCTTGATCCCTTTAGCATTAAGGAATATAAATATATTCAAGAAGGAGATGGATAAATGACTTAGCCTCCACTGCCTTCTGTGGTAGAGAATTCCACAGGTTCACCACCCATCACTTATACTAGGGGTATCCAAGCTAGTATCTTTCTAGAGCACATAAATTCATAACATGAGCCTCAGGGGTCACACACAATGTTGAAATGCATGCCCCATTAATTTGCATATATCTCAAGCTGTAAATACGACCGGATCTTTGTATTCTTATTTAGGGCTTATTCACTAATGACATTGCTAGAAAAAAGCCTTTTCCAAAGCTCCAGGCTCACAAAGATAAACAGAAAAATCAGTCACTTACTCCACCCCACCCCCACCATGCCCCAGGGCTCTTCTAACCCCTCCCCTTGTTCTCCCATACCAACAGCCATTGAGTGTTTTCGATCCTTCAAATCATTTGAGCACTGTGAACTGCGCACGTTGAAGGCTGCTCTATAGATACTGACCATTGACATGCACATTGACGTTTCTATGGTCAGTGAACATTAATAAAATTTAAACTTTCTGTTCATGGAGACCATGGGATTGACGCGGACACCCACATTGGTACCCCTTACAACACCATGCACTCAAGGGAACCTGGCCACCTGATGCCTCCTTTCCACAGGAAAAGTGTTAGATTTTTGTTAACCAATGTTATCAATCTCAAATTTAAAATTAACAATTGAACAGATTTTAACATATTAACATGTTTTAACTTGTTAATATAACATTCCTCTGTCCACTATTTTAATAGCGGTTTAGCCATTCAAAATAAAATAGATAATGTTTCCAATAAGATAGTGAACAGAGGAATAAGAGACAACGCATTAAGTTTTCATCTGCTATTTTTGATAACAGTAATTTCTAGCCCAAGCTACTATTCTGACCCAGTCAAAAATGTTTATTTTGTTGTACAAATTAAAATTATTACACAATGCATTAAAAATTGAAGTATACAAAAGTGTAGTTTGCTGTACTGCAGAGGGAGCTAAATTTTCTGTTTCCGGATGGACCTGGCTGACTGCTTCCAGTCAGTGGTTTGCAACCTATTGTACTCATTATTAGGGTCACTGCTCACATTTCTATGTAGACACTGACTGCTGTAATAGACGGTACAGCCATGGCGATTGCACAGTAACAGAAGGTGATCTCCCCTAAGAACATGTAAACAAATTAAACTCAGCTGCCAAAATTACAGAACATAATTAGGTGCTGCAACTCACCCACAAACAGGCCAATGGTCAGTACCACACATCGCAGTAATACAGTAAAATCATAAATATAGGAATGTACACTTTAAAAATTAAATAAAAATCACCAGTCATATTTCATTCCCAACTTTATTTCCCAATCCTGGAAATTCTGTGATTGCAGAATATTCAAAGCCAATTAATGTATTCCCACTAGATAACTTTCTTAACTGAAAACAATGGGTGCAACTGATCAAAATTAAATAAGCCTTCACTTGATATAACTACCAGGCATGTTGCAAAAGTTCCTTCGAGGAAAATGAAAAGTTGTTAAAAGCTGCATTGCAGTAGTTTGTGTGTTGTATATAAAATTTCTTTGGGGACAACTTAAAACTTTTCTGCTTCAAGTTTGTGTGCAACCAATAAGGGAAGAAAGTAACGTCTGAAGTACTATTTCTAACATGTTTGAGGGGACAGAAGGCTTGGATAAGGAGGAGCAATTATATAACAGACATGTTCTCACTGGAAAAGGAGGTTGAGAGATGATACGATTGCTGTTTTTAAGATTCTAAAAGGGACTAGATAATGTCGACCATAACCAGCTGTTTCACCTTGTCCAGAATAGTAGAACAAGAAGCCACGACCTGCACTTGAAGGGCTAATTTCAAAACAAATCTGCGGAAGCGTTATTTCAATAAGCCAGTAGTAAATCTGTGGAACAGACTCCCTAGGGAGACTGTGGAAGCAGATAGTATTGATTCAAATGTAAATTAGATAGATTTCTTTCAGAAAATATTTTGGAATACAGTATCTGAGTAATTTGAGACATGCTTGGGAGGAATAAGAGACTTTGGATCCACGGTTCCCAAAGCTTTCCGCCACTGGAGTATATTTGCCTCATTTCTGGGTCTGTTGTAGACTAATTGATATAGATTGATTGCTATTAGACAATAATTCCATTACCACTGTATCATGCAACTACCAGGGTGGTAGACGGCGACCTAGATTGAACTTAGTCTTTTTCCGTCTAGCAATTCCCATGTCCCTATACAAATGCAAATTATTTCTATCTTCCTTTTTGCCCAGAGCTTATTATGGAATATTCTGGGATCCAGTTTATCCATTTCCTTAAATATTTCAGTAAGATCACCTCAAAGCTGCCTTTTTACCCCAATTCAAACATCCTTATACTCTCAGTATTTCCTCATAGCTCAGGTGCCTAATTCCATTTATCAACTAAGTTGCCTTTCCATTTACTTACTCCAAAGCCAGGATGACCTTGTGGTATAATGCTTAATGCAGTGTTTAGAACAAAGTTGGTTCACCTGTGCAATTCCTTCCACCACACTAAAAGGTATAGTTTTGAGGAAATTCAAGCTTGGGAAAATAGTTGCTGGGAGGCATTACCTCAAGGCCAAGTTTGAGGACATGCACTTATATATTCACGACTCAGAGCTGACCATGTTCCTCCTGATATCTGCTGTCCAACTAGCTCTTCACTTGTCTAACAGCCAACTAGTAACTATCCTCCTTGGCAGGGTGGCGTGGGGGAGGAGGGGAAGAAAAGAAGGCAAGAAAGGTCTCTTTGGAGTCTAAGTAGCTCCAAGATGATTAGCATCAGTGATGGAAATTCAGAACCAAGTCAATCCAACATGACAAACTCAGTAGTGCAGGTCTGCAATACTCCATGGTACCATAAATGATCAGCCAGCCAGTCAGGTTCATTAATGGGTCCTGGAAGGGGAGACCTGCCACTGGGCGCTGAATCTTTTTCCATTCAACTCCAGGTAACCCTGCAGGACAATCACTTAATGGCTAGGTGATCCTAGCTGGACAAGCGGTGCTCTGAAATGGTAAGCGACATGGTTTTAGCTTGTTAAATTTCAGCAACATACACTTGGAACTCCCAACATTTGGTTTTGCTAAACTGCGCAAAAGCTCTCTGGACTTGGTTAAGTGAGGTGTGTTCTTATGGAGAAAGTGGGACCTCCATAATCAGGAAACAAACAGCAGTAGGCCATTCAGCCCCTTGAATCTGTTCCACCATTTAATGACATCATGGCTGATCTATATCTTAACTCCATTTACTCACCTTGGTTCCATATCCCTTAATACCCTAACGAAAATATATTAATCCCAGTTTTGACATTTTCAATTCAGTTAGCCTCAACAGCTTTTTTTTTTGGGGGGGAGGGGGGGGGGGGGATTCCAGATTTCCACTACACTTTGTGTGAAGTGCTTCCTGACATCATCCCTGAACGACCTAGCTCTAATTTTAAGGTTCTGCCCCCTTGTTCTGGACTCCCCCAAAAAAGAAACAGTTTCTCTACCTGCACTATCATATCCTTTAATCATCTTAAACAGCTCAATTAGATCACCCCTTAATCTTCTATACTCAATGGAATGCAAGCCTAGTTTATGCAATCCGTCCCCATAATTTAACCCTAATAGCCCCGGTATCATTCTGGCAAATCTGCGCTGCATCCCCTCTAGAAGTTGAAGAAATATAGATTTCTTAGTACAGTTCTTCAGTTTGAGAACAAATCGCCTTTTTGCCCCCCTCCCCCATCACTGAACACTGTACTGCTGGCTTGAGGGCACATTCCCGTTAATGTTCCCAGATTTCCCCATTTCCAGCACACCATTACCATTTATTTTGTACTCTGGTTCCCTTTCCCGCCGTTGCATTTCTCTACCTTAAAAGGCATCTCCCATTTTTTCCACTCAGTTTCTCAACACATTCCTCCAACTGGATCACTTGCTTGAAACAATTTACAACCAGTTTGGTATCATTGGCAAACTTAGACAATTGTTATCGTCCCTTCCACCAAAGCTCTGATAAAAATCCCAGTATCACCTGTAACAAAACATGTTCAGTCACTGCAAACCAATGGACCTGAACATAAAGCTTTTATTCCTGATGACTCTAAAAAGAGCATCAGGATTAGACATGACCTGTTTGTATAGCCTTCTGTAAAGAGGCAGCCTGCATTTTATTTTTATTATTCGTTCATGGGATGTGGGCGTTACTGGCAAGGCCAGCATTTATTGCCCATCCCTAATTGCCCTTGAGAAGGTGATGGTGAGCCACCTTCTTGAACCGCTGCAGTCCGTGGTGAAGGTTCTCCCACAGCGCTGTTAGGAAGGGAGTTCCAGGATTTTGACCCAGCGACAATGAAGGAACGGAGATATATTTCCAAGTCGGGATGGTGTGTGACTTGAAGGGGAACATGCAGGTGGTGTTGTTTCCATGTGCCTACTGCCCATGTCCTTCTAGGTGGTAGAGGTCGCGGGTTTGGGAGGTGCTGTCGAAGAAGCCTTGACGAGTTGCTGCAGTGCATCCTGTGGATGGTACATGCTGCAGCCACAGTGCGCCGGTGGTGAAGGGAGTGAATGTTTAGGGTGGTGGATGGGGTGCCAATCAAGCGGGATGCTTTATCTTGGATGGTGTCGAGCTTCTTGAGTGTTGTTGGAGCTGCACTCATCCAAGCAAGTGGAGAGTATTCCATCACACTCCTGACTTCTGCCTTGTAGATGGTGGAAAGGCTTTGGGGAGTCAGGAGGTGAGTCACTCGTAGCAGATTAGCCAGCCTCTGACCTGCTCTTGTACCCACAGTATGTGTGGCTGGTCCAGTTAAGTTTCTGGTCAATGGTGACCCCCAGGATGTTGATGGTGGGGGATTTGGCGATGGTAATGCCGTTGAATGTCATGGGGAGGTGGTTAGACACTCTTGTTGGAGATGGTTATTGCCTGGCACTTGTCTGGCGCGAATGTTACTTGTCAGGCGCGAATGTTACTTGTCACTTATCAGCCCAAGTCTGGACGTTATCCAGGTCTTGCTGAATGCGGGCACGGACTGCTTCATTATCTGAGGTGTTGCGAATGCAACTGAACACTGTGCAATCATCAGCGAACATCCCCATTTCTGACCTTATGATGGAGGGAAGGTCATTGATGAAGCAGCTGAAGATGGTTGGGCCTAGGACACTGCATTATAGCAGGAAAACCCACTTGCATCAGTGTACGCTTTTGCTGGATAGCAACGGCACCTACTTTCAATCCCAACTCTTTACATTTCACTAGTTCTGATGAGTTTCCCTACATGAAACATTAATCTTTTCCCTTTTCAGATGCTGGCAGACCTGCTGTGTTTTCTGCTTTTATTTTCAGATTCTTAGCATTTGTAGATTTATTTTGTACATCTATGATCTACTATAGAATTTTTTTTTAAAAATACAGCATTCTTTAAGTTACATTTCTTGCATAGGTCCAGTTCTAGTATGGCAGAAATGTTACATCAATCTTGAAGGCTATGGTGCTATCAATTCATATGCATCATGACCTGGGCTAGAGCTTCTACAAATACATAAAGGGCAAAAGAGTAACTGGGGAGAGAGTAGGGCCTCTTAAGGATCAACAAGGTCATCTATGTGCGGAACCACAAGAGATGGGTGAGATCCTAAATGAATATTTCGCATCGGTATTTACGGTTGAGAAAGGCATGGATGTTAGGGAACTTGGGGAAATAAATAGCGATGTCTTGAGGAGTGTACATATTACAGAGAGGGAGGTGCTGGAAGTCTTAACGCGCATCAAGGTAGATAAATCTCCGGGACCTGATGAAATATATCCCAGGACGTTATGGGAAGTTAGGGAGGAAATTGCGGGTCCCCTAGCAGAGATATTTGAATCATCCACCGCTACAGGTGAGGTGCCTGAAGATTGGAGGGTAGCAAATGTTGTGCCTTTGTTTAAGGGCGGCAGGGAAAAGCCTGGGAACTACAGACCGGTGAGCCTGACATCTGTAGTGGGTAAGTTGTTAGAGGGTATTCTGAGAGACAGGATCTACCGGCATTTGGAGAGGCAGGGACTGATTAGGAACAGTCAGCATGGTTTTGTGAGAGGAAAATCATGTCTCACGAATTTGATTGAGTTTTTTGAAGGGGTAACCAAGAAGATAGATAAGGGCTGTGCAGTAGACGTGGTCTACATGGACTTTAGCAAAGCCTTTGACAAGGTACCGCATGGTAGGTTGTTACATAAGGTTAAATCTCACGGGATCCAAGGTGAGGTAGCCAATTGGATACAAAATTGGATTGACGACAGGAGACAGAGGGTGGTTGTAGAGGGTTGTTTTTCAAACTGGAGGCCTGTGACCAGCGGTGTGCCTCAGGGATCAGTGCTGGGTCCGCTGTTATTTGTTATTTATATTAATGATTTGGATGAGAATTTAGGAGGCATGGTTAGTAAGTTTGCAGATGACACCAAGATTGGTGGCATTATGGACAGTGAAGAAGGTTATCGAGGATTGCAACGGGATCTTGATAAATTGGGCCAGTGGGCCGATGAATGGCAGATGGAGTTTAATTTAGATAAATGTGAGGTGATGCATTTTGGTAGATCGAATCGGGCCAGGACCTACTCCGTTAATGGTAGGGCGTTGGGGAGAGTTATAGAACAAAGAGATCTAGGAGTACAGGTTCATAGCTCCTTGAAAGTGGAGTCACAGGTGGATAGGGTGGTGAAGAAGGCATTCGGCATGCTTGGTTTCATTGGTCAGAACAATGAATACAGGAGTTGGGATGTCTTGTTGAAGTTGTACAAGACATTAGTAAGGCCACACTTGGAATACTGTGTACAGTTCTGGTCACCCTATTATAGAAAGGATATTATTAAACTAGAAAGAGTGCAGAAAAGATTTACTCGGATGCTACCGGGACTTGATGGTTTGACTTGGATAGACTGAGACTTTTTTCCCTGGAGAGTAGGAGGTTTCGGGGTGATCTTATAGAAGTCTATAAAATAATGAGGGGCATAGATAAGGTAGATAGTCAAAATCTTTTCCCAAAGGTAGGGGAGTCTATAACGAGGGGGCATAGATTTAAGGTGAGAGGAGAGAGATACAAAAGGGTCCAGAGGGGCAATTTTTTCACTCAAAGGGTGGTGAGTGTCTTGAACGAGCTGCCAGAGGCAGTAGTAGAGGTGGGTACAATTTTGTCTTTTAAAAAGCATTTGGACAGTTACATGGGTAAGATGGGTATAGAGGGATATGGGCCAAATGCAGGCAATTGGGACTAGCTTAGTGGTATAAACTGGGCGACATGGACATGTTGGGCCGAAGGGCCTGTTTCCATGTTGTAAACTTCTATGATTCTATGATTCTAGAACTATCCAACTCACTGGAACATTTCACTGCAGTCAAAAGGTTATTTTCCAAGCAAACTCATTTCTTCCTCCGCCAGTCATTAAGTTTAGCACCAAAGTTACAATATTTGTAGGCATATCTGATGCATGTTCATTATTAAAGACTTATGTACTTCCTGCAATTTCACAAAATGATCTCATAGAAAAAGACAAGTGTTTCAATTTAAAAATGAAATCCCTCAAGTGAACAAATGTTAATTTTTTTTAAGTCAGTAAAAAGTCAGGACTCAAAACATATTTTGCTTGAAAAAAAATTAGCTATGCCTCTAAGAACTTCATGAACTGCACAAAATATGATTAAATATTTACCGTGTCCTCATCTATATTTTAAAAAATACGCAATAAGCTACCTCACCTCAAAACTCAAAATATGCAGGTGTTATTTTTTGTTAAATGGTATTATTGGGTAATTCAATCAGTTGAAATGCAGATGGCTCCTGTGGCTATGCTGCAATTCATTCCAATTGTCAAAGTTTAACCAGATCCTGAGGTTCAAATCCCAGTCATTCCCAACTCAGACTTTTAACTCTTACACCACTGGTAGTCTTATTTTCTAAAGTTCCTCCTGGGCATTGTTTCGGACAATGTGCCCTGCGAGAAGTGCCCCAAACACTGAGCCCAGTCCCCTTTGTGCAATCTCTTTGCTTGGTTCAGGTTAATCTGTGTAGGCCGGTTTTAACATGTGAAGTGGAGGAGAGATTGGCTCTGACCGAGGCTTCCACTTCAGAGTTGTCATCTTCACAAAGAACCCAAGTCCAAACCAGAGTCCAAGGAGATCAGGAGATCGGATGGGGAGCTTGCCTGCACAAGGGGATTCCAGCTGTAGTTACAGGGTGAATATCAGCGGGTTATAGGATTACTACTGGTTACAGGTAGGCTATCGGGGAGTTACGCCTGTTACTACCAGCTACATAGGATATACAGCACAGAAACAGGCCATTCGGCCCAACAGGTCCATGCCAGGTTTATGCTCCGCACGAGCCTCCTCCCTCCCTACTTCATCTAACCCTATTAGTATATCCTTCTGTTCATTTCTCCCTCATGTGTTTATCTAGCTTCCCCTTAAATGCATATGTGCTAGTCACCTCAACTACTCCTTGTGGTAGGGAGTTCCACATTCTAACCACTCTCTGGGTAAAGAAGTTTCTCCTGAATTCCCTATTGGATTTATTAGTGACTATCTTATATTTATAACCCCTAGTTCTGGTCTCCCCCACGAATGAAAACATCTTCTCTATGTCTACCATATCAAGCCTTTTCACAATCTTAAAGAATTCATCAGGTCGCCCCTCAGTGTTCTCTTTTCCAGAGAGGAAAAAAAAGAGTCCCAGCCTGTTCAATCTTTCCTGATAGGTATAACCTCCCAGTTCAGGTATCATCCTAGTAAATATTTTTCTTATCTTCTCCAGTGCCTCTATATCCTTTTTAGAATATGGAGACCAGAACTGTTCACAGCACTGCAAGTGTGGTCTAATCAAGGTTCTCTACAAGTTTAACATAAGTTCTCTACTTTTCAATTCTATCCCTCTAGAGATGAACCCCAGTGCTTGGTTTTTTTTTTTAATGGCCTTATTAACCTGCATCACTACTTTGTTATTTGTGTATCTGTACCCCCAGATCCCTCTGCTCCTCTACCCCATTTAGACTCTTATTTTCCAAGGAGTATATGGCCCCCTTATTCTTCCTACCAAAATGTACCACTTCACACTTATCTATATTGAAATTCATTTGCCAATTGCATACCCATTCTGCAAGTTTATTAATGTCTTCCTGTATTTTGACGTAGTCCACCTCAGTATTAACTATATCTCCCAATTCGGTGTTGTCCGTAAATTTCGAAATTGTACTTCCGATTCCAGAGTCCAAATCGTTTATGTAAATGATGAACAAGAGTGGTCCCAGCACCGATCCTTTTGGAACACCACTTCCCACCTTTTGCCAATCTGAGTAACGACCTTTAACCCCTACTCTCTGTTTTCTGTTTTGTACCCAGCTTGCTATCCATTCTGCTACTTATCGACTGCACATGGTCTGACCTTAGTCACGAATTTACTATGCCGTATCTTATCGAAGGCCTTTTGAAAATCCAAATATATTATATCTACTACACTACCCTTATCTACCCTTTGTAACTTCTTCAAAAAAATTCAATACAGTTGGTCAAGCATGACCTTGCCTTTTGAAATCCGAGCTGACTATTCTTTATTATATTTTCGGTTTCTGGAAATATTTCTATTACGTCTTTAAGTAAAGATTCCATTATCTTTAATACCACCGACATTAAGCCAATTGGTCTAGAGGTCCCTGGACTTGTTCCATCTCCCTTTTTAAAAAAGGAATCACATTAGCTGTCCACTAGTCCTCTGGCACTATTCCCTTTTCTAATGAATTTTACATATAGAGTATCAGTGAGTTATTGTATTACTGTTGGTTATGAGAAGAATCCAAGTTTTACCGGTATTACTATTAGTTATCGGTTTAATGTCAGTGAGTTACTATTAGTTATTGGTGGAATGAAAGTTCCTCCCACCTCTGGTTTCTCCCTGCGAATTCCTACTCCATCTTCGGTTTCCCCTCTTCCCCGCCCTTAGTTTCTCCTCTTCACCTGCTCGCAGGTGGCCTCCTGGTTGTCAGAGCTTTTCGCATAACAGCTGCTGGTGCAAAACCATGTGCAAAGATACTCAGCTATAGGGGACCCAACATTTATACGGTAAATGCAGTAACATTTGTAGACGTCACATGGTCAGACATCCAGGAATACCTCCAACCAGAATTGGCAACTCTACTTCACAGGGCAGTTAAGAGTCAACGGTCACCCCAAACACCTGCTCCCCTTCCCCTGGCACCTTCCCATTCAAGCACAGGAGATGCAGCACCTGCCTTCTTACCTCCTCCTCTTCCCACCGTCCAGGGCCCCAAACACCCAAGGTAAAACAGCGATTTACTTGTACTTCTTCCAATTTAGTATACTGTATTCGCTGCTCACAATGCAGTCTCCTCTACAATGGGGAGACCAAATGCAGATTGGGTAACTGGTATGCTGAACACCTCCATTCATTCCGCAAACGTGACCCTGAGGTTTGCCACTTTAATTCTCATTCCCAACCCACTCTGACCTCTCTACCCTCGGCCTCCTACACTGTTCCAATGAAACAACGCAAGCTCAAGGAACAGCACTTCATCTTTCTGTTAGGCACTTTACAGCATTCCGGCCTTAACATTGAGTTTAACAACTTTAGATCTTAATTCCCATTTTCTTGGACAGCAGGTGCCTGCAATGGAAGATGGCTGTACCACAGCCACTGGGAGCAGAGGAGTGGGCTGGTGCTTGGGGTGGGTATCCCCTATCGGTACACGGCCGACGGAGTGGTTCGCACCCTTGGGGTCTACCTTTCTTCCGCCACATTCCCAGGCCACGGGAGCCTGATCCTCTCAGACAGATTTTCCATGCTTCCCTCCCCCTCTGCTATTCTGCTGTAACCATTTACACCTCCTCTGGACCCATCTTTTGTTGCTTTACTTATCCCATTATTTCCCCCTTTTGCCTTGCACCCTCATCACTTTTGTCATTTAATCACTCCTGCCCTCCATCCTATCGCAGACCTTCCCATTTGTTCTTTCCTGCCGCCTCCCTCCTCCCCCACCTTTTGCTTGGCTCGGTACTTGCTTAAAAACTGTTCATCTCTAACATCTTCCAGTTCTGATGAAACAACGACCTGAAACATTAACTCTTGAGCACGAGAGAGATATAGAGATAGGTAGAGATGCTGCCTGACCTGCTGAGTGTTGTCCAGCATTTTCTGTTTTCATTTCAGATTTCCAGCATAGACTCATAGAATGATACAGCACAGAAGACCGCCATTCGGCCCATAGTGCCTGTGCCAACTCTTGAAAGCTGTCCAAATAGCCCCACTCCCTTGCTCTTTCCCCGTAGCCCTGCAAATTTTCTCCCTTCAAGTATTTATCCAGTTCCCTTTTGAAAGTTATTTCAAATCTGTTTCCACCACCCTTTCAGGCAGTGCATTTCAGATCATCATAGTTTTTTACACAGCAAGTTGTCTCCTCATGTCACCTCTGGTTCTTTTGCCAATTACCTTAAATCTGTGTCCTCTGGTTACCAGCCCCTCTGCCACTGGAAACAGTTTCTCCTTATTTACTGTGTCAAAACCGGTCATGATTTTGAACACCTCGATCAAATCTCCTCTTAACCTTCTCTGCTCGAAGGAGAACAACCCCAATTTCTCTAGTCTCTCCATGTAACTGAAGTCTTTCATCCCCGGGACCATTCTAGTATATCTCCTTTGCACCCTCTCTAAGATCTTGACATCCTTCCTAAAGTGTGGTGCCCAGAAATGAACACAATACTCCAGCTGGGGCCTAACCAGTATTTTATAAAAGTTTATCATAACTTCCTTGCTTTTGTACTCTATTAATAAAGCCAAGGATCCCATATGTCTTTTTAACAGCCTTCTCAATTTGTCCTGCCACCTTCAAAGACTTGTGAACATACACCCCCCCCAGATCTCTGTTCCTGCACCCCCTTTAAAATTGAACCATTTAGTTTATATTGCCTCTCCTCATTCTTCCTACCAAAATGAATCACTTCACACTTCTCTGCACTAAATTTCATCTGCCATGTGTCTGCCCATTTCACCGGTCTGTCTATGTCCTCCTGCAGCCTGTTACTAATCTCACTGTTTACATTTCCAAGTTTCATGTCATGTGCAAAATTTGAAATTATGCCCTGTATATCCAAGTCCAGGTCAAAAAGAGCAGTGGTCCCAACACCTTAGCCAATTACTCATCCACACAGCCACTGCCCCTTTAATCCTATGGGCTTCAATTTTGCTAATAAGTCTATTATGTGGTACTTTATCAAACGCCTTTTGAAAGTCCATATACACATCAACCGCACTACTCTCTTCAACCCTCTCCGTTACTTCATCAAAGAACTTAGTCAAGTTAGTCAAACACGATTTGCCTTTAATAAATCCGTGCTGGCTTTCATTTTTTAACCCATGTTTTTCTAAGTGCCAATTAATTTTGTCCCAGATTATTGTCTCGGATTACTGATGTTAGGCTGACTGGCTGAGTTTATTCCTCTTCCCTTTTTTGAACAGGGGAGTAACATTTGCAAACCTCCAGTCCTCTGGCACCACTCCCATATTTAAGGAGGATTGGAAGATTGTGGCCAGAGCCTCCGTAATTTCCACCCTTACTTCCCCCAGCAACCAAGGATACATCCCATCCGGACCTGGTGACTTTTCTACTTAATACTGCATCCGCAGTATTTTCCTTTTGTTTAAGAGTCAACCACGTTTATGTGGGACTGGAGTCACATATAAGTCAGACCAGATAATGACAGCAAATTTTCTTCCCTAAAGGACATCGGTGAACCAGTTGTGTTTTTAATGACAATCTGACAGCTTCATGGTCACTTTTACTTATACCACCTTTTTTAAAAAAAGGAATTTAAAATTCTCAAACTACCATGGTGGGAAATTGAATTTACTCTGTCTCTGAATTATTAGACCAGGCCTCTGGATTACTTCCAGTAACGTAACCACTACACTAGGAGACATTTCTTTACACGGAGGTATTAGAACATGGAATGCTTTGCCATGGAGTAGTTGAGTCATCTTTTAAGGGAAAAAACGGATCACCATTTGAAGCAGAGGAAGATACGTGGGTATGAGGAGACAGCAGGACGAGTTTTGGATTGTGTAGCCAAAAGGTAGCACCCTATGAGCTGTAATTTAATATACTTCTAGACAGCATTGAATTTCAGCATGTACAACTATACTCGAGGGCTTCAAAACAGGAGTAAAACACAACTAAAATTCAAAAAGTGGCAGTTTGTCACAGCAGTTTTAATTGGGTTGGACAACAATGTTTAAGAACTAACTTCTATTTTCATACTTGAGTTTGAAACTCACACCTTAAGTTAAGGGTAGTGAGCCAATTGTTTCTTGTGGTTACTGATGCAAGCACTTATTGGAATAAAAAAAATCTATTTTAAAAATTGCTAAACTAACAATGCAACTGCATTATACATTTATTTAAAAACAAAGACAAGGCAAAGACCAATTTTCTAATGAAGCAAGAAAGTATTACATGGTACATGCTAACATCTGAATGTCCTCCACACAAAGAAGAGCTGCTTTAATACAATTACTTGGAAGTCAGCCAGAGTGTGAAACTGCAGTACAGATTTGATAAGTAAAGACAACTCACTCATTAGATTCAAATGTAAATTCATGTGAATCGTGCACCAGGGATAAGATAAGAGGACTAACAAAAAAAAGTTGTCCATTGAAAGGACTGCGTTGATATCCATGTTAATCATTTAATTTGGTCATCAAGCTGTGACACTACAACAAATAATAATCACTCAACTGTTACACTGCAGGCTTGCTGGAATCTTTCCAACATAAGAAACTAACAGTTGATCTACAATTTTGCTGCAAATTGCTAAAGTCACAGCAAGTCCCACATCTCCCTGTGCACTACCCAAATAAAACACACTCTTTATGGTTAGCAAGCAGTTAGTCAGCAAGCCGTTGTTAACTTGAAACCGATTACTGAAACAAAATGTGAAGTAACCTGCTAAGCAACTCCACTAAGTTAAAGTTATACAGCAAACAAAGGGCTCTAATTTCAGATTTGTTCATGCCAATTACTCTTCTTTTCCAAAAATGTTTTAGAAATAAGTATCAAAAAGTACATTAAGTCAGGGAGAGAGAGAAATTTGGAGAAATAGCAAAATAAAAGACTGTTAACACTTCCCTCTTTGAACAGGATTCTGGTCACCAAAGTTTTCAATGGCTCTTGGGACTTCTAAAATATTTCTTCTCTTCTCCCCCCCTCATCAACTTAATGAAGGCCCACAGGTCCTATGAAAAGGTTTTCCCGCCCTTCTACTGGAAGGTGGGGGAGCAAGTCACATCTGCTTGCTATCTACCCATTACTGACTGATGTAGGGAATGGATTATGGGAAGAATTACAGGTTTGAAGCTGTGTCCCACCCTCATTGGAACAAAACGGATTCACAATTTGGTACGCAATGCTATCAAGTCACCTTCACAGCGTTAAAAAAAAAACAAACGTGCATTTATAGAGCGTCTTGTTACACCTCAGAAATGAGAAAACTTTTCACATACAATGAATTACTTTCAACTGCAGTAATTTATGTAGGCAAATGAGGCAGCCATTCTGCATATAGCAAGATCCCACAAAAAGTAATGGCACGAACAACATGTTAACTTTTATTTTTTTCCCCAGGAATGTGGTTGAGAGAGGCATGTTGAAATTTGCTGCTTCAATTCAAACCATGCCATGATTCTTTAGATTTCATCTAAACTACCAAAAGCAGACTCTGGTTACATGTTTCATCCAAAGGATGGCACTTTTGATAATATAACATTTCCTTAGTGCTACACTGGAGGGTCAGCCTAAATTATGTGTTCAAGTCATGAAGCAGGGCTTGAATGCACAATCTTCTGACTCAGAAGCGAGTGTGCTACCAACTGGGCCAAACTGACAGCTAACAATTCTATTTGAGGCACTTCACTTGTGATATTGACCAATTTCCCCCTTCCTGAAACACAACTTTTTTTAAATGAATTGAGTCAGTTTGATATGCTTTTAAAAATTATACAACAGTATGAAGTTTTACTGATTAAGTGAAATATTATATGGCAGCATTAATCCAAATAGAATTATGTTCTGAATCAAAATTTAGCATTTTCTACCCAACATTTTAAAACAGAAGTTATTCTGGTTAAAGTTCAGCAACTGCATTACATCAGTGCGTAATGCATGAAGGTTTCACAATTCATCAGAAAAGTTCTGGTAGAGAAGTAACCTCTCTATTTAAGAACTGTATAAACAATGCTGGTGTTGTATATGCTGAATAGCCTTATTATATTTTCAGTGGTGAAAGTAGTAAGGACCAGCAGCAAAACTTTACCCAAGACATGTAAAAATACCCATTTTTCAGACAACACTTCAGGAGTTAGGAGCTTTCACTGAGTCTCCCAAGAACAATGAATATGTTGTTGCCATACATGCCCTGCAGACTTGCTTCCCACCAGGCATGTATAAATGAACACATTGCCATCGGACACAGCAATTATATTTGCATTAAGAGACATTTTCAATTATAATTTTGACTGATTATTGTATACATAATTGATGTGAATTAAAAGTACCTTGACTTACAGTAACAAATTAATCACAAAAAAACTGACATTAAATCCACCTACCTAAAAACACGAAAGCCCAATTTACAAGATTACACACTATTTCTGTGTGTATAATACTCATCATAAAAATGCATGAAAGTATAGCACTTATGTAAAAGCCACATACAAACCTTAGGGCTACCATTTCTTGCACATAATCAAGTTGCATTGTAATTTTGTTCATTCAACTGAGCTATAAAAGCAGAAGCATCCAGCGGTTCTTCCTCTTTCCTTAAGGTCAAGGAAAGAGGCTTGAGACACTGAATTTATTTTATAATCCACGACTAGTTAGATATGTTTTAACTTTCTCATTTGTAGCCTGATCAAACTCCTCCAATCGTCAACCATCATCTGTCATAGCGCAGGTCTCCCACAGCCAGGTGCCACAACAATGTAAACCTCAGGATTTTTTAAATAAATTTTATATATAAAAATTAGATTAGTAGTGAGGAAAGCCCTTTTCACTGAGTCTCCCTAGTTGCTGTTAACAGTGTTTACTAAACACTGCTAACAGCAGCCAGGCAGACCAATGAAATTAGGTAAACGCCATGCTGCAGCAGTGGCAGTGTGTTTCTGTGATGATGTCATGTCATCACACACAAACCTTTCCAGTATCTGCGTAGTGATGTCATGACAACATCATGCCATGCATGCGCATTGGCAAAGTCTCAACCAGTCCCCCACATGCATGGAATGTTGGGCCTCCCGTACAGCTAGAAAGCAAAATATGAGAGCCGTTCAGTTAGCTCATTCTTATGAAACGCAGGCTGCAATGTAAAAGGAACTTCACAGTAGCTGTATGCACCACTTTATGCACGATGAATGTGCCATGAATCCAACAGTAAACGCACCCCATACCACCAAAGCAGCATGTTCAGTTTTGTCACCTCAGATTTCATTATAGCATAATGTTGGAATATAAAGTCTCCAGTATATCAGTTTGAACTGTTAAACACTGAGCAGTACAGTTATAGACTTTGTCCTTCTACCCCCTGACTGTATCGAAAGAGAATTTTGAGCTATGTATTACTGGGATGAAGTATTAGTTACAGGTATGTCCACGGCAGTGTTAATGGTGTGAACAATTTCACATGATGAACTAAAAGTATCACAGTAGCATATTGGCACATTAATGGCTTAAGTGCAATTTTTCCTACAGATTATTGGTCCCAATATCCAAATATGCATATTGACAACAATGATGTCTCATTAGTGGGGTCAATGTGCTGATTAAGAACTTTAAGGAAAATTCCTGTAAATAGTATAGAAATAAAGCCCATTTGCAGGGAAATGGGACCAGGAAATTAAGAGGGAGAAAACTGAATATGAGAGTAAACTAGCAAGATTGTAAGAGCTTCTACAAGTATGTAAAAAGGAAGAGATTAGCAAAAGTAAATGTGGGTCCCTTAGATGCAAAGACTAGAGAAATTATAATGAGGAATAAGGAAATGGCAGAGACGTTATACAAATATTTTGTATCAGAAATAGTGGGAAACCTAGGGTCTAATGAGAGTGAGGAACTCAAAATAATTAAGAAAAAGTACTGGAGAAATGAATCAGACTAAAAGCCGACAAATCCCCTGCACCTGATGGCCTACATCCTTGGGTTTTGAAAATGGTGACTGCAGAGATAGTGGATGCATGGTTTTGATCTTGCAGAATTCCCTAGACTCTAAAATGTGTATTGGAAAGTAGCAAACGTAATCCCACTATTCAAGAAAGGAGAGAACACACCGGGAACTATAGGCCAGTTAGCCTGGCATCAGTAGTAGGGAAAATGCTGGAATCTATTATTAAGGACATAGTAACAGGGCAGTTAGAAAATCATAATATGATTAGGCAGAGTCAACAGTTTTCTGAAAGGAAAGTCATGTTTGACAAATCTATTAGAATTCTTTGAGGGTGTAACTAGCAGGATAGATAAGGGGGAACCAGTGGATGATTTCCAAAGGCATTCCATAAGGTGCCACACAAGAGGTTGTTACACAAGATTAGGGCTCATGGCATTGGGGGAAATATATTAGCATGGATTGAGGATCGGATAATAGACAGAAAACAGAGAGTAGGAATAAATGAGTCATTTTTGGGTTGGCAGGTTGTAACTAGTGGGCTGCTGCAAGGATCAATGCTTGGGCCTCGGCTGTTTACAATCTATACCAATGACTTAGATGAGGGGACCAAGTGTAATCTATCCGTGTTTGCTGACGATACAAAGCTAGGTGGGAAAGTAAGCTGTGAGGAGGACGCACAGGCTGTAATGGGATATAGACAGGTTAAGTGAGTGGGCGAGAAGGTGGCAGATGGAGTATGGTGTGGGGAAATGTGAAATTATCTACTTTGGTAGGAAGAATAGAAAAGCAGAATATTTTTTAATGGGTGAGAAACTAAGAAATGTTGGTAGTCAGTGGGATTTGGGTGTCCTTGTACACAAATCACAGAAAGTTAACATGCAGGTACAGCAAGCAATTCGGAAAGCAAATGGTACGTTAGCCTTTATTGCAAGGGGGTTGGAGTACAAGAGTAAGGAGGTCTAGCTGCATTAATAGGGCTCTGGTAAGACCACACCTGGAGTACTGTGTGCAGTTTTTGTCTCCTTATCTAAGAAAGGATATACTTGCCTTAGAGGGGGTGCAACGAAGGTTCACTAGATTGATTCCTGGAATTAAAGTGTTGTCTACAAGGAGAGATAGAGTAGAATGGGCTTACATTCACCTGACGAAGGAGGAAGCCTCCGAAAGCTTGTGAATTTAAAATAAAATTGCTGGACTATAACTTGGTGTTGTAAAATTGTTTACAATTGTCAACCCCAGTCCATCACCGGCATCTCCACATACATTCTCTGAAGTTTAGAAGAATGAGATCTCATTGAAATGTATAAAATTCTTAGAAGGCTTGACAAGGTAGATGCTGAGAGACTCTTTCCCCTGGCTGGAGAGTCTAGAACTAGGGGTCATAGTCTCAAGATAAGGGGTCGGCCATTTAGGACTAAGATGAAGAAAAATTTCTTCCCTCAGAGGGTTGTGAATCTTTGGAATTCCCTACCCCAGAGGGCTGTGGATGTTCAGTCGTTGAGTATATTCAAGACAGACCGATAGATTTTGGGACACTAAGGGAATCGGGCGAGAAAGTGGAGTTGATGTAGAAGATCAGCCATAATCTTAGTGAATGGCAGAACAGGCTTGAGGGGCCATATGGCCTACTCCTGCTCCTATTTCTTATGTCATTTCCAATGTCAATAGATGTGCTGTAAACCTTGCATTTGCTGCTCCCAGCCAATTTTCACTCCTTCCCAACTGGAGCCATTATGGTTCTACAGGTGACAGCAACTCTCCTGCACCTTATCCAAATTGTCATCCTTCATGTGCAAGTCTGAACTACAAACACTTGGAGGATGGGAAAGAAAACATCAGATTTCCAGGCTGTCCTCACACAAATGCATTTTCTGGTAGAGTTGCCCAGACAGTGAGCAGGAACAGGAACCCTAGCTCTCTTTCCAGAGCTGCTGAGGTCAATTACGTGTCCTAGATTAAGAATGCAAAACAGAATAGGGATAGAATCTGGCACCATCCTGGTCTATATGTACCAGGCAGTGCATCTATCCACTGGACCACAGGAGAAGCCCCAATCACATTTACTGAACAACTTACTGAAATCCAAACGTGGATCACAAAACCTCACATGTAACAATCGAGTCAATAGAATTGAGATCACATATCTTCTTCACAGCTCTGGCCCTGCAAAAGATGCTTGCACAAAATCCCAACTGATCAAATTTTCAAAGCCACTACCTGAGGAACTAGCTACTTTCCTTTCTCATTTGTTTGAAATGTCTCTCAACTGGTGTTACTGTATTTGAATGGAAAATTGCAGTCATCTGCAGATTAGTATCCCTACTGCCAATTGCATGGAAGCTCATTTGCTAGGGTTTATCTGAGAGGGTTCTGTGGCAACCAACCAACCATAATAATGTCAGATTTCCACTAACCTCAGAGGAAAACCAGCTGACCCACAATATTCTAAATCTCAAGGTCACTTGAGTTTAGAACCTTCAATAGGATACAACAATCTAGCCTCATCGAGAAGCTGGCTTTTTGTATGATCCTCTCTAAAGTGCTAAGCATGTTGCTGGTGGGCTCTTCCATGTGAAGCACCATCTGCAGCACACTGTCCAATACAGCCCTGAATGTGAGCATTATTCTTTTAAATGCTGTGCCAATGAGCTAAAGAACCCAATGCTCTTCAGTCAAGAGGAAATATCACATGACCCTCTAGCCAAGAGCATTTTCCTCCTCATATGCCATCATCAGCTGCTCCTGCCCACTTATGGTCTGCATGTCAACCAGTGCACTTTCCTTTCCCTCATTATTTCAACTCCCCTAGTTGGGAGGGATAACGGGAGTGAGTATCTGAGCTAAAAATATTGGCATGGCAGGATGCTGAGGGGCTTATGTTTTACTTATGCTGTGGCATATCTACAGGGAGAAAAGAGGAAGTGAGATTGGAATGGTTTCCTGAGTAGTGAAGTTCGCATCATTTTCATTCAGAAGAGTGGTACAAGAGTTTCTTCTGTTATTATACTCTCGTTAATGTGAACCATTACACATTAATGAGAGTATAAAAACAGAAGAATGTCCTGTTGAACCCTCAGCTGGCATATTCCCCCCAACACCCTCAATGGCATGTCTCCAAAGATCTGTAAAGATTCCCCCTCATAGGGGATAAAAGGTCTCAAGTGTGGGGGCCCACCATCTGTTGTCAATCCCTCCTGATTGTTATGGTCTTTGCTTCTAAAAAGAATGGAGAGCAAGAATTACCTGTACTAACATTGCAGATGATAGATCCATAAATCACATAAAGCAAAGATATCAAACAGAACTTGATTCCTCTAGCCCAATTCCACATCAGGGAATTATCTGGAGATTTACTACCCGTGCCGGGATGTTATTAGATGAATGAAGTTTGTGGCTCACCTGACTATTACATTACCCAGCGAAAATATACCACCCATTTCTCAAACCAGAGGAATCACCTAGGGGAAGCAGTACCCTATTCAGTGAACGGGTTAACCTCTTCTTGCTAAAGTCACCAACGAAGTAGTCTCAGACCGAAATCCATGAGCCAACATTACTTTTTTTTTAGGCCGTTTGTTACAACACAATCAATGTCATTGCGAGCTTAAGTATTAAGGAGTGCACAAAGTTCTTTGGCAGATGACATTAACTGTAGAAGTTTAAATCTTTACAGGCACATAGTTTAACGTATTATGATAACTTAGCCTCAGCTGGATCTGACTTATACAGTAGAGTTACATTTGATGCTTAAGATCAACGGATGTTTAACCAAGTTGCATTTATTCTTAGGCTCCTTGCATAACTGACAAGTGCACAGCCTTGAATAGCAAGGCTATCCCTTTATCAATATAAGATTTTGTCCTTCAGCCACTGATTGTGGTAGTGAAAGTTCCACCTTCATCTAAAACATTCAAATCCCTCTCTAGGAATGATGCAGGGATGACCTCCGTCAGTAGCTGTGGTATTCCTCCCCTCTTGGGTCATATGCCTCCCTCCAGGTATTTCCAATCTCACACTTTCATTATTGTATAATATTCACAACGACAGCTGTGTGAACTCCTCAGCTATGAACACTGCCGTTACTGTCCCTACAATTCCCTGTGCAATTAAGCCTGGATCTAAAAGTATTTACTAACTTTCCAGAATGTTTAAGGTATCCTTTACACAAGTTAAAATATCCTTTATACAACTTAAAGTTTATTTTATGTAACATAAAATTGTCTTCTACTCTTGCCAAGTGAACCACTGCTGCTCCCATTCAAAAAGCAATGCACACCAAATAACTGCCCTGCTGGGTAGACTGCACGGTTTTCGCAAATTAATATTATTTTGAATTTGTGCTCAGTTAGCTAGTCATTTAATCTGCTAAGACAAGACCAGTTTAATTTTGTATGATGCATTTTATAACATGCAAAATATCAGTGCCAGAGTGTTTGTCATTCGTAAGTAAAAATTAATTTCATGTCATCCAAACAAATCAAGAGTGTTCTACATAGGATTCCATTAAATGGAACTCCTCAGTCCCTGGTCTGTACCAAGTTACTTGATCTCATCCAGAGTGATAGTGCAGAAACAACACTTGGCCTTAATATTCCTGAGTTGGGGAGGAACAAACACGATCAGACCGTGCTTCCGCTGCTGATCAGCATCCCTGCTAGAAGTTTGTGCATGTGTACGTTGGGAACAGATTGACTTAGGCTTCACTTTAATGTCTCCCACGGTCAAATAGCCTGTTGACTTTAATCACCTATTCACACATATGAAGAATGAAAGTCATGGAACCATAGAAGTTTACAGACAGAAGGAGGCTAATCGGTCCATCAGCACCAGAGGTAATGATGAGCCTTTATAAAACCTTAATAAGACCTCAGTTAGAGTACTGTATGCAGTATTGGGCTCTACACAATAGGAAGGATATTGAGCCTTTAGAGAGGATACGACAAAGATTCACTAGGATAATGCCAGATATGAGAAAATACAAATGCAAAAAAAAAAGACAGCACTATAATAGAAGTGTTTATAATTATGTACGGGTGGGACAGAGTAGATAGAAGCAGACTGTTTCCAGTAGCTGAGGGGTCAAGAACAAGGGGCCACAGATACAAGGTTAAATGCAACAAATTTAGAACAGAGAGCAGGAGAAACTTCTTCACACAGAATTCTGAGGCTGTTGACTTGACTTCCAAGGTTAGTGGTTGAGGCAGAAATTGTGTCAACATTCAAGATTAGATTGAAAATGTGGATGTCAGAAATGGGGGTCAAAGAGATATGGGAACAGGGTGGGTAAATGTGATTAGAACTATTTGCTCACATGGAGGTTAAACGCTAACATGGACTGATTGGGCCGAATGGCCTGTTTCTGTATTGTAACTTCTTTGAATTTCTATTTACTTCTCTTATACCATACTATGGAATAAAATGTGGAAAAATGTGAAGTTATCCACTTTGGTAGGAAAAACAGAAATGCAGTGTATTTTTTAAACTGAGAGAGATTGGGAAATGTTGATGTTCAAAGGGACCTGGGTGTCCTTGTACATGAGTACTGAAAAATAACATGCAGGTGCAGCAAGCAATTAGGAAGGCAAATGGTATGTTGGCCTTTATTACAAGAGGATGTGAGTACAGGAATAAAGATGTCTTATTGCAATTATATAGGGCATTGGTGAGACCGCACCTGGAGTATTGTGTACAATTTTGGTTTCCTTACCTAAGAAGATATACTTGCCATTGAGGGAATGCAACAAAGGTTCATCAGACTGATTCCTAGGACGGCGGGATTGACGTATGAGGAGAGATTGAATAGACTAGGCCTGTATTCTCTAGAGTTTAGAAGAATGAGAGGTGATCTCATTGAAACATACAAAATTCTTTCAGGGCTCGACAGGGTAGATGCAAGGAGGATGTTTCCCCTGGCTGGGGAGTCTAGAACCAGGGGTCATAATCTCAAAATAAGGGGTAGGCCATTTAGGACTGAGATAAGGAGAAATTTCTTCACTCAGAGGGTGGTGAATCTTTGGACTTCTCTACCCCAGAGGGCTGTGGAGGCTCAGTCATTGAGTAGATTCAAAACAGAGATCGATAGATATTAAAGGCATCAAGGGATATGGGGATGGTGCAGGAAAATGGTGTTGAGGTAGAAGATCAGCCAAGATCTTGTATAATGGCGGAGCAGGCTCGAGGGGTCGGATGGCCTACTCCTTCTCCTATTTCTTATGTTCTAATTTATTTCCAATTATTTACTCCTTCCTTTCCAATGTGTAAAGCATGTGGCAGAGGTAGCCTCTTCAAAAAAAAAACTGCAACAACACAGGAGCTGGTAGTGCTTAAGCGAAATTTCAACATTTATATCAGGAACATGGGCTTCTGCAGCTGCACCTTTCGGATTCTGTATCAATACAAAACATCCACATAAAACAGCAATAATTAAGTTTAACACACCATCAATCTCTACTGTATTTGGAGATCTCTTGTAGACAAAGTCGTACAAAGAAATGCCTAGGAAAGACAACAGCAACCAAACTGCAGCCTGTGGGTCAGATATGGTCCCTGAGCACACTCAATCTAGTACTAAAAGCTCAGGCAACTCTTTGGTGAACTTGTATTTATTTCCTAACTTGGTCTGTTTCAATTATGATAGCCTAGAAGCTTCGAAAGGAATGCTTCATTTTGGCTTGTTCATGAGTGGATAATTCCTAGAATCAGAATACTAGGATCAACATAGAATCTTACAGCACAGGAGGCGGCTATTTGGCCCATCGTGCCTGTGCCCTTTGAAAGTGCTGTACAATCTAGTCCCACACCCCAGCTTTTTCCCCATAACTCTGCAAATTAGTCCTCTTCAAGTACATGTCCAATTGTCTTTTGAAAGTTCCTATGGAATCTGCTTCCATCACCCTTTCAGGGACTGTGTTCCAGATCTTAACAACCCTGCGTGAAAAGATGTCTCCCCATTTCCCCTCTAGTTCTTTTGCCAATTCTTTTAATTTAAACCAACCCACTTGCCAGAGGAAATAGTTTCTCCGTACTTGTTCTATCATAACCCTTCATAATTTTGAATACCTTTATTAGGTCTCCCCTTAACCTTCTTTGCTCTAAGGAAAACAATCCCAGCTTCTCCAATCTCTCCACATAACTGAAGTCCCTCATCCCTGGTATCATCCTGGTAAACCTCCTATGTATCCCCTCCAAGGCCTTGACATCTTTCCTAAAGTGTGGTGCCCAGAACTGTACACAATATTCCAGCTGAGGCCTAAGCAGTGATTTGTAAAAGTTTAGTATGACTTCCTTGTTTTTGTATTCAATGCCCCTATTTACAAAGCCAAGTATCCCATATGCTTTCCTAACTGCCTTAACAACTTGCTCTGCTACGTTCAAAGATTTGTGAATATGCACCCCCAGGTCCTTCTGCTCTCGTATCCCCCTCAAAATAGTACCATTTAGATTATACTGCCTCTCCATATTGTTCCTCCCAAAGTGCATCACTTCACACTTACCCATATTAAATTGCATCTGCTATGTGTTTGCCCATTTCACCAGTCTGTCTATGTCCTCCTGAAGTCTGCAACTATCCTGCACACTATTTACTACATTGCCAAGTTTTGTATCATCCGCAAACTTCGAAACCGTACTCCCTACACCCAAGTCCAAGTCATTTATATAAAACAAGGACAGAAATGGTCCCAATACCGATCCCTGCATACTTCTCTCCAACCTGAAAAACATCCATTCACCATTAATCTCTGTCTCCTATCCCTTAGCCAATTACGTACCCAAGTTACCAGTGTCCCTTTAATCCCATCTGCTTCTATTTTCCAAACAAGTCTGTTACATGGTACTTTATCAAACGCCTATTGAAAGTCCATATATACAACATCTACTGCACTACCATCATCAACCTTCTCTAATACTTCAAAGAATTCAATCAGGTTAGTCAGACACAATTTGCCTATAACGAATCTGGCTGGCTGCCCCTTATTAGTCCATGCTGACAAATTAATGGGAACACAGATCTGAACTTTATATGTAGCAACTCCCAACCTCCCCCCTCACCCAGCTCCATGTTACACACTTATGCAATCCACAAAAACCAAAGAATGTACACCCGTGTAGGCTGGGTATTCTGTGGCAAGTGACTCACCTCCTGACTCCCCAAAGCCTTTCCACCATCTACAAGGCACAAGTCAGGAGTGTGATGGAATACTCTCCACTTGGATGAGTACAGCTCCAACAACACTCAAGAAGCTCATCACCATCCAGGACAAAGCAGCCCGCTTGTTTGGCACCCCATCCACCACCGGCACACTGTGGCTGCAGTGTGCATCATCTACAGGATGCATTGCAGCAACTCGTCAAGGCTTCTTCGACAGCACCTCCCAAACCTGAAACCTCTACCACCTAGAAGGACGAGGGCAACAGGCACACCATCTGCACGTTCCCCTCCAAATCACACACCATCCTGACTTTGAAAATATATCATGATGTGGAGATGCCGGTGATGGACTGGGGTGGACAAATGTAAGGAATCTTACAACACCAGGTTATAGTCCAACAGTTTTATTTGAAAATCACAAGCTTTCGGAGGCTTTCTCCTTCGTCCTCCTCACTCACCTGACGAAGGAGAAAGCCTCCGAAAGCTTGTGATTTTCAAATAAAACTGTTGGACTATAACCTGGTGTCATTGGAAATATATCGCCATTCCTTCGTCGTCGCTGGATCAAAATCCTGGAACACCCTACCTAACAGCACTGTGGAGAACCTCCATCACACGGACTGCAGCAGTTCAAGAAGACGGCTCACCACCACCTTCTCAAGGGCAATTAGGGATGGGCAATAAATGCTGGCCTTGCCAGCAAAGCCCACATCCCATGAACGAATAAAAAAATGTTGCAGCTTCATTGCACCAACCCAGACAAGTAATGCCAACTCTTGGGAGAGACAAAAGAAAATGTATGGCCAATTTCAGAGAAAACTCTAGGAAATTTCTCCCAACTCAAGCAAGCTCCAGGAGACCATGGTTAACCATGATGCATTATTCAACGCACAACCAATCCTTTCCCACATCTCTCAATTTCCTTAGAAATTATAGGACCAAACAAGTTAATTTCATCCATGGGACCGATCCCAAAGATTATCCCACTTTACCTGACACCCATGAATAGCCTTGCCTGCAAAAAAGTTATTCATCACCTTCCTAAAATTTATAACAGCCTCCTTTTCAACTGCCTCCCTGGGTAAGTAATGTCACATTTACCACCTGCAAGAACTTGTATCTTAACTTGTGCATTCATTCACCCTTTCTCGTCTAAGCATGATCAGTATGTCATTTTCCAAGAGCTTGTGTTATTGCTGCTCGCTTAGAATCCCGTTTAATCTATTCCCTTGTAGATCTTAAATACTTCAAATAAAATCACCTATGAGCCACATTTATTCTAAACCCTAGTAGTCTTTCCTACTCACCCAAATGCCCAATGCCATTTATTAACTTGCCCGTCTTTGTACTCCCTCCAGGATGACCACCCCCCCCCCACAATAATGACATTGTTTTAAATACATACAGTTAATAACCATGAGTTAACCATCACTTGCTGACAAATGGATAATCTGACTTGTTTATTGGTAACCGCAGTAAAATTTCTCCAAGCTACCATTAGGATCGAACTTGAGACATCTGTCCTCATTTTAGTCATCTACAGCTACAACCCGTTGTACCACTTTTGAGTTGGGTGGGCAGGGATGGAAAATACACACATCACTGTGTACTTAACTTCAGTATTCAGAATCACAATGCGGCTTCATAAGAAAAAAGGCTATGTAAATTGACTAATTTGCATTCATTACCAAATGTGTAATATTCAGAGACCAGTGTGAACATGTTGCATGCCTTCAACAAAAAGGCTGTAGAAAAATGTGCAAAATTAAAATTTCAATACAACAGCCTATGCTAGATTCAAACCCAAAAGTAAAATTCCAAAAAGTAAAAGGACAGTTTTCTACCCACTGTGCCACCCAAGTTCCCACTCAAGCATGCCATTTTGAAAGTAATCCATTCCTACAATTCCAGCACACATTGTATTCTACAGATCAATAATTAAAACTGTATGACAAAGCAAATCTCACCATACTGTATATCATTAAAAATAAATACACACGGACTGTTAATACCTCCTCTCATGTCAGTACTATAACCGTGGCTAAAGCCTAAAACACAACGTATATTAGAGAAGATTTTAAGTAGTTATAAAGCACTACATTTACACTTCTACCGTCATGGGCCCATAATTGCCCAACATCAAGTTTCCAACATTAACTTTACTAAAGAGAAATTTCAAACAGAACACAGGAGAATCAAAGAAAAAGTCACCGTGGGTCACTCCAACACTGTTAGAAAACTTTCAAAGACAATAATCTAAAACAATAAATAATTCCAGACAATAATCTGGGACAAAATTAATTGCCATTTAGAAAAGTACGGACTGATAAATGAATGTCAGCATGGATTTGTTAAAGGAAAATCACGTTTGACTAACTTGATTGAGCTCTTTCATGAAGTAACAGAGAGGGTTGAAGAGGGTAGTGCGGTTGATGTTGTGTATATGGACTTTCAAAAGGCATTTGATGAAATACCACATAATAGACTGGTTATCAAAATTAAAGCCCATGGGATTAAAGGGACAGTGACAGCATGGATACAAAATTGGCTAAGAGACAGAAAGCAGATAGTGGTAAATGGTTGTTTTTCATACTGGAGGGAAGTTTTTTTTAAAAATTTGTTCATGGGATGTGGGCGGCACTAGTGAGGCCAGCATTTATTGCCCATCCCTAATTGCCCTTCAGAAGGCGGTAGTGAGCCACCTTCTTCAACCGCTGCAGTCCATGGGGTGAAGGTTCTCCCACAGTGCTGTTAGGAAGGGAGTTCCAGGATTTTGACCCAGCAATGATGAAGGAACAGCGATATATTTCCAAGTCGGGATGGTGTGTGACTTGGAGGAGAATGTGCAGGTGGTGTTGTTCCCATGTGCCTGCTGCCCATGTCCTTCTAGGTGGTAGAGGTCGCGGGTTTGGGAGGTGCTGTCGAAGAAACCTTGGCGAGTTCCTGCAGTGCATCCTGTGGATGGTACACACTGCAGCCACTGTGCGCCGGTGGTGAAGGGAGTGAATGTTTAGGGTGGTGGATGGGGTGCCAATCAAGCGGGCTGCTTTGTCCTGGATGGTGTTGAGCCTCTTGAGTGTTGTTGGAGCTGCACTCATCCAGGCAAGTGGAGAGTAATCCATCACACTCCTGACTTCTGCCTTGTAGATGGTGGAAAGGCTTTGGGGAGTCAGGTGGTGAGTCACTCGCCGCAGAATACCCAGCCTCTGACCTGCTCTTGTAGCCACAGTATGTGTGTGGCTGGTCCAGTTAAGTGGTGTTCCCCAGGGTCGGTATTAGGACCACTGCTCTTTTTGATATATATTAATGACCTGGGTATAGAGGGTATAATTTCAAAGTTTGTAGACGACACAAAACTCAGAAATAGTGAACAGTGTGGAGGATAGTATCAGACTTCAGGAGGACATAGACAGACTGGTGAAACGGGCAGACACATGGCAGATGACATTTAACAGAGTGTGAAGTGATACATTTTGGTAGGAAGAATGGGGCAAGGAAATACAAAATAAACAGTACAATTTTAAAGGGGGTGCAGGAACAGAGACACCCAGGGGTGTCTGTAATCAAATCTTTGAAAGTGGTAGGACAAGTTGAGAAGGCTGTTAAAAAAGCATATGGGATCCATGGCTTTATTAATAGAGGTATAGAGTACAAAAGCAAGGAAGCTATACTAAACCTTTGTAAAACACTGGTTAGGACTCAGCTGCAGTATTGTGTTCATTTCTGGGCACCACACTTTAGGAAGGATGTCAAGGCCTTAGAGAGGGTGCAGAGAAGATTTACTAGAAAGGTACCAGGAATGAGGGACCTCAGATGTGGAGACACTGGAGAAGCTGGGATTGTTCTCCTTAGAGCAGAGGTTAAAAGGAGATTTGATAAAGGTGTTCAAGATCATGAATTATTTTGACAGTAAATAAGCAGAAACTGTTTCCAGTGGCAGAAGGGTCGGTAACCAGAGGACACAGATTTAAGGTGATTGGCAAAGGAACCAGAGGCGACATGAGGAAACTTTTTTTTTTAAACGCAGCTAGCTGTTATGATCTGGAATGCACTGCCTGAAGGGGTGGTGGAAGCAGATTTAATAGTAACTTTCAAAAAGGAATTGGATAAATACTTAAAGGAAAAAAAACTGCAGGGCTGTGGGGAAAAAGCAGGGGAGTGGGATTAACTGGATAGCTCTTTCAAAGAACCGACACAGGCAGGATGGGCTGAATGGCCTCCTTCTATGCTGTATCATACTATGAAAATATGAAACTATGAAACACAGCTGGCTCAAGGGCAGTTTTGGCAAAGACCTAGCTAGGAATGTTTACAGCTGCCCATCTATTTTGGCCAGGGGTAGCTGTGTAGCTCTGGTACAAGATACAAATATTAGACTTGCAATATAGAAAGAAAAGGTTGCAGAAAAATAAGTAGTAAACCATTTTCCTTTTCACACCAGAACATTCCTTTCCTTTGATAGTTTCTGTGACCTGGATTTAAATGTCTACAATGGATAATGTAACATGATGACTAACATAATAGTAACAGCTTTCTAAGTAACTGGGCCAACAAGTCACCAGGAAGCAAGGATACAATCAAAAAATAGGTATGCGTTAGGGAAGATTTTACAAAACAATTATTCACCATATTGCACAACATAAATGATTCTGTTTTTTCCTCCATCAACAATAAAATTAAACCAGATTTACAATCGTTTACTTAAAACATGATATCCAGTGACATTTGCAGAAACACATTATAAAAACAGAAAGGGGATTCCGGGTCATGGTTAATTCCAATATCAAGACATCTTGAGATAATGGCCCAAGAGATTCACACGTCACAAAAACGTAAAATAGATGTTAGTCTGGAGTTGTAGACTGTTAAAGTCTGAGTTCTACCAATTTTTACAAAAATAAATGGGGTAATTCATCCAAATAAAGCAGAAAAGGGTTCCTGAGGCTACACAATGTCTCTTGCAGCTACACGACCCCAACACGCCCTTCAATTTAATCCATCTTGTAAAATCATTTTTCAAAAAAACTCACCCCGCAGGCTACAAAGAACAGGAAGAGATACATGTCATCAATCTGATAACTGGCACCACCCACGAGCCCCAACAAGAATCGAAAACATGTACAAATTTTCCAAGCTATCTAATAAAAAAATACATTGCATCTGAAAGATTTAAAAACTTTGAACGGAATGTTTCTTTTTCATTTCTTGCCCTTTACAGGAACCAATCGGTTCACACTGGACCCACTCGGCGGGTTTCCGGGGTGTGACGACTTGAGAAGTTCAACCAGAGCGAGATACTTGATGACAGAAAAGTAACGGGTGGAGGAGACGAGACAGTGAGGGAGCGGGTGGAGGAGACGAGACAGTGAGGGAGGGGGAGGAGGGCAGCTCGGCTTCCCGAGGTTCTTCAACACCAACATGAACATGTGAAGCGGAGACCAGGAGCGCTGCAAGAAACCCACCGAAGGAAGCACATCCAGCTGCTAAAACTCGGCGCAACCCACACTTTCTCACTCACGTCTCTCATTAACCGCAGGCACTTTGCGCTTCCCCTTGCGCTCGCTATTCTTAATTTAATGCTCCAGAGCGCCCTTGCTCCATTACACGAGGTTTCGCGTGTCACTCACTCACCCCTCTCTCTCTCTCTCTCTCTCAGAGCTGGTAGAAGTTTTTTCCGCTAATTTTCTCACTCCAGCTGTTGCTGCTCAGTTGCGGCGCATGTTCCTGCCCAAAGACTGCAGGAAGGCGAAAAGAAACCCAGCGCTCAGACAAAGTCCAGACTCCACCCTCCTCCGCGTCCCGGCGCACGTTCCAGAGTGACGTCACACAATGGGCGGGCCCTGGAGCAAAAAGGCTATTTGTGACCTCAGAATAGAGGTTCTCTTTTTTTCAAATCATAAACCAAATAACAGAGTCAAATAATAATTTCATTATAACGATCCAGGAAAGCCTCAAAGCGTACCGGCCGACACCGCGTGCTCCCTCTCCGGGGTCACCCGGGCGCGGAGAATGACCATCGACTCCAACCCTCTCCCTGGCCACTGTCTGAGGCTGAACCAGACTGTTTGCTACCTTGGCGTCCTATTTGAACCTGAGCTGAGTTTCTGACCCCATATCCATTCCTTCACCAAGACCACCTACTTCCACCTCCGTAACATTGCCTCAGCTCATCTGCTGCTGAAATCCTCATCCATGCCTTTATTACCCCTAGACTCGACTATTCCTATGCTCTCCAGGCCAGCTTCCCACCTTGCACCCTCCATTGAGGTCATCCAAAACTCTGCTGTCCATATCCTAACTTGCACCAAGTGCTGTTCAGCCATCAACTCTGTGCTCGCTGACTTGCATTGGCTCCCAGTCTGGCAACACCTTGATTTTAAAATTCTCATCTTTATTTTCAAATCCCTCCATGGCCTCGCCCCTCCCTACATCTATAACCACCTACAATCCTCGAAGATCTCAGCGTTCCTCCAATTCTGGTCTCTTGAGCTTCCCCGTTTTCTTCGCTTCACCATTGGCAGCCATGCAATGCAATGATTGGAGAGGGGGACAGGCAGGTGCTTTCATGCTGAGATGTGTTTGTTTACTCTTGGCAAAACCCAAAGGCAATTAAAAGTCATTGCTCCACAATTGGCGGCCATGCCTTCAGCTGCCTAGGCCCTAAGCTATGGAATTCCCTCCCTAAACCTCTCTACCTCGCTCTTCTCCTTTAAGGCACTCCTTAAAATCTACTTCTTCTGACCTAGCTTTTGGTCATCTGTCCTAATACCTCCTAATGTGGCTCGGTGTCAAATTTTACATCGAGTCTACAGCACAGAAACAGGCCATTCAGCCCAACTGGTCTATGCTAGCGTGTATGCTCCACACGAATCCTGTTTGATAATGGCTCCTGTGAAGCGCCTTGGGACATTTTACTACGTTAAAGGCGCTATATAAATGCAAGCTGTTGTTGTTGTTACTTTGTTGTAAATTATTCAAGGCTTTGGCTATTATTTCTGTGTCTGACATCATAGAATGCAAGTTTAGGTATTCACCTTGCAAGTTGTCAACTGGACTGGAAATGTTTAGCTACTGTTTCTTAGAGGCATTCGGTCATGGCTCATTTTTCAGTGCAATTATACTTTTGCAACACAATGATAAAACTGACACAAACTGCATTGGCCTGCAAAAAAAAAGTTTGCAGAATACTGTGACAGATCCTTTTAATTCAAATTGCTGCTAAATTTGTGATGTCTAAACTAAAATCATTGCATTTTTCCTTTCTGAACTTTAAAGAACTAGTAATTACAGAATAATAATTTTAAATGCTGTCAAATGCAATTTACATAATATATTCTTGTATACATATAACGTACCTCATTTGAATAATGATAAGACAGCAGCTTGGAAACCACAATTACTCTGCCATTTCCCAATTCCATCACTTGCTCCTTCAGTCCCAGCCCTCTTGCTTCAATTTACTAGGGGAAGGAGAGTTTGTCAACTCTTTCTTGACTCTCCATAGTGTGCAACCAGCCATCTCACCAGCTGACACATAATCACAGTAAATAAAATGTGTCCTCATGAGAAATCACACCCTCCGTTTTTCAAATTGCTAAAGTTTGTGAGCACATGACATAAAAAAGATTCCATTGTTTATGGAAAAATAAACCATAAGTGAATCAGGATCTAAGAAGTCATAGCACCTCCCAAACCCGCGACCTCTACCACCTAGAAGGACAAGAGCAGCAGGCGCATGGGAACAACACCACCTGCACGTTCCCCTCCAAGTCACACACCATCCCGACTTGGAAATATATCGCCGTTCCTTCATTGTCGCTGGGTCAAAATCCAGGAACTCCCTTCCTAACAGCACTGTGGGAGAACCGTCACCACACGGACTGCAGCGGTTCAAGAAGGCGGCTCACCACCACCTTCTCGAGGGCAATTAGGGATGGGCAATAAATGCCGGCCTTGCCAGCGACGCCCACATCCCGTGAACGAATAAAAAAAATAAATAAATAAGCCTAAAAGGCGAGGACATAATGCTGGCCAAACTCATTGGTAGTTAATTTTTGATGAACTGTAGACTCTCATTGTATATGTGAAAGTCTCTAAGTAGAACAAATTAATGCCCTAAATTTTGCTTTCTCTCAAGAATCTCCAAGAGGGTTTACTGGGTAAAAGTAATATCTGATTGAAGGTGTAGTAAACGGTGAGAAGGATAGTAATAGACTTCAAGAGGACATAGTCAGGCTGGTGGAATGGGCAGATACGTGGCAGATGAAATTTAACGTCCTGGGATGAAAGGGTTGTCTTATGAGGAGAGATTGAGTAGAATGGGCATGTATTTTCTGGAGTTTAGAAGAATGAGAAGTGATCTCATTGAAATGTATAAAATTCTTTCATAGTCTCAAGACAAGGGGTTGGCCGTTTAGGACTGAGATGAGGAAAAATTTCTTCATTCAGCGTTGCGAATCTTTGGAATTCTCCACCCCAGAGGGCTGTGGATGCTCAGTCATTGAGTGTATTCAAGACTGAGATCAATGGATTTTTGGACCTAAGGGAATCAAGGGATATGGGGATAGGACGGGAAAGTGGAGTTGTGTTTGAAGACCAGCCATGATCTTATTGAATGGTGGATCAGGCTTGAGGGGCCCTATGGCCTACTCCTGCTCCTATTTCTTGTGTTCAGAGAAGTGCGAAGTGATACATTTGGCAGGAAAAATGAGGAGAGGCAATATTAACTAAATGGTACAAATCTAAAGGGGGTGCAGGAACAGAGAGACATGGGGATATATGTGCACAAATCTTTGAAGGTGACAGGACAGGTTGAGAAAGCAGTTAAAAAAGCATACGGGATCCTGGGCTTTATAAATAGAGGCATAGCGTACAAAAACAAGGAAGTTATGTTGAACATTTATAAAACACTGATTCGGCCACAGCTGGTATATTGTGTCCAATTCTGGGCACTGCACTTTAGGAAGAATGTGAAGGCCTTAGAGAAGGTGCAGAAAAGATTTACTAGAATCGTTCCAGGGATGAGGGACTTCAGTTACGTGGATAGACTGGAGAAGCTGGGGTTGTTCTCCTTAGAGCAGAGAAGGCTAACAGGAGATTTGATAGAGGTGTTCAAAATCATGAAGGGTTCAGATAAAGTAAATAAAGAGAAACTGTTCCCATTGGTGGAAGGGTTGAGTACCAGAGGACACAGTTTTAAGGTGATTGGCAAAAGAACAGAGATGACATAAGGAAAATCTTTTTTACGCAGCGAGTAGTTATGATCTGGAATGTGCTGCCTGAATTGGTGGCGGAAGCAGATTCAATTGTGGCTTTCAAAAAGGAATTGGATAAATACTCAAAAGGAAAAAATTTGCAGGGCTACAGGGAAAGAGCAGGGGAATGCGACTGGTCTTACAAAGAGCGAGCTCAGGTTCGATGGGCTGAATGATCTCCTTCTGTGCTGTAACCATTCTATGATTTATTGCATCTAACAACCATCAATCCTACCATCCAACCAATCTGATTGGTTGATACTGACAACTTTGAATACCAGTGGAAAAAAAAAGTTCATTTTTCTTGTAAAATAATGGCAATCTGACACGTGACTTTTCCAGCCAGCCGCCTCAAAATATTGCTCACGTTGGTGGCAGAATAAAGGACCAGGTTGCCCATGCACCTGCAGTGGTGATGCAGCCTAGTGAAAGTCCTCTTAGAACCCCAGAACCCAGGAGCCCTGAAGTGAGGGCCACATTGGTCCCAAGAGGTTCGTAATATCACAGTACAGCCAAGTGACACTGGCATCACTGGCCCTCAAGTATTACCTCGGTACAGCACTAGGAGAGGTTTAAGAATAACACAGAGAAGCACCAGAGGTAGGCATGATGGTAATAAGAAGAACTTGCTGTAAATATATATGTATACAGTAGAACTATTTGTGATTATGAAGCTTGGAGTTCTGAAATTTGTCTGTTCTTTGTTTTGTGTCTGAAAGGATTTTAGGAGATCAGCTTGCAACAGAAGACGGAGTTCCTTCTATGTTGCCTTCCTGAACTAATGCCTCCTTAAGCAGACTTCTTCTGAGACATCATCAAGGGAGTGGCTTGGTTTGTAGACCCTGATGGAAGGCTACTTCCTAGTTGTTGTACTTCTCCTAGTTCATTTTCTTCTCCTTTGGTGTAGCCTTATCCTGCGTGCCTTTCTCATTTCCTCTTCCTCCTTCTCCTGTTTTGCCTCCATCATAAGGATATATATGGGAATGCCCATAGTGAATCTCATCTGCAGTGGAGGTCCCTGTACTAGAGGCCCTAAGCAGTCTTTGCTTCCTGCATGGTGCTCAAGCTTCTGCCATATGAGGGCTGCTTCTTCTGGTTGGTAACCAGTTGCAGACAAGCATGACACATAACTTTCCCACAGATCAATGGTCTTTCAGAGCCAGTGCCCATGGCAAGAAGACACACAGATGATGGTGCTGTCTCTTATGACAGCAGGACACACTGCTCTCCAACCAGCACCCTCTGATGCTTGCACATCTCTGGCAGTAACACAAGAGGTGCACTTTGCAGCAAGTCCATCCTAAGATTTAGCTGCGATAAGAAGATAGCGACTTCAGACCCAAGACCTCCTCCTGATACACAGCAGCTGACCACCTCATATATTCCTGCCACTCAAGTAGCACCATGAAGAAGTACAAGATTAGGATTAAAAGTTCAAACAATACACACCGGCACACAGGTGAAGCAAAGTGGTTTAAAAAGAAGGCAGCACACATTGTATGGATTGTAAGTAAAGTCACATTATTGATTGTAAATAAAATTATGGTAGCGCTAAAATTGTCCATGCAGACATTGGCCCGGAATTTCCTGGAACAGCGGAATGTGTGGCGTATGCCCTTAATCAGGCAGTTGCACTCTCCGTTCATCTTGCGCTATACTTATGCCAAAATTTCTTGGAAAATCAATTTGACTACGGCACAGTGAACTCAATGGTGAATCAGGGACCACATTTGCAGTGCAGGCAATGGTTTACTCCACAGATCAACAACATGTCACTATAAAAAGCTGAGAACAGATACCATAACTCAGAGTGAGGCTTGGCACTGGGAGACAAGTGAGCTGTCTGTTCTGAGATCACCTAAAAATCAATTTTTAAAAGTTAATTTCCATTAACAAATGTTGTAAAATGCTGCGAAAAGAAAAGTTTTAGTGTACTGCACATCCCCTTTTCCGCTAATATGTCACAGAAGGAATCAATATAAAGTACGCAGAACTTCAGGGATGAGGACCTGCAGACCCTTCACAATGAGCTAGGGCTGAGGCAAGATCAGGTACCGGGGACACTAGGGGCGAAGGCTCCTGTCAAGGTGAGCCAGGTGGCATGGAGGGACGAGACTGAGGCTCTGAGCACCACTTCAGTCCACCCTTGGGCGACCAATGCCGGAACAAGTACAATGACCTGACCAAGCAGTCAAGGTAAGTAGTCTCTAGGTTTCCAACATTTTCAGAACTCAGCATTTTATTCAAAATAATAGAAAGAGACAGCAAAAATTGTTTTTTTTTAAAGGAAGTAGCTAGAAAGGTATTGGCCTAGCAATGGAGTGATTGGAAAGGGGGACAGGCGGGTGCTTTCATGCTGAGATGTGTTTGTTTATTCTTGGCAGAACCCAAAGGCAATTTGAAGTCACCGCTTCACCATTGGCGGCCGTGCTTTCAGCTGCCTAGGTCCTGAGCTCTGGAATTCCTTCCATAAACCTCTCCGCCTTTCTACCTCTCTCTCCTCCTTTAAGGCGCTCCTTAAAACCTACCTCTTCTGGCCTAGCTTTTGGTCACCTGTCCCAATATCCCCATATGCGGCTCAATGTCAAATTTTGTTTGATAACGCTCCTGTAAAGCGCCTTGAGACATTTTACTACGTTAAAGGCGCTATATAAATGTAAGTTGTTGTTGTTGTTGATGGTTGGGCTGGAGATAGTTGGGCACAAGCTCAGCCTTTGCAAGGACGTTAAGTGCCCCATCATGATTGTGCGGAGGCCTCGACATCCGTCCCGCAGCTGATGCCTGAATTCCCCAGCCAACGCTGCCTCTGCATGGACCCTGATGAACGTACTGCTGAATGTTGCGAAGGGATGGGAACAGCCTTTCCAAAGTGAGCTGCTGATGAATTTGGCAACATGTTACTGCTGAAGGACACATTGCAGTGCCTGCAAAGTCCCCTCAGAGCCCCAAACAAGCTGGCACTTCAACACCTGCACCTTTGCATGCCAAGAAGGATAGGTAGGTTTGGAGGAGGCATGTCTGGAGTATAAACACCGGCATGGAACAGTTGGGCTGAATGTCCTGTTTCTGTGCTGTACATTCTATGTAATTCTATGTAACATTCGGTGCACTTAACTTTATTCTGTGTTCTCCCCACAGGGCAAATTGCCAAAATGCATGAGAACCGGAGGGGGTAGCCCCTACCTGTAAGCTCATGAGGAGAGGGCCCTGCAGCTGCAGGAATTCCATGGTGCTATGCATATGGCGCAAGGTGAGATCAGCAATATATGTGCTGTTTCAGAGCCCCTTGCTTTGTCTTCTGGGCAGCAATCCGCCCCAGGAGAAGATTAAGAGGAGGCCCGATAGAGGTATTTGAAATTATGAAGGGATTCGATAGGGTGCGTGTGGATTAGTTGTATCCATTTGTGGTTGTAAGGTGGAAACAGTAAATTAGAATGGGAGGAGGATCATGTGGCATGTAAACACTGGCATAGACCAGTTGGGTCAAATGGCCTTTTTCCGTGTTGTAGATTGAACCCCTGTTAAGCAGGATCGACGTCAGATCAGGACTGGCGAGGATTAGGAGCAGGATTATGGGGTCCGCACCTGAGAACAAGGTTGCTGTAGGAGCATCACAGGTACTTGCGAACTCTGGGGTCCATCGACCGCCATTTGAACTTGATCTCTGTAACCTCCTCCAGCCATACATCCCTCCAAGATCTCTGCGTACCTTCAATTCTGGTCTCCTGCGCATCCCCGATTTCCCTAGCTCCACCATTGGTGGCCGTGCCTTCAGCTGCCTAGGCCCTAAACTCTGAAATTCCCTCCCTAAACCTCTCCTTCTCTCTACCTCTCTCTCCTCCTTTAAGACACTCCTTAAAACCAGCCTCTTCTGACCTAGCTTTTGGTCACCTGCCTCAATATCCCTTAGTGTGGCTTGGTGTCAAATTTTGTTTGTAACACTCCTGCGAAGCGCCTTGGGACATTTTACTACATTAAAGGCGCTATATAAATGCATGTTGTTGTTGTTGTTGTTGTTGATCTGCAGCAGGCCGGATATAATTTTGCCCATGATGATTGTGCGGAGGCCTCGATAGCCGTTCTACAGCTGATGCCTGCATTCCCCAGCCAACGCTGCCCGCAGCTGTGACAGTCATGGACCCCGAGGAACATGCTGCTGATGCTCAGGATGGCACTTCCCAGGGCCCCATTCTCCTTCCCCCGGGCTCTTCACCAGTTGCACATGCCTCGCAAGGCCAGGGCAGTCAGGAGCTACCCTACACTGATGCAGTCAGCAGCAGCTCCATCACAGGAGACAGCTGCCAGTTGTCAAACCACACCTCTGCCGCATTTCTCTTCGGAACAGCATTGTTTCCATCCCCCCCCCCACCTCCCTAATCCCGACCAATGCATCTGATTCAGAAATCCTAATATTGGCCAAAGTGCCCGGAGGGGGAAGTGTGGGGTCACGAGGGAGTAGTAAGGAAGTGCAGGAGTGAGTTAAGAGAGGAGTAGGAGATTGAGACATAAAGGCTGAGTGCAGGAAACAAGGGTAAGCTGGCTTGAAGGACCTGCTGAGGCATACTGAGAAGAGCAGGACACTGACAACCTAGGGCTGACGGAATGTGAGCAGGCTACATCCTAAACATGCACTGAGGCTGAGAATGAAAATGTAAGAGATCAAGGATTGAGTGCCAGTGCTAGACAAGGACCCAACCGGGAAGACAGCACCTGTAGAGAGCCCTAGATGCAGGAAGAGAGTGCCTACAGAGATCCTGTTGAGGGCAGGGTGTAAAGAGTGGCTGCAGGGACCCCTGGGTGCCATAAGAGAGTCCCTGTGGAGAGCTGTAGGTGCAGGAAGAGAGTGCCTACGAAGACCTGGGTGCAGGGGGGCAGTGCCTGCAGAAAGTCCTGAGTGCGGGAATAGCATGCTTGCGGACAGCCCCGGGTGAAGGAACAGAGTGCATATGGAGGGGCCTGGATGCAGAGGGCTCAGTTTTCGGGGGCAATTGCGGGTGTGTTGGGGGCGGGGGGCTCCAAAATCGCGGAAATCCTGTTCGGGTTTGGAAGCCGGCTCCAAACCGCTGAATTCCGAATTTCCCAGGGACCCACCCGTGTGCGCGCAGGGGACCCGAAAACGGAAACGGCTTTAATTGCTGGCGAGATGACAGTTAAAGAGCTCATTGAGGTACTTAAGGCACTTTACCAATGACAGATGAAGTAATTGTAATGATTTTTAACTTATCTGGGCGGCTTGCCCACCGCTTCTGATTCACGCGCCGGATCAGGGAAAAAGAAACTAAATAAATTACATAAAACACCATAGAAGGAAGTTAAAACACAAAATGAACCTACCTTTGCACCCTGCTCCGATGTTCGATGTCTCCCTCTCTGATCTCCTCCTCTTTACCCCCCCGGATGTCCTCCTGATGTCCCCCTCTTCACCCCCCCCAATGTCCTCCCGATCTTCCCCTCTCCCTCCCGATCTTCCCCTCTCCCCACCATTGTCCCCCTCACCTCCCCCCCCGATCTTCCCCTTTCCCCCACCCCGATCTTCCCCTCTCCCCCACCCCGATCTTCCCCTCTCCCCCACCCCGATCTTCCCCTCTCCCCCACCCCGATCTTCCCCTCTCCCCCACCCCCCCCACCCCACCGATCTTCTGTTCCGGTGCCAGATGACGTCTCGCGCTCTCTCTTTCTCTCCCTCCCACTTCGCGTTGCAGCTCCTGATGGCAGCCAGCCTGTCAATCAGTTTGCCACATGCACCTTCACACCCGTTGCCAACCCGCCACCATTGTAAAATCGACCCCAGGAAGCGGGAGCAATAAGAGTAAGAATCAGAGTGCAGCAAAGGCCCCTGAATGCTGATGAGCCTGAGCCCTGACTGTGACAGAGGCATTGACAAGAGAAGCCTGGCAGAGCCTGGAGAGAGGCTAAGAGCCCTGAGAGCAGGCTGGGTATGGAGAACTGTGTGTCTTTTGTGTCAGTGAGCACTTTCATTAATGTGTTTACTTGAAGGACTCAACCACTTTCAAAGCCCGGGCTTGGAATTGATATTTTCCCTTATAGCTAACAGTTGGACGGAGATGCTGCAGTCTATGTGTATGCGGTGTGCACAATTTATAGAATCACAGAAATTTACGGCGCAGAAGGAGGCCATTTGGCACACCCTGTCTGTGCCAGCCGATAAAGAACTATCCAGCCTAATCCCACTTTCCAGCACTTGGTCCGTAGCCATGTAGGTTACGGCATTTCAAGTGTACATCCAAGTACTTTTTAAATGTGATGAGGGTTTCTGCCTCTACCACCCTTTCAGGCAGTGAGTTCCAGACCCCCACCACCTGACTGGACTATTGATATCTTCCTGCAGGGTACAGCTTTCCTCTTCACTATCAACCACACAGCCAATTTTTGTATCATCTGCAAACTCCTTAATCATGTCCCCTACATTTAAGTCTAAATCATTAATATATACCACAAAATGCAAGGGACCTAGAAGAGAGAAGTGTAGAGGAAGAGAGGGATCTTGGAGCGCATGTCCACAGTTCCCTGAAGGTAGCAGGACAGGTAGATGAGATGGTTAAAAAAGCATACTGGATACTTTCCTTTATTAGCCGAGGCATAGAATATAAGAGCAGGGAGGTTATGCTAGAACTGTATAAAACACTAGTTAGGCCACGGCTTGAGTACTGCGTACAGTTCTGGTCACATTACAGGAAAGATGTGATTGCACGAGAGAGGGTACAGAGGAGATTTACAAGGATGTTGCCAGGACTGGAGAATTTTAGCTATGGGGAAAGATTGGATAAGCTGGGGTTGTTTTCTCTGGAACAGAGGAGACCGAGGAGAGATTTAATTGAGGTGTATAAAATTATGAGGGGCCTAGATAGAGTGGATAGGGAGGACCTATTTTCCTTAGCAGAGAGGTCAATAACCTGGGGGCATAGATTTAAAGTAATTGGTAGAAGGATTAGAGGGGAGCTGAGGAGAAATATTTTCACCCATTTGGGGAGGGCAAACAAGGCAAGGGAATACACTCCCAATTATTGTGTATTCCCTTGCCTTGTTTGCCCTCCCCAAATGCATTACCTCACACTTCTCTGGATTGAATTCCATTTGCCACTTTTCTGCCCACCTGACTGGGCTATTGATATCTTCCTGCAGGCTACAGCTTTCCTCCTCACTATCAACCACACAGCCAATTTTTGTATCATCTGCAAACTTCTTAATCATGTCCCCTACATTTAAGTCTAAATCATTAATATATACCACAAAATGCAAGGGACCTAGAACTGAACCCTGCAGAACCTCACTGGAAACATCCTTCTAGTCACAAAAACACCTGTCGATCAATACCCTTTGCTTCCTGCCAATGAGCCAATTTTGGATCCAACTTGCCACTTTCCCTTGGATCCCATGGACTTTTACTTTTTTGACCAGTCTGCCATGTGGGACCTTGTCAAAAGCCTTGCTAAAATCCATGTAGATTATATCAAATGCGCTACCTTCATCGACCCTCCTTGTTACCTCCTCAAAAAATTCAATCAAGTTAGTCAGACATGACCTTACCTTAACAAATCCATGCTGACTGTCCTTGATTAATCCAGGATATTTAAGGAGTTATAGCTGTTTGAATCTGAGTGAATCAGTTTGGAACTTCTAAGAGATAGAGTTCAGACTAGAACAGCTCCCTCTGTTGTAGGAAAAAAAGAAAAAACACACTGTTTTTTCTATGTGCAAAACTGTGTGCAAAAACTGTTTACAAAAGAACAGCTTACCATTTAGATTGCATTTTCTTAACTGTTTTCCTTTTGAGAAGCTGGACAGAAGAATATTGACGATAATTATATATATTATATTGCTGTATATTTCTTTGTTCATGTTTTATTAAATACATTTGTTTAAACTTAAAGCAACATCTGTGATGATCTACGGCTTAATGAAGGTTGGGAGAAAGATCCTGTAGAGACATAAGATAATTCCAGTAGCTAAAATAATTAGAACCATTGAAAAGATACAGCACAGAAGGGGGCCATTTGGCCCAACATGTCCGCGCCCGAAGAACAACCAGGTGCCCATTCTAATCCCACCTTCCAGCACCCGGTCTGTAGCCCTGCAGCTTACAGCACTTTAGGTGCAGGTCCAGGTACTTTTTAAAAGAGTTGAGGGTCCCTGCCTCTACCACCAATTCGGGCAGCGAATTCCATACACCCACCACCCTCTGGGTAAAAAAGCTTTTCCTCATGTCCCCTCTAATCCTTCCACCAATCAGCTTAAATCTATGTCCTCTAGTTCTTGAACTCTCCGCTAGGGGAAACAGGTACTTCCTGTCTACTCTATCTGGGCTCCTCATAATTTTGTACACCCCAATCAAGTCTCCCCTCAGACTCCTGTGCTCCAAGGAAAACAACCCCAGCCTATCCAATCTCTCCTCGTAGTTGCAATTTTCAAGCCCTGGCAACATTCTTGTAAATCTTCTCTGCACTCTCTCCAGATCAATTACGTTCTTCCTGTAATGTGGTGACCAGAACTGCAGACAATACTCCAGTTGTGGCCTTACCAGCGTTTTATATAGTTCCATCATTACATCCCTGCTTTTGTATTCTATACCTCGGCTAATAACGGAGAGCATTCCGTATGCCTTCTTCACAACCTTATCTACCTGCCCACCTGACTGGCCTATTGATATCTTCCTGCAGGCTACAGCTTTCCTCCTCACTATCAATCACCTTTAGGGACCTGTGCACATGCACTCCAAGGTCTCTCACTTCCTCTACCTCTCTCAATATATTCCTGTTTACTGCAAATTCCCTTTTACGGTTTGCCCTCCCTAAGTGCGTTACCTCACACTTCTTAAATTAATTAAAGAATTATTCTTCTCGGTATCCTATGTATGTTACTAAAGGTTTATATAGATATCAATGCTCTTGAAGGCATAGTGACTGTTACTTACCCACTAGAATGATCCAAAAACACAAAAGCCAAAACATCTAGAGAAGAAGCTGAATAGACTGAAAAATGTAACATGGAACTACCAGCAAGGATGGTGAAACAAGAAGCTATGATAGGATTCAAGAAGGAACAAGACAAGTTCCTATTAGCAAGTAGGATTCAGGGATATTGGATATAGAAATGCACCAATGTGGTCTTGAGGGAAGTTGAATGGGTAGGCGAGATGTACTGATAGTAACAATTTTTAGGCAGGAATAGACTATGTTACACAGTTCCTGTATCTATATAATTGACAAATTCATATACTGATTATCTGAGTAGGTCTGCAGCTATCTTTAACTTTATACCCCATTCACAACCATTTCAGGTCTTCCTAATGTAAGGCAGACCTCGTGAATGGAAATTAATTCATTGTTATAAGTCAAGAGCGATGTCTTTTTTTTAAAGCCTTGATACCTCACAGATTGAGTTTTCTTTTGAACTTGTTCTCAGGATGTGAGTGCCACAGGCAAGTCTGCATTTATTACCCATCCCTTGGTAATCTGAGTAAGTGATGGTAGGCCTTCCCATTGAACCACTATAGTCCTTGTCAAACCCCTCCATGACCTCGCCCCTCCCTATCTCTGTAATCTCCTCCAATCCTACAACCCTCTGAGATCTCTGCGCTCCTCCAATTCTTGCCTTTTGCGCATCCTGATTTTAATTGCTCCACCATTGGTGGCCCTAAGCTCTGAAATTCCCTCCCTACACTTCTCTACCTCTCTCCTCTTTTAAGATGCTATTTAAAACCTACCTCTTTGATCAAGCTTTTGGTCACCTGTCTTAAAATCTTCTTATGTTGGTCTGTGTCATATTTTGTTTGGACACGCTCCTGCGAAGCTTGTTGGGACGTTTTATTGCATTAAAGGCATTATATAAATGCGAGTTGTTGTTGTTGTTGTTGTTGTGTTCATAGTGCTCCCATGATAGTGGTAGCAGGGAATTGCAGGTTGAATGGGAACTCCACTTGGCAGTTTTGGCTGAAGACCCTTGCAAACATTTCAGCACTCAGGTGCTGGACTCTGCCAAAGTTGAGAATGGGGATGTTCATGGACCCTCCTCCTCCTGTTCATTGCCTGATCCTCCACCTCCATTCTCAATTGAATGGTGTAGAGCTATAGACTGTTGCATTTGGTGTTTAGCATGCAGGTAGCACTGTGTTGTAGTTTTACTAGGGTACGCTTGGCATTCTTCCTGGCATGCTCTTCTACACTCCCTAATGAATCAGGATTGGTCTCCCAGCTTGGTGATGATGGTGGAGTGAGTGATGTGTCAGGTCATGATGTTACAGATTGTGGTAATATACAATTCTGCTGCTGCATTTGATGGGCTAAACCGTGCCCAGTTTTGGGCTGCTAGATCTGTCCTTAATTTGTTCCACTTAGCATAGTGCTAGTGCCCTGATGGAGGGTATCCTCACTGTGAAGATGAGTCTCAGCCAACTTGGTCAATGGCGGTACCATTGAGCCAATCTTCATGGTGGGCATCTATACTTTTCCTTGCTTTTCTCAGTGCTTCCTCAACTGGAGGAGGGCCAATTTCTGTGGGATGAGAACAGATCTGGCCCGGGTAAATTGGAAACATAGATTGGCGGGCAAAATTGTAATTGAACACTGGGCAGCCTTTAAAGAGGAAATGATTCGGGTACAGACAAGGTGCATTCCAACGAGGGAAAAAGGTAGGGCAACTAAAGCCAGAGCTCCCTGGATGACAAAGGAGATAAGAGAATAAGATGGAGCGGAAAAAAGCGGCATATGACAGGTGTCAGGTTGATAACACAAGTGAGAACCAGGCAGAATATAGAAAGTTAAGAGGGGAAGTGAAAAAGGATATAAGAGGGGCAAAGAGAGAGAATGAGAATAGACTAGCGACTAACATAAAGGGGAATCCAAAAGTCTTCTACAGACATGTTAACTGTAAACGGGTAGTAAGAGGAGGGGTGGGGCCGATTAGGGACCATAAAGGAGATCTACTCATGGAGGTAGTGGGCATCGCTGAGGTACTAAATGAGTACTTTGCATCGGTCTTTACGAAGGAAGAAGATGCTGCCAGAGTCTTGGTAAAGGAAGATATAGTTAAGATACTGGATGGGCTAAAAATTGAGAAAGAAGAGGTACTAGAAAGGCTGGCTGTACTTAAAATAGATAAGTCACCTGGTCCGGATGGGATGCACCCTAGGTTGCTGAGGGAGGTAAGGGGGAAAATTGCAGATGTACTGGCCATAATCTTCCAGATATCCTTAGATATGGGAGTGGCGCCAGAGGACTGAGAATTGCAAACGTTACATCCTTGTTCAAAAAAGGGCATAAAAATAAACCCAGCAACTATAGGCCAGTCAGGTTAACCTTGGTGGTGCGGAAACATTCGGAAACGATAATCTGGGACAGAGTTAACAGTCACTTGGACGAGTGTGGATTGATTGGGGAAAGTCAGCACAGATTTGTTAAAGGCAAATCATGTTTAACTAACCTGATAGAGTTTTTTGATGTGGTAACAGAGAGGGTAGATGAGGGCAAAGCAGTTGATGTGTATATGGATTTTCAAAAAGCATTTGATAAAGTGCCACATGGTAGGCTTGCTTTTAAGATTGCAGCCCACGGAGTAAAGGGGGCATTAGCAATATGGATACAGAATTGGCTAAATGACAGGAAACAGAGAGTAGTGGTGAACGGTTGTTTTTCGGGCTGGAGGGAGGTGTACAGTAGTGTTCCCCAGGGATCGGTGCTGGGAGCACTGCTTTTCTTGATATATATTAATGACTTGGACTTGGGTGTACAGGGGCACAATTTCGAAATTTGCGGATGACACAAAACTTGGAAGGGTAGTGAACAGTGAGGAGGATAATGATAGACTTCAAGAGGATATAGACACTCTGGTGGCATGGGCAGATGTGTGGCAGATTAAGTCTAACGTGGAAAAATGCAAGATGATGCATTTTGGTAGGAAAAATTAGGACAGGCAATATAAACTAGAGGGCACAATGCTAAAAGGGGTGGAGGAACAGAAGCATCTGGGGGTGTATGTGCATAAATCGTTGAAGGTGGCAGGGCAGGCTGAGAAAGCAGTTAAAAAAGAATAAGGGGTCCTGGGCTTTATAAATAGAGGCATAGAGTACAAAAGCAAGGAAGTCATTATGAACCTTTATAAAACACTGGTTCGGCCACAACTGGAGTATTGTGGGTCCAGTTCTGGGCACCGCACTTTAGGAAGGATGTGAAGGCCTTAGACAGGGTGCAGAGGAGATTTACTAGAATGATTCCAGGAATGAGAGACTTAACTTATGTGGATAGTTTGGAGAAACTGGGTTTGTTCTCCTTGGAACAGAGAAGGTTGAGAGGAGATTTGATAGAGGTATTCAAAATCATGAAGGGTCTAGACACAGTAGATAGAGAGGAAACTGTTCCCATTGGTGGAAGGATCAAGAACTAGAGGGCATAGATTTAAGGGGATTGGCAAAAGCAGCAAAGGTGAGATGAGGAAAACTTTTTTACACAGCGAGTGGTTAGGACCTGGAATGCACTGCCTGAGGGAGTGGTGGAGGTAGATTCAATCATGGCCTTCAAAAGGGAACTGGATAAGAACTTGAAACGAAAAAATGTGCAGGACTACGGGGATAGGGCAGGGCAGTGGGACTAGCTGGATTGCTAGATGCATAGAGCCGGCGCGGATTCGATGGGCCGAGTGGCCTCCTTCCGTGCTGTAACCATCTATGATTCTATGATTCCTCAAAGTGGTGTTCCAACACAGAGGAGTACTGATTCAGCAGTTAAAGGTAGCAATTGATGGTTAACACTTTGCTTTGGGGTAAAAAAGGAGACGCAGAGGGACAGACATAAAGATGTTCACAGATGCACAGGAAGAGAGTTGTTTATTATCAAGGACAAATATATTATATGAGTTAGTCATACATTGGGATATCTTACAAAATATAAAAATAATTTTGCTCAGATCTTCAGAATTTTCCTGTAATAAAATTAAAGGTGCAAACCCTGATATGGCCAGAAGAGCAAAACGTGTAAAGTACAAATTGAAGGAAGTCACACTTGAACTGTACAATGCCCTAAAAAAAAATCTAGATTTACTCAACAGTTGGGTGTTCTAATGGGGGCAACCAACTGGGAGAGTTGCCTATAACATCCTATAATATCCCCATCCTCAACCATGGTGGAGCCCAGCACATGAGTACAAGACAAGGCTGAAATATTTGTGAGCATCTTCAGCTAAAAAGTGCTGAGTGGATGATCCTACCCAGCCTCCCCATCATCATAGATGTCAGTGCCCAGCCAATTTGCTTCATTCCACGTGACATTAAGAATCGGTTGAGTGCACTGGATACAGAAAAGGCCATGGGCCTTGACAACACCCCAGCTGTAGTGCTGAAACCCGTGCACCAGAGCTAACTGCTCCCCTAGCCAAGATGTGTTCAATGCAGCTATGACAGTGGCATCTACCCAATAATGTGGAAGATTGCCCAGGTATGTCCTTTCCACAAAAAACAGGATAAATCTAACCCTGGCCAATTAACGCCCTTTCGGCCTCTAAATGGACGGTGTCATCAATAGAGCCATCAAGTGACTCCTACTCTGCAAAAACATGCTCACTTCAGATTCTGACAGAACCACTTGGCTCCAAGCCTCACCATAGCTTTGATCCAGACATGATGCGGTCAGAGTAGCTCCCCATAACATCAAGGTAGCATTCAATGAATATGACAAGAAATAGCCCTAGCAAAACTAAGTTCAATGGGGATCAAAAGGAAAAAGCCTGACACAAAGGAAGATGGCTGTGGATGTCAGAGGACAATCATCGCAGACCCAGGACTGCTGCAGGAGTTCCTAAGCCCAATCATCTTCAGTTGCTTCATCAATGGCCTCTCTGTCATCAGTCCAGGAATGGGATTGTTCACTTACAATTCCATAGTGTTCAGCTCCATTCACAATTCCTCCAGTAATGAAAGACCCCATGCCAACCTATAGCAGTTGTAAACAATTTTACAACACCAAGTTATAGTCCAACAAATTTATTTTTAATTCCACAAGCTTTCGGAGGCTTCCTCCTTTGTCAGGTGACGAAGGAGGAAGCCTCTGAAAGCTTGTGGAATTAAAAATAAATTTGTTGGACTATAACTTGGTGTTGTAAAATTGTTTACAATTGTCAACCCCAGTCCATCACCGGCATCTCCACATCAACCTATAGCAGGACCTGGAAAACATCCAGGCTTGGGCTGACATGTGACAAGTAGCAGTCACACCACCTATCTGCCTGGCAACATCCATCTTGAACAAGAGAAAGTCCAGCCATCTCCACTTTACCTTCAACAGCAGCACCAACAACATATTAGGAGTCACCATTGACTAGCAGCTTAACTGAACCAGCCGTAACAATACCTTGGCTACAAGATCAGGACAGAAGCTGGGTTCTCTTCAACAAGCGACTCACCTCTTGACGCCTCTCCATCATCTACAAAGGTCAAGTCAAGAGTATAATGGAATACTCAATAATCGTCTGGATGGGTGCAGCTGCAACAACACTCGAGAAGCTCACCATACAGGGCAGAGCAGCTTGCTTGAATGGAATTCCTGCTATTGGACTTCACATGTACCCCTTCCATTACTGGTGCACTGTGGCTGCAGTATGTATGATTTCCAGATGCACTGCAGCAACTGACCAAGGTCACTTCAACAGCATCTCCCTCCCCTGTGACCTCTTCCACTGAGGTGGATAAGGACAGCAATATTGTGGGAACACCATCATCTCCAAGTTCTCCTCCAAGGTACACACCATCCTAACTTGGGCACGTATCAGTGCTCATACATTGTCACTAGGTCAATATCCTGAAATTCCTTACCTAACACCATTGTGGGAGTACAATTGCCACAAGGACTGCAGCGATTTAACAAAAAGACGCATCACCACCTTTTCAGGGCACCTAAAGATGGACAATAAATGTGACCTCGTCAGCGTCACCCACGTCAGAAGAACATTAAAAAAAAGGAAGGTTCTTTTGGATGGCCTTCCGTCTCTATATCCATTCAATGATTAGCCCGCCTGACAGATTTCAATGGACTAATACCAACTGTAGACCACAAACTGGTGAACGCCGCAGGGACTGGTGTATAGTGGATACTAGCAACATTATTATTTAGTTTATACGGCGCACTACAGCTGCAGCGTATACGATTTACAACATTGTTGTCCTTTGTTTTTGATGGTTTAGTTCTTTATTAGTTGTGCCCCCTTTAAAAGGGGGCCACTTTGTTTTTGGTTTAGGGGGCCACTTTCTTTTTATTGTTTAGTTTATTTTGATTGATGACACTGGGGCAACCCAGTGTCTCCTTATTTATTTATTTAAAGGGGCCACTTTTGTTTGATGCCAGTGGGGTAACCCAGTCTCTCCTTATTGGTTTATTTAGACAAACTGGCCCGCACCAAACTCTAACCATTCAACAGCTGGCCCAGCAGGTTCATCTGACGCTTTGTTGCATCATTTGGAATTTCGCACACCCTCATTGTTACATCAGGTGATTGATGTCTCCCTGGGCTTATCCAGGGCCGCAAACTCACCCAAACAGCGCGAGGGAAGGGAGGGACTTCCAGCGACAGGAGCGAGTTGATGGGACGGGCGGGCGGCTCTTGCGATGGATGCTGCGAGCTGTAGTTTTCCGACGGTGGAGCGATCTCTGTAGGAGGAAGCAGAGGGCGGGCGGAACGAACTACAATCCCCAGGGTGGCGCCGCGGCACTCTGCAGTTCCGGTTACTTGATGTCATTTTTGCCTTGTTGGAATCTGCTGTCAGTAGGGAAGCATCAGCAGCTCTGATCGTAGAGCAGGCACAGCGAGCTGCAGGGTAAGGCAACATAGCGTGGGGATGGTTTTATACCGTTGATGCCTGTTTGGGAGATGCACTGAATTGTGCTTGTCTGAGGGGTAATGCAACAACGAAGGCAACAGGTGCCACTCATTTATTGTTGTTTTAAAAAAAATCTAACGTGATACGTGTCAGCTTTTTGGGGGGGAAGAAGCGGTGAGATTAACTGGATTTGCAATCTGTGCACCCTTTACCAATTACTCTTCAGCATTTCTCTGACTTTTGACTGCTCTGCAAATGGGTTTCACATTTAAAACTTGATCTTGCTGCAGGAGATTGTGCATTGTTGGTTCGCGGAATCCCGCCCTAAACCTATTAGCAGGCGATGAAAGTTTTTCTTTTCTGTTTCAAAAGGACTTTCAATCTATTCCCGTGTTATTCCAATCAGGGTACTTGTTTCATTTAGTGGCATTTGCCAAAAGTAATGAAATGGAGATGTTGGAGTGAATGCAGCTTTGAAATATTGCGTCCTTGAGGGTGAGCAATACCGTGTTGATCGATCGTGTACGTTGCTTCACATGCCGGATAAGAAGCCCTTCGTGTGGGCATGTGAAAAGGAAAACCACATGGTCTGTGTAGCTCTGTGACAGATTTTTATCCGCTCTTTAAATATATCCATTAATTGTCAGTAATAATTGAGATTGGGTTCCACGCTTGTATAAATGCGGTGGTATGTCTGGGACCTCATCTTTGAAATACCATTTTCAAAATACTGCAATAATAAAATAATTGAATTGAGCGTACAATACAAATTTACAGTGTTTGCTCATCCCTTAGGTTTTAATTTTATACGCCCCGTTTCCTGTTTGTGTAACACAGTACTGTACGATTTGAGTGATGTAATCTCACCTTGTGACTGAGGGGATTACCCATGCTGAAATGATCTATCATGGTAAAAGTCCACTGTACTGCTTAGTTACATTAGAATCTTTATATAAAGGTGAGTTTTTGTGGACTATTGCTACTGGTGAATCTGTGTGACATGATTTAAACGTGTAGGTGTATCACTTAATTAAAAAGGAGAAGCTTCAGAATGTTTTTTTTCCAGGGTTGGGTCCAAATTCATTTGTTCACCTCTTGTGCTTTCTTGGTGGTGTACTTTTAAAAAAAAAGTCAACTTCTCAGTTCAACCCTGTATTTTATTGTTTTGTTGTGCTGCAGTTTTTCCTTTGGTCGAAAATGTTTGGCCAAATTCCTACTTGACTTATACTTTTCAAAGGACAATTTTAGACAGGAAGTGGCAGCAGGCCATTTGACAGTGGAGGGCTTTAGAGCTGACCCAAATCCTTTACACAATGGACTTCCACTCTCAAAACAAGGCATTAGGTAACAATCATAGAGTAGATCCTCCGACTCTGCAATAGCAAAAACAAATTCAGCCACCTGGCTGCTTCATTTGCATCTGGTAATGAACAATCCAGCTCAAGCCTAAGGAGGGGCTATTTCCTTATCCCTTTTCCAGTTCCATTTTCTTCACTCAGAAGAACTGCAAGTATTTAGGTGCAAGAAAACAATAAATGCATATCTGCCACTTTTCAATATACAGCAATTTATTTACAAATCAGGTTTTGCAGAAGCAAGTGTTGCAATTTATTGTGAAAGTAAAGCTGGGTTGCAGCAAGTGCTATAGGAGGCAACAAGGATGTACACTATATAATTACATATGTTCTGTATATTTCTCATTAGATTCACATTCTTAATTAGATGGTTGAACTTTTGAGGGTTATGCCATTTTCTATGTGTGAGACTGATCATATTATGGTCACAAGTTTTAAGATTCCAATATAATAGAATTACTTCCCTGGCCTGCATTTAAGACCAGTTTAAATTTCTTGTTAAAGTATAACAGAACACACTGGTATCATCATTGTGATGGTTAAACACACTGGTACCTGTCAGAGGGATTTATAAACACACTGGGACCTATCAAAAGGATTGAAAAACACACTGGGACCTAAGGTGATCAGCAAAAGAGCCAGAGGGGATATGAGGAAACTTTTTTTTATGCAACATGTTGTAATGATCTGGAATGCACTGTCTGAAAGGGTGGTGGAAGCCGATTCAATATTAACTTTCAAACATGAATTGGATAAATATGAAAATAATTACAGGACTATGGGAAAGAGCAGGGGAATGGGACTAACTGGATAGCTCTCTTTCAAAGAGCAGGCATGATGGGCCAAATGGCCTCTTGTGCTGTACCTACTATGACTCTGATATTTATCTTCCCCTGTAGATGTCTCTTAGCGATGACCTTGATGGCAATGAGCTGCTGGAGTTGCTGTTTCAGCAGCAGTCTGGATCACTTCCAGATGAGGAGTTTGGTGATGGGACCAAGTTCATGAAGGAGTGGGGACTGTGTGAGCATGATGTAAGTGTTTAATCTTTAAATCTCTTGTTTTTCGCTTCTCCTCCCCCCCCCCCCCCCAAGGTGTGGGATACAGTTCCACATGTGCTGGTCGCCCTCTAGTACCTTGCCCAAGTGACCGTTCTTTGTGCGTGAGTCAGTTATTGAGCATGGCTAAAGGACCCCCCCGGCCCCAGTCCAGGGCTGTTGAGAATGTAGTAACCCAACTACTGCTCTAGCTGAGAGCACCTAACTCAACATGCAAATCTAACCTGGGGCCTTCTAAACGGAACAGCTTTGTACCAAACCACGTGGTGCATTTACCCACTTAGCTTTCAGGGGAGCAATCGTGATTAATTGCACAGGCAGTACAGGCAGTATCTTTTTTAAAGACTCAAGTTGCGGCCAACTGCAGAGGCTGCCAGCCACGTTTCGCTGCGGAAGGCTCTTGAGGCCTGCCGCAGCCATTCTGAATCTCCCCTTTCCATGCTGGCTCCTCGAATGAGCTGGGAGCCCACTGACAATATTTAAATGATCCTTTTCCTGGAAAATTGGCTGTGGATGGGGATGGGCCATTGGGGTGGGTAGCACTCCCGCCCTGCTAAAGTTGTGGTAGGATTTTGCAAAAGCAGAAAATTCCAACCTTTAATATCTAAATTGTAGGAATGTTTTATCACATGCCACCTTTGTTCAAATATCTGCTGGCCAGCACTGAAATTAGAAGTTGAACCACCTGGTTTGGAAGCTGCAGCAGTAATGATCCAGTTGTGGGAAAACTACCTTATCTTTTTCTCCCCACTCAGTCCCAATGGTTTGTTAGTATTTATCCATGTTCTATCACAGTATTATTGGTACAAACTTCCATTCCCTGAGGTTGTTTCTTGTATTTGCAGATGCTGAATGACCACGACACTCAGGATTTCTTTAACTCCATCATTGGTTCTTTTGAGGATGAGACCCCTATCACAATGTCTTGGTCTCCATTGGGTAGTGACAGTGGAATATCAGAAGACAACAACAACTGCAACCATGAAGATAGCCCATCAGGCAGCGATGTCGCACTGTCTGATAGCCCGTCGTTTTTTGAAGTCATACATTCCGACCATAACTATTCACTTCATCAGGACTCTCAAAATGATGCCAATTGTTTGTACAGTGTAAGAACTGAGAACCCTTCAACAGAAACAGACATCTCGATTGATTTAGGTTAGTACCTACAGTTGTTCCTATATTGTAACTATTTAGCTGTGCATTGCTATGGGCTTGTCTTTTATTTCCAGGTCATCCAGGGACATACTTCAATGTGGTAAGTGGTTCGACAGGTGCCCTCTTTTACTAATGCTGCTTAGAACCAAAAATGTTTGAAAATGCATGACAGCAGCTGGGACTGACTTCCTCTTTGTATCTTCTTTCCTCCTGTCTCCTGTTTAATTCACCACCCCATCCCTGGGAGGTCCCTGTGATATTGGGAACGCAACAGGATGTACGATTAGACCATGTGTTCCAACGTATTGTACTGCGCCAGTATGTTATGGTTTCTCAGTAGCTTTTATATACGGTGTTGATACTGGCTTCTGACTGCATATTAACTCAGGACTAACTTGAACTTGTGTGCTAGCTGTAAGAAGTTCCTGTTGTTTCGTACTCAGGAGGATAGAATAGAATTACATAGAATGTACAGCACAGAAACAGGCCATTCGACCCAACAGGTCAATGCCGGCGTTTATGCTCCAAACGAGCCTCCTCCTGCCTTACATCATCTCACGAGTCTCCTCCCACCTTACTTCATCTCTCCCTATCACCATAGTCTTCTATTCCTTTCTCCCTCATGTACTTATCTAGCTTTCCCCTTAAATTCATCTGAGATTTGCCTCAACCAATTCATGTGGTAGCAAGTTCCATGTTCTCATCACTCCTGAGTAAAGAAGATTCTCCTGGATTTCTTATTGGATTTCTTAGTGACTATCTTATATTTATAGCCCTTAGTTTTGGACTCCCCCACAAGTGGAAACATCATCTCTATGTCGAACCGCTTCATAATTTTAAAGACCTCTATCAGGTCACCTCTGTGTTTTCTTTTCTACAGAAAAGCACCAAGCCTGTTCAGTCTTTCCTGATAGTTGTACCCTCTCAATTCTGGTATCATCCATGTAAACCTTTTTTTGCACTTTCTCCTGTGCTTCTATATCCTTTTTGTAATATGGAGACCAGAACTGTTCACGGTACTCCAATTGTGGTCTAACCAAGGTTCTATACAAGTTTAACATAACATCTCTGCTTTTGAATTCTATTCCTCTAGAAATGAACTCTAGTGCTTTGTTTGCATTTTGTATGGCTTTGTTAACCTGCATTGCTACTTTTAATGATTTTCAAATCTGTACCCCTAGATCCCTTTATGCTTCTACTCCATTTAGACTCTTAGTTTCCAAGGAGTATGTGGCCTCCTTAGTCCTCCTACCAAAATGCACCAACTCACACTTATTTGACCAGGCCTGTCAATCTGTAGGGCACTATGGAACCTGAAGTTACTTCGTGGGATAAGTGTTCAGAGTCGAATAGTGTAAATTCTATTACACCTATGGTGAATAATCCAGCAGGTTTTCTGTAATTTTAAAGATGTTACAGTTTCCCACTCAATTGTTTGCTCAGTTTCTTTCAGGGAGACATGTTTATTTCTTTTCTACTCCCAACACCCAACTTGGAGCATCAACACACCACCTTCTGACTCCAAAAATACTCACATTCTCATCTCAGCAAAGACGATATACAAACATTTGTTTTTTTAATGAGCTGTGCTTCATGCCTCAGACTATCCATAAGCAGCAACACTGGAGATTCACAAGCACTATCTAAATTTTGAAAGGAGGGGCGATAAAGAGTAGGTTAAAATATTTCTTCAGTACATAAATTGTAAGCTTCATTTTATAAAAATAAAATGAATATCACTTGCTTTACATGGTATTCTGCAAAGATTTTATGGTTCTGTCACCAGCTTCAACTTCATTTAATAACTTTCAGTATTACAAATTTTTTAGATCATATTTTTAAAATTCAGATATAGAAAAGGTGTATATTGAAAGTTACATCCCAAGTCCTACCAGGTTATTTAGAGGGATGAAATGAAGAATGTTTGGCTAATTGGTTTCGTGTGTTCAGCATTATCTTTGTAATCCTGGCTGCCATGTGCTGAAGAGTAATCTATTCGTGTTGGTGATTTATGTTTTGTTTTGGTTTGGTCAAGGAGCGACTAACCTCTTACAGTGGAAGAAGGGCTCAAGTAATGGGCAGCCCATTGGTTTTAACCGGCTAAAATGCTCTTGCTTGTGCCCTCTACCCCCCAACAAATGACTTGCTTTTCCTAAAATTTTAAATGTGCCTAAAATATCCTTGCATTTACCAGGTTACTCAATTATTGTTTTTTTTATTGTGCAACAATTATATTTTAAAATCTCTGAAGTGTAACAGTTAAGAATTTTTTTTTTACTTCCTAGAAGACTGGGAATCAGACTTTTTGACTGAAAACCCACAAGTTGTTCCTGTGGAAGAAAGCACTGGCCTTGTGACCCTCACCATTGAAGATCTGCAGCAACACCGTAAAACACATCATGTAAGTGTACATCCTCTATATTAATTCTCACAAATAGAAACTTTGAATTCAGATTATGTAGAGTTTTTTTGGTGGGAGTAGAGAAATATGAGGGTTCTCATGGAAATGAGGTGCTTGTTTTTCTTTCCCCACCTCCATTTATTGCGCCCCAAACATCTCTCAACACACAATTCAGCTTATCAATAAGGTGCCCAAATCCTTCTGAAAAGAGGTGAAGGCTGCATCATGTGACTGCAGAGTATTATTGAAATGCTCTGTTTGCTGGTCCTGGCATTTTAATTTGATTTGCTCCAACCTTTGGAGAAATACTGCTTTGAGTGAGTCTTCATGTCCACCATCTGTCCAGGTGAGATGCAAACTATCCATTGTATTGTTCCGTTATCAGCACAGTGTGTTGGATCATCAATATGTGAGTGGAAAAATAGAGGCATTCTTCACCTGCTGTTGTGTACACACACATAAATAGAGTGGCACTACAGATAAGTTGGAAACAAGTTGTCTTCTCTCTTGGATGCAGGCAGTGCATGGGCAGGGAGACCTGGTGGTTATTTCAAGAGCGACATTGACTGAGGCCTGGGAATAGATCTCCTGGTGAACTCTGCAGACAGAGTGTGTGTGCGTGTGTGGGGGAGAAAATTAAAAATGAATTCAGTCAAGACTGACTTGTTCAGGCAATCAAGTAGCAGACATTCTCTGTGCAGTAATAGGGTACTGTTCCTTACTGCGATTTAGGATTTTCTGAGTTGTGCAGAATTGGTGTGACTGTATGCTGGAAATGGTAATGTGATGTGCAGGTGTATTAAATTGTGAGAAGCATGCTTTTGTTCATCAAAAAGGTTTGATTTGAAGTGTATGTCCGACATGATCTCTTAATATTTTTCTTGTTCTTTTTCCAGCATTACTTTGAAGAACTGGTTCTGACTGATGAAGAAAAAAGACTTTTATCCAAAGATGGTGTGCAATTACCCACAGACCTTCCCCTCACAAAGGTCAGAACAGCTACACTGTGGTTTAGCTACTGGGGATAGAGAATTCACATTTTTAGCATTAGTATATTTATACTGGTAAACATTTTGCTGTTGCAGTATCTTGTTTACATTGTTTGATTAAAATTTTACACACATTTTGTTAACTTTCTTTCCATTCATAACCAAATACCTCCTGCTATTGAGCTTCATGTTGATAGCTATGGAATAAATGGAGTATTAAAATAACTTCTAAACTTCTGAGCACTGAATCATTTCTCCAGGATACAGCTTTACAATAAGATCCTACTTCCGCTCCCATTTAAATAACTACTAGAACAATTGTATGTTGCAGATCAGTTATAGAATCTGTTATTTTTTAATTATTGGTGAGGTATTAATCTTGGCTGGGTTCTAGGTCTTGAAGTACTGAATGGATGTAAAGTGCTTGGCTGTAGGAAAGGAAAGCTGGATTACTACATTGGGCAATGCAATTGAAAATTTTGAAACTGTGATTGATAGATTTATGTTAGGTAAGGGTACTAAGGGACATGGAACCCAGGCAGGTAAATGGAGTTAACATATCAATCAGTCTTGATCAAATTGAATGGCAGAACATGCTCCTGTTCCTAGTGGATGAACTGAAAGTTGCATTAACTGACCTCACAGATGCTAAACCTTTCAATTACTGTCTCAAACTACTTCCTTACTGCTTGAGAAGGGATAAAAGTGAAACCAAAATGAATCCGTTTTCAATTTCAGAGGAAGATTTACAAGCCTAGGACCATGCATTGTGATGGAACACCAATGCAGAGATGAACAATGAAGGCATTCCCCCATACCCTTCAAAGTCAATTTTCCAATGTTATCCTGCCTTACTTGGCACCCATCCTGGACACTTTCCCTGCAGGGAAGGAGAATCGGACGGGGGAGTGTTTAATTCAGCAGCTCTGGCATGCTCCTAGTAGCTAGTTCACGAGTGGTGTTGGCAGAGGCCTGGGAGCAGGTATCCTGTCTATCCTTTTAGGCTGAATGTGGGGCTTGAACATGTGTGTGCATATTCATGTGGCGATGGGGAGGAAGACACATAGTATTAATATATCAGTTCACCACTGAATGGTTTAACACATTCAAACTACTTTGTGTCAATTGAAATTCCGAGGAAGTGCCTTTTAGTTTGTTCAATCAGACAGTCTTGAATTGTTTCATGGAAGGAATAATTCTGAAATTGTCTAAAGTTATCTAAATTAGTGGATGAAATAAACACTAGTCTAGCTGTAATTCAGGTGGCTTTATTTTCACAAGTTTTCATTAAATTCTTGTTGCAGTCAGAAGAACGAGCACTGAAAAGGATCAGAAGAAAGATTCGAAACAAACAGTCTGCTCAGGAGAGTCGCAAAAAGAAAAAGAATTACATTGATGGACTGGAGAGTCGGTACGATCGCACAAATATTTCCCAAATACTGCGCTTGCTAGAAACATTTTGAGCAACAATCTTAGTTTTCCACCTAAACCAAATAAACAGTGTCTTTAAAGTTGTTCAGAGAAATTTAAAATGTTTTGTATCCACGTGTGAGTGCCTATTGCTGGTGAATGTATGAAGAATTAAACCAGTGTATGGATTAAACTCTAGCAGCTTATGGTCATGCAGGTGTTCATCTTCTGTATCGTATAACGCCTGTATTACATTCACTGTTTCATTATTAAGGGTTAGAGTCACAATTAATTGTGTGCTTTAAAATCACTGTTTGATATTTGCAGGGAATGTACTTGCATTTGAACTTATTACTGGCCCTGGAACAGATTTCCTAGTTTCTAATTGCAAACCTGTATCGTGATTACCCTTTCAGCTGTGATTATTCTAACACAGTTATTGTGTTTCTTTGTATTGTAGAGTTGTGGCATGCACTGTTCAAAATCAGGAGCTACAGAGGAAGGTGCAGCATCTTGAGAAACAAAATATGTACGTACCACCTTGCAGATAAAACTAAGATATTGATATACTTGTGAATACAATCTGTTTATTTGTGCTATACCTGACATGGGCATGCTTGATGCTGACACTAGGTGGCTGCCAAAAATGAGAGAAATAAATAATTCACAGCGCTAGTATCCATTACTTTGACCAGAGAAATTCAGTTTTTTTTAAAAAAGAACGAGAGAACTTCTGAGAGTAGATAGGGAGAAATTGTTTCTACTAGCAGGAAGGTCAGTAACCAGAGCACACAGATTTAAGATAATTGGCAAAAATCCTGGGGCTAGATGAGGAGAAATCTTCTTGCACAGCAATTTATTAAGATCTGGAATGCACTGCCTGAAAGGGTGGTGGAAGCAGATTCAATGGTAACTTTCAAAAGAGAAATAGACATATACTTAAAGGAAAAAATTTGCAGGGCTACGGGGAAAGAGCATCTTGGATTGTTCTTCAAAGAGCTGGCACAGGCACGATGGGCCGAATGGCCACCTGTTGTGCTGTATGATTCCATGAAGATAGTAATTGGCATTGAGGGGTTTATGTGACAATCCAGTAGAGTGAAGTCTGAGGGATTTCTAATGGCAGCTGAGCCCCTTCGTGAGATGCCTGAAATTACTTCCATGGAGCGGTTTTATTTTGGTTCCTGTCTTTATTTTGTGTCTCCATGTGCGTGATGGCTGTCATAGTGGACATCAGCCAGGAATCATTGTGTGGTTGGTTTACTGCACTGGGATTGCTAATTGTAGTTGTTATGTAATCCACACCAGGTCACAGAGTGCTAATCAACAGCTGATGGGAAATAGCATTTTAGGTGCACAATTTTCTGACCTATAAATGCATTACAAAAATACTTCACATGTCTTGTCTTTTGTCCATTTTTGATAGAAATCACTAATATTCAAACCATTAGTCAATGAAGATAATGAATATACATAAATTTAAGATGATAGAATGAAGCAAAAATACAACATAACAGTTGGAGATAAAGGAACTTTCTGTTACTAGTTTATTAACTCTTACTAGCTTGTTATAGTACATTACTAGGTTTTTAAAAAAGTAGAAATTGATTTTCAGTTTATTTTATTATAGGTCTCTAATTGAACAGCTGAGGAAGCTGCAAGGATTGGTCAAGCAAACCTCCACCAAAACTGCCAACATCAGTACTTGCATAATGGTAAGAACAAGAGATTGAACAGTTAAGTTGTACGTTGAGCGTGTCTGGTCTGTGATTAACGGTGCTATTCTGCTCCCTCAGTGGCTTAGTGCATAATTGCACTATCGGTAAGGATGCTTTATTATTACGATAATTGCTTTTATATAGCGTGATACTGCATCAAAATCTCTCCATGGGCTTTTCACAATGAATTACTCTTGAATTACAGTTACTGTTATGTAGCATTAAAACATAACATTCTGATTTGCATCAGCAATGTCCTGCAAGTAGCAATGAAATTAATGGCCAGTTATTTTTTTTATGGTGGTGGTGGTGGTGGTAGTTGAGGGAGGAACATTGACCTGGATACTAGAAGAACTCCCTGCTCTTTAAATAGTGCCCTGGGATCTTTAACATCTACCTGAATCACCAGAATAAGAAGGCAGTACTCTGTTCAGTGTCCTAATCGAAGGACAGAACCTCTACCAGTGCAGCACTACTTCAGTACTGCACTGAAGTGTCATCCCAGAATATGAACTGGAGCCCATAGCCTTCTGAGCCATGTACTACCAAATAACCCAGGAAGGCCCCAGGTTTGATCTCCTGTTTGTGCTGTTAGCTTATCTCAGTAGGGGAGCTGCAGTTGTTTTCTGGACTAGGATGGAGGATAAAACAGCTAGTTTCCACTCCCGATCACATTCCAGTGGCCCTGTGTGCAGCGATCCAGTAAAGACAGGATCAGACTCACTTTATCGTGCATAAGCGCAGGAAGGTAGCAAATGTAACCCCGCTATTCAAGAATAGGGAACTATAGGCCAGTTAGCATGACATCAGTAGTAGGGAAAATGCTAGACTATTATTATGGACGTAGTAATAGGGCACTTAGAAAATCATGGTATTATTAGGCAGAGTCAGCATGGTTTTATGAAAGGGAAATCATGTTTGACAAATCTATTAGAATTTTTTGAGGGCGTAACTAGCGGTGTAGATAAGGGGGAACCAGTGGATGAAGTTTTACGATTTTCAAAAGGCATTCGATAAGGTGTTACACAAGATTAGGGCTCATGGGATTGGGGGTAATATATTAGCATTGATTGAAGATTGTTTAACGGACAGAAAACAGAGTAGGAATAAACGGGTCATTTTCAGGTTGGCAGTCTGTAACTAGTGGGGTGCCACAAGGATCAGTGCCTCAGCTGTTTACACTGGGTCCCCTCATCTATATATTGTAATGTATCCAAGTTTGCTAAGGATACAAAGCTAGGTGGGAAAGTAAAATAAAAACACAAAATTCTGGAAATACTCAGCAGGTCAGGCAGCATCTATGGAGAAAGAAACCGAGTTAACGTTTCAGGTCGATGACCCTTCATCAGAATTGGAAAAAGTTGAAGATTAAACAGTTTTTAAGAAAGTACAGAGCCAGGGAAAGTGAGGGGAGGAAAGAACAAAAGGGAAGGTCTCTGATAGGGTGGAAGGCAGAGTGATTAAATGACAAAAGGGATGATGGTGCAAGGCAAAGAGGGTGGTAATGGGACAAGTAAAGAAACAAGAAAGGTGAAAAAGTAAGCTGTGAGGAACGCAAAGAGGCTGCAAAGGGATATAGACAGGTTAAGTGAGTGGACGAGAAAGTGGCAGATGGAGTATGTAATGTGGGGAAATGTGACATGATCTACTTTGGTAGGAAGAATAGAAAAGCGGAATATTTTTTAATGGGTGAGAGACTAAGAAATGTTGGTAGTCAGAGGGATTTGGGTGTCCTTGTACACGAATCACAGAAAGTTAACATGCAGGCACAGAAAGCAATTAGGAAGGCAAATGGTATGTTAGCCTTTATTGCAAGGGGGTTGGAGTATAAGAGTAAGGAGGTCTTGCTGCAATTATACAGGGCTTTGGTGAGACCTCACCTGGAGTACTGTGTACAGTTTTTGTCTCCTTACCTAAGGAAGGATATACTTGCCTTAGAGGGCGTGCAACGAAGGTTCACTAGATTGATTCCTGGAATGAGAGGGTTGTCCTATGAGAAGAGATTGAGTAGAATGGGCCTATATTCTCTGGAGTTTAGAAGAATCAGAGATGATCTCATTGAAACGTATAAAATTCTTAGAGGGCTTGACAAGGTAGAGCTGAGAGGCTGTTTCCCCTGGCTGAGTCTAGAACTAGGGGGCATAGTCTCAGGATAAGGGGTCGGCCATTTAGGACAGAGATGAGGAGGAATTTCTTCACTCAAAGGGTTGTGAATCTTTGGAATTCTCTACCCCAGAGGGCTGTGGATGCTCAGTTGTTGAGTACATTCAAAACTGAGATCGATAGATTTTTGGACACTAAGGGTATCAAGGTATGTGGGGATAGGGCGGGAAAGTGGAGTTGAGGTAGAAGATCAGTCATGATATTGAATGGCGGAGCAAGCTCCAGGGACCACATGACCTACTCCTGTTCCTATTTCTTATGCTCCACAGTTTCAGCTGTGATGCTGCCCTCACCATCAGGTAAACTATTGATACTTTCACATGAAGTATGGCACTCAGATGAAGTACCAGATGACAGCTGAAATTGTGGAACTGTATTTAAGCATGATATAGTGCTCAAAAGAGAGGGGAAAATAGTTTTGTTAAAGGTGTTTTTAATCATCTTCCTGCTGACCATTTACTTTTTTTTTAACCTTCCCAGTTGCTGTTAATATTGGAGGATATATTCAATCGGTGTTTAAATGTTTTTTTGTTTCCATTCCATTCGTCTGTATATCTCTCCATGTTATTCTCCATCCACTGGTTGAGCAGGATGCTGTGACTTGCAGGTTTCTCATGGATGGTTCCCTAATGGCACCCTTAGCCCTCTGGAGTAGAAAGCCCTCAGTGTGTATTGGTTTGTTTTATCTGTATTGTATTGTTTCATTTATTAATAACCAGTGAAGTTCATTGCCTCCTATTTTTTCTTCTAGGTGTTCCTATTGTCTTTTACACTTATCATTTTCCCAAGTATCAACCCTTTCGGTGCAAAGCTGGGGCCTAAGGAAGAGTCATATAGTGGTGAGAAATCTTTTAAGTATGGATTAAAAAGCACCAGTCCATGCTGCTGAATGTTATAGATCTAAAAACCTGGGCAAAGTCAATAAACTGTCTGAATTGCTCCTCTGCTATGTAGTTCAGTTAATGGTCATTTCTTTATTGAATGCTTTCCTATTTAGATGTTTCCACGTACTGCTGGTTTTCAAGGTACACACTTTTTTAAAAAAAATGTTAAACTTCCAAATAGCATAATTTTACGAATCACCAACAAAGTTCTTCATATAAAATTAAAGTTTCTGTGTATTCTATACTGAATTGCATATGAGCCAATAACTGCTGTTGAATACCTTGCAATATTACAATACCTGTTCTGTGATTTATGCCTAAGTTGGACATCAGAATCCATGAAGACTTTCAACAGGAACAATATCTTCCATTTATATAGCCCCTTAAATGTTGAAAAAAATCCAGTTACATCGAAACTACAGCACAGAAACAGAACATTCAGCCCAACTGGTCTATGCCGGCGTTTATGCTTCACACGGGCCCCCTCCCTCCCTACTTCATCTAACCCTATCTGGATACCCTTCTATTCCTTTCTCCCTCGTGTTTATCTACGCTATTTGCCTCAACTACTCCTTGTGGTAGCGTGTTCCACGTTCTAACCACTCTTTCGGTAAAGAAGTTTCTCCTGAATTCCCTATTGGATTTAATAGCATTTTATATTTGATGTGGGGGAGTCCAAAAGTTGACAAGTGGAAACATTTTCTCTGTGTACCCCATCATTATCTTAAAGACCTCTATTGAGTCACTCCTCAGCCATCTCTTTTCTAGAGAAAAAAGTCCATGCTTGTTCAGTCTTTCCTGAGAAGGATATCCTCTCAGTTCTGGTATCATCCTTGTGAATCTTTTTTGCACCCTCTTCTCTGTCTCTATATCCTTTTCTATAATATGGAGACCAGAACTGTGCACAATACTCCCAAGTGTGGTCTAACCAAGATTCTATACAAGTTTAACATAACTTATTTGCTTTTCAGTTCTATTCCTCTAGAAATGAGCCCAAGTGCTTGATTTGCCATTTTTTAATGGTCTTATTACTTTGTGATTTATGTATCTACCCCTAGATCCCTTTGCTCCTCTACCCCATTTAGACTCTTATTATCCAAGCAGTATGTGGCCTCCTTATTCTTCCTACCAAAATGCACCACCTCACACTTATGTATATTGACATTCATTTGCCAATTACATGCCATTCTGCAAGTTTATTAATGTCGTCTTGTATTTTGTCACATTCTTCCTGGATGAGTGCAGCTCCAACAACACTCAAGAAGCTCGACACCATTCAGGACAAAGCAGCCCGCTTAATTGGCACCCCATCCACCACCCTAAACATTCAATCCCTTCACCACCGGCGCACTGTTGGCTGCAGTGTGTACCATCCACAGGATGCACTGCAGCAACTCGCCAAGACTACTTCGACAGCACCTCCCAAACCCGCGACCTCTACCACCTAGAAGGACAAGGGCAGCAGGCACATGGGAACACCACCACCTGCATGTTCTCCTCCAAGTCACACACCATTCCGACTTGGAAATATATCGCCGTTCCTTCATCGTCGCTGGGTCAAAATCCTGGAACTCCCTTCCTAACAGCACTGTGGGAGAACCTTCACCACACTGACTGCAGCGGTTCAAGAAGGCGGCTCACCGCCACCTTCTCAAGGGCAATTAGGGATGGGCAATAAATGCCAGCATCGCCAGCGACGCCCACACCCCATGAACGAATAATATATTTTAAAAAATATTTTTTATTAACTACACCCCCCCCCCAATTTGGTGTCGTCTGAAGACTTTGAAATTGTGCTTCCGATTCCCAAGTCCAAATCGTTTATGTAAACTCTGAACAATAGTGGTGCCAGCACCGATCCCTGTCCAACACCACTTTGCACCTTTTGTCAGCCTGAGCAGCTACCCTTAATCCCTACTCTGTTTTCTGTTTTGTAGCCAACTTGCTATCCATTCTGCTACCTGTCCCCTGACTCCACATGCTCTGATGAATCTACAATTCGGTACCTTATCAAAGGCGCTTCAGAGACTTGAGGGAAAAAATTAATGCTGATCCAAAGAAGGTGATATTAGGAGGGATGACCAAAAGCTTGGTTGAAGGGATGGGTTTTAAGGAAGGTCTTAAAGGAGGAGAGGGGTTTATGGAGAGCATTCCAGAGTGATGCCTTGATGGCTGAAGGCATGATTACCAATGGTGGGGTGAGGAGGGTGGGGGGCTGCACAAGAGGCTGAAGTCAAAGGACTGTTGAGTATGAGGGGTTTAGCACTGGAACAGGTTACAAAGAATGGAAGGGATGAGGCCGTCCCTAATTGCCCTTGAGAAGGTGGTGGTGAGCCGCTTTCATGAACTGCTGCAGTCTGTGTGGTGAAGGTTCTCCCACAGTGCTGTTAGGTAGGGAGTTCCAGGATTTTGACCCAGCGACTATGAAGGAACGGCGATATATTTCCAAGTCGGGATGGTGTGTGACATGGAGGGGAATGTGCAGGTGGTGGTGTTCCCATGTGCCTGCTGCCTTGTCCTTCCAGGTGGTAGAGGTTGCAGGTTTGGGAGGTGCTGTCGAAGAAGCCTTGGTGAGTTGCTGCAGTGTATCTTGTGAATGGTACAAGCTGCAGCCACAGTGCGCCGGTGGTGAAGGGAGTGAATGTTTTGCTTAAATGTGGATAAGAAGTAATTAATTTTGGAACAAGGTTACAAGAGAGAGAGGATATTTTAAATGTTACAATATATTGCTCAGGAAGCTCATTTTGAAATCATAGTGACTAAATCTATGGAACCGTCAGTAATGCAATTTAAAAAAAAAGACTAAATAAGGCACACTACTGGATTGTGTTGACAAAGGATTGGAGTACAAAAGTACCACTTGATAAGGCATTGATGTGTACAGTTCGGGCCACCTAGCCTTGGGAAGGATTTATTGTCTTGAGTGCAGAGGCAAGCAACAGGGTATTAGGAATTTAAAACTTAAGTTTAAGGATGAAAGATTAAACAAGTTGGACTTGTTTTACTTGGGGAAAGTAGAGATGTTCTAATTGAAGTTTTCAAAATTATGAAGGGAATTGACATTGTTGATAAGGCAAATTGCTCACTGGTGAAGGGTTCAAATACCAGGGGACACAAGTTTTAAAAATTAAAGAGTTAGGATTAAGAAGGGTAATTGCTGTTTTAGCAATGTAATTTACCAAAATAATCTCCTGGTTATCATCAACAGTCTTGCACAACCCTGTCTGAGGAGACCGTTTCAGATCAGAGGCCTCATTTGCACTTTGTTGTTAGCCAGTCAGTGCGCCTCCTTTGTTGAATCAAAGGATTGCTGCCCTTTTCTTTCCAGGATGCTGATCCAAGCCTGTCAATTGCTAAATAACTACACATTGGTTGAGTGATACACCATCATCATCATGAGTTAGTAAGTTAGCCTCAGAAAATGCCCTATTATCCTAAATAAGCAAATTGCTTTAAGCTGGCTCTTTTTTGTCACATTGTTCTATGGAAGGTGTACATTCTGTTTCATGGATTATGATGGTAGTTTCTGTCCTCTTCCACAGTACTTTCCCGGACTTTACTTGACAGCGATTCATCCCACGTACGCATGGTGCCGAATACCCACATTCCGGACGCTGATCCAGAGATGATGGAAGAGAATCATGGGTTGGATAAAGAAATTCCTGAAGCATTATTGTCAGGAAGTCAGAACAGCACACCTGAGGCTTCAAACTTAGGCAAGGCAGAATCTGCATCAACATTAAACAGCAATTCCTCTTCAGACCTGGATAGAATAGTAAGAGCTACTGTCCAAGGAGATGCAAGCCTGGGAAGGGCAGCTTCAGGAAATGAAAAGGGGGACTATGGCATCTCGACTTCACCGGTGAACAAGCCAAACTGGACAGAGCACACCGCAACAGTGATCATAAAAACACATCCACGGTCAGACGAAATGTAACTGGTGGGCAGGGCATTTCCTGACATTGAATCATGAATTGTATGTCATTTGTTTTGAAATTAAGGAGTAAAGTGAGCGTACATTTCTCATATACTCAGGTACTGTATAGGTTTGTTCTTTGAGGTATTGTGTGTCTTTAGTCAGTAAAAGAGACCATGTACCATATGCAGGAGTAGGCTGGTATAAAGTAATTTGTTTATTTTTTAAACGGTCATAAATTTTATAGTCTCAATTTTTTGTGGAAAGATGGCAGTTACCAAAATCAAGCATTTTAGCCTGTACAAATAATTCAACCCTGCAGTATCATATGGGGTTATAAGTTTGGCCAATCAGTTTAGAAACACTCTTCATATTTTGCATTTTCTGCATATACTACTCCACATTATTTTCCCTCTTCAAGTTCTTAAAAGAAACCTCTCCAGTCCCAGTGCTGTTGATTCACCTTGTTGGATGTTGCATTACAGTATTTGAAATGTAGCATTGTAATAAATTTTCTTCAGCATTAGATTGTGCAGCTGGAAGCTCTGTTGGTTGAAGAGGCCAAATGTTGTTTCTGTGCAATGCACAGTGCACCTCTCAACCAACGCTCCTTGCCTTTGTTACATTTCCCTTCATAAAATCCCCACTATAACTGTGTCCCATTGAAGTATTTGTAACATTGTTATAGCTATAAACAGTGTTTTGTGAAGCTTGTTCCTGTATTTTTCTTCCCCCTTTATTCAGGGTTTTTATTCTGTTATATTTTCATTTCCCATTCCACATCTGGCTGGAGCCCGAGAAGGAAAGCATGCTGTCTGCTTCCCTTTTATTTTAAACCAAACCCCTTGTAATCAATGCCACAGAATGTCAGAGATTGCTGAAGCATAACTCCTCCTTGTTCTTCCCCTTTACCTGCTGGGACGAGAAACAGCCTCTGTTTGGCATCTTATGGTTGAACGTGGCTCAAATTGATCATTAAGCTGGGCAGAACTTGAACCTAAATTCCTATCTCTCTGTAGCACTATTTGCTTACCTGTGCAGCCTTGTTATCTTAAACTTGTCATGTAATACAGTTCAACAGTCCTCAACTGTTGTATTAACAGATGGAGTGAATCACTAGTAATTTTAAAGTAGGCCGTAGCGTCCATGCTGGCCTTCAAATCACAACCTATTATTTTGGTTGCACTTTAACTTTTCAGTTGCTTACTGCTGACGAACCTGCCCCTGTTGCAAACCAGTCGGTGGTGCCATTGTAACTATCAGGTGGGTTCATGCTGCAGCAAGTAATGTCACCATTATTGGCAATTAGTAATAAATAAGGAAGGCTGTTCTGTCTCAATTACATTGATTTTTGCCATCACACCAATGGTAAATATGCAATATAGTACTTCTGGTTTTCGGAAATATGAAGTTCGGTGCTGGTAGTGAGAATGCCTTTCGAGGTGGTTTTGTACCACTAGTACGGCAAGGCAGCTGCAGTGTAATTGCGTGATTCACCACACACTTCCAACTTTATTTTTAGATTAGGCTGCCTACTGTGCCTCATTTGACTTCTTATGATTGAAAAGAGCTGATTATTCTAAGTCTTTTTCAACCATTAGAAATTTTATTTGCAGTCAGAGGTAAGTATTCAGCACTCTGTCAGTATTGTTGAGAAGGGACGTTCTATCTCCATTTTCACTCCAACCATCTTTTCCTTTCTTTCCCCCCCCCCCCCCCTTCACCAATGTGAGTGGGCAATATACCACATTTCCTGCCCTTTTTTTTTTAAAAGAAATTTTGTACTGGTTGGTGCAGTACAACCTGATGTCCCAATCCTCCCACCCCCTCCTTACTCCACGAACGAGCTGTTCACCACTGAACTACAGCTCCTCAGCCCAATGTCATCAACTTCCATTTCCTTCTTGCACATTTTCCTTCCCCTCCGACAGCTCTTTAAAAAGCCCAACTTCAACCTCTACGTCCTCTTGAATTACTGCCATCTTCCTGCTTAGTTTCCACTGTGAAGTGCCATGGGATGTTTTGTTATGTTATATAAATGTACGTTGCTGTAGTGTATGTGGGCGAGATATCAGGTGGATGGTTCTGGACAGCATAGGACAAACTTACAATGGGATGCATTGAGAATTAGTAGGTATTAGTACTTGATGACTGGTGATACCCATGATTGTGTTCTGATCAACCTGCGCCCCTAAATCAAAGACAGAAATGGGTTTAATGTGGGATTTATCTTGATTGGGGAGGGGGTAGGTGTAGGTGTACGGGAAATAAAAGAAACATCTTCTCAAAATTTGACTCCTTACCTGCTGGCAGCTGTTTAGCATGTAAATATATTGTGTATTTGTGAATAACTACTAAACTTGATCTTTGTGAACAGTACTGTATAGAAGTACAGCATACAGTTAGTTAAAAGCATACAGTAAATTGCACAAGTTGAATATCTGAATAAATATAAAGAAATGTTAGTCCATGTATTTACTTTCAAGCTGTTACAGCTGTAACTGTCGTCACTTGGAATATCTGAACTTTTTGCAGAGACTGTTTTAATGTAGAGCAGAACTCTTCAGTTGAGCTTTCCTTGTATTATAGCCATGTAATGTCACTGACTGCTTCCCATTCCATCATATGGGATAGGGTGGCACTTTTAAAATGCTTTAAACACTGCTTAACAGTAATTATTAAGACATATTTAAAAATGTATGTGGATCATTGTGGAATGCCAGAGTTGGAATTAAAAAAAGCTGCATTTATCAAAATGTTATTCTCAACTTCTAAAACTAGTTTTTGTTCAATGCTGTAATGTAACAGAAGGCATTATTTCTAGATTTTTGTAGTCATACTGTACTGAGACTTTGCTATGATTTGTTGTATTAATTTCTGCCTGAAGCCTTTGTTCGGCCTACTGAATATGTTGAAGTTTTGGAATATGACTGCATTTTATTCTGTTTCCCCTCAGTTAGTGAGGCTTCTGTTTATGTATATATTAAAATGTATATTTTCTAACTATATTCTAAGTAAATCTTTTGAAGTATTAAATATTTGCATTGCTCAATAATTTGTACTGTTCACACACAATCAGCTATTTCCAAAAAAGCAACTCTCTCTGCTTAAAGCTTCCTGTTAGTCACGTGGTATTGTTCTGCTTTGTGAATTTCATTATTGGCTACTGACCATTCAGTGAACACCCCACAGCCTTGCTTCAGATTGGTGTCGTTCTCCACACACAACTGGCTCCTGTGGCGCAGCATATTAAATTTTAACAAAATAAAATTTTAAATTGCAGCAGCAATACTATTTTCACTGTGAAAACGGATACAAAGTATTAAATTAACAAGTGTGCTATAATTGGCCTCAGCATCTTGGGAGTAGGCAGGGAAAATATCAGCAAGGGTTCCTATTCCTAATTGTTATCCAATGACCCTTGCTGGAATATGTGCATGTGAATATTGGGTGGGGCATGTTGACATTTACTGTTGTCAACTGTTGGACACTTGAAAGGTACCAAAGGGTGACTGGCATTTGCAGAACTATGTCCAAGCAATAGTCGGTGCTTTTTAGGGGGCGGGTGGGAGGAAGAGAAGAGGAGAAAAGTAAATTATGGTTACTATAAATATTGAAATGAGTCTACGGGATCTGTTTTAAATATTCCAGATCTATCTCTGCATTCTGATCATTTGGTTTTGCACTCTTGACTATCAGAGCACAGTATCAATTCTTGCTTGCAAGTCCTTCCAGATTATTCCACCCCTTTTTTTTCAATTCTAGAAGCAATGGGCTCTCTTCCTCACTTAAATATATCCTTATTAAAACATTTTCTCTCCTCTTGCAACAAGGCTTACACAAATGTAAGGAGAAGTGCAAATCCTATGGACTGAGAGCGGAAAAAAACAACAAAGGGGTACAAAGTGTAATGAGGTGCAAAAAGGGAGTATGAACAAAAACTTGCAAGGGGTATCAAAGCTAATGGTAAGAGTTTTTATGAATATATCAGAGTAGTTCAGGGGAATGTGGGCCTATTAAAGATACAGGTGATACTATAATGGATAACTAGGAAATGGCAGACTTGTTAAATTAATACTTTGTATCCATTTTCACAGTGGAGGAAGAGGACAAAATACCAGTGGTACAAGGGAACCTAAAAATAAGTCCAGGGGAGGCACTTAGTGGATTTAATATAAGTAAAACAATGGTAATGGAGAAAATAATGGGACTTAAGGTAGACAAATCTCAAGGTCCTGTTGGTTTGTACCCTAGGCTATTAAACGAACCAGGTGAGGAAATTGTAGATGCATTAGTCATAATTTTCCAAATGCTCTAGATTTAGGAATTGTGCCCTTTGAATTTGAAAATTGCAAATGTCATTCCATTATTTAAGTCTGGAATGGGGCAAGAAACCAGGAAACTACAGACATGTCAGTTGTGGGGAAGTTACTGGAATCTGTCATCAGGAACAGAGTGACGGAGCATTTGAACAAGTCTGAGCTGATCAAAGATGTGGAGATGCAGGTGATGGACTGGGGTTGACAATTGTAAACAATTTTACAACACCAAGTTATAGTCCAACGATTTTTATTTGAAATCTACAAGCTTTCGGAGGCTTCCTCCTTCCTCAGGTAAATGTCAGGAGCTCCTTGAAGCCTACGCATTTATACATAATAGAACAATACGTGGTGTTTACAAACTGCCCGTTGCCAAGGCAATCACTGTGTTCAGACAGAGAGGTGTCACCTACAGAACCCCCGAATACACATTCAACAAAAAAACAAACAGGAAAAAAAAAGAGAGAGAGAGGCAGAAACATCCGGAAGGCAGAGAAAGCCAGCAAATGACCCATTATATTAAAAACAGATAGCTTTTGTTCACTGGTGGGGTAACGTGTAGCGTGACATGAACCCAAGATCCCGGTTGAGGCCGTCCTCATGGGTGCGGAACTTGGCTATCAATTTCTGCTCGACGATTTTGTGTTGTCGTGTGTCTCGAAGGCCGCCTTGGAGAACGCTTACCTGAAGATCGGTGGCTGAATGTCCCTGACTGCTGAAGTGTTCCCCGACTGGGAGGGAACCCTCCTGTTTGGCGATTGTTGCGCGGTGTCCGTTCATCCGTTGTCGCAGTGTCTGCATGGTCTCGCCAATGTACCATGCTCCGGGGCATCCTTTCCTGCAGCGTATGAGGTAGACAACGTTGGCCGAGTCACAGGAGTATGAACCATGCACCTGGTGGGTGGTGTCCTCTCGTGTGATGGTGGTATCTGTGTCGATGATCTGGCATGTCTTGCAGAGGTTACCGTGGCAGGGTTGTGTGGTCCCTCCCAGTCGGGGAACACTTCAGCAGTCAGGGACATTCAGCCACCGATCTTCGGGTAAGCGTTCTCCAAGGCGGCCTTCGAGACACACGACAACGCAAAATCGTCGAGCAGAAATTGATAGCCAAGTTCTGCACCCATGAGGACGGCCTCAACCGGGATCTTGGGTTCATGTCACGCTACACGTTACCCCACCAGTGAACAAAAGCTATCTGTTTTTAATATAATGGGTCATTTGCTGGCTTTCTCTGCCTTCCGGATGTTTCTGCCTCTCTCTCTGTTTTTTTTTCCTGTTTGTTTTTTTGTTGAATGTGTATTCGGGGGTTCTGTAGGTGACACCTCTCTGTCTGAACACGGTTATTGCCTTGGCAACGGGCAGTTGCAGGGGCAGTCTGTAAACACCATGTATTGTTCTATGATGTATAAATGCGTAGGCTTCAAGGAGCTCCTGACATTTACCTGAGGAAGGAGGAAGCCTCCGAAAGCTTGTAGATTTCAAATAAAAATCGTTGGACTATAACTTGGTGTTGTAAAATTGTTTACAACTGATCAAAGATAGCATGGATTTGTGACGGGTAGGTCATGTCTGACTAATCTAGTTGAATTTTTTTGAGGAGGTCATTAACAAGGTAGACGGGAGTGTTTTTTTTATTCGTTCACGGGATGTGGGCGTCGCTGGCAAGGCCGGCATTTATTGCCCATCCCTAATTGCCCTCGAGAAGGTGGTGGTGAGCCGCCTTCTTGAACCGCTGCAGTCCGTGTGTATGGATGTTGTCTATATGGACTTGCAGATGGCGTGTGATAAGGTTCCGCATGAGATGTTTAGCAAAAATAAGAACGCATAAAATTCAAGGTAACTTTAGGATATGGGTTGAAAATTGGTTTGGAGGTAGGAGATGAGAATTGGACTAAAGGGAATATACTCTGGCCGAATATGACAAGTGGTGTCCCCCGGGGATCGATATACTGGGGTCGCAACTTTCATACATATTAATTAATTACCCATACATTTTAATGACTTGGATGAAGGAATAGAGAGGTGTGTCTATAAAAGTTTTCAGATGACACTAAGTTAGGAAGCACAGTAAGTTGTGTGAATGGGAACTGAAAGTTACAACTGGGCATAGAGACTGAGTGAGTGGGCAAAATTGTGGCAGGTGGAGTTCAATGTGGGGAAGTGTGAGATCATCTACTTTGAATCCAAGAAAGACAAATCAGAGTATTTTCTTAATTGTAAGGGACTAGGAACTGTAGAAGAACAAAAGGATTTAGGTGTCCGTGTGCACTAGCTTTTAGTGTTTTGTGCATAGGTGCAAAAAGTAATTTTTAAAAAAGGGCTAGTGGAATATTGGCCTTTATCTCAAGGGGCCTGGAATAGAAAGGGGAAGAATCTATGCTTCAGTTGTACAGCATCTTGGTCAGACCCCATCTGGAGTACTGCATTCAGCTTTGGGTACAGCACCTCAGGAAGGGGAGATAAGGCAACATTGCATATGTTTGTACCAGAGAAACAATTGTATGTTTTTTTTACTGGAATGAGCACCTCTCCAGAAGTGTCAGAAAATCAGTGAATCGTCCTTGTGAGAGCACTGCTATATATTCCAATGATATTTGTAGATCTCTTTGAAAAGCAGATGAGAAAGATGAGAGAGGCAAGAGTATGCTCATAAGGAGCAAAAAAAAGTTTCTCCGATATGGTAGAGGAGTGGGACTAATTGGATAGCTCTTTCAAAGAGCTGGCAGAGGCATGATGGGTCGAATGGCCTCCTTCCGTGCTGTAGCATACTATGATACTATTATATTAGCCTTGGAGGGGGTGCAGCACAGATTCACCAGAATGATACCAGAGCTTAAAGGGTTAAATTATGAGGTCAGGTTGCATAGACTAGGCTTGTATTCCCTTGTGTTTAGACAGTCAAGAGGTGATCTAACTGAGGTGTTTAAAATGATAAAAGGATTCAATAGAGTAGATATAGAGAAGCTATTTCCTCGGGTGGGGGAATCCAGAACAAAGGGGCACATTCTTAAAATCAGAGGCTAGGCCTTTCAGGAGTGAAATCAAGAAGCACTTTTTCACACAAAAAGCGTAGTGAAAATCTGGAATTCCCTCCCCCCAAAAGATTGTGGATGCTGGGACAATTGAAATTTTCAAGATTGAGATCGAAAGATTTTTATTAGGTGAGTGTATCAAGGGATATGGATCAAAAGCGGGTAAATGGAGTTGAGGTGCAGATCAGCCATGATCTAATTGAATAGTGGAACAGGCTCGAGGTGCTGAATAGCTTACTACTGTTCCTAGAACGAAAAATGACACGATTATTTTTTATTATGTTAAGATAAATTTCAATTGGTGAAATAAAAGTCCGTCATTAGATTTTCCTGATAGCAGTGGCTAACAGTCCGGGTATTGTCCGTTTGCTGAGATTCTTAACTTGGCAGTAGCCTGGTTTTCCATAATTATTCTTCCTCCACCCAAAGCTCCCCGCCAACAATGGCAGTAGCAGAAAGTTGCTGAGCTAGGATGCAGGGAAGGGGTAGGTTAACAGTAATGCTGACCTGTAATCTGATTTTCTGGGATGACTATTAGATTTTTTTTGTTTTTTGTTTTTGTTCCTTTTGCCTGAGCCTACCCCTTCTCCTAATTTTCTCCTCAACTGAACATGCTGACTTCTGCAGTACAGCTCCAAAAGTGCCAGCTGCCCTCTGGTACCTTGTTTAGCTATTCTTCATGTATGAATCGTGACAGTGAGTCCTGGCAGGTTGTTCAGCTATGGAAGGCATCACAGCTGAGCCTGGCATACATTTCCAGCAAGAATTGCTGGATAGTGATCAGGAGCAGACTAATCTTTCTCCCTCCATAGCTTGGGGACACTAAGGTTGCTTTTTTCCCACATTGTTGAGAAAACTGTCCAGAAGACTGTAATGGATGAGACTTATTTCTTTATGCAAACAAGGTTAAACCATCAATGTGCTTCAGCAATTTTCAATACAAATGACAGAAATTTACTGAAATTATCCACATTACAAATCCATAAAGTGATAGAAACTTATTTTAAAAAATATTTTGTACCTTGTAAATGCTTTAATGCAACTTTAAAATGACTTTCTGTGAATCACTGTCATCACCTTTGCATCAGAAATAATAAGCGTACTATCTTTCTTTTATACAAGTTAAATGTGTGCAATTTGTAAACAAGAGCATCGATTACATTTTGTTCTCTAAATATTGATTATCTTTGAACTCTTTTGATTATAGATATGAAAGAAATCTGCTCCAAAATATTTTTAAACCACAACTTGTTTTTGGATGGTGCTCATTCCTAGTGCATCCTGAGTGAGGTGTCCAAAAGTGTGGCCAAACTGATACTTGTATCCTGGAAGTAAAATTGAAACAGGACCAGAATTTGCATTAAAGTTCTTAAATCCATTAAACCTTTTTTTAGAAATGCATTATACAATTTAACCAAAATTGCAATGATGAAATGCTACTACTTGCTCAAACCCTAATCTTTCTTCTCAATATCAAGGTACAGTGGACAATACAAAATAAATAACAACTAATTATTTTTGTCACTTCTTGTAAGTTTTGTAACATTTTCTATGGGGCATTTATACAGATGCAGGCAGAGTGGCACATTTAGAACATGCTTGTTGAGTCAGCCCAGACAAGTGCTTAATGGTCCTGTGAGTGCAACTGACTCAAATCCATAAGAATAAAAATGCCCAAAGTTCTGCCATAGGTCAAAGTGGGCAAAATACTGATGTAAAAACTGGTGAAAATCACACTGGTGAGGGGGCAACTTTGAAGTTTGGGTGAAGAAGAGAAGATTGGAGAGAGCTGTAATCTATGCTTATACCAGACCTGGAAGTCTAACCTTAGCAACACAGTGGACCTCACTACATTTCATTTTGTTAGATTTCGACTACAAGGACAGATTGACTGGACCAGCTGACTTGGAATAAACCGGTGAGTGGAATCTTGTATCAACTATCATTGGATCTGTATTGGGATTGTCAAAGTAAGTGTTGCTTGGGAGACGTTCATGACAACTTGAATGACAATCAGGACCTCACAGCACTGTCTTCCCTGATCATAAAGATCAGGGAGTGCTCCAGTTCTCTCATTTCTTCCAGGGGCCCAATTTCAAATAAAAGAAAACAAAGCTACAATGTCAAAGGATTCAAATATCAGGTAACAGAAGTTAAAAATTTGGAAATTAGTATTAAGAATGGTCGTCCAACAGAACTTGATAATCCAGAGAGCATTTGTGGAATAAGTTATCAAGGAAGGCCATTGAAGTGAAGAGTATAAATGGGTTCAAGAGGCAATCATTTGTATATCTGGAGAGAGAAAGGATTTAGGGATAAGGTGAAAAGATAGATACGGGATTGGGATTTATAAAGGAATGAACATGTAAGGCCTAACAGCATTTTCTTGTTCCTTTAAAAAAATTATGTTCTTCTGATGTGTTGGTACTCCTTTCCGTACTTTGTGCTAATGAATAAGATACAGATTCACATCCCAATGTGTTCTTAACTTCAGTCTGATCTTGTAAGGAAGATAGCAAGTGAAGGTGAAACTATTCCTTAGAGAAAAAGAAACACCAGAGAGCAAGTGATTCTAGGCCAACAATCACTGACCTCCAATGGCTAGCTGCATGGAACAAGGATTCACCACGTTTGGCAACTGCTCACTCCCTTGGCGATGGTGATGGTACTTAAACATAGGAAACGTAGGAACATAGGAACAAGAGTAAGCCATTCAGCCCCTCATGCCTGCTCCGCCATTTGATAAGATCATGGCTGATCTGTGATCTAACTCCATATACCTGCCTTTGGCCCATATCCCTTAATACCTTTGGTTGCCAAAAAGCTATCTATCTCAGATTTAAATTCAGCAATTGAGCTAGTATCAATTGCCGTTGCAGAAGAGAGTTCCAAACTTCTACAACCCTTTGTGTGTAGAAATGTTTTCTAATCACATTCTTGAATGGTCTGGCTCCAATTTTTAGACTGTGCCCCCTACTCCTAGAATCCCCAACCAGCGGAAATAGTTTCTCTCTATCCACCTTATCTGTTCCCCTTAATATCTTATAAACTTCGATCAGATCACCCCTTAATCTTCTAAACTCCAGAGAATACAACTCCAATTTGTGTAATCTCTCCTTGTAACTTAACCCTTGAAGTCCGGGTATCATTCTAGTAAACCTATGCTGCACTCCCTCCAAGGCCAATATGTCCTTCCGAAGGTGCGGTGCTCAGAACTGCTCACAGTACTCCAGGTGCGGTCTAACCAGGGTTTTGTATAGCTGCAGCATAACTTCTGCCCCCTTGTACTCTAGTCCTCTAGGTATAAAGGCCAGCATTCCATTAGCCTTATTGATTATTTTCTGCACCTGTTCATGACACTTCAATGATCCATGTACCTGAACCCCTAAGTCCCTTTGGACATCCACTGTTTTTAACTTTTTACCATTTAGAAAGTACCCTGTTCTATCTTTTTTTGATCCAAAGTGAATGACCTCACATTTGTCCACATTGAATTCCATTTGCCACAGTTTTGCCCATTCACCTAATCTATCAATATCGCTTTGTAATTTTATGTTTTCATCTACACTGCTTACAATGCCACCAATCTTTGTGTCATCGGCAAACTTAGATATGAGACTTTCTATGCCTTCATCTAAGTAGTTAATAAATATCGTGAATAATTGAGGCCCCAAGACAGATCCCTGCGGGACTCCACTAGTCACATCCTGCCAATGTGAGTACCTACCCATTATCCCTACTCTCTGTTGCCTTTCGCTCAGCCAACTTCCTAACCAAGTCCGTACTTTTCCCGCGATTCCATGGGCTTCTATCTTAGCTAACAGTTTCTTATGTGGGACCTTATCAAATGCCTTCTGGAAGTCCATATAAATAACATCCATTGACATTCCATTGTCCACTACTTTAGTCACCTCTTCAAAAAATTCAATCAGGTTTGTCAGGCACGACCTACCTTTCACAAATCCATGCTGGCTCTCTCTGATTAACTGAAAATTCTCGAGGTGTTCAGTCACCCTATCCTTAATTATAGACTCCAGCATCTTCCCCACAACAGATGTTAGGCTAACTGGTCTATAATTCCCCGGTTTCCCTCTCCTTTCTTAAAAAGCGGAGTGACATGTGCAATTTTCCAATCTAGAGGGACAGTTCCTGAATCTAGAGAACTTTGAAAGATTATAGTTAGGGCATCTGCAATGTGCTCACCTACTTCCTTTAAAACCCTGGGATGGAAACCATCTGGTCCTGGGGATTTGTCACTCTTTAATGCTATTATTTTCTTTATTACTGTTGCTTTACTTATGTTAATTTTATCGAGTCCCTGTCCCCGATTTAATATTAGTTTTCTTGGGATTTCCGGCATGCTATCCTCTTTTTCTACTGTAAATACTGACGCAAAGTAATTGTTCAACATGTCCGCCATTTCCCCATTGTCAATGATAATATCACCACTTTCAGTTTTTAAGGGGCCAACACTGCTCCTGACCATCCTCTTTTTCCTAATATAACTATAAAAGTTCTTAATATTGGTTTTGATATCCCTTGCAAGTTTCTTTTAATATGCTCTTATTGTAGCTCTTACTATCTGTTTTGTGACCCTTTGTTGATCTTTGTATCTTTCCTATTCGCCAGGATTTGTGCCATTTTTTTGCCTTTTTGTATGCCCTTTCCTTGTGTCTTATACTGTCCCTTACCTCTTTAGTTGTCCATGGCTGTTTTTTTTGGCAAGTGGAGTTCTTGCCCCTCAGGGGTATAAACCGATTCTGTCTCACGTTAAATGTTTCTTTAAACATTTCCCACTGATCATCAGTCATCTTACCCATTAACAGATTTGCCCAGTTTACTGTGGACAGTCTCTGTCTCATCCCATTGAAGTCGGCCTTGCCCAAGTCTAGAATCTTAGCAGCTGATTCACTTTTTTCCCTTTCAAACACTACATTGAACTCGATCATGTTATGATCGCTATTGGATCGATGTTCGTGCACAGTTAAGCTGTTAACTAAATCTGGTTCATTACTCATTACTAAATCTAGCATGGCTTGCCCTCTTGTTGCCTCTAGGACATACTGCTGTAGAAAACTATCCCGGACACACTCAAGAAATTCACTACCTTTCTGACAGTTGCTAGTCTGCTTTTCCCAATCTATGTGAAGGTTGAAGTCCCCCATTAAGACCACTATGCCTTTCTTACACGCTTGTCTAATCTCTGCATTTATACAATCTAGCACTTCGGAGCTGTTGCCAGGGGTCCTATACACAAATCCCACTATAGTCTTAGATCCTGGCACTGGTAGTAATCCTGAGATCACTACCTTTGAGGTCCAGCTTTTTAATTTACCTCCGAACTCCTTAAATTTGCAGGACCTCATCCCTTTTTTTACCTATGTCGTTGGTACCGATATGGACTACGACTACTGGCTGTTCACCCTCTCCTCCAGAATGCCCTGCAGCCGCTCCATGACATCCTTGACCCTAGCACCAGGGAGGCAACATATCATCCTGGAGTCACGTTTGTGGCCGCAGAAGCGCCTATCTGTTCCCCTTACAATTGAATCCCCTATCACTATAGCCCTGCCACTCTTCTTCCTCTCCTCCTGTGCAGCAGAGCCACCCGTGGTGCCACGAACTTGGCTCTTGCTGCTTTCCCCTGATAAGCCATCTCCCCCAACAGTATCCAAAGCGGTATATCTGTTTGAGAGGGAGATGGCCCCAGGGGACTCCTGCTCTACCTGCCTGGCGGTCACCCATTTTTCTTTTTGCCTGCGTAATCTTTACCTGCGGTGTGACCACCTCACTGAACGTGCTATCCACATATTAAAGAATGTGTATTTGAGTCTGGGGGGAGGGACGGAGGCAGGGGGGAAGATGTAAGGGAGGATTTCCCTCTTGAATGTTCCCTCTGGTTTTCAGGCAAAGGTGGGACATTGGGTGTGTCAGAGTCCTGCAGCAGCAGGCATTTCTGGCACACACCACCCCTGGCATTGGCAGAAATCCCACTGAGAGCCTGCCAACAATATTCAAATTAGGCTGACCCTGGGAAATCTGGCAAGTGGACAGAATTCCTAGCCCCATATGTCCAGCAGCGTAGCCGCTGCACAGGACAATCCAGGCCATAATGTCAGTTTAATTGGAATCCTGCAAAATTAGCATATTCACTAGGTGGAGGGCTTGGAGTTTGCAGTCCGTTTTTGTGTATTTTAACTTGTTAAATCCATGTTGCCTTTATTTGTTTTACTGGAACTATCTAATAGTACATTGTAATGGTGGTAAGGGGGTGGGGAATATGTAAGTAAGAAAGCTGCTGAAAGGAAAAAAATGTTGCTGAGACATCACACACTTTGATCAACACCACAGCTTCAGACATCTCTCACCTGGTATATAGCCCGTATACTGGGGCAGCATTCCCAGTTCTGAGGGATAAATGTGCCTAATCCGGGGCAGGGTATCACCCTCTTTCATGGAGTTTGCAGTAGGAATTGATGCAGATTTTGATTTATTAAACATCTGGTTGAATTCGATCAATGCACAGTTAGTGATGGTAGGATAGCCAGTTCCAACCAGAAATCGGGCACGAGGCACGTGCCCTTTGTACCCTATGAAACAAATAATGTACAGCTTTAAGAGATCCTGCACCAAATGCAGAAGTATGCAATCAATAAATTATCTGTCCTTAAAATAGTCCTGTTTGTATTTTGGAAGAGCAAGTGCCACTCTGTTTGGATCATTAATTACTGCTCATTGCAATTGGAACATTCTGAAATCCAGCGTCTATAATTTTATTTATGTGTGTGTATATATATATATATATATATATATATTTAATTAATTTAAATAAAATTATAAAACCATCCACACTTCTAATGATTTTTGTTCTGTAAACTTGTCACCATAGTCAATTGCAAAATTTGGCCACTGAGTGGCTGTGAGCCAACTCTTCAACTGTTTCTGCCAGTTCAGCCAGGTTGATTTCTGTGCAGGTAAGTTTTTCTTTTGTATTTTCATATTATTTTAGCTGATTTTTAAAGTTAATTTTAAAATGTTTTGAACTTTTCCCCCCTTTCTGCCGACAATTTTCCTCCCCTGCCCAACTGGGTCTGACCACCTGGACTCTGGTGGGGTTGGGGGTGATTTCATGCATGGGTTCTCCCGTTCGCCACCATAACGTCAGAAGAGCTCTAGAAACCCTGGAAAAACACATCACTGCCACCTTACTGTCTCCTTCTAACCACCTGACTTTTAATGGAAAACACGCTGATGGATTCCTGCTAGTGTTTCACTATCTCCAGAAGAAAATTCCTCTTTCTCCCTTTGTTGGCTATCGTTGGCTGCCAGCCTTTTGCCCATTCTCCGCTTGGCCTATTCTCATGCCTTCTCCCGGAGCTGTTCCATGGCGTATTGTTCAGCCAATGTAGTATAATAAATATGTAAAAATATTATTCTCTGATTGGAAATTTTCCAATATTGGAAAATGTGAGGTTATGCACTTTGGCAGGAAAAATCAGAGAGCAAGTTATTATCTTAATGGCGAGAAACTGGAAAGTACTGCAGTACAAAGGGATCTGGGGGTCCTAGTGCAAGAAAATCAAAAAGTTAGTTTGCAGGTGCAGCAGGTGATCAAGAAGGCCAACGGAATGTTGGCTTTTATTGCTAGGGGGATAGAATATAAAAACAGGGAGGTATTGCTGCAGTTATATAAGGTATTGGTGAGACCGCACCTGGAATACTGCATACAGTTTTGGTGTCCATACTTAAGAAAAGACATACTTGCTCTCGAGGCAGTACAAAGAAGGTTCACTCGGTTAATCCGGGGGATGAGGGGGTGGACATATGAGGAGAGGTTGAGTAGATTGGGACTCTACTCATTGGAGTTCAGAAGAATCAGAGGCGATCTTATTGAAACATATAAGATTGTGAAGGGGCTTGATCGGGTGGATGCGGTAAGGATGTTCCCAAGGATGGGTGAAACTAGAACTAGGGGGCATAATCTTAGAATAAGGGGCTGCTCTTTCAAAACTGAGATGAGGAGAAACTTCTTCACTCAGAGGGTAGTAGGTCTGTGGAATTTGCTGCCCCAGGAAGCTGTGGAAGCTACATCATTAAATAAATTTAAAACAGAAATAGACAGTTTCCTAGAAGTAAAGGGAATTAGGGGTTACGGGGAGCGGGCAGGAAATTGGACATGAATTTAGATTTGAGGTTAGGATCAGATCAGCCATGATCTTATTGAATGGCGGAGCAGGCTCGAGGGGCCGATTGGCCTACTCCTGCTCCTATTTCTTATGTTCTTATGTTCTTATGAAATTGTGAACAAACTGCAGCTGCACATAAAAGTTTTTAAGATTTAAGATGACACAAAACTTTGAAGTGTAGTGAACAGTGAGGAGGCTAGTGACAGACTTCAAGAGGATATAGACAGGCTGGTGAAATGGGCAGACACGTGGCAGATGAAATTTAACGCAGCAAAATGCAAAGTGATACATTTCGGTAGGAAGAACGAGGAGAGGCAATATAAACTAGAGGGCACAATTCTATAGGGGTACAGGAACAGAGAGATCTGGGGATATATGTGCATAAATTGTTGAAGGTGGCAGAGCAGGTTGAGAAAGCGGTTAAGAAAGCATACGGGATCCTGGACTTTGTAAATAGAGGCATAGAGTACAAAAGTAAGGAAGTCATGATGAACCTTTACAAAACACTGGTTCAGCCACAACTGGAGTATTGTGTCCAGTTCTGGGCACCGCACTTTAGGCAAGATGTGACGGCCTTAAAGAGGGTGCAGAAAATATTTACTAGAATGGTTCCAGGATGAGGGACCTTAGTTATGTGGATAGACTGGAGAAGCTAGGGTTGTTCTCCTTAGAACAAAGAAGAATGAGAGGAGATTTGATAGAGGTATTTAAAATCATGAAGGGCCTAGACAGCGTAGATAGAATCTGTTCCCATTGGTGGAACGGTCAAGAACCAGAGGACATAGATTTAAGGTGACTGGCAAAAGAAGCAAAGGTGATATGAGGAAAAACTTTTTTACACAGCGAGTGGTTAGGATCTGGAATACACTGCCCGAGGGGGTGGTGGAGGCAGATTCAATCATGGCTTTCAAAAGAGAACTGGATAAGTACTTGAAAGGAAAAAAATTGCAGGGCTGTGGGATAGGGAGAGGGAGTGGGACTAGCTGGATTGCTCTTGCATAGAAACATAGAAACTAGGAGCAGGAGTAGGCCATTCGGCCCATCGAGCCTGCTCCGCCATTCAATATGATCATGGCTGATCCTTTACCTCAATACCATATTCCCGCTCTCTCCCCATACCCCTTGATGCCTTTTGTGTCTAGAAATCTATCTAGCTCCTTCTTAAATATATTCAGTGACTTGGCCTCCACAGCCTTCCGTGGTAGAGAATTCCACAGGTTCACCACCCTCTGAGTGAAAAAATTTCTGCTTATCTCAGTCCTAAATGTCCTATCCCATATCCTGAGACTATGACCCCTCATTCTGGACCCTCCAGCCAGGGGAAACATCCTTCCTGCATCCAGTCTGTCTAGCCCTGTCAGAATTTTATATGTTTCAATGAGATCCCCTCTCATTCTTCTAAACTCGAGTGAATACAGGCCGAGTCGACCCAATCTCTCCTCATAAAACAGTCCTGCCATCCCAGGAATCAGTCTGGTGAACCTTTGCTGCACTCTCTCTATGGCAAGTATATCCCTTCTTAGGTAAGGAGACCAAAACTGCACACAATACTCCAAGTGTGGTCTCACCAAGGCCCTGTATAACTGCAGTAAGACATCCTTGCTCCTGTACTCAAATCCTCTTGCAATGAAGGCCAACATACCATTTGCCTTCCAAACTGCTTGCTGCACCTGCATGTTTACTTTCAGTGACTGGTGTATGAGTACACCCAGGTCCCTTTGTACATCAACATTTCCCAATCTATCACCATTTAAATAATACTCTGCCTTTCTGTTTTTCCTTCCGAAGTGGATAACTTCACATTTATCCACGTTATACTGCATCTGCCATGTATTTGCCCACTCATTCAACTTGTCTAAATTGCCTTGAAAACCTCCTTGCATCCTCCTCACAACTCACAATCCCACCTAGTTTTGTGTCGTCAGCAAACTTGGAAATATTACATTTGGTTCCCTCATCCAAATCATTGATATATATTGTGAATAGCTGGGGACCAAGCACTGATCTCTGTAGTACCCCACTAGTCACCGCCTGCCACTCCAAAAAAGACCCATTTATTCCTACTCTCTGTTTCCTGTCTATTAACCAATTTTCAATCCATGCCAGTATATTACCCCCAATCCCATGTGCTTTAATTTTGCACACTAACCTTTTATGTGGGACTTTATCAAAGGCCTTCTGAAAATCCAAATAAACCACATCCACTGGTTCTCCCTTATCTATTCTACCAGTTACATCCTCAAAAAATTCCAGTCGGTTTGTCAAACATGATTTCCCTTTCATAAATCCATGTTGACTTTGTCTAATCCCGTTGATATTTTCTAACTGTCCTGTTATCACATCCTTTATAATACTCTAGCATTTTCCCTACCACTGATGTTAGGCTAACCGGTCTGTAGTTCCCTGGTGCAGCAGGTGATCAAGAAAGCCAACGGAATGTTGGCTTTTATTGCTAGGGGGATAGAATATAAAAACAAGGAGGTATTGCTGCAGTTATATAAGGTATTGGTGAGACCGCACCTGGAATACTGCATACAGTTTTGGTCTCCATACTTAAGAAAAGACATACTTGCTCTCGAGGCAGTACAAAGAAGGTTCACTCGGTTAATCCCGGGGATGAGGGGGCGGACATATGAGGAGAGGTTGAGTAGATTGGGACTCTACTCATTGGAGTTCAGAAGAATGAGAGGCGATCTTATTGAAACATATAAGATTGTGAAGGGTCTTGATCGGGTGGATGCAGTAAGGATGTTCCCAAAGATGGGTGAAACTAGAACTAGGGGGCATAATCTTAGAATAAGGGGCTGCTCTTTCAAAACTGAGATGAGGAGAAACTTCTTCACTCAGAGGGTGGTCGGCCTGTGGAATTTGCTGCCCCAGGAAGCTGTGGAAGCTACATCATTAGATAAATTTAAAACAGAAATAGACAGTTTCCTAGAAGTAAAGGGAATTAGGGGTTATGGGGAGCGGGCAGGAAATTGGACATGAAGCTGAGTTCGGATCGGTCAATGCCCTGTGGGTGGCGGAGAGGGCCCAGGGGCTATGTGGCCGGGTCCTGCTCCGACTTCTTGTGTTCTTTAGATTTGTGGTTGGGATCAGATCAGCCATGATCTTATTGAATGGCGGAGCAGGCTCGAGGGGCCGATTGGCCTACTCCTGCTCCAATTTCTTATGTTCTTATGTTCTTTCTCCCTCCTTTTTTAAAATAGTGGGGTTACATTTGCCACCCTCCAATCTGCAGGAACTGTTCCATAATCTATAGAATTTTGGAAGATGACAACTAATGCATCCACTACTGAGATGCAGATTATCGGGCCCTGGGGATTTATCGGCTTTCCGTCCTGTTAATTTCTCCAGCACTATTTTTTACTAATACAAATTTCCTTTAATTCCTCCTTCTCACTAGTCCCTTGGTTCCCTAGCATTTCTGGGAAGTTATTTATTTCTGTGAAGACAGAACCAAAGTATTTGTTTAATTGCTCTGCCATTTCCTTGTTCCCCATTATAAATTCTCCTATTTATGACTGTAAGGGACCTACATTTGACTTCACTAATCTTTTTCTTTTTACATATTTGTAGAAGCTTTTACAGTCCACTTTTATGTTCCTTGTAAGTTTACTCTCATACTCTATTTTTCCCCTCTTAATCAATCTCTTGGTCCTTTTTTGCTGCATTCTAAACTGTTCCCAATCCTCAGGCAACTTTATATGACTCCTCTTTGGATCTAATACTATCCTTAATTTCTTTTGTTTGCCATGGTTGGGATGCTTTTCCTTTTGTGTTTTTGCGCCAGAAAGGAATGTATAATTTTTGCAATTCATGCATTCATTCCTTAAATGTTAACCATTGCCTATCCACCGACATGCTTTTTAATGAAGCTTCCCAATCTATCATAGCCAACTCACTCCTCATAGCTTCGTAGTTTCCTTTGTTTAGATTTAGGACCCTAGTTTTGGATTGGACTACTTCACTTTCCATCTTAATGAAGAATTCTATCATGTTATGTTCACTCTTCCCTAAAGGACCCCGCATAACAAGATTATTAATTAACCCCTTCTCATTGTACAATACCCAATCTAGGATAGCCTGTTCCCTATTTGGCTCCTCAACATTTTGGTCTAAAAAACCATCTCGTACACACTCCAGGAATTCAACCTCCACAGTATTATTGCTAATTTGGTTTAGCCAGTCTATATGTAGATTAAAGTCACCCATGACTACTGTAATACCCTTGTACATGCATCTCTAATTTCCCGTTTGATGCCATCCCCTACATTACCACTACTGTTTGGAGGTCTATAGACAACTCCCACCAGTGTTTTCTGCCCCTTGGTGCTTCTTAACTCCACCCAGACTGATTCTACATCTTGATTTTCTGAGCCAATATCTTTTCTCACTATTGTTCTGATTTCATCCTTTATTAACAACGCCACCCCACCTCCTTTTCCTTTATGCCTTCCTGGAATTTTTAATGAGCAACAACTGGGCTGCTCAACGTTTGCGGGACTCTGATATATGCAAAATCTAAGATGTGGGTCCGCACGGAGTCTGAATGGAGATCAGACATCGCATACCATAAAACACAGATTGAGGTCCCGTCCTTATGTTTACAAACTGTTGAGTTATTTTAAAACATTGAATAAAGGTTGCGCGCCACTAAATCCCACATCTTCTAATCTGCATGCCAGACCCCACCAATCTGCCGATTTGAGTTTGTGCCGAGCCTGTGAGAGTCCGTGCACCAAGGTTCTCTGATGATGTAAAAGGTGGACAGAAGGAGGGGCATCCTATATCCGCAACCAGGGCAAGAGGCCCTCCAGACATAAGCTGCTGAGGCAGTGGGAGGCAGTAGGGGATGAAGTCAATGCCAGGCGCATAGCACCATGAACATGGATGCAGTGCAGGAAGAAGTTCAATGCTTTGACATGAGTGGTCAAGGTGAGTGAGGTCAACTGTCAAGTGGCATCTCCTACCAACTGCACCACTAGCCTCATCCACTGCTCCACGCACTACACCCCCCATCACCCACATACCAACAAACTCTTTCAATCACTACTCAACCCTTCCAATCAGATGCTTCCTCTCACCCTCACACATTACCACTGTTGCAAACTGCACACTCACAACTCACAGGCCACATACACTGGCAGCTCTTCAACCACAACAGCCACAACTCCCAAACATCTTACAGGACACTCACTGACACATATCCCACTTTCTTGCAGGAGAAGGTGGCGCATAACAGGAGGCAGCAAGTGGCAGTGGCTCCACGGAACATGAGAGTGAAGGGAATGGGTAGTGGGAAGAGTAAGGGCTAGGTTGCATGATGATGTGAGCAAGGGGAGGGGATGTGAAGGAAACCACTGAGTGTGACATTTTCCCTGCAACTCCCACCCCAAATCCAACTGCAGTCATTGTGGCTCCTTTTACTGCCACATCGCGCCATACCACCCATCATTTCCCATCCGAAAGTAAAGAAAAAGATCTAGAGAGAAGCAAAAAGAAGAATTAAGGGGAGAGAATCTGAAGAAAAAAGAAAGAGAGACAGAAGCAGAAGAAGAGAGAAAAATAAACAAAGGAAAGACATCAAAAATTGCTACAGTTCCTGTGATGGCTTAGTCTCCCCAGCATGGACGTTGAATTTCTGAGAGGAGGGAGCACAGAGAAAGTAGTAAAAGTATTAGAAATTTCAGACATACTGAGGCCAATTGTAGTGTCCTTACAATTGTTTGAGACCAGCTTACTCAACATAACCCATGGATCAAACCTGAGGTTTTCAAGGACAGCATGGCTCAGTACCACACCAGGTGGTGCATTTGTCCAATGAGTCATCAGGACAGCCTCAACAAATTTTCAATGTCACTTCAATCCTAGGCATTATACAAATCTATATTAATATAATATATTATACCTACATTCACAAATTAGCAAATCTGAACCTCTCATACTCACCCGAAATAAAGTGTTTATCAGGGTCTTCATTTTCCATGACAAAAGGAGAGGTCAGTACTTTGTAAGAATGCGATAAGTAATAAGGAACAGGATTGGCAGTAGTTGCTATGAGAGGTATCCTGTAATTGACTGTTAAAAGCTGAGAAGAAGAACATGTTTGTAATTAGTTCCCAATACAAGCCCCATGAAAAGAACACCAGGCCAGGGAGATATTTTTTTTTAATGTTCTTAAAGAAAACAAATCACCTGCCTCCAGACAACATTCATGCACCAGTTTCTAAAGGAAGTAAGGGTATAAATTAGCAAAGTTTTTAAAGGTTCACTAAATTTGGGAGTGATGTCTGAGAACTGAAAAGTAGAAACATACGAGTAAAGTCTGTGCTTGGGCGCAATCGGGAAATTGTGCCCAAAATTGCGCTGGTTAGGTTACAATTCAAATTTCTGATAAAATTCATTTGCATAATCACAAATGTAAAATCTTCAATGAACCAACGCAATCGGGCAGCGTAATAGAATGTAATCTTTTCTTATTTTTTCTTTCCATTAAAAAGTACTCCTTGATGTATTTAAGAGTGGTAACCTGGTGCAGTTTTATTAATACTGCTGAAAATGGATTTATCACCAAAAATAAGCATTTTCAGAAGATTGTTGGTTTAAACCTCACCTTGGACTTGAGCACATAGTCAAAGTGGACACTTAAATGAAGTACTGAGGGAGTGCTGCATTGTTGGAGATTTTTTTTTGGATAAGATGTTAAATTGAGTCCGTTATTCTATTAGATCACCAGCCTTCCGCCCAATCTTCTAAACTGAAGAGAATATAAACCATGTTTATGCTACCTCTTCTCATTATTTGACCAAACTGCTCTGGGGCATCCTGAAGATATGAAAGGTGCCATATAAATGCAAATTCTTTATTTCTTAGTCTGTAACATGTGTTGATGAGGAGTTTCTGCATTTTAAAACATTCCAGATGATGGTAACCTTACAGATGGAGAGGAAGAGTAGACACAGGGATCTGCTGAGAACCTACAGTTATCTAATAGATGCACAGTACTGGAGTGATGTGATGTACACAAACATCAGCACGGTACCTTGGAGGAGGTCATTATCCATATAGAAGATTATACCAGGATATAGGATACAGATGAGGTTGGGAGGGGCAACAGAAGGCTACTGGAGGATTATAGAAAGCAAATGGAAGCCCAGAAAATAATATGGTGGGCAAAGAGAAAGTATAAAGAAATTGCAGTTGGTATCAAAGGGAATAGCAAAAGTTTTTATAAGTATGTCTGGAAATAAAATGGGAGGTGGTTTCATTTTAAAAAGGTTTAGGTGCAACAATAGTAAAGAGTATGGATTTGACAGAACTGCTAAATACATATTTTGCTTTGATCTTCATCGTGGAAAAACAGGATACAATTCCATAGGTATAGGGAAGATTAAAGATTAATGAACGAGAAGAATCTATAAGCATTAGTATAAACAGAAAAGTTGTAATGAATAGGCTGGACAAGTTATCAGGCCCAGATTGTTTTTCACTCAAGTGTATTAAAAGAAATAAGTGAGCAAATTTGGGATACATTAGTTATAATCTTCAGCTTCAGGTTGTTCTTTGAAAGAGTACTGAAGTGGTAGATAGCGGAGGATGAATGGATATTAAACAGATGGATTTTCAGAAGACATTTCATAAGAAAATGTGGGGGGTGATGAGAATGGATGAACAAAGGAATTAGGGGACCAGGTATATAAGACATTAAAAGCTGATCCACTGGAGGAAAAGGTGGTCAGAAAGGCTAATGGAATGTTGGGCTTTATCAGAAAGAGGCATAGAATATATAAATAAGGAAATACCACTGCAGTTTTACAGTGTTGGTCAGATGCCATTTGGAATATTGTCTTCAGTTTTAGGCACAATTGAAAAGGGTTAGGCTTATTGAGCCAAATGGCCTGTTTCAATTCCTAAAATTTCCTAGTCTCTTCGAACCCCTTCAGACTTCCTCAGCCATGCATTTATCATCAGTCAAGAGAACTTAGAAGCAATAGTAATTACATTCACTAATTAAGTACATCAAAAGGTACTTACAGGCACTTGAAGAATTAATAATGAAGGTGTACGTTTAAAAAAAATCTAATTCAAATGGTTCCAGGAGTAAATAGGAAATTCAGGCACAACATTGTGATTGTGTTATTCCTCACCAAGAGACCCAAATTTAGCACCCCAATCTCCATAATTCCATTCCCATTGCTCCAATTTGGCTGTGGGTGGGTTGACCAAATAACAGCACCAAATGGAACTGTGGTGATGTCCAGGATGTAAAGATACCTTGAATATTAGCCTTAGTGTTGAGGATGGTATTAATTCTGGTTTAATTCACATTAATTGCTAAGTTAGTTCAGTGTAGAGAAGATTAACAGAAATGCCATTTCAGTGAAGTCTCCTCATACAGCATGTCCCTGATAGTGTGGTGGTGATTTTATGTTTATACTTCTTGGTGGCTCAGTTTGGAGAAAAAGTCAGTATTGGTACCAGAAAACCTGGAGCGCATGAAAGGGAATTACAACTTCACAAATTCTTGAATTTTAGGGCTCCGAAGCCTTAAAACACAAATTCACATTCCTACCACCTGGACCTCTGGCTGTGGTCAGCAGGGTGGAAGCAGGATGAAGTGGAGGACAGGGGGCGGGAAAGGAGGAAGGGGAAAATAAAAGAAACGTGTTTTTCTTTTGTGACAAAGTACAGTGTTTATAGGATAACAGGAATGTATGCGCTCTGTTCAAGCAGATAAAGATGAGCACAGATTTTGTTACTTTCTTCTCTTGCTCAGTCTGTGCCCTGGTTTTCCCAGTCTGTAATGCATTTATCAATTCCATCTCCTGTTTCTTTGAGGCAATCTTAAGCTGTTCTCTCTCAAACTCTGCAATTGCATTCGCACAGGTTTCTGTGTAGGTTTTTGAAAAATAGATTTTATTTCTGGGAACAAAGCCTGTTTTCAAATATAGGAGAAAAAAAACATATATTAGCTAAAGTTCTTTACAAATTCCTGACGTGCACAGCATGATTAAAGCACTTAGATGAACAATAGCGAAAGAACAAAATCATCATATGTAACAACAAGATTGGAATAAACAAAGGCTACTATCCTAATTTTCGTGGTAGACAAAGATATTTTAGTTTCTTTTAATTTTCCCCCGCCTTAAACATATTTTCCTCTCTTAGTCACTTCCAATCCTGTGTCAGACACCATGGCGGGCGGGGGGGGGGTGGTGTGGAATTTTAACTGGGAACAGGTTTCAGGTGGGTGGGGGACAGGTGAGCATCAAACCCTACTGACAGCATCAATTTTAGGCCTGGGCTATTTTAACTCCTGGGCTACATTTACATCTGAAATAGGTGTAAAGTGGCAGCTGGCTGGCTGCCTCTCTGGCATTCAGGTATGCTGTGGTGGGTGGGTGGTGGTGGTAGTGGTGGGGGGGCGGCGTTCGGCAGGGTCTCACAGGTGGGAAAATGGAGGAGCCCGGGGAGGCAGAGACCCAGACTTGCCTTGCGGGGCCCGGAGGGGCACTTCTATTCCTCCTGCCCCCACAAATATTAAGGTCAAATCTTACTTTTATAGCCTCCGCTTCTTCCGTGACAGGTTATACTGAGCGAGGCAACCATGCCGGATGCCCTGCTCAGTCAGTGGTTAAGATGCGATCGGGGTCCTAATGACGTCATTGGCCCCGATTCACCTGTATTAATGAGGCTCCTGCCTGAGTCAGGCAGGCACCATAGCCACCTACAAAAAGGGCCCAGTTAAAGCAGTGGCGAGTGGGAATGGACTGGGATTGAGGCAGTAAGTTTTTAGGGGCGATTTTAACCACCAGGCAGGGTGGGTTAAACTCACTGCCCCAGTTTTTAGCTGACAGGGTATGGTGATGTCACACTCCCAGGCTTGTGTCAATGTTACCAGGTGACTATATTTTCTGAGGCATGCAAGAATGGTCCAGGATGGCATCCTCTGATTTTCCCTCTCTCCCCATAGGGGAGTGCCTCTAGCTTCTCATCTGTCTACTGACCATACCCCAGTGAATTAAGGATAGTTGAGTTTAACTTGGAGTAAGCCAAAGTTCTATATAAACAGCACAGTACTGGACTTAGTACTTATGAATTGAATGGAAATGTAAAACCCTCTCAAATATCACCGAAGTGGTGGGCAGCCAGGATTTGGTGTATGGTGGCATCTAAACAAATGTAATTGAATATATCCAATCCAAAGATCCTGCATGGGGAGATAGCTTTCACTCTGATAGGGATGCATTACCATTTTGCCTGTAACCCTAGGCTTGTAAATGTGAAGATAGGCTGGAAGACTGACGTTCTTGACTTTCTATAACATTCTTCAGTCGCCCAGTCTATCCTTAATTTGACAAGACAAGAAACTTACAGGAACATTGTTTATTCATTGATTTACTTGTCAACTAGTTTGTAATAAACATATACTGTTAGCTGTTTCCTTCATTAGTTAATCATTTGCCTAAAGAATTAAAACAATCAAAATGAGCTTCCTTTATCAAAATACAGTAGGTAACCAACCAGAGTATCCAGGAACCATTGAGTCAGTCAATTTCTGGCCTTCCCTGCTGGCTTTATGTCTCTGAAGTAGATTTCGACTTTGCTCAGTTCCCACATTTTTGTTGGTTGCTTGATACCGGTTTGACTGGAGAAGTAATTGTCCAGAACGTGCTATTCCAGGATCTGTGAGCAGCTTAGAGGTCAGCTTGCCATAGCATTGCCCAAAACTGTACTTATACTGAGGACAATAACCAGCATATCTAAAAAGATATCACAGAGCAGCAATTATGTTTCAGGAAGAAGGTATACATTTACTGGGAATTAAACCTCATTATAATTAAACTACAGAACCTATCAGGTCATCGACCTGAAACGTTAACTCTATTTCTCTCTCCACAGATGCTGCCTGAGCTGCTGAGCATTTCCAGCATTTTCTGTTTTTATTTCCCATCAGATTGATGTTTAATTGCCTTTGTGAAAAACATGTTTTATAGTAATAAAATATGAATTACAAGAGAAAGACCAGAAATATCAGCAGTGTATAACATAGAGGTGTGTGCCTATATGTATGTTAGTTTGTGTTGTGCATATTTAGCATTATGATATGTGGCTGTATACAGTGTGTGAATAACAATGTGTTGTGTGGGAGTGCCTGTATCTGTATATCTGTCGGTATAACTGTGGTGTGAGTGTGTAGATGTGTGTGGTATGTGGCCTATAAAACTTGCTAATTCTACATCTATGTATAATCTACCCTATCAAAGACTCTGGAGCCTAAATTAATTAGCGCCCAAAACCAGGTGTGATCCGTCAGGCACGCAGCCAAGGCGTGCCAGAATGGAGAGGCCTGAGGACCATCCTAAATTTGTCCTCAGGCCTCATCATCATAATTGCGGCGAGCTGCAGACGCCGGTCGGGTGCCCTGACGCAACTTGTCGGTTCAAGCCCTTCGAATTTCAGCTGGCTCGAAAACCGGCTGGGGCGCACTGATGAATCCAGGGGGGAGCAATCAGGAAGGGGGCAAGCACAGGCTGGCAGTGGCCGCATTATTAATGTAGAGGCAGGAGCAGTACTTGTGCTCCTCTGGCTCCACATTAAGGTAAGTTCAAAAGCTTATCTGCAGTCCTCTTTTGTGGCCTCCAGCGGTCCCGTTAGAGCCTAAAAAAGTACTCAAAGCTTTCACCCTCGTCTGCCTGTTCAGGTTGACATAAAAGATCCCATGGCACTACTTAGAAAAGGTGGAGAGAATTCACCTGGTGTCCACGGCAACATTCGTCCCTCAACCAAATTTTCTGTTTGTAGGACCTTGCAATGTGCAAATTAGCTGCTGCATTTGCCTACAAAATGGTAGTGACGATATCTTGAAAGTAATTCACTCTGGCTGTGAAGTTCTTTGGGATGTCCTAAGGATGTGAAAGGCGCAATATATGTGCAAGTTTTATTTTCTTTCTGTGCTCTCAGTCTAAATTAAATAGTCTTCTTACATCTACTGGACAAGTTATACTGCATGTTTTGTGTCATTGTAACATAATTTCTGCATTACAGTGTTTCAAAATATGCAGTATAACTGAAGCCAAACTGGGGTCAGTTTAGAACTATGCATTAGCTATGAGATACTATAAAGGGGTAGTCTTACATGTTTTGGCTTCACACTGGTTGCAGTATAATTACAAACTGTGCAGAATGTACATTTTAAACTATAATTAAGCCACCCGTACATTTTTATTATTAATTTAAAAAAACTAAGCCCAGGCGGCTTCATGGCATTTTACTGTCTTGAAATGTATTCCCAAATGTGTGTTATAGAATCATCAACTCATAGAATCATAGAAAGGTTACAGCATGGAAGGAGGCCAGGGGTCGGTGCTGGGTCCCCAACTCTTTACAATCTATATTAACGATTTGGAGGAGGGGACCGAGTGTAACATATCAAAGTTTGCAGATGATACAAAGATGGGAGGGAAAGTGGAGAGTGAGGAGGACATAAAAAACCTACAGGGGGATATAGACAGGCTGGGTGAGTGGGCAGAGATTTGGCAGATGCAATACAATATTGGAAAATGTGAGGTTATGCACTTTGGCAGGAAAAGTCAGAGAGCAAGTTATTATCTTAATGGCGTGAAACTGGAAAGTACTGCAGTACAAAGGGATCTGGGGGTCCTAGTGCAAGAAAATCAAAAAGTTAGTATGCAGGTACAGCAGGTGATCAAGAAGGCCAACGGAATGTTGGCTTTTATTGCTAGGGGGATAGAGTATAAAAACAGGGAGGTATTGCTGCAGTTATATAAGGTATTGGTGAGACCGCACCTGGAATACTGCATACAGTTTTGGTGTCCATACTTAAGAAAAGACATACTTGCTCTCGAGGCAGTACAAAGAAGGTTCACTCGGTTAATCCTGGGGATGAGGTGGCGGACATATGAGGAGAGGTTGAGTAGATTGAGACTCTACTCATTGGAGTTCAGAAGAATGAGAGGCGATCTTATTGAAACATATAAGATTGTGAAGGGGCTTGATCAGGTGGATGCGGTAAGGATGTTCCCAAGGATGGGTGAAACTAGAACTAGGGGGCATAATCTTAGAATAAGGGGCTGCTCTTTCAAAACTGAGATGAGGAGAAACTTCTTCACTCAGAGGGCAGTAGGTCTGTGGAATTTGCTGCCCCAGGAAGCTGTGGAAGCTACATCATTAAATAAATTTAAAACAGAAATCGACAGTTTCCTAGAAGGAAAGTGAATTAGGGGTTACGGGGAGCGGGCAGGAAATTGGACATGAATTTAGATTTGAGGTTAGGATCAGATCAGCCATGATCTTATTGAATGGCGGAGCAGGCTTGAGGGGCCGATTGGCCTACTCCTGCTCCTATTTCTTATGTTCTTATGTTCATTCGGCCCATTGAGTCTGTGCTGGCTCTATGCAGGAGCAATCCAGCTAGTCCCACTCCCTTTATACATTCTAAAAAGAATAAGATAAATTTATATCTTCTCTTAAATTTACTTTATGTAGAAATTCGAAGGGAACTGCACTGAGTGCTAAAATTCCTGAAAGTTGCAATTTATACAAATTAAATGCACTCATGAGAATGTCGTATTTATGTGACACAAACTGATTAGACTTTAGTGATGGAAGACTTAGATGAGACAAATTTTAATGTGATAGAATGACAGATGAAACATTATGTTTAGTATAATGTATAATTTGTGTAAAATGGCATTATGTGACCAAGCACGACAGGGCACATAAGAATTCTTTGATTCTTTGTGATAACTGTGATCGACTTAATTTAGTCCTGCAGTCACCTGTTACATTCTCACAAATTTCACTGGATTTATTTTGCAATAACATTTTATTTAAAAGGCAGCACTGTCCTGTTCTGTAAGGTCAGTATGAGATGGGCAAATGTTTAATCAGACCTGCACTTCACATAAATGATTCTAATTGTGAACTGATAAAGATTAACTAAAATTGGGAGTTTGCAAGGAATTTAAATGTAAATCTGACTGTGCGAACAAACTCTGAAAAATAAAAGAAATGTATTACTAAAAGGGCAAAGTCCATGAAAAAAATGGCAATTTTTTTTGTTTGAGTGAAACAAATCTTATCAAAATGTATCACTGGATTACTATGAAGCAATGATGTAAATTGTTCGACTCCCTGATAGTTTCCCAAGTACTATGCTTACAAAGAACAGAAGTAGGCCACTCAGCTCCTCGAGCCTGTTATGCCATTCAATTAGATCATTGCTGATCTGTGTCTTCACTCCATTTACCCGCCTTGGTTCTGTAGCCCTTAATACCCTTACCTAACAAAACTCAATCAATCTCACTTTTGAAATTGTCATGACCTAGCCGCAACACCTTTTTGGGGAAGAAAGTTCCAGATTTCCACTATTCTTTATGTGAAGAAGTGCATCCTGACATCTCCTCTGAACAGCCTAGCTCCAATTTTTAGGTTATAACCCCTAGTTCTGGACTCCCCCACCAGAGGAAATCTCTCTATCTACAGAGGAAATCTCTCTATCTACACTATCAAATCGTTTAATCATCTTAAACACCTCGATTAGATCACCCCTTAATCTTCTATACTCAAGGGAATACACGCCTAGTCTATGCAACCTGTCCTCATAATTTAACCCTTTTAACCCTGGTATCATTTTGGTGAATCTGCACTGCACTCCCTCCAAGGCCAATATATCCTTTCTGAGGTGCGGAGCCCAGAACTGAACGCAGAACTCCGGATGTGGTCTAACCAGAGTTTTGTACAACTGTAGCATAACTTACACCCATTTGTATTGCAGCCCCCTATTTCATTAGCCTCAAATTATTTTTTGTACCTGTCCATTGGTTTTTAGTGATTTCTGTACGTGCACCCCTAAATCTCTCTGTTCCTCCACAGTTCCTAGCTTCTCACCATTTAGAAAATACTCTGATCTATCTTTATTAGGTCTAAAGTGGATGACCTTTTTAGTTATTTCCCACACATAAAGATGGAGCGGAGAGCAGCAGGACCGGACCTGGGAAATCAAAAAAAAAGTCAAAAAGTGAGGAAACAGAGGAGCGCTGAGGGAAGTCAGTGAGTATTTTGTTTCTTGATAAGTGTTTTTTTAATTGGTTATTGTGTTTAGTGGTTGGTAAGTGTTTTTAGAGGTTAGTCTGTTAGTGTTAGTTAAATAGTCTTAAAGCTAAACAAATAGTTGAAAAGAGCGGGAAACTGGAGCAATTAAACAAACCCAGGGAAAAATCTCAAAAGGTGACTTCATAGTCAGCACAGAGGGGGGAGTGACGGAGCCCGAGGAAATTAAACCATGTCTTTAATTTACTATATACTATGGGGGTTAAATCGGTTAACCCCCGAAAACGGGCGCTGGGATTGTGGTGCGCGATTAATCCACTGCCTGATTAATTCGTGCTGCCTGATGGTTTCTATGATTGCTGTGTGCAGCCAGCGCTACCTGTACTGTTGATTGGCTGCACACACCAGCAGGGGGTCCTGATATCGGGAATTGCTAGCGTTACTTAAAGTCAGCCTGCACCTCTTAAAGGGGAGGTGCACTGTGGCTGCAGGGAGACCTGTGGCTGCAGGGAGACCTGGAATTGGTGTGGCAACTAACTCTGTTCTGGAATATACTGAAGAATGGCTGGGCCTGCAAGAGAGCATGCACCAAGGTTCTCAGTTGACGCACTAGAGGCCTTGGTGCAAGAGGTGAATGCAAATAGGGGCATCCTTTATCTGCAAGGGGCAGGAGGCCCTCCAGAGATATGCTAAGGAGGCAGCGGGGGGAAGTGGCGCATGAGGTGAATGCCAGGAGCATTGCACCATGCACATGGATGCAGTGCAGGAAGAAGTTCAATGATTTGACACGAGTGGTCAAGGTGAGTGACTTCAACTGTCAAGTGGCAAATCCTACCAACTGCACCACTAGCCTCATCCACTGCTCCACACACTACTCCCCCCATCACCCACATACCAACAAACCCTTTCCATTAGTATGCAACTCTTCAAATCAGATGCTGCATCTGACCCTTCCACCAAGTACCACTCTTGAAAGGCGCACACCCGCAACTCGCGGTCACACACACTGGCAACTATTCAACCATGACAGCCACAGCACACAAACATCTTCCAGGACACTCACCGACATACTTCCCTCTTTCTTGCAGGAGAAGGTGGCGCATAACAACAACCAGCAGGAAAGACCAGGGGGAGGAGACAATGCTGTCGATCATTGGGCGGGCCGTCGTTGTGGCCGTGGCCACTGGCGGTGTTGGAGGTATCGATGATGAGGGTCTGTGCATACCTAATCCTCCTTCTCGCTTCCCACTTCTCACTCATCCCACAATCTTTTCTGACTCACATGCTACAGATGGTCTGCACATCTTACTTTCTCCTCTCCCGCTCCACAACTCACCCCGTGTCCCTTTGTCATTGCAAATACCCAAGAACTAGAACCGGCACAGTCAGAGGAGGCAGAGGAAGATGACAGTGACGATGCAGACACACCGACTCGGCAGCTCAGATACTGACACTGCACATACTTTAGAGGCTATGATAGAGGAGAGATCTGCACGTGGTGAGACACCGGGCACAAATGCGCAGGAGTTGGGGCGGGGGGGGGATCGGATACCGCAGGTGCCAGCTCGCTGGAGGACGAGGTCGCACACTAGTTCTACTGCAGAGGAGTCAAATGATGACTTTGATGGGACAGGCTACAGAAGAAGGCTGATGGGTGTACACAACCAAATGCTTGGTGCACTGGAAAGCCTGCCAGAAAGCCTTTGCACAATGTCAAGGGGCATGGAGGAGTCCAGCTCCAATTTGGCACAGGGCTTTGCACAGAACTTGGAGCCCATCCTTTCCCACATGGACCAGGTGGTCACCTCCATCAGCACACCTGTGGAACCCACCATGATACAGCATCCGATTACCGATATCACAGCTTCCACTGCAGCACAAACGTCTGCCAACCAAGGTCTGACTGCTGCTGTCACGGCTGGGGGTTCCACTGTCGAATGGGGCTTCCACAGCATTACAGCAGTCCAGCAATCTGTTCTCCAGCAGATCATTAGGATTGCTGAGGTGCCCCCCCCGGGAGAGTGGCAGTGGCTCCATGGAACACAAACCTGCTTTCCTCTCTCAGGATGACAGCATTCCTGCTCCCACCCCTGCCACTCTGCCACTGCTCTTGCTGTTGTCTGAGGACCAGCCAGGCCAGGCTGCTACAGCCCAAGCCAAGATGGTGCAGTCTGAAGCCGGGCCCTCCCAGCTCAGAGCTGCTCGAGGTCATCATCCAAGGCCATCTGCACTCTCCTCAATTGAAGGTCAGCAGCCTTCCACCACCCATGCTCCAGCTACTGGGGATGCACCTCATAGAAGCACTAGGAAAGGTAAAGGTACACGAAAGACAGCCACTAAGGGTATGCACTAGGGTGAATAGTCTAATTTTGATTGAATTATTACGTGTTAATTTATAAATTTGGATATGAATTTGCATTTGGTGTTGGTTTTAATTTGTGCGATGAGCTGAGGGAGGAAGCAATGTGTAATCATAAGGAGGACGATTTGATGGTCACGTGGGAGCGGGAAGGTAATGAGTGTGGGACAGTTGGTGAATGGGGAGGTGTCATTGAGATTACTGGTATCGCTCATTAATAATCTGATCACACAGAGTCCTGGTAAACATGGCCTGTCTACCTTGTTGCCTCCCTGCCTCTTCCTCCACTGTCTGCTGCACCTCCTCCTCCTCCTCCACCCCCCTCCACTTCCTCCTCCATCTCTTCATTTTCCTCCTCCTTCTCCTCCGCCTCTTCCTCCTCCGCCTCTTCCTCTGGCTCAGGTCCTCGTCGGATAGGTGGTGGCAAGGACTGTTCCCTCATAATGGCCAGGTTGTGCAGCATACAGCATTCAACGACACATCTTGATACCCACTCAGCTGAATACTGCAGGGCTCCTCCAGAGTGGTCCAGGCAACGGAAGTGTTGCTTGAGGACATCTATGGTGTGCTCTATGATATTCCGTGTGGCAGTATGGCTCTCATTGTATGCCTGCTATGCACGTGTGTGTGCGTTCTGGACCGGAGTCATGAGCCACTTCATGAGGGGATAACCCTTGTCGCCCAGTAGCCAGCCTTTGACTTGCCATGCTGGTTGAAATATAGGTGGCACGTTGGATGGCGCAAAATAAAGGAGTCATGACTGCTGCCAGGATAGCAGGCATTGACCTGCATGATGCACTGCATGTGGTCGCACACCAGCTGCACACTGAGGAAGTGGAATCCCTTTCAGTTCATGAATATGGCCGAGTTCAGATGTGGAGCATACGTGGCAATATGAGTGCAGCCAATGGCACTCTGCACCATTGGGAAGCCTGCAATGCGAGTAAACCCTCATGCTCGCTCGTGCTGCTTGTTTTTGTCAAGAGGGAATGAGATGAATCTGCTTCGGAGTGCGCACAGAGCGTCCGTGACCTGCCTTATACAGCAGTATACTGCAAACTGCGAGATGTTGTTTATATCTTCAGCAGCAGCCTAAAAGGAGCCAGAGCCGTAACAATTAAATGCCACGGTTACCTTAACAGCCACAGGCAAAGTTGTCCTTGCCCTGCTCTGAGGCTGCTGTTGTGGCTTGAACAGTTGACAAATTTCCGTCATAGCCTCTCTGCATGCTCCTGGTCATGTTCAATTCCCAGAGGAAGCTCTAGCAGGCCACCCATGTCTGGAAGCAACCTTGTACAGCACATTATTTTAAATGCCACTAACAGTACTGCAAGACCAGCCAGATCACTTTCTGAGATAGAATATTGCAACTTTTTCCAAGTATAGGAAACTTTCACAAACACCCACAATTGTACCAGCAGCCAGGATAACTAATCCAGCAAATAACCAGCAACTCCTGCATGATTCTTTTAAATTGTGTTGGTAGAGGGGGGTCCTTCATGCTCTTTAACTCCTGTTCAGCTGTATGAGGTTACGACAGTGCGTTGGCTGGAGCGGGGAGTTTGAAAATGGCGCCGGCTGCTTCAAATCTCCCTATTTTACATGCTGCTGGCATTCGTTAGGTGCACCATCTTTACCAAGATGGCGTCCTGCGCTCGTCACGCTGGAAGTATGCGTGCGCATCTCAGATGTCATTTTCGGGGCTTAGGAGTTCATGTAGCGCCTACAAAACGGGCGCTACGTAGCCCAATTACCCCCATAATCTTTAAACTATAAAAAGTTAAATAATTAAATATCCAGAATAATTAATTACTAATTAATTTAAAATCAAGCTAAAATCCATCGACTAAATATAATCTAGACCTTAAGTGATCCTATTAGTTCTGGAATTAATTAATACTAACAAATAAATAAATAAATATACAAAAACTAGAAATGGCTGTGCAGGTTGTGTGTCAGGACTGTGATATGTTGGAGTCTGTGGACAGCGAGACCGTTCCGGATTACCGCATCTGCAGGAAATGTCTATGCCTTGGGTCACTCCAGCTCAGAGTCCTTGAGCTGGAGTGTGAGTTAGAGACATTCCGACACATAGGTCATTAGGATAAGGGGAACCAAGGGAAAGTAAAGAAGGAGGTCCCGCAGACACTGGTCCTATTCAACAGGTACAATGTACTTTCTACCTGTGAGGATAAGGATGTGGGCTGCGGGGTAGACAGCCAGCATGCTAACCATAGCACTGTGGAGCAGGAGGTAGTCCAAGGGGGGAAGGAGCAGAATAGAAAGCTTGTAGTCATAGGGGATTCGATAATTAGGGGGACAGAAAGCGTCCTCTGCAGTCGCGACCGAGGATCCAAGAGGGTGTGTTGCCTAGGTAAACTAATGGGTCGAAAGGCTGACAAGCCCCCTGGACCTGATGGCTTGCATCCAAGGGTCTTAAAGGAAGTGGCTACAGAGATAGTGGATGCATTGGTTGTAATCTTCCAGAATTCACTAGATTCTGGATAGATCCCAGCGGATTGGAAAACTGCAAACGTAACACCCCTATTCAAGAAGGGAGTGAGAATGAAAGCAGGTAACTATAGACCAGTTAGCCTAACATCTGTCATTGGGAAAATGCTAGAATCCATTATTAAGGAAGTAGTAGCAGGACATTTGGAGACTCATAGTACAATCAAGGAGAGTCAACATGGTTTTATGAAGGGGAAATCATGTCTGACAAATTTTTTAGAGTTCTTTGAGGAAGTAACGGGCAGGGTGGATAAAGGGGAACCAATGGATGCAGTATATTTGGATTTCCAAAAGGCATTCGATAAGATGTCACATAAAAGATTACTGCACAAGATAAGAGCTCATGGTGTTGGGGGTAATATACTGGCATGGATAGAGAACTGGCTAACTAACAGAAAACAAAGAGTCAGGATAAAAGGTTCATTTTCAAAATGGCAATCTGTAACTAGTGGGGTGCCACAGGGCTCAGTGCTGGGGCCTCAACTATTTACAACACATATTAATGACTTGGATGAAGGAACAGAGTGTCTTGTGGCCAAATTTGCTGATGATACAAAGATAGGTGGAAAAGCAAGTTGCGATGAGGACACAAAGTGTCTGCAAAGGGATATTGACAGGTTAAGCGAATGGGCAAAAAATTGGCAGATGGAATATAATGTGGGAAAATGTGAAGTCATCCACTTTGGGAAGAAAAATAAAAAAGCAAAATATTATTTGAATGGAGAAATATTACAAAATGCTGCAGTACAGAGGGATCTGGGTGTCCTCGTACATGAAACACAAAAAGTCAACATACAGGTGCAGCAGGTAATCCAGAAGGCAAACGGAATATTGGCCTTTATTTCTAGGGGGATGGAGTATAAAAGCAGGGAAGTCATGCTACAACTGTACAGGGTGCTGGTGAGACCACACCAGTACCTCGTACAGTTCAGGTGCCCTTATTTAAGGTAGGACATACTTGCATTACAGAGAAGGTTCACTAGGTTGATTCCGGGTATGGAAGGGTTGTCTTTTGAGGAAAGATTGAACAGGTTGGGTCTATACTCATTGGAGTTTAGAAGAATAAGAGGAGATCTTATTGAAATGTACAAGATTCTGAGGGGACTCAATAGGGTAGATGCTGAGAGGATGTTACCTCTCATGGGGGAATCTAAAACTAGGCGGCATAGTCTCAGAATAAAGGGTCGCCCGTTTAAGATGGAAATGAGGAGGAATTTCTTCTCCCAGAGGGTCGTGAATCTTTGGAATTCTTTACCCCAAAAAGCTGTGGAGGCTGAGTCATTGAATACATTCAAGGCTGAGTTCGACAAATTTTTGATCAGCAAGGGAGTCAAAGGATATGGGGAAAGTGGAGTTGAGGTAAAAATCAGATCAGCCATGATCTCATTAAATGGCGGAGCAGGCTCGAGGGGCCGAATGGCCTACTCCTGCTCCTATCTCTTAAGGTCTTATGGTCTTATAGCCTACCTGGTGCAAGGGTAAAGGATATCTCGGAGCAACTGGAGAGGAACTTGGAAAAGGAGGGGGAAGATCTATTTGTCATGGTCCATGTTGGGACTAATGACATAGGGAAGAAAAGGGAGAAGGTCCTGCTAAAGGAATATCAGGAGCTAGGAACTAAATTAAAAAGCAGGACCTCACGGGTGGTAATCTCAGGATTACTACTTGAGCCACATGCTAATTGGCACAGGTATAAACAGATCAGAAAGTTGAATGCGTGGCTGAAAGAGTGGTGTGGGAAGGAGGGGTTCCACTTCATGGGAGACAGGCACCAGTACTGGGACAGGAAGGAGCTGTACCATTGGGACAGGCTCCACCTGAACCAGGGTGGGACCAGTGTCCTAGCGGAAAGGATAACTAGGCTGTCAATAGGACTTTAAACTAGTAAGATGGGGGAGGGATCTGAAGAAAAAATAAATAGGAAATGAGAGTAAAGGTCAGACCAAATTAAGGAATAAGTGTAACATAAATGGTCAGGGAACAAATACAGTTATAGAACCTAAGTGTCAAATGACTGTTCAAAACAAAGGGAGTGGAACAATTATTTTAAAAAATTTCAATTCCCTGTACAGCAATATGCACAGCATCTGAAACAAAACAAGGGAACTGGAGGTAATAATTCATAGCGAGGAGCCAGATGTGCTAGGGATACCTGAAACATGTAAAATATAATGAAGACCCCTCAGATAATGAAACAGTGCGTGCCCACATGCAGCAAGATCTGGACAACATCCAGGCTAGGGCTGATAAGTGGCAAGTAACATTCGCGCCAGACAAGTGCCAGGCAATGACCATCTCCAACAGAGAGAGTCTAACCACCTCCCCTTGACATTCAACGGCATTACCATCGCTGAATCCCCCACCATCAACATCCTGGGGGTCACCATTGATCAGAAACTTAACTGGACCAGCCATATAAATACTGTGGCTAGAAGAGCAGGTCAGAAGCTGGGTATTTTGCGGCGAGTGACTCATCTCCTGACTCCCCAAAGCCTTTCCACCATCTACAAGGCACAAGTCAGGAGTGTGTTGGAATACTCTCCACTTGCCTGGATGAGTGCAGCTCCAACAACACTCAAGAAGCTCGACACCATCCAGGACAAAGCAGCCCGCTTGATTGGCATCCCATCGACCACCCTAAATATTCACTCCTTTCACCACCGGCGCACTGTGGCTGCAGTGTGTACCATCCACAGGATGCACTGCAGGAACTCCCCAAGGCTTCTTCGACAGCATCTCCCAAACCCGGGACTTAGAAGGACAAGGGCAGCAGTCACATGGGAACAACACCACCTGCACATTCCCCTCCAAGTCACACACCATCCTGACTTGGAAATATATTGCCGTGCCTTCATCATCGCTGGGTCAAAATCCTGGAACTCCCTTCCTAACAGCACTGTGGGAGAACCTTCACCAAACGGACTGCAGCGGTTCAAGAAAGTGGCTCACCACCACCTTCTCAAGGGCAATTAGGAATGGGCACTAAATGCCGGCCTCGCCAGCGACGCCCACACCCCATGAACGAATAAAAAAAAAATAAGGAGCATGCCTGACAGTTACATATTGCAGGATATAATGTATTTAAAAAGGATAGGGAAGGAAGAAGGGAGATGGGTTAGCTGTACTAATTAGAAATAACATAATGGCAATAGAAAAAAGGGACATAAGTAACATTAAGATAGAAACAGAATCCATATGGATTGAGACAAAGGATAAGAAGGGATCGATCATGTTAATAGGGGTATTCTACAGACCACCTAATAGTGGAAGGAAGTGGAGGAAGAAATACATAGACAAATCTATGAAATGAGTAAAAAACATCGAATAATAATCATGGGAGTTTTTACAGTAAGTACATGACTCCTTTCTTACCCAGTATGTGAGAAGCCCAACAAGAGAGGAATCACTGTTGGATCTAGTAATGGGAAATGAACCGGAACAAATAAGAGAAGTAAGTACAGGGGAACATCTAGGCAATAGGGAGCATAGAATCATAGAATCATGGAAAGGTTACAGCACGGAAGGAGGCCATTCAGCCCATTGAGTCCGCGCCGGCTCTATGCAAGAGCAATCCAGCTAGTCCCACTCCCCCACTCTATTCCTGTAGCCCTGCAAATTGTTTCCTTTCAAGTCCTTATCCAATTCCCTTTTGGAGGTCATGATTGAATCTGCCTCCACCACCCCCTCGGGCTGTGCATTCCAGATCCTAACCACTCGCTATGTATAAAAGTTTTTCCTCCTATCACCTTTGATTCTTTTGCCAATCACCTTAAATCTATGTCCTCTGGTTCTTGACACTTCCGTCATTGGGAACAGTTTCTCTCTATCTACTCTGTCTCGACCCTTCATGATTTTGAATACCTTATCAAATCTCCTCGCAACTGTCTCTGTTCCAAGGAGAACAAATCCAGCATCTCCAGTCTATCCACGTAACTAAAGTCCCTGATCCCTGGAATCATTCTAATAAATCTCTTCTGCACCCTCTCTAAGGCCTTCACATCTTTCCTAAAGTGCAGTGCCCAGAACTGGACACAATACTCCAGTTGTGGCCGAACCAGTGCTTTAGAAAGGTTCATCATGACTTCCATACTTTTGTACTCTATGCCTCTATTTATAAAGCCCAGGATCCCGTATCCTTTTTCAACCGCTTTCTCAACCTGCCCTGCCACCTTCAACGATTTGTGCACATACACCCCCAGATCTGTCTGTTCCTGTATCCTTTTTAGAGTTGTACCCTCTAGTTTATATTGCCTCTCCTCGTTCTTCCTACTGAAATGTATCACTTCGCATTTTTCTGCATTAAATTTCATCAGCCTCGTGTCCGCCCATATCACCAGCCTGTCTATATCCTCTTGACGTCTATCATTAACCTCCTCACTATTTACTACCCTTCCAAGTTTTGTTTCATCTGAAAATTTTGAAATTGTGCCCTGTACACCCAAGTCCAAGCCATTAATATATATCAAGAAAAGCAGTGGTCCCAGCACCGACCACTGGAGAACACCACTGTACACCTCCTTCCAGTCCGAAAAACAATCCTTCACCACTACCCTCTGTTTCCTGTCCTTAACATAATAAGGTTTCAAATAATGATTGAGAAAGACATAAGTAAGTCAAAGTCCAAAGTAATAGATTGGAAAAAAGCTAATTTTGAGGGGTTGAGAATGGAACTAGGGAAGGTAAACTGGAAAAAAAAATTGACATACAAAGAAATAGAACAGCAGTGGGAAATATTTAAAACGGTGATCAATAGAGCTCAGGAGAATTATATCCTACCTAAAAGCAAGAACAAACTAGCCAGTAATGACACATCATGGATGAATAGAAAAATAAGGACAAAATTGAAACTAAAGAAAATGGCATACAATAAGTACACAGATATCAAAGGAGAGGATGACAAAAGAGAATATGAAGAGGTTAGGAAAGAAGTCAAAAAACAATTAGGGAAGCAAAGAGGAACTACAAGATTAAATTATCAAGGAATATGATAATAAACAGTAAAGTATTCTACAAACACATAAATAACAAAAGAAAAATCAGAATAGAGATAGGGCCACTAAGGGATGCACAAGATAAACTCACAGGTAATGTCAGCGAAATGGCAGAAATATTGAATAGTTATTTTGCCTCTATATTTACCAGGGAGACTAATAGGGTGTGCAGGACATTAGAAGAAGAGGTCGAAAAAGATATTAAAACATTTAAGATAGAAAGGGGGGAGATAATTGATAAACTAATCAAACTAAGGGAGGATAAAACCCTTGTCCGGATGGATTACATCCGTGAATATTAAAAGAAGTTAGGGAGCAGATAGCAGAGGCACTATTACATATAGAAATAATTCACTAAGAAAGGGAGTGGTGCCAGAGGACTGGCAGACAGCTAATGTTATTTCTATATTTAAAAAGAGAGATAGAACAAGTCCAGGGAACTATAGACCAGTTAGCTTAATGTCGATGGTGGGAAAGATAATGGAATTTTTACTCAAAGATGTAATAGAAAGACATCTAGAGAACATCTAAAGAATAATCAGCACGGATTTCAGAAGGGAAAGTTATGCTTGACCAACCTTATTGAATTCTTTGAAGAAGTAACAGAGTGGGCAAGGTAATGTAGTAGATGTAATACATTTGGATTTCCAAAAGGCCTTCGATAAGCTGCTGCATTGTAGACTCATGGCTAAGGTCAGAGCATGTGGAGTCAGGGGACAGGTAGCAGAATGGATAGCAAGCTGGCTACAAAACAGAAGATAGAGAGTAGGGGTTAAGGGTAGCTACTCAGACTGGCAAAAGGTGGAAAGTGGTGTACCACAAGGAGCCGTGCTGGGACCATTGTTGTTCACAATTTACATAAACAGTTTGGATCCGGGAATCGGAAATACAATCTCAAAATTTGCGGACGACACCAAATTGGCGGGTATAGTTATTACAAAGAAAGAATGTGTCAAAATGCAAGAGGAAATTAATAAACTTGTAGAATGGCCATATAATTGTCAAATGAATTTCAATATCGATAAGTGTGAGGTGATGCATTTTGGTAGGAAGAATAACGAGGCCACATATTGATTGGGTAATAAGAGTCTAAACTGGACAGAGGAACAAAGGGATCTAGGGATACAGATACAAAATCACTAAAAGTAGCGACACAGGTTAATAAGGCCATAAAAAAGGCAAATCAAGCACCAGGACTTCTAGAGGTATAGAATTGAAAAGCAAAGAAGTTATATTAAACTTGTGTAGAACCTTGGTTCTACCACACTTGGAGTATTGTGCACGGTTCTGGTCTCCATATTATAGAAAGGGTGTAGAGGCATTGGAGAGGGTGCAAAAAAAATTCATAAGATGATACCAGAACTGAGAGGATATCTCACGAAAGGCTGAACAGGCTGGGGCTCGTTTCTCTAGAAAAGAGAAGGCTGAGGGCTGACCTGATTGAGGTCTTTAGGATAATGATAGGGTTTGATAGGGTGGACATAGAGAAAATGTTTCTACTTCTGGGGAGTCCAAAACTAGAGGTCATAAATATAAAATAGTCACTAATAAATCCAATATGGAATTCAGGAGAAACTTCTTTACCCAAAGAGTGGTAAAAATATGGAACACGTTACCGCAAGGAGTAGTTGAGGCAAATAGCATAGATGCATTTAAGGGGTAGCTAGATAATCACATGGTGGAGAAAGGAATAGAAAGAAGGGTATCCTGATGGGGTTAGATGAAGTAGGGAGGGTCGAGACTCATGTGGAGCATAAACGCCGGCATAGACCAGTTGAGCCGAATGGCCTGTTTCTGTGCTGTAGTTTCGAAGTAACTTGATGACCTCACATCCCCCACATTGACCTCCACCTGCCATAGTTTTGCCCACTCACTTAACCTATCCATGTCCCATTGCAACTCTCTGCTCGCATCTAAACTACTTACTGTGCCACCTAGTTAGAGTCTTCGGCAAACTTGGATATACAACTCCAATCCTTCATCTAAGTCATTGATAAATATAGTGAAAAGTGAAGGCCCCAATAACCTTTAAGGTTTCCAATCATTTTAGAATAACAGTGAAGGAATGATTTGATTGTTTTGATCTGTGTCGCTCAGTATTAACACTGTCCGGCCTGTCAGACTAGTTGCCATAGGAACATTAAACAGAGTGTCGGCTCTGCTGCAGGGAATGTTTTTTTAAAAAGATAAATATGTGCGGAAAGGTTCGTTTTAACTCAGAAACAAAACGAAATGCATCTGTCATTCTGAGTCTGTACTCAGACCGCGGAATGCAAAGCGCAGACCCGCAATTTAAAACATTCCTGCACTTGTTTGTCGGCCGCTTTCTGCCCCGTGGTGAACTCACTCACCCGGGTATATAGTGAGGATCCCGGGTCATCAAAAGCGGGCTGACTTTCGGTGGGTAAACGTTTGCCATCCGTGTCTCCTCAGCAATAATAACTCACGACTGATCTCAATGAAACTGCGCCGAAGGGGTAAGTGATGGTCCGACTCGGCTGGTCGTAGGTCCAAGGGAGCTGGGCTGGGAATGGGGGCGGGGATTAAGGCTATCTCATGAGGCAAGGACTTCCCACAGGGACATCTCATACAGACGTTTTACAAGGAGCATGTTGAAGAGGGAAAGGGGCAAGGGTGTCCCGGGAGGGCATTGTACACAGGCAGGGAAATCCCAAAGGACAAGGATATCCCAAAAGCACAACTTAAAGAAGCTGTAACAGGGGATCCCAGAGAGATAGATATGGGGACATTCAACCATCTGAAGGCCAGTTCGAGCTTCCAGCAGGTGACTTCATCTGGGTCAGGAGCATAGGAACATTTGACTAAACTAGCTTGCTCCTGCCATCTTGTTAGCCATGACAGCTCTCATTTTTAATGCCAGTTTCCTTAAGACCCTCCTTAAAACCCATCTCTTTGACCAAACTTTTAGTCATCCTCCTAATATCTCCTTCTTTGGCTCGGTGTTGATTTTTGTCTAATTACATTTCTGTGAAGCATCTAGGGACATTTTCTACTTTAAAAGTTCTATACATATGCAAGTTGTTGTTTTATCGTATCACCTGTGTCATCATAGTTGGTCCCTTAAAGCAGCTGTACTGTTATGGTTGGTTGTTAACTTGTTAATGTTAACAACATTTTACAAAATAATAAGTATTTTTTGAATATTCATTTTAGAAATTTTTCTGAACAGCTTTTATAACAATACATTTTCATTGTCTATTAGCAATTTATTTCAATTCATTGTCAGAGCCGTTTCTTCTTCATTACAACAGTGACTACACTTCAAAAATACTTAATCGGCTGTAAAGTGTTTTGGGAGGTCCAGAGATTGTGAAGGGCGCTATATAAATGCAAGTCTTTCTATCGCTCAGTCCAGCATCAGGAACAGGCACACCTAATCTTTTGGAGCAAAATTCTGAAGTTGTGGAGTGAATATATATTTTATTTTCATTTTTTGAGCCTGCCTTTTCTTGTAGTTTGCTCATGCAACATGTTCATCATTGACAATAAATGCCATAAAATGTATCATTGTACATGTATCTTCTACAAGGTGCTCCAGACTGTGCCTGCTGCTATTTCTTCAAACCTCCTGCTTTAAAATTTAATGAAATGCATCATAGGTATAAGGCCTGTATTTTCCTCAGCTGCACCATTGCCTTTGGTGAGGTGGAACTTCCAATCATCCAGCCTCACAGGTGCTGAGCCTGCTATATTTTGTGAGTCAGTTTAATTAGAATATTGTGGGCAAGCTCTAGACTTTGGAAATGCCGCTCATTGGGAGCTGCTACAGAAAGTAAGTGTCTGAAATGGCTTAAAGGGCCAGGCGTCATTAGAAGACTTTTTGTTGTAAACCAGGAGATTGTTTGAAAAATGCCAGACAAGTCTACTTCAGGGCACAGAGCCACTGCTTCACAGATGTTGATCTGGAAGTGCCCCTGCAGGAGGTCAGGGACAGGAAAGAGGCATTTTTTGACCCTGACAAGCAGTAGACCTCAAGGAGACTAGCAGCAGAGAAGTGGGAAAAGGTTGCTACTTCCATTATTAGCTGCAAAAAGAGGACAAAAGCAATATGACAAAAATAGGAATTTTTGCCTTTAGTTTTATATATATTTTCAAAGCAACAATAAATAATTGTTTCTCAGGATGTGGCCGATGCTTGCAAGACCGCATTTATTGCCTACCCTAGTTGTTCTGAGAAGGAGGTAGCGGAGCTCCCAATGAGTGGCATTTCCAATGCCTGGAACTGGCCCACAATATTCTAATTAAACTTACTGGGCTACAGGGAAAGAGCGGGGGAATGGCACTAACTGGATTGCTCTTACAAAGAGCCGGCATGGGCTCGATGAGCCAAATGGCCTCCTTCTGTGCTGTAACCATTCTATGATTCTATGTCCTTGAACTGCTGCAGTCCTTGTGTCAAAGATTCTCCCATGATGTTGTCAGGTAGAGATTTCCAAAATTTTGACCCAACAGCAATGAAGGAATGGTTATATATGTTCAAGTCAGGGTGATGAGTGATTTGGAGATGATGGTATTCTTATGAAATTGCTGCCCTTCCCGGTAGTAAATGTCATGGGGCTAGGAGATGCTGTCGGACTAATCTCAGTGAGTCACTGCAGTGCTTCTAGATAGTACATACCGCATTTACAATAATATATCAGTGGTGGAGGGGATGGATATTGAGCTAGTTCCCCCTTATCTATTCTACTAGTTACATCCTCAAAGAACTCCAATAGGTTTGTCAAACATATTTCACTTTCATAAATCCATGTTGAACTGAATGACCTTCCTCATCTGTTATTATCTTGCGAACTGATGTTCCACTCAACAATGTGTTCTGCTCACTGACACTTTAAACATCACAACAGCCCTCGGGGAGCAAAGGCTTTCCAGGTACTTTGCAGCTATATATTTTTCAGTGGAATGATCAGTCTACTTTTCTATTTCAAATTTGGTAACAGCTTTTAAAATATTTATCATGCTCACTCTCATGCATTGCTATCAGTTTATCTTTTTAAAATCACCCATGAATAATGGACAAAGTGGACCTTCTAGTACTACCTTTCCTTTGAAAGCTCAAATCAAATGTATTAAATGAAAAAAAAACTAAACCAGACAAAAATTATTATGTGAGTTTTATTCAGACAGTGATATCTGTAAGTGCTAATTACAGATTGCTCAAAACCCTCTTGGTGGTAAAGCAGGTTTGGCTGAGCTGGAAGAAGGTCCTAGACGTGAATAGGATCCGGTACCACTGGTAATGGCTTGGTACGCTGAATCATCCTCCTCATTCCCTGATAGCACTGCATTTCGTAAATTGGGCATCTCTGCAAAGGGCAAGTAAGCTTCACCTAAAACCATTTCAATAACAAAATAAAAATTATTTTCCGTTAGGAGACGCAAACATACTAGGGGTAATTTTATGAGTCTGCATCTGTCAGTGGGGAGCCTCACCTGCCAACAGCATAAATTGGAAATTTGGGCATCTACTGCCCACCAGTTTCTGATCATTCATTTTAATGGTTGGAAAATTGTAGGCCTTTAGCACCCAAACTTCCCACTTGCACTGCCGGTGGGCAAGGTTCCCTGTTGACTGCATGGACCATAAAATTACACCGACTGTACCATTAAAACAAACTGTACTCTTGTGACTAATGTTGCAAGGAACAAGAGATCAGATGAAAATATATACATTTTGAAATTACACTGTGGTGTGGTATTGTACGAACACTACATGCATTTGAATGAAATTCCTCTTTCCTAAATGCACATGTTAACATGTTTATAATATACAAGTATCCTGCAGCATAATTTCTAGGCCATAGAAAAGAATAAAGTTTGGTGACTGGATGAGTTCTTACCTCCACTGCCCTACCTGCAAGATCATTCCAGGTATGAATCACTATTTGACTGAAGTAGTGCCTCCTGAGACCAGTCCTGAATTTGCCTTATACCAGTTTATACCTATGCCCCCTTATTTTGCTGCCGTGGCCCAACTCAAATTATTTTTTGGGATCAACTTTTTCTATTCCACTTTTATTCTTATAAACCTATAATTCCGCTTCATTCACTTTCTTTCAACATTAACTTGCATTTATATAGCTGTCCCCACACACAGGACAACATTACGGAGCAGTTTACAATAAGGATGAAAGGGATATGGTGAGTACCATGCATGGGAAAAAGGGAGGGGACCAGGATGGCTGGGATAGGGAAACAAAGGCATGGCTGAAGAGCAGCGTTTTGAGAAGTTTTTGAAATGGAGAGAGGTAGTAAGGCAGAGGTGACTGGTCAGAGAATTACAGAGGGCAGGAGTGTAGTGGCTGAATGAGTGGCCACCAGTAATGGAGCAGAGGGAGTGAAGGGCGAGGAGACATCTGTTGGCAACTTATTTGTTAAGCCCGATCCTGCCTTCACTCGACGTCTATCATACATAACAACTGCTATGCTCACTATCCATTACCTTCTGATGGCACAAAAAATAAGAGTCAATTGTAACTTGTAACAACTACTCCATTTTAACATTAAAAATATCTGTAACCCAGGATAAATTATTTTTTGCTTTTGAATCATACTAGATTCCAAAATATTAGAAAATGTACCCAAACAGCGTCTAAAAATCAAAATTTCTCAGAGCTGGGAGCATGCTTCCCGATCCCCAAGAAATAAATGTTGTGCTTTCAGTGTTCACATCCCCCTTCACAATTTTTTAAAGCTGACATTGCAAAAATACACTTTCATGTGCTTTAGGAGTCAGCCTTGGCTCAGTGTTAGTACTCTCATCTCTGAGTCAGAGGGTTGTGGATTCAAGTCCCACTGCTAATATTTCAATGCAGTACTGAGGGAGTGCTGCATAGTTGGAGGTATCATCTTTTGGATAAGACATTAAACAGAGACCTCATCTACACTCTCAGGTGGATGTAAAAGATCCCATGTCACTATTCGAAGAGTTCTCCCTGGCGTCCTGGCCAATATTTATCCCTCAACCAACATCGCTAAAACAGATTATTTGGTCATTATCTCATAGCTGTTTGTGGGACCCTGCTGTGTGCAAATTGTTTTTTTTCCTCAGTTGTCAGTTTGTTTTGAGTTGTGTCAGTTTTTTTGAAGATGTTCGTCAGCTTTTTGAAGTTTTCTAGATTGATGTGTACAGGCTTAATAGGTCAAAATGTCAGTGAGAAATGGCATCCCACTGATGGAGAGTTCTGTGGGGCATTGGAAATTCTAGGCCTACAATTATGTATTTTAAATGAAGCAGGATATTTGTTTCATAAGAACAGAAGAAAACATGATTTTTTTGAAACAGGAAGAGCTAATTGGGCCCAAAAGCTCATCCCTTTTTGATGGATTTCAGCCTTACCTTTCAATATTCCTCACTCTCTCTCCAAAAGCATGTTTAGCTGTCTCTTGAACCCATTTATATTGTTCACTTCATTGGCCTTCCAAAAGTATATTACCCTTTGTGTAACAAAAACTCTCAGCGTGACTTTCCTTCTTAGTCCTTAATGTTTAACTTATATCCTAGTGCCATTGTGAACAATTTACCTGGGTCAGGTTTATCATTCCCCTATATTATCTTGAAAACTTTCATTTTTTCACTTTTTCCCAAAGAGAATATGTGAACATTTAACATACAAATATGAACATTGTTTTCTTTTTATTTCCACATTGATTCATGTTTTTCCTCCACATTATTTCATATTGTCTTGGGTGAAGCAGCCTGCAGTCAGTTGAAACTGGTACCCTGTAATATCTGAGAACTATGGGCAGCTTTAGTGCCATCGTCTTACCAAATGGGAGCCCAGCATCTCTTCTATGTGCTTCTGTTTCAAAGAATGTTTGATGTTGTTCCCAATGTTTATCACAGGCTGCACAGAGGAAATTGGAGTCAAAACTTGGGCAGGAACAACCTGTTTAAACAGCATATAGATTTAAAATAATATTAATGCAGTTTAACTCAATACTGTAGGTGCCTTGCGTAACAGTTGTTTTTACTATAAAAATTTGCTAGATTTTTATACTTTATACAAGAATTGTGCAATTACATATTGTTTGAAGATCATTGCTGCAGAGTACTAAAACATGTATTTTTCTTGAGGGGGGGGGATTTTCTTAATTTCTCATTCTCCACTGGATTTCAGTGGACTGATTGCAATTGTATGAAATGAGGGTTATAATGTGGCAGGGAGAATTTGTAGGTTGGAATACATGTCTAGGGCTTATAATCTTCAGTATATGTCTCTTCCTCAGGTTTGTATGGAAATTACAACATAGTTATAGAAACTAAAACAATTTTATTAACAAAATTGCATGTGGCATAATAGGGGTGTGGTGGAGGCAGATTCAATCGTGACTTTCAAAAGGGAACCGGATAAGTACTTGAAAGGAAAAAGTTTGCAGGGCTACAGGGAAAGGGTGGGGGAGTGGGACTTGCTGGATTGCTCTTGCATAGAACCGGCATGGACTCAATGGGCCGAATGGCCTCCTTCCATGCTGTAACCTTTCTATGATTCAATGATTCTATGAATAGCTGATGTGCTCTTTACAACACATTATTGTGATAGACTTTAAACTCAGAGAACCCATGATGAGTACAAATACAGGAACAATTTCACAAAATGGATTTCACAAAGTGGATGTCTAAGGTTTTTGATTATGGCCAAAGAAGTTCTGAAATAATCCTGGCAAAAAATTCCAGTTATGTATTTTCTAAGAGTATGCGAACATAGTTTTTCCCAGCATAGTGCACAGTTTGATCATTCAGGTGGTCTATTGTAGGATGGCGGAATCTGATGAATGAAAGAGAGAAACAATAATGAGTAAAAGAAGAGATATATGGGGACAGAGGAGCAACTGAGAGAAGAGCAGTGGAAGAAAAGAGGAAGAGAATTTTGGCTGGTACTACGTTTGGTGAGAGAGTGAGAGTGTACGTGATAGAGAGAAAGATTTTGTAGGCGCTATATGGACTCCTAAGCCCCGTAAATGGCATCCGAGATGTGCGTGCACACTTCCGACGTGAAGTGCGCAGGCCACCATCTTGGTAATGGTGGTTGCACACACACACCTAACGAACGTCGGCAGCATGCAGAGTAGGGAAATTATGACGTAAATCAGTGTGCAACGCTGATTTAAAGCAGCTGGCAGCATTTTGGAACTCTCTGCTTCGGCCAACGCACTGTCTTAACCTGAACAGGACTTAAACGCATGGAGGACCCCTCACCAGTGCTACTTAAAGGGATCATGTAGGAGTTGCAGGTTAGTTGCTGGATTAGTTATTCTGGCTGCTGGTACAATTGTGCGTGTTTGTGGAAGTTTCCAATACTTGGAGAAAGTTGGATTATTCTATAGAGAGTGGTCTGGCTGGTCTTGCAGTACTGTTAGTGGCATTTAATGTAGTGTGCTGACCAAAGCTGCCTCCAGACATGGGTGGCCTGCTAGGCCTTCCTCTGGGAATTGAACATGACTGGGAGCATGCGGAGAGGACATGCAGAGCAGGACAAGTGGCCAGAAGAGGGAGGAGGAGGAAGAGGAAGTGGAGGAAGAGACAGGGAAGCAACAAGGTAGACAGGCCCTGTCTGCTGGAGCTCTGTGTGATCAGATGATTAATGAGCAATACCAGTAACCTCAACGACACCTCCCCATTCACCAACAGTCCCACACTCCGTATCTTTCCGCTCCCACGTGACCATAAAATCGTCCTCCTTATGATTACACATCGCTTCCTCCCTCAGCTCATCACAAATGAAAATCAACACCAAATACAAATTCATAACAACATTTATAGATTTACACATGAAATGATTCAAACAAACTGATACTTTTCACCCTTGTGCATTCCCTCAGTGCCTGTTATTCTTGTGTTGTTGCCTTTCCTAGTGGTCCTATGAGGTGCATCCCCAGTGGCTGGAGCATGGGTGGTGGAAGGCTGCTGACCTTCAATAGAGGAGAGTGCAGATGGCCTTGGAGGACGACCTTCGAGCAGCTCTGGGCTGGGAAGGCCTGGCTTCAGATTGCACCATCTTGGCCTGGGCTGCAACAGTCTGGCCTGGCTGGCTGCCAGGCAACAGCAAGGGCACTGGCAGAGTGGCAGGGGTGGGAGCAGGAAAGCTGTCATCCTGAGAGAGGGCAACAGGTTCGTGTTCCATAGCACCGCAGCCACTTTCCCAGGGCGGCGCTTCAGCAATCCCGGTGATCTGCTGGAGAACAGATTGTTGGACTGCTGTCTCGCCCTGGAAGCCCCATTTTACAGTGGAACCCAGAGCCATGATAGCAGCAGTCTGAGCTCCCAAACGCAGCGGTCAGACCTTGGATGACAGATGTTTGTACTGCATTGGAAGCTGTGACATTGGTCATCAGACGCTGCATCATGGTGGGTTCCACAGGTGTGCTGATGGAGGTAACCACACGTTCCATATGGGAAAGGATGGGCTCCATGTTCTGCGTAAAGCCCTGTGCCAAGTTGGAGCTGGACTCCTCCATGCCCCTAAACATTGTGCGCAAGTTTTCTGGCAGATTTTCCAGTGCACCAAGCACTTGGTGGTGTACGCCTTCTTCTGTAGCCTGGCCCATTCAAATCATTATCTGACTCCTCTGCATCAGAACAAGAGTGCAACCTCGCCCTCCGGTGAGCTGACACTTGTGGTATCCGTTCCCCCCTACCCCGGCTCCTGTGCCCGGTGTCTCACCACGTGCAGATCCCTCCTCTATCCTAGCCTCTAAACTATGCACAGCTTCAGTCTCTGAGCTGGTGGCTGCGAGCATAAGATTGAATGATGGTGTGTCTGCATCATCACTGTCATCTTCTTCTGCCTCTTCTAATTGTGCTGGTTCCTGGGTACCAGAAATGACAAAGGGACATGGGTTGAGTTGTGGAGTGGGGAGAGGAGAAAGTAAGATGTGCGTGCTGACACCATCAGCAGCACATGAGTCAGAAAAGATTGTGGGCTGAGGGAGAAGTGGGAAATGAGAAGGAGAATTAGGTATGCAGAGACCCTCCTCATCGATACCTCCAGCACTGCCAGTGGCTATGGCCGCAGCGATGGCGTGCCCAATGATCGACAGCACTATCTCCTCCATGGGGGTGAGAACATGTAGGCGTGCCGGTCCTCCTCCAGTTCTTTCCTGCTGGCTACTGTTGTGCACCACCTTCTCCTACAAGAAAAAGGGAAGTGTGGCAGTGAGTATCCTGCAAAATGTATGTGTGATATGGTTGTCATGGTTGAATAGCTGCCAGTGTATGTGACCTGTGAGTTGTGGGTGTGCGGCTTGCAAGAGTGGTAATGTGTGAGGGTGAGATGCATCATCTGATTCGAAGGGTTGTGTACTGATGGAAAGAGTTTGTTGGTAGGTGGGTGATGGGGGAGTGTAGTGCGTGGTGCAGTTGGTAGGATATGCCACTTGACAATTGAAGTCACTCACCTTGACCACTTGTGTCAAATCATTGAACTCCTTCCTGCACTGCATCCTTGCGCGTGGTGCGATGCTCTTGGCATTTACCTCGTGCGTGACTTCCTCCCACTGCCTCTTCAGCATATTTCTGGAAGGCCTCCTGCCCCCCTCTGCAGATATAGGATGCCCCTTGATCTATCCATGTATTCCACTAAGGCCTCCAGCGCACCGTCCGAGAACCTTGGTGCCACTCTCTCGCAGGTGCAACAATTCTTTAATATCTTCCAGCATCTCTCAAAGGACTTCCTGCAGCCACAGGGCACCTCCCTTTTAAGAGGTGCAAGCTGCCTTTAAGTAGTGCTAGCTACTCCCAATATTGGGGCCCCCTGCTGGTGCATGCAGCCAATTAACAGCGCAGGCAGCGCTGGCTGCACGCAGCAATCATTTAAATTATCAGGCAGCACGTAACATTCGTGCTGCCTGCATCGCTACAATTGGGCACGGGTTAATGCGCACCGCGATCCCAGCGCCTGTTTTCATGGATTATCCAATATAACCCCCCCACACTCAAGAGTGTTAAAGAGAGAAAAAGAAGGGGATGAAATGCTGGAGAGATATAGAGATCATAGGAGAGGTATTCCTCTCTGCGCTAAAATTAGCAACTGTGGAGTAACTAACAAACTATTCAAATCTGGAGAGAAGCACGAATTAAGAATGTTAACGCTGATCTGTATTTTCCTCTGATGTCTACACTGAACTCTGAAGATTTAGTGAAATCTAAAAATCAAAGCAGCACTGAACCCGTAAGAGACTTCTGAAGGGTCAATTAATATAGCATGCACTGATTTCATCTGCGAGTTAAGCAAAAGGGGCATAAGTATTAGTTCCACCTGACTTGTCCTGCATGACTCCATCACTTAAATGCTGTGTTTATTTTCTAGCAACGTGGTTCACAAGTGGATAGAGATGCATAGATGTATTTTGGTTGTTAAAGCGGCAGGAACAGAAAGAGGAGATGCAGCCGAGGAGCGCAGATTACATAACAGGCAAATCAATCATAGCATGCACTATTCTAGGAAGCGGATCTACTACAAATACAACTACCTGCACCTGATAGAGGAGCAGTCGATCAGCAGGCTAAGTAAGGAGGCCTGACATCTGTCACTGAATAACGGAAGACCTGTGTACTAGAACAATAACGTACCAATAATGCTCAATTAAAATAATTTCTCTATTTGATAATCTCCTAAACACTTTGGTAAAGATGAAGTTGTTACTACCTCTTTAAGACCATCTGCACTCACTGATCACACACTATGCCCCAATTAGAAGATAAGCCAAGTATCACAGTGGTCTATAAACAGTTTCCCATTCTACCTTCTTCGCACTGCTGAACTGTGCATAAAATATACAATGCAGGAAGCATGTCAGCAGGCACTTGGCTCTCACTTTCGCAATCTCCTTACTCTTGATATATGTTTCCAATATATGGTACAATATTTTTATACAACTGAATAAATATGGGAGCCAGGATCTCTTGCCCTTTCTCCACTGATTTTTCAGCCTAAGTGGGGAGGGTGGAGCCAAATTTTACACCCCCGGATTTTTCACAGGTAGGATTTAGCAATGTACAATATGCCCATCGACATGTGGGCTGGTGTATTGGAAGCAGATACAAATGAGGGAAATACATCCCCTGACATATTTTCCAACATTTGCGCTGTTACCAGCTAGTCCCTGGCATCCTTGTTACTCTGTTGGCAATGTGGTGGGGGGGGAATGGGGAATGGTTCAACTTGTTTAGGCTTTTGTGCAATTGATAGCAATTTTAAAAATTCTGTCCCCATTTTTAAAACTCTGCCCCATTCTGGGTGGAGTATCCAGTGGAAGCCGGACAGTTTGACCCAGAGGCAGGAATATCAGCCAGGGTTGGGACGCCTCTTGATGGTGGGTGGAAGTCCCGACAGGCTGGATCAATGCCCCAATTCGAACAAAAGTGGAAAATCTAAGTCGTGGTATCTTTGGAAAAGACTGTGTCACCGAACGCCCAGTGTTTTGACTCTTCAGCTGACGGAAATATAACTTTGAGTTATATATACTTATTAAGAATATATGCTCTCAGATGGGAAAGTATTGGGAATTTAAAAGATTGGGGTGGATTTTAACCCAGACCAGGTTTCAGGTGGGCAGGGCAAGTGCAAAACACACCCACTGGCATAAATTTCAGGCTGGGGTATTTTAACTCCTGGGCTTCATCTGACCAGCAGGCTTCCCACTCAATTGCATCGGGAATGGGAAGCCTACTCATTTTCTGGGTGTGATTTCCAGCAGGCCTTCAGAGGCTTATTTACAGCAGGAATGAACCTCTTAAACAGAAGTTGTGTTCCCTTCTGGGAGATTGCTCTGTGAGTTTACTGCATGAAGATTTTCTGCAACAAAGAATTGGAAGCAACTGGACACAAAGGAAGCCAACCGCTGCTGAAAATCCAAGAGCTCTCTCATTTTGAGTGTTGGAATTCATGGGAGAGGTTATGTATTGGTCGGCCTTGTTAAATAGGGCATTGGTGATCTGCTTGATGCGGATGACATCCCCTGTAACAGCCTGGAAGAAGTCTGAGGCAAAAAAGTTAAGGGTGGTGGTGACTTTGACAGCCACTGGCAAAACATAGCCACCTGGGCCAGCAGGCAGGGGGTCCTGTTGCAGGAAGCTGCATAGATCAGTGGCATCCTGCCTGGAGAAACACAGCTTCCTAATGCCCCTCAGTGCTCCTCAGTCATATTCGGGAAACTGATTCTTGGCCCATAGAGCCTGTAGGGTGGGGGTACAGCCTTCTACGAGCACCCCTTCTCTTCACCTGCTGTCTTCTAATAGGCCCACCTGCTGCTGTCCTGGTTGTTAAGGCTGCTGCTTTGCTGCTGCTCCTTTTCCTTCACCTGTTCCTCCATCTGCTTCATAATGAAACAAATATGGCACCCGTTATAAGCTGTGAGAGCTTAATCAGGGTGAGTAAGGCCAAAAAAGACATAAACAAGCAGTCTCCAAGCTTAAAAATCCCTTGGAAATCTACTAAGCACACAGATCCCCATGATCTGAGTGCCTGCAGCTAAGTGCCTCTTTAAATAATGCTTCCAATGAGTAAGTCAGTGCCTGAAGCTAATCCCATAAGATGTTGCTTAGCGGATTGGCCGCTGGACGGGGCTTCTACCCCACCCGGTTAAAATCAATTTTAATTAAAATACTAATATCAGTAATGGTGGCCATGAAACTACCGGACTGTCGTAAAAACCCATCTGGTTCACTATTGTCCTTTAGGGAAGGAAACCTGCCGTCCTTACCCGGTCTGGCCTATACGTGACTCCAGACCCACAGCAATGTGGTTGAATCTTAATTGCCCTCTGAAATGGCGTAGCAAGCCACTCAGTTGTAAAATCTCGCGAAAAAAAGTCATAATTAGACTAAAACTGGACGGGCCACCCGGCATCGGACCACTAGGCACCGGACACGACAAAGGCAAACCAAGCCCAGTCGACCCTGCAAAGTCCTCCTCACTAACATCTGGGGACTTGTGCCAAAATTGGGAGAGCTATCCCACAGATTAGTCAAGCAACAGCCTGACATAGCCATACTCACAGAATCATACCTTTCAGCCAATGTCCCAGACGCTTCCATCACCATCCCTGGGTATGTCCTGTCCCACCAGCAGGACAGACTGACCAGAGGTGGCGGTACAGTGATATACAGTCAGGAGGGAGTGGCCCTGGGAGTCCTCAACATTGACTCTGGACCCCATGAAATCTCATGGCATCAGGTCAAACATGGGCAAGGAAACCTCCTGCTGATTACCACCTACCGCCCTCCCTCAGCTGATGAATCAGTCCTCCTCCATGTTGAACACCACTTGGAGGAAAGCACTGAGGGTAGCAAGGGCACAGAATGTACTCTGGGTGAGGGACTTCAAAGTCCATCACCAAGAGTGGCTCGGCAGCACCATTACTGACCGAGCTGGCCGAGTCCTGAAGGACTTGGCTGCCAGACTGGGCCTGAGGCAGGTGGTGAGCGAACCAACACGAGGGAAAAACTTACTTGACCTCGTCCTCACCAATTTCCCTGTCGCAAATGCATCTGTCCATGACAGTATTGGTAGGAGTGACCACCGCACAGTCCTCGTGGAGACGAAGTCCCATCTTCGCACTGAGGACACCATCCAACGTGTTGTGTGGCACTGTCACTGTGCTAAATGGGATAGATTCAGAACAGATCTAGCAGCTCAAAACTGGGCATCCATGAGGCGCTGTGGGCCATCAGCAGCAGCAGAATTGTATTCCAGCACAATCTGTAACCTCATGGCCCAGCATATTCCTCATTCTACCATTACCAACAAGCCAGGGGATCAACCCTGGATCCAATGAGGAGTGTAGAAGAGCATGCCAGGAGCAGCACCAGGCGTATGTAAAAATGAGGTGCCAACCTGGTGAAGCTACAACTCAGGACTACATGCATGGCCAACGGATCAGATCAAAGCTCTGCAGTCCTGCGACATCCAGTCGTGAATGGTGGTGAACAATTAAACAACTAACGGGAGGAGGAGGCTCTGTAAACATCCCCATCCTCAATGATGGCAGAGTCCAGCACGTGAGTACAAAAGACAAGGCTGAAGCATTTACAACCATCTTCAGCCAGAATTGCTGAGTGGATGATCCATCTCGGCCTCCTCCCGATATCCCACCATCACAGAAGCCAGTCTTCAGCCAATTCGATTCACTCCACGTGATATCAAGAAACGGCTGAGTGCACTGGATACAGCAAAGGCTATGGGCCCCGACAACAGCCCGGCTGTAGTGCTGAAGACTTGTGCTCCAGAACTAGCTGCGCCTCTAGCCAAGCTGTTCCAGTACAGCTACAACACTGGCATCTGCCCGACAATGTGGAAAATGGCCCAGATATGTCCTGTCCACAAAAAGCAGGAACAAATCCAATCCGGCCAATTACCACCCCATCAGTCTACGCTCAATCGTCAGCAAAGTGATGGAAGGTGTCGTCGACAGTGCTATCAAGCGGCACTTACTCACCAATAACCTGCTCACCGATGCTTAGTTTGGGTTCCGCCAGGACCACTCAGCTCCAGACCTCATTACAGCCTTGGTCCAAACATGGACAAAAGAGCTGAATTCCAGAGGTGAGGTGAGAGTGACTGCCCTTGACATCAAGGCAGCATTTGACTGAGTGTGGCACCAAGGAGCCCTAGTAAAATTGAAGTCAATGGGAATCAGGGGGAAAACTCTCCAGTGGCTGGAGTCATACCTAGCACAAAGGAAGATGGTAGTGGTTGTTGGAGGCCAATCATCTCAGCCCCAGGACATTGCTGCAGGAGTTCATCAGGGCAGTGTCCTAGGCCCAACCATCTTCAGCTGCTTCATCAATGACCTTCCCTCTATCAAAAGGTCAGAAATGAGGATGTTCGCTGATGATTGCACAATGTTCAGTTCCGTTCGCAACCCCTCAGGTAATGAAGCAGTCCATGCCCACATGCAGCAAGACCTGGACAACATCCAGGCTTGGGCTAATAAGTGGCAAGTAACATTCGCGCCAGACAAGTGCCAGGCAATGACCATCTCCAACAAGAGAGAGTCTAACCACCTCCCCTTGACATTCAACAGCATTACCATCGCCAAATCCCCCCTCATCAACATCCTGGGGGTCATCATTGACCAGAAACTTGACTGGACCAGCCATATAAATACTGTGGCTACAAGAGCAGGTCAGAGGTTGGGTATTCTGCGGCGCGTGACTCACCTCCTGACTCCCCAGAACCTTTCCACCATCTACAAGGCAGAAGTCAGGCGTGTGATGGAATACTCTCCGCTTGCCTGGATGAGTGCAGCTCCAACAACACTCATGAAGCTTGACACCATCCAGGACAAAGCAGCCCGCTTGATTGGCACCCCATCCACCACCCTAAACATTCACTCCCTTCACCACCAGCACACTGTGGCTGCAGTGTGTACCATCCACAGGATGCACTGCAGGAACTCCCCAAGGCTTCTTCGACAGCATCTCCCAAACCCACGACCTCTACCACCTAGAAGGACAAGAGCAGCAGGCACATGGGAACAACACCACCTTCATGTTCCCCTCCAAGTCACACACCATCCCAACTTGGAATTATATCGCCATTCCTTCATCGTTGCTGGGTCAAAATCCTGGAACTCCCTTCCCAGCAGCACTGTGGGAGAACCTTCACCACACGGACTGCAGCGGTTCAAGAAGGCGGCTCACCACCACCTTCTCAAGGGAAATTAGCGATGGGCAATAAATGCTGGCCTCGCCAGCGACGCCCACATCCCATGAACGAATACAAAAAAATTTGAGGTCCTAATTACATCATGGGACCTTGATTTGTATACATTCATGATGCACCCTCCTGCTTTATTGAGATACCAAGATGAAAGACCAAGGCCTATACTGCAGTGCGCCATCAGGATTGAAAAGAGTAAAAAGGGAGACTAGACAATCTGTGATTATTTGATGCCAAGAATGAAGAAGATAGAATAGGAAACTGTTAATAGACCACAGTGATGCTTGGCTTATCTTTTAATCGGGGCACAGTGTCTGATCAGTGAGTGCAGATGGTCTGAAAGAGGTAGTTACAACTTCATCTTTACTAAAGTGTTTAGGAGATGGCTGTATGGAGAAATTATTTTGATTCAATGTTATTGGCATGTTATTGTTTTAGTACACAGTCAAGTGCACAGATCTTCCACTACTCAGTGGCAGATGTCAGGCCTCCTGACTGAACCTGCTGATCGACTGCTCCCCTGACAGCAGCAGGTAGTTGAATTTGTAGTAGACCCGCTTCCTGGAATAGTGCACGCTGTGATTGATATGCCTGTTATGTCATCTGCACTCCTGGGCTGCATCTCTTCCTTCTCTTCCTGCAGCTTTAACAACCAAAATACATTAATGAAACAAAGCTGAGTGGGAAAACAATTACCACCAAGGGAAGAAAATAAAACATTGCTATTAGATAATTAGACCACTTGATCTTCCATATAACTGATCTATCTCTATTTATCCACCGCCTTTTCCTTCTCCTCTTCCTCCACCTGTCAATCCATCTATCGATCATCACTACACCCTTTCATTCAATCATCCATCTATCTATATCTATATCTATATACATTATGAGCCAGTGTTGGTCATTTATGTTGATCATGAATCTCAAGCTAATGGCAGTTAATTGACAATTTTTTTTCTTCTGGGTAAATATGTTTAGGATTTTGCAATTTTGTGATAACCAACCACTGCATTAATATTGTTTCAGCAGTGATATAATACCTATTTTCTCACATCCAATCAAGAAAATAAGTGATGTAAGATTTTTAATTATGAAACAGTACAGTCTTTTTGTCCTAGTAAGAATCATTGCCTGGTTCACACTGTGGATGGATTTTGATGCTTCATAGAAATTGCATCCAGCTCTAACGATGATAGAAGGTGTTTCAGTAATATAATTCAAGGTGGGTAAAGATGCTTCTAGGCTTGTTGACCTACCACTCATCTTGCATCCACGGCTTCCGGAGATATTGTGTTCTTCATGGTTATGTTTACAACGGCACTTAGCTCTCCAGGTGTTTGGGTCAAAGTTTCTTCGCTTTCTCAGCCAGAATTCACCTACGTCTTCGGGGCGGGAAGGGATGAAGGCATAAGCCCTGCACTGACAGCCATTCACCACACAGGGCACTCGAACACTGGTACCTGTTGAGAAGAAATAAAGAGCACTAGTCAATGCAGCAAACCACAGAGAAAGGTTTGGAATGTTCTATATTAGTAGGCTCAGCCTGTATTTCGGAGACTCTATTGCTGGTGCAGTCTTGCTGAGCAGGAGTGCAGATCAGAGAACTGGGCACAGCAGCCAGCATACTCATTTTGCAGTGCTCCTGATTTCCCAGCCGTGGCCAGAAGAATTGGGCAGGCTGACTTCTGCGCCTGATTCTCCGATTTGCGCTTCCATTGAGTGAGACACCAAGCTGGAAGTGCAGTCTTGTAATTATGGGGCCAATAAGGATCAATGTTGTTGGCCAATACACCATGTGACTTCTTGAGAGGATTACTAGGACAGTTGCTGCAGAATCTATCATACAATATATCACATTTTATTTAACTTTTTATTTTTTTATTTTACTTTTGAAGGTCCCCCCAATGGCTCAGGTGGTAAATATACCACACAATTTGGTATTGAACCAAGCAGGGCAAGGAAAACACTCTGGTATAATCTTGGACTGTGCAGTTAGCTGCTTATAGCTGGGGCAGCAAAGCACTACAACTGAACTCAACACCTTTGGGTTTGGCAGGTTAAAAGTTAGCCAGTGCTGCTGCTGAACAATATCTGGTTACTCCTGTTGGGAAGTGTATGTTTGTGTATGAGTGTGAGAGTGAGTGTGAGAGAACACTAATTTCCTTCCCCTACCTCCTGTGAAAAAAAATCAAACATTGCTATTAACATCTCTAGAAACCTGAGATGTGAATGGCTTGATAACAACTGTTATGCTGAGATCTGTAGTGAACGCGAGTTGATCATTAGACTTGAGTAGAAGAAGCAGCGTTCATGCTACCTCGTTTTACATTCTGACAAAAATAATCAATTTGGATATAGAATTCTGTTCCATACCGGTAAAACGTTCATGTTCAGCGAGGAGGTGCCCGCAAAAGCACTTTGACTTTACTCCAACTCGGATGCAATCCCATTTGTATTCAGGACATCTCCATCCAATATAGATCCCTTTCAAAGCAACACAATCATCAATGCATTGGTTACAAATGTAATAGCTGGACTATTAGCTGCACACTTACAATGCAGGTTGTGAAAATACCTTAAAGCAATACTGAAGAGTACCAAAGCATTCTGTGATAAGTTTCAAGTGAATGTGAGAAAGGAGAAGAGGTATTCATGTCCAAAGCATTTTTCCTTAATAGACATTGAAAAATAACATCCCTCTCCTTCACATCAAAAGTTACAATATTAGTACTTATGAAAATACAAGGCTGAAGTTGTTCTCTCTGGTTAACAAAGTCAACCTCCTGCTACCCTGCCCAAATATATGTATTAAGCTAAGGTGTAGAACAGAACCCCACTGCACCAGTACGATTTTGCATCTTCACATCAAGGGGAAGATTTCCTTTACGCCGTCCGTGCTGCAAAATTTTGAACACATTTATTAAGAACTAGTTTACAATTTTCTAAATATAGCTCACACAGAAATCTTCGCCCCAATTGCTCATCTGACCTTGAGGCTACCAGCTTAATGCCCAGACCCTCATCCCTGGTATCATTCCAGTCTTTCTCTTCTGCATCCTTTCTAACACCTTGACATCCTTCCTAAAGTGTGGTGCCCAGAATTGAATACAATACCACAGCTGAGGCCTAACCAGTATTTTATAAGGTTTACCATAACTTCCTTGCTTTTGTACTCTATGCCTCTATTAATAAAGCCCAGGATCCAATCTGATTTTTTAACAGCCTTCTCAACTTGTCCTGCCACCTTCAAAGATTTGTATATGTGCTCCGCCGGGTCTCTCTGTTCCTGCATCCCCTTTAAAATTGTACCATTTAGTTTATATTGCTTCTCCTCATTCTTCCTACCAAAATGCATCACTTTCACACTTCTCTACTTTAAATTTCATCTGCCATGTGTCCGCCCATTCCATCAGCCTGTCTGTGTCCTCCTGATGTCTGTTACTATCCTCCACATTGTTTACTACATTTCCAAGTTTTGTGTCATCTGTAAACTTTGAAATTATACCCTCTATACCCAAGTCCAGGTCATTAATATATATCAAAAAGAGCAGTGATCCTAATACTGACCCCTGTTGAACACCACTGTATATTTCCCTCCAGTCTGAAAAACAACCATTCACCACTATTCCCTGCTTTCTGTCCCCTATCCAATTTTGTATCCACGCTGCCACTGTCCCTTTAATCCCAGGAGCTTTAATTTTGCTAACAAGTCTATTATGTGGTACTGAAGCTGCTGCACAAATAATTTGCAAGTTGTTGCAACTCAGAGGCCAATTAAAGGACTACTTCCAAGGTGGAACACAGCTAATAGATCACACTGAACTTTATCCAGCACAAAAGTTTCCAAGATATTCAATCAGGTGAGTGACATAATTAACAAAGTACAAAAGCACCGTGAGAAAAATCTAGACGTTTAACTCACACACTTCAATTTGGTCAAATGCATACTTAGCATCTGGTGGTGTATGGACAAGGTTAATTCATGGAATCATAGATTCATAGAGTACAGAAAGTGGCCATTCAGCCCATCGTGTCTGTGCCGTCTCTTTGAAAGAGCTATGCAATTAGTCCCACTCCCCTGCTCTTTCCCCATAGCCCCACAAATTTCTTCTTTTCAAGTATATATCCAATTCCCTTTTGAAAGTTACTTTATTTTTATTCGTTCATGGGACGTGGGCGTCGCTGGCGAGGCCGGCATTTATTGCCCATCCCTAATTGCCCTTGAGAAGGTGGTGGTGAGCCGCCTTCTTGAACCGCTGCAGTCCGTGTGGTGACGGTTCTCCCACTGTGCTGTTAGGAAGGGAGTTCCAGGATTTTGACCCAGCGACGATGAAGGAACGGCGATATATTTCCAAGTTGGGATGGTGTGTGACTTGGAGGGGAACGTGCAGGTGGTATTGTTCCCATGTGCCTGCTGCTCTTGTCCTTCTAGGTGGTAGAGGTCGTGGGTTTGGGAGGTGCTGTCGAAGAAGCCTTGGCGAGTTGCTGCAGTGCATCCTGTGGATGGTACACACTGCAGCCACTGTGCGCCGGTGGTGAAGGGAGTGAATGTTTAGGGTGGTGGATGGGGTCCCAATCAAGAGGGCTGCTTTATCTTGGATGGTGTCAAGCTTCTTGAGTGTTGTTGAAGCTGCACTCATCCAAGCAAGTGGAGAGTACTCCATCACACTCCTGACTTGTGCCATGTAGATGGTGGAAAGGCTTTGGGGAGTCAGGAGGTGAGTCACTCGCCGCAGAATACCCAGCCTCTGACCTGTTCTCGTAGCCACAGTATTTATATGGCTGGTCCAGTTAAGTTTCTGGTCAATGGTGACCCCCAGGATGTTGATGGTAGGGGATTCGGCGATGGTAATGCAGTTGAATGTCAAGGGGAGGTGGTTAGACTCTCTCTTGTTGGAGATGGTCATTGCCTGGCACTTATCTGGCGCGAATGTTACTTGCCACTTATGAGCCCAAGCCTGGATGTTGTCCAGGTCTTGCTGCATGCGGGCTCGGACTGCTTCATTATTTGAGGGATTGAGAATGGAACTGAACACTGTGCAATCATCAGCGAACATCCCCATTTCTGACCTTATGATGGAGGGAAGGTCATTGATGAAGCAGCTGAAGATGGTTGGGCCTAGGACACTGCCCTGAGGAACTCCTGCAGCAATGCCCTGGGGCTGAGATGATTGGCCTCCGACAACCACTACCATCTTCCTTTGTGCTAGGTATGACTCCAGCCACTGGAGAGTTTTCCCCCTGATTCCCATTGATTTCAATTTTACTCGGGCTCCTTGGTGCCACACTCGGTCAAATGCTGCCTTGATGTCAAGGGCAGTCACTCTCACCTCACCTCTGGAATTCAGCTCTTTTGTCCATGTTTGGACCAAGGCTGTAATGAGGTCTGGAGCTGAGTGGCACTGGCGGAACCCAAACTGAGCATCGGTGAGCAGGTTATTGGTGAGTAAGTGCCGCTTGATAGCACTGTCGACGACACCTTCCATCACTTTGCTGATGATTGAGAGTAGACTGATAGGGCGGTAATTGGCCGGATTGGATTTGTTCCTGCTTTTTGTGGACAGGACATACCTGGGCAATTTTCCACATTGTCGGGTAGATGCCAGTGTTGTAGCTGTACTGGAACAGCTTGGCTGGAGGGGCAGCTAGTTCTGGAGCACAAGTCTTCAGCACTACAGCTAGGATGTTGTCGGGGCCCATAGCCTTTGCTGTATCTAGTGCACTCAGCCGTTTCTTGATATCATGTGGAGTGAATCGAATTGGCTGAAGACTGGCTTCCGTGATGGTGGGGATCTCGGGAGGAGGCCGAGATGGATCATCCACTCGGCAAGATGGTTGCAAACGCTTCAGCCTTGTCTTTTGCACTCACGTGCTGGACTCTGCCATCATTGAGGATGGGGATGTTTGCAGAGCCTCCTCTTCCCGTTAGTTGTTTAATTGTCCTTAATACTGAATCTACTTCCGCCACCCTTTCAGGTAATGTATTGCAGATCACAACAACTCGCTGAGTAAAAACATTTCTCCTCATTTCCCCCCCCCTGGATATTTTGCCAATTATCTTAAATCTGTGTCCTCTGGTTACTGACCCTCCTGCCAGCGGAAACAGTTTCTCCCTATCTACTTTATCAAAACCCCTTGTAATTTTGAACACCTTTTTTGAACAGAGGTGTAACATTTGCAATCCTGCAGTCCTCTGGCATCACTCCCATATCCAAGGAGGATTGAAAGATTGTGGCCAAAGCTTCTGTCATCAGCAACCTAGGATGCATCCCATCTGGACCAGGTAACTTTTCAATTTATGGTTCTTCACAGATTCTATTACATTCCACATAGAACAGTGCTGCATTGTTAGAGGTGCCGTCTCTTGTATGAGATGCAAAACCAAAGTCCTATCTGACTGTTCGGATGAGCATAAAAGGTCTTATGCCACTTTTTTGAACAAGTGCAAGAAGTCCTCCCAGTGTCCGAGTCAACATTGCTCCTCAACCATCATCACCATCAAATAAAGTAACTGGTCATTCATCTAATTTTCTGTTTGTGGGACTTATCTGTATGTAAATTGGATGCCATATTTTCCTACAAAACAACAATGACTACACTTCAAAAATAATTAATTGGTTTTGAATGTCTTTGGGACATCCTGAGGATGTGAAAAGTGCTAGAAACAGACAAGTTCTTTCTTTCTTTCTTTCTTTCTTTTTCGTTGTGAAATTTAATTCAATAAACCTAGCCATTTATGGCTAGCACAAGAAAAAAATGACCACGAAAGCTACCAGATTGCCATAAAAACCCATAAAACCCCATCTGGATCACTAACACCCTCAGGCAAGGGAATCTGCCACCCCTACCTGATCTGGCCTACAAGTAATACATACTTATGTTTTTGACAATGCGCTCTGAAGTGGCTTAATTGTACAAATAACCGCTATGAACTCTCGGCATAGCTAGTAATGAACATCAAATGTGGCCTTGCCAGCATCTCCCGCATCCCAAGAACAAATAATAATTAAAATTACCTGTTTGAAGGGCATCCAGCGCTGCTTCTCTCTCAGGATCAAAAAGTTCCTTCACCCGAGTCCCAAATTCCTCTCTATGCATTGCTTTGGCGACAGAGATGAGCTCAGCCTTTTCGGCTGGAACTATAGGTTTTACCGTGTATCCTGTAAAAGATAATTGAAGGAAGCCTCTCATCAGATAGACTTTTTTTTTGTTCCACCTACTGTGAATTTGGTATTTTAAATAATTTTTATTTTTCCTTTATTGAAAAACCAAGGTGAAGGGCCAAGACCTATAGTGCTGGAGACAACCAAGGTTGGAAAGAATAGAAGACAATATGGGTTAAATGAGGAAGCAGTGATTAGGTGACACCAAACTTGGAATTTAAATGTCTGAAAATTGTAAGAAGAAGGGAAGGATATGGGTTTAGAAACATTAGTGCTTTTTAATTTATATGGTAAAACAAAATTGTTCCAAAAATCCAGTTAGCTGACAATAAGATCAAATCCACCTTACAGTCATGTAAACATTTTAAAAATAAATCTCCACAGTTGCAATTTGGGGAAATTCCTTAAAATCTGTGCCAAATAATTTTCTAAGAATGTGAAGAATACGAAGAGGCTTTGAAAGCTGCCTCAGTCTGAAACTCCACTGGACTGAAAATTGCCCCAAGCAGTCAGGTGACCAGCTGGGTTCTGGGGGAGAATGGTAGTGAAAGTGGTTTTGAATGTTCAGCTCGACACTGACATGTACGTGTGTCACATTTCAGTCCCTCAGTCTCTCATTCACTCTCTATAAGTGGGGAACTAGACAAAAATGGGGAACGGTGTTTCCAATAGAATTTCAAACTTTCTTTATGTGAGCCCAAAGTATGTAATGCTGGAACATTTCTTTAAGGAAGAAATATCATATTCAATTTTAAGAACATATAAACATCAGAAATAGGAGCAGGAGTAGGCCATACGGCCCCTCGAGCCTATTCCGCCATTCAATCAGATCATGGCTGATCTTCTACCTCAACTCCACTTTCCTGCCTGATCCCCATATCCCTTGATTCCCTCAGAGTCCAAAAATCTATTGATCTCAGTCTTGAATATACTCAACGACTGAGCATCCACAGCCCTCTGGGGTAGTGAATTCCAAAGATTATATTTTCCTGTTAAAACTAATTACAATATTCAAAGACCATGGGCTCAATTTTCAAATGGAGCCGGGAAGGGAGCGGGGGGTCAATTTGAGGTCGGGAAGCCTATTAGCACGGGTTTTCTGGATGTCCTTACGATTTTGACGTAAGGACGTCTTTTATTTTTTTTATCATTTTCCTGTCCGACTGACCGGCTGATTGACAGGCTGGTCTCAGTTGGACAGGAGACCAGCCAGGGAGAGCACGTCTGCAGATAAGTTTGCGGGTAAGTCTTTGATCGCTTGGATGGGGTGGGGGGAATGGGGGGCAAAGGGCATGGGTGGGCAAGGGGCATAGGTGGGAAAGGGGCACGGTGGGCATAGGTGGACATGGGTGGGCATAGGTGGTCACGAGTCATGGGGGATGGGATCAGTGGTCAGTCACGGGGGGGGGGGGGGCGGAACCGGGGATCATTGCAATTGTTGAGGGGGAGAGTCAGGGTTGGAGGATCGGGGTCGGGGGTCGGAGGATTGGGGTCGAGGTCGGAGGATCGGGGTCAGGGTCGGGGTTGGAAGATCGGGGTCGGGGTTGTAGGATCGGGATCGGGGTCGGGGTCAGAGAATCAGGGTCGAGGTCGAAGGGGGAGGATCAGGGTTGGAGGATCGGGGGTCGGAGGGGGAGGATCGGGGTCAGGGGTTTAGGGTCGGGGGTCCGTGATCGGGGGGGGGGGTCCGCGATCAGTGGGGGGTGTCCGCGATCAGAGTGGGGGGGTCGGTGCAGGTAGGCTTGTTGGGCCTGGGGGAAGCACTCCTGCTCTTCCATGCCCACAAGTTGTGCCTTTCCAGCCACTTACCTGTTAGTCTCAGGCCTTCTTGTCTCCTTTCACGAGGCGTAAAACTGAAGGCCCGGGAATCCTGACCCCCCCGGGGTTGAAATGGGGAATTAGTTAAAAATGGAGGCCTGACGCCTCCTTGAAAGGTTTCAAGGCCCGACCCGCCTCCTGGGAGCGGGGTGGCCACCTGCCCCTCATCCCGCCCCCGTGAAAACTGGAAATGGGTGGGTTGGAGGCGGGTTGGGGGTGGTCTGAAATGGTGGCAATTTTCAATGCCCCCCCACCCCCAACCCACCCGTTTTTTACTTTGAAAATCAAGCCCCATATGTCACTTTAAAAAATATTTAATATTCTTCATCCCTAAGAGAGGAAATTTTCTTAACTCGCTCAGTCTAAATATAGTTTTGTGCAGAACTCCCATGTCAATGGGTTACATATCCAATAGGTTCATTTCTAATGGTTCCCATGGAGGTGAACAAGGGGCTCCCATCCCTATTAACCCAGGCAATACTGAGCTTCTGTTACATTTCAGCACCCAGGATCAGGAAAGATGTCAAGAGGGAGTGTAAGAGGCATAAGCTGTTATCATAGTGACAGATTGATTTATTAAAGGTATTGACACACAAGTCTCCTGTAGTCTTTACAATAATGAGATTTTCAGAGACCTTTAAAAAGGGGCAGTGAGCAAAGACCACTCTACCTTGTTTTTAAATGAAGGTGTGCATGAAGATGGAGTTTGCATTGCAAATTTGCAATAATGTTACTTTTTTCTGCCCCCTTAATTTTTCTTTTGATTGTCTTTCCCATTCACTCTTCTCCTGAAGGCTAAAGTTCACATTAAGGTGCAGAGTGTAGTTCCATGGTATTGCAGCTCTACAGTACCTCACCCAAGTAACTATTAGAATCATAGCAGGTAAAATATAACCTGGGGATGACACAAAATAGTGCTGGCAGATTGACTGCCTGTTATACACCCCGCCCAATTTTCCTGACTTCAGTGGAAAAGATAATTGTGCAGGGTATATAACGGGCAAACTGTTTTGTGTCCTCGCTGATGTTAAATTTCACCCTTAAAATTTTACAGCACAGAAGGAGGCCATTTGGGCCACTGTGCCTATGTCAGTTTTCTAAAAGGACTGTCCACTTAGTCCCATTCCCTTGCCCTTTCCACATAAACGTTTACGTTTTTCTTTTTCAAATATTTATCTACTTCTCTTTCAAAGCTAATATAGATTCTGTTTTCACCACTGTTTCTGGTAGGGCATTCCATGCCTCGGCAACCTTCTGCATAAAAATATTTCTCTTAATCTCTCTGTTCGTTCCTACGGTGATGATCGTATGCTCACCAGTTACCAACTCACCTATTTACATTACCAAAACTCTCATAATTTTGAGCATAGTCTATCAGATCCCTTCATAACCTTTTCTGCTTTAATGAAAAGAGCTCCAGTTTTTCTTGATTCTCCTCATAACTAAAACCTCTCATCCAAGATATCAGCTTAGTGGATCTTATCTGCAGCCTCTCCATGGATATCCTTTCTAAAATAGCACAAGTAAAAGTGGGCACAATATTCTAACTGTGAGCTAACTGATGATTTGTATAGGTTTACTATTAATTTCTGTTTTTGTACTCTATACCCCTATTTATGAAGTCTAGGATCCCATGCGCTTTTTATACACAGTGAGTGTCAGTAAATTAGTCAGCTGAGGGGGGAAGTTGCATTTCCCCTGATCCTACCCTTTTTACTTGACACCCACAGATGTGGGATTCCAGTGGGATTTGCTTGATAACAATTAGCAGCATAAATCCTGGCTCATTTTTCCTCTTCTTATGCAAGGGATGGTGAGGTCAGTTCTAACATCCCAACTGCTGAGATTGGATTAATCACATTTTGAAAATATAAAAACTAAGATAAAAAATGTGAAAATTGAATGAGAAAGTCTGCCCTGGAATTGTTGTAATCAGTAATTCCAGACATGGCACAACTGGCCTCCGCTGCGCACTTATTTCAGCAGCAGCATGACAGGAGACTTTTTTTTAAGAGAGGCTATTCCTGGCAACTTCAGGAGCTGAAACTACCTTAGGATATACACAAATTTGGTGGGGCTACCTCTTGGAAACACTGGGATAACAGGAACATTTTAGAGACTGCTGGTACCTGTGGGATCAATGTACCTCAGCAAGTGTCAGTTGCAGAGTGGAGGGAAAGAAAAATAAAACTCTCAAAAAATTAAGGTGGAGTGCATTTGCTTTGCCTCTTTGGATGCTCCCAATCAACCTACAACTTTACAGACTGAAAATTCTTTCCTTGAAACAAGAAATTCCCAACAACACTGGTTCTTTAAAACACCAGTGTTCTTTGCCACTGTGGGTGGTGTCACCACCTGTACAGTTTTGGAGTGGGCAGTCTGGTTTATGAATGGGTTGTGTGAAAACTTCTGAAGTGACACCAGAGACCATAAAATAGAAGACCATGTTTTCCGTATTTCTATTTATTATGGTGAAGGTGCATTAATTATTAAAGTTCTTTTGCTTTTAAAGAATTTTCATCATCACAAAAGAAAACATTAAAACTCAATCCATGATCCCATCTCCAAACACGTGGGCCCGATATTAGGAGGGCAGCAGGTTGGCAGCGGGGGGGTCGACTGGGCGCGTGGGTAACGCGCCCAGTGAAATCGGGGTGCTCCGCACGCAATCGCAGCTTAATTGAAGGTACTTACCTTGGCTTCCGGGTTTCGCGCTGGAAAGCTGCGCAGTGGGTGGACTGCGCAGGCGCATCATAGGCTGTCAGCTGGAGGAGCCCTATTTAAAGATGGCAGCTCTGAATTTCCACGGTGATCGTCCCGATTCCTGCTATAACTTTTCTATTTTTCTAGGGATTCCACCAATCTCCCTCTGAAAAGGCAGGAGATCGGGACAACCCCCGTGGAAATCTTGAGTCGGCAACTCTAGCTGCAGTTCCTATTCTTTGTATTGTTATAACATTACATGCTGCCAGCCTAAAGTGATAGCTAAAGTGAATCTGAAAGACAGAAGAATTTTTCACATTACCTTTTGGGACAAGCATTGTGTTTTCTTGCTTGGACTGTGATGGTTGATGTGGCACTAGGGCTCGGCTAGGCTCAGGCGCGTTGCCTGCCTTGATTCCTGATGGATGTCCGATCAGGTTGGATTCCTGACCTGCAGCCTTGGGGGTAACAGCGCCCTTCTTTGCCTTTTGTTTTCCTGAGCCTTGACCAGTTGACATTGTACGTGTGTGTTTGAGCTGTATTCGGCCACTGCAGCCAGACACTGGAACATTGACAATTGAAATGGAGTTTCCACTTTGACAGGTACATTTAAAAAGTCATTTACATCAGCAAACATACAATCATCTCTTTTCTTTACGGCTTTGAAAAAAAACCTGTGAGGTTATAAAGTCCTACCTGACTGGAAATGCAAGCATGTGAAGTGGTGTTAATTGGCTGAATCGCACAGTAACCAGGAAACAGTTTATATTGTCAACAACAATGCAGCCAGAGCAATGGGCAGGAAGACTCTCCTGGAGAGCACTGACACTGGTACAGTGAAAAAGGAAAGCAAGTATTATTTTCTGTAGAACAAATCAGAAGAGGTAGCAGATTAGTGGACGGTTTAAACTACACATTGAAGATAGATAATAAAATGCAAAAATGCAGTGTGGCAGCAGGCCAGATAATGTGCATTATGTGTTACAAATGCAGGTCTTGCCTTGGGTACAGTCATTCCTATAAGAGATCTGAGCATCTTACATTTAGGGTGTGCCTGTATTGTCCAATATCTAATGATACAATAATGTCACCCGGGGTGTAACAATTCTACTCCCTTGTGACCTGAACTGTCTGTCTTTTGCACACTCCCCCACATGCATCTCCTCAATCTTTTCAAAGGTGGACTGAGAAAACATTGGTATGAATTGTTAAGATGTTTTATTCCACAGCAAATGAACATATGGAGCAACAGTTATGATCAGACTCAACTAATTCAATTGCTACAACTTGTCTTTGCGTAATAATAACAAAATAACAAATTTGCTACAAGTCCCCACATCAGTGGTTGGTCTTGCTTAACTTAAACAAAGAAATTTCTAACTGCTGTCTTGAATTTTAACCTTCTAAGCCTGGTGTAAGCTTTCCAGTGCAGCTTTTGTTTAAAAGTCTGACTGCCAATGAGAATTTCTGTCTGTTTTTATTTCCCTGTGTTCATAACCCAAAGGGAAGGCCTGTGCCAGACAGCCCTTGCTGAGTGCCCAGGACCAGGGACCTCCTAGCACAGTAGCCTGGAAAGTGGATCATATCCGAATCGGGGTGCAGTCCTGGTGAGTCTGTAGGCAGGATCACAGCATCGGTCGTTGGGGGGGGCGGTGAAGAGAAAATTCGGCTGGCTGGGACGCTGGCCAATGGTCTCAGATGAGTCTGGTGGGGGGGTGTGGAGAGCAGCAATCGGCAGGTGGGGGGAACAGTGCCCAGCAGCGACCCGCAGTTTTAATGTGGAGCTGAGAGGAGCACTCCTGCTCCGCCCAGCTCCACATTTGGGTAAGTATTTTTTGGTGGAGGCCTCCAGCGGTTCCTTTAAGGACCGCTTTCTAGCCCACAATTAGCCCAGATAGGCTGGACGCCTACTGCGTTCAGCATAAACCAGTATCTGGTTTGGGTCCTAAAACAGGCGTTAGGCCCTTTATCAGCATATTCAAGTGCCTGACAGGGACACTTCTACAGCGCCTGAACCAATATGGTGTCGGATGTGATTGGGCTCAGGAGGTTGGTCCCCTAAATTGCACTCGTTTTCCACCTGGAAAATGGGCGCAACAAGGTTTAGTTTTACCCTCAGTGTATCTGAGGTACTTATCAATTATCAATACAGGATAACAAATTTCTTATCGTTTTCAGTCTTTGGGGAAATAACTTCTATACCTAAGCCATTAGGATTTTAACCACCATTTATCTCAGTGCTTTATTTTTAAACTTGCATTATGGCACTTTGCTTTAAAAACCCAACATTTAAATGCAATCCTATCTGTAGAAAAAAAGGCCAAAAATGTTGAAACTTATGATCATGTCTTTATGGATAGAGGATTTTATTTTAATTTTAATTTAGTTTCTGCGTTTTTGCCCCTCGGTTTTCTCTCCCAAGTCTTGACCATGGGGAGTTAACAGTACAGCTTCATACACACACATGCAAGCACACACACACACACAAACACACTCTGCAGCTGGGACACTGGGGCAATCCCAGATTAGAGGCACTCAGGTTAATTGTACTACTCTTACTGCCAGCCCATCTGAGATCAGCTAACTCAGCACAGACATGGAAATGGACTTAGTACCTTCTTAGTTTGTACACCAGGGAGTGCCTTTACCAACTGATACATTGGGGAGCCCAGCTTATATTTTTAAACCTTTATTCTCCAAGGTTCTGATTTTTTTATGTTACTGAAAGGAAAGATATGGCTTAAGTAGTATGTGGTCCATCAAATTCAAATTTTATGGTAGAGAAAGAGGAGGGGATTTGGTGGTTTCCACCATTTAGCTTTGTTTGGTGTTATCAGAATGATAGATCTAAATTAATCTTAAAGCAGTACCACTAAATGTGGGCAGGAGGTATCAAGAAACTTAATATATCATTGTCTGCCTCTGAGTTAATGCAGTTCCTCACATATCAGTTTATGCTATATAAATTCGTAAATAAAAACAGTTAACTATAAATACTATATAAAGTCACAAAGCAATAAAAAGCTATCTTAGTGACTGAGCGTGAGATCAATAACAGGCCATTGTGGGATTGCAATTCTTATATAGGATTACATAGAATGTACAGTACAGAAACAGGCCATTCGGCCCAACAGGTCTATACCGGTGTTTATGCTCCACATGAGTCTCCTCGCTCCCTATTTCATCTAACCCAATCAGCATATCTTTCTATTCCTTTCTCCCTCATGTGTTTATCTAGCTTCGCCTTAAATGCATCTATGCTAGTCACCTCTACTACTCCTTGTCGTAGCGAGTTCCACATTCTAACCGCTTTCTGGATAAAGTAGTTTCACCTAAATTCCCCATTGGATTTATTAGTGACTATCTTATATTTATGGCCCCTAGTTCTGGTCTCCCCCGCAAGTGGAAATACTTTCTCAACGTCTACCCTATCAAACCCTTTCATAATCTTAAAGACCTCTATCAGGTCACCCCTCAGCCTTCTCTTTTCTAGAGAAAAGAGCCAAGCCTGATAGATATAATCTCTCAGTTCTGGTATCATCCTAGTAAATCTTTTTTGCACCTTCCCCAGTACCTCGATGTCCTTTTTATAATATGAAGACCAGAGCAGTTCACAGTACTCCAAGTGTGGGCTGACCAAGGTTCTATACAATTCTCTTGTGTAAAAATCTTTAGCAGCCCCCTCCTAAGCAGTGTACATTAATCAAAATGGAGGGTATCTGCATGATGATGTCTGATACCTTTGTAAGCAGGAGAATGGCTACTACAAAGTACAAAGCTTTTAAACATATAAGAGCATATTTTCCTGACTGACAATCACCACCCCCCCAGGATGGAGATCAGTGGCCAGAAGTTCCCAAATACACCTAAATGTTTTGGAAGTACAAGACCAAGTTTAATAAAGAATGGACTAAGACACGGCCATTCATCTCTGCTGTGCCTGGCAACCCACACGGTGTTTGTTGCATTGTTTGTGCAAAGATAGTAAGTATTTCCCATCGGGGGGGCCTGCTGATATACGGATTCATGTCCAGTCACAGTCACACATAAAGTTGGCTAAAGTAGCTCCAACCTAATCAAAGTTGATGTACCCCTCATCAAACCCCCTTGCTAACAAGGTAAGTCAATGATATCCTCAATCGTCTCAAGCTATCTGAAAGAATTACGATACCTGAGTTCAAAATTCGGTAGACATTGATTTGCTGTATTTTTTTCAAAATTACTGAACTTATTCACTTCAAATTGAGCATAGTGTGTAAGCATATAACTAAGTAATGTTAAGCCAATCCAAAAGAAAATTGGATGAGTGTCATGGAAATATAGCAAACATTGTATTTTTTGACAAATTTGTACATGACATTAGCTTATTTTAGGCATGAATATTATATTGATAATTTGCATTCTTTTTGATATGGTCATGCACAATTAATTAACATGTCTTTAGCAGAAGAAACCCCAAATTACATGTATGTAGTGCCCCAGGATTCTGAGATAATCATCTTCAAACATACCGTGTAACCTGCGTCCATGCAATTTTGCACTCATATATATGACCCAATATTTTGCCCAATCTCACAATTCTGAGGGGTGTTCCAGTCAGAAATGGTCTAACCTGAGGTCGTAAAGGCGGGGATAAAACAATGCGAAAGATTGTCTCGAAACTTAGAGTCTAAGGTGGGAAGCTATCTCACTAATTTACCGAAATATTTATGCACTCTTAGTTTACAATGAATCGACAACAAACATTTCAAATAAACAATAAATCATTTAATAGTCCTACCAGATCTTGTCACAATTCTCCGTGATCTTGATTCATCGTCAGTTTTGGGAGAGGTGTTCTGTTTTCCCTATACTGTCTTTTCACTCTCACTTGCGGTTTTGTGCTTGTTGAAACAAAGGATATGTGAGCTCAATTCTTTTATGACAAAGATGATAGCAAGGTTAAGTTTCTCTAGTGTTTTCATTGGATCCCAATGATTTCTCCTTTCTATTTAATACAGAAACTTCAGTGTACTTTGTCTTTTGACCTCTGCTTTCTTCCACTCTTTCTCATGACCAATATTTACAATATCACTTTTGTATCACTGCTTCTCCAGCAGTTCCACAATGACTGGGCTATACATACATATAAAAACACAGGCCATTGCTCAGCTTGTACACCACATGGCACATTTCTAGAAATCTGCATACAGCTAAGTGCCAGATGCTCCAGCATAACGAGGTAGATTTTCAGGTCCTGGTGACGTTCAGTCACTGTAAATCAGTGGCTTTGATTTTATTTCCTACATGGCATAAACACTCATATTGTTGTAAAACAGCAAATCCTTTGACTCATGTGAGCAACACCATGAGAGACCTACTAGTTGATACAAAAATGATAGTGCTGATTTACCAAGGGGGAGTGGAAGCAGCTCTGAGGAAATTCCCAGAAAATGTGTTTTTTGATTGATTCCTGGGTAGTTGAGGCAATCATGACTTTTTTATTTGATGTCCAATCACACCAAACAAAGGTGGATTCCAGACACAAAGGGCTCGATTTTAGCAGGCCTGCGGGTTCCCAGCGGGTGGTCCTCCGGGAGCGTGGAAAACGCAGACGGCTAATTGCGTGCGTCCTCCGCGCGATCGCGGGATAATTGAACTGGTTAAGCCCTGCTTCCGGGTTCTCCGCTCCCCAGCTGCGTGCCGGCCGGCTGCGCATGCGCAGTACCGTCGACGCGATGTAGGAGCTCCACTTAAAGGGGCAGTCTCCCAAAGCCCCTCCTGCTGCAATCAGTAGGCTACAGATGATGGCTCACCCGAGGGGAAAGGCTGCGCCACGTTTTTCAGACCTTGCGCTGCAGCTGATGCTGGAGGGCGTGAGGAGGAGGAGGGGCACGCTCTTCCCCGCGGATGGACGCAAGTGCCCTGCCGCCGCCACCAGGAAGGCATGGGCAGAGGTGGCGGCGGAGGTCAGCAGCAGGGAGCAGTGCCGCAAGCGCTTCAATGACCTCACTAGGTCCGGCAAGGTGAGTACACCAACGCACCCTCCCACAGCCCGTCCCCACCATCATGCCAAACAGATCACAACCCCTCCTGCAGAGCCACCACAGCGCTCCCGCAGCAATCCTCACAGCCACTCACTCACCATCCTCGCCGTGCCCGCAAGTACCCACCGTCTCTGTCCCCACCCGAACACTACCACACACCCCAATCCCTATGCAATGGGATGGGCATGTGGCACACGCATCCTCCCATCCATCTGCCCCACGCTCAACCCACCCACACCGATGCTCGATGCGTCTCACTATGCAATACGCACCCACTCACGCATCTGCGTTTTGCCTTGACAGGAGAAGAGGAGCAAGAACAACAGGGAAAGGGCACGCACCGGAGGTGGCCCGCCGCACCTGGTAGACCTCACCGACGCAGAGGTGGAGGCGCTCGACCTCGCCCGCACGCCACATTGCCTGTCGGTCGCAGATGGCGAGTCTGTCGCTGCAGAAACGGCCGGTAAGGGAAAGCTGACACTCAACACCCATGATCGCGAGTGACCGTATCATCACCTGCCATCAGGCGCACCGTAAAGTTGGTGCACATGCCTCATAGTGCCCTCTGTTCTCTTGCAGGGCCGTCTGCGAGCGATGCGATTGAGGAGGGCGATTCCTCAGAGGACATGGCGGTCTCTGAGGGTGCATCGTCACATCTGAGCCAACCATCCACCAGCGCAGAGACACGCACCTCGGTGGGTCCCCCTCGCCAACTAGTTGGGGTAGCACTTGGTGATTCACCGCGCACGTGTGAGCATGAGCAGACCCTGGTGGCAGGGGCAGCCGCGGAGGGTCCGCGTCGGTGGGAGCACTCATCTCCAGGCTCTGCTCAGCCGGACCCAGATGCTGAACCCAGGGGGCCACCAGTGAAAAGGAGAGTCGTCGAGGGGCACCAGCTAATTGCTGAGGTACTGGGAGAGGTGCCGCGCGCATTGTCCACAATTGCGCAGGCGATGGAGGAGTCCAACTCCTGCATGAGGGCATTGGTGGCGCAGGTACAGGAGGGTACCGGCGACACAGTGTCGTGGGTAGGTGCGGGAATGTCTGCGGTGGAGGACAGGCTGGCCTCCCTCGAGCGTCACGCACAGCTCCACATCGAGTCCGTGCAGGCCCTGACAACGGCTGTACGGATTCAGGGTGAGCAACATTCCGCCACCATAAACAGGCTGACGGATACACTAGGGGTGGCCTTGCAAGGCCTCACACATGCCATCCAAACTGCCGTCCAGCAGGGTGGAAGGGGTGATGTGGGCCGAGGCCACGAGAGGGATGATGGTGACCGGGGACATGGAAGCGGGGACGCTTCTCAAGGCGCCCCCACGTCCCACCGGTTGCCCCCCTCTCAACCAGTACCCGCAATGGTGCCTCCTCTCCAGGTGGCCGAGTCTGCCCCTGCCCCGGTGCAGGAGGAGCAGTCTGTGGAGGTGCCCTCACGGGCACCGAAACCCAGGGGCCATCCGCCCAAAGCATCTACCCGGTCAAGGCGAGAACAGGAGCAACCTGCCACTACCTCTGCTGGAGCCACAGGGGTAGCACCACGTAGGGGTACCCGGAAAAGAAATCCAAGGGCGTTATAAGCACAAAGGGAATGCACCAGGGTGTCTATTAATTTGTACACTTTTTGTTTATATTATCTCACATTGTACATATTAAATACTATATTCTCACCACTCCTGCCACCTCTCGTCCATTCTTCCGCGGCTTGTGCAATAGGTGCGTTCCGTGCAGACCATCATGACGCCGAACACCTGCTGCCGCCCATTGGGCACACTGCTGTGGGTGCAGGAGTACTGGCAACAGTCTTCAGTGGAGGGGGCTGGTATGGCCCCTCGCATGTGCAGGTGAGGAGATGCGAGCGCCTCGCACTGTCTGACTCTAGGAGAACCGTTGACGTATGAGTGCCTCCCTGGCCCGGCGAGCATCCCGGTGAGTCGTGGTTCAGCGCATGGGTCGTCCAACATCCTCTGGCGCGTCCGCGTCCTCCTCCTCCTCCTCCTCCTCCTCCTCATCGCCGTCCTCAATGTGGGTGGCGGGTGTGGATTGGGCCTCCTCCAGCGGCACCCCTCTCTGTAGTGCCATGTTATGCAGGGCACAGCAGACAACTGTGATTCGTCCCACTCTGAATGGTGTGTATTGGAGCGCTCCCCCAGAACGATCAAGGCACCTGAAGCGCATCTTGAGCAGCCCTATGGTCTGCTCAATTGTAGACCTGGTAGCAGTGTGGCTGTCATTGTACCGGCGCTCCGGCTTGGTGATGGGGTTCCTCAGAGGCGTCATGAGCCACGTGTGTAGGGGATACCCCTTGTCGCCGAGGAGCCAGCCGTTGCCGGCGTTGGGTGCCTGGAGGATGGGCGGGACGGTGGACTCCCTGAGGACGAAGGCATCGTGGCAGCTGCCGGGGTATCTGGCGCACACGTGTAGGAATCTCTGGCGGTGGTCACAGATGAGCTGGGCGTTCATGGAGTGATACCCCTTCCTGTTGATGAACAGCCCTGGCTCATGCGGAGGTGCCCGTATTGCGATGTGGGTGCAGTCGATTACACCATGTACCCGTGGGAAGCCAGCCATGGCATGGAATCCAACCGCCCTCTCCATCTGGCTGCGCTCGTCCATGGCGAAGTTGATGTAGTGGGAGGCCCTGCGGAACAACCCATCGGTGACCTGCCTTATGCACTTGTGTGCAGACGACTGACAGACCCCGGTGATGTCCCCGGTGGCACCCTGGAAGGATCCGGATGCAAAGAAGTTGAGGGCAGTGGTGACTTTGACGGCGACAGGTAAGAAGATGCTGCTTGGTCCATCAGGGAGCAGCTCGTCATTAAGGAGGCTGCAGATGTCGGCGACTACCTGGCGATTGAATCTGAGCCGACGTATGCACTGCTCCTCGGAGAGGTCCATGAAGTTGAGCCTCGGTCTGTACACCCTGTGCGGAGGGTAGTGCCTCCTGCGACGCATCTCTCTCTGCGGTTGCCCTCCCTCCTGCTGTGCAGGTGGGTGTGCCACAGCACCGTGTTGGGGGGCTCCATGTCTCCGAGGCGGACGGCGTGGACTGCGAGGCTGCTAGGGCTGGTCATGCTGTTCGTCCTCCGAGGATGTCAACGCACCACCCATCTGGCAGGTGTTGGTCTGAGGGGTTGTGCAGGGTAGGTAGGTGGTTCCTCGCACTAGGGCTGCGGTTTCACGTCGGTCTGTCCTCTGGCTTGGCGGGGGGTGGTGGAGGGCAGGGGTTGCCCTACGTGACGCGGTGGCCTCCTGCGTGGGTGAGGGCTCTCCCACCCGCTGTGGAGTGCACCTTGGCACCTGCCACAGGCTGCTGGCTGAAACACCACCGGTTGAAGGGAGACTGTTTCCCCCAGTGTGTGAAACTCACTGCCTTGAAGCTAAAATCCCACACTTCCTGTTTTGACAGCTGCTTCAGCTCATTTAATGACCTCAACGAGCAAGGTAAGTACACTCAAGTGGAACCCCGCTGGCTTTAATTGCCTGCGGGATTCCCACCAGCGGGGGCCGCGCACGCAGCCCCGCACGTCAGCGCGGCACCCGGAAGTGGCCGGGATCTCGGCGCGATCCGGTCACGTGACTGGATATCGGGATTTTCGGGGCCCCCCCGCTGGAAACCCGCAGGAAACCCGAGTCCTTGTTACCATGGGCCTGATTTTAGCAGGCCTGCGGGTTTCCGGCGGGTTGGGTTTCGGGTGCGTGGCCTCCGCGCCCGGTGAAATTAGTGGGTTGCCCGCGCGATCGTAGCAGGCAATCCACTAATTGGAGCCACTTACCTGCTCCTCCGGGGTCCGCGCTGCTGGTCTGCGTGTCGGGCGGGCTGCGCATACGCAGTACGATCTGTCAGCTGGAGGCTCTCTAGTTAAAGGGGCAGTCCTCCACTGACAGATGCTGCAACCAATGGAACAAATTACAGCATGGAGCAGCCCAGGGGGAAGGCTGCTCCCAGTTTATTGATGCCTCACCCCAGGTATCATCAGATGGGGTGAGGAGGAGGGGGAGGGCAGAGATCTTCCACCCGGTGGGCGGGAGGAAGCGGCCTGTCTCTGCCACCAAGAAGGCCTGGCTCGAGGTGGCAGAGGGGGTCACCTGCACCATACAGTGCAGGAGGCGCTCCAGTGACCGCAGTAGGTCAGCCACAGTGAGAACACTTACTCTTTCCCCTACACTCCGTCTGCCACAACACCGCCCCCACCCCACATCTCCTTCTGCACTGCCAACACTACTCTGTCACATCACCCCTCATACCCACTCAAACCCCATCCTCATCTTACCTGCATCTACTCACCTCACCAGTACTCATCCCGCCACTACCACTCAACCCAATCCTCATACATTATCATGGCTCTATCTCATACTCACCCTCTCGTGCATCTCTTTCACGGCCAGCCTCACTCAACCTGCCACTACCTGTGCTGCAGCCACAGGGCATGCATCACATATGTGCAGTTGGCAGCGTAAGGCAAACGTGTCGTGAGCATGAAGGGGATGCACAAGGGTGTTTGAGGGTTTGTCATGGTTGTTACTTATATTGAATTTCTGACCAACGCACATTACATATTATATTGGTACCACTACTGCCATGTCTCCGCGAATCCTGTCTGTTGTGTGCAATAATGCCCGCTCCTGTGTATCACTATGAGGACCCACCACTGATGCCACTCACTGTGTTACTGCAGAGTAGGTGCAGGTGTATTTGCAGGGCTCGTCCGCGCAGACGAATGAGAGGCATTGGCGGTGTACCCGGCTGCACCCTGGAAGGATGCGGTGGAGAAGTTGTGGAGGGCAGTGGTGACTTTGGCAGCGACAGGTAAGCAGATGGTGCTGGGGCCAGCCAGGAGCAGCTCGGCATGAAAGAGCCTGCAGATCTCCACGACTACATGTCGAGTGAATCTGCGCCTCCGTGTGCACTGCTGCTCGGAGAGGTCCGGGGAGCTGCGCCTCGGTCTGTGGACCCTGTGGCGAGGGTAGTGCCCTCTGCGACGCGTCTCTCTCTGCGGTAGCCCTCCCTCCTGCTGTACAGGTGGATGTGTCACAGCACTCTGTTGTGGAGCTCCACGTGTCAGAGGTGGACGGCGTGGATGGCGAGGCTGGTGATGTTGTTCGCCCTCCGAGGGGGTCATGACTGCAGCTACGATGGCCCCCATCCGCAATATGTACATCTGAGGGGGTCCGCAAGGTAGGCACATGTCTCCGGACCCCGGGGTGAGTGTGCAGGTTGGTCACTTTGACCGTCCGGAGGGGGATGGTGGAGGCCACACTTTTTCCCAAGTGACAGAGCGGCCTCCTGCAATGGGTGAGGGTCTCCCCCCTCAACCTGTCAAATGGACCTTTGCAGCTGCCACAGGCTGACGGCTGCAACACGTCCAGTTCAACTAGGACTGTTTCCCCCAGTGTGTGAAACAGTCCCATGTTTCCCCAAAATCACACACAGTCCCTTAATCAGGTCAGTTAATGACCTGAACAAGCAAAATAAATAACCTCAAGTGGCATCCCGCTGGCTTTAATTGCCTGCGGGATTCCTACCAGCGGGGGCCACGCACGCACCCCCGCACGTCATCGGGGAACCCGGAAGTGGGCGGGATCGTGGCGCGATCCAGTCACGTGACTGGATATCGGGATTTTCGGGGCCCCCCCGCTGGAAACCCACAGGAAACCCGACGGTAAAATCGAGCCCCATGTTTTACCCTACCTATACGATATGAATTTTGTGTAGATATAAACAGATGAAGAGATAAATTAAAGAGCAATTCAGCAAAAACACTTCCCCTGTCACTTTCAGCACACTTGAAAATAAAAGTTAAAATTATAAAACTGATATATCTGACTACAATTCACACTGCTATACCCCGTGATTAATTTTGTCACAGGTTAAACCTAAGTCAGTATAATGATATCGTATAAGGTAGATTTTACAAATTTGGACTCCCAGTGCAGAGTTTCAGCTGCGAGGAGTACATCATAGAATCATAGGAAGTTATGGCACAGAAGGAGGCCATTCGGACCATCGTGTCTGTGCCAGCCAAAAAAGAGCTATCATGCCTAATCCCACTTTCCAGCACTTGGTCCATAGCCTTGTAGGTTACGGCACTTCAAGTGCATATCCAAGTACTTTTTAAATATGATGAGTGTTTCTGCCTCTACCACCCTTTCAGGCAGTCAGTTCCAGACTCCCACCACCCTCTAGGTGAAAAAATTTATCCTCAGCTCCTCTCTAATCCTCCTACCAAATCTATGCCCCTGTTTATTGACCTCTCTGCTAAGGGAAATAGGTCCTTCCTATCCACTCTATCTAGGCCCCTCATACTTTTGTACACCTCAATTAAATCTCCCTTCAGCCTCCTTTGTTCCAAAGAAAACAACCCCAGCCTATTCAATCTTTCCCCATAGCTAAAATTCTTCAGTCCTGGCAACATCCTTGTAAATCTCCTCTGTACCCTTTCTAGTGCAATCACATCTTTCCTGTAATGTGGTGACCAGAACTGTACACAGTACTCAAGCTGTGGCCTAACTAGTGTTTTATACAGTTCAAGCATAACCTCCCTGCTCTTATATTCTATGCCTCAGCTAATAAAGGAAAATATCCCGTATGCTTTCTTAACCACCTTATCTACCTGTCCTGCTACCTTCAGAGATCTGTGGACATGCACTCCAAGGTCCCTCTCTTCCTCTACACCTCTCAGTATCCTCCCATTTATTGTGTATTCCCTTGCCTTGTTTGCCCTCCCCAAATGCATTACCTCACATATTGAGAATTTGGGCCAGAGAGGCCAGCGTACTCTGCAGAATGTTCCTCTGGGAACACAAAATCTACACTTATATCTTTACTACTTATGATTGACTTTCTAAAAGAGCAAACTTTAAAGCAATTGAAAAATCAACCCTCAAATGCATTGACACAATCAATTGTAAGATCATCCTCACCGGTGAGCTAATCTCAAGGCAGGTCAGGCGACAGTTTGAGCCACAAGACATCAATGAAATTTGTGACTCCACTAAATGCAGCAAATGCTGATATACTGGGTTTTTCAAATAAAGTTGTTGGCTACTTGGATAGACAATAGTTAACCTTTGTGTTTGACCATGAGGAGAGCTAAGGAGTGAGTTTCAAAACAAAATCAACTAAATTCTTTAACAAAAACTTACAATAGTTCAAAACTATTAAATAGGAATCTGTGATGAAAATCTGCAAAGGGATGACAACAAGGGAGAAAAATCCCAAATTAGGGTGAAGGAGACAAATAAATTGATGTCAAAAACAACAAAGTAACGTAAAAACTATATTAATACTTGTGAAGATCTATAAAGAAAAGCTTTGAACTCTAAGCCATGGTAGACAGTATGTTTATCACTAAAAAGACATTGTCCAAAAAATAAATCTGTTTAGAACATATTAGGCTCTAAATTGGGCCCATTGTGTGGGCGCTACACGGACTCCTAAGGACCCAAAATGGCGTCCGGAATGCACGCACACACTTCTAGCGTAACGTGCGCTGGACGCCATCTTGATAAAGGCTTTTGTGCACGTTGGTGGAACAGGCTCGAGGGGCTAAATCGCCTACTCCTATTCCTATCTTCCTATGTTCCTATAATAAAGTTTCAATAATCTACAGGGAGTGGGCTGGCTGGCTGACGGGCAACAGCAAGGGCATTGGCGGAGTAGCAGAGGTAGAACAGGAATGCTGTCATCCTGAGAGAGGACGGCAGGTTCATGATCCATGGAGCCACTGCCACTTGCTGCCTCCTGTTATGCACCACCTTCTCCTGCAAGAAAGCGGGATGTGTGTCGGTGACTGTCCTGCAAGATGTTTGAGTGATGTGCCTGTCATGGTTGAATACCAGCCAGTGTGTGTGACCTGTGAGTTGTGGATGTGCGGCTTGCAACAGTGGTAATGTGTGAGGGTGAGAGGAAGCATCTGATTGGAAGAGATTGGAAGAGTTGAGTAGTGATTGAAACAGATGGTTGATAGGTGGGTGATGGGGGTGTAGTGTTTGGAGCAGTGGAATTTCTTCCTGCACTGCATTCATGTTTGTGGTGCCATCCGCCTGGTGTTGATTTCATCTCCTACTGCCTCCCACTGCCTTGGGAGATTATGTCAGGAGGGCCTCTTCCCCCCCCCCCTCTTCCCCCCCCCCCCCGCGGATATAGGATGCCCCTCCTTCTGTCCACCTCTTGCACTAAGGTCTCTAGTGCATCATCAGAGAACCTTGGTGCACGCTCTCTTGCAGGCCCGGTACAAACTCAGATCAGCAGATTGGTGAGGTCTGGCGTGCAGATTGGAGGAAGTGGGAGTTAGTAGTGCGCAACCTTTATTCAATATTCAATTGAGTTTTAAAATAACTCAACAGTTTGTAAAGATAGGAACAGGACCTGCATCTGTGTTTTACGTGTGCGATGTCCGATCTCCATACAGACTCCGTGCGGACCCGTATCTTATATTTTGCAAATTAGAGGTGCAGGCTGCCTTTAAGTGGTGCGAGCCACTCACGATTTCAGGGCCATCTGCTGGTGAGCAGCCACTCAACAGCGCAACTAGGCCTGGCTGCTCGCAGCTTTCAAGTAAATCACCAGGCAGCATGAATGTTACGTGCTGCTTGCATCTCAACGACTGGGCGCGAGTTAATCGCGCACCTGCGCCCAGTGTTGGGGGTTATCCAATATAACCCCCATTTTATTTCCACTGAGCTGAATGTGCAAGGAATTAAACTATGGCTACTCAGTAGTTTAAGATATAAAAAACATAAATGGCATTTATATAGAACCTTTCAGGTCCTAAAGCGCTTCACATTCAATGAATCACTTTTGAAAGATAATCATTTTTATTAAAAAAGAAAACACAGCACCAATTTGTACACAGAAACATCCCACAAGCAGTAAGTAAGATGAACGGCAGTTAATCTGTTTTATTGGTGTTAGCCAGGACACAAGGAGAACTCCCTTGCTCTTCTTCAAATAGTGCCATGGGATCTTTTACATCCACCAGAGGGCAGATGGAGCCTCAGTCTTACAATTCGTCCAAAAGACAGCACTTCCGACATTACAGCATCCCCTCAGTACTGCACTGAAGTACCAGTCTAGAATATATGCTCTGGAGTGGGGTTTGAACCCACAACATTTTAACAGAAATAAGTGGACAGATTTTGCTGAAAAAGTAATGGCATCTGAACGACGCACGCCGTTATTAATGCGCAAATCGGCCAGCAACTTGTAACGAGGAAGAAATACCCCATAAATTGCGAATCATCACAAGTTGCTGGCCAACTTGCGCCGCTCTGCCATTAGCTTCGCGTAAATGACATCTCACGCTTAACCTCTCTGTGATTTTTATGAATTTGCTGGATTTGCACATTAATTGCCCATTAAACGCGCCACAGAAAGTGTAGTAATTAACAGCGTAAGTACCCTTTTAACAATGTGATAATTGTTAATGACTGCCAATCAACCTCTGTTGCCCAGAAAGTGAACAATTAAAAGTGTGGACTCTCATTCCTTCAGGTTCTGAATTGTTTTAGGAGGTTTTAAAAATGTCAAATTTTAAATTTTAAATTTTTTTCTCACTTTTCCTTTCTGTCTCTTTTTTCTCTCTCTCTTAGTGCAATCATTCTTTCCCTCTCTATTTCTCTTTCTGTACCAGGTTTGACGTTGAATTCACCCACTCTAATTCACTCTCTTTCTCAATCCTTCCTTGGTTTATTTCTCAATCCTTAAATCTCATTGGTTAAGGAGATACACTGTTTGTCCCATTGTTCATCAAGGTCCCAGATGCCCTGTTTCCCTACTGGGTCGCTTCCAGCAACCTCGTGGACAAAAAATGTTAAAACCTAAATGTACACGAACAAGTCTAATTAACAGGGCACACCATGAGATGCTCTGCTCCAACAAAATCTGGCCCATTTAAGAGTGCTATCAATGAGCCAAGGATGACACCAATTTTTTAAAAAGCTAGTGGGATTACTGTCAATAATACCGATAATTAAAGAACAGACTTCTACATTTGGAGAAATAAACCATTACTAGCTCGTCAAGAAGTAAAAAAATTAAATTAATAACAAGAACTAGAGTGAAAACCCACCAGCAAAGAGCCTAAACAACGTGTTAATTGTAAACAAATGCATTTTGTATCAGAGAATAAAAATAAAATCAACTGTTTAAAACAGAACAGAGTGAAATATATAAAGAATTCAATTTCAGGAAGTAAATCAATTAAATAGCCATATAATTCTATGATATATACACAGTTTGTTGAATCAAAAATTGGAATTGTAGAGATGAAAAAAAAGCTGATTCGTTTCCTCCATCCTCGAAACAAAACAGGCGTTACTTTTGGGGAAATACAAGTATTTAAGATAAAAGAACATCACCAGGACAGAGTAGTCCCAAACTTTTTTTGCTGAGCCTCCCTTCGGAGATTAACGCCCCATGCATGCCCCCCCTCTCTTTATGAAACCAGGGGGATGAAATTAGTCTTCACAGTAGTGATAGTGAATCGGCTGCTTGTTGTATACCAGGCCCGATTTCCTTTTCCATTGAAGTCAGTGGTCGGGCACAGTATAAAATGGGCTGCCTGTTCACTACCAACCCGTTTCCCGCTACTGGCAAAGATCAATTTCAGCCCCCATAATTTTGCATAGAACACGAGGATTTTATTTTCTCAGCTAACATAACATATTAATTAAGACAGAAAGCAACATGAATAGGAGCATAAGAAGTCAGGAATTGACCTAATCTCCTTCAGTAGGAGATTGGTGGAACCCCAGAGAAATGGCATAAACAGCTGTTTTCAGATATGGCACCTCAGTGCTGACAGGCCCATTCTCTGTCTCTCCCCTCTGACATTACTGACAGACACCAGGAATCCACCAGTGGGCCAAACCTCGCATTACACTTCCAATTGTGTCAAACCACAGGTTTTCTAAACCCCAGGTTCCCCTTCCAGTGATGCCATATTAACCACCACCCCACTGCCAAACTCCAGGACCCCCACCCTAATTCTGCAGGACCCCAGGGTCTAGGATGATTCCCCAGTGCTACTAAAGCCAAGGACTGCTGCCATTGCTACTACACCTCAGGTTTGCCCCCAGGTACAGCTAAACCCAATTCTACTCCCCCCACCCCCCGACCCCCCTGAATGCCAAGTATCAGGCCCCCAAATTTCCTCACAATTTTAGTGCACAGAAGGTGCAATGGCGACAGGGGACTCATAAACAGATTGAGGCAGGACATGCTTCCTCCAAGCTTCTGCTTTGTTTCCTCGCTACTGAAATTTCCGTTTCAGATTGGGGGGGTACAATTCCTCCGCTTAAATGGTATGGAAACGGTGGATGTCAGAATATACGTCAGAATTCCCATCATTTCTGCTCCCATAGCACCAGTGTAATTTTTAACCAAATAAATGAGGTGTGGTGTCTTTCCAGGTTCAGTTGATTCTGGCAGAAATGTTGCATTTAAAGGTATTTACTGACTGGACAACTTTTGCCCATATCTAAGGGTTGTTTATTTCAGGGATTTAAATTTTTTCTGCCTTGTAAAGCTATTGAGATGGCCTTTAAATTGACAAAGTGAGGGACTCTCTGGTCACCTGAAAATTTACAACCCCTAACAACAGCAAAGGATACTATAGAGTAGCATGGGATACCCTATGGGAATTCCTCTGTTTGCAATATTAGAGGAGGAGGAATCCAGAAGGGAGAAAAGGAGAGTATGTCAGCATCGACAAAGGATGTGGTCAACCCACAACAACCCTTGTATGAGTCTGTAGACCCAGAAGATCTTATAAGGGCATGAGTGCAACGTTGGGCCTTCGCAGAATTTGATTCACAACAGAAACCCTAGATATCCTGTGCCAGTTTCTACCCACAGACCTGCAGCCCAGATTGATTGCCCAAACACCTCTGTCAATGGCTGTCAAAGTGGGTAGAGCTCTCAACTTTTATGCAGTGGCTCATGCCAGGCTGCAACTGAGGACTTCTGTAACGTCACTCAGGGTGCCATCCAGTGCTTTATTTGCTGGGTCACTGGTACCATCTTTAGGAGAGCTGGAAATTTATTTACTTTGGGATAACTCCAAGCCAGCAGCATGAAGGGCCATTTAGCTCTATCATGTTGGCGGTTTCCCAAAAGGTCAGAGGGCAATAGATGATAACCATGTTGCACTACGGACCTCTACTGTGAACCCATTGAATTTCCTGAATAGAAAAGGATTTCACTCCCTGAATGTTCAACTTGTTTGTCAACAACAACAACAAATTCTCCATGTTGAGGCCAAATTTGCAGGGAGTTGTCACAACACATAGGAAACATAGGAACAGGTGTAGGCCATTCAGCCCCTCGTGCCTGCTCCGCCATTTGATAAGATCATGGCTGATCTGTGATCTAACTCCATATACCTGCCTTTGGCCCATATCCCTTAATACCTTTGGTTGCCAAAAAGCTATCTATCTCAGATTTAAATTTAGCAATTGAGCTAGTATCAATTGCCGTTTTATCATAAGACAGTCCATCCTCGCAGCTCTATTCAGGGAAAACAGTCAAGTGTCAGGATGGAGTATAGGCGACGAACTGTACTCCTTGCTTCTAAAGTTCATTACTGCACTTCGAGTGCCTCCTCACCAGGCTGGACATCAGTACAATTATGTGCATTCATCAATGAGAGTGGTCTTTGGGAGGACTATTGAGGTTCTGAAGGGACGGCTTCAGTGCCTTGATAATTTAGGAGGCACTGAAGCCGTACTGCAGTACTTTCCCAAGTTGGTCTCTTGTATTGTGGTTGCTTGCTGTGCCCTGCAAAATGTTGCGATTCAGAAAAGAATGGGAATAGAATCCCTTGGTGGAGGTAGGCCTGTCTGTTGTGGAGGCTGAGGAACCTACATCATGCGGATCTTGACTCGGAGGAGGCGACTGTTCCGACTGCTGCCAAAAAGGTTCTGTGACATTTTCTGCCACAATCTCCCCAGTTTCGGGCAGGATCACGGCGGAGGATTCCCCCTTCCCCGCCCCTGGGTGTAACACCACAGGAGATCAACTAGTGTTATGCATTAACAAAGTCTTCTTAAAGGAAGTTCATTTTACTTGTCCCAACAGCCACATAGAGGAAGCCTTTCTGTGTAGTGTTTAAACCTGCAGTAGCCAGAGTGCAGTCAGGTTTAGTAATGATTTTAATAAACAGTTACAGCAAAATCACATTCGGGATGGTAACAAATCTGCAGCGTGATAAAAAGCCCTGTCCAATTACTCATCCAGGAAACATCTTCCCTGACAATATTCTCCAAGTGTGAGCACATTGTTTGTAACTGTGTTTACAAATTTGCTAACAATAACACACAGAGGAAAATATTAGTGTTAAGGTGAGGACAGCTGAAAACCAAAACCACATAAAATGAGTTGTTACCCATTTCAAACAATGTGGTGCTCATGGCTGTTATTACCTGTGAAATACAATCCATGTTTAGCAGCTTTACAGAGAATTCTCTATGAATCAATATTTATGACTTTACCTTATGTTGTCCCTAATTCCAACTATTTCCCTTCCCTTGGCCATACTTTTAAACCTAGCTCTCTCTCTTTCTCTGCTTTTTCTGCTGTCTCTCTCCATTTTCCTTTCCTTCATACCTTTAAGTCCTCATTTTCAGTATTTTGATTTTGTGGAGCTGAACTGTTTTCACATCATCTAACAGCTGACCTGTTGGAACATATTGTAGCATCACGAGTTAGTTATCACACCTACAGGATGTTCTTATTTCCAGACCTTTATGACATCATTATGTTTTTTTTTAATGACTCCATAGAAACTCCTCAACCCTTCAGCTGCAACCCAACAGGCAGCGACAATCTTCCAGTATCTCACTTGAGACGATGCTGGCAGGCTTTTTGAGCAGACGTGGGGTCACAGTTCAGCCTGACCCTTTTCGCATTCAACATCCAGCTGTGTAGACTTTCGAGCAGAGTCAATGGACTGAGATCTCGGCAGTAAATCTGGTTAATTTTCTTCTCACATAGGAACACTTTGGGACTTAAGTTCCCCAACATCAAAATACCAGAAAATAAAGCAGGTATGAGGGAGAGGGAGCAAGTTAATTTTGAAATCATAGCCAAGGATAGGAAAATAATTGGAATAATGAATCAGCACTGATAGGGAATTCTCTGTGCAGCTGCTAAATGTGAGTTATACTCCATTTTTTATTTATGTATTCCTGGGATGTTGGCGACACTGCCAAGGCTACATTTATTGCCTTAAGATGATGGTGGGCCTTTCTTCATGAACTGTTGCAGTCATTGTGCTGATGGTGCTCCCACGATGGTGATAGGTAAAGAATTCCAGGATTTTGAACCAGTAATGGTGAAGTAACAACATTATAGGTCCAAGTCAGGATGGTGTATGACTTGGAAGGGAGCTTGCAGGTCATGGTGTTCCCATGATGTTGCTGCTCTTTCCCTTCTCGGTGGGTAGGGGTCACAGGGCTAGGAGGTGCTGTTGAAGTAGGCTTGGTGAGTTGCTGCATTGCATTCTGTAGATCGTACATACTGAAGCCACAGTGCACCAGTGATGGAGAGAGTGAGTTCAGCAGCAGGAATGCTGATCAAGGGGACTGCTCTGCCTTGGATCGTGTCAGGCTTCTTGAGTGTTGTTACAGCGGCACCCATCCAGGTGAGTGTTAAGTATTCCATCGTATTCCAGACTTGAGCCTTATTGGTGGTGGAGAGGCTGTGAGGAGTCAGGAGGTGAGCCACTCGTCACACAGTACCCAGCATCTGCCCTTCTCTTGTAGCCATAGTGTTGATATGGTTAGTCCAGTTAAACTTTTTGTCAATGGTGAACCCCAGGATTTTGATGGTGGGAGACTTGGTGATAGTGGTGCCATTGAAAGTCAGGGGAGATAGTTGGATCTTCTCTTGTTAAATAATAGCAACTTCCCAACTAAATGTGAGGAAGCCTTTTAGGGAATCCTGCTCCCACAATAAGAAAAGTCAGTTCCAAACATGACCTTTGAGTTAGTTAAAAGCTTTTAGTGTTTTTACAAGTGGCACATAAAAGCTTTTAAAAATGCTCTAAGCACTTCCAGCAATTCCTAGTCACAGCGACAGTATGGCTTTTCTTAGCATAGGGTTAGGGGTTAAGGCTGCTGGGGGCTTGGAGTTGCGGCAATCGGTGGGGCTGATTGGGCAGCATTGGTGAGGTGGGAATGTGGGCAGGTGATAGAGGTCAGGAGAGGCTGTGAAGGCTGGTAGTGGCAGCAGGTATTGGGAAACAAAGGCTGGGAGATGATGGCACGGCTGAACAGGGAATGACGGAAATAAATGACAGTAAAGGTGGGAATGTTGGCAGAGGTGATGGGGGTGGAAGAGGAGGCAGAGGATGTGGAAATAGTTGGTCAGTGGTTGTTGGGGAAGGGTGCAAGAGGCTGTAGCATCAAAGTACCTTAAGGTTGGCAGCTCTGAGGAGGAAATTTTGAAAAGGACATTTATTAATGGGACATTCAAATGGCCAGATTGGAAGAAGTGGGAAATTTATTATTTATTTTGGTGGTGTGACAGGAAACTGTTACAGGAAAGTGTAACAGATAAGTATCGACAGATTAACATTGGAATACCATTAAAAATGTTTACATAGCAGTTTGCAATGGTGTGCACCGTAGGCAAAGCTTCTAATATTATATAGATAGATATACATTTATGCATATGGCCAATGGATTGGGGGTGGGTGGAAACAGAATTGTAAATTATCTGCACTGAATTGAGGGCAGGAATCACACCCCAAGTGATTTAAGGATAGAATTTTCACCCATTATGAATGGGAAGAAATTAAAAGCAGTAACAAAAATAGCATCAAGTACAATTAAACAAAATAGTGACAAGTTCTTCAGAAGAAAAGTAGCACCTTCTGACTCCAGTCCCTTGTTGTTGGGTGATTAAAGCTTTCCACTATCTATGTTTTCTATGTCTCTGTAACCAATAATATTGTATTATTGTTAAACACAACCGTTTGCTTTACTTATCTCTGACTAACTAAAGAAAACACAATGGGATAGATTTTATAAATTTATGCTCCTGGCACAGAACTTTGCATCAGGAACATCAGGAATTAGGGTGTGGATGTCATGGACAAGTAAGATTTTCAGTCCTCTACAATGAATAGGTGGGAAATCCTGTGAAGCATGCTGACCTCTGTACCTGAATTCTTTATATGTGTTTCTGTGCGAATGAAGCTCTGTGTTGGGAGTGCAAATTCACAACGGCTGCAGCACAGGGCTGGGTGAATCTGCTAAACGGAGTAGCTTGTTAAACAGTATGACGATGGGAATTTGGTGAGAGTGGGAATTAGCTGCAGACCGGAAAGAGGTGCTAAGTAATTAAAATCAAGGAGCAAGAGTAAATAAGTAAATATATAAATAAATAATCAGGGTAATTAATTAGATTTTTTTTATTCATTCATGGGAGGTGGGTGTCGTTGGCAAGGCCAGCATTTATTGCCCATCCCTAATTGCCCTTGAGAAGGTGGTGGTGAGCTGCCTTCTTGAACTGCTGCAGTCCGTGTGGTGAAGGTTCTCCCACAGATCTAAAGGGATAAAATTAACATTAACTAAATCGAGGATAACATTAAAGTGATCCGAATTGCATTAAATAAAAATCTGGTATACATAAATAATAAATAAGAGTTAAGGAGATACTAAAATAAAGAAGTTAGTAAAAAAAGAAGCCTAATTAGTTACAAATTAATCTGAAATCAACCTAAATGCATCTACTAAATATAATCTAGATTTCAAGTAATTCTATTTTATCTAGAATTAAATTACTATTAATAAATACATAAATAAATAAATAAAACTAGAAATGTCAGTGCAGGCTATGTGTCAGGGCATAGTACAATGTACTTGATACCTGTGACGATAAGGAGAAACACTGCAGGGAGGACAGCCACAATGCTAACCTAGGCACCGTGGAGCAGAGGGCAGTCCAAGGGGGAGGGGGGGGGGCGGGGAGTAGAAGAATAGAAACGTAGGAGTTATAGGATATTCATTAATTAGGGAGATAGATAGCATCCTCTGCAACCACGATCGAGAGTACCGAAGGAGGTGTTGCCTACCTGATACCAGGGTAAGTGACATCTCTGTGCGGCTGGAAAGGAATTTGGAAAGGGAGGGGGAAGATCCAGTTGTCATGGTCCATGTCAGGAACAATGACATAGGGAAGAAAAGGGAGGAGATCCTGTTGAGGGAGTATCAGGAGTTAGGAGCTAAATTAAAAAGCGGGACTTCAAGGGTGGTACTCTCAGGATTATTCCCGGAGCCACGTGCTAATTGACATAGGGACAAACAGATCAGGAAGGTGAACACGTGGCTAAAGGAATGTTGTGGAAAGACTGGAACACTGGCACTAGTACTGGGACAGGAGGGAACTGTACCATTGGGATGGGCTCCACCTGAACTGGACTGGGACCAGTGTCCTAGCGGAAAGGATAAATAGGGTAGTAAAAAGGACTTTAAACTAATAAATGGGAGGGGGAAGGGCTCAGTCAGAAACTATAGTAAAAATGATAGTTTAAAGATAAAAGAAAAGGATAACAGCAGAGTTCAGGTCACAAACAGTGATACAGATAGTCCAGGTGAAGGGAATACTAAAATAACTAAAATAGTCAAAGCAAAGAGTGACAAATAAGAAACGTGTTAAGTTAAATGGTGTGAGAAATGGGAGACTTTAATTTTCATACAGATTGGACAGAGTAGCTCAAGTCAAGTAGCGAATTTCTTGAGTGCAATCAAGAAAGTTTTCTGAAGCAATATGTTCTAGAACCAGGGGAGAGCAGGCCATACTAGATTTAGTAATAAGTAATGAGCCAGACTTAGTTAATAATCTAACAGTAAGGAAACATTTATCTAACAGTGATCATAATATGATCGAATTCAATGCTAGGTTTGAAAAGAAGAAACGTAACAGTTACTAAGATTCTAGATTTTCGTAAGGCTAACTTTAACGGGATGAGACAGAGACTGATGACAGCAAACTGGTCAAAACTGTTATTGGGTAAAACTACAGATGAACAGTGGGATGTGTTCAAAAAAGAATTTAGCTTAATAGAGGACCAGTATATACCCCTAAGGGGCAAGAGCTCTCCTTACCAAATAAAACAGCCACGGTCGACAAGAGGTGATAGATAACATAAAACTAAAGGAAGGAACATACAAAAATGCAAAGAATAGTGTAGATCCAGGGGACTGGGTGAGATATAAAGAACAGCAAAGGAAGACAAAAAAGATACTAAGAACTGCAAAAAGGGAAAACAAAAAGAAACTTGTGAGGGATATTAAGATCAATACAAAAAGCTTTTAGAATTGTATTAGAAGAAAAAGGGTAGTCAAGAGTAATGTGACCCCTTTAAAAACAGGGTAATATTGCAAATGAAAATAAGGAAATGGCAGACTTGTTGAATAAGTAGAGGAAGAGAATAATGTACTTGACTTTCCAGGGAAACTAATAATGAATCAAGGATTGGAACTCACTAAAGTTAATGTAAGCAAGGAAATGGTATCAGAAAAAATAATGGCACTAAAGACTGACAAATCCACAGGGCCTAACGATTTCCACCCCAAGGTTTTAAAGGAAGTAGGTGAGGAAATTGCAGATGCATTAGCCATAATCTTCCAAAGTGCTTTTGATTCAGGAATTGTCCCTTTAGTTTATAAAATTGCAAACGTAATTCCATTGTTTGAGAAAGGTGAGGGAGAGAAACCAGGAAGTTATAGACCTGTTAGTCTAACATCTGTTGTGGGGAAGTTACTGGAATCTATAATTAAGGAAAGGGGACTGAGCACTTAGAGAAATTTGAGCTGATTAGAGCCAACATGGATTTGTAAAGGGTAGGTTATGTCTAACAAACATAATTGAATTTTTTGAGGAAGGAATAAAAGTAGTAGACAGGGGAATGTCTATGGATGTAGTTTATGTGGACTTCCAGAAGGCATTCGTTAAGTTTCCACATAAGAGACTGATAGCTAAAATTAAAACTCATGGAGTTGAAGGCAAATTATTAACCTGGTTAGGAGATTGGTTAGGTGGTTGAAGACAGAGAGTAGGGATAATGGGTATGTAGTTGAATTGGAAGGAAGTGACTAATGGTGTCCCCCAAGGGTCTGTGCTGGGGCCTCAACTATTTACTATATTTATTAATGACCTAGATAACACAATAGAGAGCCATAGATCCAAGTTTGCTGATGACACAAAGTTAGATGGCATAGTAAGTAGTGTAGATGGGAGCATAAAATTACAGAGACATTGATAGATTAAGTGAGTGGGCAAACTGTGGCAGGTGGATTTCAACGCAGGTAAGTATGAGGTCATCCATTTTGGACCAAAAAAGGATAGATCCAAGTATTTTTTAAGTGGTGAAAAGCCAAGAACAATGGAAGGCCAAAGAGATTTAGGGGTCCATGTACACAGATCACTAAAATGTAATGGTCAGGTACAAAAAATAATCAAAAAAGCGAATGAAATGTTAGCCTTTATAACTAGAGAGTTAGAATATAAAGGGGAGGAAGTTTTGCTACACCTATACAAAGCCCTGGTTAGACCACATCTGGAGTACTGTGTACAGTTCTGGGCACTGCGCCTTAGACAGGATATATTGGCCTTGGAAGGAGCACAGTTCAGCTTCACTAGAATGTTACATAAGAACATAAGAAATAGGAACAGAAGTAGGCCATACGGCCCCTTGAGCCCGCTCCACCATTCAATAAAATCATGGCTGATCTTCTACCTCAACTCCACTTTCCCCATAATCCCTTGATTCCCCTCGTGTCCAAAAATCTATCGATCTCAGTCTTGAATATACTCAACGACTGAGCATCCACAGCCCTCTGGGGTAGAGAATTCCAAGGATTCACAACCCTCTGAGTGAAGAAATTTTTCCATATCTCAATCCAAAATGGCCAACCCCTTACCTTGAGACTATGACCCCCAGTTCTAGACTCTCCAGCCACGCAAACAGCCTTCAGGGCTCCAATGGTGAGATTATGATTACATAAACTAGGCTTGTATTCCCTGGAATATAAAAAGTTAAGGGGTTGATTTGATTGCGGTTTTAAGGATTTTGAAAGGAATTGATACAGTAGATAGAGAGAAACTTTTTCCGCTGGTGAGGGAGTCTAGGTCAAGGAGACAAAACCTTAAAATCAGAGCAAGACCAGTCAGGAGAGAAGTCGGGAAACACTTCTTCATGTGGTGGTAGAAGTGTGGAACTCTCTCCCACAAAAAGCAGTAGATGCCAGTTCAATTAATAATCGATATATCGACAGATTGATAGATTTTTTTCTAGGCAAGGGCATTAAGGGATATGGAGCCAAGGCGGGTGGATGGAGATGGATACAGATCAGCCATGATCTCATTGAATGGCAGAACAGGCTCAAGGGGCTGAATGGCCTACTCCTGTTCCTATGTTCCTACCCTGACATATGATTAAAATGGACATTAGCTAATTCACCTGGTTGAAAATAAATTTCTCTGCCTTTTCCCAAAATCAGACTACAAAAAATGAATGCAGGTTCATTAACAAAGATAGAAAATGAAAAGAATTTGCTGTGAATATTTGATCAGTCATTGAAAGTACCTAATCGATGTGAAGTTGTTATTAGTTTTGCTAATTAAGTACGAGGATGTGTCTTGAGGGCATTTGAGTACAAGTTGAAATAGGTTGGTTGAGACCTCAAATAAGTCTTTAGTAAGACTATAATTAGAATATCAAATACAATTTTGGGCTTTCGATTTATCTTAAATAGATATTGATTAATTGGAGAGTGACTCAAATGATTCTATGGGCATGATTTTTACTCAGAGCCGGGAACCCAGCGGGTGGGTAGATGTTCGCATGGGGAATCTGGAAGTCAAGTGAGTGCGTCACGATCTGCAATCGCAACTCAATTGGAGATAATTATTTTTGCTTCCGGGTTTCCCGTGCGACAGCCAGCCAGATTGACAAGCTGGCTGCCTGTCGGGAGGGAAAGGAGCCATGAATCAGAGAGGAGGGAGGGATCATTGGCCTTGGACAACATTGGAGGTGGGGGGGCCTTTGAGAAGATAGGGGGAGGGGACCTTGCAGAACATCGGGGAGGGGGTGCGTGGAGGAAATTGTTGGGGTGTCTTGGAGAGGCACCAGGGGTGTGGGGGGCCTTGGATAAGATCGGGGGGGGGGGTGCTGGGAGAACATCGGGGCAGGGAGATGAACAGACCGACAGTCGGATGAAGAGTCGGAGGTAGGAGGGGTCTACCATCGGTGGGGGTCTACCATCGGCATAGCAGCCAATTAGCGGTGGGGTCGGCTGATTGCGGGGGTCCGATCGTGCCACGTGACCTTGTTGGGCCTGGATGAAGCACTCCTGCTCCTCCGGGCCCACAAGAAGTGCAATAAAGGCTTCATGGATCTGGACTTTCCCGCCTGCTTTCACCTGATGAGAATCAGAAGCCATGGGAAACCTGTGCAGGGAAGGTTAAATTCGTTTCAGCCTTAGAATCCACAAAAAATTAAGTACATCAACTACTTCCAGGAGGTACACTGTCGCTTTAACAATCCGCCCGCCAGCATTAAGTGAGGAGGGGACTTCCGGGTTTCGGATGCACGGGCATCCAATTGCGCCTGGGTTAAACCCAGAAGTGGGTGCATTGGAGCCTGGTTGTGGTCCCACTTCAAAAAACTGTTCTTTTTACCTCCCATCCACCCCCAACCCACCCCTTCTTTGGGGTTAAAATTATTCCATAGGACTTAGTGCTCTAAGCTACAAGCAGAACTTATTTCCATTAAATATTGGGTGCAGTCAGTGGTACAACCGTCCATCAAGTCATGGAGGAGGACAATGGGCCATTCATTTGGAGCAGTGGGAGGGAGAGGGGGACATAGCTATACCAAAAAACATTGCGAGGGGGAAACCTAATGATATGTTGATGTGTTTTTCCACTGCTCCAGGTTGTCATGTGATATCAATTGTCATAGCACAGTCTGATTATTGTAGATTCACAGGAATTAACACAGACACACACACAACACACGAGCTATTTCTCCCCAGTCCTTTTCTACTTGTTGTTATGTAAAATGGAATGTTATGGTGCAATCTGGATATTGTAGTTCCACAAGACAGGTTGCCAGCTACAATTCACGTGTTGCATTTCTCTGACACACATCAGAATTTGCCCACAAGAGCTGAAAATGCCCAACTCCAAGTTCCAGGTGACTTCCAACTCAAGCCCCAGGTTCTAGACAGGTCTATGCAGGGGAAACTTCTTGCAGGTATTGCCTCCATTATCCAACCAATTTTATGGCTAGATCCAAATGGAGGAATGTAATAGTCGCCACAGTCTCAGAAAATTTACTCCACAATTCCAACTTGAATATTAAATTTAAATACAATTACAACGCATTAAATGACTACACAAACTAAATAATGTTATATTTTTAATATAGTATCTCAGCAATAGGCCCCCTTTCTCGTTCCCTAGTGCTAGCCCCACTCTCTCCCAGTACCATGGCTCCCAGACCCTTGCAGCGCCAAATCGCATCCCTTGCTCCTTCCCAGCACCAGGCCCCAGCCCTTCAATCTCTGCTAGGTTTCAACCCCTGAATCTCCTTTCATCCCAGCCTGAACCCTTCACTCTCTTCCAACTCCAGTTTTTCCCCACTAGACCACAGTACAGCTGCTCACAAACAGCCTTTCCCCAACCAGCACCCATATCACACCCAATCCACTTTGGCTGTCATCTGTAGGTCCAGTTTTATGTAATTCAAATATTACTCACAGAATAAACTTATAATGAACTTCGTCAGAAAACAGGCTGACTACTCGAACTTGCATCAATTTATTATAAAATTAAATTACGAACAAATTGTTATAGTACAACACCTAATGCTGACGATAAACATCATATTGGCCTGCGATGAATTCACATTTTTAAAAAAATAATTTGATCCGTCTGTGTACCACCTGTTTCAGTTCTCGGCTTTCCATTTAAAATCTAGAGGTATACAGCACTGAATAATATTCTGTGCTGTGCACTGACATTAAAAGTGTTGATTGCACCACATGGCCACTAGGTGGCAGCAGTAACCTTCTTGTCACATCTGTGGTTACTTTTGGACATTCTTTTGTCGGCTACTTTAGCAAATGTCAGGAATCTTACAACACCAGGTTATAGTCCAACAGTTTTATTTGAAAATCACAAGCTTTTGGAGGCTTTCTCCTTCGTCAGGTGAAGTGTGGGATTCCTTGAATGTTACTGCATTTATAGTCAGAGAACAATAGCTGGTGATTACAGATAATCTTTCCAACTGCCCGTTGTCAAGGCAATCAAAGTGTTCAGACAGAGAGATGTTACATACAGGACCACCGAATATACAAACGGCCAGAACAAAAGACAGAGAGAGAGAGAGAGAGAGAAACATCCAAAAGGAAGAGAGAGAGAATGACCCATTGTATTAAAAACAGCTAACTTTTTTTCGCTGGTGGGGTTACGTGTAGCGTGACATGAACCCAAGATCCCGGTTGAGGCCGTCCTCATGGGTGCGGAACTTGGCTATCAATTTCTGCTCAACGATTTTGCATTGTCGCGTGTCTCAAAGGCCACCTTGGAGAACGTTTACCCGAAGATCGGTGGCTGAATGTCCTTGACTGCTGAAGTGTTCCCCGACTGATAGGGAACCCTCCTGTCTGGCGATTGTTGCGCGGTGTCCATTCATCCGTTGTCACAGTGTCTGCATGGTCTCGCCAATGTACCATGCTCCGGGGCATCCTTTCCTGCAACGTATGAGGTAGACAACGTTGGCCAAGTCACAGGAGTATGAACCATGTACCTGGTGGGTGCTGTCCTCTCGTGTGGTGGTGGTATCTGTGTCGATGATCTGGCATGTCTTGCAGAGTTTGCCGTGGCAGGGTTGTGTGGTGTCGTGGACGCTGTTCTCCTGAAAGCTGGGTAATTTGCTGCGAACGATGGTCTGTTTGAGGTTGGGTGGCTGTTTGAAGGCGAGTAGTGGAGGTGTGGGGATGGCCTTAGCGAGGTGTTCGTCGTCATCGATGACATGTTGAAGGCTGCGGAGAACATGGCGTAGTTTCTCCACTCCGGGGAAGTACTGGACAACGAAGGGTACTCTGTTGGTTGTGTCCCATGTTTGTCTTCTGAGGAGGTCTATGCGATTTTTCGCTGTGGCCCGTCGGAACTGTCGATTGACGAGTCGAGCGTCATATCCCGTTCTTACGAGGGTGTCTTTCAGCGTCTGTAGGTGTCCATCGCGTTCCTCCTCGTCTGAGCAGACCCTGTGTATTCGCAGGGCCTGTCCATAGGGGATGGCCTCTTTGACGTGGTTAGGGTGGAAGCTGGAGAAGTGGAGCATCGTGAGGTTGTCCGTGGGCTTGCAGTAGAGTGAGGTGCTGAGGTGCCCGTCTTTGATGGAGATTTGTGTGTCCAAAAAAGAAACCGATTCTGAGGAGTAGTCCATGGTGAGCTTGATGGTGGGATGGAACTTGTTGATGTTATCGTGTAGTCTCTTCAGTGATTCTTCGCCATGGGTCCATGGGAAGAAAATGTCGTCGATGTATCTGGTGTATAGCGTTGGTTGGAGGTCCTGTGCAGTGAAGAAGTCGTGCTCGAACTTGTGCATGAAAATGTTGGCGTATTGGGGTGCGAATTTAGTCCCCATGGCTGTTCCGTGTGTTTGGGTAAAGAACTGGTTATCGAAGGTGAAGACATTGTGATCCAGGATGAAGCGGATGAGTTGTAGGATGGCGTCTGGAGATTGGCTGTTGTTGGTGTTGAGTATTGATGCTGTTGCAGCGATGCCGTCATCGTGGGGGATACTGGTGTAGAGTGCCGAGACGTCCATCGTGGTGAGAAGTGTTCCTGGTTCAACTGGTCCGTGGGTGCTGAGTTTTTGTAGGAAGTCTGTAGTGTCGCGACAGAAGCTGGGGGTTCCCTGTACGATGGGTTTCAGGATGCCCTCGACGTATCCAGAGAGGTTCTCACACAGGGTTCCGTTGCCTGATATGATAGGACGTCCGGGTGTGTTGGCTTTGTGTATCTTTGGGAGGCAGTAGAAGTCTCCCACGCGGGGAGTACGTGGAATGAGAGCGCGTAGGATGCTTTGAAGGTCTGGATCGAAGGTCTTGATCAGTTTGTTGAGCTGGTGGGTGTGTTCTTTGGTCGGATCTGCGGGTAACCGTCTGTAGTGTTCCTGGTTGTCCAGTTGTCGGTATGCTTCTTTGCAATAGTCCGTTCTGTTCTGTATGACGATGGCTCCTCCTTTGTCCGCTGGTTTGATGACGATGTTGCGGTTGGTCTTGAGAGCGTTGATGGCGTAGCGTTGTGCTCGGGTGACATTCTGGACTGTCTTGTGAGTGCGGCTGATGAATCTGGCATTGACGCATTTCCTGACAGCTTGAGCATACATGTCCAGCTGAGGGCAGCGACCCTCCGGAGGAGTCCAGTTTGACTCTTTCTTCTTCGGTTGCTGTACCGCGGATCCCTCGGTCTGCTGTTCCGGATCGTTGATTGTCTCATTGGGTTCGCTGCTGAAATCTTGGGATTTGTGGAAGAATTCCCGGAGCCTCATTCTCCTGATGAATTCCTCTGTGTCCGCCAGGAGACCAATGGGGTCCATTTTGGTGGTGGGGCAGAAATTGAGCCCTCGGCTGAGAACTTCGATTTCGTCTGGTTGAAGGGTGTGGTCGGACAAATTGACGATAGACTTCCCTGTGGAAGGGAAGGCACTGACCAATTTAATATAAACAGCCTAATGCCCGAGTTAAATTAGAGAATAGAGGAATGTCATATGAACACGTTAAGCGTTTGTTTGCTAATATCAGAAACACCCTTGGCTCAGTTGGTAGGACTCTCGCTTCTGAATCAGAAGGTTGTGGGTTTATGCCCTAGTTGAGGGCTTCAGCACATAATCTAGGTTGACACATCAGTGCAGTGCTGAGGGAGTGCTGTCTTGCAGATGAGATGTTAAACTGAGGCCCTGTGGATGTAATAGATCCCATGACACCATTTGGTGTCCTGGTAAACTTCCCTCTTTCAACCAACACAACCAAAAAAAAGAACTGATGAAAGGTCGTCGACCTGAAACGTTGACTCTGTTTCTCTCTCCACCGACGCTGCCTGACTTGCTGTGTCTTCCAGCATTTTCTGTTTTTATTTCATATTTCCAGCATTTGGAGTATTTTGCTTTTGCAAAACAACAGGTTAACTGGTCACTCATCTCATTTGCTGTTTGTGGGACCTTACTGGGCACAGATTGGCCACTGCATTTGCCTAAATAACAACAGTGACTACACTTCAAAAGTAATTAATAGGCTCTAAAGCGCTTTAGGACATCCTGCGGATATGATAAGACACTGGTGTCAGCTGCAGCTCAGTGATAGCACTCTCATCTCTCTGAGTCAAAAGATTGTGGGTTCAAGTCCCACTCCAGTGACTTGTGCACATAATCTAGACTGACACTTCAGTGTAGTGCTGGGGGAGTGCTGCACTGTTGAAGGTACCATCTCTTGGATAAGATGTTAAACTGAGGCCCCATCCACCCCCTCAGGTGGACATTAAAGATTGCAATGGTACTATTTCGAAGAAGAGCAGGGGAGTTCTCCCAGGTGTCCAGGCCAAAATTTATCCCTCAAACAACATCACTAAAATAGATTATCTGGTCATTATCACATTGCTGTTTGTGGGATCTTGCTGTGTGCAAATTAGTTGCTGCATTTTCCTACATTACAACAGTGACTACACTTCAAAAAGTACTTAATTGGCTGTAAATGGCTTTGGGACGTCCTGAGGATATGAAAGGTGCTATGTAACTGCAAGTATTTCTTTCTTTCTTTACTGTTAGGAAACATTGGCAGGAAGAGGGTTAATGTATATTTTAAGAGACCATCAGAAGCTGGACACAGAATCTCATGTTTTATTTTCCCTACTAATGCAAAAGCCAGGCCTCAAGAGAAGATAAGCCCCTGCATGCTTATCTTGTCCAGTATGAGAGAACCCATTCATGGTACTGCACAAGAGGCAGAAAGGTAGGGCAACTAAAGCCAGAGCTCCCCGGATGACAAAAGAGATAGAGAGTAAGATGAAACAGAAAAAAGGGGCGTATGACAGACGTCAGGTTGATAACACAAGTGAGAACCAGGCAGAATATAGAAAGTTCAGAGGGGAAGCGAAAAAAGAAATAAAAGGGACAAAGAGTATGAGAATAGACTGGCGGCCAACATAAAAGGGAATCCAAAAGTCTTCTATAGGAACGTAAACAGTAAAATAATAGTAAGAGGAGGGGTGGGGCCAATTAGGGACCAAAAAGGAGATCTATTCATGGAGGCAGACAGCATGGCTGAGGTACTAAATGAGTACTTTGCATCTGTCTTTACCAAGGATTGCTTTTCTTGATATATATTAATAACTTGAACTTGGGAGTACAGGGCCACAATTTCCAAATTTGCAGATGACACAAAACTTGGAAGTGTAGTGAACAGTGAGGAGGATAGTGATAGACTTCAAGAGGATATAGACATGCTGGTGGCATGGGCGGACATGTGGCAGATGAAGTTTAATGCAGAAAAATGATAGGTGATACATTTCGGTAGGAGGAATGAGGAGAGGCAATATAAACTGGAGGGCACAATTCTAAAAGGGGTGCAGGAACAGATAGATCGGGGGGTATATGTATACACATCATTGAAGGTGACAAGGCAGGTTGAGAAAGCGGTTAAGAAAGCGTACGGGATCCTGAGCCTTATAAATAGAGGCACAGAGTACAAAAACAAGGACATCATGATGCACCTGTATAAAACACTGTTTCGGCCACAGCCGGAATACTGTGTCCAGTTCTGGGCACCGCACTTTAGGAAAGATGTGAAGGCCTTAGAGAGGGTGCAGAAGAGATTTACTAGAATGATTCCAGGAATGAGGGACTTTAGTTATGCGGATAGACTGGAGAAGCTGGGATTGTTCTCCTTGGAACAGAGAAGGTTGGGAGGAGATTTGATAGAGGTATTCAAAATCATGAAGGGTCTAGACAGAGTAGATAGAGAGAAAATGTTCCCATTGGCGGAAGGGTCAAGAACCAAAGGATTTAAGGTGATTGGCAAAAGAACCAAAGGTGACATGAGGAAAAACTTTTTTACACAGCGAGTGGTTAGGATCTGGAATGCATTGCCTGAGGGGGTGGTGGAGGCAGATTCAACCATGTCCTTCAAAAGGGAACTGGATAAGGATTTGAAAGGAAAAAATTTGCAGGGCTAGGGGGATAGGGCAGGGGAATGGAACTAGCTGGATTGCTCTTGCATAGAGCTGGCACAAACTCGATGGGCCGAATAGCCTCCTTCCGTGCTGTAACCTTTCCATGATTCTATGATTCTAGTTGACATCTTTCAGTTGAGACACTAAACTGAGGCCCTGTCTGCCCTCTCAGGTGGTCATAAAAGATCCAATGGCACTATTTCGAAGAGCAGGGGAGTTCTCCCAGGTGTCCTGGCCATAAAAAGGATATAAAAAGGTGGCAAATTGTAATGGATTTAACCTGGGAAGTTTGAGCTCAAAGTGCTGTGTACTCAATGGACCTTGGTTCTCAGAATCAGGTTCGCTTGATTTTGTAAATATTTCATCTTATTTGAAGGATTAAACTTTGAATTAGCAAAACTTTGTTTGTGTGCGTATTGTCTTACCATCATTGAATGAACTCACCAAAAACTAGCTAGCTAACACTGCATGAATGTATGTTCTTCATTTCTACACTAAAAAGCCCTCGCTCTCTGTTTGTAGGACCAATGTGCAAAAATTACTCTGGTCACTATTTGTAGTGACATTGTAAATGCATTTGTAAAGTTTCCTCTGTTTGGTATTTCTATTAAAATGACATAGTAAAATAGTAACAATTTTAAGGCAGGAAAAGACCTTCAGTCCATGTAGCCCACCTATCCACAGTATTCACTACTCCTGCCCCCACAGAAACTCCCCCAGAAAATTTCCCAGGTCATTTTTGGCGTGGCCTCGGGTGGTCCCTTTAAGAACCACTGGTCAGGCCACTCGACAGGTGGTATAACAGGGCCTAGCATGCAAGGCGCACGCTCCCCCCATTTGTACTTGACAATGGCAATTAGGGCCCTACAACAGGCATAGGACCCTGATTTGCATATTTAAACATCCTCCTGCCTGTTTTGGATGGGAGTGCTGGGCAACCATTTAAAGGCCTACCTGACTATTGAATCTGGAAGCCTTGGGTGTCAAGGGTGGCCAAGGTGCTCACCCGATTTTCCTCTGCCGGTCGCCTCCTTGCGCTATGCAATTCTGCTTAGAGTGGTTAACTCCAAACTCTCTGTGCACCTACCCCCTTCTAAGCTTGAACCCGTGTCCCTGGTTTTAGAATCCGTGGTACTCTAAAATGTATTATTAGGGTTCAATTTATCTCTTCCTTTAAGAATGCTGAGTACTTGAATAATATCTCCCATGAGTCATCTCTTCTCCAGATTAAACAATCCCGGATTGTTCAACCTCTCCTCATAGCTCAAATGCAGTAAACTAGGAATCAGTTTGGTTCCCCTTTTCTGTGCTGCTTCTAAAGCCTGGATATCCTTACCATAGTGCATCAACCAGAATTGTACACAGTATTCCAGATGTGGCCATACCAGTGTGTTGTACAGACTGTTACGTTGAGGCTAAAGCTAACAGTCAAATTTATTTGCAAGTAAAAAAATCACAGCAAGGCAATGATACTGCAAATGCTTTGAAAATAATCAAGATTTAATCCGCCCACAAGAGTTTAAATATCTTCTTCGGAACAAGTATCTTACACAGTCCAATAATCTACAAGACTTTTGGAGGACACAGATTTTCATTGGAGAGATGATGTACCTACTCACTTAACAGAGTCTGAAAGCTGAATTCTGTACCTGAACATTGAACTAAGGATGACTAGTAATGATAATTGTGGCCTCTTTTCCTCTCCCCTCACTCCCAATAGTATTCTTCCCTCACTTAGGAGCTTGCCACTTGGAGCCTAGCAGGAAACAGTAAGTTGTTGCAGGCTCCTGTCTGAGCTTAAAGGGGCAATGTTTCAGCACATGAACAGAAGAAGTGCTTTGTGGGGCAATTTCAGTGATCTCCAAATCAGCTATTTTTAAGCCCTCAACATGAACAGTTTGGAAATGCTTGGTATGTGATTACTGATCAGTTTATTTTTGATAGAAACAGGATTCTTCCGAGCCCTAAACAAGCCACTACACTACAGATTAGAAAATTCTCACCAACTGAAATGAAAATCAATTGAAATAATTTTGTAGAACAAATTGAGGGCCTGTATAGATGTATATATGAGGTTTGTGTTCCAGTCTTCCGATAATGTTCCACTCCAAATGCAGAGAAGTTGGGCTTTTAGCTCTGAACAAGCCAGCATTTGCTATGTTCCCTTGTACTTATTAATTACCTCAGTCATTCACTAAGTGCAAATCCACTTTTGTGTACTTTACTTTTTCCCTTATAATAAAGATGGGTATAGGTGAAGCTTAAGACACGACAAATTCATGTTGCCAACCCACAAATTACCAGATTTATTGAATCCAATTTTTCAACTTGCCATGACCTCTGACTTGTTATTCCAGTAGCTTTCTTGTGAAAGCAGTTTGTGTATGCTACAGTTTGTGGAACTGGTGTTTAGCGCAAATTCATTATTAAGCTATTGCAAAGCCTCTTTTTGTTGGTGGCTATAAATATATCTTGGCATATATTTGAGTAACCAATTAGCTGGCCGCTTTTTCAGTGCAAGTAAGGTTTTGCAGCAGGAACAATGGCAACAATTTAATACACTGAGTTGGCACTGGTGTAAACAAATGGGCCTTGGGAGAGGGGAACTCCATCCAAAATACAAATGCCAGATGGGACTAGATGGTTCAATGAGTTACATAATGACATTTTACCTCTGGACCTGAGTTTGAATCCAACCCAGAGTGATGGAATGAAAGCTTCCCCTGTCTGCCGACTGTAAAGCCTGTTTGTGAAATGAGTTTAGGGAGTTTCAATCAAGTCCCTACTGGGCATGGGCCCACAGCACAAAAATGTCCCTAACTGGCACTAAATTAGCTATTTATTCAAAAAAGCTACAGGGTGGCAAGAAAGGAAAATGGAAAAAGTGGCACAGAGAAGTGCTAATCCCTTCCTGATCAATGGTTGGTATTGGGTTTTCTGCAGCTGATGGGGTTGAAGAGGCTCTGTGGGGTAGAGTTGCTGGGTGGAGTATTCCTGCAGGAAAGGAACCCACACCTTTTGGTAGCTTCCTAGTTGAGAATTGTTCATCACTTGCTCAGATTGGCAAATTTCTCAGATCACAGGACATTATGGGTAAGGAAGGCCATTCAGCCCATGTTAGTTCATCTATCCAGAAAGACCTTGAAGTCCCCCTATTGGGTCTTAATGATTCGGGTTATCACTTCCACTACTCTATATGGAAGTCTGTTCCATGTATTGAACACTCTTTGTGTGAAGATGAACTTTGTGATATCCATCCTAAATTTGCCTTTTACTAGTTTGAAACTGTGTCCCTTGTACTACCCACACAATTTAGATTATTAATTAATTTTACGCATTTACTGTTGGTTATCTCATATACTTCTGTAAGAACACCTCTCATACGCCTTATCCTGTGCAATCCAGCCAGGAGACAAACAGTCCAAATACAATCAGCTGCTTAGAACTGAATCAGTAGTCACAGATAGCACTTTTCACAAGGAATCCTTGCAAGACAGCCTAACTGAACAATGCATATTAATTTATCACCAGACAGAAAGTCCGCAGGATGGATAGTGTCACTGTATGTACTCCCTAAAATACAACATCTCAAGGCTACATCTCTCCTTACAGGACCAGATGCCACATAACAGAAAGGAATAAACTACAACAATAACAACTTGCATTTATATAGCACCTTTAACGTAGTAAACCTTCCCAAGGCACTTCACAGTAGCGTTATCAAACAAAATTTGACACCAAGCCACATAGGGAGATTTTAGGATAGGTGACCTGTCACCTGAGGCAGAGAGGTTTAGGGAGGAAATTTCAGAGCTTACGGCCTAGGCAATGAAGGCACGGCTGTCAATGATGGAGCGATTAAAATTGGGGATGCGCAAGAGGCCAGAATTGGAGGAGCGCAGAGATATTGGAGGGTTGTAGGGTGTGACAGAGATAGGGAGGGGTGAGGCCATGGAGGATTTTGAAAACAAGGATGAGAATTTTAAAATCGATGCATTGCTGGATCGGGAGCCAATGTAGGTCAGCGAACATAGGGGTGATGGGTGAACGGGACTTGGCGCGAATTAGGATATGGGCAGCAGAGTTTTGGATGAGCTCAAGTTTACGGAAGCTGCAAGTTGGTAGGCTGGCCAGGAGAGCATTGGAATATTCTAGTCTAAAGGTAACAAAGTCACAGATGTGGGTTTCAGCAGCAAATGAGCTGAGGCAGGAGTGGAGACGGGCGATGTTCCGGAGGTGAAGTAGATGGTCTTGGTGATGGAGAGGATAAGTAGTCAGAAGCTCATCTCAGGGTCAAATAGGACGCCATGAGTGTTGCAAACTGTCTGGTTCAGCCTCAGACTGTGGCCAGGGAGAGGGATGGAGTCAGTGTCTAGGGAACGGAGTTTGTAGCAGGGACCGAAGACAATTACTTTGGTTTTCCCAATATTTAGTTGGAGGAAATTTCTGCTCATCCAGTACTGGATATCAGACAAGCAGTGTGACAAATCAGAGACAGTGGAAGGGTCGAGAGAGGTGGTGGTGAGGTAGAGCTGGGTGTAGTCAGCGTACATGTGGAATCTGACGTTGTGTTTTCGGATGATGTCGCCGAGGGGCAGCATGTAGATGAGAGATAGGAGGGGGGCAAGAATAGATCCTGGGGCACACCGGAGGTAACGGTGTGGGAACGGGAAGAGAAGCCATTGCAGGTGATTCTCTGGCTACGACTGGATAGATAAGAATGGAACCAGCCGAGGGCAGTCCCACCCAGCTGGACAACGGAGGAGAGGCGTTGGAGGAGGATGGTGTGGTCAACCATGTCAAAGGCTATAGACAGGTCAAGAAGGATGAGGAGGGATAGTTTACCATGGTCACAGTCATATAGGAGGTCATTTGTGACTTTGATAAGGGTTATTTCAGTGCTGTGACAGGGGTGGAAACCTGTTTGGAGGGGTTCAAACATGGAGTTGCGGGAAAGATGGGCACGGATTAGAGCCAAAGGTTCCAGACACTACTGCCTGGATGTTCCTCATGTTACTGGCTCGAGTTTGTGTAACCTAGCCATAGAAAAATAAGGAAAATGAGTTGAGGAGGCTTTCCTCGAAATTCCATCCCAAAAAGTGCCCATCATTAATTTGGTCCATTACATCTGCCAGAAACTTTGGTGGCTTATCCTGAACCTGCCCCACCTCATAAATGCTAGTGGGTGAACATGGCTTTCTTCTCCCTGGGACTTTCCTGCGTTTCCACCATCCCCAGGAAACAACGCTACCATGAAGGTGGTGTTGTTAGGACCAGTACATAGTCACAGAGGCAGGAGACCACAATGGAGCCCATTACTGAAGCATATTTTAAAATCTGTAGGTATTTTGAAATCTGGTTGGCATAACATTGAATATAACCTGAGTAGCTGCAACCATTTCATGGTCGTCAGGTGGGTGGTTTGGAACTTTTCCACTGAAGCCTTTAAGGACTAAGGTGACACTCATCTCTGTTAAGCTGATGTCCTAAAAAGACCTGCTTATGGCTACAATCTCTTGCACTTGCAAGGGTAGCGTGCCACTGGGAGAAAAAACTCTTGTATGCAGGCATCAGAGGGCACTGCACAATGTCATTATCCTGAGAGACAACAGCATCTACAGTTACCACTCCTGTCAGTCCACTGGCACTGGGGATTCACTCTACGGGGCCAACGGTTGGCAGGAGAGCATACTGAATAGTCCCAATTAAGTCTTAAAAGCTTTGAACGATGGTGTTGAGGGTATCGGTAAAAAGAAAATTCTTGAAAACAAGATGGGACGAGAGGATTGCCAATTTATATATGATGGTCAAAAGATGGCAGAGGTATTTAATAAGTACTTCACATCAGTCTTTACTGAAGAGAAGGATATCAGGCAGAAGGTGAATCCTGAAGTGGTTGAGAGCAAGGTGAGAACTATTATGATGGATAAAAGGAAAATTTAGATAAGTTAGTTAAGCCAAAAAAGACAAAGCGTCAGGGCCTGACGGGATAATCCTAGGATTCTAAGGGCAAAGAGTGAGGAAGTTGCTGAGGACCTAGAAATTATATTTCAGGGCTCTAGTGAGTGTGGATGTGAGCAGGAGGACTGGAGAGTGGCCAATGTAATACCCATATTTAGAAAGGGAGACTGAGCTAACCAGGCTAATTACAGGCTGGTTACATTAATATCTGTGGTAGGGCAAATTTTAATGTCTTTAATTAAGGATGAAATTATAAGTGTAATTTCATTACCAGATAAAGAGAAAATAGAAGTAGCCAGCACAGATTTTAATAGAAACAATCGTGCTTGACAAACCTCATAAAATTCTTTGAGGAAGTAACAAACATGGTAGATGGGGAAAGACAGTGGATGTAGCGCATGTGGACTTTAGAAAAGCCTTTGACAAGGTACCACAGGCAAGGTTATTAGAGAAGATTGAGGGGTATGGAAGTAGTGAGAGGATAGCAAATTAGAAAAAGTTGGTTAGAAGGTAGAAAACAATAGGAGTTAAGGGCTGTTTTTCCAGAGTGGTTGGAAGTGGGTACTGGTGTCCCTCAGGGCTCAGTTCTTGGAGCCATTTCTATTCTCTGTGTATTTCAATGATTTGGATATAGGCCTAGAGGCAGTAGTGTCAAAATTTGCAGATGATATGCCAGAATTATTATGTGTGCCACCTGGAGGTAAGTGGAACTGGCACAAGTGTCAAATCCCTCACCCCCAATACTGCAGAGCAGTGCTGGCAAAAGTGCAGTGACTTCACCAGAGCAAGCAAGGCAACACACTGGATGCTCCTTTTCTTCCTTGCTCACTCTCTTCCTTGTGGAGCAGATTGCAAAGTATTTTAGTCATCTGCTCAGCCTAACTATACTTCTCCTTGATGGTTTTGTGGCTTCTTTGTTGTGACATGGACCGTTTATTGGATTCAGTTTCACCTTTGATTGCGGTCAGCCATTGCTATCAGTCACAGGATCAGTCGAGTCTCTTGAGAGTCAGATGACAGAAAAATATGCCAGGAATGACTTACAGTAGAAGCAAAATTGTGTTAATTTCTACTTGTTTTCATCCAATTAAATTTTGGGAAAACCGAAGCCATTGTCTTTGGGCTCGCCACAAACTCTGTTCCCTGGCCACCGACTCCATCCCTCTCCTTGGCCACTGTGAAGCTGAACCAGACTGTTTGCAACCTTGGCATCCTATTTGACCCTGAGATGTGCTTCCGATCCCTTATCATCTCCGTCTCCAAGACCGCCTACTTCCACCTCCGTAACATCGTCCATCTCTGCCCCTGTCTGAACACATTTGCTGCTGAAACCCTCATCCATGCCTTTTCTACCTCTAGACTGGACTACTCCAATGCTCTCTTGGCTGGCCTCCCAACTTGCAGCCTCCATAAACTTGAGCTCATCCAAAACTCTGCTGCCCATATCCTAATTCGCACCAAGTCCCATTTACCTATCACCCCTATGCTCATTGAGCTACATTAGATCCCAGTTCGGCAATGCCTCAATTTTAAAACTCTCATCCTTGTTTTCAAATCCTTCCATGACCTCGCCTCTCCCTATCTCTGTCACCTCCTTCAGCCCTACAACTCTCCGAGATCTCTGCGCTCCTCCAATTCTGGTCTCTTGCGTAGTCCCGATTTTCATTGCTCCACCATTGGCGACCGTGCCTCAGCTGCCTAGGCCCTAAGCTCTGAAATTCCCTCCCTAAACATCTCCACCTCTCTCCTCCTTTAAGGCACTCCTTAAAACCTACCTCTTTGACCAAGCTTTAACTCACCTATCCTAATATCTCTTTATGTGGCTCGGTGTCAAATTTTGTTTGATAATCGCTCCTGAGAAGCGCCTTGCGACATTTTACTACGTTAAAGGCGCTATATAAATGTTGTTGTTAATAAATCGGTTTAAAAGAAACACAAGTCCATGCCCAGTTACATAATAAATACCCTTTTGAGGTCCTGGGTGTATTTATGGCAATCCTGTGTAGTTTTTGGAATTTTAGAAATCTTGCTGGCTTTATAGGAACGAGAAAAGACATGGAAGCAGTGCAGGAAAGTGACTGGGGTAAGGATAACCAGATTGTGTCAGGAAGGGACAGATTGTACAAACAAAAGAGTGCACTAACAAATAGGGTCCGGGTAAGAAAAAAATGGTAGGACTAAGAAAAAGGTTCTGCTGGGAGAGTTTGAGCAGCTAGGGACTAAATTAAAAAGCAGAACCACAAAGGTAATAATCTCTCGGATTATTATCTGAGCCACGAGCAAATTGGCACAGGGTCAATAGGATCAGGGAGATGAATGCATGGCTCAAAGATTGGTGTGGGAGAAGTGGGGTTTGATTCGTGGGGCACTGGCACCAATACTGGGGAAAGAGAGAGCTGTTCCGTTGGGACGGACTACACCTGAACCATGCTGGGACCAGAGTTCTAGCAAATCGAATAACTAGGGTGGTAGATAGGGCTTTAAACTAAATAAGGCTGGGGGGGGGGGGGCGGGGGGGAGTGTCCCAGTGGAAAGAAATCTAGAATGCTAAAGAGAAAAGACAAGGAAGGAAGCAGTGCAGGAAAGTGATTGGGGTAAGGATAACCAGATTATGTCAGGAAGGGACAGAGCGTAAAACAAATGAGTGCACTAACAAATAGGGTTAGTGTACTCCAAAAAATGGTAATAAGAAAAATAGAGCCATATTACAAAAAAAATGTTAAGATGTCTAAAAATGTTAGAGACAAATCTAAAGGCACTGTATCTGAATGCATGAAACATTCATAATAAGGTAGACGAATTAACAATACAAATAGATGTAAACGGATATGATATAATTGCAATTACAGAGACATGGCTGCAGGGTGACCAAGGATGGGAGCTGAATATCCAAGGCTATTCGATATTTAGGAAGGACAGGCAAAAAGGAAAAGGAGGTGGGGTGGCGTTGTTAGTAAAGGATGAAATCAGAGCAATAGTGAGAAAAGATATTGGCTCAGAAAATCAAGATGTAGAATCAGTCTGGGTGGAGTTAAGAAGCATCAAAGGGCAGAAATCACTGGTGGGAGTTGTCAATAGGCCTCCAAACAGTAGTGGTAATGTAGGGGATGGGATCAAACAGGAAATGAGAGATGCATGTAACAAGGGTACTACAGTAACCATGGGTGACTTTAATCTACATATAGACTGGCCAAACCAAATTAGCAATAATACTGTGGAGGATGAATTCCTGGAGTGTCTACGAGATGGTTTTTTAGACCAGTATGTTAAGGAGCCAACCAAGGAACAAGGTATCCTAGATTGGGTATTGTGCAATCAGAAGGGGTTAATTAATAATCTTATTGTGCAGGTCCTTTAGGGAAGAGTGACCATAACATGATAGAATTCTTCATTAAGATGGAAAGTGAAGTAGTCCAATCCAAAACTAGGGTCTAAACAAAGGAAACTACGAAGGTATGAGGAGTGAGTTGGCTACGATAGATTGGGAAGCTTCATTAAAAAGCATGTCGGTGGATAGGCAATGGTTAACATTTAAGGAACAAATGCATGAATTGCAACAATTATACATTCCTTTCTGGCACAAAAACACAAAAGGAAAAGCGGCCCAACCATGGCTAACAAAAGAAATTAAGGATAGTATTAGATCCAAAGAGGAGTCATATAAAGTTGCCAGAAAAAGTAGCAAGCCTGAGGATTGGGAGCAGTTTAGAATTCAGCAAATAAGGACCAAGAGATTGATTAATAGGGGAAAAATAGAGTATGAGAGTAAACTTGCAAGGAACATAAAAGTGGACTGTAAAAGCTTTTATAAGTATGTAAAAGAAAAAGATTAGTGAAGACAAATGTAGGTCCCTTACAGTCAGAAACGGGAGAATTTATAATGGGGAACAAGGAAACGGCAGAGCAATTGAACAAATACTTTGGTTCTGTCTTCACGGAAGAGGACACAAATAACTTCGAGAAATGCAAGGGAACCAAGGGACTAGTGAGAAGGAGGAATCAAAGGAAATTAGTATTAGTAAAAAAATAGTGCTGGAGAAATTAATGGGACTGAAAGCCGATAAATCCCCAGGGCCTGATAATCAGCATCCCAGAGTACTAAAAGAGGTAGCCATGGAAATAATGGATGCATTGGTTGTCATCTTCCAAAATTCTATAGATTATGGAACAGTTCCTGCAGATTTGAGGGTGGCAAATGTAACCCCACCATTTAAAAAAGGAGGGAGAGAGAAAACAGGGAACTACAGACCGGTTGGCCTAATATCAGTAGTAGGGAAAATGCTAGAGTCTATTATAAAGGATGTGATAACAGGACAGTTAGGAAATATCAACAGGATTAGACAAAGTCAACATGGCTTTATGAAAGGGAAATCGTGTTTGACAAACCTACTGGAGTTTTTGGGGATGTAACTGGTAGAATAAATAAGGGAGAACCAGTGAATGTGGTTTATTTGGATTTTCAGAAGGCCTTTGATAAAGTCCCACATAAAAGGTTAGTGTGCAAAATTAAAGCACATGGGATTGGGGGTAATACACTGGCATGGATTGAAAATTGGTTAATAGACAGGAAACAGAGAGTAGGAATAAATGGGTCTTTTCCAGGGTGGCAGGCGGTGACTAGTGGGGTACCGCAGGGATCAGTGCTTGGGCCCCAGCTATTCACAATATATATCAATGATTTGGATGAGGGAACCAAATGTAATATTTCCAAGTTTGCTGACGACACAAAACTAGGTGGGATCGTGAGTTGTGAGGAGGATGCAAAGAGGCTTCATGGCGATTTAGACAAGTTGAGTGAGTGGGCAAATACATGGCAGATGCAGTATAATGTAAATAAATGTGAAGTTATCCACTTCGGAAGGAAAAACAGAAAGGCAGAGTATTATTTAAATGGTGCTAGATTGGGAAATGTTGATGTACAAAGGAACCTGGGTGTACTCGTACACCAGTCACTGAAAGCAAACATGCAAGTGCAGCAAGCAGTTTGGAAGGCAAATGGAATGTTGGCCTTCATTGCAAGAGGATTTGAGTACAGGAGCAAGGATGTCTTACTGCAGTTATGCAGGGCCTTGGTGAGACCACACCTGGAGTATTGTGTGCAGTTTTGGTCTCCTTACCTAAGAAGGGATATACTTGCCATAGAGGGAGTGCAGCGGAGGTTCACCAGACTGATTCCTGGGATGGCAAGACTGTCGTATGAGGAGAGATTGGGTCGACTCGGCCTGTATTCACTCGAGTTTAGAAGTATGAGAGGGGATCTTATTGAAACATATAAAATAATTCTGACAGGGGCTCGACAGACTGGATGCAGGGAAGATGTTTCCCCTGGCTGGGGGTTCCAGAACGCGGGTCACATTCTCAGGATACAGGGTAGGAATTTAGGACTGAGATGAGGAGAAATTTCTACATTCAGAGGGTGGTGAACCTATGGAATTCTCTACCATGGAAGGCTGTAGAGGCCAAGTCACTGAATATATTTAAGAAGGAGCTAGATAGATTTCTAGACACAAAATGCATCAAGGGGTATGGGGAGAGAGCGGATATATAGTATTGAGATAGAGGATCAGCCATGATCATATTGAACGGTGGTGCTGGCTCGAAGGGCCGAATGGCCTACTCTTGTTCCTATTTTCTATGTTTCTATATTTTCAACAATAATTTGCATTTACACAACATCTTTAATAAAGAAGTGTCCCAACATGCTTCACAGAGGCGTAATCAAAGAAACGGATGCAAAACCACAGAAGGACATATTAGGGTGACCAAAACTTCATCAAAGAAGTGGGTTTCAGGAGGGTCTTAAAAGAGCAAGAGGTGAAGAGGCGGAGGATTTAGAGAGGGAATTTCAGAGTGTGGGTTCTAGGTGGCTGAAGGCAAAGCCGCCAATTGTAGGGTGAAGGTCAAGGGGATACACAAGAGGCCCGAGTCAGAGGACAGAAAGTTTGTGGGGGGTGAGGGGAGGTGAGAGGGGGGTTGTAAGGCTGGAGGAGGTCACAGGGATAGGGAGATGCAAGGCCACGAAGGGATTTGAACAGCAGGATGAGAATTTTAAATTTAATACATTGAGGGTTTCAGGAGGGTCTTAAAAGAGCAAGAGGTGAAGAGGCAGAAGGATTTAGAGAGGGAGCCAAAGTAAGTCAGCAAGGACAGGGTGATGCGTTAGGATATGAGCAGCAGAGGTTTGGATGAGCTGAAAGGTAGATAATGGGAGGCCGGCCAAGAGTGCATTGGAATCATTGAGGCTAGAGGTCACAAAGATATCTTTAAAGGTTTCAGTGGCTGGTGGGTTGAGGTAAGGGTGGAGATGGGCAATGATGCAGAGGTGGAAGTAGGCGTTCTTTGTGATGGTGAGCACGTGGGGTCAGAAGTTCAGCTTGGGATCAAATAGGACATCAAGGTGGCGAACAGTCTGAGACATTGGCCGAGAAGGGGAATGGAATCCATGGCAAGTGTATGGAGTTTGCAGCAGAGACTCACTTTTATATCTGCCACTCTACTCAACCTGAAACCAGGGAGATGATGCTGACTGGGTTTAGGGTGTACTATTTAAAAACAAGAGCAAAAATTATTAGGAAGGTTGAGGATGACGTTGGAAGGGATTTTAATCTGAAGTAAAGTGACTAACTTCGCTGTGTCTACATTTGTGTTTACTTTTGTCTTTGTGCCCTTAAAAGGTGACTGCAGGCTACTGTAAGGCCCGAAAAACAATCTCTTGACGACAAGACAAAAGTGACGTTTCTGAAACTAGTTTCCTTTTCAATACGTCTTGTGTCTAAATATAAACCAGCCTTTAAATACAGCTGACGACTTCCTGCTTTCAGTTGCTTGCTTGCCTGCCTGCGCCTCTGGTATTCCCTGAGTAACAGAAGCAGAGCAGAGCAGAACACCGCACAGCCCGTCCCAGCCCTCGCACCCCACTGCTGCCTGTCCGACACAAGTGAAACAGTCCAGCCCCGAGAGGAGGCACAATGAAAACTCGACTGGGATCCTCTGCAAAACGGCCTGGACGCCGGGGGCCAGTCCCAGCCAAGGGTGAGTGTGCGGAGATCAGCCTGACTGACCCAGGGCGGACCGCGGACCCCGGACCCCGGCCAAACAATGAATTTGAGTTGAGTTGAAGTTGAAGTTGAGTTGGGCTGCCCTGGGTCGGAGCTGGACACCGGGGGAAATAAAACCCCAAGTGTTTCAGGTCGTACAGATATCTCTAATAGGGAAATAAAGTATCTCCAATAATAAGAGAAATGTCTATAATATTGAAACCAGGCGAGGGTCGATGCAGCTGATATTTTAACAGGGTTTTTTTGTAGCAGTCGGGTTAGTTGGTTATCTAGCCTTAAAAATGTGATTGATGTCTGGCAGAAACAGGGAATAACTAGCTGTTGTGTGTGTGTTTTTTTTCTCTCAGATCCAAAGGCTGTCAGGGAATGTGCCCTGGAGCTGAGAAATATTGGGGATCTGTTTAACTTCCTCCAGCTCATGTTAAACGCCGTCAGCAACGCGCTTCATCGCTCACCCGAGCGGCCGAGCCGAGGCTGTTGAAAACAACTCGAGTACGAACACCGTAAAATGGCAAAAAAAAAAGTGGTTTCAGCTTTCTTTACCAGCTCCCACTCCCTGGGCTTTCCTCACGGCAAGTTGCCGGGTGCAACGATCTGGGTGACCTTTGGAAGAATTCAAGTCTGGGCATGTCAGTAATCGAGGAAGGATCGCACTGTCTGTAAAGAGCGGCGCCACGGCTGTGGTTGTCACATGGGGAGAGGAAAACAAACTGTTTTTGAGGATCCGAGTTTATAAGATGAAGAATGAATTCCGGTGGGAGGATTAGACGCAAAACTACAAGCAAAGGGTGCGAAACGATGTAAAAGCACGATGGTTTGAGTTGCATGTTTGTAAAATTGCAATGGCTGAATTTTAAAATGTAAATTAAGCCTTAACTCAGCACGGTTTAAACAGAATCTTGTGCCCAATTCATAACTGGAATGTGTATATATCGGAACAGTTTGTTTCTGTATGAACAATGGTGAGAATTAGAAGATGAAAAAGCTGCAAATACGAGAAATATGAAATAAAACAGATAAAAACATGGGTTAAGGTTTCAAATGTAAACCCATGACAGACCTGTTGTGGATTTTCAGCAGTTTCTGTTTCATGTGAGATGTTTTATGCGTATTAAACGGTTTATAAAGAGTGTTTGAGGGACATTTGAATTTAATTGCTAAACTATGTTGGTACTAGTATGAAATGTTAGATAATTAGAGAGAAATGTAACTGCTCTGTCTTTGTATAACTATGATGTGGAGATGCCGGTGATGGACTGGGGTTGACAATTGTAAACAATTTTACAACACCAAGTTATAGTCCAGCAATTTTATTTTAAATTCACAAGCTTTCGGAGGCTTCCTCCTTCCTCAGGTGAACGATGTGAAAATGAAATCCTCGAAATGAAATCGCATTTATAATTCACAGAAAAATGCTTGGTGATTACAGACAGTTTTTTCAACTGCCCGTTGCCAAGGCAATCAGTGTGCAGACAGACAGGTGTTACCTGCCAGGTCTCACAGAATATACAAATCACCAAAAAAAAACAACAAACAAAAAAAAAACAGAGATAGAGAGGTAGAAACATAGAAAAGACAGCAACTGACCCGTTATATTAAAAACAGATAACATTTGTTCGCTGGTGGAGTAATGTGTAGCGTGACATGAACGCTACTCCACGTTACTCCACCAGCGAACAAATGTTATCTGTTTTTAATATAACGGGTCAGTTGCTGTCTTTTCTATGTTTCTACCTCTCTATCTCTTTTTTTTTGTTTGTTTTTTTTTGGTGATTTGTATATTCTGTGAGACCTGCCAGGTAACACCTGTCTGTCTGCACACTGATTGCCTTGGCAACGGGCAGTTGAAAAAACTGTCTGTACTCACCAAGCATTTTTCTGTGAATTATAAATGCGATTTCATTTCGAGGATTTCATTTTCACATCGTTCACCTGACGAAGGAGGAAGCCTCCGAAAGCTTGTGAATTTAAAATAAAATTGCTGGACTATAACTTGGTGTTGTAAAATTGTTTACATTTGTATAACTATGACAGCTATTGTTGAGGAAATCTATTGTAAACAAACTTTTAGGGGTTCATGGAGTCCTCAGTAAAAGTATTTTTTAATATTTCATTCTTTGTTAATGCCAAGTTATCGTTGTAACTTACACATGTATTTTTATTGTGAAAAAGCTTAACAATAATGCTGAGCTATTTGATACTGTAATTCTCGACAATTTGGATTATATGTTAAATAAATCCACAGTCATTGTACACCTGTTGTGGTCTGATTTGCACTATCACCTGCCTTTGCCCATACCTTACCCGCACTGCTACCAAAACCCTATCTATGCCTTTGTCACTTCTGGACTCGATGGGGGAAAATTTAACTTTTGCTGAAATGGGCATGATGTCAGCGGTGTGGCTGCTCTGCCTCAATTACAGACAAGGCCATCTCTGATCACTTCCTTCTATCCCTCAGCACTCACATCCTCAATTGTACAAAACCCCCATTCCCACTTGCCCATCACTCCCTTACCACAGTGGACTATTTTTTACCACTGTGCAAAGTTGACATGACCCAGGAATATTTGTTGGTAAAGGCAGGTCAGAGTGGTGTGGCGGTGCGTTTTATCTTTAAGATTCGAGAGCTGAATAGTTTATGGAAAACAAACCACTTGTGTAATGGCTGAACTAAAAACATAAAACAGTAATTCATTAATCCATCTACCCTACCCTTCCAAAGCTGCCATCAGATTTATTACTTGAGTGCAACTTAGTGGCACCTAGAGTGTTTGTGAATTATGTGACCAGAGCTTTACTTTTAATAAACCTATAGACCCTAATATATATCCTCTACTTAATTTAGTAGAATTATAGAATGTTACAGTGCAGAAACAGCCCACCAAGTCTGTGCCAGTGTTTTTCTCCACCTTATCTAATTCCACTCTCTGCTCACTCCCTAAGCCTTTAGAAAGGTTACAGCATGGAAGGAGGCCATTCAGCCCATCGAGGCCGTGCCGGCTTTATGCAAGAGCAATCCAGCTAGTTCCACTCCCCCGCCCTAGCCCCGTAGCCCTGCAATTTTTTTCCTTTCAAGTATTTATCCAGTTCCCTTTTGAAAGCCATGATTGAATCTGCTTCAACCATGCTCTCAGACAGTGCATTCCAGATCCTAACCACTCGCTGTGTAAAAAAGCTTTTCCTCATGTCACCTTTGGTTCTTTTGCCAATCACCTTAAACCTATGTCCTCTGGTTCGTGACCCTTCTGCCAATGGGAACATTTTCTCTCTATATACTCTGTCTAGACCCTTCATGATTTTGAATACCTCTATCAAATCTCCTCGCAACCGTCTCTGTTCTAAGGAGTAAAAATCCAGCATCTCCAGTCTATCCACGTAACTAAAGTCCCTCATCCCTGGAATCATTCTAGTGAATCTCTTCTGCACCCTCTCTAAGGCCTTCACATCTTTCCTAAAGTGCGGTGCCCAGAACTGGACACAATACAGATGTGGCCGAACCTGTGTTATATAAAGCTTCATCATGACTTCCTTGTGTTTGTACTCTACGCCTCTATTCATAAAGCCCAGGATCCTGTATGCTTTTTTAACAGCTTTCTCAACCTGGCCTGCCACCTTCAACGATTTGTGTACATATACTCCTCTTTATTAAGTAACTATCTAGTTCCCTAAGAATTTATGGACTCAGCATCACAATGGAATGTAAGTGTTTCATTTTTTTTAGGTCTGTTTTTGCAACATCAACTTCTGTCATACTACATGAAGGACAGCAGGGGACTGTTAAAGGCAAGTCACGTTTAATAAACGTAGGGTATATGGATTTTCAGAACTTGTTCGATACAGTGCCTCACATGGCTTGTTAGAAAATTTAAGGTGCATGGTATAAGAGGAAATATAGCAGCATGGACAGAGAGCTGGTTGATGTACTAGAAACAGAATTAGGGTAAATGGGTGTTGTTAGGGTAGGTAAGTGCTACTTGGACTGGAGAAGGGTAGGAAGTGATGTATCTGTTGGAAATGTTGTAGCCCAGTGGTCACTGCTGGGTTCACTTTGGTTCTGTGTTTATATAAATAGTTTTCACTTGGGTATAGGGAACACAATTTCAAAGTTGACACAAAAGTAGGAGGTTTGGCAGCAGCGAAGACAGCTGTAAAAGACTGCTGAAAGATATAGGTTAGCAGAATTGGTAGATAAGTGGCAGCTGCTGTTTAATGTCGATAAATGTGATGTAATACATAATACTGGAGATAGGCAGGGAGATGCGGCCTGTTAAAAGTGGCTTGGATTGAGGATTCTGGCTGTAGATAATGGGCAAATATCAGCAGTGTTTAAGATTCTCAAAATTCACAGATCCCCCAAAACCCTAAAGAAAAGGACTTTGGACTCTTTTCTAACCATTTCAGGGTGATGAAATATTGGGCCGACTCACACACGCGCCGCACCAGGAAGCATCAACCAGGGAAAAGTACTTTTCGAGGAATCCACGTCCTTTAAGGGACTCGCTTCCTCGTAGGGGCGACTGTAAGAATTCTGGGAATTCACCTTTTCCCTGAGTATGGAAAACTTTGGCCATTGACTAAAATCCTAAAATGGAAGGATAGGTGAGAGGTCACCAGATGAATCAACAACACATACAGTGGAATGTGGGAGAAGTACTGCTTCAGACATATCTCTATTTTAATGCAAAACCTACAGCAGGTGGTCAACACTCAGCACTAATTCGAAAGGCAGTAGGCCATTGAATGAGGCAACTGCTCCAGACATGGTGGGTCCATGTCTTTGTTTTAAAGCAAAACCGATCAACACCTAGGACATTGAATACAAAATGAAGCCTGTATACCAGGTGATCAGCAAATCGGAATTAAAACAATGACCCATCAGGAATGAGGGACCATCAAAAGCCATCAAAGATTCTTAAGGACTTTGTAAGAACTGTTTAAACAGACATGAAGTGCTTTTTTTAAGTGACGAAGACCATTGTAAGAGAGGGATATAGAAGTGGAAACTCGAAACCCCTCCCTCTCTCTCTGGCTCTTGCTGGTTCTGGTGTTCTGCTTCTCTTGTTCTGCCTGTCTCTGGAAGGAGAGCAGCTTCCAACGAACCCTACGTGAGAGAACCGGTCAGCCAGACCTGCAAGTGCAAAGGATTGTTCAGTTCAGTTCAGCCAGGAGTTCGACAGCTCGGGAGGCGACAGTTCAACAAGGTGAGGGGGCAACAGAGAGAAGGTCAGCAGCTCTAGAAGCAGGCTGACACACAAGAAGAAACCAGAGCCACAGCCCCAGTAACCATCAGACACCTTGCGGCAACAAGGGCCTTACGAAACAACCAACCGAATATTACCACCAACCAACAGCGTAATTTGGGCCACTGCGACCAAAGAAAAGCAACTCGGGAGAAAACCGAAGATCCGCAAAGTTTCCACTCTACGATCTATCCTGACTTACCTCTGGGTGAATTACTGTCAAGGATCCGTTTGGTGAGCATTATCTCTGGTCCTTTAGAGTCCAACTTAGCTAGTAAAGCGGGATTGGGAGGGGTGAGGTATCTTTCTCCTGTAATTTCCCTCATGTGTACCGAAGTGTTCCCCATTTTATTAGAGTGTTAAGATTGTTGTGTTGTATTTTCTCTCTTGAATAAAGATCAAAGTTTCTTGTACCAAAACCAGTTGTCTGCTGCACTTTGTCACAACCCCCAAATAAGTCCAAGGTCTAGAACCCAGGGAGTGGGAGCGATTCGAACCGCTCAGAAGTCAGAGGTGAAGCTGACACACACCACCACCCCCTACAGCAGGGTATAGAATTACTACTAGTTACAGGTAGGATGGCGGGGCATTACACCAATTACCGCCAGTTACATATAGACTATCAGTGAGTTATTGTATTACTGTTGACTATGAAGGGAATCTGAGTGTTACCAGTATTACTATTAGTTATCGCTGCAATTACAGTGAGTTACTATTAGTTACTGGTGAAATCAAAGTTCCTCCCAACTCTGGCTTTCCCTCTGTGAATCGCTCCCCCACCTTCGGTTTCTCCTCTTCACTTCCTGGTTCTCAGAATTTCTTGCACAACAGCTGCTGGCGCGAGAACAGAGTAAAGATACTCAACTACAGAGGAACCAACCTTTATAAGATACATTTAATAACATTTGCAGATGTCATGTGAGCAGATGTCACGTGATATGTCATGTGATCATACATCACTTGATCAAACCTCCAGGAATAACCCTAGATTGGACCTGTGCTTTCACTGGTCTATATGACTCAACTATTGACTTGTTAAACTGGCTGAGCCAGTAAATACAATCCTTGTCATGTTTTTCATTGTGGTTTTAGGCCATCACCTTCAGTACTCTGTGTATTCACTATTTCCAAAGAAACTGTGCACTAACAATGGCTCTTATTTCTTCCCTGTTTATCACAATGAAAGTTAAGGTCAATGTCAATGCCGGTAGTAGATATGGAATATAGTAGCCTTCCTCTATTTGAAGCTATATCATTGTGAGGTTATGCTTAAATCATAGAATCATAGAAATTTACAGCACAGAAGGAGGCCATTCAGCCCATCGTGTCTGTGTCGGCCAAAAAAGAGCCATCCAGCCTAATCCCTCTTTGCAGCTCTTGGTCAGTAGACTTGTAGGTTACAGCACTTCTTGTACCTATCCAAGTGCTTTTTAAATGTGATGAGGGTTTCTGCCTCTACCACCCTTTCAGGCAGTGAGTTCCAGACTCCCACCACCCTCTGGGTGAAACAAATTCTCCTCAGCTCCCCTCTAATTCTTCTACCAATTACTTTAAATCTATGCCCCCTAGTTATTGACCTCTCTGCTAAGGGAAACAGGTCCTCCCTATCCACGCTATCTAGGCCCCTCATAATTTTATACACCTCAATTAAATCTCCCCTCAGTCTCCTCTGTTCCAAAGAAAACAACCCCAGCCTATCCAATCTTTCCTCATAGCTCATATTCTCCAGCCCTGGCAACATCCTCGTAAATCTCCTCTGTACCCTCTTTAGTCCAATCACATCTTTCCTGTAATGTGGTGACCAGAACTGTACGCAGTACTCTAGCTGTGGCCTAACTAGTGTTTTATACATTTCTAGCATAACCTCCCAGCTCCTATATTCTATGCCTCGGCTAATGAAGGAAAGTATCCCGTATGCCTTCTTAACTGCCTTATCTACCTGTCCTGTGACCTTCAGGGATTTGTGGACATGCACTCCAAGGTCCCTCTGTTCCTCTAAACCACTCCATATCCTACCATTTATTGTGTATTCCCTTGCCTTGTTTGCCCTCCCCAAATGCATTACTTCACACTTCTCTGGATTGAATTCCATTTGCACTTTTCTGCCCACCTGACCAGTCCATTTATGTCTTCCTGCAGTCTACAGCTTTCCTCCTCACTATCAACCACATGGCCAATTTTTGTATCATCTGCAAACTTCTTAATCATGCCCCTTATTTAAGTCTAAATCATTGATATATACCACAAAAAGCAAGGGACCTTGTACTGAGCCCTGCAGAATCCCACTGGAAACAGCCTTCCAGTCACAAAAACACCTTTGCTTCCTGCCACTGAGCCAATTTTGGATCCAACTTGCCACTTTCCCTTGGATCCCATGGGCTTTTACTTTTCCGACCAGTCTGTCATGTAGGATCTTGTCAAAAGCCTTGCTAAAATCCATGTAGACTACATCAAATGCACTATCCTTATCGACCCTCCTTGTTACCGCCTCAAAAAATTCAATCAAGTTAGTCAGACACGACCTCCTCTTAACAAATCCATGCTGACTGTCCTTGATTAATCTGTGCCTTTCTACATGACGATTAATACTGTCCCTCAGAATCGATTCCAATAATTTGCCCACCACTGAGGTTAGGCTGATTGGCCTGTAATTACTCGGCCTATCCCTTTCTCCCTTTTCAAAACGACGGTACAATGTTAGCAGTCCTCCAATCCTCCGGCACTATGCCTGTAGAAAATGATGGTCAGAGCCTCCGCTATTTCCTCCCTTGCTTCTCTTAACAGCCTGGGATACATTTCATCCTGGCCTGGCGATTTATCTACTTTCAAAGATGCTAATTTGCATAATACTTCCTCCCTCACTATGTTTATCTCATCCAATATTTCACACTCCTCCTGCTTAACTACAATGTCTGCATTGTCCCCCTCTTTTGTGATGCAAAGTATTCATTAAGAATACTTTCATTAAGAACCATACCCAAAATAAGAGCTGCAACAATTGCAATTTAAGGGCATGTGATCAAATGCAAATGCCAATTAAATTTTGGATTAAATAAGAAATTCCTAACTGTTACTGTGTGCATGACATTCCATGCAGCAACTCAAGTTGAAGTTTACTTCAACAGCATTTATCCCCCTTAAGAACTCTACCACCAAAAAGGACAAGAGTAGGAATGTAATTGGAACATCATCACCTCCAAAGCCCCCTCCAAGCCACATACCATCCCGACTTGGACATATATCGCCGTTCCTTCATAGCGGCTGGGTCAAAATCCATCAATTCCCTGCTTTCCATCATTTTGGGAATGCCATCGCCAGAAGGACTGCAGCAGTTCATGGAGAAGGCACACCACCACCTACTCAGGGAAACTAAGGACAGGCAATAAATGCAGTGTTTCCAGCATTGCCCACATCCCAAGATCAAATTTTTTAAGAATCCCTCTCCTGTGTGTCCTGTAACCTGCAGCCATTTAGTGTGTACTGCCACTGCTTATTTCCCTCCTTAGCCTCATTTGTCCACATTAAATCACTCATAAATTGCCACCTACCAACTTATTTGGAGCCTTTTCTATTTTATCTGCCTCTTCCCTATTGTTTGAACCCCTCCCCCTCGCACACACACAATTTAGTTTACATCTGCAAATTTAGCTTTGTTTCTGTGCCCAAATCTAAACCATTTCTTTACACAGTAAACAGCAATGGCCGGGCACTGATCCTTTTGACACCCTGCTGACACGTCATTTCCATTTCAATGCAGCCCATTGTCAACTACTTTTTCTGTTCAGCTATTTCTCCATCCACCTCGAGAAGCTAAGTATCGCGAAGCTAGGGAATTAGGGGGAAAACTCTCCAGTGGCTGGAGTCATACCTCGCACAAAGGAAGGTGGTAGTGGTCGTTGAAGGCCAATCATCTCAGCCTCAGGGCATTGCTGCAGGAGTTCCTCAGGGCAGTGTCCTAGGCCCATCCATCTTCAGCTGCTTCATCAATGACCTTCCCTCCATCATAAGGTCAGAAAAGGGGATGTTCGGTGATGATTGCACAGTGTTCAGTTCCATTCGCAACCCCTCAGATAATGAAGCAGTCCGAGTCCGCATGCAGCAAGGCCTGGACAATATCCAGGCTTGGGCTCATAAGTGGCAAGTAACATTCGCGCCAGACAAGTGCCAGACAATGACCATCTCCAACAAGAAAGAGTCTAACCACCTCCCCTTGACATTCAACAGCATTACCATCGCCGAATCCCCCATCATCAACATCCTGGGGGTCACCATTGACCAGAAACTTAACTGGACCAGCCATATAAATACTATGGCTACAAGAGCAGGTCAGAGGCTGGGTATTCTGCGGCGAGTGACTCACCTCCTGACTCCCCAAAGCCTTTCCACCATCTACAAGGCACAAGTCAGGAGTGTGATGAAATACTCTCCACTTGCCTGGATGAGTGCAGCTCCAACAACACTCAAGAAGCTCGACACCATCCAGGACAAAGCAGCCCGCTTGATTGGCAACCCATCCACCATCCTAAACATTCACTCCCTTCACCACTGGTGCACAGTGGCTGCAGTGTGTACCATCTACAAGATGCACTGCAGCAACTCGCCATGGCTTCTTCGACAGCACCTCCCAAACCCGCTACCTCCACCACCTAGAAGGACAAGAGCAGCAGGTACATGGGAACAACACCAACTGCACGTTCCCCTCCAAATCACACACCATCCCGACTTGGAAATATATCGCCGTTCCTTCATCGTCGCTGGGTCAAAATCCTGGAACTCCCTTCCTAACAGCACTGTGGGAGAACCGTCACCACACGGACTGCAGCGGTTCAAGAAGCCGCTCACCACCACCTTCTCAAGGGCAATTAGGGATAGGCAATAAATGTCGGCCTCGCCAGCAACGCCCACATCCCATGAGTGAATATATATAAAAAAAAACACCTCGCTGAAATCTAAATTGAGCGACAGAATTTCACCAACATATTATACTGAAAACCATAGTCTAGAGGGTTTCAGCTGTGGCTCAGAGGGTAGCACTCTCACCTCTGAATCAAAAGGTTGTGGGTTTAGGTCCCACTCCAGAGACTTGTGCACAAAATCTAGGTGGATACTTCATTACAGTACTGAGTGAGCACTACACTATTGGGAGGTGTTGACTTTCGCATGAGATGTTAAACCAAGGCCCTGCCTGTCCTCTCAGGTGGATGTAAAAGATCTCACAACACTATTCAAAAATAAGTAGGAGCAATTTCCCCAGTGCCCTGGCCAACATTTATCCCTCAAACAACAGATTATCTGGTCATTATCTCATTGCTGTTTGTGGGACCTTGCTGGTTGCAAATTGGCTGCTGCTTTTCCTACATTACATCAGTGACTACACTTAAAAAGAACTTCATTGGCTGTAAAGCGCTTTGGGACTTCTTGAGATGGTGAAAGGCTCTATATAAATCCAAGTCCTTCTGTTTCAAGGCAGTAACGTGCCTCAGGCTGTATATAGTCTTTACATGACTAATACACATAACATTCATTGCATGTGTAGGTATTAATTTGAAACATTTTTCCAGTGATGAAAAAAGTCTTATGACAAGACCACACCCATCAACGTGATGTTGAGTGAAGTTGCGATGTTTCCCGGAAAGGTTCGCACGTTAGCTCTCTGTTGTAATTCCCCATCCATCTAACCACTCTTGCTCGGAGGGAATTTCCGCAACGTAGAATGCATATAAATACTGGCCTCAGGTTAAAAGCACCATTCAATCTCAGCCCGCAGTCTGTAGCAGAAGTGAACATCGACTCCTGTTTCTGCAGTTGGATTGCAGGAACTCGACTGATTCGTATCACATCGATTGGAACGGGTAGCAAAAACTGATGAAACCATTTACGTGGACAACTGTGAAAAGATCGGAGCGTCAGGATTTGCCGGCAGGTGAGCGTACTTTACATTTAAGAAAGATTCAAATATAATCGTGTATCTGATACTGACGACGCCAGTATTGGCAATGATGTGGAGATGCCGGTGATGGACTGGGGTGGACAAATGTAAGGAATCTTACAACACCAGGTTATAGTCCAAAAGTTTTATTTGAAAATCACAAGCTTTCGGAGATTATCTCCTTCATCAGGTGAGTGAGTGAAAGGTTCTCAAATCGCATATCTTATATTAGGCTGGGACAGCATCACAGCAATCAAAGGTGTTGTTGGTGTTCAGACAGGTTAGCCACGGAAAACAGTACATCCCAGTATACTGAATACACAATGGGTCAGATTACACAGACAAAGAGAGAAAGAGACCCGAAACGCAGAGAGAGAGAGAGAATGTCCAGTTGTATTAAAAACAGATAACTTTTTTTTCCTGCTGGTGGGGTTACGTGTAGCGTGACATGAACCCAAGATCCCGGTTGAGGCCCTCCTCATGGGTGCAGAACTTGGCTATCAATTTCTGCTCGACGATTTTGCATTGTCATGTGTCTCGAAGGCCGCCTTGGAGAACGCTTACCCGAAGATCGGTGGCTGAATGTCCTTGACTGCTGAAGTGTTCCTCGACTGGGAGGGAACCCTCCTGTCTGGCGATTGTTGCGCGGTGTCCGTTCATCCGTTGTCGCAGCGTCTGCATGGTCTCGCCAATGTACCATGCTCTGGGGCATCCTTTCCTGCAACGTATGAGGTAGACAACGTTGGCCGAGTCACAGGAGTATGAACCATGTACCTGGTGGGTGGTGCCATCTCGTGTGATGGTGGTATCTGTGTCGATGATCTGGCATGTCTTGCAGAGGTTGCCGTGGCAGGGTTGTGTGGTGTCGTGGACGCTGTTCTCCTGAAAGCTGGGTAATTTGCTGCGAACGATGGTCTGTTTGAGGTTGGGTGGCTGCTTGAAGGCGAGTAGTGGAGGCGTGGGGATGGCCTTAGCGAGGTGTTCATCGTCATCGATGACATGTTGAAGGCTGCGGAGTACATGGCGTAGTTTCTCCGCTCCGGGGAAGCACTGGACGACAAAGGGTACTCTGTTGGTTGCGTCCCGTGTTTGTCTTCTGAGGAGGTCTATGCGATTCTTCGCTGTGGCCCGTCGGAACTGTCGATCGACAAGTTGAGGGTCATATCCTGTTCTTACGAGGGCGTCATTCAGCCTCTGTAGGTGTCCATCGCGTTCCTCCTTGTCTGAGCAGGGCAAATACAGACCAGACCTTTGCTTTGCCTTCTGCAGTCTAAATTGTTCAGGCTTTTTTCTCAAGATTTAAAAGTAAGTTTTACTCTGCACCTGACCTGCACTACACCTGACTTGTTTGATACCAATAATGAGTAACAAAAGTAGAAAAAATGCTCAAATCTTCGTGCTGAAATCCCTAATTTTAACAAGCAAAATAAAAATCAAAAATATAGATTAATTTAGGCTGAAGTTTTATGTTTTAGAGTCAAATATTATAACAATAATGTGTTTATTCCAGATCCAAAAGTCATAAAGGAGCTGGCACTGGAGCTGAGGAAGATGGGAGACCTCTTTCACCTGACATATTTAATACTCAATAATCTCCAATCTGAACAAAGTTACAAGAAAAAATGTGGAGAAATCAAGAAAAAATGAAGCAATGGCTTAAAAAGGACTTTTCAGGACTTATTTCTTGGAAAATGATAGCGGATGGCGTCATTCTTGAAGATGGAGAGCGAGGGACAATCAGATTCCTGGCACCTTCAAGCCATGCCAGTGTGAGGAGGCAGGGGAGAGACAACATCAGACAAGCTCCAGACCTGCAAGTGGCTCCAGAGAAAAATCAGATCAAACAGTTCGGGCCATGAGAGGCACCTGAAATAAAGATACCCTTTTACAACTTACTTTTAAATAGTGAAACGTTGCAGGCGATTGTAAAATGGAGTCAATTGCAACATTTGTGGGGCATGGGCTCAAAATGCATTAAAAAGTTTGTGTGGAATCCTGTGTTGAGTCTCTGAAATGACCCAGGAGACTATAAAATTGAATACCATATTCAGCATGTTGTAAAATTCATACATTTGAGAGTTGAATGAATAAGTGAAAGAAATTAGGACTGTTCATGTATGTTGGAACTGATTTTAAAATACTAAAGCATCTATGTATTAACATATAAAATGCAAAAGCTGCAGGGTCCTCATAATGTTTCACATAATTTATATAACACTTGTATAATCTTTCCGTTTATCTCCCTGCCACATCATAGCAATTGCAATTTAAATTAGTTTACCTAAAGTACAATAATTTGATGATTATTGATTTTGGCATGAAGCTGCCTTCATAACTTTCAAATTGTCGATGCATTAACTTACCTAAAAAACAAAATACACGATTCCTGAGATTACCTTACACCCTCCTGCCTTGTATTAAAACACGCTGTAAGGGACATCATCTGTCTTAAGTACAGTCTTCACAGGTTCACATTTCACTTCTCAGTCGTTATTGAATACATCATTGCTGTTGTCTAAAACAAAAGCAACATACTGTGGATGCTGGAAATCTGAAATAAAAAACAGAAAATGTTGGTACCCACTCAGCAGGTCAGGCAGCATCTGTGGAGAGAGAAACAGAGTTAACGTTTCAGATCTGGTTCTGATGAAAGGTCATCAACCTGAAACATTAACTCTGTTTCTGAGTGTTTCCAGCATTTTAGTTTCCTTGTTCGCCTCCCCTGCTCTCTGCACCAGACCATAAGACCATAAGAGACCATAAGAGATAGGAGCAGGAGTAGGCCATTCGGCCCCTCGAACCTGCTCCGCCATTTAATGAGATCATGGCTGATCTGATTTTTACCTCAACTCCACTTTCCTGCCTTTTCCCCATATCCTTTGACTCCCTTGCTGATCAAAAATTTGTCTAACTCAGCCTTGAATGTATTCAATGACTCAGCCTCCACAGCTTTTTGGGGTAAAGAATTCCAAAGATTCACGACCCTCTGGGAGAAGAAATTCCTCCTCATTTCCCTCTTAAACGGGCAACCCCTTATTCTGAGACTATGCCCCCTAGTTTTAGATTCCCCCATGAGGAGTAACATCTTTTCAGCATCTACCCTTTCGAGTCCCCTCAGAATCTTGTATGTTTCAATAAGATCTCCTCTCATTCTTCTAAACTCCAATGAGTATAGACCCAACCTGTTCAATCTTTTCTCATAAGACAACCCTTACATACCCAGAATCAACCTGGTGAACCATTTTGCTGGTCCACAGCACAGCAGATCTTTAACATGTGACCCACTGATCACAAAAATTCAAAACATATGGTCCCTTGTATGTGGTCCACATCATGCAATATTCCATGAATCCAGTTTCCGCACTGGGCTGCGCAAGATAAAACATTCAATAGCTCTGACTGGGGGCACAGTAGAACACTTATTGTGAAACAACAGTAACCTATGCACCATTATCAAGCTTAAAATGTACAATCTTTCTGTTTATTTACTTGTCATGATTTTTCTCAGTCATAATAACACATAACTGACCCAGGAAGAACAGAGATAGGGGCAGCCAGTGAAGGGCTGCTGGCTGCCCATTGAGCATGAGGCACTTTAATAGTGGGAGAAGGGACAGCAGACAAGTGGACATTAGCGTCAGGAGACAAGGATAGCAATGCCCAATTTCTTTTACAATTTTTGACGGTGGCCTTACCTTCCAAATTGGTGCTGTGTGGCTGCAGGCATCTCATTTAGATATAAATCAGTGGCCTAAAGACCCTAGTGCACAACTCGTTTGCTGGCTCATGGCCCACTTTGTGCCCACTATCCGCACTGGGTGTGCTGTGCGCAAGAAAGGCATGGTAGGTCTCAGGCCTTCACACCCAATTCTCCAGGGAGACACAGAATGTACAGCACAGAAACAGGTCATTTGGCCCAACTGGTCCATTCCGGTGAGATATCCCCCATTGCTCCACAGGCTCGTAAATTTCCATTTTTATCTCTCCTTCCTGCCTACTATAAAGGCTTGCTCTCTTATCAGTATGTTGACTGCGCTAACCTGATTTGCATAGCTCAGGGATCACTTTGACTTCCTGTCTCTGTGCCTGATTCATTTAGATACTATAAAATCATAAAATTATAGAGGTTTACAGCACGTTAGGCCCACTATCTCTGTGAAAGCTCATTGCTAGAGCAAGGCCAGGAGCCAGGTATATAATTTTAAAACAGCTAAATTTGATGAAATGGTGGAACAACTAAAACAAATAAATTGGCAAAGGTTCTTCAACAACCTTCACTAGATGGCAAGTGGAACAACTTTAAAGGTGTAAGGAAAGGGTTAATCAGACTGTCCTGCAGTCTACTAATGTTATGGTACTATTGATTTCTCTTTACGTAAGAACATAAGAAATAGGAGAAGGACAAACAGGGGGCTCTGAGGGGGAGGAGCTTAATACGATTAAAATGACGAAGGAATTGGTACTCAGTAAATTAATGGGACTCAAGGCGGATAAATCCCCTGGACCTGATGGCTTACATCCCAGGGTCTTGAGGGAAGTGGCAGTAGGGATTGTGGATGCTTTGGTAATAATTTTCCAAAATTCTCTGGACTCGGCAAAGGTCCCAGCAGATTGGAAAACTGCTAATGTAACACCCTTATTTAAAAAGAGTAGTAGGCAGAAGGCTGGAAATTATAGACCAGTTAGCCTAACATCTGTGGTGGGTAAAACTTTGGAGTCTATTATTAAGGAGACAGTAGCGGAACATTTGGATAAGCATAATTTAATTGGACAAAGTCAGCATGGCTTTACGAAGGGGAAGTCATGTCTGACAAATTTGCTTGAGTTCTTTGAGGACATAACGTACAGGGTGGATAAAGGGGAACCAGTGGTCGTAGTGTATTTAGTCTTCCAGAAGTCATTCGACAAGGTGCCGCATAAAAGATTATTGCTCAAGATAAAGAATCACTGGATTGGGGGTAATATTCTGGCATGGGTGGAGGATTGGTTATCTAACAGGAAGCAAAGAGTTGGGATAAATGGTTCATTCTCGGACTGGCAACCAGTAGCCAGTGGTGTTCCGCAGGGGTTGGTGCTGGGTCCCCAACTCTTTACAATCTATATTAACGATTTGGAGGAGGGGACCGAGTGTATCATATCAAAGTTTGCAGATTATACAAAGATGGGAGGGAAAGTAGAGTGTGAGGAGGACATAAAAAACCTACAAGGGGATATAGACAGGCTGGGTGAGTGGGCGGAGATTTGGCAGATGCAATACAATGTTGGAAAATGTGAGGTTATGCACTTTGGCAGGAAAAATCAGAGAGCAAGTTATTATCTTAATGGCGAGAAACTGGAAAGTACTGCAGTACAAAGGGATCTGGGGGTCCTAGTGCAAGAAAATCAAAAAGTTAGTATGCAGGTGCAGCAGGTGATCAAGAAGGCCAACGGAATGTTGGCTTTTATTGCTAGGGGGATAGAATATAAAAACAGGGAGGTATTGCTGCAGTTATATAAGGTATTGGTGAGACCGCACCTGGAATACTGCATACAGTTTTGGTGTCCATACTTAAGAAAAGACATACTTGCTCTTGAGGCAGTACAAAGAAGGTTCACTCGGTTAATCCCGGGGATGAGGGGGTGGACGTATGAGGAGAGGTTGAGAAGATTGGGACTCTACTCAATGGAGTTCAGAAGAATGAGAGGCGATCTTATTGAAACATATAAGATTGTGAAGGGGCTTGATCGGGTGGATGCAGTAAGGATGTTCCCAAGGATGGGTGAAACTAGAACTAGGGGCATAATCTTAGAATAAGGGGCTGCTCTTTCAAAACTGAGATGAGGAGAAACTTCTTCACTCAGAGGGTAGTAGGTCTGTGGAATTTGCTGCCCCAGGAAGCTGTGGAAGCTACATCATTAAATAAATTTAAAACAGAAATAGACAGTTTCCTAGAAGTAAAGGGAATTAGGGGTTACGGGGAGCGGGCAGGAAATTGGACATGAATTTAGATTTGAGGTTAGGATTAGATCAGCCATGATCTTATTGAATGGCAGAGCAGGCTCGAGGAGCCAATTGGCCTACTCCTGCTCCTATTTCTTATGTTCTTATAGGCCATCCAGCCACTTGAGCCTGCTCCGCAATTCAACAAGATCATGGCTGATCTTCTACTTCAACACCATTTTCCTGCACCATCCCCATATCCCTTGATGCCTTTAAAATCTAGAAATCTATCGATCTCTGTTTTGACTGTACTCAATGACTGAGCCACCACAGCCCTCTGGGGTAGAGAATTCCAATGATTCACCACCCTCTGAGTGAAGAAATTTCTCCTCATCTCAGTCCTAAATGACCCGCCCTTTATTCTGAGACTGTGACCCCTGGTTCTCGATCCCCAGCCGGGGAAACATACTCCTTGCAACTACCCTGTCGAGCCTGTAAGAATTTTGCATGTTTCAATGAGATCACCTCTCATTCTTCTAAACACTAGAGAATACAGGCCTAGTCTACTCAACCTCTCCTCATGTGACCATCCCGCCATCTCGGGAATCAGTCTGGTGAACCTTCGTTGCACTCCCTCTATGGCAAGTATATCCTTTCTTAGGTAAGGAGACCAAAATTGTACACAATACTCCAGGTGCGGTCTTACCAAGGCCCTATATAATTGCAGTAAGATATCTTTACTCCTGTACTCAAATCCTCTTGTAATAAAGGCCAGCGTACCATTTGACTTCCTAATTGCTTGCTGCTCCTGCATGTTAGCTTTCAGTGACTCATGTACAAGGACACCCAGGTCCCTTTGAACATCAACATTTCCCAATCTCTTACCATTTAAAAAATACTCTGCATTTCTGTTATATTGTAGTCTTAGCCTTTAGCCTTTTCTATTAAACAGGAAAGTATAGGCCACAGGCATGATGGGCCGAATGGCCTGCTCCTGTGCTGTGTCTATTATGTACCTACTACGAAGTGCATTTTAATGCAGTGGCCACTGAACTGTTGAACCAAGGCTGACCCTACATCAATGGTCAGTTTGATCACTTCAGTAACTTAATTAAAGACATGCCATTGTATACTGGTTCCTAAGGTTTCAGAGAACCTTAATCATTGATAAAGAGTGCAAAGAAACGGTTAGTTCTGCAACGAATAACATCTGGGCATACATCGTCCTTTTTAATTGGGCTTTATGCAGAATCAGGAGATTGACTGGTACTGAATGATACCGAATCAAAGACAGACTTATAATTAAAGGTTTCACTTGGTGGAATAGCAATTATATGTAACAAGAGCAAAAATATTGATAACAAAATAAGGGAGTTATACTGATTTTGTTAGCACAGTGGAAAAAGAGCTCGTTAAGTAAGGAAAAGTAAAATTATTGATAAGGGCGATCATTAAATTCTTATACGGAGTTGTATTTTAACTTTTGTGTAATCATGTATTGCAGAAGTGTGTGGATTGTGTAGAGCAGGTGAGAGAAATGTATAAAAAGTAGCAGTTTATAATGAGTATTTGGATTTGTAAAGGCCTAAGATATGAGATGGCAGGACTGACGTATGAGGAGAGATTGGGTCGACTAGGCCTATATTCTTTTTTTTTATTCGTTCACGGGATGTGGGCGTCGCTGGCGAGGCCAGCATTTATTGCCCATCCCTAATTGCCCTCGAGAAGGTGGTGGTGAGCCGCCTTCTTGAACCGCTGCAGTCCGTGTGGTGACGGTTCTCCCACAGTGCTGTTAGGAAGGGAGTTCCAGGATTTTGACCCAGCGACGATGAAGGAACGGCGATATATTTCCAAGTCGGGATGGTGTGTGACTTGGAGGGGAACGTGCAGGTGGTGTTGTTCCCATGTGCCTGCTGCTCTTGTCCTTCTAGGTGGTAGAGGTCGCGGGTTTGGGAGGTGCTGTTGAAGAAGCCTTGGCGAGTTGCTGCAGTGCATCCTGTGGATGGTACACACTGCAGCCACAGTGCGCCGGTGGTGAAGGGAGTGAATGTTTAGGGTGATGGATGGGGTGCCAATCAAGCGGGCTGCTTTATCTTGGATGGTGTCGAGCTTCTTGAGTGTTGTTGGAGCTGCACTCATCCAGGCAAGTGGAGAGTATTCCATCACACTCCTGACTTGTGCCTTGTAGATGGTGGAAAGGCTTTGGGGAGTTGGGAGGTGAGTCATTCGCCGCAGAATACCCAGCCTCTGACCTGCTCTCGTAGCCACAGTATTTATGTGGCTGGTCCAGTTCAGTTTCTGGTCAATGGTGACCCCCAGGATGTTGATGGTGGGGGATTCGGCGATGGTAATGCCGTTGAATGTCAAGGGGAGGTGGTTAGACTTTCTCTTGTTGGAGATGGTCATTGCCTGGCACTTATCTGGCGCGAATGTTACTTGCCACTTATGAGCCCAAGCCTGGATGTTGTCCAGGTCTTGCTGCATGCGGGCTCGGACTGCTTCATTATCTGAGGGGTTGCGAATGGAACTGAACACTGTGCAGTCATCAGCGAACATCCCCATTTCTGATCTTATGATGGAGGGAAGGTCATTGATGAAGCAGCTGAAGATGGTTGGGCCTAGGACACTGCCCTGAGGAACTCACTAGAGTTTAGAAGAATGAGAGGTGATCTCATCGAAACATATAAAATTCTAACAGGACTAGACAGACTAGATGCAGGGAGGATGTTCCCGATGGCTGGGGAGTCCAGAACCAGGGGTCACAGTCTCAGGATACGGGGTATGCCATTTAGAACCGAGATGAAGAGAAATGTCTTCACTCAGAGGGTGGTGAACCTATGGAATTCTCTACCACAGAAGGCAGTGGAGGCCAGGTCATTAGATGTATTCAAGGAGATAGATATATTTCTTAATGCTAAAGGGATCAAGGGATATGGGGTAAAAGCAGGAACAGGGTACTGAGTTAGATGATCAGCCATGATCATTTTGAATGGTGGAGCAGGCCCGAAGGGCTGAATGGCCTACTCTTGCTCCTATTTTCTATGTTTCTATGTTTTTCTATGAGCTCAGGACTGTAATGTGTTCTAAAAGGTTAATGGAATGTTAGCCCTTATAACTAGAGGGCTAGAATATAAAGGGGAGGTATTTTTGCTACAACTATACAAAGCCTTGGTTAGACCGCATCTGGAGTACTGTCTACAGATCTGAGCACCGCGCTTTGGTAGGTTGTGGGTTCAAGTCTCACTCCAGAGATTTGAACACAAAATCTAGGCTGATACTTCAGTGCAGTACTGAGGGAGTGCCGCACTGTTAGAGGTGCCATCTTTTGCATGAGACGTTAAACCGAGGCCCCAGCTGTCCTCTCAGGCAGACGTAAAAGATCCCACAGAACTATTTGAAAACAAGCAGAGGTGTTTTCCCTGGTGTCCTGGCCAACATTTATCCCTCAACCAACAGATTGATTATCTGGTCATTATCTCATTGCTGTTTGTAGGACCTTGCTGTTAGCAAATTGGCTGCTGCTTTTCCTACATTACATCAGTAGCTACACTTAAAAAGTACTCCATTGGCTGTAAAGCACTTTGGAACGTCCTGAGGTGGTGAAAGGTGCTATATACATCCAAGTCTTTCTGTTTCAAGGCAGTAACGCGCATCAGGCTGTATGTAGTCTTTACTGGTGCATGACTAATACATATAACATTAATTGGATGTGTAGGTGTTTATTTGAAACAGATTTTTCCAGTGATGATAAAAGTCTGATGACAAGGGCCACACCCATCAACGTGATGTTGAGTGAAGTTGCGATGTTTCCCGGAAAGGTTTGCACGTTAGCTCTCTGTTGTAATTCCCCATCCATCTAACCACTCTTGCTCGGAGGGAATTTCCGCAACGTAGATGCATATAAATACTGGCCTCAGGTTAAAAGCACCATTCAATCTCAGCCCGCAGTCTGTAGCAGAAGTGAACTTCGACTCCTGTTTACGCAGTTGGATTGCAGGAACTCGACTGATTCGTATCACATCGATTGGAACGGGTAGCAAAAACTGATGAAACCATTTACGTGGACAACTGTGAAAAGATCGAAGCGTCAGGATTTGCCGGCAGGTGAGCGCACTTTACATTCAAATATAATCGTGTATCTGATACTGACGACGCCAATATTGGCAATGACAGGCAGTTTGCCTTCAGCAGTCTAAATTGTTCAAGCTTTTTTCTTAAGAGTTAAGATTTCATTACTAATATAGGATTTCATTCACATACTTAGTGTAATTGCCATCAATGCTAATCTCTAACTGTGTGGCTGTATGTTATACGTCACTATACATGACTAACCTGGAAACTTTAAGAGTAATAAATATTACATTAAGTTTTTATGGGGATTCATTGGGTGGTGCAGTGTGTTCATACAATGCCCTTTTATTTCTGGGACCAGGATTCAAAACTGATGGAATGCAAATATCTTGTCTTTGCTTACTGAGGGATCTATGTGAAAGTAGTTTAAGCGCCGCGGGTCGATTTCCTACATTAAAAGCGCTATATAAATGCAGGTTGTTGTTAAATTTGGGCAGTCTGAAACTAGTTCCTTGTGGAGAGTATACAAAACTACACAAAAGATGGCTGGTGGCAGATGTGGAGAAAATGTTGGTTAAAGCACGTTACAGGGGCAGAATAGAAGTTTTACTCTGCACCTGACCTGCACTACACCTGACTTGTTTGACACCAATAATGGGTAGAAAAAATGTTGAAATCCCTAATTTTAACAAGCATAATAAAAATCAAAAAATATAGATTTAATTTAGGCTGAAGTTTTATGTTTTAGAGTCAAATATTATAACAATAATGTGTTTATTCCAGATCCAAAAATCATAAAGGAGCTGGCACTGGAGCTGAGGAGAATGGGAGACCTCTTTCACCTGACATATTTAATACTCAATAATCTCCAATCTGAACAAAGTTACAAGAAAAAATGTAGAGAAATCAAGAAAAAATGAAGCAATGGCTTAAAAAGGACTTTTCAGGACTTATTTCTTGGAAAATGATAGCGGATGGCGTCATTCTTGAAGATGGAGAGCGAGGGACAATCAGATTCCTGGCACCTTCAAGGCATGCCAGTGTGAGGAGGCAGGGGAGAGACAACATCAGACAAGCTCCAGACCTGCAAGTGGCTCCAGAGGAAAATCGGATCAAACGGTTTGGGCCATGAGAGGCACCTGAAATAAAGATACCCTTTTACAACTTACTTTTAAATAGTGAAACATTGCAGGTGATTGTAAAATGGAGTCAATTGCAACATTTGTGGGCATGGGTTCAAAATGCATTAAAAAGTTTGTGTGGGATCCTGTGTTGAGTCTCTGAAATGACCCAGGAGACTATAAAATTGAATACCATATTCAGCATGTTGTAAAGTTAATATATTTGAGAGTTGAATAAATAAGTGAAAGAAATTAGGAAAGAAAGACTTGCATTTATATAGCGCCTTTCACAACCCCAGGACGTCCCAAAACTCTTTTACAGCCAATGAATTACTTTTGAAGTGTCGTCACTGCTGTAATGTAGGAAACGTGGCAGCCAATTTGTGCACAGCAAGCTCCCACAAACAGCAAAGTGATAATAACCAGCTAATCTGCTCTCTGTACCAGACCCATTTTGCATGCTGGTCCACAGCATGGCAGATTTTTAACATGTGACCCACTGATCACAGAAATCCAAAACATATGGTCCCTTGTATGTGGTCTGCATCATAAACTATTCATTGAAATCCAGTTTCCTCACTGGGCTGCTCAGGATACATTCAATAGCTCTGACTGGGGGCACAGTAGAACACTTATTGTGAAACAACAGTAACCTATACACCATTATCAAGCTGAAAATGTATAATCTTTCTGTTTATCTACCTGCCATGATTTTTCTCAGTCATTATCACACATAACTGACCCAAGGAACTACAGAGATGGAGAGAGACACCAACAATTTAAAGATGACCAAGGGAAAAGAATATATAAAAATAAATAAATAAGCAACTATGAGCCACATCTGAGTGAAGGTGACAGAAGGGGCAGACAATGTAACCCAAGCATTGTGCTACCGATGTCAGTACTCCACAGACACTATATGTGCCTAAGAAAATGGGCTGACCTAATTACATAATTTGCTAGCACTCTGGACATGTTCTCATGATATGTTGGGAGTGCCAGGCTGCAATGTGGGACCCAGCAGCCAGTGAAGGGCTGCCGGCTGCCCATTGAGCACGAGGTACTTTAATGGTGGGAGAAGGGACAGCAGACAAGTGGACATTAGCGTCAGGAGACAAGGATAGCGATGCCCAATTTCTTTAACAATTTTTGACGGTGGCCTTTGCTTCCAAATTGGTGCTGTGGCTGCAGGAATCTCATTTAGATATAAATCAGAGGCCTAAAGAGCCTAGTCACTCGTTTGCTGGTTCCTGGCCCACTTTGTGCCCACTGTCCGCACTGGGCGTGCTGCACGCAACAAAGGCATGGTAGGTCTTAGGCCTCCACACCTAATTCTCCAGGGAGACATAGAATGTATAGCACAGAAACAGGTCATTCGGCCCAACTGGTCCATGCCGGTGAGATATCCCCCATTGCTCCACAGGCTCGTAAATTTCTATTTTTATCTCTCCTTCCTGCCTAGTAGAAAGGCTTGCTCTCTTATCAGTATGTTGACTGCACTAGTTGGCCACTTGCCAGCACAGCAGATCTTTAACATGTGACCCACTGAAATTCAGCTTTGCATAGCTCAGGGATCACTTTGAAACCCTGGGGTAAATTTTAACCCTGAAGAACGGGTGGGTTTGGGTGGGGGTGGGCAGTGAAAATGTTAAAAGCTGGTAGCGGGAACGAATCCACCATTGAACAAACCATAGGACTGCTCAAGATGCTCTTCAGGTGCCTGGATCGATCTGTGAGAGCCCTTTGGTACGCACTAGTGCGGGTGTGTAGAATAATAGCCATGTGTTGCGTCCTGCACAACATCGCTCAACAGAGAGGGTTACCGATGGATGAGGTCCCATGCGTTCGTGAAGCAGCCGCACCTGCCATCAACATTGAAGAAGACAAGGAGGAGGAGGAGGAGAATGACGATGGGCAAACTATCGGCAGAGCAGTGGCTCACCTGGCTGCATGTAATGCTAGGGAGTCACTCATATTTGATTGATATTCATAGGGAAGTCTGCAAAGTGAAGATAGTCAAGTACTCAGACCACCTGGGATGATGACCAGCAACACCAGCACCCCCCACCACCACCCCTCAGTTGCACAAAACAGTCCTACAACCACACATACACCCATTTTAAATGCGCCCAATGGGTGGCTTCAAGGCTCGCCGTTCGTGATGAAGCACATGAAAGGGCGCTTTCATAAAAGCGACTCAAGAATAGGAAAGACATGGCAGTGGTCGTGAGAATCATAACATTTAATGTGCATTTAACCAAAAACAAATATAAACGAAGAACGTGACATTTTGCCAGACACCTTGTGCATACCCTTGATGATTACAAAACCTTAGACTTCCTCTTCCTCGGCCATCTGGACAGGAGGCAGCATTGCAGATACTGTTTGTGGGGGGGGGGGGGTCATGGGATGAGGCGTGGGAGCGCTTTGAGTGGGGTCCCCACTTCCATATCCCCTTTCGCCATCATCCCTCTCCTGAGCCAGGACCACATCACTCCTACCACTTTGCTGGACAACACTTTGGAGGACATGTGTGATGACTTGTAAGGCCAGTGCTAATTTTTCTGTCTGCCTGTTTAAGGCGGCAGAATGCTGTACACCGAGTCCCCACGGCCATTGCCAGGGCCTGAACAGACTCATGTGTGAGTCGTGCATGAAGCGCAATGGAGGATGTTGTTCCCTCCATCGCACACATTCCAGCACGTACCTGCATCACCAGTCCACTAATGCTGGAGGTGGACTCCTCCATCCTCTGTGTTAATGTGGAGACTGAGCATGGCAAGTCTTCCAGTACGTCGTAAAGGTGCATCTGCACCTCTATCAATCTCCTTGTCAAGGATGGCCCCCGGAGTTCAGCATCTGTGCTCAGCTGAGCAGAGCCTGGAGAAGAGTGCGTCCACTGTCATGGACTCTCCACAGCTGCCCCTGCCGCCAGTGTCTGCTCGTGCTCACTTGTGTGTGGGACTCACCAGGTAACAACCCAACTACCTCTCTAATAGGACCCACCAAAATGTGAGTATCTGCGCTGGTGCATGGCTCACTATAATGTGACGGTGCACCCTCAGAGGCATGACCCGCGTCCTCACTCCTCGAAGGCCCTGGGAGAGAATATACAGTAATATTAAGAATCATTGCAGAAGTAATGTTGCTATGAGTATACTGAGGTGTGCAACAGGTCAATTATTGATAACATCAATTCATGTTGTGTGCGAGGGATGTTAAAGTTCTGTCATCAGACATTTGCGGGGTGCCAGTTTCGGCATCCCCGACAGCCAGGCACTCCATCGTCTGGCTGATTTCCAAGGCCGCCTCCTCAGCCTCTGTAAGGGCCACTATTTGTTGAGGCCCCCCCTCCAGTCCAACTTCTCTCCCTTGCATTTTGCGCTCTCTTCTCCTACATGGGGAGAAAGTACAGACACGTGAGTGAGTGAAGGTGACGGGGTCACCCGATGGATGCATTGCTCTGGGTCAGGCTGACAATGAAAGAGATGCATCATAGGGTGATTATCAGACAGATTGAGCACATTGCATCAGGATTGGGGTGAGTGGGAGAGGTGGGTGCACAAGTGGGGAGGTGAAGAAGTGCACAGAAAGTGAAAGTGACTTAACACTGAGCCTTAAGTGGGTATGAGGAGTGATGTGATGGAATAGGCTTTGCAGGGCAGTGTGTGTGTGTGTGTGTGTGTGTGTGGAGGAGGTAATGTTCACCACAGAATGCAGGTGAATCAGTAACTGTACTCACTTTTCCTGACCTGGTTCTGCCACCTCCATCCACGCCTTCTTGGTGGCAGAACCAGGTTTCTTCCACCTGTTACCTGGGTAAAACAACTCCCTCCTGTTTCTCACAGCAGCCAGTGGTATCTCCAGGGAGGCGTCCGAGAACCTGGGTGCTGCTTTTCCTCTATGTCGTTCCATTATGCTGTTTACTCCTTTCTCCTTCAAAATGCATTGTTGCATTGGCCATTTAAATAGTGGGCTTTCAATCACGACATGCGGGTGCGCAGTGCGCCCGCTGCGCAGCTTGAAGACCCATAACCCAGAAGTTGAATTAAGTGGCCTTCAATTGAGTCGCAATCGCTTGAGAACATGCACAAAATTTTTTTCTCGGTCTCCCATCCGCTTATTGACTCCCCCTGTTGGGATCCCACATCATTGTTAAAATTTACCCCCCTGTCTCTGTGCCGGATTTATTTAGATACTATAAAACCATAGAATTATTGAGGCTTTCAGTACATTAGACTCACTGTGCCTATGAAAGCTCATTGCTAGATCAAGGTCAGGAACCATGATTATAACTTTAAAAGGGCTAAATTTGATGAAATGGGGGAACAACTAAAACAAAGAATCTTCGCCAATTTATTTAACAACCTTCAGTAGATGGCAAATGGAACACCTTTAAAGGTGTAAGGAAAGGGTTAATCAGACTGTTCTGAAGTCCACTAATGTTATGGTGCTATTGATTTCCCTTTAAATTGTAGTAATATCAGCCTTTAACCGTTGCTTATTAAGCAGGAAAGTACAGGCACAGGCATGATGGACTGAATGGCCTCCTCCTGTACTGTACCTACTATGAAGTTAATTTTAATGCAGTGAACTGTTGAACCAAGGCTGACACTACAGCAATAGTCAGTCTGATCACTTCAGTAAACTTAATTAAAGACATGCCACTACATACTGATTCCTAAAGTTTCAGAGAACCTTAATCATTTGATAAGGAGTGCAAGAAAACAGTTAGTTCTGCAAAAGGAAAACATCTGGGTATACGTCGTCCTTTTAATTCGGGATTATGTAGAATCAGGAGATTGACTGGTACTGAATGATACCGAATCAAAGACAGACTTACAATTAAAGGTTTCACTTGGTGGAATAGCAATTATATGTAACAAGAACAAAAATATTGATAAGATAACAAAGTAAGGGATTTATACTGATTTTGTTAGCACAGTGGAAAAAGAGTAAGGAAAAGTAAAATTATTGATAAGGGACAAGATCATTAAATTCTTTCATGGAGTTGTGTTTTAACTTTTGTATAATCATGTATTGCAGACGTTTGTGGATTGTGCAGAGGGAGTGAGAGAAATGTATAAAAAGTGGTGGTTTGTAATGAGTATTTGGATTTGCAAAGCCTAAGATACTGAGCTCAGAACTGTAACATGTTAGAATTCTCAATCAGACCATCATCATGTGCAGTTGTAAGTATGACTTTTTCAGAGCATGTTTAAGCACTATGACATGTACTGTATGCTTAATAAATCTATGACACTTGACCTCAATGTTCAAGAACCTAATTGAAAACATTACACCAACAAAGGTACAATGATGAGCATACAGGATAAATACATTCCCAAAACCAACAAGCTCTGATCAAGCAAATGTGGCCCTAAATGGATTAACAAATTAAAAGTGAGGAGAGGAAAAATGGCCTGAACTAAACCAGCAGGGAAAATAGAGAAGAGACTCACTCCCCACCAGTACACAAGTGACTGAATTTAAGAGTGTAGGGTCTTTCTGAATAGGTGAAGTAAGATGGGTCAAATGGTCTTGTCATCCGTATGTATCTTGTAATCTTGTGACTGATTGTATGCTAAAAATTGTTGGCCACATTTTCCCTTATGGAATGATGTGGTGCTTTTCAGCTGAACCTTGTTGAAAAAATGCTTTGATTTGTTTTTCTTTTATTTCCTTTTGACCCCAACCCTATTTGATTGAAATAAATTATACTTAGCCTAATAACAGGCAGTTGGCAGAGGAGTAACCACATACAAAGAGCTTGACGAGCAATTCCAGGACTTGGTGCCGTGGTGTTTTTTTAGCCCAAGCTAAAAAAAAATGGGGAGAGGGAAGCATGACCCCTGAATCCTCTTGTGGTTACACTATAAGTAGTCACTATGCTTCTCCTCTACTTTTAATACACACCAGGCACAGGGGAACAGGATGTGGATAAATTCATCTGTATTACAGCAATCATTAATCAAATTCAATTGGGGACCAACAACTCAGTAGTTGTTAAGCAATTCTCATATCACAAACAAAGCCCATTACCCGTTGCACCCTCAGCTCTAACACTAATTACAAGCAGCTCACGGATTTCTTTGTCTCATTCTGTTTGAATCCTTTCATTTTAGTTTCAATCCTGCGTGCAGTCCTGAGAACACTCTGGTCAAAGTCACCAATGATATCATCTACAACTGAAACAATGGCACTTTGCCCCTCCTTGTGCACTCTGTAGAGTTCAACACAGTCAATCACGCCATCCTTCTTCACCACCTCTCTTCTGTTGTCCATCTCAGTAGAACTCCCTTGTGTCGTACCGTCCCAAAGTAGCCATCACCAGAAATAGCTTTCCCTCCAGCTCCTGTCCTGTCACCTCTGGAATTCTCCAATGATTCAATCCTACCACTCTCTCTGCATGCTGTCCCTCTATAACACCACCTGTAAATTGGGCACCAGCTTCCACATGATCACTGCCAACGCCCATCTCTACCTCTCCACAACTTCCCTTGACCCGATGAGCATCTCCATGCTGTCAGATTGCCCGTCTGACAAAGTTGTGGATGAGCCAGAATTTCCTACAACTAAACACTAGGAAAACTGAAGCCATTGTTTTCAGGCTACACCAAAAATTTCACACCCTTGCCATTGACTCCATTCCCCTCTCTGGTTGCTGGCTAAGATTGAATCAACATTGGCACACTGTTGGAGCTGAGATTTAAACCCCACATCCTAGCCACTGCCAAGACTGCTTAATTACACTTCCATCATTTCCTGGCTCAGCTCTATCTTATCCTATTGCCATCGGAACGCTTATCATCACCTTCATCATCTCTAGATGCGACTTCTCCAATGTCTTGCTTGACAGCCTCCTGACCTTTGCATCCATAAACTTTAAATTGTTGGAAACCCCACTGCTCGCATCCTATCCTGCACTAAACCAAAACCTTCCTCTTGGAAGGCACTTGTAGTGTGTATTTTAGTTTGGTGGCATTGGGCTGGCTCAGAGATATTCCGCTGGTCTATTTGAAATAGTCCTGCACTAAACGCCACTCACTCATCGCCTCCTCACTGATCCAAATTGGCTTTTGGTCACTCAACAAATCAGATTCAAAGTTCACATCCTTATCTAACCTCATTTCAGCATATCTCTGCAACCTTTTCCAGCTTTACAATCTCCCTTGTCCTCTGCTCCTCTGACTTTTGCCTACTGTGCATGCCCCTCTCCCCCTGCCCTACCTTTCACGGTAGTACCTTCTGGCACCTCCGTTTGGAAGTCTTGCCTCACCATCCCTCCATCCTCACCTTTAAAAAGCTGCCAAAAATATTTATTTGACTCAGCTTTTGGTCACATCTCCTTCTGTAAAGGTTCAAGGATTGCTTCTGTTCCCCTCATTTTTCTGTGTTAAAGGTGCTACATAAATGCAAGTTGTTGTGTATTAAATATATTTGACGCTGTTCTGAGAAACAATGGTCAGGATCTGGAGAGGAAAAAATGAAAGATTAGAAAATGAGCAATGCTATTACAGCAAAACAAGAGGAATTCCCATCTTTGCTAATACTGACGCGATGAGTTATTCCTTGAAAGGGCAGTGTTTACAAGAAGGAACCTCACACACACACACACAGTTCCAACCCAATGACTTTATCCCTATCACCTGTGCACCTATCAGGTCCCGCGAGGCTGGGAGGGGCTGTCTGGCGGGCTCTCTGTGCAGCTCAGCAGTCCCCGGGAGTGAGGGGAACAGTCAAGAATCTAGATCAAAGCCTTTACGAGGTAATCAGCTTCGACGCAAAGTTCCTTCGTGGGGTAAATGATTTTTTAAAAACGTAACGTTAAAATCGTCAGCAACTTTAGAGAAGTATTTCGTGTTAGTGACGGAGGGAGATTGATGGATGAGGCTTGGACCAGGTACAGACCCCTCTTAGCCCGGCCAAGTTGAGAAGTGAGTTGGAGAATGCGTTTCTCTTGCTGCTGCTGATGGAAAATAAAACATCTCAAATCTATAAAGGAGTGCGCACTGGAGCGGAGGAAAGTGGGAGATCTGTGGGACCTGAGACAGTTAATATTCAACACATTAATCAGGAAGTTGCCATATTCGACCTGAGCAAAACAACCAAAATAAAAATTAAAGGAACAATTTCTAACTGTCAGCCTTGGCTCAGTGACAGCACTCGTGTTTCTGAATCAGAAGGTTGTGGTTTCAAGTCCTACGCCAAAGATTTGATTACATAATCTAGGCTAAATTAGTGTTTTTTTAAATGGCTCTTCTTTGGAGGTTTAGACCTTGACTTTGGCTTGGAACCCCAGGTAGATCCCATCATATCCTGTTGACCATATTATGGGTCCCACTGAAGGCATAGGCCACAGAAACGCCCCAATGTTTGGAGTCCCTGCCCCTAGCCCTACACCCCCTTATCACGATGGCCTTGTCAGAGATGGGCAGAGGTCCCACCCCTCCCAAAGACCACGTGGACAATTCTCAATGTTGGGACCCAGCTTAGTTTCCTGCTTTTCTGGCATATTCTTGCCGAAGTTAAGGTGGGGGTTCACTGGAATAGCAGCAGATTTTTGGGTCTGTGACTCCCAGGGCTCCTTGGCACATGTACTTATGTGGCCCACGAAGACAAAAGCTTGGACACCTTTGCTGTAAGTGATTTGATACCACATTCTCTTTTCAAGCAGCAGGGTGGTGTTGTCTGGGGTGTTGGGCTGCTGCTTGGCTCTCTTTCCATTACTGTGGGAATTCAGAATATTTTGTCAATGTCCTTTTTTCAAGCCATACAGCTTCACAACAGGGGCTCTGAAAATCCATGGGACGCAATCCTGGCAGTTACATTGGTGCGCACCATCGGTGACCCTGCCAGATGTGGAGCATTCAGCAGGAGGGCCTCTAATTTGAGGCATAGAGCAGGCAGGCAGAAGTGTCACTATGGGCACATCTCTGTCACCTGCCTGCCTGTCACTGGAAAGGTTTCCCAGGACCCCAGCCATGTCCCCTATAGCCCCTTGTGTAAGGGTGCCAATCAAGATAAATGAGTTAAAAAAAATCTTTGCGGCTTCAGCCAACTTGCCTGGCCTGCCCTCGCGCCCCTCCAGCCTCCCTGGAGGGCCCACTTACATCTGTTTGGAGGTCGATTCTGCTCATCTCACTGGGCATACTGGCCTCCAGTGCTACCCTTTTCAAATTAGCCAGAGAACTCCTACCATATGGAATCTCCCCTCGTGGCGACACCCTGATGACATTTGCCCTCTCGGGCAGGTGGTGGTTCCTCTACTTAAGAGGCAGGCTGGAAAATCCCAGAAACACTGGAGGCCTGAGGCAACTGGATCCTGCCATACCTGCTCCTGAGAACGCTTGACTGAGGGGGGACGAGGTCTGATCCTGGGAGAAGCAATGAGAAACAGGTCCCAGTGTTAGGGTTGCCAACTCTGGTTGGAGGCCTTCCTGGAGTTTTATTATGTGATGCCTGATTGCACAACCTCTGATCATATGATATCTGGAAATGTTATTGTATTGAGTACCTTGCTCATAGTTTCGCATTAACAGCTATTATGCAAGAAGTTCCAAGAATCAAGAGGCCACCCTTGAACAGGCAAAGAGGGAAAACCGAGGGAGGGGAAGTGGGAAAACCAAAGGTGGGGGAGGAATTTGCAGAGGTACTGGCCAATCATCCTTAGATGTGGGGGTGGTGCCAGAGATCTGGAGAATTGCAAATGTTACACACCCTTGTTCAAAAAAGGGTGTAAGGATAAACCCAGCAACTACAGGCCAGTCAGTTTAACCTCGGTGCAGAAACTTTTAGGAACGATAATCCGGGACAAAGTTAATAGTCACTTGGACAAGTGTGGATTAATTAAGGAAAGCCAGCACGGATTTGTTAAAGGCAAATCATGTTTAACGAACTTGATTGAATTTTTCGATGACCTAACAGAGAGGGTCGATGAGGGCAAAGTGGTTGACATGGTGTATATGGACTTCCAAATGGCGTTTGATAAAGTGCCGCATACTAGGCTTGTCGTCAAAGTTGAAGCCTGTGGAATAAAAGGGGCAGTGGCAGCATGGATACGAAATTGGCTAAGTGACAGGAAACAGAGAGTAGAGGTGAACAGTTGTTTTTTGGACTGGAGGGATGTATAGAGTGGTATTCCTCAGGGGTCGGTACTAGGACCACTGCTTTTCTTGATATGTATTAATGACTTGGACTTGGGTGTACAGGGTACAATTTCAAAATTTGCAGATGACACAAAACTTGGAAGTGTAGTGAACAGTGAGGAGGATAGTGATAGACTTCAAGAGGACATAGACAGGCTGGTGGAATGGGCGCACACGTGGCAGATGAAACTGAACGCAGAAAAGTGATACATCTTGGTAGGAAGAACGAGGAGAGGCAATGTAAACTAAAGGATACAATTCTAAAAGGGGTACAGGAACAGAGCGATCTGGGGGTATATGTGCACAGATCTTTGAAGGCGGCAGGGCAGGTTGATAAAACGGTTAAAAAAGCATACGGGATCCTGGGCTTTATAAATAAAAAGAGGCATAGAGTACAAAAGCAAGGAAGTTATGATGAACCATTATAAAACACTGGTTCAGCAACAACTGGAGTATTGTGTCCAGTTCCGGACACCACATTTTCAGAAGGATGTGAAGGCCTTAGAGAGGATGCATAAGAGATTTACTAGAATGGTTCCAGGGATGAAGGACTTCAGTTACATGGATAGACTGGAGAAGCTGAGGTTGTTTCCTTACAGCAGAGAAGGTTGAGAGGAGATTTGATAGAGGTATTCAAAATCATGAAGAGTCGAGACAGAGTAGATAGAGAGAAACTGTTCCCATTGGCGGAGGGATCAAGAACCAGAGGACATAGATTTAAGGTGATTGGTAAAAGAACCAAAGGCGACACGAGGGAAAAACCTTTTTACACAGCGAGTGGTTATGATCTGGAATGCACTGCCTGAGGGGGTGGTGGAGGCAGATTCAATCATGGCTTTCAAAAGGGAATTGGATAAGTACTTGAAGGGAAAAAATTTGCAGGGCTACGGGGATAGGGCAGGGGAGTGGGACTAGCTGGATTGCTTTTGCAGAGAGCTGGCATGGATTTGATGGCCAAATGGCCTCCCTCCGTGCTGTAACCTTTCTATGATTCTATGAATTTGCAGAGGGGAAACCAGAGATGGGAGAAACTTTGATTCCATCAGTAACTAAAAGTAACTCACTGAAATTACATTGACAACTAATAGTAATACTGGTAACACTCAGATTATACTCATAACCAACAGTAAAACAATAACTCACTGATAATCTATAAGTAACTGGTAGTAATAGGTCTAACTCCCTGATAGTCTACCTTTAACTAGTAGTAATCCTATAACCCGCTGATATTCACTCAAACTACAACCAGAATCCCCCTGCACTGCACAATGTACGGTCAGGCTCCCCAGCCGATGACACTCTTAATAGGCCTGATCTCTCTCCCTATCTCCTTGGGCTCTGGTTTGGACTCTGATTCTGTGAGAAGGTGACAACTCTGAACAGGGAGCCTCAGACACAGCTCATCTGTACTTGGACTTCACACGTCAAAACTGGCCTGCACAGACCGACCTAAACCAAACTGAGAGATTGCACAGAGAGCAGCGGGCTCAGTGTTTGGTGCTCTTCTCACGGGTCACGTCGTCCTAAACTCAGCTCAATGCCAACATTTCTAAACAACTTCCGAGGCCCAGACTCAATAAAGGAGTGTTCCATGGAACGTCAGATATAACAGCACAGAAGGAGGCTATTTAACCCATTAGGCACTACAGCTAGTGGCTGGTAGAAGATGAGCACAGAGGAGAATCCATGAGGGTAGAGGACAAAGCAGAATAACCACAATATATGATTAGGATGCATTTTTATTTCATAAAATAATGTTTTGAATCACTATAAAACCTTGTTTACAGATTTTCTGGCTTTAAATAATGAGCGCAAAGCCACTTTAAAAAATATACAGTCCATCTTGTAGTATTGCACTCTTTTTTTCCCCCATATTTCTTGAAGGCATGTAAGACAACTGTTGGCAAAGCAGTCATACTCTTACACAAATAAGAAAAAATATTTTTACAACAGTATTTTACAGTTGGTTGCCCAACAAAATATTTCTTTTTGAAACAAAAGCAGGTTGATCTAAAATTCTAAATTCATCAGATGTTACCTTTAATTGATTTGTTCATTGATCATTCGGTACTTTTACAGATTTTAAGCGGAATCACTGAGAAGTGCACAGTTCAATATGTGCAAGTCGTAATGCTAGAATATGCTAATTTTATAGAACTGTGTTGCAATCTGTAATTCCAATGACTCTCTTTACATTACAACTAATAATTTTTTTTTAAAAAGTGAATTAATTACATGGCTGTGACCAAACAGATGCTGGCATTTAAACTCAAACAAAACATTGAAGATAAATAGGGATAGGATGGAGGTCTGAGGCTGTGAATGTTTTTATTTGTTGTACACTGTAAAATCTGGTGTTCAAGTCTGTTGATGTCTACATTAAGTTTTCCTAATGCAAACAAATAACCTATTGACGAGCCTCATATTACACTAGCAGGATTTCTAGGATATCCAGAGTAATAGGGGTGCAATTTAAACTGAGGTGGGATTTGTACACTAGGGGCTGACATTCCTGCCCTTGATAATTTTAGCAAAAAAAAAATCGACTTGAATAAAAAGTAATTTTGGTCACTGTGGTCATAAACCTCCCTCCCCTCCCACAAACACGGACAACATTATATTAAGTAATTCTTAAATATTTCAGGCAGAGAGGCAAACACTGATGAATATATTGTCCATGGCATCAGCTTTTTTAAACAGTCCATTTCAAACAGGGGTTTTTCAAATCAACAGCACATAATAGGGTAAACAGAACAACCAGTCTGGAATATGGAAGCTCTTAAACAGGATGTACCCTTCCAAGTTAAAGGGCTCGTATGAGATTACGGACAGAAAATTCCAAATTGAAAGTGCAACTGTTCAATCTGTACACTGATTTTTTTTTAGCATAATTTAATTTAAAAGGAAACTCATTTTCATTGATTTCTAACATATATCTTAGTTCATAACAATACACACATTTCCTCATCTGACCTTACTTCTCAGTCTTTGCTGAATCTAGTTTCTTGATTCTCTGTTGGGAGTAGTTTGTTCAGTGTCTGCATTTGGGTTGAGATGGGTTAAAATACAACAGTTTAAACATTATTTAGCTGTAGTACCTGCCTGTGAGAGCTAACTTGAATCAAAGACCGTGGATTTCGGAAAAGAAATTAGCCTTCAATGAGTTCAGCGATTTACTTTTTAGAAGCCCAGCTTACCTGTATTTATCCTGCTTTTAAGTGATCTATCTTTATCCTTAGTAAATGCACTGAGATGCATTCCTGCACGTGAGGGGCATTACATAAATGCAATTTGTAATTAATTACCATATTAGGAACATTCAAATATAGGGACAGGAGTAGGCCATACAGCTCCTCGAACCTCTTCTGCCATTCAACTAGATCATGGCTGATCTGTACCTCAGCTCCATTTAGAGAAGATCTTAATAACTTCAGCAGATCAGCAGAAACACTGCAGAAATGGTGGAAAGAGTTGGAATAACCTCTGCAGAAATTCCAGGTGGTTATATTTATGTGGTTTGGAATGGTATTTTCTCATTACTTGTTTGCTAACCCCTGGAATTCCCTACCTAAACCTCTCTCTCCTCCTTTAAGACGCTCCTTAAAACCTACCTCTTTGACCTGGCTTTTGGTCATCTGTCCCAATAGCTCTTTGTGTGGCTTGGTGTCAAATTCTTTCTGATAACGTTCCAACATTCCTGTGAAGCGCCTTGGGGCATTTTACTACTTAAAGGCACTATATAAATGCAAGTTGTTGTTTTGTTGCTGAATACACCTACGGAATTGTTGGAATTCCCTACCTAAGACCATTGTGGAAGCTCCATTACCCACAACAATAGCAGCAATTCAACAAGAAGGCTCAATAGGACAACAAGGGATCAGCAATAAATGTGGCCTTGCCAGTATTACCCACATCCCAAGAACAAATTAAAAAATCTTTGCTATCTGAATAATGTGATTTATAGTTCCCTCGCCAAAAATGTTTGCGATGACAAAGGATCTGGCACTACTGTTGGCTACATGGCTCCAGGTGCAGAGAAAATTAGGTGAATATTCAATTGGCTGTTGATGTTGAAGGGCTGCCTGCTTATGGATTCCTTTAGATCCACAAGTTGTTGTGGAATTGACTCACTAATGGATGAAATTGTACATGCGGTATTAGCTACGAATGATTAAGCTTTCATATGAGATTCCCTTTTCTACTATTTTAATGGAGGCATTAACCCATTTATTTTAATGTCTTTATGCATCGTATGCTAATAGCATGGAGCATGATTTCACCCTAAAGGTGGTATTTGCCTTTTCACCTTTCTCCACTTGAAGGTAGCTTGGAATCATTGATGTTTCTTCAGTCAGGCAGCTAGCATAGTTCATACTGTCGGTTTCTCCACAACCACCTCTTGATGCCACACTCTGATTAGCCAGTTTGAAGTAGGATTCGGGGAAAGGGTGATTGTGTCATATAATGCTAGTTTGAGCTCCATTTCCCCAATGAAGCATCCCAGGGTACAGCACCTAGATTCCTGATTTGAGAACTGCAGGACAAAAAATGTAGTGAAATTAGGCAGGCAGATTGGAGTGACAAGCAACTTGGGGCCTCAGTGCCCATGACCCAGTGGTAGGCTTTGCTCCTTAGACACTGGGACAGATTTTCGTCTTCAGCACCCAGGCATAATCTCGGCGGGGTCGAACACTAATCACGTTAACTGGACACAAGCTGCTGACAATATTTTGCCTATTGGAATAAATGGATGGAAGATTGTGATCAGCAGGTATGCAAATTTGCAATAAATACTTCCGTCCCACCAAGTTCTTATGCCTGAGTGCTGAAGAGGAAAATGATAGACAGCCCCACATGCACTTAAATGCAGACACTGAAAAACTAATGTTAATAAGGGGAGGGGGGTACAAACTAATATTATTATAGAACAGCTCCACATAATTACTGCTAACGCATGATGTTTTCTTTACATGGAGAGACACTAATGAGGGAACCCTGATATTTGGAATGCGACTGCTGGAAGTTGTTAACTTACCTGGCGAATGAGAAGGATATATGCTCATATATCCAAGGTTCGGTAGCTACAATGATTGGGGAAGATTGGGTTGTAGAGAGACAAGCAGTGCCTGTAAGCTTCATACTTCCAACTGGTGGAACTACAGTTCGATGGGTTACGTGTATGTCCATGCTATGGTCAAGAGAATTTTGGAATGTCACTCGTTAGTAGTTCCGGTACCTGCTGCCTACGTAACCAAGTCTCAAACTTGCACTTGTCAGATGTTTAATAACCAACTAGTGACTATTGTCCTTCGGGTGGGAGGAAGTATACAGAATCTCTTTGGGATTGAGAGTCCTGAAAAATAATGTGCCTGGCAATGAAAGATTGGAACCAATTCAACCGACTGTGACAACTCTGTAATCTGATACCTAAGCCAAGCAGATCTGCAGTATTCCAGGATACAGGTGATGATTGACCAGCCAGTCTGGCTCATCAATGGGATCTGGAATGATAGACCTGTCACAAAGGTTGTAATTCTGCCTTCCTAGGTTTAGGTAACCCTACATGCCAACACCCTAACTGATAGGATGGTCCTAGTTGGACAAACAGCAGGAAGTGTCCCAGTGATCTGTTAGTAAACGGCACAGTTTTAGCTAGTTAAACACCAGCAGTACATCTGTGCATATTTGAGAATCCCTAAGCTTTGGATTCTTGTCATTCTGCACCTAAGCTCTATGGAATTAGATAAATTGGATGAGTCTCTACAGAAAGAGCGAGCACTTCATTTCAGGCAATGGATTTCTCAGTAGCTTGATTTGGTGATCCTTAAGCACGATAACGAGTTTGTGTGCATGTCAGTGCTAAGCTGACCAAAAAATACAAGTAAGTCCTTAGTGTTGGATTATTTGAACATGATTTGAACTCCCTTGAATGCTCTGAACTACAAAGAAAGAACCTGAGAAGACTCTTTTCTCTAACCTTTTCTTATAACAATTATAAAGCGGATTTACTTGTAATGTAAAGGCCTCTTACTCTGGAAGATTCACAATTCTGCTATAATCCACCTTGTGTTATTTTCCCAACTATCATTCCTTCAAGGAAAAAGTTAGTACAGGTAATTTTGATGGGATTTGAAAAAACTACCAAAAAGTCCTGGGTTACCGCGTCGTTTTGGCACAGTGATATTATCGGTTATGCTCTAATGCATCAATAAAACCTCAGTCATTAAACAGTTTTAATTTTCCGAATCAGTAACTGGACAGGTCCTTCAGGAATAGACTTGATGATGTTCCAAGCATCATAATGCATGAGGCCGTACAGGAACTTGCCATTGATTGCAAGCAGTTCATCCCCAACATCGATCATTCCAGACTGTTCAGAAGCACCACCTGTAAGGGTTACACCAGTTAAAATATAATGTGAATAATTCCATGGAATTCAGTGCTAGTGAGAGGCTTGATGGGCCAAATGGTCTACTCCTGTTTCTATGAAAGTGATTACTTTTAAAGGGCTTTGGTCTTTTTGCTGTGAAAGCAGAGCAGACAGAACAGGGACACAACACTTTCATTATGATTGTATGCTGTCCTTCGATATGACAGAACATATAAGACTTAAGATAGAACTGTAAGAGGAGAACACTGATATGCAAATCTTGTCATATATTTGCCAAGAACCTCAATGATTTTGACTGAAAAATGTAACCTATTTTGTATTCTTAAAAATAAACAGTTTCATGTGATCAGACTTACTCTTTTTGATCATAACTCACATTCCTGACAGTTCCCTTATCTTGACAATAATGTTGTTGAAACCAAACATTAAGTGAGAGCTGGAATTCTCTTCTTTGGGGTGGAACTCCAGTGGGACAGGACTTTCTGTCCACCATTCTGTATCCAGCCAAGTCCCACCCCATTTTCCTAGGTCTGAGCTTTGTAAGTATAAACGGCTGGTTCCCAGCAGGATTTCCGCCACCTAGAGGGAGCCAATCATTGCAAAGGAGGAGAGTGCCAGGGATGCCGCTGTAGCACCAGAAGGTCTGGTGACAAACCTAGAAGGGGCAGAAGTGCACCGCTGATCAGAAGCACTGAAGGCCAAGAACAGGATCTTCAACAAGTAGCAAGAGCCAAGACCGTGGCACCACGAGTGACTCAGCTGCACAGAAGGGGAGGAAAAAGAATGGGAGAGCAATAGTGATAGGGCAAAGAGAGGGCATGAAAAAATATTAGCTAGTAAGATTAAAGAAAACCCAAAGACGTTTTATCAGTACATTAGGAACAAGAGGATAGCTAAGGAAAAGGTGGGACCTATCAAGGATGATAAGGGTAACTTGCGTGTAGAAGCAGAGGATGTGCGTAGGGTTTTAAATGAATATTTTGTCTCCGTATTCACAAAGGAAAGGGATGATCCAGATGTAGTAGTTAAAGAGGAGAGGTGTGAAGTATTGGATAAGGTAAACATAACAAGAGAGGAAGTACTAGAGGGACTGGAATCCTTGAAAGTTGATAAGTCACCAGGGCCGGATGGATTGTTTCCTGGGCTATTGAAGGAAGCCAGGGAGGAAATAGCGGATGCTCTGAGGATCATTTTGTAATCCTCACTAGATACAGGGGAGGTACCGGGGGACTGGAAGACTGCAAGTGTTTAAAATTGTTTAAAAAGGATACGAGGGAAAGGCCGAACAATTATAGACCGGTCAGTCTTACCTCGGTGGTGGGCAAACTATTAGAATCAATACTGAGAGATAGGATAAACTGTCACTTGGAAAGGCATGGTTTAATCAGGGATAGTCAGCATGGATTTGTTCAGGGAAGGTCTTGCCTTAAAAATCTGATTGAATTCTTTGAGGAAGTGACAAGGAGGATTGATGAGGGTAGTACAGTGGATACTGTCAACATGGATTTTAGTAAGGCATTTGACAAGGTCCCACATGGCAGACTGGTCAGAAAGGTAAAAGCCCATGGGATACAGGGAAATGTGGTGAATTGGATCCAAAATTGGCTCAGTAACAGGAAACAAAGGGTAAAAGTCGATGAATGTCTTTGCGAATGGAAATCCGTTTCCAGTGGTACATTACAGGGCTCAGTGTTGGGTCCCTTGCTGTTTGTGGTATATATTAATGATTTAGACTTGAATGTAGGGGGCATGATTGGCAAATTTGCAGACGACACAAAAATTGGCCGTGTAGTTGATAGTGAAGAGGGTAGCTGTAGACTCCAAGAAGATATCAGTGGGTTGGTGGAGTGGGCGGAAAAGTGGCAAATGGAGTTCAACCTGGAGAAGTGTGAGGTAATGCACTTAGGAAGGGCAAACAGTAAAAGGGAATACGCAGTAAACGGGAATATATTGAGAGGGGTAGAGGATATGAGAGACCTTGGAGTGCATGTGCACAGGTCCCTGAAGGTTGCAGTACAGGTCGATAAGGTTGTGAAGAAGGCATACGGAATGCCTTCTTCACAACCTTATCGACCTGTACTGCAATTAGCCGAGGTATAAAATACAAAAGCAGGGATGTAATGATGGAACTGTATAAAATGCTGGTAAGGCCACAGCTGGAGTATTGTGCGCAGTTCTGGTCACCACATTACAGGAAGGACCTAATTGCTCTGGAGAGAGTGCAGAGAAGATTGATAAGAATGTTGCCAGGGCTTGAAAATTGCAGCAACGAGGAGAGATTGGATAGACTGGGGTTGTTTTCCTTGGAGCAGAGGAGGCTGAGGGGAGACTTGATTCAGGTGCACAAAATTATGAGGGGTCCAGATAGAGTAGACAGGAAGTACCTATTTTCCATAGTGGAGAGATCAAGAACTGGAGGACATAGATTTAAGCTGATTGGCGGAAGGATTAGAGGGGACATGAGGGAAAACTTTTTTACCCAGAGGGTGGTGGGTGTGTGGAATTCGCTGCCCGAATTGGTGGTAGAGGCAAGGACTCTCAGCTCTTTTTAAAAAAAATACCTGGACCTGCACCTAAAGTGCTGTAAGCTGCAGGGCTACGGACCGGGTGCTGGAAGGTGGGATTAGAATGGGCACCTGGTTGTTCTTCGAGCCGGCGCGGACATGATGGGCCAAATGGCCCCCTTCTGTGCTGTATCTTTTCAATGGTTCTAGGTACGTGTTGGGGTGGAATGGAGTGAGAGGAGGCTACTACTGGGCTCTTGTGCTCTCTCTATCTCTCACATCAGGGCTATTAACATAATTTCCTGGGACCCATCGCCACCAACCCCATGGTGGCCCCAGGAAGTGGTGGTAACTGGGGAAGAAAGAATCAAAATCCACCAGGGAACTGCCCCCACCCCCCCCCCAACCATTTATGTGTAGCAGATGGGGAAGCAGCAGGCAGTGGCAGACCTAGTCATGGTGGGGTTGGGGATAAAGAGAAATTCTGATGGGGCAGTGAAGCAGCAAAGGCCCATTTTCCCACCATTTCCAATGTGGAAGAAAATCTCCCCGCCCCTCCCAAATTCTTATTTCAAATTTGTTCATAAGCAAAGGCCTTTACCATGGGATGGAGAGGAGCTCCATCTAGTGGCGTGGCTGACAATGCACAACTTGTACCCATTGATAAGAGGCTCTGGTTATATGTAGCCATGCCCATCCGACTGGGAGTTAAAAGAAGCACTTTGCTCCCTATGCTGTTGTGCCACCACAATTCTTGCCCTCCTAATAACATGGTGATGACATCACAGAATTAACAAGAGATGTCAGCAAACCAGGTGCACTTCATCCTCAGACTTAGAATAAATATGCCAATCCTAGTGCCAAGTTGGTGGAACTGGATTGCAGTACATACTGGATTGCACATTTTATTTAAAGGCTGACCTCGCTGGAGATCAGCTAATTTAAATAATTATAAGGTCAGCTCATGTAATTCAGAGTTTCCTGCAAAGATTGCACCTTCAGTCGAGAGCTTGCCTAATTTGGGGTGGGAGGGGGCACAGAAAATTTTGTGAAACTGCAGCACACAAAAGGCTACTGCTGGAACTTAGTGTTATGGTTACTTAAATGGAAGTAATAAAGGCTCAGCATTGACTTTAAAACAGCTAGCAGCCTTTGCAAAGGATGTATTGGGAAGGCAAAGAAATACGAACATATGAATTAACAGCAGGAGTAGGCCATTCGGCCCCTCGAGCCTGCTCTGCCATTTGATAAGATCATGGCTGATCTGATTGTGACCTCAACCCTACTTTCCCATCTACCTACTATAACCTTTGACTCCCTTGTAAATCAGGAATCTATCTAACTCAGCCTTAAAAATATTCATTGACCATGCCTCCACCGCTGTTTGGGGAAGGGAGTTCCACAGACTCAAATGACAGGCAAAAACAAAATGTGGAGACACAGAAGGGAATCTGTAGGCAAGTGACCGATCACTGAAACATGTGACTCCTTGTTTGATGGCTGGCGAAATGGATGTTCTGCTTCATGAGGTGGGCACAAGGAGGATTGCCCGAATTAGCACTGCAGAGCACCTTCCCCATGATGACAGCGAACCATATCTGGCAGGAGGTAATGGCCAGGCTCAATACTACACTACCTGCAGGACCTAGACAGATGCAGAAGACAGCACACTTAAAATAAACTGGCAAAGTAAGGCTACCCAGTAGTACTGTGTGTCAGGTAGATACTCCCCAAGAGTGCATGTCTATCAACATGTCCCACATTTACTGCTCACCCATATTAAGCTCTCACATAATGTTACATTTTCACTGTACCTCATACATACCCCATAACCTCAGCCAAGCTGTAACTTACAATTGAAAGCCTTGCTATTTTGTTCACAAAATCTGTATGATGAGCCCGTTTATTGTTTTATTGGTACAGTCCTGGGTACACATTTTAGTGAAGGAGAGAAGTTTAAACATTGTGAAAAATTCTAACATTTGAGACCCATTAAAATCTAGAATTCCAAGTACTTAATATAACATTAAAAAATTTATAATGATGGTCTATGAGGTCTGGTTTTCTGAGTTCACACTGCTGGCAGAGAGCCGAGCTTGGTAGCTGTGTATAAGGGGAAATAGCAAGTGTGCTGCCTCAATTTTCCATCCATTAAATTGGTGGATAGAAAATTGTGGGCAGTGAGCCCATGATTTCCCAATATGTGGAGCTGGGGGGGTGGGGGGTGGAAATGGAGTGAGGCTCATTGCCGGCAACAGCGAACTCTGAAAATAAGCCCTGTCACATACTTCTATTAATATAAATTAACATTGCTGGTGCCAGTTTGCACCTCAGATTCAGATTTGCAAGTGGTAGTAATAGCAGCTGCTAGTAATAGCTGTTTAATTCTGTACCAGCCCCTAGTCACAATTTAGTAGACGTTTTCAATTAACAGGCATTCTCTTTGCTTTGAATGCACTCAAAGGAAAGCTTCCTTTGAGCTGCATTCTTAGTGGGAGTATTTACCTTGAAATATTCGTTTAATATACAGGGGCCTGTCTCCATGGATTGAAGCCTTCCCACCATCTAGACTGAATCCTAGGCCAGCCGAGGACTTCAGCAGCTCTACAGTGATGGCCCCTCCAAGGTCCACATTCATGCCTGTAATAACCAAGACGAATGCAACTTAATCTGGTAACATGACACTTCATTTTTTTCCTGCCCAGTGTTGTATCTAGGATTTCAATAAAGTGTATTAGTGGCTGCGTGAAATTTTAATACTGTATTCATGTGAGCTGTGAAAAACACTAAGCAATACAATTGTAGAGTTTGTATCTGGATAAATCATTTTAATACACCATTTATAGTATGTGACTTCAGGGTGAGGTTTCTGCCTGCCTGTATAGGCCAGCAAAGCAGTTGTTCCATTACTGACATGTAGGATTTTCCCCTTACACTAGACAAGGTCTGTAGTCAAAAGTGTAAAGTTGTAAATGCAGCTTTTGAGCAACTGCGCATGAGCAGACCTTGTGCATGAAGAAAAGCAAATTCAGGACATAAAGAACTGGATTAAATTGAAAGAATTGCTTCCAGTGGTAAGTGGATATGTAACATAAATAGGGTATTATCTGTAGAACACTATGGTAAAGTGCTAGTGGCTCCAGGCCCGTCATTGGTGGTGGTAATGTTGGTTTAATTTCAGGTGATGAGTATCACAGAAGAAGGTACTGCAGCAGATTAAAGAAAGAACTTGCATTTATACAGCACTATACTTTTTGAAGTGTAACAACTGTTGTTAAGTGGATGAACATGGCAACTTGCACACAGCAAGATCTCACAAACAGCAAATGACTGAATGAATGACTAGATAATCTGTTTCTTGTGGGGGTGGTTGAGAGAGGAATGTTGATCAGGACATCAGGAGAACTCGTTGAGAAATAGTGCTGAGATGAGATTTTATTAGTCTATCTGAACAGATAGAGGCCACTTTGGTTTAAAATCAACCAAATATAAACTGGAAAAACTCAAGTGTTTTAGAATCAGAGTTGTTAAGCGTAGTCCATAACTGTTTTCTAACCCAGTGCGTCAAGGAGGTAACAAGAGCCAGTGCTCATCTTGACCTGATATTTATAAATGATCCAGATAATGTAGAGGAAATGGAAGTCATAGCACCTCCGGGAGACAGCAACCACAGAATCATAAAGTTTAGCACGATCTGAGTCAGAAATACCTAAGACTAGGAGCCAGATATAAAAATCTAAGAGGGCATAAGTTCAATGAAATGATGACAACTAATGCAAATCGATTGACAGAGATTGCTCAACAGTTTAGTGGAGGATAAGTGGAAGGTATAATGCTCAGCATGCAGGATACATACCAAAAATCAATAGCTCCAGACTAAATAGATGTGACCCAAAATCAATTAACATACAAATTCAAAATTATATCAAGAGGAAAAGGACCTGTACCAGTCTTGCAGAGAGAAAGGGGATGAAGTTCACTGGAATGAATATAATAAAATGAAGAAACAAGTTAAAAGACTTATCAGAAAGGCAAAGAGCAATCTGTTTAAAAAGAAAATGGCAGAGGCAAAGCATAGCAATAAATTTTTTTTTTAGTACCATAAAAGTAAGAGAAGATGTAAATGAAATTGAAACTGAGGATGAACACAATATAGTTAATATTCAGAATGATTACTTCCTCCAAGTATTCACGAGGGAAGGCATGAGTAACATGCTCATCACAAACAGGACGAGTCAAAGTAAAATCAGTGACTTTGATATAAATGAGATGGAACTCCTGGACAGGCTTAAATGGCTCAAAATAAATCACCAGAAATAGATGGTATTTATCCTAGTGTTGAAAGAGACTAGGAGATTGTTCGTGCAGCATTGAGAATCCATTATGAGGAATTCATTGGACACAATTAAGGTACCAGTAAATTGGAAACAGACCAATGCAGTGCCCATATTCAAAAAGGAGGAATAAAACAGACAGCAATTACAGACCTATTAGTCTCAATTCCAATCCTTGTAAAATAATAAATTAGATTATTAGGAGTAAATTTGAGGGGTTTCTGTACAACAATAACATAGTAAACAGTAACCAACATGGATTTACAAGGGGAAGATCATACCTAACCAACCTCCTTAACTTCTTTGAGGAAATATCCCAGGTGATTGTGATAACCTCTATGACATTGTACCTTGACTTCCAAAAGGAATTTGATAAAGTCCCATAAGAAAGGCTATTAGTTAAACTTAAAGCTGTGGGAATGCAGAGTAAACCCTGGGAATAGATAAGAAAGTGGCTGATGAGTCGGAAACCGAGAGTACTGTCAGAGTGGAGGGGAAGTAATGAGTTGAGTGCCCCAGGACTCGGTGTTAGGACCAATGTTTCTCATTTTCATAAATGATTTGGATCCAGAAACTCAATGCTAAGTGGACAAATTTGTTGATGATATCAAACTGGGAGGGGCAGTGGAATTGGAAGAAGCAGCTCAGAAATTAGTGAGTTGGACAAAATAAGTATAAGGGCTGATTAACAGAAGGTGAAATTTATTGTAAACATGCGCAAGGCACTGTACATAGGAAGGAAAGATAATCAACGGGAGGAGGAGGCCCTGTGAACATCCCCATCCTCAATGATGGCGGAGTCCAGCACGTGAGTGCAAAAGATAAGGCTGAAGTGTTTGCAACCATCTTCAGCCAGAAGTGCCAAGTGGATGATCCATCTCGGCCTCCTCCCGATATCCCCACCATTACAGAAGCCAGTCTTCAGCCAATTCGATTCACGTGATATCAAGAAACGGCTGAGTGCACTGGATACAGCAAAGGCTGTGGAGCCCGACAATATCCCGGCTGTAGTGCTGAAGATTTGTGCTCCAGAACTAGCTGCACCTCTAGCCAAACTGTTCCACTACAGCTACAACACTGGCATCTACCCGACAATGTGGAAAATTGCCCAGGTATGTCCTGTCCACAAAAAGCAGGACAAATCCAATCCGGCCAATTACTGCCCCATCAGTCTACTCTCAATCATCATGGAAGGTGTCATCAATAGTGCTATCAAGCGGCATTTACTCACCAATAACCTGCTCACCAAAGCTCAGTTTGGGTTCTGCCAGGACCACTCGGCTCCAGACCTCATTACAGCCTTGGTCCAAATATGGACATAAGAGCTGAATTCCAGAGGTGAGGTGAGAGTGACTGCCCTTGACATCAAGGCAGCATTTGACCGAGTGTGGCACCAAGGAGCCCTAGTAAAATTGAAGTCAATGAGAATCAGAGGGAAAACTCTCCAATGGCTGGAGTCATACCTAGCACAAAGGAAGATGATAGTGGTTGTTGGAGACCAATCATCTCAGCCCCAGGACATTGCTGCAGGAGTTCCTCAGGACAGTGTCCTAGGCTCAACCATCTTCAGCTGCTTTATCAATGACCATCCCTCCATCATAAGGTCAGAAATGGTGATGTTCGCTGATGATTGCTCAGTGTTCAGTTCCATTCACAACCTCTCAGATAATGAAGCAGTCCGTGCCCGCATGCAGCAAGACCTGGATAACATCCAGGCTTGGGCTCATAAGTGGCAAGTAACATTCACCAGCATTGGCCATCTCCAACAAGAGAGAGTCTAACCACCTCCCCATGACATTCAACGGCATTACCGTTGCCGAATCCCCCAGCATCAACATCCTTGGGGTCACCATTGACCAGAAACTTAACTGGACCAGCCACATAAATACTGTGGCTACAAGAGCAGGTCAGAGGCTGGGTATTCTGTGGCAAGTGACTCAACTCCTGACTCCCCAAAGCCTTTCCACCATCTCCAAGGCACAAGTCAGGAGTGTGATGGAATACTCTCCACTTGCCTGAATGAGTGCAGCTCCAACAACACTCAAGAAGCTCGACACCATACAGGACAAAGCAGCCCACTTGATTGGCACCCCATCCACCACCCTAAACATTCACTCCCTTCACCACCGTGCTCTAGGGCTCCCTGGTGCCACACTCGGTCAAATGCTGCCTTGATGTCAAGGGCAGTCACTCTCACCTCACTATGGCTGCAGTGTGTACCATCTACAGGATGTACTTCAGCAACTCGCCAAGGATTCTTCGACAGCACCTCCCAAACCCGCGACCTCTACCACCTAGCAGGATAAGAGCAGCAGGCACATGGGAACAACACCATCTGCACATTCCCCTCCAAGTCACTCACCATCTCGACTTGGAAATATATCACCGTTCCTTCATCGTCGCTGGGTCAAAAATCCTAGAACTCCCTACCTAACAGCACTGTGGGAGAACACTCACCACCTGGACTGCAGCGGTTCAAGAAGGCGGCTCACCACCACCTTCTCAAGGGCAATTAGGGATGGGCAATAAATGCTGGCTTCGCCTGCGACGCTCACGTCCCATGAATGAATAAAAAAAATATTCCATGAACTGGGGTGATTCCCACTCCAATTTTCCCTTCCTTTGTCTGGGAACCAGGTAGCCTCAGCTCTGTTCCCTGCTCTAAAGAACCTGCCATGTGGAGGATGATGGGCTTCAGCCTAAGTCTCGTATCATTCTGTCACCCTAGGAAAAGGCAGTTCACTCTAAGATTTGATTTCATTTTCTCAACTTCAGGAGTTGTGATTTTTAAAAAATGTAATATTTTAGTTTAAATTCTATAGCATTTTATTATTGTAATTTTTTAATAGCTTACAGATTCTAATGCCTCTGCATCATGAACTAAAATATTCACTCACTTTAATGTACACTGGTTAAATTAAACGAGATTTACTTTGCTACTGCAATCATCACCTCCTAAGGATGACACAGAGCGAGATGCCAGAAAGAAATCAGAACCTTGTTAAAATTTTAGCAACTGGTCAAGAATTACCAACAACCTTAAAGTGTAATTCTTCAAAATGTCTGCTTCCATTTTTTGTGCACATCAAGGTCAAAGTTGACCGCAGTGATGAATGGAACACTTGCCATTTGGTTCCACAGGTGCTGGCCATCCTCCAGTACACTGGCCAAGCAACCATTCACCATGGGTGAGACAGCGATCATTGGCAGGTTATTCCATCATGGAGAACACCACAGTGGAGCCTGATCTTGTCCTCACCCGACATCCACAATGGAGTGACCAAGAGCGGGAGCCTGGTTGGCTTCTCCCCTCTCCAGTCCGGAGCACTGATGCCAATTGTAGCACCCCACTATGGTCAAGGCTGAAATAAGCTAACTCAATGCAGAATGCAAGTGGACCTTCATGGTCCATGTGACTCAGTATCATACTGGGCAGGGCCATTACCCATTAGGCCATAAGGGGAGCTGCTGAAGAGCACCATCAAATGTTGCCAAAAGGCTGTTACTTACATTACTTATATTATAATGTGACTGGTACCGGCCTTTGTGATGGACTCCTACCTGTTCCTGCTGCTTCTGTGGTAGCGTCTCTTCCAGTTGGGAGACGGTTTCCTTTAGGAAGAGATAAATCTGACTTGGAGGAAACTTCTTCCCTTTCCTTTCCTTTTTTAATTACAATGATGGCCTGTTTAGGTAAGCGGGCCTGGTGAAGTGCGTTGAGTGCATCTCCATGTGTAGTGCCAATTACGGAGATTCCATTGATGGATAAGATGTAATCCCCCCGCTGAATGGTACCTTCTTGAGATGCTACTCCTCTTGTAAATACTCTGTGAATCTGCAAGGAAAAAGTCGTGATTTAAGAGAACAATATTTGTAACATATCTAAAAAATATATAAAATACCCTCTATTTGCAGTGTATTTAAATAACATTTTCAAATGACAATATTTTATTATTAACATTTCTATCAGAGATAGCTTTGTTTTTATTTTTTGGTCCCTTTGTCCAAATTGGCCCACCACATTTTATCTTTCAGCTGGGATTTCCCCACAGGCACCATCATCTTGCATCATAATTTGGTTAGTTCTGCACCTCCTAAAGCAGTCCCCTCAGTAAACTGCAAAATCGTTTTTAAAAAGCTATGCGGAGAAGTGGATCACATATACAGCATAACTCAGAGTTTGGAGTGTGCTGTAGGTACATAACACTTAGAGCAATTGAGATGATATCAAACCAGTGGATTGTACATTAAAGGATTCAGCAATATCATCTCAATCAAGATGTGTTTCAGTGCTTTAGTATATTTTTACAGCTATCACTGCCTTGGATCACACTGCAAGCTGTGTGTTATTCTTTACAAAATAGAGATTATTTTCCATTTTCTCTGTTTTGTTTAGCATTTTCTACTTTTTACTGGTAGTGGGTATCGTTGACAGACATCAAGAAATATTTCTGTGAGAGAGTAAGAGATTGATCTTCCCTAGATCAGTGTATCATCATCAACAACAACTTGCACTTATATATGGTGTCTCTAACTCAGTAAAACGTCCCAAGGTGCTTCACAAGAGTGTCATCAGACAAAATTTGACACCTAGCCATATAGAGATAGTAGATCAGTTGACCAAAGCTTGGTCAAAAAGGTGGGTTTCAAATAGCAACTTAAAGGAGGGTAAGGAGGGTAGAGAGGTAGAGAGGTTTAGGGAGGGAATTCCAGAGCTTAGGGCCTAGGCAGCTGAAGGCATGGCTGCCAGTCGTGGAGTGATGGAAATTGGGGATGCGCAAGAGGCCAGAAATGGAGGAGCACAGAGATCCCGGAGGGTTGTAGGGCTGGAGGAGGTTAGAGAGGTATAGAGGAGTGAGGCCATGGAGGGATTTGACTAAAAGGATGAGAATTTTAAATCAAGGAGTTAAGAAACCCATTTTGAGGTAACTCATCCACACATAGTAAGATGGGTAAGATGGGTATAGAGGGATATGGGCCAAGTGCAGGCAATTGGGACTAGCTTAGTGGTATAAACTGGGCGACATGGACATGTTGGGCCGAAGGGCCTGTTTCCATGTTGTAAACTTCTATGATTCTATGATTCTATATCGACTGAAAACAAAGGAGACCATCTATGTTGATAGCCAAAGATATTTCCTTAATGATACTGACATGGTCATTTACTAACTGACCCCTGTGACGCTTCCCATTGTTTAGAAGCTACAGTACTGTCTGGCATCCCACCTGGAAACCATTCTATCACTAGGGGGCGAACCGCTATGGAATAGGCTCAACGATTTCCCATTATTTCCTAATTAACATTCTAAATGGTTGCGGCAACGGTCTGGTTTTCATATTGGCTGGTTACTGCTATGTCAACAAGATGCTACATTTTAAAATATAAGATATATTACAAACTGACAAATTTCTATTCAGGCAATGACAGTAAAACCCAAAATGCCACAATAGTCCTGACTGAAAATCATGATACCGGAAGTAAGGTGAATGTGCACAGAAAGTGCAGGCAATATGCAAAACTTTGTATACATATTAATAGATCTTCTATGGTGTTGCTATCAATAAGTAAAATGAAATGCACTTTCACATACCTGTCTCTGTTGTATTTGTGTTCCTGTTTCTTTCTCCCTTATCTGCATCTCTTTCTCTCCTCTTGCTTCATGTTCTTTCTCATTCTGATTATCTCTCTTTCTCTCCTGCTGCTTTCTCTCTCTCTTTACCTTCTCTTCTGCTACTCTTTGTCTTCTCTTCTTTTCTCCTCTCTGTCCATTCTGTTTCTCTGTCTCTCTCTTTATTTCTGCCCTTTCAGATGGGGAGTGGAGGTGGTGAGGCTTGGCAGGTGAGCAGGGCAGTAACAGGCAAAGGGAGAGGGCACAAGTTGACCTGAGTTCGAAAACAGGACACGACCCCCACCACCACCTTCAAAACACAAGTTAGGAGTGTAATAGAATACTCTCTACTTGCCTGGATGGGTGCACATGCAACAACACTCAAGAAGCTCGACACCATCCAGGACAAAGCAGTCCGCTTGATCAGCACCTCATCCGCTAGCCTAAACATCCACCCCCCTCCACCACCGGCGTACTGTGGATGCACTGCAGCAACTCGCCAAGGCTTCTTTGGCAGCACCTCCAAAACCCATGAGCTCTACCACCTAAAAGGACCAGGGCAGCGGGTGCATGGGAACACCATCACCTCCAAGTTCCCATCCAAGTTACACACCATCCCGACTTGGATATATATCGCCATTCCTTCGGTGTCCCTGGGTGAAAATTCTGGAATTCCCTACCTAACAGCATTGTGGAGTACCTTCACTACACAGAGTGCAATGGTTCAAGAAGAAGGCCCAACACCACCACCTCAGGGCGACTAGGAATGGGCAATAAATGCCAGCCTTGCCAGTGACACCCACATCCTAAGAATTAATATATAAAAAAAGTATTTTGGCGGGAAACAAACAGCTGGAATGGGACAGAAATTTGAGTCTCACGGGGGAGTAGGATAGAGATAGGTATTTTTATAGGAAGTGGGGCTGGAAGGTATAATACCAGATCGGAGGTATTTTGACAGGGCCCCAGTCCAACTTCTTTTCCATTCATTTGTTTAGCCCTTTGCCTGTCTCCTGCTACTTAAAGAAAACCTCCGGCTCTACTCCCAGCTAGCTGTACCCTCACTACCTGAAAAAAAATCTTTCACTTCTTTTACAAAGACCACCAGTAGTCTTCACACCACCCCTCCCTGAACACCACCCAATGACTCTACCGAATCAATTTCTGCCTTTCAAGTGATAGCACAACCTGACGTTCTGGAATTTCCTCCGTAAACCTCTTCATCTATCTCTCCTCCTTTCAGACGTTCTTTAAAACCTACCTAATGCAGCACCTGTCCTAATATCTCCTTATGTGGCTCAGTGTCAAATTTTGTTTGATAACGCTCCTGTGAAACACCTCGGGACGTTTTACTACATTAAAGGCGCTATTTAAATGCGAGTTGTTGTTGTCGACAGCCTCCAGGAACAGCACTCTGATCATGGTGCCGACCGATCCTGGCATGTATAGAAAGAAGCAATGGGGCAGCGTTCATTAAGAGCCAATATCAGGGAACAAGGATCGTAACTTGATAGGGGACACAAGATAGGCGATCTACCGTTGCTGTTGAATCAATTGAACCTGCTTTTAGAATTGCAGACTTCAGGCCAATGGTAGAGCTTGGAAAACTATAAACCCAGACCTCTAAATAGTGGTACAGCGAGTGGAACTTCCCCCCTTGTCTACTGAGAACCTTTTGCGATCTTGCAACCAACCCACAACTGCTGAGAAACTTATCATCCTACCCCAAACAAGCAAAATTCCTGTTCACAAATCTTAATTCCTGCTGTCACAATTTTTGGTCACATTTCTTTGTCAACATTTCCCATTATATTTTTTAATTATCAGGTGTCACAGTGCAGTTACAGCCTTCCCACCACTTCTATCCCCTATATATGTTGATTTCACAGCAATATATTTGTAATCCAGTAGATGGTGTTAGTTGACATTTCCATTGCAATAGGTAGTGATGGCAGAACTCTCTCATCATTGTAACTTCTTTATGAGGCACTGATCAAATAACACTAACACCATTAGTATCAACAGATTGCATTAAAAGCAAATGGCTTCTCCACACGATACTTACAGTTACAGATTTATGCTCCTGGTCCACGCCTCCTGCGACACTGAAACCCAGTCCAGCACCTTCATCTTTGTCCAACACTACGATGTAAATATCGTCTTTACTCTGTCCTCCCAGAACAAAAAAAAAAGAAAATAGTGTTCACCTAATTTTGCATCATAAACAACCAATGCAATATTTTCCCTTAATATAAACAAATGCTAGTCTTGGAACTCCACACGTCCAATCATGTACCTATTTTAATTCAAAGAAATATTATGTAACCATAACCGGATTTTCCCTTATTTCACTTGTTTAAAAGTCTGATGATGGTAACTGAAGAGGGTGAAGGGGTTATCAAGTCTGAAAGGTCAGCCACAGAGCTACAAAATGAACTAAATAAAACCTCTAAGTGGGAAGAACAGTGCCAGATAAAATTCTGACATGTATGAGTGCACACAGGAAGAAAAAATGGGCAATATATTTTATAAATGTCATAGAAATAGCTAAGAACTACATAGAAATGACAACATGGAAGCCAGTCATTCGGCCCAACCAGTCCGTGTTGATGTCTTCCGCTACGTGAGCTCTAATTCTAATCCCATGTACGTGTTGTTCCCATATCCCTTTACTCTCCAATCTTCAACCACCTATTTAACCTATTCTTAAATGATGACCTGGCCTCTGTCAATCACTAACTCTGGTAGTGCATTCCACAGCCTCACCACCCGCTACGTAAAATAGTTTCTTCTGCTCTCTGTCCTAAATCTCTCACATTTAATAGTATCTATTTCCACTCATTCTAGATCCCACTGGAAATAATCTGGCCTAGAAATTGGATTGCTAAATGCCCAATTTTTGAGCAAAAAAATGGGCACTGAAGAGTATATTATCACATGCCGCCACCATATTGCACTGCGCCAGGGATGCCTGAAAGCAACGTGGTCCAATTTAAATAGGCAAAGAAGTAGCCTGCGCCTGTTGCAAAACCCTTCTGCCATATTGGGCAAAGATCCAGCGGAGCCCTATATCCAAATTATTGATGTACAGTGAACAGAAACAGTCCCAGAACAGAACCCTTTGGGATACCGTTACCCACTTCCAACCACTTTGAAAAACTGTTCTTAATTCCTACTTTTTGTTTCTTCCCTTCTAACCAGTTCTTAATCCCTGCCCTAATTCCATGCCTCTTAATCTTTTCCAAAAGTCTCCCGTGTGGCACCTTGTCCAAGGCTTTCTGAAAGTTCATGTGAACCACATCCACTGCATTTCCCCCATCCACCATATCTGTCACTAGTAGGGGTAACATTATATCTTGTTGCTGTGGAGCATCATTCAATAAGGAAAATAGAAAGCTGAACAGCGTTGCTAAATCAATAGAATATAAATCGAAAGATGTCGTGCTGAAATTGTACATTGTCCTGGTCAGAGAGCAATTTGAGTTCTGCGTCCAGTTTTGGTCATAGAGACATGCTCAACACCCATAATACTGAAAGGCAATTGCATTTGTGCAAACTTACTCATACACAGTTGTTTTTAATTCCCAATCCACAATTATGTAGCTGTCCACTGTACCATCCCCAACGATGATCACTAAACGTCAGCTAGTGCAAAACTGTTCCACTGGCTGGTACAAGTAGACTGAGCCATTCAGTCTTCCAGCAGCCGGGAAACATGGTCAGAGCCATTTCCTAATGGAATTTTGATTGCTATTGGGACCATAGCTATCTTTCTAGGTCCCTGTGGAAACTACCTGTTAATGTTATTGTGCACACCCTCTTTAGACAGCAGTGCTGCCATTGCCGGGGCAACCACCAATCTTGTTATAAGATTCCATTCCCTATTCTCTTCAGTTGAATTAATATTTAACCAGACAAAATTCTGGAAATTCATTTGAATCCTTATGTTACAGGCTAAAGTTTAACAGCAAGAAGATTAAATCATCTACTGAGTTACTCCTGCATAAACATGGACTTGACGTAATTCATTTCAAGAGCAATAAATATTGTGGCTACAAGAGCAGGTCAGAGGCTGGGTATTCTGCGGCGAGTAACTCACCTCCTGACTGCCCAAAGCCTTTCCATCATCTACAAGGCAGAAGTCAGGAGTGCGATGGAATACTCTCCACTTACCTGGATGAGTGCAGCTCCAACAACACTCAAGAAGCTCAACACCATCCAGGACAAAGCAGCCCACTTGATTGGCACCCCATCCACCACCCTAAACATTCACTCCCTTCACCACCGGCACACTGTGGCTGCAGTGTGTACCATCCACAGGATGCACTGCAGCAACTCGCCAAGGCTTCTTCGACAGCACCTCCCAAACCTGCGACCTCTACCACCTAGAAGAACAAGGGCAGCAGGCACATGGGAACAACACCACCTGCACGTTCCCCTCCAAGTCACACACCATCCCGACTTGGAAATATATCGCCATTCCTTCATCGTTGCTGGGTCAAAATCCTGGAACTCCCTTCCTAACAGCACTGTGGGAGAACCTTCACCACACGGACTGTAGCGGTTCAAGAAGACGGCTCACCACCACCTTCTCAAGGGCAATTAGGGATGGGCAATAAATGCTGGCCTCGCCAGTGACGCCCACATCCCATGAATGAATTTTAAAAAAGCAGAAAATATTAACAAGAAGGACTGACAAAACAAATAATAATTTCAGAGACCGCTCCTAGCTTGAAGCCTTGCTTGACAGGAGTGCTGTTTGGACAATCGGGTGGAGAGGTTTGTACACTTAATTCATAACATTAGGAGTCGAGCTTATGTTTCCTGTGCTTCACAGTGTTACCTTCAATGGCAAGAGGCAGCATTATTACTATTGGACAAAATGCAAATGGTGATCTGCTGCATCCTCAGTAACATAGCATGAGAAGCATGCGGGAAACCTTTACTCCTTTTCTCAATATTCTTTTATTGCACAAAAGCACAGGGCGCACTTCTAGTGAGGAAAACTAGTAGCTTGCACTGAAGCACAAGTGATCAAAGTTGTGCCCTGAATCAGTACTGCTACTAGAAACTGCATGCACGCTCCTTGCAATGCCCTTGCACGCGGAGTGATGTGGCCTTAACACGTGGGCGCCATCTATAATGCCTTGGACAGGAAATGGGATGTCTGGTATCACCATGTCATTGCCATCTCCTTTAAATACGCCTACCCTTTTTAAGATATTCATTGGAAAATCTCGGCTTAAGTTTCCAGGCCTATTGGTTAATCAGGTGGTATTCATGGGAATCCTGGGTTTAGGTTTGCAGCCCTACTTGGTTAATTGGCGTGGTGCAGTAAGTTTAAGAGGAGGAAAGGAGAGGTTTGGGAGACTGGGCAAGGCAATGAGCTAGACATGAACCTTCCACCACCGTGACCTGGACTTGAATCCAGCTAAAATGATGTGATGGAAATCTCCTTTGTCCGTAAAAGTCCTATGTGAAATCAATTTGGGAAGATTCAATTCAGGTCCCAGTGTACCTCGGCCCATAGCAAAGAACTACATTGCCATAGTCACTTTATTGCTGTGCTGCCGTTGTCAGGACGACCACCAGCACAGTAAATTACATACGTGCCATGAGATTCCGTTCTCTATCTTTTGGGTTGAATTAATTTTTAGCCAGACAAAATGTTGGAAGTTCATTTGAATACACAGTGGAAATCCTTACGCAATAGAGAGTAAGACGATTAAACCACCTGCTGAGTTATTACTGCACAAACATGCCACAGAACAACTTCGGTGGGAAAATGTCCCATCGGCATGATCTTCTGAGATTGGGTCAGGTCAAACACATTGTTGGGGTATGGAAAGAGCTTTACTCAGTAGCTTGCTGTGCTTCAAATGAAGGAAAAGAAGAAACTTAAATGGCAACAGTGCAGAACTATCAGTTTGTGTTATTTACTGCCAAAATTCTGTTATCTACAGCCAATCAGTTTATAAAAATTAAGATTCTGTCATCTGTTGCCAGTCATTTTTAAATCAGATTCAATTAATTAGAAATAGCGCCCTTTGATTTATTTCCAATAATTACAAAAAAGGGCCATCGGTAGTGCAACAACTGTTGAAATGCACAGACAGAATAGTGAAATTCTGTAATATCATTGCGCTACAAGCCAGTTACAGCTGTGGTGCACAGGAACATTTATTAATATTGAATATGAAAACATATATTTCTATTAAAAAATGCAAATAGTATGTTAGTACATAATTGATTATTACTTTGAGGAAGGATTGTTATGGGGATCTGGTCAAGCATGGAAAAAATGATTGCATGTCTACAGATCACAAGATTGGACATGAAGGGGGTGAAATTAGTTTTTAGCAGTACAGCAAAAACAAGCAATAGTGAATGGGCAGTCAGTCCCTTTTACAACCTGACAGTTTTCTTCAGGCAGGGTGTAAAGGCTGTTGATTCATTTCGCCCATTTTGCACTACCACCAAAGACCAATTTCACCCCTACAAGATTTTCAAGTCATAAAGTCAGCTGCTGGCATTGTGCTCACTCAGAGGGTTGTGAATCTTTGGAATTCTCTACCCCAGAAAGCTGTGGATGCTCAATCATTAAGTATATTCGTTACTGAGACTGATAGATTTTTGGACTCTAAGGGAATCGAGGGATATGGGGACCGGGCGGGAAAGTGGAGTTGAGGTCGAAGATCAGCCATGATCTTATTGAATGGCGGAGCAGGCTCGAGGGGCCGTATGGCCTACTCCTGCTCCTATTTCTTATTTTCTTATGCTACTGTAACATAAACTGCCATTTCAGTGGGGCAAGCATACAAACTGGGACACTTGGGCCAATTGTTCCTAAAAATTGTTTATCCAGGATTTAGGAAAACCCTAGCTGCGGTGGAATGATTTTGTAACCCCAATCTCTAACTGCAATGACTTGTTCAGTGATAAATAAAGAAAGACTTACATTTATATAGTACCTTTCACGACTTACGGATGTCCCAAAGAGCTTTGCAGCCAATTAAGTACTTTTTATAAGTGTAGTCAATGTTATGATGTAGGAAACGCAGTAACCAATTTGCGCACAGCAAGCTCCCAAAAACAGAAATGTGATAATGACTAGATAATCTGTTTTAGTGGTGTTAGTTAAGGGATAAATATTGGCTAGGACACCAGGGATAACTCCCCTGCTCTTCTTCGAATTAGTGCCATGCGATCTTTTACTTCCACCTGAGAGGGCAGACGGGGCCACGATTTAACATCTCAACTGAAAGACACCCATTGGTGTGGTACCGGGCAATATGGACTATAAAGGTCCACTGTGTGACCCCTGATGTGTGTTGAATCATTAGCTGATTCCAGCAGTTATAGAGCTGATATAATTTACTTTTGTCTTCAGACTTGGGAGGAAAAGAATTAGTGAGAATTGCAGCTCCTTAGAAGGGGGAGAGCCCTCCTCTTCCTGTAATTTGGAATCAGCTGAAGGCCTTGGTCTCTGCTGAGGCCTTCAGTGGGAGTCTTGATGCTGCCTCTTCTGGTGCTACAGCAGCATTCCCGAAGAAATGAGTTGGGCTTGAGTGTGTGAGCATCAGAGTGAGGTTAACTTAGAGGCAATTAATTTTCAAATGGGAGTTCAAGTATGAACCAGAGTTTGGCTGATCTATCAGACTAAAGTCAAGTAAGAGGTAGTTAACTAGTGAACAATTAGTATGGCAGCACAGGGAAACCAAGTATACTGTGGAAATTGCATAATCTGAAAGTTTCTAGAAGTCAAGGGTGTCCCAAGAAAACCACGAATACAAGAAATATCTCCAGGTGAATAAGGAAAGACTACTTCCTGTGGTTGGGATGTTAGTAACAACTGAAAACACTAAAAGGGTGAGGAGAGAGGTTAGGAGAAATATCTTAAGAGTGTGAAATGCAGAGTAGAAGGAAGCGGTTGAGGCAACGACCACTGCATCTTTAAATGGAAGTCCAGAAATATTTGAAGCAGAATATGAAACAAGGCTATAGGGAGAGAGCAGAACAATGGAATCAGTTTTAGTTTGGTCTAGCAAAGAGTTGGCACAGATACGATGGGCTGAATGATCTTCTCTGATGTAAAATTTATGGTTCTATGTTAAGCTGTTGGCATTAAAATGACAAACATTGCTAATAATGTTAGCCCAAGGATACAAAACTTTGAATAATGCTAAAACTGGCAATTGATTTGCCAGCACTTTCCTACGTTTTCTGCCTCTTGTAATGCCAACCTCCTTGGGTACTTGCACAAAAAACATACCTGCTAGTATACAATAAAAACAAAAGCCCTAATTTCTGCTGATTTAGAATGCTGGAACGGCTCACCTCAGCTACTGTCTTGGCTTCCTGGATTATTTTCATGATATCTGCGTTATCCATTATCGAGGACAAAACAGCCTGTACTTTATGTTTCTCCAGGGTGGAATGGGATAAATCTTCAAGACTGAAAAACATAGTTTGAAGGCTTATGCATATTCTAGGTCAAGTGACATTAAAAAGCTGCCCAAATATATAATGCAGTTTCACAGATGTATCTTATCCTACAAATCAGTAACAACAGCACAGTGCATTTGAGCTGAAACATGATGCAGCACAGAATGGTAGGTTGCATGTTCTGTTCATGATTCCTTATCTGTCTCAGAAATGCTGCTGTGTGGAGACTCAGAGCAGAGGCGTAGAACTCTGCCCCCACAGGGAGTGTGTGTGGCCTGGTGGAGAACAGACAAGGAGAAGAAACTACCTTAAAAAACATTGTTATAAACTTTAAAAAACACAACTCTCTCTTCCCATCTTACAATCTGAGTAACAGAAATTAATTTCATTTGTACATGTTAAGGAGGCAGCATTCCTTTCTCCTGCTTTATAAATGAATTTACATTAACATTGCAATGACCAGAACCATATATAAAAATAAGCAGTGCCTCTTCTTTCAGAAAATAGTATCAAACCAGAAAAAATAAAGACCTTTTGTACTCAATGTCACAGTTATCTTTTTTTTTAGGAATAATCAAATTTTTCTATCTCACTGAGCACCAAGGACCAATCCCCTAAGTGAGCTTTTGTTGCCTATGAACTGAAGTAAGTTCTAATGTGCACAGTACCTGGTAATATAGCATTGCCCAGAAACTAACCTTTATTATTGTAATTAACTCACTGAAATTGACATAAGCCCTCGCCTGTTTTCCCAGACTTTGGATAGCAGAAGACTAAACACTCTCTCAGATTATGTGCCTTACACTTAGGCTATTAACTACAAATCAACTTTATGCAAAGTAAAAGTTAAACAGTAACAAAAAGTCAATACAGCAGATTTCACATAATTACAGAACTTTTAAGTTACACTTCCACGGGTACCAAAATAATATGTGACACTTCACTAATTTTCTTAATGATACCAACCTGCACCAGCATCATAACATAAGCTGATATGTAAAGTCTGGTTTATTCTTAAAGTCTCCATGTGTACACCATTACACGGAATGCAGTATAGTGGAACCGTAAGAACTCAAGTGCTACAAAAAGCTGCCAACTATATCTTTCTATCTGGGCAAGGAGCGGAAAATGAACCCCTACCTCCAGAGACAACCCGTGACACTCATCCAATAGATATTTTGAGCGCACGGCAGCTGTTCAGGAATGCGAAGCAACAATTAAAAGATACAATAGCACAAGGCTGACTTTTGTGCAGAATGAAGTTTTGACTCTGATAACCTTGTCACTGAAAATATGCATCTGAAGCATTCCAATCTATGACATCCTGCTCTATATAGACCTGAAGTGATCAAATAAACAATCAGAAAAATCAAGTTGATTGCCTACAATCACTCGCCCCAACAAAAACCAGGCCAGTAGTATTCACTGCTACACATGAGGAAAATGGATCCTCTTTCAAACCAGATAAACTAAGCCTGCAGTAAGCAAAATCAAAGTGACTACCCAAAGTCTCATTTACATATATAGATATTAAAAATAGATGGGATGATTTTCATGTACTTGCATTAGTCATTTCTAAATTGTTAAGAACTGGTGAAAATCTCATCAGAATGGTAACATGCTAACAGCATTGACATTATTATTCACAGCTCCAAGTGTAGTGTTAGAAGTGTGCAGGGAAGTAGCTTAGTGGTAGAACTGCAAAATTGAGTTTAAGTGAAATTTAAATCATGCAGACAATTAAAGGGAAATGGAAGAATACGGAGCAAAAATCCTTATAGACTTTGCAAAAGTTCAAAAAGTATTTCAACCTATTGGCAGTCTTTGCTATGTCCAAAGGAACAGAGGGCTAAGAAGTTACAGGCAAAAACAAAAAAAATCTTGCATTTATTTAGAGCTTTTTACAATCTTTAGGATGCGCTTTACAGAAAATGAAGTACTTTTGAAATGTGGTCATTTTTGTAATGTAGGCAAATGTAACAGCCAATTTGTGCACAGCAAAGACCCACAAATAACAATGACCAGATAATCTGTTTTAGTGATGTTAATTGAGGGATAAATTTGGCCAGGACACTGGGAGAACTCCCCAGCTTTCTTTGAATAGTGCCATGGGATCTTTTAAATCCCACCTGAGAGGACAGATGGGGCGTCATTTTAGCATCTCAACTGATAGATAACACATCTGACAATGCATGGTGCTGCATGAGGTGTTATGCGGAGGGTGGCCTTGTTTACCAATTCCACATCACCATCCCCATAGGTCAACATTAAAGAATAGCTGGAAGGAGGTGGAGGCAGGGTTGAGGCCACAGCTGGCCAGAACTATTGTTGGTTGTGCCGGTCCTCTGCTGTATGATAGCTGCAGGTATCCTAGCTGCTATCTAAAACCTGGATCTTGTGACGACAGTTCCCCATGGTTGTTGCCAGGTGGGTTTAACAATGTCAAGGCACATATGTTTGATGGTATCTTGCTGGGTACAGCCCATCAGGTTATGCTAACTTTTGATCACCTTGACATACTTTCTTTCATGCAGTGCCACTAAAAGCATGACATACTGTGATTGGAGTGCTTCTCAGGAAGTTATGTGCAAGTTATGCTTGCACATAGCACATATTTCTTATATGTAACACTTTTCCATCATCACACTTAGTTGATAACACCTCTATTTATTATACATTAAATTTGGTAGGTGGGGAGTGCATTTCATTAAAAACTCATTATAGGTATCTGCAGTACCCATTACTTCTGTAAGTGGCACTGTGATAGTTATTTGCAATGTTAAGGGTATCACACTATGTGACACACGATAGCGGCTATTCCATAGTGAGAATATATCACTCTGTGATTGTGAATTCTGGCCATTAGGTTCACACAAATAGACTGAATCACTTCTGCCTGAAACTGTTACTATGTTACTAAATTCCGCCTGCATCTGATCCTCTAGCAACCATGGACTGCCACTATGTATGGGTATGATTACAATTACTTTAAAAGTGCACAGGGTCCTCCAGGTTTTGAACAATATGTGCATACAGACACACAAAATATCTTCTATGCTTCAGCAAGTAAATGAAGTAGCTGGCGTGGTATTCAGACATACAGATCAAGAAGCATGTGCAATCGATGGTATGTGCTGAGTTACCTGAGCTCAGCTGCAGTGGTTCCAGGTACATTACAATTAGCTTTTGTTCGGGTTAGTGAGGAGAAAGATCACCAAGGGTTTCCGCTTCTAATTGCTATTTAGAGACCCCTGCTGAAAATGCACGTGAGTATAATTCCAGGTGAGCCCAGGCAAAGCACTCATTCTGTGCAACTGTAATCCAGAGCCCTCAGGAGAGAAAGGGAAAATACTTTAAAAATCTTCTTTAGGCTAGTTGTAGATTACATTTGTTTACTATTTTTGGTAAAATAATATAATGTGGGAAACAGTGATTTATAATTACCTGTACATTTTGCTAAAAATAGCCAATAGTGGCAATTATACCCTAAGGTTTTCAAGGCCTGGTCTCCCTATGAGCTTTGATAGGTTTGGACCAGGTTGACCTAAGGCTAACCATCTCAATGGAGTTAATTCAATATCTTGTAGTAAAAGGGCCTCTAGAGAGTCGTAAAGTATTATTTGAATAATTTGCGCATATTGTCCTTTTAGACATTTGTCGGCTCTTGATATTTAGAGGTTAATGAAGTGTTACACACCTTCTGCACTTTGAAATCAATGTAATTGTCCGGGTATTTAGCTTCATTCATTATTGTTACTAACCTGACAGACCAACTTCTGCATTTGTTTTCATGCAAATTCTCACTATTTGTCAGCTCGTCATCAGACCAAGAATCCAGTGTTCCAGTGCTGCTTTTCCAAGAGCTTTTTGATCTTAAATTAGAAATTCCAGATCTATATATTTTCACTAAACCTGACCCATTGGTAGCAGAGGAGATGCCAGAGGAAACATTTGTAAGGCTTTCAGCAGCAGGACCAATAGACCTTCTTGGCTTGACTTCCAGTTCAGTTTTAAAACTTTGGGCCATAGGATCAGTAGAATAATCACTGCACAGTTTGTCAAGGTCTGGCATGCTTAGTGCTCTCAGTTCCCGTAGCTTGGAGCGAGACAAAGAATTTGGTCGATGGCAGACTGATGATCTACTTTTACTATTGTTAACCTTGCATGAAGTAAAATCCTGCTCATGAGGCCTTTCACTGCTGGAATCACATTCCTTGGTCTTTTTAAGCTCCTCGGTGTTGTTCTCAGAAGGATTTGTTTCAAAGCTTAGCAAAGCCAAGCTAGATGGAGACTTTTCTAATTGCGGTGATGGAAAGGCAACTTCAGAGCTCCCTTCAGTATAAGAGCTCAAACTACGTCTCAATGCACGCGATGTATCAAAGTCTCGAACAGATGAAATATTGGACGTCATCAGAGGTATTGCACTCCCCGATATTCGCCTTCCTATTGCTGGCTTGGTAGAAGAGCTTGCATTGCAAGTGACGAAGGATGAATCTAGAAACTGTGTGTCTATTTTCCTGATTACAGGTTTGTCAAAACTAGCTAGGCTCTCAAAAGACTTGATTCTCTGTCTGACAGAAAAGGAAGAGCCACCCTCTGGTGGACAATTCAGTTCATTTGTAAAACTTCCCATATGTGACTTGTCCTTGTCCCTTTGAAAGAAGATAAAATCAGTGCTGGAGTGTTTTTCTTCACTCAAAGATTTCCTTAAGATTCCAATTGCCTCCATTTTTGGTTGAACACTATCTATACTTTTAACAGTGGTGTGTAATTGTAATGTGTCAAATGATTTTACCTCTCTCTCCAGTAACAGTTTTTGTCTTTGAGAAGAAGCTTTGATTGCATGGTCAGACGGATTCTTATCAACCTGTGTATCATCACTACTCAGATGTTCTGGTTCCTGCTCTAATCTCACAGGAGGCTTTGGGGCTATCTTTGGTTTCTGGGCATTATCATGTGTTATAGAGGATTTGGTTGACTTGTGGTCTAAAAGTACTGAAGGAATAGCCATGCTATTAACTTCTTTCCGCTCCAAAAAAGGTGAAGTTAGTTTTAATTCTATAAAGCTACGTTGAGTTGCCATGCATTCTTGATCATCTTCATGCAGTGAAGTTGAAGAGAGTACAAGAGAATCTTTTAATGGTTTAGATCCTGTGGGTGGCAAATGCTCATCTGGCTGTGCTTTTTGTAATGGTTTCTGCCCTATTTTCTGTACATCTTGGGACAATTTTTCCCAGCTTTTATTGACCATGCTAGCAATCTCACAGAATTCCAATTCTGTAGGAGGTGTGGAACGCAGTTCAGTAGATCTTTCACCAGACACTGTTGTAATGTTCTCTTCACTTCCATAAGTTTCTGATTCTCCAAAAGACCTACGAGAATTTTTAATCCATGCACTTTTCCTGATATCTTTGTGCATTTCTTTTGGTGGTTCTTCTTTTAGTTTTTGATCCAGAGTTATCTGTAGTTCTGCCTCTTCTTTCTGGTCTTTAGATTCTTCTTTCACCACTTGTTTTTGCCTTTCATTGCTCAAATCCACTTTCTCAGTGACATTAGGTGACTTTGTTTCACCTTTATTTTTCTGCCTTGTTTGGAGTCTGATGTCTGCTGCTAATTGCATTGAAAGCTGTTCTCCTGAAGAATGTGCAGGAACTTTACTGATTTCTTTCTCTTGCTTCATTTCAGATTTATTTTTCTCAGCTTGTTTGTTTGTTTTTAAATTACATATTAATGATGCCCTTTTAGTGAAGAGCTTTGATGCCAGATTATCAAAAACTGGTGACTTTTCTGAACATTTCTGCAATGACTCTGTTTTTTTGGATCCATCAGACTTTGTTGCATTCTTCTCACAGGTTTCTGAATGTGATTTATTTTTACTTTTAATGCTGAGCCCCTTTAGTCTTGGTGTAGAATAGAACCTCTGGGTTTTGTCCTGAAACTTAGATCTAGTGCACATTTGGGATGCCACTCCACTTTCACTTTGCCCTTTAAATTGTGTGCAGGATTTCACATTTTGTGCTCCCAAAGATTGTTTGGACTGATTAACGGCATGTCTTTGTGGCTGGGGACTAGAACTCTTTACAGTACCTGACAAAGCCAGTCTTTCCTTTTTGATATGAGTCATGGATGAGGCTAAATTCTGAGCACCCAGGTTAGACTTATCTGTAGCAGGTAGTCTAGGCTTGGGCACTGGATGCTGGGATGGAAGGCTTGTTTTTGTAATTTCTGCTTTCTTGGTTTGCTTCAAGGCATCTAATGATGAATACAAATCATGGTCTGCTCTGCTCGATTCCAAAAAAGACTCTGACTGAAGTCTTGACGCAGAAAGGGCAGAAACACTGTGACGTTCTAACTTTTCACCAAATTCCCTGGCAATTTCTCCTATACAATGGCCTTTGTCTGACTCTTGGTTATGAGAAGTCATAACTGTGCCTTCCACAGTATGATTTTTATTCGTTGGCAGATCCTCCTTGGAAGACGTATCAAATCCCAGAATTTTGATTTGTGAATCGTTTACATCCATAGTAGGAAGTATACTTGTGCTTTCAATTTTGGTCTGTTCAGAGGGCCTACCATTAACAGAATTTGGCAGTGGGCCCTGTTCAGCAATCTCTGTTCTATCCTTATCAAAAGTAGAAGGCAGTGAGGAAGAGATTAAACTATCCTCATTTTTATTGCATGAAGAGGATGGATTTAAATTTGACTTTGCAACTAGTGAAATTGTCTCTTGACTTGATTCTGGTGCAAGCTCAGTCATTAACAAACCGCTTTTATGATTCAGATTTGTTGGACGGTGTACAAATTGTCCCTCAACATGCTGTGATGTAGTTTGATCACTAGGCTGGTAGCAGATTTCAACCTCTTCAATATCTGAATCTACAACACTAAGGCTTTCACATTGACTGAAACCAACATCTCGAGGCAAAACCACTCCCACTTTATTGCAAGATAATTGAGGGCTCTCAGAAGATTCAGTCTCTGAATCAGAATCCACTGCAGCAGCATACATGGATTGTTGCTTAGTATTTTCCTTGATGTCTGTTAAACTCAATGGCTTTTCCTCCTTCTCAGTGCTTAAATTTCTGGAGTAGTTAGTCAGGCAGGTTTTGTTCACTGAAAATACTTTGCCTGTGTTGACTGAATTCAGAACAGAAAAGTCAAGAACTTCCTGTTTGATGTCTGTTGAAGAATCACCTTTACTACTTACGTCACTTGTGTTGTTGATAGCTTTTATTGAATGAGCAGCAATTTCACCTTGGTTCCATTCTGAATTCAGAGGCGAAGCATCTGTAATTTCTTCCTCAGCAGAATTTAGCTCATTGACGACATCATCAATGTCTGTAACCGGATTGTCACATTTGTTACTGTGCAGTAAGGTATTGTAAGAATCCTGCGACACCTCTGAGTTCTTCTCCACAGGGTCTTCAGTTGGTTTTCTCTGGGTCTGCATTTCCATGTTTGTAGTTCTGTTCTGCAGAAAGTCCTCAATCTTTTCCTCACTGCTTTCTTTGGCAAGTAAGGTCTTATCAGGTTCTATGTGGAAATTTAGATCTGTTGAAGATGACGAGATGATACTGGATAGTCTGTCTACAGCTGTGGAAAAGAAATATACGTTAGAGAATATTGTCATGCTTCAAATCTATATATATGGAATCATATTATGCCAATCTGAAATGGTCACTGCTGGAAATGGAGCATAAACCGTACCTCAGATTGCACTAGCCCTGCCCTCCCTACAGTTGGTGCTGGAAGAAGAAGAAAATTACAGTTGGTAGAAACGCATTTTCTGAGCTACCAGAAATTAAAATCTTTATAAATACTTTGACAAGTCAGTTTTTAAAAAACAAAATCCTTAAATCTGTTGCTAATTGTCATGCAAATAATATATCGGCAGTATTTTCACATTGAAATTTTTTCTTTGTAATGTTGGCAGGCACGACTAATTGTATAATATCCCGATATCAGATTTGGGGTTTGGTCTCTTGGTAAACTTCCAGACAATAAATTTCATTCACCCCTGAGCAACTGATTTAAGCTTAAATATTTTCCAGATAAAGGCAATTTCCACCACTAATATGGTGCAATAAAATTGGAATGGTAATAAAGGTCCTCCGATTGCAAATCCCATGAGATAACCATTAAGTGTTGGAAGTTGAGGGCAACAGTCTCTCCTCATGCGTCAGTTTATGGAATGTTTATATGGATGAACCCTGAACTTTGGTATCGCTTGTACAGTTTACTGGTTAACACAATATGGACATATCACCATTCAAAGTGAAACTGGGTATACACATTTTGCTGTCCATGTCCAGTCCAAAAAAATCCACCTATATGGAACCAAACTCTGCTCCTGTATCACTTAATTTTGTACACTTTTTCCCCTCTCAAAAAGGCAGTCACACACTGGGGTATACTTGACCAGTACTGAGAGCACTCCAGTACCTTATTCAAGTGGCCTGGTCAATCTTCATACCAGACATTAGACCCCGGGTTGGGGGAGGCCTTCAATACTACCCTCACTTGACAGTAGATATTCCAGTCCTGGTACAAAGTCTTCAGGACCATTACATGGCATGCACTGGGAGTGTCATTTTTATATTAAAAGCTAAACTTCACCAGATATTGCAAGATCAAATGATTTAGATAAAAATATAAATCCCCCTGTGAGGATCACACCTTGTACAGGGAGTTGCTTAATGAAGGAGGGGTGGTGGAAAATTGTGCACGATGGAGAGAGCTTCTGCATTTAAAACAATTAACAGTTTTTGTAAAGGCTGTGTGGAGGAGGGGAGGAGTATCCAGAAAAAAAGAGTGAAGACAAAAGGGGGACACAAAACAGAATCTGTTGGCAAATGATGGAGTAGCATAACACCTAGCCCTGTTTGAAAGCAGTGGATGTTCTGCTGAATGAGGTGGTGTGAGGAGGGTTGCCCGATTTGGCAATGCAGGATACCATCCCCGGAGGATGATAATGCATCATGCCTGACAGGAGATAGTGGCCAGACTGAACAGGCTTCTTCTGCACCAATTCCAAGGTCCCACTATGTACAGGACTTGGGGGAACAGATGTGGGAGAAGATACTGCAATTTAAGGAATCTGGCAAGAAAGGGCTGTAAAAGGTAGACCGCCCAAGACTGTATGCCACAAGGTGTTGTCTGCCTGTTCCATGTTCAATGATCACTTATGCCAAGTCTTCATATAACCGTTAAGCTCTTTCATTGTATCTCATGCATTTCCATACCTCAGGTTGCATTCAAGCTGCAAGTTACAGTTAAAAATCTTGCCACACTCATCTTCCAAGGTCTTAACACATCAAAACACTATTGTAACACAACCTACTGCATGATGCATGGCCATTTACTGACACCCAGGCTGGGCTGCATGGGAACATGGAACATGCCTTTGTAGGTGATGCTTCAACTCCGCTTGTACAATAAAATTGCACAAAATCTCAAGCCAATAGACCCAAACGGGAGGGGAGCTCAGAAATAATAGATCCTTGATTCATTTGGAGGTGACTGCCCTGGACAATGTGGCATATAAGAGCATAGAGCAAATGGGGAGAGGTGAAGCCGCAGGCCGTACCAAGATCAGGCCTAGTAACATCCTTCTGTTATGTCTTCTTCCCATCTCACTCACAGGAGAGAAGGGCTATAGGGATAGGGCGGGAAAGCGGAGTTGAGGTAAAAGATCAGCCATGATCTCATTGAATGGCGGAGCTGGCTCGAGGGGCCATATGGCCTATTCCTGTTTCTATTTCTTATGTTCTTAGGATAAACACAACCATACAAACATCACACACAGTATCTTGCATTCCGAGCTCTGTTTGAAGTTGTGCCATAACTCCAGCTTTTTAACATTTGTTCCTTTTCTGTCATTGTGTAGGTCTGGAAAAACAGCCGACAGCCCCAGAACTAGATAGCAACACACAATACCCTGCCTTACACTCAGTAAAGTTAACAAGCACTAGCTGATTTTTTTTTATTCGTTCATGGGATGTGGGCGTCGCTGGCAAGGCCAGCATTTATTGCCCATCCCTAATTGCCCTTGAGAAGGTGATGGTGAGCCGCCGCCTTGAACCGCTGCAGTCCGTGTGGTGAAGGTTCTCCCACGGTGTTTTAGGAAGGGAGTTCCAGGATTTTGACCCAGCGACGATGAAGGAACGGCGATATATTTCCAAGTCGGGATGGTGTGTGACTTGGAGGAGAGCATGTGCCTGCTACTCTTGTCCTTCTAGGTGGTTGAGGTCGCGGGTTTGGGAGGTGCTGTCGAAGAAGCCTTGGCGAGTTGCTGCAGTGCATCCTGTGGATGGTACACACTGCAGCCACAGTGCGCCGGTGGTGAAGGGAGTGAATGTTTAGGGTGGTGGATGGGGTGCCAATCAAGCGGGCTGCTTTGTCCTGGATGGTGTCGAGCTTCTTGAGTGTTGTTGGAGCTGCACTCATCCAGGCAAGTGGAGAGTATTCCATCACACTCCTGACTTGTGCCTTGTAGATGGTGGAAAGGCTTTGGGGAGTCAGGAGTTGAGTCACTCGCCACAGAATACCCAGCCTCTAACCTGCTCTTGTAGCCACAGTATTTATATGGCTGGTCCAGTTAAGTTTCTGCCTCGGGATACAAAGTATGTGCATTTATATGCACTATGTTGCTGATTGTGATAAGGATTTACAAAACTGACCCTGGTGGCTGCTGGGAGCACAGAAAGACTTGGTGAAATTATAACACTATAACACTGGATGAAGTCATTATCACAAAAAAAATCAGAGTGGACATTTTCCCTAATGGTGTAACAGTAAACTAACACCCTGGAACATAACGCATCAGTGCAGTAATTTCCCATAACATGATGCATCAGTACTCTAATAATCCTGTGCTATCAGATCACCTCATCACTTTCCTTTGGTACATTATTCCAAATGGGCTTTATTACGCAGTACCATGAAAGCACTTGGCCAAAGAGCATTGCAGTGACAGGTGCTCCGATGCACTATACCATTGGGAGGACTTTATTTCATTACCACAATTCTAACATGGTCAGTTCCTGGTCTCACTTATGTCATTAGGGGAATCTGCACACAAACTCAAAATGAATAATTCATCTCCCAAGTTTGCGTAAGAAATTGACACTCTGATTTGGTAATAAAGAGCAAGCTTGCATCTAAATAGTGCCTTTCCTGACCTCAGAACGTGCCAAAGTATTTCACAGCCAATGAAGTACTTTTCGTAGTGTAGTCACTGTTATAATGTAGGTAAATCCGGCAGCCAACTTGTGCACAGTGAGATGCCACAAACAGCAATGAGATAAATGACTACATAATCCGTTTTATTGATGTTGGTTGAGGGTCAAATGCTGACCAGGACACCAGGAGAACTCCCCTGTCCGTCTTCGAATAGTGCCATAGGATCTTTTATGTCCACCTGAGAGAGTAGACGGGACCTCAGTTTAACATCTCACCCAAAGGACGGCACCTCCGACATTGCAGCACTCCCTCAGTGTTGCACTGAAGTGCCAGTCTGGATTACGTGCTCAAGTCTCTGGAGTAGGACTTGAACCCACAACCTTCTGATTCAGAGGTGAGAGTGCTACCACTGAGCTACAGCTAACACCTAGTCATATACCAGTACACCAATTTTCTCTCCTTCTCTCTTTTGCTATGACAGAGTTAGGAATTGTAAACAATTTTACATCGTTCACCTGACGAAGGAGGAAGCCTCCGAAAGCTTGTGAATTTAAAATAAAATTGCTGGACTATAACTTGGTGTTGTAAAATTGTTTACAATTGTCAACCCCAGTCCATCACCGGCATCTCCACATCAGAGTTAGGAATGGCTGCGGAAAGTAGTGGAAGTGTGAACCCGCATCTTATGATTTCACAGCACATTCTGTTAGCGCTCTAACTATTTGTGCCACAGTCAGCAGGTTCCATTGGTTTACATTGCAACTCTGATCACAAAGCACTTAAATTAGTAACTTAATGGCTTAATTCAGAAGCTCTGCAGTAATCTTAAAGCCCTCTTTTTTCTTCCCCCTTGCCTTATCTGCAGTGCAGCACTACCCATCCATGTGGGTGGATGAGAGTCTGGCTCAATGTCCTCTGCCAATGCGCTCTGTAATAGCATAAGACCGACCAGGGTTAATTTGCTCTCCTCACCCCCATATAGAAGAAACAAATATCCCAAACAAATAACAAATATCCTTGATTTGACTGGGGTCTAGTCGCTCCAAGACACAGATGATGGAACACTAATCCTGCCATCAGGCTGCCTAACAAAATGATTTGACGATTATTACTATGTAGGAATGTGCAGGACCGAAAAGGACCACTGCAGTCCATCTGGCTAGTCCCAGTGTCTAAGAACTATATCTTACGATACCGGGAATCCCCGACAAACATCCTACCGTTAGATAAGACAAATCCAGATATATTCAGATCTGAGCACATTGCGGAAATGATGGACTTAATTGGAACCTAGAACATCTGTAATTACTCGGTGTGACAAGTACATGACAAAATAATTTAACTATATAGCAAGTTACTAGAGCCCCGATTTTAACTTGGGTGAGTGTCAGGCTGATGTGAGGCCCGAGCTATTTTAACTCTTGAGCCTCATTTCACTATACCAGGCCCGACTCTCACTTGAACCCGGAGTCACTGACAACAGGCCAGCAGGCAGGAATCAGGCGAGTGCAGCAGGAGGCCAGTAATGGGGAAGGACTTTGGGCACACAAGGAAATATTTTTTTAAAATTACTTAGCTTTTCGGCCCTCTTCTGGGCCTGTGCTCCTTCATGCCAGGTTTCCGCAGTGAGGCTGGCACCAGACGCCGACCTCGCAACACAAAGTTAAAATAGGGTTGTGGTCTGATTGACGTCATCAGACCCTGAATTTTGCATTATAATGAGGCCCTTGCCTGCTTGCTGCAATGGCCTCAAAAGCCTCTCGAAACCCGGGAGTTAAAATACCAGCTGGTGTGACTGTGGTGTTAAGTTGGAAAGCAAGACACTATTCCATTTTAACCCCCGCATGCCCCATTTATCCGATAATTAGCAGTCACTTGGATAAGTGTGGATTGATTAGGGAAAGCCAGCATGGATTTGTTAAAGGCAAATCGTGTTTAACTAACTTGATAGAGGTTTTTGATGAGGTAACAGAGAGGGCAGATGAAGGCAATGCAGTTGATGTGGTGTATATGGACTTTCAAAAGGCGTTTGATAAAATGCCGCATGATAGGCTTGTCATCAAGATTGAAGCCCATGGAATAAAGGGGGCAGTAGCAGCATGGATACAAAATTGGCTAAGTAACAGGAAGCAGAGAGTAGTGGTGAACGGTTGTTTCTCGGATTGGAAGGAGGTGTACAGTGGTGTTCCCCAGGGGTCGGTACCAGGACCACTGCTTTTCTTGATAACAATTAATGACTTGGGTGTACAGAGCACAATTTCCAAATTTACAGATGATACAAAACTTGGAAGTGTAGTGAATAGTGAGGGGGATAGTAATAGACTTCAAGAGGACATAGACAGGCTGGTGGCATGGGCGGACATGTGGCAGATGAAATTTAACACAGAAAGATGCAAAGTAATACATTTCGGTAGGAAGAATGAGGAGAGGCAATATAAACTAGAGGGCACAATTCTAAAAGGGGTACAGGAACAGAGAGATCTGGGAGTATATGTCCACAAATCGTTGAAAGTGGCACAGCAGGTTGAGAAATTGGTTTAAAAAGCATACGGGATATTGGGCTTTATAAATAGAGGCATAGAGTATAAAAGCAAGGAAGTTATGATGAACCTTTATAAAACACTGGTTCGGCCACAACTGGAGTATTGTGTCCACTTCTGGGCACTGCACTTTAGGAAAGATGTGAAGGCCTTAAGAGTGGGTGCAGAAAAGATTTACGAGAATGATTCCAGGGATGAGGGACTTTAGTTATGTGGATAGACTGAAGAAGCTGGGGTTGTTCTCTGTGGAACAGAGAAGGTTGAGAGGAGATTTGATAGAGGTATTTAAAATCATGAAGAGTCTAGACAGAATAGATAGAGAGAAACTGTTCTATTGGTGGAAGGGTCAAGAACCAGAGGACAGAGATTTAAGATGATTGGCAAAAGAACCAAAGGCGACATGAGGAACAACTTTTTTATGCAGCGAGTGGTTATATTCTGGAATGCACTGCCCAAGGGGGTGGTGGAGGCAGATTCAATTATGGCTTTCAAAAGGGAACTGGATTGCTCTTGCTTAGAGCCAGCACGGGCTCAATGGGCCAAATGGCCTCCTCTGTGCTGTAACCTTTCTATGATTCTTTGATTCTATTTCTTGCAACATAGCAACACAAAAAATAGAGAGAGAGAAAATAAATTTAGTGATCCTGGTTAGAGGTGAGAGAAGGTTCATTTAACAAAGACCAGCATTTTCCTCAATCTACTCGGAGTGAGAAAGTGAAAGAGAGAGAGAAAGATAGATCGCAGCAGACATTAGTTATCGCGCTATTCTGGTTTTAGATGCATGCCGGATGGCAGATAATTCCAGAATTAATTGATATTCTAAAATTTGTTGGCAAATCTTTTGACAACACAAAGCTTTTCAGCAAAACATCAACTGCACGCAAACAGGCTAGAACATTGACTTTACCATTTATTGACTGGATTTAAACAGGTCAACAAAGTAACTGGAATGCATAATGTCCTTGCTTCATGCACATTTTTTGGTTTGTTTGTATGCATTTTTTGATGAAGACAGTTTCTCTTTCAGGACAAAATCATTTTTCACAATCATAAACACAATCTTTGGAGCAAAACCAAACTCTTTGCTTACCTGATATTGGTTTCCGTATATCTAATGTGATGGAGGATGGGAGCTCGTGCATAAAGTTACAGGTCTCTTGGTAAGACATACTGCAGACTGGCGTGCTATTAATCAAGACAATCTCATCTCCAGGACCAAGCTTTCCCTTAGATTCCTAGCAAAAGTAATGTCTAAATTATGAATGTGTTACTGGGGTGTCTCGTTACAATTGGGCAAAGTGTAAAGTCTAAGTGTTCAACAGTAAGACATAAATACAGACTGCTTGCTATAGAAACTCAAACGTCACAAGTTCAAAGTACATCTTTCATACCATGTCTCAGATACACCAATGATTTGGCTGAGATTTTCGGCTGATGTGTGTCACGCTGGGTTTACTGGCCGCAGGTGATACTTGCCTTTTGCAACAGCAAACATAACATTTAAATATGGAAATGTAGGTTCTCCTTATGGGTCAGTGGGTAAATACTATTTGACAGGTGCACTGCTGTGGCATACTGTTCAAGAAGGTCCCAGGTTCGATCCCTAGACAACTTACCTGATTTCAGCGAAGGCAGCAGTGAGGGGAAGTAAAACTGGCCTCCATGTCTCAGGCTAACTGAGGAGGAGTGGGAAACAGCCAGAGTTCCCTTTTCTGATTGTCATCCAGTTAACTCCACCGGAAAGTGCTGGATATTGGGTGAGCACAGGATCGGGCTCAGCTGTGGTGCCCTCCTCTCTCCCCCTCAAATAGCCTGCCAACAACTCCCTGTTTAGGCTCACACATGAAGAAAGGCCACTCAAGTGAGATACCGGAGGGTTTCCATTGCTGTGGAATCATACCCCACTAAGGGGTCAATCCCTTCAGAAGAGGGCAGAAAATAGAGAGAAAAAAACTTTCCAGATCATACACAAAAGCACTTATTTGTGTAAGGGCCCCATGTTCACATTCTTAAGTCTAAGGGCTACAAGCTTGTGCATACCTCGTGCACAATTGGTCTTATCATCCATGGCCAAACTTGGCTGAACCACATCAAATATTACTATATTTGCCTCTCCATGGTCAAATCCTCCCAAGAAAAATCTGTGTCTCATTTTCTCTATGATAAACCAGATCCTCCAATCACCTTCCGTCGTCCTATCCACCCTTACATTTAACACCAGCGCAAGGACCTCATGGATTCCTTTGTCTCAAAGACTGAGATCATCCATGAAACTGCCTCAGGTGGCACTTCCCCCTCCTCCCTCTATCCCACTGCCAACCACTTGCTAAACTATCAGTCATCCTAATTCCAAATCCCTCTCACTTTGCAGCTTCTCTCCCATTTCCCCTCTCTGCCCTCTTCATGCTCATCTCTTCTATGAGACCCTCAGCCTTCTTCCTTAATCCCCTCTCCGCCCAATTCCAGTCCACTTAAACTATCTTTTTTGGCCCCAAGGCTTGCCAAAATTGTTGGGCTCTCTCCTTTCAAAAACTATCATCGTCACCCTCTTCAAAAAGTCCAGCCTTGACCCAAATTTGCAGGGAAATTACAGAGAGGTGCAAGAACTATACAGTAGTGATAATGGGGGACTTCAACTATCCTAATATAGACTGGGATTGCAATAGTGTAAAGGGTAAAGAGGGGGAGGAATTTCTGACGTGCGTTCAGGAGAACTTCCTTGATCAGTATGTTTCCGGCCCAATGACGAAGGAGACATTGCTGGATTTAGTTCTGGGGAATTAAGTGAGTCAAGTGGAGCAAGTGTCAGTCGGGGAACATTTAGGGAACAGTGCATAGTATCATAAGGTTTAAATTAGTTATGGAAAAGGACAGGGAGCAATCTAGAGTAAAAATACTTAATTGGAGGAGGGCCAATTTCAGTGGGTTGAGAATGGATCTGGCCCGGGTAAATTGTAATCAAAGATTGGCAGGCCAAACTATAATCGTACAATGGGCGGCCTTTAAAGGGGAGATGGTTCGGGTACAGTCTAGGTACATTCCCACGAGGGGGAAAGGTAGGACAACCAAAGCCAGAGCGCCCTGGATGATGAATGAGATAGAAAGTAAGATGAAGCAGAAAAAGAGGGTGTATGACAGATGTCAGGTTGATAATACAAGTGAGAACCAGGCTGAATATAGGAAGTATGGAGGAGAAGTGAAAAAGGAAATAAGAGGGGCAAAGAAAGAGTATGAGAATAGATTGGTGGCTAACATAAAAGGGAATCCATAAGTCTTCTATAGGCATATAAATAGTGTAAAGCGTGAAGTATAACTACATTGTAAAACAATGAACATCTCTCCAGCAAACATAGCCTGTTCTGTATATTGCCTATGTCACCTCTAGGCTTGACTATTCCAATGCATTCCTGACTGGCCTCCAATCCTCCACCCTCCATAAACTTCAGCTCATCCAAAACTCTGCTGCACATATCCTGACTTGCACCTAGTCCCATTCACCCATCACCCCTGCACTCGCTGATCAACATTGGCTCCCAGTCCGGAAACGCCTCGATTTTCAAATTCTCATCCTTGTTTTCAAATCCCTCCATGGCCTTGCCTCTCCCTATCTCTGTAGCCTCCTCCAGCCCTACAAACATCCAAAATCTCTGCGCTCCTCCAATTCTTGCCTCTTGTGCATCCCCGATTTTAATCGCTCCACCATTGGCGGCCATGCCTTCAGCTGTTTAGCCCTAAGCTCTGGAATTCCCTCTGTAAACCTCTGCCTCTTTACCTCTTTTTTTAAGACGCTCCTTAAAACCTACCTCTTTGACCTGTCCGACTATCTCCTTATGTGGCTCGGTGTCAAATTTTGTTTGATAATCAATCTTTTGAAGTTCTGTGGGAAGTTTTACTACGATAAAGGCGCTATATAAGTGCAACTTGTTATATATTCAGTTCTTCTTTATCACGTGAATTGCATTATTCTTAATATGAACTAAACTCATATTTACACCACCTTCTTGTAACTTAAATTTTCAAAGTTCACAGGTAGAGAAGGTTTGAGTGTTATTTCCATGTAAGAGGTTAATCGAGTTAAACTTGAACAACGAATCAAACAGTTGAACTTTAAAACTTACTCTCTCGGCAGCTCCACCTGGTTGTAAACCTGTTATCAGAACTCTCAGAGGAGAAGCCTTGATTTCCAAATCCAATCCAAATGATTCTGACTCCTTACGTGAGAGATATATGGTAGTTTCTGTACAGCACAGTCCTGAGGTGTCTATGGTTTCGGCCTTTTTGCTGTGAGGCAGTGGCCTTGCAATGGGCTTGCTGGAGTGTGGATGATGCTCCTCGTTCTTCTGCCGCAGGAGGTTTGGTGGACACTCGATGCTCATCATGCTCTTTACTCTGGTGACAGCTTTGTGCTCAAGTTTGGGTGATCGCTTGGACTCCATCTGACTCTCCTTCACACCAAGGTTGCTGTGACTAGTGTCAGTAGAGCTGGAAGATTCGAAGAATTTAAGTGGCATGAAGGGCGAGTCAACCATTTGCTCCATTGAGCTGTCCTCAGACTCTAGTGAGCTGTCATACAGAGGCATGGCACCATCGCTGCTGATATTCCTTAGCAACTCACCGTCTTGGCTTTCATCATCCACGTCAACTGAAGAAGTGGCTATAACGATCCCTGAATCTTCCTCGGGTATCTTCTGTGCAGTGTCCCTTTGAGCCTGTTTGAGCCGAACATTTTCCGTGGGCTTCACAAAGTCCTCATCATCACTGATGTCATCATAGCAAGTGACCCTCCGCTGCCGTAGAAGAGGGCTGCGGATTGATTTGGGACTTCCACTCAGGCTGGCCTGTCGAGCAACTTCCACATGTTTGTTGATAGGTACAGCAGGTTTTCCATTGCTGAGGGAAACTGAGGCCACCTCTGGCTTGGACTCTGCAACTTCTTTAGGAACTGGAAACATATTTGTAATTTTTTTTGTTAAATTCATTTGAAAGTGCCCTCCGAGTTATTTTCTTGAACAAAAACAAAGGCAAATAAAGAAAGAATTGCTGCCGGTCCCCCTCAGACCTTCCAATCTGTGGCAGGCCCTGGCTCAACCCCCACTGCCAGCTTCCTCATATCCTAGAAGGGTATGCTGATGGGGTTAGATGAAGTCGGGGGGGGGGGGGGAGGAGGCTCGTGTGGAGCATAAACACTGACATGGACCTGTTGGGCCGAATGGCCTGTTTCTGTGATGTAATTTGTAATTCTTGGTGCACCCCTGGGTTGCAATGACAGGAGGCTGCTTTATTAATATTGACAGGCTGGGCTGGGACCTTTGTGGCTGCTGGCCCTGCTCCGCACTTCAAGGGAAGCCCCACAAATCTTGGGGTGAAGTTATGGGGCAACAGGTCTCTGCTCTTTTTCCTGACCTTTGTGTTTCGGAAATAGACAGGAAATAGGTCAGGAAAATGAGCCCCATCTGCTCTAATCCCACTTCTTAGCTGTTTCCCACACCTTCTAATAATAGCATCACGACCATCACCCATATACTTAAATTTTTTCTCATAAATTAGTCCAAGTGGCATTATCTATCTCTCCCTTTTTCTAACATTCTTTTCTGTCCCACAAACTATTCCCACAACTTTTCAGCTCTCTGAAAGCTAAATATAAAATTAGAAAAATTTAGAAAAGTCATTAAACAATCTTATTTTAACAGGAGAGATGAAAAGAAAAACTCTGAAACACTAAATGCTGGAAATACACAGCAGTTAGTTAGAATCAAACTGTTACTCTCTTTCAGAAAGGCTCACTGAGTTCAGAAGTGGAACCCTCCCAGTACTTTTTGTATGAGGTCAGTCAACATATGAAAGAAAAGTACAGGTTAGAATTTCAGTGGGGTCATTCATCAGGACAGGAATGGTCAGGCTGAAAAGGAACTTCTTTGTAGGGCTGACCAAACAATGTGGGGTCGATTTTAATTTGCATAGCCGGGCATTAACGGGCCCCAAAATGGGGTCAGAAGCCTTACCACCCCATTAAACCTGACAATGCGGCCGATGCCATTTTGAAACGGGCCTCTCGCTGGGGACCAGAAGAACCTGCCCGTTTCAGGAGGCTGGGACCATTTCAACATACAAGTTGTGGTCCTGAGTTGAAAATAGTTAGAGCGTGTGCCATAGGGTCCAAAGAGAATAGGCCTAGCAAAGGTAAGTTTGCTATTATATTTGTGGGTGTGCTTCTCCAGGCCCCACAAAAATAAGGTGGCCACTGCCAACCTAGGATACACCCTCTGCGTTCGCAACCCCTGCTGCTCTTTGCTTTGGCCAGAACAGCCCGATATTGATAGGCCTCAATCCGTCGAGCTGCACCGATGTTAATGAGGCCATGGCTAAAAATCATGGCCACTTCTTCACCTCAAGTGCACGCGACCGGCCAGTCGTTTTTTTGTTTTCGTTCATGGGATGTGGGCGTCGCTGGCGAGGCCGGCATTTATTGCCCATCCCTAATTGCCCTTGAGAAGGTGGTGGTGAGCCGCCTTCTTGAACCGCTGCAGTCCGTGTGGTGAAGGTTCTCCCACAGTGCTGTTAGGAAGGGAGTTCCAGGATTTTGACCCAGCGACGATGAAGGAACGGCGATATATTTCCAAGTCAGGATGGTGTGTGACTTGGAGAGGAACGCGCAGGTGGTGTTGTTCCCATGTACCTGCTGCTCTTGTCCTTCTAGGTGGTAGAGGTCGCGGGCTTGGGAGGTGCTGTCGAAGAAGCCATGGCGAGTTGCTGCAGTGCATCCTGTGGATGGTACACACTGCAGCCACTGTGCACCAGTGGTGAAGGGAGTGAATGTTTAGGGTGGTGGATGGGGTGCCAATCAAACAGGCTGCTTTGTCCAGGATGGTATCTAGCTTCTTGATTGTTGGAGCTGCAGTCATCCAGGCAAGTGGAGAGTATTCCATCACACTCCTGACTTGTGCTTTGTAGATGGTGGAAAGGCTTTGGGGAGTCAGGAGGTGAGTCACTCGCCGCAGAATACCCAGCCTCTGACCTGCTCTTGTAGCCACATTATTTATGTGGCTGGTCCAGTTAAGTTTCTGGTCAATGGTGACCCCCAGGATGTTGATGGTGGGGGATTCGGCGATGGTAATGCCGTTGAATGTCAAGGGGAGGTGGTTAGACTCTCTTTTGTTGGAGATGGTCATTGCCTGGCACTTGTCTGGCGCGAATGTTGCTTGCCACTTATAAACCCAAGCCTGGATGTTGTCCAGGTCTTGCTGCATGCGGGCTCGGACTGCTTCATTATTTGAGGGGTTGCGAATGGAACTGAACACTGTGCAATCATCAGCGAACATCCCCATTTCTGACCTTATGATGGAGGGAAGGTCATTGATGAAGCAGCTGAAGATGGCTGGGCCTAGGACACTGCCCTGAGGAACTCCTGCAGCAATGCTCAAAATCGACCGACCCCAATGACCTTGAAATTACTCCGTAGAATACTAACCTTTGATGAGCTAATAGCAGAGAGGCCAACTCATTTATTTTAAAGGGGCAATATTAAAAGCAGAGGAATTTCAGATAAATGCATTAAACATTCATACTCCAGTATCCCACATAGCAATTTCAAGATCATTATCTTGGTCAGTCACTTAAAGGGGCTTCTTCAGTTTCTACGATGGATTCTACCCGAAACGGTAAGCTTTTTTTTGCCTTTCAGATGTTGGCAGAGCTGCTGTGTATTTCCAGCATTTTCTGGTTTTATTACTTCAACAGGAACACTGGCAGTTCTTTTTCTGCTGATGAATAAAGCAATAGCTCTCTGCTGCAGTCCCAGTGATTCATTCACAATAATCTAGGAAGTACCTTTGGCGATATTGGCAGATGAACCTTTAACACACATTCTTCTGTTCACTATTTTAATGGAGGTGTTAATTTGTCTACTTTTAATGGGATAGTGCCTCCATTAAAATAGCAGATGCAGGAATGGCACATGAGTACGTTAATTGTTCATCCTCTAATATCTCTAATGGTAATTTCCAGATTAATATTTTTCATGTTCACGAGATACGCAGTAGATACAGTATGTCACTTTGAAGCTGGATCCTCATTATCTGATTCCATCCCAGCACCATTAAGAAACAAAACCAATTATTAGGAGTCAAACCTGGATTCAGAGGGGGAGCAATGCCATCATCCAAGGAATTGTTTGCGCTCTTCTGCCGCAGATGTTCTTCATCACTGGAAGCTGTTGCTGTCGTGTTTGAACGTGACGATTGGCTGGGAACATCATGGGGAAAGTACTGGGAGAGTTCTGTTTCTGAACTCAGTGACCCTTGCTGGAAGAGAATAGAATTACATAGAATTTTACAGTACAGAAACAGCCCATTCGGCCCAACAGGTCTATGCCGATGTTTATGCTCCACACAAGCCTCCTTCCGCCTTATTTCATCTCATCCTATCAACACAATAGTAGGATGATTCTGACAGTGATCATTACATTCATGATAAAGGTACTGTGAGTCTAGATCATGACTTAATTAGAGTATTCAAATTATCAGAGCCATAAGAGGAACTTCACTACTGGGAAAAGCACTCTGCCTTTTGTGTTTTTTGAGTGTTATTAATTGATACCATAGAGAAGATTCTCAGTAGCAACTTGTCAGCAGAGATAAGAGTTTGTACAGTTATACTGCAGTCAGTGCCACATCGCAGTTACATTTCGGATGTGACTTAGTCCTTTTTCATAGAATCATACAGTACAGAAGGAGGCCATTCGGCCCATTGTGGCTGTGCCGGCTCTTTGAAAGAGCTATCCAATTAGTCCTTGCTCTTTCCCCATAGCCCTGCAGATTTTTCCTTTTCATGTATATATATCCAATACCCTTTGGAAAGTTACTATTAAATCTGCTTCCACCACCCTTTCAGGCAGTGCAATTCCAGATCATAATTTTTTAATAAAATAAAAGTTTTCTGATGATTAAAATGACAAAATCTGGCATTTTCAATGTAGCAGAGATCAGATTTCAGATTCTTTGAAAAGCATTTTTTTCCTCCTCAAAACAATTTATTTACTAATGTGAACTACGCAGAGACTACACATTAACAGTAGCGACGGAGCTGCAGTGTATTCCACCTTCTCCATGCAGCACGATGAGAGACGCCAATCAACAAGCTAATTTGTTTTTTTTTACCTTTCCAACTTCTGTCCCCATCTCTTCTGAAGTATGGTTCCACAGATATTGCCAGCCACATCAGCAGGCTATTTAACTGCATGGAACATCACAGCTGTCATATTTTCAATGGGATCCCTAGCTGATTTTCTCTTGCCTATTCTATGGAAACTGAGAACAATTTTCGCACCCCTCTTGCTACCCAGCTGAGAATAAAAAAAACTCAAGGCAGACCTGTACAACATGGTCCTACTTGGGACAGTGCATTTACCCACTGAGCAGCTTTCATTTTTAAAAATTGCTTAGGATGCATTCATTTTGAATGTATTTACTTTAATTGTATAATGTACATAACTTAGGAAAATTACGGTCAGGGAGAAGGATCAGTTAAACATTCCAAACTCAAAACACAGTTACAACAAACATAATCTCTGACGTCCTGCGTATCACAAAGAACGCCAACCGAGAAAACTAGCCAAAGCTGACCAACATCTTCAAAAAAGTTGAGGATCCCCCAAAAGAGTGACAACTTATGAATCGACCTCGTAGTAACAAGTAGATACATGGGCTTAGAAACTGAAGCTCGGGCCTCACCATCGACAGTGACTGGCAGTTCGCTGGCGAAGCAGGATGGAAGATCGGGCCTCAGGTAAGTGCTTAAAGGTGACCAAAAGGGAGGCGACCGGGTCGGGAAGGGGAGGTAATTGGGCCGGGAGGTAGCAGTGGCGTGGGGGAGTTGGTGGCAGTGATCGTGATGGGGGGGGGGTTAGCGGCAGCGATCGGTGGGGTGGGGGGGACACACACATAATGGCAGGGGTCGGGGGTGGGAGGGTGAAAGTGCTGGTCGGCAGCAGCCCACGTTCTTTGAATGTGGGGTCGGGAGGAGCACTTCTACTCCTCCCGGTACCACATCAGGGTAAGTATATTTTAAAATCTTACCAAGTTGTTTGCAGCCTGGGCCGCCTGTTAGGCCGCATGTAGACCTGTTTTAACTGAGTGCGGCCGGTGCCAGCTGCCTCAGGACAAACCAGTCTTGCAGCGGGGGCCTCAAACAAGTGTTAGGCTCCTTATTTGCATATGCAAATGAACTAACGCCTGCTTCAAGCATGGGCAGTGCATGGCGATTTTTTGACCTTTACCAATATAGCAGTCAGCACACGTCCATCTTGTAATGAGCTTGCGCTTCCTGTCCGCCATATTGGAGTCTTAGGAGGCCGTTTAGCGCCCAAAAAACGGGCGCTGTGTGGCCGAATTTCTAGGCCATGGGCTTTGTAATTTAAGCTTGTAAGTATACCCAATATTTATCACTTTTATTGGAGAAAAGAAAAGATAAGTACATAAATGTTGAAGGCACAAAATTACTGGTGCATTTTTAGGATGGTCCGGGGACATACTCCTCTGGTAAATGTAGACTTTTTACATTAAAATTATGCTTTCTGGGTAATTTTAGGCACTGTTATAATTCATAATTGATTGATTTTTAATCTTAAATAGGAAAGAAAATCAAGTGATATTCAGATTTTCAACAGACCAACATTTAATCAAAAGTTACCTCAGTGCCCACATCCAAACCCACTACCCAAGTTCACAATAGCACTCTATCCCAACCAGACATGGTTCACAGAGATATTACACTCTATCCAATTCCCCACCCTTTCACACACAGACTCTCCTCCTCCAACCCTCCCAGTTCATACTAGCACACTTCTCCCTTCTGAATTCAACCTGGCACTCTTCTCCTTGTGCCTCTATTCAATCTGGCACTATTCATACCCTGCATTCAAGTTAGCAATCTTTTCTCACCTTGCTGTTCAACCTGGAGAGTTGATCTCCTCTCCAACACCCTCAGTTCAACAAAAACAACTTGCATTAACATAGCACCATTAACGTAAAGAAATGTTCTAAGGTACTTCACAAATAGGCATACAGGAAACAGACAGAGCCAGGAAGAGAAAGATGATTTTCATCAGTAAGTACTGACCCAGTCCTCAAAATGCTGAGTGTCAAATATGAAACACTATCGGTTGCCATCGCTGAGTGGGATGTAGGCACTATTTAATGTGTAGTGTTCCACAGAGCAAGATAGCTCCACAGCACACAACCACCCCCATGTGGGGGCAGATACCTGAGGTAATGGGTCTCCGCTCCCTTTTCCTTTTGTCTGTGCCTGGAAACTGGATGTTGTCCATATACAGTAAAGTGGAAAATCTCTCCTATATATTCAAATCAGGCATATAAAACTCTTTTATAGGCTTGCACAAGTGGATCTTCAACTGTGTCTGACTATAAAACAGGGCGATTTATGAGAGCAGGTACTAATTTGTTAATCATTAAGTTTACTGTATAACCCTGGCATCGACACTGAGTATCACTGTCTGATGGTGCTCAATGCTGTGTTTTTGGTTAATGATCTTCAGGGGTTTGTTACCATAAAAAAAATCATGTCACCTCCATCAGGTAAGTGTCTAAATGAAACATGAATTGGTCCATTAGACCATAAGAGATAGGAGCAGGAATAGGCCATTCGGCCCCTCGAGCTTGTTCCGCCATTTAATGAGATCATGGCTGATCTGATTTTTACCTCAACTCTACTTTCCCGCACTTTCCCCATATCCTTTGACTCTCTTGCGGATCAAAAATTTGTCTAACTCAGCCTTGAATGTATTCAATGACTCAGCCTCCACAGCTTTTTGGGGTAAAGAATTCCAAAGATTCACGACCCTCTGGGAGAATAAATTCCTCCTCATTTCCTTCTTAATCGGGCGACCCCTTATTCTGAGCATTCAGAAGTTATTAAAATAATGAACAGGGCAAGGAACCTGAAAGCTGATACTCATCCTCCCTTCTTACTGCCACATCACCTTTTTCTTAATTTCACTTCATCAGCCTCTTTAGGTCTTCTCACGCCACCCACCATTCTGAGGACAGCAACGTTCTCTCAGTTAAATATTGCTCTCTTATCCCTGAGCCTGAGAATTTGCTTGGATTTATTCTGTTCTCACTTTTTGTTGGGATTGTATCAATTCATCGCTTGGTACCTCCCCCGATTAATCCATTGGCAAGATCTGGAACTCATTGGCTCCAATATTTACAGGGAGGGGATGGGGGGGGTGGTGGAATTGTAGCGGCTGGGAAACCCGCAAATGCAGGGAACATAGAGGTCCTGCCAAATTTAATGGCAGAACCTCATTTGAATTTCTTTTCTCCACTTCCTGGCTGGCAGCCGACCAGATTAAGAGGCTGGTGGTCGGGCGGGAAGGCCCGCACTGGAAGGCTGCAGCCGGTGTGCAGAGAGGAGGGTGGGAGGGAGAGATTGTGGGGGGGGGGGGGATGTGGGAGGGGGAGAAATCGCGGGGGTGGGGGGGGGGGGGGATCGCTGGGGAGGCTATCGTGGGTGGTGGGGCATCGGATCATGGGTCGGCCTGGAGATCCAGGGTGGCTTCGGATCATGGGGGTGGGGGTTCAGCGGATCACGGGGTGGGGGAAAGCCGATCATGTCCAACCACTGCAGAGCTGTGGAGCAAATAGAATGCTGAACTGTATTGCCAGAACAGAAAAATACAACTTAGAGGAAGCCGTGCTCAAACTGTATTAGTGCTCTTTTCAGACCGCACTTTGAGTACTGTGTACAGATCTGGTCCAAGATATACAGGAGATGTTCAAGCACAGGAGGCAGTTCAGAGGAAAGCCAAGAAGCTGATTCCTAATGTCAGAGATCTGAGTTATGAGGAGAGATTGGAAAAACTTGTACTGCTCAGCCTTGAAAGGATGAATGTAAGGAATCTTACAACACCAGATTATAGTCCAACAATTTTATTTTAAAATCACAAGCTTGTGATTTTAAAATAAAATTGTTGGACTATAACCTGGTGTTGTAAGATTCCTTACATTTGTCCACCCCAGTCCATCACCGGCATCTCCACATCTTGAAAGGATGAGACTGAGATGTGACCTTATGAAGGTATATATGACAACTGATGGTATAGAAAAGGCATATCATGAATATTACTTCAAATTAAATTGTGAGAGTAGAACAAGGAGATAAAGTTTCAAACTAGTAAAAAGCAAATTTGGAAGTTTTTTTACACAAAGGGTGATCAATACATGGAATGGATTTCTGGGGAAAAAAATTATGGTAAAAACCCTGCAATCATTTAAGAAAAAAAAAAGAGGCTGCAAATGGGGGAGGGAAGTGTAGGATCTTTTAGGATAGATGAACTAAGATGGGATGAGAATATTTATCTTGTAATCCTATGAGCCTGAACTCCAACTGTGTGCAAGACTCGTCAAGACCCCATTTGCAAAGGTTGCGCCCAGTATTGCTCAAAAGCTCCAGAGCTCCCTGAATGACAAAAGAGATAGAAAGTAAGATGATGCGGAAAAAAGGGGCGTATGACAGATGTCAGGTTGATAACACAAGTGAGAACCAGGCTGAATATAGAAAGTTCAGAGGGGGAGTGAAAAAGGAAATAAGAGGGGCAAAGAGAGAGTATGAGACTAGACTGGTGGCCAACGTAAAATGGAATCCAAAAGTCTTCTACAGGCATATAAATAGTAAACGGATAGTAAGAGTAGGGGTGGGACCAATTAGGTACCATAAAGGAGATCTACTCATGGAGGCAGAGGGGATGGCTGAGGTACTAGATGAGTACTTTGCATCTGTCTTTACCAAGGAAGAATATGTTGCCAGAGTCTCAGTAAAGGAAAATATAGTTGAGATACTGGATGGGCTAAAAATTGATAAGGAAGAGGTACTAGAAAGGCTAGATGTACTTAAAGTAGATAAGTCACCCGGTCCAGATGGGATGCATCCTAGGTTGCTGAGGGAAGTAAGGGTGGAAATTGCGGAGGTACTGGCCATAATCTTCCAAACATGCTTAGATACAGGGGTGGTGCCAGAGGACTGGAGAATTACAAATGTTACACCCTTGTTCAAAAAAGGGTGTAAGGATAAACCCAGCAATTATAGGCCAGTTAGTTTAACCTCGGTGATGGGGAAACTTCTAGAAACAATAATCTGGGAGAGAATTAACAGTCACTTGGATGAGTGTGGATTGATTATAGAAAGCCAGCATGGATTTGTTAAAGGCAAATCATGTTTAGCTAACTTGATCGAGTTTTTTGATGAGGTAACAGAGAGGTTAGATGAGGGCAATGCAGTTGATGTGGTGTATATGGACTTTCAAAAGGCGTTTGATAAACTACCGCATGGTAGACTTGTCAACAAGATTGCGGCCCATGGAATAAAGGGGGCAGTAGCAACATGGATACAGAATTGGTTAAGTGACAGGAAACAGAGAGTAGTGGTGAGGGAGGTGTACAGTGGCGTTCCCCAGGGATTGGTGCTCGGACCACTGCTTTTCTTGATATATATTAATGACTCGGACAGGGCGCAATTTCAAAATTTGCAGATGACACAAAACTTGGAAGGGTAGTAAACAGTGAGGAGAATAGTGATAGACTTCAAGAGGATATAGACAGGCTGGTGGCATGGGCGGACACGTAGATGAAATTTAACGCAGAAAAATGCGAAGTGATACATTTCAGAAGGAAAAACGAGGAGAGGCAATATGACCTAAAGGGTACAATTCTAAAAGGGGTACAGGAACAGAGAGATCTGGGGGTATACGTGCACAAATCATTGAAGGTGGCAGGGCAGGTTGAGAAAACGGTTAAAAAAGCATACTTTAGTTACGTGGAGAGTGGAGAAGCTGGGGTTGTTCTCCTTGGAACAGAGAATGTTACAAAGAGATTTGATAGAGGTATTCAAAATCATGAAGGGTCTAGACAGAGTAGATGGAGAGAAACTGTTCCATTGGCGGAAGGGTCAAGAACCAGAGGGCATAGATTTAAGGTGATTGGCAAAAGAACCAAAGGAGATATGAGGAAAAATGTTTTTACAAAGCGAGTGGTTAGGATTTGGAATCCTGGATCCTGAGGGGGTGGTGGAAGCAGATTCAATCATGGCCTTCAAAAAGGAACTGGATAAGTACTTGAAAGTAAAAAATTTGCAGGGCTACGGGGATAGGGCAGGGGAGTGGGCCTAGCTGGATTGCTCTTGCGTAGAGCTGGCGCTGACTCGATGGGCTGAATGGCCTCCTTCCATGCTGTAGCCTTTCTATGATTCTATATCCCAAATGTTCTTTAATTATTTAAATAGATTTTATATCTTTCATTTTGGTGAATTTTTTTGTACTCATCAGTGGGTGGGAGGTCAATGCTGGGGAATGCAACACAACCCCAATTTGGGCACACACTGTCAGCACCAAACACTCCATCTCACGTACAACATGAAGCCACATGCCAACTAAAGCTCCTGCTTCTGTGTTTAAACAATGTGCTTTAACTCCAATTGTAGCAGCCCTCCAGTGCACCAGTGTGAACCATCCCATTTCATACACAATGGCCTCTCTGAATAAGGCTGCTAATTTGTGTTAGACTTGTGGACAGTTTGTACTGTGGTTACATACCCACTTGCAACTGTAATTTCACATAGGTTTCTTGCAACCAGCAGAGAGGAGGCTTTCAACTCATCAGTTCAGACTGGATTTAAACAGAGCTTCCAGAGGTAATAGGAGAATATATTAAACCACTAGTCAACCAGTCCTTTTCTTTTTATTTAGTTTCAGTATTTAAGAACAAATGCATTACAACACTGGATAAACATTTCATAGAACTAAAAATGGGTATAAAATACACTGCGGTATTTGAAAAAAGGATTTACTAAAATCTTATTAACCATAGTGCAATGGATTTGATTTACTGTGCCCATTTTCATGCTGAAGTTGTAAAGGTCCAATAAATCTTGTCATGTGCATAGCAATATATGAATCAGTATGAGAGGTAAGATATTTATTGCATGTTATCTTGAATAGCTATCAAATAAGAATGTTCAAAGTGAAATTTTTTACTGCCTGGAAAGGTGGAGGCCTTGGTCATCATTATTTTTAGCATTAAGTAATAGTTGATATAACGTGACTTTTATTCAGAACCAAATGTAGGTCCAAGGTCTGAAGCATCATAATACTCCACTTTTGTGTGATCAATAATTTTAGGGGCTTAATTTCCCCTTGCACACAAATACATGAATTTGTTTTTTATTTTTCCAGTTCCTTCCTTTCCTGAAGCCACTAACTCATATTAGGGCATAGTTCCATTGGGTGCTGGCACCACTCTGCCAAAGGCCATCTTTTATGTGAGCCTGGGCAGTGAGTGGTGGTAGGCTGCTTGCCTTGTGTGCTTTTCCAGCAGGAGTCAATTAATAGCAGAAAGGATCAAGGCCTCAGATGGCTTTCTTTTCACTTCCTTAGCCCATCAATACTTGAGGACAACTGTAGTGCAATTATTATGCCCAGCTGAGGTTAGCTAACTTAGCACAGAACAGTGATCGAACCTGATACCTTCAGAATGGTGCACTTACCAACTGAAGCACTGGGGAGCTCTATAAATTTATTTCATCGTACATAAAAGCGAACGGGGACATGATCCAGATTATTAAAATGCAGGAAAGTATGAGTAATGAAATGGAAGGAACTTACATAATATAAAATCTGATGGCAGAACTAGGAACTGGAGAACTCAAGTGCAATACTGACAGTCCTCAAGTGAAACTAGAGACCAGAAAACAAATTCCACAAATCCACAAAAAAAGGACATATGAATATTGGTAAATGACAAGGTGCACAAAGGTGCTGTGGGCATTTGTATCATGGAGCGAATATTTTAGTTTTCACCCATCAACATAAAAGTAGTCTGTGCTCAGCATACATATGAATTCTATTTCAATAGAAACGGAATCATACTGTGCATCTTTTTGACTGTAATCTGGAAAAAATGCATAATATTTTTATTCTGCATTTCTTCCCCCCAATGTGAAGACAGGATTTACTTGGCTGTGATGACTCCCTCAACTATTAAATTGCCTGCTAGCTAGTTCACACTCACTGACTACTGCTGCTGCCATTTTGTGCTGATTCTGAATTGGGCTTCACAATTCATGGTGTCAGTTGTAAATGTTCACATCTTCTTCACAGATCAGTGATTGAAGAAGCTGTGAACATCTGCACCTGACTGGCACAATAAAATTATTTTTAAAAAGTGCAATTCAGCAAGATACTGTAATTACATTTTCAGATTAAAAATGAATGGAGCCTTGGTGTAAAGCTTTTGCAGAGATCCGGTCTAGCAGATAGTAAGTACATTACTATAACTATCACCTCATTTAGTCCTTGCCAAACTATATCAAATTATTTTGCTTACCCGGCTTGTGGGTTCCAAAAAGCGTTTCATAGTCCAGCTGAGAGAAGATCCATCACCCTGCTTGGATTTCACACTAGGTGATGGACTCTTTGATGATAATCCTGTAGAGAAGGACATTTTAATGTACGCTACATATGTATCCTCTATAAATATCCTGTACGATAGATCATCCCCATTCCAGCTACATCTTCTTGTACTAATCACTGGTTTTACATTGGCAAGTTTCTACCGGAGAGAACCTGGGCTTCACTTAACCTGGCACCACAAACAGTTAAACCTGGCACCACAAACCATGCGCACTGGTATCATGTCAGTGTGGAAATATATCTCGTGGCAACAGGTTTCATACTGGTACGATGTTACTTTCAGATTTGAGCACGAACCTCAGAAAAGATACACAGTACTGGCCTTAGAGAGGGGTACAGCGCAGATTCACCAGAATGATACCAGGGCTTAAAGGGTTAAATTATGAGGACAGGTTACATAAATTTGGCATGTATTCTCTTGAGTTTAGAAAATTGAGCAGTGATCTAATTGAGGTGTTCAAAATGATAAAGGGATTCTAGAGGGTACAGAGAAACTATTTCCTCTAGTTCCACCTCAATTTCTAACCACAGGTGGCTGATTTACCTGCTCTCCACCCTTGAACTGGGCTGCAACTTCTGGGTCACCCAGTTTATCAAACGAGCTGATAAAGTCTTCTTGAGAGCCGAAATAAAGGGCTCGATATTACCAGGGCGGTGGGTTCGCGGCAGGGGGGCGATTGTGCGTGTGGGTAACGTGCCCGGTGAAATCAGTCTGCCCCGCGCGCAATCGCAGGCTAATTGGATCCACTTACCTGGTCTTCCGGGTTCCCTGCTGCTGAGCTGTGCGGCGGGCGGACTGCATATGCGCAGTAAGGTCTGTCAGCTGGAGGAGCTCTGTTTAAAGGGGCAGTCCTCCACTGACAGATGCTGCATGAAATAGGAAAAATTAGGAGGAGGGTGGTGGAGGCCAAACTTTGTCCAAAGTGACAGAGTGGCCTCCTGCAATGAGTGAGGGTCTCCCCCCCCACACCTGTCAAATGGACCTTTGCAGCTGTCACAGGCTGATGGCTGCAATACGTCCATTTGAACTGGGAGTGTTTCCCCCAGTACAATCCTAATTGTTTGTAAAATCCCACCCCTCCTGAAATATCTCCTTAATCAGGTCTGTAAAGGACCTGAAGTACCTAAATAAATACTTTAAGTGGCACCCCGCCGGCTTTAATTGCCGGCGGGAGTCCCACATGCAGGGGCTGCGCACGCATGTCAACGCGTCCATGGGAAACTCGGAAGTGGGCGAGTTGGAGCCGGGCTCCCGACCCGCCCCGGGAATCCCCGATCTTCGGAACCCCCCCCCAGCAAGGAACGCACCCGTTAGCGGATGCTAATATCGAGCCCAAAAAGTTTATTCCTGCAGTACCAATGAAGTCCAGCAGGGCCTTTTTGTCACGACTTATTTGCAGATCCTTGGGAAATGGGGCGTTCTGTGCGTGTGTGCATGCATGCACAAATTGTGCAGTTGTATTGGTAATAATTCACACACAGGCCTAGCTAAAAAAAACACACAAATAAAATGGATTAAATGTGATGAAGCCTACAAGTAATAAGAATTAGAAGCAGGAGTAGGCCATACGACCCCTCGAGCCTGCCCCGTCATTCAATAAGATCATGGCTGATGATCTACCGCCACTCCACTTTTCCGTCCGATCCCCATATCCCTTGATTCACTTAGTGTCCAAAATATCCATCAATCTCAGCCTTGAATATACTCAAAACTGAGCATCCACAGCCCTCCGGGGTAGAGAATTCCAAAGATTCACAACCTTCTGAGTGAAGAAATCTTTCCTCATCTCAGTCCTAAATGGCCGACCCCTTATCTTGAGACCATAACCCCTAGTTCTAGACTCTCCAGCCAGGGGAAGCAGCCTCTCAGCATCTACCCTGTCAAGCCCTCTCAGAATTTTATACATTTCAATGAGATCACCTCTCAATCTTTTAAACTTCAAAGAATAGAGGCCCATTCTACTCAATCTCTCATCCCAGGAATCAATCTAGTGAAACTTTGTTGCACCCCCTCTAAGGCAAGTATATCCTTCCTTAGGTAAGCAGACAAAAACTATACACAGTACTCCAGGTGTGGTCTCACCAGAGCCCTATACAATTGGAGCAAGACCTCCTTACTATTATACTCCAACCCCCTTGCAATAAAAAGTTATTTAATATTTAAATTGATCAATAAAACATATACATCTGATCTTCTCTGGTTCCCCGTTGAAAAAGATACCATTAAAAATGCTAAACAATGTGGTTTTATTTTTATCTGATGAACACCTGCTGATCTCAATCTTCTTAACAATAAAGGATTCAACTTGTAAACTTGCAACCACCATTAAAATTTTTAAACAACCAGTGGACTTAGTTTTCAATATTGCTAGTTATAATCTTGTAAACAACAACTTGCATTTATATGCCACCTTTAATATAGAAAATGTCCCACGGTGCTTTACAGAAATGGAGAGAAATAGATAAAAGGAGTAAACAACGAGTCATGGTGCAAGAGTCAGGAGCAGTGACTGAAATGTTAGCTGAAAAGATAGATTTTGAGAAGGAATCTAAAGCTGGAGAAGGAAGTGGAGAAGCACAGGGGTATTGGGAGGGAGTTGCAGATAGTAGGGCTCAAATGGCTGAAGTCTGTGCCACCGAAGGAGTGGCAAAGGGGAGGTTGCCCAATGGCCAGAGTCAGGGCGCCAAAGAATGCAGGAAGAAGTTACAGAGATAGAGTGGGGCAAGGCTGTGTGAAGGAATTTGAAGACAACAATGAGATGGGGAACATGGACCCAATATAGATCAGCAAGGATGGGAGTTATGGGTGAGTGGGAGTAAGTGCAGGACAGGGCACGGACTGCTGAGTTTTGAACTAGTTACGAGTTTATGGAGGGTAGAGAATGGGAGGCCAGCAAGGAAAGCCTTGGAGATAATGGAGGTAGTTTTGACTTTAGACAATAGTCTAAAACGTGCAAATATCGGATCGGCAACCCGTTAAACACCTCTCCCAATTTTCGTTTCCATTCGAAGTCATCACAGTTGCTTTACATCCAGGACAATTCCTCAATATGAAGAAAAATTCTGTTGCTCAGCAGCCCAGTCACTATCTCAACAACCACTGCAGTGTCAGGATCATTATACAATTGCAAAATTAGTGGGTTGAGGAGGTCGGAAGGATTTTAACCCATTTATAAAATTTGAGATTAATTGTTTGCCTCTCAACTCCCTCATGATCCCAAACACCTCCTAGCTGACAGCTCATGACTCTATTACACTCCCCTACGCTCACAAACAGCAGATAGCAGCCCTAGCAAATATTACAGACAAGCCAGCTGTAGTTCATTTCAGCAACGCCCATTGAATAGCAACTATTTAGCACCAGGAGCAGACAATCTATTCCAGTTAAGAGAATGCTTTGTAGCTTTAGCCCTCTCCCTATATCCTTATTTACATAGGTTCTTAAAGGCTCTTAAATGAACTCCTTGTTGGTCAGAGATCTTACTTTGATTTTTTTACACTATCTCCCTGCCTTCCCCCCACCCCCCACCAAAATATTCAAGAATTTGGTGATGGAGTTCCTGGTCTACCCCACTCGAGAAGATGAATATAGTTTACTTCATCTGCCTTAAAAACACTTATGGATTGCTAGTTTTTAGATAGGCTTCTTTCTGTCCTAGTTATGATAGAATTTAGTTTGTATCTTATGCCCATTTGTTGCTGTTAAAATTTAATCTTCACTAGTAAGAAACATGCTATATGCTAGTTACAAGCACAAAACAGGTTTAATATAGAATGAAAATAGAAACTTAGCTCTCCTAATGTTTTAGTGTATTAAACACTGCCTAGTATGGCACTAAGTTATACAATCCAGGAAGGTGCCAGGTTTGATCTTCAGTATAAGCAGAATTAGCTCAACTCAGCTGGGATGGCAGTAAGGACAACACAACTGCCCTCAGCGTCCCTGGGTTAGTGAACAGGAAAAAAAAATTAACCAGGGCTTCTGTTGCTGATCATCATCCAGTGGTCACTGCTAGAAAGTATACATGCGTGAATGTTAGGTGGGAGAAGAATCGGCTTGACTGCAATGTCCCACAAGGTAGGATAGCATGCTAATATTCACTGTCTAGGCACATACATGAAGATCGACCACTAGATCTAGGTATCAGGGGACACTTAGCACGAGTCAGTGCCTTTAAGACAGGAGGGGAGGAAAAAATTGAAGAAAAGGTTAATAGACTACAAGTATTTTGCTTTTCCTTTCCCCAACCCTACAATGTGAAGAGTGATAACTGAGTTAATTTTGGAAAAGATTGACAGATTTTTGTAAAAACAAAATGTGATGGGAAGACAGAAGATGCAACCAATTACATTTTATAATCCTGAAAATTGTGCGAACTGCACCAGAACCTTGTTTTCTTTGGTGTTCAAAGTAACACCAATCTTCATAGGACTACTCTTGTCATTTGTTGTGCTAACTATATGAAGCTTCAGCAAGGTAAGGGTGTACATGAATGTGGTAATTACATTGAACTTCACTAAAGGTTCATAAAATAGAACTTAAAACTTTTTCCTTCTAACTAATGACATGATGAAGGGGTCGTATTATTAAGGGAGTGGAGGTCAAAAATCTGTTCAGAAAATAGTTTTCCAAATTTTCAATTGTTACAGTTGCAAATCAAGTGATTTTTCTCTAAATATGTCAGTTTTGCCAAACCATGTATGGTAATGCTCTAAGAGACAGCTTCAGATATCGGCCTGAATGCAGCTCAGAATTTGTTTTGAATACAGTATGTTCAGAAGACGAAGTTTATTTACCCTGCAACATTAAAAGACTTTTTAACTTTTGAAAACCTTTAAAATGTTATTTGGTCGCACATCTAGAAACTGAATTATTGCTAACACATAATGATGAATGTTGTTATATATTGTATTAGAAACTATACAGAACCATTGAATACCTTTAAATATACTAGCAGATTTTGTGCGTAATTTGGGACCTGGAATGCAGTTTCTGATGGTTGACCTATGCCACCAAAAACAGACTGGTGATTCATTTATCCACTGTGCGCAAATTGGCTGCTGTATTTGCCTACACACAACAGTGCAAGTACAACAAAGTGGCCCATTGGCTCTAAGGCACGTTGGACGTCCTCAGGATGTGTTAAGATATATATACACATACAGACCCTTTGCAGCCTCGACGACCTCATCCCAAAATACGTCAGGTTTGCTGTCGACACCCAGCTCTACCTTACCACTATTTGTCTCAACCCCTCCACTGCCTCCGATTCGTCACGCTGCTTGTCCAACATCCAGTACTGGATGAGCAGAAATTTCCTCCAACTAAATATTGGGAAAATCAAAGCCATTGTCTTCGGTCCCCACCACAAACTCCATTCCCTAGCCTTCAACTCCATCCCTCTCCCTGGCCACTGTCTGAGGCTGAACCAGACCGTTCGCAACCATTGCGTCCTATATGACCCTGAGATGAGCTTCCGACCACATAGCCGCTCCATCACCAAGAGCGCCTACTTCCACCTCCCCAACATCGCCCATCTCCGCCCCTGCCTCAGCTCATCAGCTGCTGAAACCCTCATCCATGCCTTTGTTACCTCTAGACTTGACTATTCCAATGCTCTCCTGGCTGGCCTCCCATCTTCCACCCTCCATAACATTGAGCTCATCCAAAACTCTGCTGCCCATATCCTAACTCGCACCAAGTCCCATTTCTCCTATCACCCCTGTGCTCGCTGACCTACATTGGCTCCCGGTCCGGCAACATCTCGATTTTAAAATTCTCATCCTTTTTCAAATCCCTTCATGGCCTTGCCCCTCCCTATCTCTGTAACCTCCTCCAGCCCTACAACCCTCCCAGATCTCTGTTCTCCTCCAATTCTGGCCTCTTGTGCATCCCTGTTTTTAATCGGTCCACCATTGGCGGCCATGCCTTCAGCTGTCCAGGCCTTAAGCTCTGGAATTCCTTCCCTAAACCTTTCTAACTCTCTCTCCTCCGTTAAGATGCTCCTTAAAACCTACCTCTTTGACCAAACGTTTGGTCACTTGTACTAATATCTCCTTATGTGGCTTGGTGTCAAATTTTGTTTGATAATGTTTCAATGAAGCACCTTGGGACATCTTACTACATTAAAGGCACTATATGAATGCAAGTTGTTGTTGTAAACAAGGCAGTGGTACGTCCATCAATGTAATACCTCAAATTTACTGAAGCAATGTATTGGATAACTGACAGAGATAAAAGTATTATACACCTTACTGATACTGAAAGATACAACTCTCACAGATATATTTGTAATATTATTTAACTGCTGCTTTAGAAAACTTGGTTAAGGTGCAAATAACTTTGTCTTAATGTCAAAAGCAAAAGCAAAATACTGCGGATGCTGGAAATCTGAAATAAAAACAGAAAATGCTGGAAACACTCAACAAGTCAGGCAGCATCTGTGGAGAAACAGAGTTAACGTTTCAGGTTGATGACCCTTCGTCAGAACTGGAATGTAAATAGCAGAGGATGGTTCTGATGATAGGTCATGTGTTTCTTTCTCCACGGATGCTGCCTGACTTGCATTTTCTGTTTTTATTTGTCTTAATGTCAGTTATTTATATTATAAATGTTTCATTGCTCTATCTCCTAACATTTTAATTAAGAACCAAATACTTCATTTGTTTATTCTTCTATCATCTCCCCCCAAAACCTTCCTTCTTTTTCACAGTTATTTCTATGACTATAAAAATATTTCTCACTCACCCCTGTCCACCTGCCTGCCCTGCCCCCCACCACCGCCCCCACCCCCACCCCGCCCCCGCCCCGCCCCCGGGCTTCCAATGGTGTACTTGTAGTTATGGATGAAGCAGATTTTTGGTTAGAACTGCACCAGGGATGTTTTTCCCACCATTGAGTCTCCAATGACCAGCATTTGTACAAAGAATTTACAGCGCAGAAACAGGCCATTCGGCCCAGCTGGTCTCCCTATACTCAGACTGACTGCAGATGTAATATCGGAGATCAGCATAATTTAACATCTCCTTCCAGCCCCAATGCAAAGATCATTGCTCCTCAGTGACACAAAAAAATTCATTCTAAAAAATACTGGCAGTTCTGAATTCTGAATTAATGGCTTACTCTGTATAAAATGCTGGAACAAGCCCACTGTTTGTGGCTTGTTGTTTTCCACCTGGTTGTAATGCAACATGGAGGCATGGATTTTTATTGAGGTTATTAACATAGGGATGGGTGAGGTCATGAAGGGGATTTAAATACAAGGATAATAAATTCGAGGTGTTGGGGACCAGGTACAAGGATGGGGTGATGGGAGAATGGGACTTGGTGCAGGATAAACTATGGGCAGCAGAGTTTTGGATGAGCTGCACTTTACAGAGTGTGGAGACGGGCTGTCTGGCCTGGAGAACATTGGTCTGGAAATTGCTCATAAAATAACAGTGAGCCCAACAGCGCTCACTGTTAGTAATGGGCAAATCGAAGAGCAAGTTCCAGCGACCGCACATGCCCAGTCAGTGCTGAAATCCGGAACTTGCTCTTCCTGATTCTCTTCTGATCTGACAGTTTTGGGTTAAAGAGATGTCGCAGGCTGGAATCAATGGACCATCGTGAACTTGCTCTTCCGCCCAGCTGGAAACTAATTAATCTCGCCAGAAAAAAGGTACGCTGAGTTATATTAGGTCTAAACTAACTTTTACATTGAGTTACATCGAAACTACAGCACAGAACTAGGCCATTTGGCCCAACTGGTCAATGTTGGCATTTATGCTCCACATGAGCCTCCTCCCTACTTCATCTAATCCTATCAAGACAACCTTCTATTCCTTTCTCCCTCATGTGCATATCTAGCTTCCCCTTAAATGCATCAATGCTATTTGCCTCAACTACTCCTTGTGGTAGCGAGTTCCACATTCTTACCACGCTTTGGGTAAAGAAGTTTCTCCTGAATTCCCTATTGCATTTATTAGCGACTATTTTATATTTGTCACCTCTAGTTTTGGACTCCCCCACAAGTGGAAACATTTTCTCTACATCTACCCTATCAAACCCTATCATTATCTTAAAGACCTCTATCAGGTCACCCCTCAGCTTTCTCTTTTCTAGAGAAAAAATGTAACAGCGTGGTAAGTATTACTGACTGCCATACAACCTCTCTGGCACTGAAAATTAACTTTAAATATGTGGAGTCTCATTATTCTCGATTTTAAAAGTTTTTGGACATTTAAATTTTTTTTAAATTAAAAAATTTAAAATGTTTATTTTTTTAAAACTTTATCTTTCTGTCTCTTTTCTCTCCATCTTTTAATCTTACCCTCTGTTTATTTCGCTTTCTTCACCTGATTTTATAGTACATTTACTTATCTTATCTGACACTTCTTGGTTCTTAGTTTGCACGGTTTGTGAATGAGCTTCTCTTCCTGGTTCTCACAGCGTGGCTTGCTTCAAGTCAATTAGTGGAGGGGACAGAGAAACCCTTTCCTCCTCCCACAGCTCAGAGAAGCCCGAGAAAGACCGCTGGACTTCTTGCGGGTCTCAACTAAAGCAGGTTGGCACCCAGAAGCCCACGAAAAGTTTGTGGGTGAGTCAGTTACTTACGAGCCCTGGGCAACGTGTGCTCGCCGCTCAGCACAATTTCCGGCCCATTGAGTCTGGAAGTGACCAAGGCATGAATGAGGGTTTCAGGGGCAGGTGGGCTGAAGTAAGGGTGAAGGCAGGTAATGTAATGGAGGTGGAAGTACCACAGGTAAAACTTAGTGTGCATGGCACACCCTCCACCCGGTTATCTCCCAAAATGGCAATCAGGGTTATATGTAAATCAATATGGATCGCAAATTGCATATTAAAATGGGCTATCACCTGAAAACAGGTGGGCACTCTGGCCTCCCTCCGGTAGGCCCCTTTCAGGAAGGGTTTGCTGGATCAGAAGCGGGAATGAGATGGTAAATTTTTCCACATGATTTTCAGGGCGCTACTTGCTTGTTTCCGCCCAACGGAGCCAGTGAAAATCTTACCCCAAGTCTCTGAAAAGAGAAGTGTTTCATTCCCCAGCTTCCTATCCCAAAAAAAAAAGAAAGTTGAAAGAAAGCGAAAGATTAAAATGCTGGAACAGTTGTTGGTACCTGGGGTGTGTGATAGTTGTCCATCTTTGCTAATGCTTTCCCGATGAGTTGTACGTGATATCACCTCATCCATTTCTTGTTCCGAAACCTGTATTGAACAAGAGAATGGAAGAAGTAAGTTTTTGTAACTAATGTAACAATTCTACTATCTCATTGTCAAAACAATTACAGACTGAGTATGTGAGAATCCATTGTGAGGTTCATATGCTCCTATTTCAATGCAAACTAATCACTTTGTGTACAGAATTTTCTGTGTAGGTTATAGGGTAGATTTTACAAATTTGTGCTATCACTTGGAGTTTCACTTATTAGGAATTAGGATGGGGAGCAGTGGGTTCCGCTAATTTCCACGCCTGAATTCCCAATATGCATTCCCAAATTCATAAAATCTGCCCATGTACATCTATTAGGTACACCAACACTACAAAGCTGTGTAACCATTTCATGTCAAAGTGACCAGCATGACCTAAGATAAATACACTATGAGATATCACACACACGCAACCACATGCACACTTCATACTATTTGATCTCTGAACAAGTAGATTCTAGCAGCCTCTAATGTTACACCTGCCAATCCCATTGCATTATCTACTCTTGAATTATTACCTTTCAACTTTTCCAGACAGTAACAAGGAAATCGTACCTTGTGACTCCTGAATAATGTGCCCACAGTATGTCATTTTCTCCTCATGATCAGCCTCATCGCTTCTCTTTTTCTTTTGCTAGTTCAAGGACCCTCTCATTAGTCAGCCTTTCTGTCTATCAACATCTGAAACACCAGAACTCAAATGCCCCCAGACTCCTTACTTCATTGTTTAGTGTCAACATCCATACAATGCTGCTGACCACATGTAACATCTAAGCAACCTACTTCTAATCAGCAACTTGATTTTACGATAAATGCCTCTTTTGCAACATTGTCATTGCTTTGGCTATCTGATGCTATTATAATTGGTCACGTTTAACAAATTTATTTATTTGCTGTAGATCTTATTGTTCACTCTGAGGTCAACTTTTGGGCGATTTTCTATTGATCTTGAACCCAATTTCTAAGTCATCCAGAAATGTCTATTATAATGAATTCAGTGTGTGTTTTTAAAAATTGGATGAGATACTTCATTCTTGTGTCCATTTAAAAAAAATGATTTTTAAGAAAGAACTTGGACATTGAAGTGTAGCCATTGTTGTAATGTAGGAAAACGTGGCCCATTTATACACAGCCAGATCTGGCGATGAATGGCTAAACTATTTGCATGCCATATACATTCAAGTCTGCATTCCTTCGGTTTGAGGGTGTGAAGGTGGACGATGTACCAGGGGGAATGACCAAAGTTGGAGAGAGTAAGGGTTTTACTGGGGACAAGGGCATCAAAGGCGGAGGTGAGGGTGTGATTGAGCAGACTGACAGCTACAGAAGTACTGTGGCGAAGAGAGTGCCAAAGGCTAGACAGATGGGAATTTGAAAGTGTAGCTGTAAGTGATTTAGGGGAGAGTTCTTTCCGGGGGGGATGCACAAAGAAGTGAGATTGGAAGGGGGATGTGGAATGCTGAGAGATACAAGGAAGTGATCAGAGATGGTCTTTCTGTAATTGAGACCATGGGAGTAAAGAGGCCACATGAGATGGCAAGATCAAGGGGATGATTGTGAATATGGGCTGAGAGTTTATATGGAAGGAGAGAGGGCAAGGAGAGATTAGATGGAGTTTGAAATCATCGAGGATGAATCGTCGCTCAGTGCTGAGTCTGTGGAGTGAGGATATCGCGAGGTGGGGCTTGGTTGGGTGGTAGAGAATGAGGATTTTAAAGGAGAGGTGAAAGGAGTGCAACAAGGTGAAGTGCTCAAAGGAGGAAAAGGTGTCAGAGGAGTAGTGGGAGAGACCAAGGTGAGATTTAGGGAAAAGGGTCACATCGCCACCATACTGGTTTTGGTGGGGCAGGTGGTGGAAAGTATAGCCAGGCAGGAGGCTTCAGTAAGGGGCAAGGTGTCGTCACCCGTGAGCCAAGTTTCCGTCAAGGTCATCAACCACAATGCAGTCATCAACAATAAAGTTGTGCACGCAAGAGTCTTATTCACAAGTGAACTGACATTTTGGAGGGAGATGTGGAGAGGGATGGAGATTATTGATTTTTTTATTTGTTCATGGGATGTGGGCATCGCTGGCAAGGCCGGCATTTATTGCCCATCCCTAATTGCCCTTGAGAAGGTGGTGGTGAGACGCTTTTTTGAACCGCTGCAGTCCGTGTGAAGGTTCTCCCACAGTGGTGTTAGGTAGGGAGTTCCAAGATTTTGACCTAGCAGAATCCCAGGGTTCAGCGGTGGGAGGGTTGAGTGGGATGGGAATGATGATTAGTGAGATTAACTGTGCTGAGTTGGAAGGGAATGTAGGCGGGAGAGCGGGGTGGGAGAGTTGGGGTACAGTTCATAAGGAGGCAACGAGTGTGCCTCGATGGGCCCTTCAGAGAATGCCAAGAGAGGCAGAAAGGGAAGATGGAGACTTATCCAAGAGAGATTCAAGCCTGGTTGGCAGCAGGTTAGTAGGAAGAGAGAGGAATAGTGAAGGTAGGGATTTGGGGAGCAACGTACCCCTGAGGTGAGAAATGAAAGGTGGCATGACTGAGTGACAGGAAGGGGACAAAAGGGCTGAAGAGGGGGAAAGAGAAGAAAAAAAAAGGGAGTTAGAGTCGGGTCCAAAGTGACAGCCAAAATGTGCACGCGAATGGACATAGAGGAAATTCAGGTTACATAGGCATGGTAAAGATTAGGATAGATACGTCCTGATTGTAAACAAAGGATAGGGAGCAGACAATAAGTGAGAGTCCAAAGTTAAAGCCAGAGGTCCCTTGGTGGGATGAAGCTGACTTGTAGATAGGATGGAGTCAGCTTGGAGCACCAACGAACTAATGTCCAGTTTTGGAGACAGGTGTGGAGGGCAAATGAGTCCAGGAGCTATTTGAGGGGAAGAGTATCAGTGGGCGCACTGCTAGAAAATTGGAGGCATGGAGAGTCGACCATGAGGCAGCATAGAGTGATGCAAGGGTGCAGTGGAGGCGAGTAGAGGCCTTGGTGATTAGTAGTCCACACCAGTAGATCCAGTATACCAGCAGAGGGATGTATGGAGCTAGCAGCAATGGGAAGCAAGTGGAAAGCAGCAAAGCACAGGTCATTCATAGAGCCAAATGGGAACCAGCAGGAACAGATAAGAGCTAGCTCAATGTAGAGTGAAAAATTCCCAGCAGAGGAGCTGGAAAACTGAACGCAGAAGCAGGCCAGATAATAGGTAATAGATTCAGGAAGCTCTTGATAAACAAGCTAAGTTTAAGTATTGTTGCAATATATATAGACTTAGAAAATGTGGGTTACTAAACGTTTCTGAAACAACTCAAACCTGTTTGTTAACTCTTGATTATACAGTGACACAATGGAGCAGCAAAAGTAATAACAAGGCTGAGCGACTGTTATTTGCACTAAGGAAGCATTTAAACCTCAGCATTTCCACAGGAGAGCAGATCAGAGTTTACTTAATGATATTTCTGTAAAATACATATTGCAATTGACTCTCTCAATATTTTTAACTTGCATTCACAGCAAAAAGACAGTTTCCAAAAGCAGTCTGACTCCTTTATGAGTCCATTTTATTTTTCACTCTACATTGAGCTAGTTCTGATCTGTTCCTGCTGGTTCCCATTTGGCTCTATGAATGACCTGTGCTTTGCTGCTTTCCGCTTGCTTCCCATTGCTGCTAGCTCCATACATCCCTCTGCTGGTATACTGGATCTGCTGGTGTGGACTACTAATCACCAAGGCGTCTACTCACCTCCACTGGACCCCTGCATCACTCCATGCTGCCTCATGGTCGACTCTCCATGCCTCCATTTTATGTGAACATAAAACTTTGGCAGTGTTGTGTTTATCACTTTTCAGAGTGGACAGGGGAGTATGATGGGCATCCCACGTGCTCTCGGGGTATGTTATGTTCACATTTATTTGCAAGATAACTGCATAGAAGTAGAAGAGTGCAGCAAGAGAGTAGTAGTATGATACCTAATTTACACTTTGACCTCTACTGGCAGCGTTGTCCCTATGTTCAAGGTTATCTGCAGGTTTTCCTGAAGCATTATGTACTTTTTTCCTTTCTCCATGGATACTGTCTGGCTGGATGAGTGTTTTCAACATTTTCTGTATTTATTTCAGATGGCACTGTAACAGCCACCCTGCTAAGCCTCAGGCACTGGGGGAACGGCTGTTTTGTCACCGCCCGGTAACTGTGCCTGGGCATGATGATCAAATGGGTGTCATAACAATAAGTCTGAACAGTATGCCTTCGGTGCTAACTGAAATGTTTGATAGCTCTCTTCTGCTCTTGCTAGAAGAGCAGGGGAAATTCACCCCAGTGTCCTGGCCAATATTTATCCCTCAACCAACATCACACAAAAAAACCTGGATGATCTGGTCATTATCACATTGCTGTTTGTGGGACATTTCTGTATGTAAATTTGTTCGCTGCGTTTTCCCACATTTCAACAGTGACTACACTTCAAAAGTACCTAATTAGCTGTAACGCTCTTTGGGACGTCCTGAGGTCGTGAAAGGCGCTAAGTAAATGCAAATCTTTCTTTTTTTCCCCTCTAATGCCAAGTGAGCATTGAAAACAATCTCCATTGTAAAGAATTTTCTGTCAGCTGAAATGCAATGGAACAGCAGTTCCCTCCACACTCCCGGGAGGTGCAAACCTGGGTCAGCAACAACATTCATTTCGTATGGGCGGTAAGCGCACACCACACATACAATGTAATTTGGTACATTGACCAGTAACAACTAACACAATGAGACTGACATATGGCTTAATGTAGCAGTACACACCACCCGTAGAACATCTCCAGCAACTTGGTAGGAGGCAGAAATCGGGCAGTAAGCAAGTGGTATACCGCCTTCCCCACACTGCAGTTTACACTGTCAGCAATTTCTAGGCTGTGTTTTTTTTAAAACCAAAACCGGTAGCTATGTTTTGATTTCTAATCTGGATTTTAGGGTAAATCACGTTTACACTGGTAACTTTGTACAGAACCAGCTGCAAGTCTGCATTCATCGAGATTCACAAACAGCCTTTATGCAAAGCTATGAAAACTGAACGACATTACTATTTCATCCACCTGCACAAACTTAACTTAATGAAGTGTGAAGGGACGACTAATTATTCAATACTTGAGCCACCCATTATCCTTTGTGATACAAACAGTTGCATGCTTATTTTCTTTAATGGTAATGTTTTGGAGGGGGGAGGTTATATTAATACATTTGCACTAGCTGGGTTAGTGTCCTTAGATTCTGTCATTATGTTGCCAGTATGCCTCGACTTAGGAGGCTGTTTCTCATTTATCTTTAATGGTATGTACGATGATCGGATTTCAAAGACATTGCAGTCTCGCTCCAGTTATTTCCTTCCAGCCAGGCTCTTTGGATTCTACACAGTAAAGAGATGACTGCCAGGAGTTATGCAATTATAGTTTTTTTTAGGAGTTCCTGTCACCACTAAGATCCTCAAAAACAAATCAGAGTTCACTGCTTCATTCTCAGGAACTGAAAAACCTGCCACTTCACTTTATTTTTACTGGCAATAAAGGACCAGTCACCAGGGCCTGACAGGCCAATTTAAGGGAGCAACATCTTCAATTAAAATAATAAGCAAATATTTTTTTCTTTGTTTACAAACACAATGTGAATCATGCTGAAACACAATGTGAATCATGCTGAAAAACATACTGCGTGAAATCATTATTACTAAAGAGACACATGGCTATCTGGCTCATCTCCATAACTAAAGTTTTTGAGCTTCTTTCAAGGAGATTGTGCCCCTTTAAGACACGGGTAGGATAGCTGTTAGTTTCCTGTTGATGTCCATTAGAGATTTTGTTATGTAGTAAGATGGCAGCTGTAATGGAGATACCTATCTACAGGACATTAAGCCAGCAATGTGAACTTAATTACCTATTTTTAAAAATTTGGGCAATTTTTCACCTGCAACATGAGGAGCATCCATGCTAGGGAAGGGAAAAGTTTTGGTAGACATTGTCAGGATACACAGTAAAGCTTCCTCTAGATTAGTCCAATAATGAGCCTTACCCTCAGCACAACAATATAAAATACCAGTCTCTGGCAGAAGCACAAGTTTTGCATGATTAATGCCAATGTGATGAAGTATAGAGAACAACATAAGTGGATGGATGGTGCTTTGGTCTAATGTAGTTCGACTGCTCACATGGTGAAATGCAGTGGAAAAAAAGTAAATTGAAGGGAGCAACTTTTTTTAAAAAGCTCCCTTGATGATTCAGTTGTTAAATGGATCACCTGGTGTAATACTGAGCCATACAGAGCAGAAAGGTCGCAGGTTCAATCCCTTAACTCTGCTAAGTCAGTTGAGAGATGCTACAACATCAACAACTTGCATTTATATAGTGCCTTTAACGTAGTAAAATGTCCCAAGGCACTTCACAGGAGCAATTATATGTTACATTTGGCCTATGTTCCTGGGCTGAGAAGGAGAAAATAAACAGCCAGAATTCTTGGTCCTGATAATTATCCAGTGACCTCCTAGAAAATGTGTGTGCATGCATGTCAGTTAAGGATAGGATCAGCCTTGGCTGTGATATCTCCCCAAGGTCAAGTAGCTTGCCGACACTGAGGGCTGGATTTTCCTCCACGATCCCGTCCCAAATCCGAAAACAGGGAAAAGTAATATCAGACAGCGAGGCCTACTGCTGTTTCCCTGCCCTGGCCTCAATTTTCCTTCCCCTGCTCCAGCCAGGAAGGCTGTTGGCCGCTCCTTCGCCACCCGCTGCATGTAAATGCTGTCAGGGAGATAGAGCCTGGCAAGCCACCTCATTTCTCTGGTTACCGCTGTTGTCTCCGCCAACCCCAAGGGACACCAGGAGGAGGATGGCAGTGGTCACTGAGGTAGCAGCGGCAAGACTCATGTTCCTGCGGCAGCACCGTCACATTTAATTCCTCTGCTGCAGATTGATCCTTATTGGTGGCAGAGATTCTGCCAGGAACTCACTCTGCACCTTTAGCGAGGCCCGGAGAGGAGACTGGGCCAGGGTCACGGTGGGGTTGGGGGTGACGGGCAGCCCGCCCCAAAGGTCCTGAGGCAGATTTAGGAAAATCCAGCCCTAAATGTGAAGAATGGCCACGTTGGCAAATTGCTGGAAGAATTTGGCAGCTATGGAACTGTTTTCAGGAGGGGGAAAAGAAAATTGGGGAAAAACACAACCAAGCCCGTAGCTTTTTGACGGCTTAAATCATTTCACAATGTACTATTGTATCTGGAGGTCTTTGGCTTCATTAGCAAAAGTTCCATAAACATTTCAAATGTTTTTTTTACCAAATACCCAACATTTATCATTTCTTGTTTTAAATCTTAAACAAATCATTCAGAGCTATTAAACCTCTGTGAAAAATAATCATTTGAAACACTCTTAAACAAACAACAGAACAATGTACACGTTACATGGTTAGAGCTGATATTTTAATTGTACTTCATGCTGGACTGGAAACTATTTCTGATCAGATGCTCAAAAGAGCTTCTTTGTATTTCAAAGTAAGTTTTAATCTTTGGGGGACTGGAAAAAACAATATTTGGTTTCCTGATGATTCATACAACATTTTTTGGAAATTATATACGATTTTTTAAAAACTATTCATAACAATTTCATTCTTGGATTGTACATGGAAGAACCAAACTATTATATTCCGAGAGCATGTTGGATTTTACCCTCTGCCTAATAAGAAACTATTTCTGATTTATTTTTTCTTTGCCCATATTATCTACTTTGAGCTCCTCTTGTGTTTATAACCATCAATAAACATATTGTTGAGATGAGATAGCAAGCAGAGAGCTCCCTACCCGATATCCTCCACATGCCTAGGTAAGCAATGACAAAATCTACCACGCCTAATGGTCTTCAGGTTGACCGCAGCCCGAGCTTTAAGCAGGCTCCTGACCACTCAGAACAATAGTGTAGCCCTGTGCCAGATTACAGTGTACCTATGCCAAGTCTCTCTGCATCAGTTACATGGAAATTTAAAGCTGCAATCTAGTATAACCCTGTGAGTACTCATACATTGTTAAAACAATAATAATTTTCAAAAGGGAATTTGATAAATACTTGAAGGGGATAATTTTGCAGGGCTATGGGGAAAGAGCAGGGGAGTGGGACTAATTGGATAGCTCTTTCAAAGAGCCAGCACAGGCACGATGGGCTGAATGGCCTCCTTCGGTACTGTATTATTCAATGATTCTATGAAAAGCACATCTCTTATGATATGCACTGTCTATCAAAAATATTGAATGCTGAGTACAAAAAAATGTTAAAGACAATAGAACATTTCTAACTCATGATAGACTGAATCTAATCGTAAGGCTGCATAAGGTCCTGGGGCTGATCCCTGGTCTGTGTGGAGTTAGTTGCTGCAATTGGCCTGTGTATCTCTGGGCTGGAAGAACAATTGGCCTCAGCCTCTTGGGCTAAGGAAGGGAAAAGGAGTGTGGTGGGGGGGGGGGGGGGGGGGGGGGGGCGGGGTGGGGAGTCTGCCAGCATTCTGACTCCAGATCACTACCTAGCGACTGCGGTTGGAAAGTGGGATGCTGTAGACACTGATTGGACTGGGTTGTGCTGCTCAACGGTTGAACAGCCAAACACTAATTTCAGGATTCAGAGTAACCGCTTGCTGGAGATGGGTAAGGGCTACTGGTTCCCATGGAACTGAATGTCCACAGGAACCAGCATCTCCAGGAAAGGAGAAAATTGAGGCGGGAGGAAAAAGGTTTTTTTTCAAAATTTTTTTTTCTGTTTTGTCACTCTGATAAATTCAAAAGAACTAAATTTGGTTAAGTTTGCATCATGGGGGAAAAGTGCAAGGGTATCACATTTTGCAACACAAACGTATTTACCCTGATGCTAAACTTCATTCACCTCCACATACCATTTGTCCCAATGGTATATGGAGTGCAAATGGTATATGCAATGTCCAATTTGCAGTGCATCTCAAAGAAAGAAGCAGAGGTGGTATTTATATGACACCTTGGGAGTAATTTTAACCCCCAAGAACAGATGGGTTGGGGGCGGGTGAGCAGTAAAAATAGTTTGTTTTTGGAGCGGGACCGCATCACAGCTCCAACGCGCCCACTTCCAGATTTAATGCAGGCGTGTTTGGATGCGTGTGCGCAACAGAAACCTGGAAGTCCCGTCCCCACTTAAAGCCGGCGGGCCGATAGTTAAAGGGGCAATGTACTTCATTGAAATAGTAAAGGCAGTTAATTTTTGGTGTATTAGAAAAGTCAAATGACTTGAACCTTGCCTGTTCAGGTTTCCCATCACTTCTGATTCACGTCAGGTGAAAGTAGGCGAGAAGGGCCAGATCCATGAGGTGAGTGCCTTAATTGCACTGCTTGTGGCCTGGAGGAGCAGGAGTGTTTCATCCAGGTCCAACAAGCTCACCTGGTGTGATCGGCCCCCCGGATGGTGGATCCACCCCTCCCAAGGTGGACCTGTCCCCTACCCCAATGGTGGACCTCCCACCCACCCCCATCTTCTCCAAAGCCCACCCGATGTCATCCACGTCCCCCCACTCCCTCCCGCCTCCAATTTCTTCCGCAGCCCACAATAACTCTCTCCCTTCCTCCCCTCTCCGATTCGCCGCTCCTTTCCCTCCCAACAGGCAGCCAGCCAGCGTGGGAAACCCGGAAGCACAAATACTTACCTTCAGTTGTGTTGCGATCGCAGAAAGCAACGCAGTTACTTGACTTTCGGGTTCCCCACGTGAATATCTACCACGCGCTGGGTTCCTGGCTCTGAGCTAAAATCATGCCCCTTGTGTCAAAGTAAATTCTATTTATTTTAAGTGGCGCACCTAGTGTGGCCACAGTGCCACACAACATTCCATCAAATACTGATGGAGCATCTTTAAAAGGAAAACTGAAAAAATACATGGATCATACAAATACCTATATCCGTGATTTGGACAGCACCTCCCAAACCCGCGACCTCTACCACCTAGAAGGACAAGGGCAGCAGGCACATGGGAACAACACCACCTGCATGTTACCCTCCAAGTCACACACCATCCCGACTTGGAAATATATCGCCGTTCCTTGATCGTCACTGGGTCAAAATCCTGGAACTCCCTTCCTAACAGCACTGTGGGAGAACCTTCACCACACGGACTGCAGTGGTTCAAGAAGGCGGCTCATCACCACCTTCTCAAGGGCAATTAGGGATGGGCAATAAATGTTGGCCTCACCAGCGACGCCCACATCCCATGAACGAATAAAAAAAAATAGGAATGTTAGGAACAAGAGTAGGCTATTCAGCCACATTCATTTAGATCATGGCTGATCTGCACCTCAATTTTCCATTTTTCCGCCTTTGTTCTATATCCCTTGATACCCTTACCGAACAAAAATCTATTGATCTTAGTCTTGAAAGCTCCAATTGGCCCAGCATCCGCAGCTGTTTTGGGGGAAGTGAGTTCTGAATACTTCCTGTTTTCGTTCCTAAATGGCTTAGCTCTAATTTTATGATCATGTCCCCTTGTTCTGGATTCCCCTATCAGAGGAAATAGTTTCTCATCTAATCCTTTTAATATTTTAAACACCTCGATCAGATCACTCCTCAATCTCCTATACTCAAGGGAATACGAGCCAAGTTTATGCAACCTGTCCTCATAATTTAACCCTCTAAGCTCCGGATCATTCTGAATCCATTCATCCACACAGGTAATCACCACAACCCTCATGCTGCATTGTGAAGGCCATTTCTCCATTAAAACCCATCCAGAATTCTCACCCAAAGCATGGTTGAAAAATAAAACAGCATCATAAGGCATGGTAACACTTAAAATTTAGAAATGTGCCAGTAAAAGCTATTTTGAAATTCATATTTATAGGGACTACCACTGGTTTCCAATGATGACTTTGTAAACTTTCCCCTTGTGGGAGTATTTAGTGCGAGTTTCTCCTTTTTCTACAATTTTTATCGCCACCTTCTCCATTCGGCTAGCCTGACACAACTGAAGCCAAGATGTGTGGAAACCCTCCTCCCCAGCTGTCATCAATGCCTCTGTAGCTAGTGATTAGGAATCACCAGGGACTGCTGAGGTTTGATTCCCCTGATTTTGTCTTACCCACTGGGAATTGCCATAGCCGTTATTGGGAATCCCACTGCTCAAGATAACTAAGGTTAGGAACTAAGTGGAATGGTAATAAAATTTGCATCTGACTCGTGATAACTTTAAATATTAGAAATAGTGCAGGGTAGGGCCAAGGTAAATTAAAATAGCCCCCATAAAATGACGACAGCTTTCATTTGTAAACAATTTTACAACACCAAGTTATAGTCCAGCAATTTTATTTTAAATTCACAAGCTTTCGGAGATTTTCTCCTTCCTCAGGCAAATGTTCTGCTTTCATAGTCATGACAGCTTTCATAGTCATGACAGCACTGAACAACTACGCATAGCCACACCACTTATCCAGCTGGAACATTGTTCTTAAATCAGGCAAAAATGTCATCTAAGTTAAAATGTCAATAACAGAATGTGAAAAATCTACAGTAATAGTTTATCCAGACTGGAAAGTCTCAATCTTGTGCAGTAGATGGAAAAAATGATCAGTAATACTTCATAAAGTTGAGATCCTAGTTACATTTGGAGCTTACGCTGTTATGAATTTAAACAAGTCCTTAGAAAACATTTATATTTTAAAGTCATTTATTATAATTCTTGGCACTGAGTCACTTGAACATTGTTTCACTTTTTTTTACAATTTGCTTGAGCGTCTCCACCTGATTTGCAGCGCTTTTCGTTAAAGTGGAATAGACAAGGAATTTCACACAAAGCAAGTTGGGAATGAATAACGGGTACGTACAGTCCAAGTGAAAGGTGAGCTCCGCCACTGAGTCAAAGGAGACAATTTTAACCCCACCCGCGTGGTGGAAACTGGGCTGATGGGCAGTCCAAATGCCCTGACACTTGCCCACTGGAAAGCCAACTGGATCCTACTATGTTCAATTTTAACCTGCTCTTCCGAGCAGGCGGCATGCCTGAAGCCGGCAGGTTCTTAACTGACATCTATCGGACACTGATAACATTTTAACTTAGCCTTGAGCAGGGAAACCGCTGCGGCTTGCCACCAAACTGAAGCAAATCCAAAGAGGATAGGGACATGAAGAGGCCCTGAAAGGTAAGTTTTTTACTTTCCTTTGTCGCACCAACAGGAGCAGGAGTGCAGCGCCAGGCCTCACAAGGAAAGTTTAGGCCTCTCCTGCCATTCTTTCCTGCAAGACCCTAGAGGAACCCCTGTCGCCATACCTACATGCATGCCCGCGGGCAACCAAAGGCCGCTTGATGGTCACTAGGCAGGCAGCCACTCCCTGCCAACCACCCCCACCGCGGTTCCATCAGCAGGATATGAGGCCCAGCAGTGAAAACTGCCTCTTGCTGTCGCCGGGAAGGTCAGAAACTAACTGGCTCCTGTGGTTTCCAACCATAAACTCGCTGGGAGTTAAAATCGACCACAAAGTCTCCTCCAGTCAGTTGGTTCAATCAGGCTGGATACAAAACAAGCCTTAATAAAAACTTCTTGCACACATCAGTCATTACGTTTATCAAGAAAAACAAACCCAGAACAGATGACACTCTTGGAATGCTCACATTCCCCGTACCAGACACCGAGCACAGCAGTATGCAAATCTGTTATGTTGATTGTTATGGGGGTTAAATTGGTTAAATTAGCTACCTGTGCTGCTGATTGGCTGCACGGACCAGCAGGGGGTTTCGATATCAGGAGTGGCTAGCACTACTTAAAGGCAGCCTACACCTCTTAAAGGGGAGGTACAATGTAGCTGCAGCAAGAGCTGGAATTTGTCAATTAACTCTGCGCTACAGGAAAGTGAGGATTGGTTGTGCCTGTGAGAGAGCGTGCACCAAGGTTCTCGGACGGCCCACTAAAGGCTTTTCTGCATGAGGTGGACACAAGGAGTGGCATCTGGCATCCTTTATCCGCAGGGGGACAGGAGGCCCTCCAGACACATGCTGAAGAGGCAGTGAGAGAAAGTCGCGCATGAAGTAAATGCTAGGAGTATCGCACCTCGTACATGGATGCAGTTCAGGAAGGAGTTCAATGATTTGACACAAATGATCAAGGTGAGTTAACTGTCAAGTGGCATCTCCTACCAGCTGCACCACTAGCCTCATCCACTGCTCCCTGCATTACACCCCCTGCCACCCACCTACCAACAAACACTTTCTATCAGTACACAACTCTTCAAATCAGATGCTGCATCTCACCCTCACAGTACCACTCTTGCAAGCTGCAAACCCACAACTCACAGGTCACACACACTGGCAGCTATTCAACCATGACAGCCACATCACCCACACATCTTGCAGGACACTCACTGACACATTTCCCTCTTTCTTGTAGGTGAAGGTGGAGCACAACAGCAGGCAGCAGGAAAGACCTGGAGGAAGACAGGCATTCCTACACGTCCTCAACCCCGTGGAGGAGACAGTGCTGTCCATCTTTGGGTGGGCCGTCATTGTGGCCATGGCCACTTTTGGTGCTGCAGGTATCAATGATGAGGGTCTCTGCATACCTAATCCTCCTTCTCACTTCCTACTTCTCCCTCATCCCACAATCTTTTCAGACTCACGTGCTGCTGATGTTGTAAGCATGCATATCTTACTTTCTCCTCCCCCCCCCCAACTCAAACCATGTCCCTTTGTCATTTAAATACCCAAGAACTGGAACTGGCAACATCAGAGGTGGCAGAGGACGATGACAGTGATGATGCAGACACACCGTCACTCGATCTTACACTCACAGCCACCAGCTCAGAGAATGATACTGAGCGTACTTTAGAGGCTAGGATAGAGGAGGGATCTGCATGGGGCAGGGGGAATGGATACCACAGGTGCCAGCTCACCGGAGGGCGAGGTCGCACTCTAGTTCTGCTGCAGAAGAGTCAATTGATGACTTCGATGGGCCAGGCTACAGAACAAGGCTGATGGGTGTACACAACCAAATGCTTGGTGCACTGGAAAGCCTGCCAGAAAGCCTATGCACAATGTCAAGGGGCATGGAGGCGTTCAGCTCCAACTTGGCACAGGGCTTTGCGCAGAACTTGGAGCCCATCCTTTCCCACATGGAAAGTGTGGTCACCTCCATCAGCACACCTGTGGAACCCACCATGATACAGTGTCTGATGACTAATATCACAGCTTCCATTGTGGCACAAACATCTGCCATCCAAGGTCTGACTGTGGTCTTGGGAGCTCAGACTACTGCTATCGTGGCTGTGGGTTCTACTGTGGAACGGGGCTTCCAGGGCATCACAGCAGTCCAGCAATCTGTTCTCCTGCAGATCACCAGGATTGCTGAGGCGCCGCCCCATGAGAGTGGCAGTGGCACCATGGAAGACAAACCTGCTGTCCTCTCTCAGGAAGACAGCATTCCTGTTCCCACCCCTATTAATCCACCAGTGCCCTTGCTGTTGCCTGTCAATCAGCCAGGCCAGACTGCTGCAGCCCAGGCCAAGATGGTGCAGTCTGAAGCCGGGCCCTCCCGGCCCAGAGCTGCTTGAGTCGTCCTCCAAGGCCATCTGCACTCTCCTCAATTGAAGGTCAGCAGCCTTCCACCACCCATGTTCCAGCCACTGGGGATGCACCTCATAGGACCACTAGGAAAGGTAAAGGCACAAGAACAACAGGCAGTAAGGGTGAATACTCTCATGTTGTTTCAATCATTTCACATGTTAATTTATAAATTTGGATTTGAAGTTTCATTTGGTGGTAGTTTTTATTTCTGTGATGAGCTGAGGGAGGAAGCAATGTGTAATCACAAGTAGGACGATTTGATGGTCATGTGAGAGGAAAGGTAAGGAGTGTGGGACAGTTGGTGAATGGGGAGGTGTCGTTGAGGTTATTGGTATCGCTCATTAATAATCTGATCACACAGAGTCCTGGCAGACAGGGCCTGTCTACCTTGGTGCCTCCCTGCCTCTTCCTCCAATTCCTGCTGCACTTCCTCCTCCTTCTCCTCCACTTCCTCCTCCGTCTCTTCCTCTCCCTCCGTCTCATCCTCCTCTGCCTGTTGCTCAGTGTCTTGCCGGATAGATGGTGGCAAGTGCTGTTCCCTCATAATGGCCAAGTTGTGCAGCATGCAGCAGAGAACGACAAATCTTGATACCTGCTCAGCTGATTACTGCAGGGCTCATCCAGAGTGGTCTAGGCAGCAGAAGCATTGCTCGAGGATGCCAATGGTGTGCTCGATGGCTCTCGTTGTAGGCCTCTTGTGCATGTGTGTGTGCTTTCTGGACAGGAGTCATGAGCCACTTCATGAGGGGATAACCCTGGTCACCCAGTAGCCAGCCTTTGACTTGCCGTGCTGGTTGAAATATAGGTGGCACGTTGGACTGCTGCAGAATGAAAGAATCATGACTGCTGACAGGGTAGTGGGCATTGACCTGCATGATGCGCTGTGTGTGGTCACAGACCAGCTGCACATTGAGGGAGTGGAATCCCTTTCAGTTCATGAATATGGCCAAGTTCAGATGTAGAGCATGCGTGGCAATATGAGTGCAGTCAATGGCACTCTGCACCATTGGGAAGCCTGCAATGCGAGCAAACCCTCATGCTCGCTCGTGCTGCTTGTCTCTGTCAAGAGAGAATGAGATGAATCTGTTTCGGAGTGCGTTCAGAGCCTTCGTGACCTCCCTTATACAGCACTACACTGCAAACTGTGAGATGTTGCTTATATCTCCAGCAGCAGCCTGAAAGGAGCCAGAGCCATAAAAATTAAGCGCCACGGTCACCTTGACAGGCACAGGCAAAGCTGTCTTTGTCCTGCTCTGAGGCTGCAGTTGTGGCTGCAGCAGTTGACAAATCTCAATCATGACCTCTTTTGTGAACCGCAGCTGTCGAATGCACTGGTAGTCGCTGAAGTTGAGTTAAGAGAATTGGTCCCTGAAGGCCCTCGTTGGATATGGCCTCCTGCTGAGTGCCCTGCACCACCTCCTCCTCCTCCTCCTCCTCCTCCCTCTTCTGGCAGCTTGTCCTGCTCTGCGTGGCCTCTCTGCATGTTCCCAGTCATAGTCAATTCCCAGAGGAAACCCTAGTAGGCCACCCATGTCTGGCAGCAACCTCGTTCAGCACACCATTTTAAATGCCACTAATAGTACTACACAACCAGCCAGACCACTCTCTATATAATATTGCAACTTTTTCCAAGTAAAGGAAACTTCCACAAACACCTACAATTGTACCTGCAGCCAGAATAACTAATCCAGCAAATAACCTGTAACTCCTACCCGCTCCCTTTAAATAGCTCTGGTGGGGGTTCCTTCATGCCCTTTAACTCCTGTTCAGCTGTGTGAGGTTAAGACAGTGTGTTGGCTGGAGCGGGGAGTTCGAAAATGCCGCTGGCTGCTTCAAATCAGTGTTGCACACTGATTAACGTCATAATCCCCCAATTTACATGCTTCTGGCTTTCGTTAGGTGCATGTGTGCAACCACCTCTACCAAGATGGACAGATTGTGCCTCCTATTGGATTGGGCCTCCTATTTTCAGATGCTGTTGGACCTGCTGTATATTTCAGCATTTTCTGTTTTTATTTCAGAAAGCATTGGATGACTGCATTTGTTCACATTTCTTACCTTTGGGTTTGGATGACGGCTAATAATAAGGCTGATAGGACCTGGACCACACTCACTTAGAATCGCATATGCCTCACTCAGAGCTGCATGACGCAGGCTTACAGAGTCCACCTCCAAAATTTGATCACCTCGGCTGGAATGAAAGGGAAAGAAAATTACTTTTTCCGTATCAAGCTCAGTGTGTGAAACAAAATAAGGAAGTTATGATGCCTTACTGTGATGTGTGCAATTGCGTCCATTTCTAAAGTGCATGACAGCTAAAATGGCAACTATGAACAGCTCACTTAAATAATTTGTTCATTGACGTTTTTTTTCCAGTTCAACATTTTGTGGGGAAGACTGCAATCAACCATGAACTGAACCCATTTATACTTGATCTTGTTTTTTTATGCCTTGCACGCAGCAAATAGAACACATAGCACCACAGGGTGCACTACTCACACTCACTCAAGAGCATACAATGTCGCATCGAACTACAACTGAAATGATCAAGAGGTCATGAAGCCATTCTAGCACCCAGTGCTCCATTTCACTCTTTTATTAGTTCCAGCTCGTACTTAAAGGGAATTTACTGGTTGGGGCACAATTTTTTTTTTATTATGATTTTCAGTCTTAATAAAACTAAAACAATTTTGCTGCTCTCAATGTCAACATTCCTTCCACAAGTATATCACAGGGCAAGAAAAAAGCAATATTGGCACAAATGCTTTTTGTAACAACAGACTTTTCATTTTAATGGATATGCGGATAATGGTGTGCAGATATTACACAGTGTGCTGAGAGTTCGGTAAGTGTGGGAGTTGAAGGGTTAATCTCTTTAAATCTAGTGCATATTGCTTCAACTGTTTAAGGTCAATTTAAAAGTTTAAATTTCTAAGTTTCTGTCAAGCTTCAGCAGAGAGCTGCTGTAGCAAGTTAATTGGTTAGCTAGATTCAATTGGTACCTGAAGGTGGGGCAGGCCTGACTCATCGGAGTCTCAACTGTAGAAATACAGGGGCCTCTCAGTGCGGACTACACGGTGTGCGGATATTACAGTGTGCTGAGAGTTCGGTAAGTGTGGGAGTTTGGTGAAGTGGGGGAAGGAGGTGCTGCTTTGCCTTGCTTTTCCAAACTTTTCCTGCAGAGCGGTAGTGGACCTGAGAGTAGAAGACTGAGATTGTGGAATAAAAGCAGCAGCAGACCTGCACCAAGAGACAACTACTGTGCGACATCACAGGGACTTAACTCCTGGACCTAAGATAAATAAGAAGCAAAAAGTAATCCAAGTGGGACGTCACCAAGGAAGAGGTAAGTGATTGGCTGGTGAGTATTTTCCTGCTGAATTTGTCTAAGGTTAGAGTTTGTGGATTCTCTGGTCTCTGTTGTGAAGTGGGGGACTGCTGTTCAGCAAGGGCCCTTGAGTATACCTTTTTAATTGAAGTGAAATTGGTGGGATTCATTTAATTTGAATTAATTAGTTAAAGGGTAAGTCATGTCAGGACAGCCCAGCCCCGTGTTATGCTCTTCCTGCTCGATGTGGGAAATCAGGGACCCTTCCGGTGTCCCTGACGACCATGTGTGCGGGAAATGTATCCAGCTGCAGCTACTGACAAACCGCATTGCGGCACTGGAGCTGCGGATGGATTCATTAAGGAGCATTCGCGATGCTGAGAACGTCGTGGATAGCACGTTTAGTGAGATGGTCACACCGCAGGTAAAGGTTGTACAGGCAGGAAGTAATTGGGTGACCACCAGGCAGAGTAAGAAGAGCAGGCAGGCAGTGCAGGGGTCCCCTGTGGCCGTCCCCCTCTCAAACAAATATACCGCTTTGGATATTGTTGAGGGGGATGGCTTATCAGGGGAAGGCAGCAGCAGCCAACTTCCTGGCACCAGGGGTAGCTCTGCTGCACAGGCTGGGAGGAAAAAGAGTGGAAGAGCTATAGTGGTAGGGGATTCTATCGTAAGGGGAACAGACAGGCGTTTCTGTGGCCGTAAACGTGACTCCAGGATGGTTTGTTGCCTCCCTGGTGCCAGGGTCATGGATGTCACTGAGCGGCTACAGGGCATTCTCAAGGGGGAGGGTGAGCAGGCAGAGGTCGTGGTCCACATTGGGACCAACGACATAGGTAGGAAGGGAGATGAGGTCCTGCATCAAGAATTTAGGGAGCTAGGTAGCAGATTAAAGAGCAGGACCTCAAAGGTTGTAATCTCTGGATTACTCCCAGTGCCACGGGCTAGTGAGTATAGAAATAGGAGGATAGAACAGATGAATGCGTGGCTAAACAGTTGGTGCAGGAGGGAGGGTTTCAGTTTCCTGGATCACTGGGCCTGCTTCTGGGGAAGGTGGGACTTGTACAAGTCGGACGGGTTGCACCTGAACCAGAGCGGGACAAATATCCTCGCGGGGAGGTTTGCTAGCACTGTTGTGGGGGGGTTTAAACTAACTTGGCAGGGGGATGGGATACAGAGTGGAGCTACAATAGGGGGTGATGTGCAGCCAAATATAGAGAAAAAAACAAGTCAGCTTGGAAGACAGGGCAAATATGTGAGGGCAAGGCTGGCTGGCATCTATTTTAATGCAAGGAGTCTTGCGAATAAGGTGGATGAACTGAAGGTGTTGATAAACACATGGGAGTATGATATTGTTGCTGTCACAGAGACATGGTTGAGGGAGGGGCAAGACTGGCAGCTCAATATTCCGGGGTACAGAATCTTCAGGCGAGACAGAGGGGGAGGTATAAGAGGAGGGGGGGTCGCAATATTAATTAAAGAATCAATTACTGCCATAAGGAGGGATGATATATTAGCAGGTTCCTCAAATGAGGCCATATGGGTGGAGCTTAAAAACAAAAAGGGGGCAAGCACTTTGATGGGAGTGTACTATAGGCCCCCAAACAGTCAGGGGGAGATAGAGGAACAGATATGTAGGCAAATCTCAGAAAATTGTGCAAATAATAGGGTAATAATAGTGGGGGATTTCAACTTCCCCAATATTAACTGGGATACTCAGAGTGTAAAAGGCTTAGAGGGTACAAAATTCTTAACGTGCATCCAGGAGAGCTTTTTGAGCCAGCATGTAGAAAGTCCTACAAGAGAGGGGGCGGTACTGGACCTAATTCTAGGGAATGTGGCCGGCCAAGTGGAAGAAGTGCTAGTAGGTGAGCACTTTGGTGAGAGTGTCCATAATTCGGTGAGATTTAAGGTGGTCATGGAAAAGGACAGGGAGGGGCCGGAAATAAAGGTTCTAAATTGGGGGAAGGCCGATTTTAATAGGATAAGGCAGGATCTGGCCAAAATGGACTGGGATCAGCTGCTTGTAGGAAAATCCGCATCGGAGCAATGGGAGTCTTTCAGAAGGGAGATTGAGACCATACAATGGCAACATGTTCCCGTAAAAGTCAAGGGTGGTTCCAAGAACTCCAGGGAACCTTGGATGTCAGGGGATATACGAGAATGGATTAGGAAAAAAAGGAGGGCTTTTGGCAGATACAAAAGGCTAAAGACGGAGGAAACCCTAGAGGAGTACAAAAAGTGCAGGGGGATACTTAAAAAAGAAATTAGGAGATCAAGGAGGGGCCATGAAATAACACTGGCGAGCAAAATAAAGGAAAATCCTAAGATGTTTTATAAGTATATTAAGGGTAAGAGGATGACTAGGGAAAAAATAGGGCCCATTAGGGACAAAAATGGCAATCTGTGTGTGGAGCCGGCAGATGTAGGAGGGGTTCTAAATGAATTTTTTGCATCTGTTTTCACTATGGAGAAGGACGATGTAGACATAGAAATACGGCAGGGGGACTGTGGTATACTCGAACATATTAACATCGAGCGGGAGGAGGTATTGGCGGTTTTAGCAGGCCTAAAAATGGATAAATCCCCAGGCCCGGACGAAATGTATCCCAGGCTACTGTGTGAGGCAAAGGAGGAGATTGCGGGGGCTCTGACACATATATTCAGAACCTCTCTGGCCACAGGGGATGTGCCAGAGGACTGGAGAACCGCTAATGTAGTACCATTATTCAAGAAGGGGAGTAGGGAAATACCAGGGAACTACAGGCCAGTGAGCCTAACATCAGTGGTAGGAAAATTATTGGAAAAAATTCTGAAAGACAAAATTAGTCTCCACTTGGAGAAGCAAGGATTAATCAGGGATAGTCAACATGGCTTTGTCAAGGGAAGATCATGTCTGACTAATTTGATTGAATTTTTTGAGGGGGTGACTAGGCGTGTGGATGAGGGTAACGCAGTGGATGTGGTATACATGGATTTCAGTAAGGCCTTCGATAAAGTCCCCCACAGGAGACTGGTCAAGAAGGTACGAGCCCATGGAATCCAGGGTGCCTTGGCACTTTGGATACAAAACTGGCTTAGTGGCAGAAGGCAGAGGGTGATGGTCGAAGGTTGTTTTTGTGACTGGAAGCCTGTGGCCAGTGGGGTACCACAGGGATCGGTGCTGGGTCCCTTGCTGTTTGTGGTCTACATTAACGACTTGGATATGGATGTAAAAGGTATGATCAGTAAGTTCGCTGATGATACAAAAATTGGTAGGGTGGTAAATAGCGAGGAGGATAGCCTCAGTCTGCAGGACGATATAGATGGGTTGGTCAGATGGGCGGAACAGTGGCAAATGGAATTTAACCCGGAAAAGTGCGAGGTGATGCACTTTGGAGGGACTAACAAGGCAAGGGAATACACAATGAATGGGAGGACCCTAGGCAAGACAGAGGGTCAGAGGGATCTTGGTGTGCAAGTTCACAGATCCCTGAAGGCGGCGGAACAGGTAGATAAGGTGGTAAAGAAGGCATATGGGATACTTGCCTTTATTAGCCGAGGCATAGAATATAAGAGCAAGGAGGTTATGATGGAGCTGTATAAAACACTGGTTAGGCCACAGCTGGAGTACTGTGTGCAGTTCTGGTCGCCACACTACAGGAAGGATGTGATCGCTTTGGAGAGGGTGCAGAGGAGATTCACCAGGATGTTACCAGGGCTGGAGCGCTTCAGCTATGAAGAGAGACTGGGAAGATTGGGTTTGTTTTCCTTGGAGCAGAGGAGGCTGAGGGGGGGACATGATTGAGGTATACAAAATTATGAGGGGCACAGATAGGATGGATACTAAGGAGCTTTTTCCCTTCGTTGAGGGTTCTATAACAAGGGGACATAGATTCAAGGTAAAAGGCGGGAGGTTTAGAGGGGATTTTAGAAAGAACTTTTTCAGCCAGAGGGTGGTTGGAGTCTGGAACTCACTGTCTGAAAGGGTTGTGGAGGCAGGAACCCTCAACATTCAAGAAGCATTTGGATGAGCACTTGAAATGCCATAGCATACAAGGCTACGGACCAAATGCTGGAATATGGGATTAGAGTAGACAGGGCTGATGGCCGGCGCGGACACGATGGGCCGAAGGGCCTCTATCCGTGCTGTATAACTCTATGACTCTATGCTGACATGAGCCCACGTTTATTCTGGTACAAAATGAGGGTCTTTTGTTCACGTTTTGCCCATCTAGCCCCTCCTCTACTGTATGGTACCACAGGCACATGGGGATTATATACCTCCACTAATCTCAGTTCCTTGATCAGCTGGTTTTGTAGAAATTCAAGAGTCTAGTTTAGCAGGTAAATGGCCAAGGTTGTGAAATGCATGGGAACTAACAAGCTGCAACTTAATGAGGATTAGAAGATTGTATCAATTGACCGATTGGTCATTGTGGGGTATGGTGGCGGTCTGAATTTGGATGCAACTGAGGCTAAATGGAGGCTCTATGAGGAAACCAAGCTGAGGCAGTGGCCCTGGGTTTAAGGTGAAAATTCTGTATTTTACAGGGAAACAGTATTAACTTCCTCTTAATTCAGAATCACTGCTGCAGATTGAGATAGATAATAGTTTATAGTCTCAGAGATGCTATCTGCTGCAGTTCAGATTTTACAAAGTGGAAGCGTTTTTGATGACTCAATAAGTAAATGCACCACATACTATTGAGCTATATAGGAGAGGAAGGTCCCACGTTCAATTTCCAGGCTGTGCCAAATTATCTGAGCTCAGACATGTTGCTAATAGGGCAACAAAATTAATTTCAAAACCGTCAGACTTGGGAGGGGAAAAATAAGACAAAGGTTCCTATTCCTTGTCGCCATCCAGTGACTCCTGCTAGAAAGTGTGCATTTCTCGATGATGGTTAAGAGGAGGATTGGGCTTGCCTGTGATAACCTCCTTGGTTAAATAGCTTGCTGACACTCACTGACAGGGCTCATACATAAAGAATGGTCATTATCAGCACCTGTGAAACTGTATTCCAGCACCTGCAGAGTTTCTGAAATTTATTCCTATCTACTGCTTCTTTAACAAGGTTTCCAAAAGATCACCTATTAGAAAGAAGCACTCCACGTTACTTTCAGTGATGTGCCGGACACTTCACAACTTCAGGGAACACATTTTTACAGGTTAAGACTGACCTCAGTCTGCTATCCAGTTTGGCAACTGATCCTGGGGCAAGGCTGTGGATGTAAATTCCTGGTGTGCCGTTCTCCAGTGTAAGGCAACAGGCCCCAATCCCCAACCCAACTCCAGGCTCTGAAATGAAACAACACACAACTGTGACTGCAGGTAACTCACAATACTTACACCGTCATTGTGGTAACACACAGGGGGAATAAAATCTTGAAACTTGAGTAGAGCAGCAGCGGGCCAGAAGCGCAGATCAGCTACAAGGTATCATGAAGGGCTTTTTAAAGGTACGCAGCAAGAATTTTCATCAAATTGTATCAAAGTTCCAACCTGATTCTCATATAGTCCTCTTCTGAAACTTGGCTGAATTTTAAATAAATAAAAAGAACACTGGCTCAACCTACCCATTAACCAATATCTAAAATATTAAGGTCTATTCCAGTAAAGAGTATGTTAGTTAAACAGGAATTTATCTCCCTTTCCCACAAACACAACTGTTCTACAAAACCGTTCTCTATATTCGTCCCCTTCTTCCCAAAAACAAGGAATGGAAATAAGAGAGCAGTTCAATGACATCAACCTACTCTACATGCTGGGAAATACAGTCTGTTTACATATTCTATATTTTAGTGGTGCACATGCAGCAATTATATAAGGTCTCATCATGTGGAATTGGCAGGTAGATTTTAGGCTAAAGATGTGGTTGCATTCTTGTAGGCAGAGGGTAGTAATTAATGAAAGCAGCTTTGTATAGGATCCAATCGGAAATGGAGTCCCACAGCTGTCCGTGTTGGGAATGTTGTTCTTCAACATCTTTATCAATGATTTGGATGAAGGCGTGATGACACAAAAATTGCGTACAGGGGTTCGTAATATAGATGAAATAGACAGGGCAAAGGCTGATTCAGGTATAACGGGGGAATGGGCCCATAGATATGCTTCTATGTGGATAAATGCAGTGTGATACTTTTGGGTCTGGGTAATTTCAAGCATGTGCATACCCCATACAGGGTTACGTGCTAAAGGTTGCAGAGCAGAAGGCGGCCATAAAAAGAGGAGCGAGAGAGGAGACCGAGAGCGAAGCACGGGATTGGCGATAAAAGGAGTGAGAGAGGAGAGAGCAAGTGGAGCGCAGGATTGGCGATAAAAGGAGCATTGAGAGAGGAGAGAACAGAGCGCGGGATTGGCGATAAAAGGAGCAGTGAGAGAGGAGAGAACAGAGCGCGGGATTGGCGATAAAAGGAGCAGTGAGAGAGGAGAGAACAGAGCGCGGGATTGGCGATAAAAGGAGCAGTGAGAGAGGAGAGAACAGAGCGCGGGATTGGCGATAAAAGGAGCAGTGAGAGAGGAGAGAACAGAGCGCGGGATTGGCGATAAAAGGAGTGAGAGAGGAAAGAGCAAGCGGAGCGCGGGATTGGTGATAAAAGGAGGAGTAGGAAAGGAGACCGAGAGCGGAGCACGAGATCAGTGGTGAGAGGAGGAGTGAGAGAGCGGAGTGTGGGATTGGCGATAAAAGGAGGAGTGAGAGAGGAGAGAGAGAGCGGAGTGCGGCATCAGTAATGAAAGGAGGAGCGAGTGAGGAGAGAGAGAGCGGAGCACGGGATCAGCAATAAAAGGAGGAGTGAGAGAGGAGAGAGAGCGCGGAGCACAGGATCAGTGATAAAAGAAGGAGTCAGAGGAGAGAGAGCAGGGCGCAGGATCAGTGATGAAAGGAGGAGTGAGAGGAGAGAGAGAGCGCGGAGCACAGGATCAGTGATAAAAGGAGGAGTGAGAGAGTGGGGCGCGGCATCTGTAATGAAAGGAGGAGAGAGGAGAGAGCGAGGCGCGGGATCAGTGATAAAAGGAGGAGAGAAAGAGAGCGGAGCACGGGTTCAGTGATGAAAGGAGGAGTGAGAGAGGAGAGAGAGCACAGAGCGCAGGATCAGTGATAAAAGGAGGAATGAGAGAAGAGAGAGAGAGCGGAGTGTGGGATCAGCGATAAAAGGAGGAGTGAGAGAGGAGAGAGAGTGGAGTGCGGGATCAGCGATAAAAGGAGAGAGGAGAGAGAGAACGGAGTGTGGGATCAGCAATAAAAGGAGCGAGAGAGGAAAGAGCGGGGCGCGGAATCAATGATGAAAGGAGGAGTGAGAGAGGAGAGAGAGTGGAGCGCGGGATCAGCGATGAAAGGAGGAGCAGGAGAGGAGAGAGAGCGACGCGCGGGATTGGCAATAAAAGGAGTGAGAGGAGAGAGAGAGCGGAGCACAGGATCAGCGATAAAAGGAGGAGTGAGAGAGGAAAGAGAGAGCGGAGCGCGGGATTGGCAATAAAAGGAGGAGAGAGAGAGCGGGATTGGCGAGAAAAGGAGTGAGAGAGGAGAGAGCGGAGCGCGGGATCAGCGATAAAAGGAGGAGTGAGAGAGGAGAGAAAGAGCAGAGCACGGGATCAGCGATAAAAGGAGGAGAGAGAGAGGAGAGTGTGGGAGAGAGGTGAAAAAACACCTAAAGTGACATCAGCATAAGGGAAGGAGCTGAATGGTGAGTAGCTGGTGAGTGTTTTTTTTAAGTCTTTAAGTTTATTTTTGTGAAGTTTGTTAATAATCTAATAAACCGAGGCATGGCTGGGGACCTCAGACCCGTCGAATGAGCATCTTGTGCCATGTGGGAACTCCAGGACGCTTCCCGTGTCCTGGACAACCACAGGTGCAGGAAGTGTCGTCAGCTGGAGGAGCTCGAGCTCTGGATTTCGGAGCTTGAGCAGCAGCTGGCGTCACTACAGTGCATCGGTGAGGCTGAGCGCTACGTGGATAGCACATTTCAGGAGGTGGTCACCCAAAGCTTAAGGGACTACTGGCAGAGAGGGACTGGGTGACTGCCAGCCAGACAAGGAGGACCAGGCAGGTAGTGCAGGAGTCCCCTGAGGGCAAGTCACTCTCTAACGAGTATTCAGTTGTGAATACTGGTGAGGGAGAGGGTTCCTCTGGAGAGTGCAGCCAGAGCCATGACCATACCACCATGGGTGGTTCAGCTGTACAGGAGGAGAGGAGAAAGGTCAGGAGAGCCATAGTGATAGGGGATACTATAGTTGGAGGAACAGACAGGCGTTTCTGCAGACGTGATTCCAGGATGGTATGTTGCCTCCCAGATGCCAGGGTCAAGGATGTCACTAAGCGGCTGCAGAACATTCTAGAGGGGGAGGGTGAACAGCCAGAGGTCGTGGTCCATGTCAGTACCAACGTCATAGGTAGAAAGAGGAATGTGGTCCTGCAGGCAGATTTTAAGGAGTTAGAAAAGAGATTAACAAGCAGGACATCAAAGGCAGTAATCTCCGGATTATTCCTGGTGCTACGCGCTAGCGAGTATAGAAATAGGAGGATAGTGCCGATGAATGCGTGGCTGGAGAGATGGTGCAGGAGGGAGGGCTTTGGATTCCTGGGGCATTGGGACCAGTTCTTGGCGAGGTGGGACCTGTACAGGCCGGACGGGTTGCACCTCAACGGGGCTGGAACCAATGTCCTTGCGGGCAGGTTCACTAGTGCTGTGTGGGGGCGATTAAACTAATTTGGCAGGGGGGTGGGCACCAGGATGTAGCATTGGAAAGGAGAAACAAGGTGCACAAAGGATTGGGAAAGAAAGGTAGCACTCGGGCAAGTAATAGTACAGTATTAGGTGGAATCAGACTAAGAGAGTGCAAGAAAGTCTAGATTGGTTTACAGTGCATGCGTGTAAACGCATGAGGCGTGGTAAACAAGGTTGGTATGCTGCAGACACAAATAGCCACATGGGAATATGATGTCATGGTGATACCGGAGACCTAGCTCAAAAAAGGGCAGGATTGGGTACTAAATATTCCTGGGTACTAAATATTCCTGGATACAAGGTGTGGAGATGCCGGTGATGGACTGGGGTTGACAATTGTAAACAATTTTACAACACCAAGTTATAGTCCAGCAATTTTATTTTAAATTCACAAGCTTTCGGAGGCTTTCTCCTTCCTCAGGTGAACGATGTGGAAATGAAATCCTCGAAATGAAATCGCATTTATAATTCACAGAACAATGCTTGGTGATTACAGACAGTTTTTTCAACTGCCCGTTGCCAAGGCAATCAGTGTGCAGACAGACAGGTGTTACCTGCAAGGTCTCAGAATATACAAATCACCAAAAAAAAACAACAAACAAAAAAAAACAGAGATAGAGAGGTAGAAACATAGAAAAGACAGCAACTGACCCGTTATATTAAAAACAGATAACATTTGTTCGCTGGTGGGGTTACGTGTAGCGTGACATGAACCCAAGATCCCGGTTGAGGCCGTCCTCATGGGTGCGGAACTTGGCTATCAATTTCTGCTCGATGATTATGGTTCATACTCCTGTGACTCGGCCAACGTTGTCTACCTCATACGTTGCAGGAAAGGATGCCCCAGAGCATGGTACATTGGCGAGACCATGCAGACGCTGCGACAACGGATGAACGGACACCGCGCAACAATCGCCAGACAGGAGGGTTCCCTCCCAGTCGGGGAACACTTCAGCAGTCATGGACATTCATCCACCGACCTTCGGGTAAGCGTACTCCAAGGCGGCCTTCGAGACACACGACAACGCAAAATCGTCGAGCAGAAATTGATAGCCAAGTTCCGCACCCATGAGGACGGCCTCAACCGGGATCTTGGGTTCATGTCACGCTACACGTTACCCCACCAGCGAACAAATGTTATCTGTTTTTAATATAACTGGTCAGTTGCTGTCTTTTCTATGTTTCTACCTCTCTATCTCTGTTTTTTTTTGGTGATTTGTATATTCTGAGACCTTGCAGGTAACACCTGTCTGTCTGCACACTGATTGCCTTGGCAACGGGCAGTTGAAAAAACTGTCTGTTATCACCAAGCATTGTTCTGTGAATTATAAATGCGATTTCATTTCGAGGATTTCATTTCCACATCGTTCACCTGAGGAAGGAGAAAGCCTCCGAAAGCTTGTGAATTTAAAATAAAATTGCTGGACTATAACTTGGTGTTGTAAAATTGTTTACAATGGATACAAGGTGTTCAGGGAAGATAGGGAGGGAAAGAAAGGGGGGGGCAGTGGCAGTATTGATTGAGAATATTGCAATACTGGAAAGAAAGGATGTCCTGGAAGGGTCAAGGACAGAATCTATTTGGTTAGAGTTAAGAAACAAAAGAGGTGCCATTACACTACTGCACTACTGGGGGTATTTTATAGGCCACCAACTAGTGGGAAGGATATAGAGGAGCAAATTTACAGGAAAGTTACAGAGAGGTGCAAAAGCCATAGAGAAATGATAATGGGGGACTTCAACTGTCCTAATATAGACTGGGATAGTAATAATAGAAGAGTCAAAGAGGGCGAGGAATTTTTGAAGTGTGTTCAGGAGCACCTTCTTGACCAGTACGTTTCCAGCCCAACGAGGAAGGAGGAATTGTTGGATTTTGTTTTGGGGAATGAGGCGGGCCAAGTGGAGCAAGTGTCAATGGGGGAATATTTAGGGAACAGCGATCATAGTATCATAAGATTTAGAATAGCTATGGAAAAGGACATGGACCACTCTAAAGTAAAAATACTCAATTGGAGGAGGGCCAATTTCAGTGGGATGAGAACAGATCTGGCCCGGGTAAATTGGAATTAAAGATTGGCAGGCAAAACTGTAATTGAACAGTGGGCGGCCTTTAAGGAGGAGATGGTTCAGTTACAGTCTAGGTACAGTCTAGGGAGAAAGGTAGGGCAACTAAAGCCAGAGCTCCCTGGATGACAAAAGAGATTGAGAGTAAAATGAAGCAGAAAAAAAGGGGCAGATGACAGTTGTCAAGTTGATAACACAAGTGAGAACCAGGCAGAATATGGAAAGTTCAGAGGGGAAGCGAGAAAGGAAATAGAGGGGCAAAGAGAGAGTATGAGAATAGACTGGCGGCCAACATAAAAGGGAATCCAAGTCTTCTATAGGCATGTAAACTGTAAATGGGTAGTAAGAGAAGGGGTGGGACCGAATAGGGACCAAAAAGGAGATCTACTCATGGAGGCAGAGGGCATGGCCGAGGTACTAAATGAATACTTTGCATCTGCCTTTACCAAGGAAGAAGATGCTGCCAGAGTCTCAGTAAAGGAAGATGTTGTTGAGATACTGGATGGGCTAAAAATTGATAGAGGTACTGGAAAGGCTAGCTGTAATTAAAGTAAATAAGTCACCTGGTCCGGATGGGATGCATCCTAGGTTGCTGAGGGAAGTAAGGGTGGAAATTGCGTAGGGACTGGCCATAATCTTCCAAACATCCTTAGATACGGGGGTGGTGCCAAAGGACTGGAGAATTGCGAATGTTACACCCTTGTTCAAAAAAGGGTGTAAGGATAAACCCGGCAACTGCAGACCAGTCAGTTTAACCTTGGTGGTGGGGAAACTTTTAGAAACGATAATCCGGGTCAGAATTAGCAGTCACTTGGACAAGTGTGGATTGATTAGGGAAAGCTAGCACAGATTTGTAAAAGGCAAATCGTGTTTCACTAACTTGATTGAGTTTTTTGATGAGGTAACAGAGAAGGTAGATGAGGGCAATGCAGTTGATGTGGTGTGTATATGGACTTTCAAACGGCATTTGGTAAAGTGCCGCATAATAGGCTTGTCATCAAGATTGAAGCCCATGGAATAAAAGGGGCAGAAGCAACATAGATACAGAATTGGCTAAGTAATAGGAAACAGAGATGGTCATGAACAGCTGTTTTTCGGACTGGAAGGAGGTGTACAGTGGTGGTCCCCAGGCGTTGGTGATGGGACCACTGCGTTTCTTGATATATATTAATGACTAGGACTTGGGTGTACAGGGCACAATTTCAAAATTTGCAGATGACACAAAACTTGGAAGGGTAGTTTTCAGTGAGGAGGATAGTGATGGGCTTCGAGATGATATAGACAGGCTGGTGGAATGGGCGGACACGTGGCAGATGAAATTTAACCCAAAAAAATGCAAGGTGGTACATTTCAGTAGGAAGAATGAGGAGAGGCAATATAAGCTAAAGGACTCAGGGTATATGTACACAAATTGTTGAAGGTGACATGGCAGGTCGAGAAAGCGGTTAAAAAAGCATACGGGATCCTGGGCTTTATAAGTAGAGGCATAGAGTACAAAAGCAATGAAGTCATGATGAACCTTTATAAAACACTGGTTTGGTCACAACTGGAGTATTGTGTCCAGTTCTGGGCACCAAACTTTAGGAAAGATGTGAAGGCCTTAGAAAGAGTGCAGAAGACATTTACCAGAATGATTCCAAAGATGAGGGACTTTAATTACATGGATAGACTGGAGAAGCTGGGGTTGTTCTCCTTGGAACAGAGAAGGTTGAGAGGAGATTTGATATTCAAAATCATGAAGGGTCTAGACAGAGTAGATAGAGAGAAACTGTTCCCATTGACGGAAGGGTCAAGAACCAGAGGACATAGATTTAAGGTGATTTGCGAGTGGTTAGGATCTGGAATGCACTGTCAGAGGGGGTGGTGGAAGCAGATTCAATCATGGATTTCAAAAGGGAACTGGATAATTACTTGAAAGGAAAAATTTTGCAGGACTACAGGGATAGGATGGGGGAGTGGGACTAGTTGGATTGCTCTCGCATAGAGGTGGCCCAGATTTGATGGGCCAAATGGCCTCCTTCCATGCTGTAACTTTTCTACGATTCTATCGTGGACCTGATATTTACGGGGAGGCAGGGAGGGAGCGGGTGGGGGTGGGGGGGCGTTGTAGCGGCCGGGAAGCCCGGAAGCGCGGATAACGCGGCGGCCCTAAAAATTTCTCCGTTTCCCGGCCAGCAGCCAGCCAGATTGAGAGGCTTGCTGGCTGGTGGGCGGGAAGGCCTGCAGCATTATGCCACAGCCAGATAGCGGAGATGAAGGAGGGAGGGAGAGATCGTGGGTCAGGGTGGGGGATCGTGGATGGAAGGTCGGGGGGAGATCGTGGATAGAAGGTCAGGAGAGATTCTGGAGATTGGGGGGGTGGGGGGCATCGAATCGCGTGGTGGGGGTAGGCCAATCGGGACGGGTGATCTCGGGGAGGGAGGCCGAATGTGGCAGGTTTGCTTGGGGTGCCGGGGGGAAGAACTCCTGCTTCTCCTGGCCCACAAGCAGTGCTGGAAAGACACTTACCTGCTGGATCGGGCCGTTCTCTCCTCCCTTACGAACGTACAAATTAAGAGCAGGAGTAGGAACATTCGGCCCCTCGAGCCTGTTCTGCCATTTGATAAGATCATGGCTTATCTGATTTGACCTCAACCCTACTTTCCCGTCTACCTATTATAATCTTTGACTCCCTTGTTAATCAGGAATCTATCTAACTCAGCCTTAAAAATATTCAATGACCCTGCCCCACCGCTCTCTGGGGAAGGGAGTTCCACAGACTCTCGACACTCAGAGAAAAATTTCTCCTCATCTCCGTCTTAAATGGTAGACCCCTTATTTTTAAACTGTGGCCCCTAGTTCTAGTCTCTCCCACAAGGGGAAACGCCCCCTCAGCATCTACCCCTTCAAGTCCCCTCAGGATCTTATATGTTTCAATAAGATCACCTCTCATTCTTCTAAACTCCAATGAATACAGGCCCAACTTTCCTCATAAGATCACCCCCTCAGTTGAGTGAACCTTCTCTGAACTGCCTCTAAAGCAATTATGTCCTTTCTTAAATTAGGAGACCAAAACTGCACACAATGTTCTCACCAATGCCCTGTACAACTGTAGCAAAACATCTCTACTTTTATGTTCCATCTCCGCTTTTATACTCCGGGTTTGCCAAGCCATGGCAAACACGGCCCGCAGCCGTTAAAAGGAAAACTCTGGTAAAATTTGAGGCACGCAGCCTCATTAACATATTTAAATAAATAACCCGCCTCTCCAGAGCAGGTTAGTTGCCTGCCCTCCAACCCGCCTCTGTTAAAACTGGAAGAGGGCGCGTTGGAGATGGGTTGGGGCTGGGTTTCCGACTTTTGAAATTTTAACCTCTCCCCCTGCCCCTCTCCCGCTCGTCTTGGAGGATTAAAATTCCCCCCTTAGAGTTCGAAGTGATAAGATTGAATTTTTTTAAATGATGAAGGGATTAAATTGTGTCTAGTTGCAGGAGTTTATTTCAGATTGATAGGGATGGGAGAACTGGGAGAGCATGAGTATAAAATACAAAGGAATGAGTTGGGTCAGATGTCAGGAAGTATTTCTTTTCACAGAGAGTCATCAACCTTTGGAACACACTACCAAAATAAACGGTTAGTATGGGCTCACTGAAGTCCTTCAACAGGCATTGGACGAGTTCCTGAGAGCGGGGGACTTCTAAACTCTTATAAACATTCACTCCCTTCACCACCGGCGCACTGTGGCTGCAGTGTGTACCATCCACAGGACGCACTGCAGCAACTCGCCAAGGCTTCTTCGACAGCACCTCCCAAACCCGCGACCTCTACCACCTAGAAGGACAAGAGCAGCAGGTACATGGGAACAACACCACCTGCACGTTCCCCTCCAAGTCACACACCATCCCGACTTGCAAACATATCGCCGTTCCTTCATCGTCGCTGGGTCAAAATCCTGGAACTCTCTTCCTAACAGCACTGTGGGAGAACCTTCACCACACGGACTGCAGCGGTTCAAGACGGCGACTCACCATCACCTTCTCAAAGGCAATTAGGGATGGGCAATAAATGCTGGGCTCGCCAGCGACGCCCACATCCCATGAACGAATAAAAATAAAAGTGATAGCTGGGATTATAGATATGAGTCAATTTGGTGTCCCGCAGCTTTGCTTGATTGCATTTGAGGGTCAGAAAATAATTTTCTAAAGTAGTCTAAGGTTTCTTTTATTTTGCTTCTTCCAGGAGTTTGCATGAATATGGGGCATAGGCTGATTGGGGCAGCCGATGTGCACTTAGCTGGATGGGACAGGCTTGATAGACCAATTGGTCTTTTCCTGTCCTTTCTCGTCTGTTCATATTGGTTTATTATTTCTTTATCAACTGCAGTGAGAGGAGAAATCCTGGTTAATGGGTGGCAGTTAATTAGTAAAGATATTTTTTTAGGAAAAAAAAGAGTTTCCTTTAAGTAGTTCTAAATGGTCAAATTATTTGAAATGCAAAAAAAAATACCCTTTCTGTTCCAACATACTTTTTAGGGTAAATTTTATGAATTATGGACAGAAAATTCTGAGGAGCTTGCTGACCTGCATGCTTGACTTTCTGATATGCCCTCCTGCCAGGCAAAATCTGTGCCGGGAGTGCAAATTTGTAAAGGTGTCTCTTATATTTACCACATATAGGCAAAACAACAGAAAGTTTCACTGTTACTTTTATGAGAACTGGCAAAAGCTCACTCATACTGTTGCAAAAGCCACACCCCCAGGTTCACAGTCATAATAAATCTGTGCAAAGCCCAGTTTATAAGTCAGATATATCAGTGTGTTTCCTTGAAAAACTACATATAATCAGTTACACCTACACCAGAAAGGCCATTTTTTAAATTCATGCTTCCAATGTGGAGCTTCACCCACGGGAGCACATATCAGGAATTTGGGCATGCACTCATCGTGACTCTCTAGCCGTTAATTTTAATGAATGAAAAATCGTGGGAGAGTGAGCTCGAATTTCCAATATTCAGTCCTAGCTCATGCTGCTCAATGTCACTTTAGTTACCTGCTTGCTGTCAGAGTGAGCTCCTGAATAGAGCTCTCACAGTGTCTCTCCATCTCATCTGTTCCGTTGCAGGTTGGAGCCAGCATTTTGAAATCATGTGGGGGAAGGGACTGATACTTCCAACAGAGGATAGTTAAACAAAATCAGCGACTCTATTTGCCTCTATATTTACAGCCTTTGTCCCTCCTCTGATGCTTTGCCAGTCCTCAGACTTAAAAAGCTTGTACAGTTTTAGCAGTTTTATTTGTCCATTAGCATTACCTTTCTTTAATGTCACCTCCATTATGATTCGATCTTTTGGTCCTGGCCCCCTGCGAGAGGAGTCCCCCTCTTCTGAGCCCGGTACTGGAGTTCCACCACTGGCATTGGAATTGGGAGAGCTGGACCGGCTCATTAGTGTGGGAGTGGGGGAAGGAGTAAGGCTAGGACTGCGCAACCTGGTACGAACAGTTAAGGTCACAACTCCCTTCTTCAGTTGCTGTTGGGAAAATAAAATTACATTAGGGTAGATGGGTGAATGAATCAATAGGTAGATAAACATTTACGGCTAAATTTTGTGAGGCTGTGCTCCCAATGCCAAGCCTCATTCAATTGGAGTGTGAATTGGAGAAACTGCCATGGAGGCCAAGGCACCTGATTCATAGCGTTCCAGATTTGCGAGTCATTAGAATTAAATAATCGCTTTTAAACATCACACTCAAAAAGGAGGTTACATCCTCATTATAAGTCAGCATGTTTGCTTGGAGATGGGAAAGCATATTTTCCCATATGGATGAAAAACAGACGAGGTAACAAAACAGCGAGTGTAATGCTCACAGAGTTGGAAATGGGACAATCTCAGGGGATTTTCTGTTATCAGCCCTAAATAAATATTCAGATGAACTCACTGAACATATTGGGTTCTTCGATTGCCAGTGGCAGGGGGAGGGAGGGAAAATTGTGCAAGTCAGTAGGTCTTAATGGCTACGGGGAAAACTCAGAGGGATGCGACTTCTTAACGGAAGTGGTCACATATGTGGTCAAAAATTGTTTTCGGCTGCAAATATTTTCCTTGTATTTTTAAGCCTTTGCAAATGGGCAAAAGAAGTCCAGGGGAAGGCAAAATGAATGTGGAGGGAGGAAATGGAGTCCGTGGGCAAGTCACGGAGTAATGAGGTTTCCAAATACTCAGTTTGATGGCTGTTAAAGTGAAGATGCGGCTGCATGAGGTGGATTGGCATTCAAGGGTAGCCTCCTCAGACAACAGCAGGTGATGGCCAGGCTCAGTGCTGTGTACAATAGGTACAGGGCCTGTGAACAGATTCGAAAGAAGACTGCATACCTTAAGGGAACTGCCAATAGACTACTCAACAATACCATTCATAAGGTAGAAGACCCTGGTACGTCTGTATGCTTCTAAGTACTGCCTGTTAGGCCATAATTAGGCCAAAATTAGGCACTTTTTTAAGGTCATTATGCATGAGCTGAAATCTTTAAAAAAAAATAGGGGACAGAACTTCCTGGAACTGCTGTCACTCTAAGGCCAATACATGCAACTGGCATCTGGTCTCATCCATTGTGAGCACGAATCAGGAAATTCCTGCCACATGTTAGATAATGGGGAGTGCGCCTGCGGTTTCATTATATGCATGAGGTCCTCGGCCTGGAGCAGGAGTTTTTAAAATTGGCCCTTCTGACCGTTAATAATTAACAAAGTGCAACAGTTAACAAACTAACTCAGCTTATTACACCGGGCATTTAAAAATGAAAACCGAACACCGAAAGGTAGATCTTAGGATTTCACACTCCCGACATGGGGTTTTACATGTTGGGAGTTTAGAGAGGGAATTCCGACAGAGATTCGCAGACCCTCGAGGATTTTCTATCCACTATAGATGTAAAATCCTGTGAGCCTACTGACCTCTGCATCCAGAGTATGTGTTCTCGGTACATGAAGTTTAGCGTTTGGCTGCAAATTCATTAAAATTATCCTTTGATATTTGGCTTTTATTTTACAAATTTCTAGACAGCCTACTTGAAAAAAAATTGTCCAGTACATCTTTTGTTTCTGCTATGCATACAAACAAACCATTGGAGTAATCAGATAGGTTTGTGCTCAAAATGCAGTAAGAAACAAGCCTAGCACCATTTTCCCTGGAAATGCCATGAGGACCCCCTGTGTTGTACAGGACATCTTACCTTAAAGGTCTGGATGGCCTGCTGATGGGTTAGTCCCTGCAGAGATTCCCCATTAACTTCTAGAATTTCATCTCCTGTTGAGAACAGTACAGGCCCGTTAACCCTCAGAAACATTTACAGCCTTTTAAAAGGATATCAGCTATGATTTATTAAATGTTTATGCCAGCATCACTATTAATTTAAACTGCTGTTTTAAAAAAAGAACAATCATTAAATATCAAGGCTCAAAGATAATGGTGGTTTAAGAAAAATTAATAAACAATGACAAGGTGTTATAAGCACTTTGCCACCAGTAGAACCAGTTATGAAACAAGATGTGGACAATGTTCCTCCTTTGTCCTTACTTGTAAATGAAGCTTCAAGAATACAGTCATTAATAAGTTCAAGTGTTATGAAATATACAGATATAGCACTTTTGCAGAAAACTTTTTAAAACCGTCAATGAGAAAGATAAATGCATTTTCCAAAACAACCAATTAATCCTTTAGTTACAAAATGCGTTTAAAAATTGGAATAATTTTCTACATGGCTATAAAGCTTGAACACTAAAAAAAAGTAGGTCCTACTTGGACCAGACTGCAGCTACTTGCTTGCATTATCTCTAACCACCCACTGCAATCCCAGGGAACTGCCACCCACTGCAATCCCAGGGAACCGCCACCCACTGCAATCCCGGGGAACTGCCACCCACAGCAATTCCAGGGAATTGAGAAGTGAGGGAGAGAAACAAGTCAGGGGTCCTGCTCCTCATCAATATCAAGTGGGAATAAACTGGGGAGGGGGTGAGAACCACTAGAAATAGCAGCACTATTAACTCTATTTTATCAGGTGTGCCTTCTAGTCCATTTCTGTTACTAAAAGTGAACCACAGACCTATGCACATAAGATCTGGGGTCACAAGCTGAAAGTTAAACACAACTTTGAAAATACATTAAACCACATAAACATTTTAAAGCTTCCTCAATTCTCTCTCTCCATTTCTGGGGATAGGCTGTCAACCAATATCTATTATAAGCCCACCGACTACCACAGCTACCTTGATTACACTTCCTCCCACCCAGCTTCCTGTAAGGACTCTATTTCCTTCTCCAAGTTTCTCCATCTCATCTGTTCTGGCGATGCCACCTTCCACACCAGTGCTTCCGATACGTCTTCCTTTTTCCTCAACCTGATGATTTTGAAAACCTCTATCAAATCTCCTCTCAATCTTCTCTGTTTTAAGGAGAACAACCCCAGCTTCTCCAGTCTATCCACGTAACTAAAGTCCCTCATCCCTGGAATCATTCTAGTAAATCTCTTCTGCACCCTCTCTAAGGACTTCACATCTTTCCTAATCATTAATTTTAATGGGCTGAAAACCTCAATATCCACAACCAAATTCCTGATACGTGCTTCTAATGCGCAAAGTTCCACGTTTGGAGCATGAATTAGTGAACCTACTCTTTAGAAGTTTACCCATAACTTTTTTTTATTTGTTCATGGGATGTGGGCGTCACTTGTTACTTGCAATTGTTACTTGCCACTTATGAGCTCAAGCTTGGATATTGTCCAGGTCTTGCTGCACGTGGGCACGGACTGCTTCATTATCTGAGGGGTTGCGAATGGAACTGAACACTGTGCAATCATCAGCGAACATCCCCATTTGTGACCTTACGATGGAGGGAAGGTCATTGATGAAGCAGCTGAAGATGGTTGGGCCTAGGACACTGCCCTGAGGAACACCTGCGGCAATGTCTTGGGGCTGAGGTGATTGGCCTCCAACAACCACTACCATCTTCCTTTGTGCTAGGTATGACTCCAGCCACTGGAGAGTTTTCCCCCTGATTCCCATTGACTTCAATTTTACTAGGGCTCCTTGGTGCCACACTTGGTCAAATGCTGCTGTGATGTCAAGGGCAGTCACTCTCACCTCACCCCATAGCCCCATATCTCTTAATACCCATGGTTCACAGAAATTTATCAATCTCAGATTTAGAATTCACAATTGAGCTAGCAACAGCTGCCTTTTGCAGAAGTGCGTTCCAAACTTCTCCCACCCTTTGCGTGTAGCAACGTTTCCTAATGTCACTCCTGCACGTCCTGGCTCTAAATGTTAGGCTATGTCCTTGCGTCCTAGTATTCAAGTATAGGAGACCTCCAAAAACAGTTACAAATGCTTCAGCAGCCAAAAGCAATAATCCAGCCAATAACCTGTAAATCCTGCACGGTCCCTTTAAATAGCGCTGGTTGTGGGGGGGGGGGGGGGGGAGGGGTCCTCCAGGCACTCTAAGACATGTTCAGGTGGCCGTGGTTAAGACTGTGCGTTGAGTTGAGCGTTAAGTCCCAAAATGATGTCTATCACTTTAAATCAGCGTTGCACACTGATTGTATCCATTTTCTCCTTAATTTGCATGCTGCTGGCGTTTGGTATTTGCACATGCTTTAATACCTATACCAAAATGGCGTCCAGCGCACGTCACACTGGAAATGTGTGTGCGCAGCCAAGACACCATCTTGGCACTTCGGGAGGCCGCGTAGTGCTGAAACAACCGATGCTACACGGCCCAATTTCTAGCCCCAAGCCTCTATATATAAAGCCCAGGATCCAGTATGCTTTTTAATCGCTTTCTCAACCTGTCCTGCCACCTTCAAAGATTTGTGCACATATACTCCCAGCTCTCTGTTCCTGCACCCTCTTTAGAATTGCACCATTTAGTTTATATTGCGTCTCCCCATTCTTCCTACTAAATATATCACTTCGCACTTCTCTGCGTTAAATTTCATCTGCTATGTGTCCAACCATTCCACCAGCCTGTCTATTTCCTCTTGAAGTCTATCACTATCCTAATTGTTTACTACACTTCCAAGTTTTGTGTCATCTGCAAATTTTGAAATTGTGCCTTGTACACCCAAGTCTGAGTCATTAATATATATCAAGAAAAGCAGTGGTCCTAGTACCGACCCCTGGGGAACATTACTGTATACTTTCCTCCAGTTCAAAAAACAACCGTTCACCACTACTCTCTGTTTCCTATCACTTAGCCAATTTCATATCCATGCTGCCACTGCTCCTTTATTCCATGAACTTCAATTTTGCCATCAAGCCTATTATGTGGCACTTTATCAAACGCCTTTTGAAACTCCATATACATCAACTGCATTGCCCTCATCAACTTTCTCTGTTACCTCATCGAAAAACTCAATCAAGTTAGTTAAATACGATTTGCCTTTAATAAATCCATGCTGTCTTTCCTTTATTAATCCATACTTGTCCAAGTGTCTATTAATTTTGTCCCAGATTATCATTTCTAAAAGCTTCCCCACCACCGAGGTTAAACTGATTGGCCTGTAGTTGCCGGGTTTATCCTTACACCCTTTTTTGAACAAGGGTGTAACATTTGCAATTCTCCAGTCCTCTGGCACCACCCGCTTATCTAAAGAGGATTGGAACATATGCACGTGCATACGAACATACGAATTAAGAGCAGACATAGGCCATTCGGCAACTCGAGCATGCTCTGCCATTTGATAAGATCATGGCTGATCTGATTGTGATCTCAACCGTACTTTCCCATCTACCTACAATAACCTTTGACTCCCTTGTTAATCAGGAATCTATCTAACTCAGCCTTAAAAATATTCAATGACCCTGCCTGCAGCGTGCTCTGGGGAAGGGAGTTCCACAGACTCACGACTCCCTGAGAGAAAGAATTTCTCCTCATCGCTGTCTTAAATGGGAGACCCCTTATTTTTAAACTGTGGCCCCTAGTTCTAGTCTCTCCCACAAGGGGAAACATCCTCTCAGCATCTACCCTTCGAATCCCCTCAGGATCTTATATGTTTCAATAAGATAAGCTCTCATTCTTCTAAACTCCAGTTTATACAGGTCCAACTTGTCCAATCTTTCCTCATAAGATAACCCCTTCATCCCTGGAATCAGTCGAGTGAACCTTCTCTGAACTGCCTCTACAGCAATTATGTCCTTTCTTAAATAAGGAGACCAAAACTGCACAGTGTTCTCGATGTGGTCTCACCAATGCCCTGTACAACTTTAGCAAAACATCTCTACTTTTATATTCCATTCCCCTTGCAATAAATGACAACATTCCATTTGCCTTCCTAACCACTTGCTGTACCTACATACTAACTTTTTGTGATTCATGTACTAGGACACCCAGATCCCTCTGTACCTCAGAGTTCTGTAATCTCTCTCCATTTAAATAATATACTTTTTTTTTATTCCTCCTGCCAAAGTGGACAAGTTCACATTTTCCCACATTATACTCCATCTGCCAAATTTTTGCCCACTCACTTAACCTATCTATATCCCTTTGCAAACTCCTTGTGTCCTCTTCACAACTTACTTTCCAACTTACCTTTGTGTCAGCAGCAAATTTAGCAACAATATATTCAGTCCCTTCATCCAAGTCATTGATATAGATTGTAAATAGTTGAGGCCCAAGCACTGATCCCTGTGGCACTCCACTCGTTACATCTTGCAAACCTGAAAATGACCCATTTATGCTTACTTTCCGTTTCCTATTGGCTAACCAAACCTTTATCCATGCTAATATGTTACCCCCATGAGCTCTTATTTTGTGTCGTAGAAGATTATGGCCAGTGCCTCTGCAATTTCCACCCGTAATTCCCTCAGCAACCTAGGATGCATCCCATCCGGACCAGATGACTTATCCACTTTAAGTAATTTAATTCTCTCTCTGTCTGTCTTTTGTTCTGGCCGTTTGTGTATTCGGTGGTCCTGTAGGTAACATCACTCTGTCTGAACACTTTGATTGCCTTGACAACGGGCAGTTGGAAAGATTATCTGTAATCACCAGGTATTGTTCTCTGACTATAAATGCGGTAACCTTCCATGGAATCCCACACTCGCTCACCTGACGAAGGAGAAAGCCTCCGAAAGCTTGTGATTTTCAAATAAAACAGTTGGACTATAACCTGGTGTTGTAAGATTCTTACACTTTAAGTACAGCCAGCCTTTCTAGTACCTCCTCTTTATCAATTTTTAGCCCATCCAGTATCTCAACTACCTCCTCTTTTATTGTGCCTTTGGCAGCATCTTCTTCCTTGGTAAAGACAGATGCAAAGTACTCATTTAGTACCTCAGCCTCCATGCGTAGATCTCCTTTTTGGTCCCTAATCGGCCCCACCTCTCGTCTTACTACCCGTTAACTATTTATATGCCTACAGAAGACTTTTGGATTCCTTTTTATGTTAGCCGCCAGTCTATTCTCATACTCTTTGCCCCTCTTAATTTCTTTTTCACTTCTCCTCTCAACTTTCTACATTCAGCCTGGTTCTCACTTGTATTATCAACCTGACATTTGTCGTATGCCCCCTTTTTCTGCTTCAACTTACTCTCTATCTCTTTCCTCATCCAGGGAGCTCAGGCTTTGGTTGCCCTACCTGTGCCCCTTGTGGGAATGTACCTAGACTGGACCCGAACCATCTCCTCTTTAAAGGCTTCCCATTGTTCAATTGCCTGCCAATCTTTGCTTCCAATTTACCCAGGCCAGATCCGTTCTCAAATTGGCCCCCCTCCAATTGAGTATTTTGACTTTACATTGTTCCTTGTCCTTTTCCATAACTAATTTAAACCTTATGATACTATGATCACTGTTCCCTAAATGTTCCCCTGCTGACACTTGCTCCACTTGACCCACTTCATTCCCCAGAACTAAATCCAGCAATGCCTCCTTCCTCGTTGGGCCGGAAACATACTGATCAAGAAAGTTCTCCTGAACGTACTTCAGAAATTCCTCCCCCTCTTTCCCCTTTATGCTATTACTATCCCAGTCTATATTAGGATAAATGTAAGGACTTGCACAACACCAGGTTATAGTCCAACAGTTTTATTTTAAATCACAAGCTTTCGGAGCTTACCTCCTTCGTCAGGTGAGTGAAGGGTTCTGAAAACGCTTAGCATATATAGTCAGAGAACAATGCCTGGTGATTACAGATAATCTTTCCAACTGCCCCCTATCACATCTCGGCTGGGAAATGATCACAGCAATCAAAGGTGTCGTTGGTGTTCAGACAGGTTAGCCACGGAAAACATTACATCCCAGTATACTGAATACACAATGGGTCAGATTACAAAGACAGAGAGAGAAAGAGACCCGAAAGGCAGAGAGAGAGAGAGAGAGAGAGAATGTCCAGTTGTATTAAAAACAGATAACGTTTTTTCGCTGGTGGGGTTACATGTAGCGTGACATGAACCCAAGATCCCGGTTGAGGCTGTCCTCATGGGTGCGGAACTTGGTTATCAATTTCTGCTCGACGATTTTGCGTTGTCGTGTGTCTTGAAGGCTGCCTTGGAGAACGCTTACCCGAAGATCGGTGGCTGAATGTCCTTGACTGCTGAAGTGTTCCCCGACTGGGAGGGAACCCACCTGTCTGGCAATTGTTGTGCGGTGTCCGTTCATCCGTTGTCACAGTGTCTGCATGGTCTCGCCGATGTACCATGCTCTGGGGCATCCTTTCCTGCAACGTATGAGGTAGACAACGTTGGCCAAGTCACAGGATTATGAACCATGTACCTGGTGGGTGATGTCCTCTCGTGTGATGGTGGTATCTGTGTCGATGATCTGGTATGTCTTGCAGAGTTTGCCGTGGCAGGGTTGTGTGGTGTTGTGGACGCTGTTCTCCTGAAAGCTGGGTAATTTGCTGTGAACGATGGTCTGTTTGAGGTTAGGTGGCTGTTTGAAGGTGAGTAGTGGAGGTGTGGGGATGGCCTTAGTGAGGTGTTCGTCGTCATCGATGACATGTTGAAGGCTGCGGAGAACATGGCGTAGTTTCTCCGCTCCGGGGAAGTACTGGACGACGAAGGGTACTCTGTTGGTTGCGTCCCGTTGTCTACCTCATACGTTGCAGGAAAGGATGCCCCAGAGCATGGTACACCGGCGAGACCATGCAGACACTGCGACAACGGATGAACGGACACCGCACATCAATTGCCAGACAGGAGGGTTCCCTCCCAGTCGGGGAACACTTCAGCAGTCAAGGACATTCAGCCTCCGATCTTCGGGTAAGCGTTCTCCAAGGCGGCCTTCAAGACACACGACAACGCAAAATCGTCGAGCAGAAATTGATAGCCAAGTTCCGCACCCATGAGGACAGCCTCAACCGGGATCTTGGGTTCATGTCACGCTACATATGGGTAGAACTGAAAAATAAGAAGGGAGAGATCACTTTGATAGGATTGTACTACAGACCCCCAAATAGTCAACGGGAAATTGAGGAGCAAATATGTAAGGAGATTACAGACAGCTGCAAGAAAAATAGGGTGGTAATAGTAGGGGACTTTAACTTTCCCAACATTGACTGGGACAGCCATAGCATTAGGGGCTTGGATGGAGAGAAATTTGTTGAGTGTATTCAGGAGGAATTTCTCATTCAGTATGTGGATGGCCCGACTAGAGAGGGGGCAAAACTTGACCTCCTCTTGGGAAATAAGGAAGGGCAGGTGACAGAAGTGTTAGTGAGGGATCACTTTGGGACCAGTGATCATAATTCCATTAGTTTTAAGATAGCTATGGAGAAGGATAGGTCTGGCCCAAAAGTTAAAATTCTAAATTGGGGAAAGGCCAATTTTGATGGTATTAGACAGGAACTTTCAGAAGTTGATTGGGAGAGTCTGTTGGCAGGCAAAGGGACGTCTGGTAAGTGGGAGGCTTTCAAAAATGTGTTAACCAGGGTTCAGGGTAAGCACATTCCTTATAAAGTGAAGGGCAAGGCTGGTAGAAGTAGGGAACCTTGGATGACTCGGGAGATTGAGGCACTAGTCAAAAATAAGAAGGAGGCATATGACATGCATAGGCAGCTGGGATCAAGTGGATCCCTTGAAGAGTATAGAGATTGCCGGAGTAGAGTTAAGAGAGAAATCAGGAGGGCAAAAAGGGGATATGAGATTGCTTTGGCAGATCAGGCAAAGGTGAATCCAAAGAGCTTCTACAAATACATAAAGGGCAAAAGGGTAACTAGGGAGAGAGTAGGGCCTCTTAAGGATCAACAAGGTCATCTAAGTGCGGAACCACAAGAGATGGGTGAGATCCTGAATGAATATTTCACATCGGTATTTACGGTTGAGAAAGGCATGGATGTTAGGGAACTTGGGGAAATAAATAGTGATGTCTTGAGGAGTGTACATATTACAGAGAGGGAGGTGCTGGAAGTCTTAACGCGCATCAAGGTAGATAAATCTCCGGGACCTGATGAAATGTATCCCAGGACGTTATGGGAGGTTAGGGAGGAAATTGCGGGTCCCCTAGCAGAGATATTTGAATCATCCACCGCGACAGGTGAGGTGCCTGAAGATTGGAGGGTAGCAAATGTTGTGCCTTTGTTTAAGAAGGGCGGCAGGGAAAAGCCTGGGAACTACAGACCAGTGAGCCTGACATCTGTAGTGGGTAAGTTGTTAGAGGGTATTCTGAGGGACAGGATCTACAGGCATTTGGAGAGGCAGGGACTAATTAGGAACAGTCAGCATGGTTTTGTGAGAGGAAAATCATGTCTCACGAATTTGATTGAGTTTTTTGAAGGGGTAACCAAGAAGATAGATGAGGGCTGTGCAGTAGACGTGGTCTACATGGACTTCAGCAAAGCATTTGACAAGGTACCGCATGGTAGGTTGTTACATAAGGTTAAATCTCATGGGATCCAAGGTGAGGTAGCCAATTGGATACAAAATTGGCTTGACGACAGAAGACAGAGGGTGGTTGTCGAGGGTTGTTTTTCAAACTGGATGCCTGTGTCCAGCGGTGTGCCTCAGGGATCGGTGCTGGGTCCGCTGTTATTTGTTATTTATATTAATGATTTGGATGAGAATTTAGGAGGCATGGTTAGTAAGTTTGCAGACGACACCAAGATTGGTGGCATTGTGGACAGTGAAGAAGGTTATCTAGGATTGCAACGGGATCTTGATAAATTGGGCCAGTGGGCCGATGAATGGCAGATGGAGTTTAATTTAGATAAATGTGAGGTGATGCATTTTGGTAGATCGAATCGGGCCAGGACCTACTCCGTTAATGGTAGGGCGTTGGGGAGAGTTATAGAACAAAGAGATCTAGGAGTACAGATTCATAGCTCCTTGAAAGTGGAGTCACAGGTGGATAGGGTGGTGAAGAAGGCATTCAGCATGCTTGGTTTCATTGGTCAGAACATTGAATGCAGGAGTTGGGATGTCTTGTTGAAGTTGTACAGGGCATTGGTGATGCCACACTTGGAGTACTGTGTACAGTTCTGGTCACCCTATTATAGAAAGGATATTATTAAACTAGAAAGAGTGCAGAAAAGATTTACTAGGATGCTACCGGGACTTGATGGTTTGACTTACAGGGAGAGGTTAGACAGACTGGGACTTTATTCCCTGGAGAGTAGGAGGTTAAGGGGTGATCTTATAGAAGTCTATAAAATAATGAGGGGCATAGATAAGGTCGATAGTCAAAATCTTTTCCCAAAGGTAGGGGAGTCTATAACGAGGGGGCACAGATTTAAGGTGAGAGGGGAGAGATACAAAAGGATCCAGAGGGGCAATTTTTTCACTCAAAGGGTGGTGAGTGTCTGGAACGAGCTGCCAGAGGCAGTAGTAGAGGCGGGTACAATTTTGTCTTTTAAAAAGCATTTGGACAGTTACATGGGGAAGATGGGTATCGAGGGATATGGGCCAAGTGCAGGCAATTGGGACTAGCTTAGTGGTATAAACTGGGCGACATGGACATGTTGGGCCGAAGGGCCTGTTTCCATGTTGTAACTTCTATGATTCTACATGTAACCCCACCAGCGAAAAAAAGTTATCTGTTTTAATACAACTGGACATTCTCTCTCTCTCTTTGCCTTTCGGGTCTCTTTCTCTCTCTGTCTTTGTAATCTGACCCATTGCATATTCAGTATACTGGGATGTAATGTTTTCCGTGGCTAACCTGCCTGAACACCAACGACACCTTTGATTGCTGTGATCGTCTCCCAGCCGAGATGTGATAGGGGGCAGTTGGAAAGATTATCTGTAATCATTAGGCATTGTTCTCTGACTATATATGCTATGCGTTTTCAGAATCCTTCACTCACCTGACGAAGGAGGTAAGCTCCGAAAGCTTGTGATTTAAAATAAAACTGTTGGACTATAATCTGGTGTTGTGCAAGTCCTTACATTTGTCCACCCCAGTCCATCACCGGCATCTCCACATCATATATTAGGATAGTTGAAGTCCCCCATTATCACTAATCTATAGTTCTTGCACCTCTGTAATTTCCCTGCAAATTTGCTGCTCTCTATCCTTCCCACCAGTTGGTGGCCTATAGAATACACCCAGTAGTGTAACGGCGCCTTTACTGTTTCTTAACTTTAACCAAATAGATTCTGTCCTTGACCCCTCAAGGACATCCTCTCTCTCCAGCACTGCAATATTCTCCTTAATCAATACTGCCTCCAGCCCCCTCCTTTTTTTCCTTCCCTATATTTCCTGAGCATCTCTATCCAGGAATATTTAGTACCCAATCCTGCCCTTTTTTGAACAAGGTCTCCGTTTTCGCCACTACATCATATTCCCATGTGACTATTTGCACCTGCTGCTCACCAACCTTATTTACCACGCTTCGTGCGTTTACACACATGCACTCCAAACCTATCTTAGACCGTCTCATATTCTCTCTTAGCCTGATCCCACCTAATTCTGTACTATTTCTTACTCGAGTGCTATCTGGCTCTCCCAATCCTTTGTGCACCTTGTTTCTCTTTTCTAATGCTACATCCTGGTGCCCATCCCCCTGCCAAATTAGTTTAAACCTTCCCCCACAGCACCAGTGAACCTCCCCGCGAGGTAATTGGTTCCAGTTCTGTTGAGGTGCAACACATCTGTCTTGAACAGGTCCCTCCTGCCCCAGAACTGGTCCCAATGCCCCAAGAATCTGAAGCCCTCCCTCTTGCACCATGTCTGTAGCCATGCATTAAACTGCCTTATCTTCCTATTTCTGTACTCACTAGCGTGGGACATTGGGAGTAATCCAGAGATTACTACCTTTGAGGTCCTGCTTTTAACTTCCTCCATAGCTCCTGAAACTTTTCTTTCCTATGTCGTTGGTGCCCACGTGGACAACGACTTCTGGCTGTTCCCCTTCCCCCCGCAGAATGTTCTGTACCCTCTCTGTGATGCCCTTTACCCTGGCAACAGGGAGGCGATACACCACTTGTGACTCACATCGGTGGTCACAGAAACACCTGTCTGTCCCCCTGACCATCGAATCCCCTATGACTACTGCATTTCTACATTTCATTGTGCCCACCTGTGCAGTCCTTCGTCCCATGGTGCCATGCTCGGGACTGCACTCCTTTGAGGTGTCGTCACCCTCACTGGTATTCAATGTTTGAGAATGTCACACACCCAAAAGGTTCCTGCACTGCCTGCCTCTTCCTACCTTTTCGGATGGCCACCCACTTGCTATCCTGAACTCTCTGTGGCTTCGGGGTATCCACCTCCTGGAATGTACGATCCAGGAAACCTTCTGCCTCCCTTATACTCTGCAGTGACGCCAGCTGCCCCTCAAGCTCAGAAACCCTCAGCTTGAGCTTGAGTGATTGGAGGCATTTCCTGCACTTGTGGCCCTCCAAGACACTTGAAGCGTTCTGAAGTTCCCACATGGCGCAGGAATTGCAGGCAATGGGTCTCAGTTACTAAGTTGGCAATATGCCTTTTTGCTAAGTTGTACTGTCTTCACATTCTGTAGGCGTTAATACTATGAAAATGATATGATGTGGAGATGCCGGTGATGGACTGGGGTTGACAATTGTAAACAATTTTACAACACCAAGTTATAGTCCAGCAATTTTATTTTAAATTCACAAGCTTTTGGAGATTTTCTCCTTCCTCAGGCAAATGTTTCAAGATCTCCTTGAAGCCTACGCATTTATACATATTGAACAATAATACATGGTGTTTACAGACTGCCCCTGCAACTGCCCGTTGCCAAGGCAATCACCGTGTTCAGACAGAGAGGTGTTACCTGCAGAACCTCCGAATACACATTCAACAAAAAAACAAACAGGGAAAAAAAACAGAGAAAAAAAAAACACAGAGAGAGGCAGAAACATCCGGAAGGCAGAGAGAGCCAGCAAATGACCCATTATATTAAAAACAGATAACATTTGTTCGCTGGTGGGGTAACGTGTAGCGTGACATGAACCCAAGATCCCGGTTGAGGCCGTCCTCATGGGTGCGGAACTTGGCTATCAATTTCTGCTCGACGATTTTGCGTTGTCGTGTGTCTCGAAGGCCGCCTTGGAGTACGCTTACCCGAAGGTCGGTGGATGAATGTCCATGACTGCTGAAGTGTTCCCCGACTGGGAGGGAACCCTCCTGTTTGGCGATTGTTGCGCGGTGTCCGTTCATCCGTTGTCGCAGCGTCTGCATGGTCTCGCCAATGTACCATGCTCTGGGGCATCCTTTCCTGCAACGTATGAGGTAGACAACGTTGGCTGAGTCACAGGAGTATGAACCATGCACCTGGTGGGTGGTGTCATCTCGTGTGATGGTGGTATCTGTGTCGATGATCTGGCATGTCTTGCAGAGGTTACCGTGGCAGGGTTGTGTGGCGTCGTGGACGCTGTTCTCTTGAAAGCTAGGTAGTTTGCTGCGAACGATGGTCTGTTTGAGGTTGGGTGGCTGTTTAAAGGCGAGTAGTGGAGGTGTGGGGATGGCCATAGCGAGGTGTTTGTCCTCATTGATGACATGTTGAAGGCTGCGGAGAACATGGCGTAGTTTCTCCGCTCCGGGGAAGTACTGGACGACAAAGGGTACTCTGTTGGTTGCGTCCCGTGTTAGTCTCCTGAGGAGGTCTATGCGATTTTTTGCTGTGGCCCGTCGGAACTGTCGATCGATGAGTCGAGCGTCATATCCCGTTCTTACTAGGGCGTCTTTCAGCGTCTGTAGGTGTCCATCGCGTTCCTCCTCGTCTGAGCAGACCCTGTGTATTCGCAGGGCCTGTCCATAGGGGATGGCCTCTTTGACGTGGTTAGGGTGGAAGCTGGAAAAGTGGAGCATCGTGAGGTTGTCCGTGGGCTTGCGGTAGAGTGAGGTGCTGAGGTGCCCGTCTTTGATGGAGATTCGTGTGTCCAAGAAAGAAACTGATTCTGAGGAGTAGTCCATGGTGAGCTTGATGGTGGGATGGAACTTGTTGATGTTATCGTGTAGTCTCTTTAGTGATTCCTTGCCGTGGGTCCATAGAAAGAAAATGTCGTCGATGTATCTGGTGTATAGTGTTGGTTGGAGGTCTTGTGCAGTGAAGAAGTCCTGCTCGAACTTGTGCATGAAAATGTTGGCGTATTGGGGTGCGAATTTGGTCCCCATGGCTGTTCCGTGTGTTTGGGTAAAGAACTGGTTATCGAAGGTGAAGACATTGTGATCCAGGATGAAGCGGATGAGTTGTAGGATGGCTTCCGGAGATTGGCTGTTGTTGGTGTTGAGTATTGATGCTGTCACAGCGATGCCGTCATCGTGGGGGATACTGGTGTATAGTGCCGAGACGTCCATCGTGGTGAGAAGTGTTCCTGGTTCAACTGGTCCGTGGGTACTGAGTTTTTGTAGGAAGTCTGTAGTGTCACGACAGAAGCTGGGGGTTCCCTGTACGATGGGTTTCAGGATGCCCTCGATGTATCCAGAGAGGTTCTCACACAGGGTTCCGTTGCCTGATACGATGGGACGTCCGGGTGTGTTGGCTTTGTGTATCTTTGGGAGGCAGTAGAAGTCTCCCACGCGGGGATTACGTGGGATGAGAATGCGTAGGATGCTTTGAAGGTCTGGATCGAAGGTCTTGATCAGTTTGTTGAGCTGGTGGGTGTGTTCTTTGGTCGGATCTGCGGGTAACCGTCTGTAGTGTTCCTGGTTGTCCAGTTGTCGGTATGCTTCTTTGCAATAGTCTGTTCTGTTCTGTATGACTATGGCTCCTCCTTTGTCCGCTGGTTTGATGACGATGTTGCGGTTGGTCTTGAGAGCGTTGATGGCGTTGCGTTGTGCTCGGGTGACATTCTGGACTGTCTTCTGAGTGCGGCTGATGAATCTGGCATTGACGCATTTCCTGACAGCTTGAGCATACATGTCCAGCTGAGGGCAGCGACCCTCCGGAGGATACGATGGGACGTCCGGGTGTGTTGGCTTTGTGTATCTTTGGGAGGCAGTAGAAGTCTCCCACGCGGGGATTACGTGGGATGAGAATGCGTAGGATGCTTTGAAGGTCTGGATCGAAGGTCTTGATCAGTTTGTTGAGCTGGTGGGTGTGTTCTTTGGTCGGATCTGCGGGTAACCGTCTGTAGTGTTCCTGGTTGTCCAGTTGTCGGTATGCTTCTTTGCAATAGTCTGTTCTGTTCTGTATGACTATGGCTCCTCCTTTGTCCGCTGGTTTGATGACGATGTTGCGGTTGGTCTTGAGAGCGTTGATGGCGTTGCGTTGTGCTCGGATGCCTTCAAACAGCTTGCAAGATGCTATGTGTGATGTTTGTGTGTAGCAGTGGATGTGAAATGGGACAAGACATGAAAGCAGAATGGTATTAGCTCTGAGCTTAGGGTAGGACTGTTGCTTCAATTTCCCTTGCTGCTTCTTACTCTGAAAGGCAAGGATGTCTAAAGTGTTCCCTGATCAAGACCACTGATCAAGACCTTCGATCCAGACCTTCAAAGCATCCTACGCATTCTCATCCCACGTAATCCCCGCGTGGGAGACTTCTACTGCCTCCCAAAGATACACAAAGCCAACACACCCGGACGTCCCATCGTATCAGGCAACGGAACCCTGTGTGAGAACCTCTCTGGATACATCGAGGGCATCCTGAAACCCATCGTACAGGGAACCCCCAGCTTCTGTCGTGACACTACAGACTTCCTACAAAAACTCAGTACCCACGGACCAGTTGAACCAGGAACACTTCTCACCACGATGGACGTCTCGGCACTATACACCAGTATCCCCCACGATGACGGCATCGCTGCGACAGCATCAATACTCAACACCAACAACAGCCAATCTCCGGACGCCATCCTACAACTCATCCGCTTCATCCTGGATCACAATGTCTTCACCTTCGATAACCAGTTCTTTACCCAAACACACGGAACAGCCATGGGGACCAAATTCGCACCCCAATACGCCAACATTTTCATGCACAAGTTCGAGCAGGACTTCTTCACTGCACAAGACCTCCAACCAACACTATACACCAGATACATCGACGACATTTTCTTTCTATGGACCCACGGCAAGGAATCACTAAAGAGACTACACGATAACATCAACAAGTTCCATCCCACCATCAAGCTCACCATGGACTACTCCTCAGAATCAGTTTCTTTCTTGGACACACGAATCTCCATCAAAGACGGGCACCTCAGCACCTCACTCTACCGCAAGCCCACGGACAACCTCACGATGCTCCACTTTTCCAGCTTCCACCCTAACCACGTCAAAGAGGCCATCCCCTATGGACAGGCCCTGCGAATACACAGGGTCTGCTCAGACGAGGAGGAACGCGATGGACACCTACAGACGCTGAAAGACGCCCTAGTAAGAACGGGATATGACGCTCGACTCATCGATCGACAGTTCCGACGGGCCACAGCAAAAAATCGCATAGACCTCCTCAGGAGACTAACACGGGACGCAACCAACAGAGTACCCTTTGTCGTCCAGTACTTCCCCGGAGCGGAGAAACTACGCCATGTTCTCCGCAGCCTTCAACATGTCATCAATGAGGACAAACACCTCGCTATGGCCATCCCCACACCTCCACTACTCGCCTTTAAACAGCCACCCAACCTCAAACAGACCATCGTTCGCAGCAAACTACCTAGCTTTCAAGAGAACAGCGTCCACGACGCCACACAACCCTGCCACGGTAACCTCTGCAAGACATGCCAGATCATCGACACAGATACCACCATCACACGAGATGACACCACCCACCAGGTGCATGGTTCATACTCCTGTGACTCAGCCAACGTTGTCTACCTCATACGTTGCAGGAAAGGATGCCCCAGAGCATGGTACATTGGCGAGACCATGCAGACGCTGCGACAACGGATGAACGGACACCGCGCAACAATCGCCAAACAGGAGGGTTCCCTCCCAGTCGGGGAACACTTCAGCAGTCATGGACATTCATCCACCGACCTTCGGGTAAGCGTACTCCAAGGCGGCCTTCGAGACACACGACAACGCAAAATCGTCGAGCAGAAATTGATAGCCAAGTTCCGCACCCATGAGGACGGCCTCAACCGGGATCTTGGGTTCATGTCACGCTACACGTTACCCCACCAGCGAACAAATGTTATCTGTTTTTAATATAATGGGTCATTTGCTGGCTCTCTCTGCCTTCCGGATGTTTCTGCCTCTCTCTGTGTTTTTTTTTTCTCTGTTTTTTTTCCCTGTTTGTTTTTTTGTTGAATGTGTATTCGGAGGTTCTGCAGGTAACACCTCTCTGTCTGAACACGGTGATTGCCTTGGCAACGGGCAGTTGCAGGGGCAGTCTGTAAACACCATGTATTATTGTTCAATATGTATAAATGCGTAGGCTTCAAGGAGATCTTGAAACATTTGCCTGAGGAAGGAGAAAATCTCCGAAAGCTTGTGAATTTAAAATAAAATTGCTGGACTATAACTTGGTGTTGTAAAATTGTTTACAATTGTCAACCCCAGTCCATCACCGGCATCTCCACATCATGACTACCATCGACACCACAAACTGCCGGCTCACAGTGGAAAGGATATCCAAGAAGATCGCGCATTTAGACACAGACATCAAGTTTTTACAGAGCTGCAAGAAAGCAGACAAGATCCCGAAAGGACTCCAGATCACGAACCCACTCAAGTCCACATACAACTCGGATTACGCTGAGAGACTCTGCCGCCGTACCTCTCGCACACTCCGCAACCATCTCATACACCAACTCTACAGCAGACGCCACAACCTCGAAACCAAGATAGAGTCCATACTCTCAACCTGTACTCAGGACACAGCAGACCAGCTACGTTATACCGCCAAACAGACGAGGCAACGGAACTACGCTGCCTACATGAAAACCAAGAGCAGGAAGCTTGAGAAACTCGGCATCACCACCAGCAACGACCAAGCTTCCCCTGGTACCACGGTTGCAACCACAGGGAAGTCTATTGTCAATTTATCCGACCACACCCTTCAACCAGACGAAATCGAAGTTCTCAGCCGAGGGCTCAATTTCTGCCCCACTACCAAAATGGACCCCACTAGTCTCGCGGCGGACACAGAGGAATTCATCAGGAGAATGCGGCTCCGGGAATTCTACCACAAACCCCAAGATTTCAGCAGCGAACCCAATGAGACAATCGACGATCCGGAACAGCAGACAGAGGGATCCGCGGTACAACAACCGAAGAGGAAAGAGTCAAACTGGACTCCTCCGGAGGGTCGCTGCCCTCAGCTGGACATGTATGCTCAAGCTGTCAGGAAATGCGTCAATGCCAGATTCATCAGCCGCACTCAGAAGACAGTCCAGAATGTCACCCGAGCACAACGCAACGCCATCAACGCTCTCAAGACCAACCGCAACATCGTCATCAAACCAGCGGACAAAGGAGGAGCCATAGTCATACAGAACAGAACAGACTATTGCAAAGAAGCATACCGACAACTGGACAACCAGGAACACTACAGACGGTTACCCGCAGATCCGACCAAAGAACACACCCACCAGCTCAACAAACTGATCAAGACCTTCGATCCAGACCTTCAAAGCATCCTACGCATTCTCATCCCACGTAATCCCCGCGTGGGAGACTTCTACTGCCTCCCAAAGATACACAAAGCCAACACACCCGGACGTCCCATCGTATCAGGCAACGGAACCCTGTGTGAGAACCTCTCTGGATACATCGAGGGCATCCTGAAACCCATCGTACAGGGAACCCCCAGCTTCTGTCGTGACACTACAGACTTCCTACAAAAACTCAGTACCCACGGACCAGTTGAACCAGGAACACTTCTCACCACGATGGACGTCTCGGCACTATACACCAGTATCCCCCACGATGACGGCATCGCTGCGACAGCATCAATACTCAACACCAACAACAGCCAATCTCCGGACGCCATCCTACAACTCATCCGCTTCATCCTGGATCACAATGTCTTCACCTTCGATAACCAGTTCTTTACCCAAACACACGGAACAGCCATGGGGACCAAATTCGCACCCCAATACGCCAACATTTTCATGCACAAGTTCGAGCAGGACTTCTTCACTGCACAAGACCTCCAACCAACACTATACACCAGATACATCGACGACATTTTCTTTCTATGGACCCACGGCAAGGAATCACTAAAGAGACTACACGATAACATCAACAAGTTCCATCCCACCATCAAGCTCACCATGGACTACTCCTCAGAATCAGTTTCTTTCTTGGACACACGAATCTCCATCAAAGACGGGCACCTCAGCACCTCACTCTACCGCAAGCCCACGGACAACCTCACGATGCTCCACTTTTCCAGCTTCCACCCTAACCACGTCAAAGAGGCCATCCCCTATGGACAGGCCCTGCGAATACACAGGGTCTGCTCAGACGAGGAGGAACGCGATGGACACCTACAGACGCTGAAAGACGCCCTAGTAAGAACGGGATATGACGCTCGACTCATCGATCGACAGTTCCGACGGGCCACAGCAAAAAATCGCATAGACCTCCTCAGGAGACTAACACGGGACGCAACCAACAGAGTACCCTTTGTCGTCCAGTACTTCCCCGGAGCGGAGAAACTACGCCATGTTCTCCGCAGCCTTCAACATGTCATCAATGAGGACAAACACCTCGCTATGGCCATCCCCACACCTCCACTACTCGCCTTTAAACAGCCACCCAACCTCAAACAGACCATCGTTCGCAGCAAACTACCTAGCTTTCAAGAGAACAGCGTCCACGACGCCACACAACCCTGCCACGGTAACCTCTGCAAGACATGCCAGATCATCGACACAGATACCACCATCACACGAGATGACACCACCCACCAGGTGCATGGTTCATACTCCTGTGACTCAGCCAACGTTGTCTACCTCATACGTTGCAGGAAAGGATGCCCCAGAGCATGGTACATTGGCGAGACCATGCAGACGCTGCGACAACGGATGAACGGACACCGCGCAACAATCGCCAAACAGGAGGGTTCCCTCCCAGTCGGGGAACACTTCAGCAGTCATGGACATTCATCCACCGACCTTCGGGTAAGCGTACTCCAAGGCGGCCTTCGAGACACACGACAACGCAAAATCGTCGAGCAGAAATTGATAGCCAAGTTCCGCACCCATGAGGACGGCCTCAACCAGGATCTTGGGTTCATGTCACGCTACACGTTACCCCACCAGCGAACAAATGTTATCTGTTTTTAATATAATGGGTCATTTGCTGGCTCTCTCTGCCTTCCGGATGTTTCTGCCTCTCTCTGTGTTTTTTTTTTTCTCTGTTTTTTTTCCCTGTTTGTTTTTTTGTTGAATGTGTATTCGGAGGTTCTGCAGGTAACACCTCTCTGTCTGAACACGGTGATTGCCTTGGCAACGGGCAGTTGCAGGGGCAGTCTGTAAACACCATGTATTATTGTTCAATATGTATAAATGCGTAGGCTTCAAGGAGATCTTGAAACATTTGCCTGAGGAAGGAGAAAATCTCCGAAAGCTTGTGAATTTAAAATAAAATTGCTGGACTATAACTTGGTGTTGTAAAATTGTTTACAAATGAAAATGATAAGTATTACTTCTGGGGAAGTTAGTGGGCTTCACTCTGTACAATAATGTTAACTGATGCCAAGGAGAAATGAATTGCTTTTTTTGTGGTAATTAATAATAAGCCCCTCATGGTGATGCCTTCACCAACCTGTATGGCCTACTCCTGTTCCTATGTTTCAAATCTCTCAGGTTCAAACCGGTTTGTTCAGTAATGCGAGCAAGGCATGGTGGAAATTTATAGAATCAATGAAATAGTTGATTAGAGGAACTGCACCTTAGGGATGATGAAGTGCAGAAATTTTTTAGTGAGAGCAGTTATGTGAAACTTACTGCTGCCACAGTCTACCAATCTGCATAAACATATAATTATGCGAGAAGAGAGCTGAGAAATATCCTTTATATGAAACTCCATCAATATGATGATAAAGCCAATTTCAAAAAGTAAATTGCCAATGAGAGCAAAGAAAATAAAATTAACATTTTTGACACTAATATTCACTGTAATTATACTGCAGAGAAAGCCCGGATTTATACATGCTGTGAGACATGGCACAAGCACTCCTCCTTTTCACTTAAGATCCAACCATAATACAATGACTTACTGGACAAAGGCTTACTATTTTTTGATATCAAAAACAGCTTTTCATGTTTTTGTTCCCCTAATTGAATTGCTTGTTTAACTAGGTAGGGCTTTCTATGGCACAGATAGTACCAACTCTGAAAAGGGTAATTCTTAAGATGTTGAGAATCTGAAAATCAGGTCACAAGTGTTTTCACAATCAATTGAAACATCTGTGAGGCTTAAATATAATTTACAAAATGACTACCAGCCAGTTTTATTAGGTTCTCTTAATGAGCCAAAAATAATAAGCTATATTATACAAGTCACTGCAGCACTGTGGGGAGCCAATCTTAAATTATTTTAAAGTTGATCTTTGAATGACACTGTAAAAATAATGGGGTCATCAGATTCGGCTTAATATCTTGACCGTTCAACCATTGAACATTTGGTTGCAAGCCACAAAACACGTTTTATAAAGTTGCGATACCTCAGCATTTCTCTCCTCCCACCTCCCTTGGTGGAAATTATTTCCTTTCCCTGATGTGCATTTTGTAAGCTGTCTTAAAAAACCTCAAAATCTGAATTGATCAGAGCCCATACCCCCACCTTTGGTGTGAGATACAGACTGTTTCAAGAGACCATATTTGCAACCAACATAGGCTCAAAAGTTGATACAGTAGAAAATTTACTAAAGTCAAACCTTGTGAGCCCATTCCTGGTCTTAATTCAGAGATATTTATCATTAATGTAACTTTAAAACAATTTAAGATTTGGCTTCATAACTAAATCTTGTAATCCTAAAAAAAGCCTGCTCAACCTGGATCATTTCCATCCTCCTATATACTGACTGTCATCCTACCTTCTCTGACCAGGGACTGGCTGAAGAAATCACAAATAAAACAGAAGGTAAAAAAGTCACTGCACATTCACAACCACATTTGTAAAATAGTTTCATTAGTTGGCAGGAACACAGATATCAGATATAGGCCTAATCCAATGGTAAATGGAATATGAAACTTTGGATCTAATCCAGTAATGGCAAGATCAACGAAACCTGGGAACTTGATTGTACTTTGTTGAAATTTAAAATAATCAATGACAACTGGTCCTTGTAAAATTGCTCTTATCTATTACAATTATTAAGATAATTAGTGAGGCTCAAAGATTCAGATTTCAGACCTTCCTTCAGTCTCCCATCAGCAGCAGCTGCTCCGTTTGGAAAAATAGTTTTAACAAATATTCCCATCCGGCCTCGGGCAGAATCCTGGCCACCAACTATGCTGAAACCAAGACCCTGGGAAATACAGTTAAAATGAAATGATTAAGACTTGTCACAATTTTAACAATTTATTCTGGTTAAACGTTTTAAGTTCTCTCAGAAAAGAAACATATCTGTCCAGCAATTCCTTTCTTCCGTCAGGATAAAATACACCCAGGGAGGTAACATTCCTAATTACCAAAGCTTTTTAAAAATTTATTGAGAAACTGAGGTGAAAGGTCAAGGCTTGTATTGAGGGACACCACCAAGGCTGAAAAGATTTGGAGAGAAGACAGGACACATCAAGAAGCTTCCAAAATGACAAAGATGTCCCCTGCCACTGGAAAAACTGACAACTATTAACATTAAAGACTAAACTACAGACATTTAAAACTGACAAAAGAAATGCTGCAACTACACAGCAGCTCAGTTAACATTTCTGGTAGACTCTTCCTCAGAATTCTGTTTTTCTCTTTCAGGTGCTGAGTTACCAGCGATGTATATCCAGGACTTTTTGTTTTTATTTCAGGTTTTCTTTTTATCTCTACTACAGATGCTGCAATCACAACATCGGAGGAAAGAAATCAGAAACTTCACCGTAGCATTATTTGTACCAGTGTTATTAGATCAAAGTTTGCAAAACACTGGAGGCATCAGCTTTTGCAGTTTGGAAACTTGCATCCCTACCAGCCAGCTCCAGAGTGGCACAGCTGTAATCTGGAAAGAGTTACTGCTATTGCAGCATATATCAGCATAAGAACATAAGAATTTTTAGCAACAAGATAGGCCCAACAAATCCACCCATATTAAAATAAAGCTTGATACATATATTAGAGATAAAATGAAAATCTGAAATAAAAACAAGAAATGCTGGATATACATCGCCAGTAACTCAGCACCTGAATATCAGTGGGAGGTGTTCAACAAGAATTTAACGTGATACAGAACCAGCTTGCCTTAAGGGGCAAGAGCTGTACATGCCAAAAAAAAACAGCCATGACAAAAGAGGTAAGGGACAACATAAAACTAAAAGAAAAAGCATATGAAAATGCAAAAAATAGCACAGATCCTGGCGACTGGGAGAGATACAAAGAACAACAAAGGGTGACAAAACAGATAGTAAGAGCTACAAATCGGGAGTATAAAAAGAAACTTGCAAGGGATATCAAAATCAACACAAAAATTTTTTACAATTAAGAAAAAGAGGGTGGTCAAGAGCAATGTGGGCCCCTTAAAAACTGATAATGGTGATATTGTAAATGAAAATAAGGAAATGGCGGACATGTTAAACAATTACTTTGTGTCAGTATTTACAATAGAGGAAGAGGATAGCATGCTGGATGCCCCAAGGAAAATAATTTTGAATCAGGGACAGGGACTCACCATAATTAATGTAAGCAAATTAACAGTAATGAAGAAAATAATAGCACTAAAGTGTGACAACTCCCCAGGACCAGATGGTTTCCATCCCAGGGTTTTAAAAGAAGTAGGTGAGAACATTGCAGAAGCCCGAATTATAATCTTCCGAAGTTCTCTCAATTCAGGAACTGTTCCTTTAGATTGGAAAATTGCACATGTCACTCTGCTATTTAAGAAATGTGAGAGAGGGAAAACAGGGAATTATAGACCAGTTAGCCTAACATCTGTTGTCAGGAAATTATTAGAGTCTATAATTAAGAATACAGTGACTGAAACCTTGAAAATTTTCAGCTGATCAGAGAGAGCCAGCATGGATTTGCTGACCAAGTTTGCTGATGATACAAAGCTAGGTGGGAAAGTAAGCTGCGAGGCGGACACAAAGGGCTCGATTTAAAACCGAGCCGGGAAGGGCGGAGGTGTCAAATCGAGGACGGGAAACCTATTAGTACGGGTTGCCCGGACGTCCTTACGATTTTGACATAAGGGCATCTTTTATTTTTTTTTGGTTTCCCATCCGACTGACTGGCCTGAGTGATAGGCTGGTCTCAGTCGGACGGGCGACTAGGCAGGAAGAGGACGTGTTCAGGTAAGTCTGCAGGTAAGTCTTTGTTTGTATGGATGGGGGGGGCACGGGTGGGCATAGGTTGGCATAGGTTGACATGGGGGGGGAGGGATCGGGGGTCAATCACGGGGGGGTGTCGCAATCGGGGGTCATCGCGGGGCTCCACGATCGTTGAGGGGGAGGATCGGGGGTCGGGGTCAGAGGATCAGAGTTGGGGGGGAGGATCGAGGTCGGGGGGGGAGGATGGGGGTCTGCGATCGGGGTGGGGGGTTCCGCGATCATTGCAGGGTCGGTACAGGTAGGCTTGTTGGGCCTGGGGGAAGCGCTCCTGCTCCTACGGGCCCACAAGCTGTGTCTTTCTAGACACCTACCTGTTGGTCTCGGGCCTTCTCGCCTCCTTTCACGAGGGGTAAAACAGAAGGCCCAAGAATTCCGGCCCCTGGGATTGAAACCAGGAAGTCCAGAAAAATGGAGGCCCGAAGCGTCCTTGAAAGGTTTTAAGGCCCGACCCGCCTCCTGAGAGTGGGTTAGTCGCCCGCCCTTCTTCCCACCCCGGTGAAAACCGGAAATGGGTGGGTTGGAGGCGGGTCTGAAATGGCAATTTTCAATGCCCCCCCCACCCTGCTTGTTTTTCACTTTTAAAATTGAGCCCAAAGAGTCTGCAAAGGGATATAGACAGAATAAGTGAGTGGGCAAGAAGGTAGCAAATGGAGTATAATGTAGAGAAATGTGAGATTATTCACTTTGGTAAGAAGAATAGAAAAACAGAATATCTTTTAAATGGTGAGAAACTATTAAATATTGGTGTTCAGAGAGAATTGGGTGTCCTCGTACAAGAAACACAAGAAGTTAGTATGTAGGTACAGCAAGCAATTAGGAAAGCAAATGGCATGTTGGCCTTTATTGCAAGGGGATTGGAGTACAAGAGTAAGGAAGCCTTACTACAGTTGTACAGAACTTTGGCGAGACCTCAACTGGAGTACTGCATACAGTTTTCGTCTCCTTATCTAAGGAAGGATATACTTGCTTTGGAGAAGGTGCGACGAAGGTTCACTAGATTGATTCCTGGGATGAGAGGGCTGTCCTATGAAGAGAGGTTGAGTAGAATGGGCCTATACTCTCTGGAGTTTAGAGAATAAGAGGTGATCTCATTGAAACATATAAGATTCTGAAGGGGCTTGTTTCCCCTGACTAGAGAGTCTAGAAGTAGGGGGCATAGTTGCAGGATAAGGGGTCGGCCATTCAAGACTGAGATGAGGAGGAATTTCTTCACGCAGAGAGTTGTGAATCTTTGGAATTCTCTACCCCAGAGGGCTGTGGATGCTGAGTCACTGAATATATTTAAGACTGAGATGGATAGACTTTAGGACTCTAGGGGAATCAAGGGATATGGGTGGGAAAGTGGAATTGAAGTCGGAGATCAGCCATGATCTGATTGAATGGCAGAGCAGGCTTGAGGGACCATATGGCCTATTCCTGCTCCTATTTCTTATGTTCTTATTTGTAAAGGGCAGGTCATGCCTGGACAAATCTGATTGCATTTTTTGAAGGGATGACTAAAGTAGTGGACAGGGGAATGTTGATGGGTGTTGTTTATATGGACTTCCAGAAGGCATTCGATAAAGTCCCTCATAAGAGACTGTTAGCTAAAGTTGAAGCTCATTCAATTGAGGGCAAATTATTGACCTCGTTAGGAAATTGGCTAAGCGGCAGGAGACAGACAGGAGGGATAATGGGCAGGTACTCAAATTGGCAGGATGTGTTTTAGATGATGACTTAGATGACAGGATAGAGAGCCACATATCCAAGTTTGCTGATGACACAAAGATAAGCAGCATTGTAAGCAGTGTAGATGGAAGCATAAAATTACAGAGCGCTATTAATAGATTAAGTGAATGGCCAAAACTGTGGCAAATGGATTTCAATGTGAGGTCATCCACTTTTCGACCTAAAAAGGATAGATCAGACTACTTTCTAAATGGTGAAAAGCTTGAAACAATGGACTTAGGGGTCCATGTACATAGATCATTAAAATGTCATGGACAGGTATGGAAAATAATCAAAAAGGCTAATGGAATGCTGGCCTTTATATCTAGAGGAGAATACAAAGGGATAGAAATTATGCTACAGCTATACAAAGGCCAGGTTAGACCACACCTGGACTACTGTGTTCAGTTCTGGGCACCACACCATAGGAAGGATATATTGGCCTTGGAGGGAGTGCAGCGTAGATTTACTAGAATGATACCTGGACCCTAAGGGTTAAATTACGAGGCAAGATTACACAAACTAGGGTTGTATTCCTTGGAATTTTAAGGGGTGATTTGATTAAAGTTTTCAAGATATTAAGGGGAACTGATAGTGTGGATAGAAAGAAACTATTTCCGCTGGTTTGGGAGTCTAGTACTAGGGGACATAGCCTAAAAATTAGAGCCAGGACTTTCAGGAGTGAAGTTAGGAAACTTCTACACGCAAAGGGTGATAGAAATTTGGAACGCTCTTCCGCAAATGGCAGTTGATGTTAGCTCAACTGTTAATTTTAAATCTGAGATTGATAGATTTTTGTTAACCAAAGGTATTAAGGGATATGGGGCTAAGGCGGGTATGGGGAGTTAGGTCACAGATCAGCCATGATCTCATTGAATGGTGGAACAGGCTCGAGGGGCTAAATGGTCTACACCTGTTCCTATGTTCCTAAGTTAGTTTATCTGCCTCACAACCATGAGATAGACAAATTGACAGAGATTATAACCCAATTCTTTATAACTAATGTGAAACCTGGGTAACTGTGAATGTAAGCAAGTTATTTAGCTTGCACTGAGATTTCAGAAGTTGAGAACACAAGTATAAAATTAGCAAGATTATAAGAAATGCTTTTTACCTCACCATAGTGGATTCATAGAATGGAGGTCCAGCTGAAATGGTTAATGCTGACTTCAACTGACTTCTTCAGAAAACAGAAATGTTTCCAGTTCTTGAGTATTAGACTAAAGGTTAAGATAATAGACAGAGATGAAGAAATCATGGGCAGAATGTGTGGCAGCAAAACGGACGTTCATTTTACACCCTGCCCAATTTTTCGTTCCACTGATGTCAATGGTGCACAATGGAGTCCAATCCGCAACGCCCGTTTTACACCCCTGCTGAAGTTGAAAGTTCTGCCCATGATTTCTTCCTCTGGGTCTATCCTTATATCTTAATAACCTTCAATCCAGTACGATTCTATGGAACACAACGGTTCATGCGCTGCTGGGACCATGAATGATTTACTTATGGAATGCATCTAATGGGAGTTATCGGTTGTAAAGATGGATTAATGTGCTGGAGGTCTGGTTGATTACCTTTTGGGATTTAAGAGTAACGTCAAGAGTTTTTTTCTTCTTGGGACCAGCCAGATGAACTATAGTCTTTTCCAGCCCTGTATTTTCCCACTTTCCTAATTTCCTGGAGGTTTACCTGTGGTTGGTTTCCTTCTTCAGGTGCACGAACCTATGATACAACTTGTACACAGTCTGTGCAGGAAAGAGACTTGATAGGCTGTATAGCTTTCTGCTATTCCGTACTTTTTTATTCTCTTGGGAAACACCTTGATTTTGCTGGAAGTCTAGACTAAAGCTTCTTACATGGAAAACCACTGATGGCTTAGTGAGCAAGTGCAGATATGAAAGCACCCCCATTCTATCCTCGGTCTAGGCTGAATAAACTGATCCTAGTTGGGTCAGCACCAGGGACTACATTTTGCCTCAGTTTCCTGGGGCTAGAGTAAATCAACTCATTCTGCCTGCACAGGCATTGGGGTTAGACACATCCCAATAAGGCTGAACAAATAGCATGTAAAATGTAGGGGGGAGAAAGAGAGAAATTAAAGTAACTCTTGATAAGAGCAGACGCTTACCTTTCCTTGTCCTTTCATTAGAACAATATTAGAGATGATTGAGGGTTGGGCTAGTCGCCATGGTGATTCCACTTGAACTGTGCTTAAGGAACGTGCTGACTTTTTTACTATTTGATATTCCTGAAAAATATACACAAAGAACAAGAAAGCGTAATGTGGAATCAACATCTCACTCATCAGTTTACATCAGAGTAGAACTGGGATTTCTGCAATGGTAATAACTCACTCTATCAAGATAGTATGCAGTCTATAATAGAGTGTTGGACTCCCAACTAGAGAATAACCTGTAAGGGTAGATTTTACAAATTACCGCTCCTGGCACTGAGCTTTGTGCAATGTGGGCATAGATCAGTCATTTTGGCATGGAGGTCAGTGCGCTCCAAATGATTTTCTATCCATTAAAATGAATCAATGGAAAATCATGCAGGCGTGTTGGTCTCCATACCAGGATGCCCAATATCCACTCATGAGTCATAAAATTAACCCTTAAGACTATCCTCAAATGATGTTTGTAATTAGCCTTTCCTCTGAGGGTAAATTTGCCCTTTACAGGGAAGGAAAGAAACTGGCAAGAGAGTGTTCCCTTCCTAAGCTAAACAAGTGTGCTGTCTTGACTCATGGCCTGACTATCCCAACCAACTAAGGCCAAAACTTTAGTTGTGGGCTTGATGAGATAAAAAGGAGGGAATGTATAAAATAAAACGTAGGGAAAATCATGGGGGTAAATTTTAACGGGGAACTGGGAAGAGGGCGGGGTGGAGGGGGGAATTCCTGATGGGAAACCCGAGGTACGGCTTTCCTGGCCATCCTTATGATTTTTCTGTAGGTTTCCTGCCTGACAGGCCAGCCAGATTGACAGGCTGGCTGTCAGTTGGATGGGAGAGCAGCCAGGGAGTAGATGCCAGCAGATAAGTCTTAGATTGGGGGGTGGGAGGGGGTCGGTCATCGGAGGGTTCGGGGTTCAGTCAAGGGGGGGGGGGCGGTCAGACGCTGGGGGGAGGGGGGGTTAGAGCTCGGGGGGGGGGGGGGTCGGAGATCATGGGGGATCAGAAATCATGGGAAGGGGGTCGGACATGGGGAGGGGGTCGGACAATTGCGCGTGTGGGATCACAGCAGGTAAGCTTGTTGGGCCTGGAGGAAACATTCCTGCTCCTCCTGGCCCACAAGCTGTGCAATAAAGGCACATACCTGCTGAGCCGGGCCTCCTCGCCTCCTCTAACGTGGCGTGAAGCAAAAGGCCCGGGAATCCCGGCCTCCAAGAGTTAAAAATAAAAAAACTATTAAAATGGAGGCCCGCAGCCTCTGTTAAAACTGAAAGTGGGCAGGTTGGAGGGGAGTTGGGGTCAGGATTTACTTTTTTACGATTTTTACCTTCCCACCCACCCCCAACCCATCCGCTCGTGGAGTTAAAATTTACCCCATGGTCTCTCCCTGTGACAGGACAGAAATTGGGCACATTGAAAATTACATCGCAAAGCAAACCGCACCCCTCAAAAGATATCCTGTTACCACAATGGAGTATCTCAGAAAAGCTCCTCAGAAGGAATTCCCTTCCTATCATCCCTCCAAAGGTTCCTAAATACGATGACAAAAGCACTAAGGAAAACCACTTTTTGTGGTTAGAAAACATTTGGTGATGTTTTGTGAATCAGTGAGTAGTTTGCTATTCTGTCCAAATTATCGCTCATGAAATCAAATTTAGGACTTCTAAAGAAGAACCAGTTGGTGAAAGCATTACCATCTTAGCTGCAGCATACCTGATGACTGAGTTAGGCACAGAAATCAGCTGGGCACACACCTGTCTAGTACCGACTGCATCAAGCTGCTGGGGAAGGGAATGTTTGCGGCCTCCTCGTGCTGGCTTTTCTGACATGTCACAACTTGCTTCACCATTTTCCACAATCAGCTCATCATCTTCACCGACAGATTCCAAGCGGCTCCCTCCACCTGTCGAAGAAAACGGAAGTGGGAATCAGAGGGGTAGTTTTACAAATTTTCACTGGGAGTTTCGACTGCCAGGAATGCATGTCAGGAATTTAGGTTCGACCCCCACAATTTTTCATCCATTAAGTAATGGTTGCAAAATCGTGGGTTGGTATGCCCAAATTCCCACAGTGCACTTCCGACAAGCAAGGTTATATGTTAGGAGCATGAATTTGGAAAATTACCCCAGCCTCTTCGGCTTTATGTTATTAGAGAGCTGCACACAGCAACAGTGCAATAACACAGTTAAAACATTGCCACTTTACAGCTTGCAATTTCAGGGATTGTCAACCCAACCCTGTTGGCCTGTGCAGGATCTCTTTTAATTTTCAAAGAACAGTTTTAGACTGGACAACCAACCTGGCACCCAGAATAATTCCAATTGGGAAAACTTTTAGCATTCAGGAATGAATCCAATAATAATCCAAATATGAATACTGTTCGGTACTTGTTCCCAAAGCAGATGCTGACAAAACAAAACAAATTACTCAATTTACATATTTCTCACTTAAGATTTTTTAAATTATTAAATATATATTACACATTAGTAAATAATAGATATATAATAAAGCTAATCTGTTGTGACATTATGTCACATGATGAAGTTTGAGACAAATTACAGATGTAATTTGGATTTCTTCCACTCCATCCCCTGAGAAAATGCAGATATAACCAGAACTGAATGATATGTGAACCAAGGTATCATTGTAGAATGGACTGAGGTAAATATCTTTACAATTATCAGTCTCTATTGGTTTGTAGCTGCATTTGAGATATGCACCAGGGCTTCCACAATTGGACATCCTGTACAAACTCATCCCAAGCAAAAAGTTAGCACGAACACATGTTTCAATACCAGTTCTAAGCCAGAAAATTAATCCTCAACCACTTGTACAGAGGAAGATCTGTAGCGACCTTATTTTATAAAGTTGCATGCGCACACATTGGAATAGAAACTTCTTAGCATTTAGTTGCATGTACAACTTGAGTACCACGCAACTGAAATATATTAGGAAAGCTCATTACATAGATTTACATAGAATTTACAGCACAGAAAAAGGCCATTCAGCCCAACTGGTCTATGCTGGTGTTTATGCTCCATACGAGCGTCCTCCCACCCTACTTCATCTAACCCTATCAGCATATCCTTCCATTCCTTTGTCCCTCATGTACTTATCCAGCTTCCCCTTAAATGCATCTATGTTATTCACCTCAACTACTCCTTGTGGTAGCAAGTTCCACATTCTAACCACTCGCTGGGTAAACAAGTTTCTCCTGAATTCCTTATTGGATTTATTAGTGACTATCTTTTATTTATGACCCCTAGTTTTGCATTCCCCCACAAGTGAAAACATCTTCGCTACGTCTACCCTATCAAACACCTTCATAATTTTAAAGACCTCTATTAGGTTACCCCTCAGCCTTCTCTTTTCTAGACTAACTTTTTTCCAATTTTCTCTTTTCCCCTTCTCTCCCAAAGATCCTTTGCTGGGCACAGTTCTGTGGTGGGTACTCTGTGGTACCTTAGCTAAATTGCCATTATTCATATGTTAGCCTTGACACTGAGTACTTATTTAACTGAGCAGGTTATTTGATAGCGGCGGGTATCAACAGAATTTGCTCCTGCCTTCAACCGATGTCCACACACAGCACTAGCACTAAGGGTCACTGGATAATGATTATGAGTATAAACCCAGGCTAATTTTCCCCCATCTATTCCAAAAGTCCATTCCAAAATAGTTAAGGTTCAGCTGAGATCAGATAAATCAGCATAAACCAGGGAACCAACCTGGGACCTCCCTTGAATGTATGACTTGGTTGCTCACTGGGTAAACTCACTCAGCCATTGGAGAAGCACGTTAACTTGTTTAATTAGCTTATCAGAATCTAAGAGTTACAAACAGCTTGTTTACTCTATGACCAAAATAAATGACAGAATATTTATCAATGCAGCTCAAATCAACAAACAATATCACAGTTTTCTATAATATGCAAGAAAAGTAGGTAACATTTTGTGTAGTTGGATTGGCCTCTTGCATCCAAATTGGATTTCTTCAGGATCAGGGTTACCTGAACCCGCTCAAGGCCGAATCTCATGTGGTTTACAACATACTGGGGTACATATTTTTTCTTTCTTTGAAATTAATGGAAGGAATATCTGGTGGGGTCTATAAGGGTCAAGCAAACCTCCCGGCTAGACTTTCCTTTCAGCTCTCTGCCCTCTGCTTAGCGCCCAGACGGTAAGGACAAAAATCTAACCCACTACCTCAGAGGCAATTTTTGATATATTGGTTCTAAATGAACATTTTAATCTCCACAAGAACCTGTTTTCTTTTGATTTGCTTTGTATTCTATGCTTCTACGATGGCTTCTTTTTGGAAAACCACTGAGGAACATATGGACTAAAAGAAAAACACGGTTAACAGTAAATAGCCCTGGATATTGTCAAAGGCAGTAATTACACCGCCTACCTTGAGATCTGCTTCTGAATTTCATTACACTACTGCCTGGTATTGGACTTCGACAACTCAGCAGAGGTGCTTCCACACGCTCACGTTCAGCCCCTTTCTCGGTTTCTGAAACCTGCAGCACAAGACCAAACAGTACAAAAATAACTAGAAGTAACTTATAATGATCCCCATCATATCCTGGTCTCTCAACCTCCCTCCCTTTGAAGAAAATTATGCTGATAACTTTCTGAAAATGGATCCCTATTAAAATCGAGCATTTAAAAAAAATTCATCATACATCTTAAAGTTTGTGTTGGAATAACAGTGCTTTCCTCTTTCCATATGGATTATTCTACTGTATGATGTCATGAGTCAAGATCACACATAGATTCACCCTATAGCATCGTGAATGGAACAGTCCATTGATAGCAATATCATTTTGATGATAAATTTAAACGACGAGAGACCTATTTTATAAGACTGAAGACATTTTTTGTTGGTAAATTGGCTGGATTTATTTTAAATTCGACTGCTTTAGCATATTCTGTAATAGAGCTGTTATGGGACACCTCAGAAACCACAATGATCACCATGTTTTACAATGATTTACTAATGCAGTCTTTATCCTTCAACTTGAAGCCAAACCTCAGCAGCACTTCTATTACAGAAGCTACTTTCTGACCTGTTCACTGAATTTATATTTGGTTACTTTGACCAGTTTACTTTATATCACTGAACATTATTATACTCGTAGTGATTACCCTACATGTGATTTAACTAGTTTGTTAAAAAAAATTCAATGGGGAAATGCCATGTTAGATACCCCACAATGAGATACGAGGGACATTGCAATTTCACTGGACTAGACAATATTAATAGTCTCTTTGCAGAAAACATGAGGTAGAAAATATATTTTTAGAATAAAAACAAATATGCTGCAATGCATATTTGTCATCAGAGGTGAAAAATATGATTCCACCTCAAGCATTAAGCTATCAGGCTTACTGAGCATTTGCAACATTTTCTCTCTTTAGTTCATATTTCCCACTTTTACTCTTTTTCCTTTATCCTTACAAAATATTCATATATATTTTATTCATTAGTTCAACAAAAACATTTAAAGTACAAAGAATGTTTTCTTATATCTATCACAAGCCGCCATTCATCAGCTGAAGAATGTAAAGGAAAACCATAGCACAGATTAAATAGCCAATTACATCCAGCTGAAAACAGCCTGTTCCTATGGTTACCACCCTTGATTAGTCAGCTTAAAGTTAGCACTTTGATATAATGAGATGCTCATTATCATGTGAGAAATGAGAAGGGGGAAGCTATTTAATGTTATAAACTTTTCTAAGCGACATCTGTACAGCATTTACATAAAAATTTAAAATTTACAAAGATGAAGAAAAAACATGCGTAAACACATACTTCATCCAGATGTAATAAATGTACATAGTATATATTTTTTCAAATGCATACACTACTTAAGGCACTTTAATCAAGGTCATTAATAAATATATTACTATTATTAACAATAAAGGACCTAGACAAATGCTTGAGGTCACAGCTGCTAAATTAGATTTGTTGCCACCTTCTGTTTCCCATTATGCATCCAATTAGTAATCCAGTTTACAACTTCTTCCTGAATCCCAGGGGTTTCTTCATGAACCGGATAGAATTCTGAAAATCATTAATTTGTAATATCCACCAACTCCGTTACTTCCTCAAAAATTCCAGTAAATTTGTCAAGCACAATCTGCTTTTCGTAGTTCCTGCTGATTTGGAGTCTATGAAGTTATATTTGCACGGTGTCTCAAAAGCACAGTGCCAGAAAGCCAGCTGGGCCAGACTATCCCAGCAGCAGCCGAAGTGATGAAGTATGCAGCTAGAGCCCCTGAGGCTCAAGCGCCCACAGAAGTTGCCGGCCACAAGCACCTCAAGGATCCCCATATGACAGCAGCATCCTTCTACCAGCTCTGTTGAGCACCTCATAGGAGTAATCGAGTTAGTAAACCGTCTTTTAAGAAAAGCACTATGGGTTGATCACTTGAGGTGACAAATAAATTCACTACAGTATTGTGTTTGGAATTAAAATCAACACCTTTATTACATTTGTAACATTGGTTTATAGATTCTTCTCATTACAGCTTCATATTCTGCATTGTCAAAAAATCATTGGCACAGAGGTTAGCTGAATTGTTTCAATGTTCTTCAAGGCAGAATCAAGAGAGTGATGAAGGGATAACAAGGACTGTTAATGCTGAAAGGACTTTTCTGACATTTCAGGTAAGGTGATTGAGGAGGTCTCTAAAAGTGCTGGCCTACTAACTGCTCCCTGGCGTGTTTAGCTGCAGTGCGTTCTGCTGACCTTTGTTCTTATGGTTCTCCCACACCTTCAGCCAATTTTTCCTTGTCTGACAATGCCTCTTCTTGTTGCTGTGCCTCCTTCAACTCCCATCCTCCTTGCATTGCCAGGTTGTGCAGAATGAAGCAAACTACAATGATGCGGCCCACATTGTCTGCACCATATTGTAGAGGGATCAAGACACCTCAATCTTTGCTTCAAATTTCCAAAGGCATGCTCTATGATGTTCCTGAGGCTATCATTATACCTGTATAGCGGAACATTTGGATAAACATAATTTAATAGGACAAAGTCAGCATGGCTTTACGAAGGGGAAGTCATGTCTGACAAATTTGCTTGAGTTCTTTGAGGACATAACGTACAGGGTGGATAAAGGGGAACCAGTGGACGTAGTGTATTTAGGCTTCCAGAAGGCATTCGACAAGGTGCCACATAAAAGATTATTGCTCAAGATAAAGAATCACTGGATTGGGGGTAATATTCTGGCATGGGTGGAGGATTGGTTATCTAACAGGAAGCAGAGAGTTGGGATAAATGGTTCATTCTCGGACTGGCAACCAGTAGCCGGTGGTGTTCCGCAGGGGTCGGTGCTGGGTCCCCAACTCTTTACAATCTATATTAACGATTTGGAGGAGGGGACCGAGTGTAACATATCAAAGTTTGCAGATGATACAAAGATGGGAGGGAAAGTAGAGAGTGAGGAGGACATAAAAAACCTACAAGGGGATATAGACAGGCTGGGTGAGTGGGCGGAGATTTGGCAGATGCAATACAATATTGGAAAATGTGAGGTTATGCACTTTGGCAGGAAAAATCAGAGAGCAAGTTATTATCTTAATGGCGAGAAACTGGAAAGTACTGCAGTACAAAGGGATCCGGGGGTCCTAGTGCAAGAAAATCAAAAAGTTAGTTTGCAGGTGCAGCAGGTGATCAAGAAGGCCAACGGAATGTTGGCTTTTATTGCTAGGGGGATAGAATATAAAAACAGGGAGGTATTGCTGCAGTTATATAAGGTATTGGTGAGACCGCACCTGGAATACTTTCCATACTTAAGAAAAGACATACTTGCTCTCGAGGCAGTACAAAGAAGGTTCACTCGGTTAATCCCGGGGATGAGGGGGTGGACATATGAGGAGAGGTTGAGTAGATTGGGACTCTACTCATTGGAGTTCAGAAGAATGAGAGGCGATCTTATTGAAACATATAAGATTGTGAAGGGGCTTGATCGGGTGGATGCAGTAAGGATGTTCCCAAGGATGGGTGAGACTAGAACTAGGGGGCATAATCTTAGAATAAGGGGCTGCTCTTTCAAAACTGAGATGAGGAGAAACTTCTTCACTCAGAGAGTAGTAGGTCTGTGGAATTTGCTGCCCCAGGAAGCTGTGGAAGCTATATCATTAAATAAATTTAAAACAGAAATAGACAGTTTCCTAGAAGTAAAAGGAATTAGGGGTTACGGGGAGCGGGCAGGAAATTGGACATGAATTTAGATTTGAGATTAGGATCAGATCAGCCACGATCTTATTGAATGGCGGAGCAGGCTCGAGGGGCCGATTGGCCTACTCCTGCTCCTATTTCTTATGTTCTTATGTTCTTATTCTTCAGGCGTGGTGGGGTTGCAGAGGGGTGTCATCAGCCAGGTGTGGAGGGGGTGTCCCTTGTCCACTAGCAGTCATCTTCTGACATTGTTTGATAGGTGGAAAAGTGGGAGGATTGTAAGTTTCGCAGAATGAAGGCGTTGTGGCAGCTACCAGCAAAACTGGCACAGACTTGCATTATCCTTCTGCAGTGATCAAACACCAGTTGAACATTTATGGATTGGAAGCCGTATCTGTTCACATAAGTGGCTGGCTCATCTTCTGGTGTCCTGATAGCTACATGAGTGCAGTCTGTTATCCCACTGAACACGACGGAAGCCAGCCGTTGCTGCAAATCTCAGATCTCTCTCATTCTGGCTGTTGGCATCCATCGTGAAGATAGTGTGCTGGTTGATCTGACAAAGCGGGCAACGGTGACCTGTTTACTGCAGCTGTGCACTGCAGACGGGGAGATATAGTTGATGTCCCCTGTAGCAGCCTGGAAGGAGCCAGTGGTGAGAAAGTTAAGGGCAATGGCAAATTGACAACCACTGGTACAGCATGGCCTCCTGGTCCAGCAGGCAACAGGTCCTGCTGCAAAAGGCTGAATCAATCAGCGACAGCCTGCCTCGTGAAGCGCAGCCTCCTCCAGCACTGCCCTCATAAATATCCAAGAAAATAACTCAGCCAACAGAGTCTGTGATCTGGGTAAGGCCTTCTACAAGCAGCCCCCTCTCTAACAGGTCCAGCTGCTGCTTGTCCTGGTTACTCAGGCTGTGGCTGCTGTTGCTGCTCTTTCTCCAACTGTTTATCCATCCAAAGGAGTGAAGCATAAACAGCACCCATGATAAGCAGTGAGTGCTTAATGAGTGTCGGTAAAGGAAGGAAAACAATCAGAAAGAAGTAAACTGGAAGCTCAGATCTGGCTTGGAAATGCATTACTCACAATAGCACACAGATCCTAATGGCCAAAGTGCTTGCAGGTAAGTGCCCCTTTAAATTCAGCTTCCAGTCACGACAATCAGTTTGTGAAGCCAACGCTGCTAAGTTTTACTCAGCTGGTTTGCCGCTGATGTCATCATATGATGTCATCAGACCCCTATTTTGATTTATTCATGAGGTACCTGCCGGTTTCTGGTGGCAGTGAATCTGATATGAGTCAGCTCCAGAGTTAAAATGGCAGATGGTAGGTTTCTGGTGGAAACAAGGCAGTAAGTCGATTTCACAATTTTAACGGCTCATCCACTCCGTTCCCGCCTGCCAGGTTGGGTTAAAATCAGGGCTAAAGTGTTACATGTAGAATGACTTATATTGTGCAGCTACTGTTGTAATGGGGGAAAACATATATTGCCATTACTCTTTAGAATGTATATTTCACAAAATGAAGAACTAATTATTTTCCCTTTATAGATGTACAGATTTTTTTTTCGTTCATGGGATGTAGGCGTCGCTGGCGAGGCCGGCATTTATTGCCCATCCCTAACTGCCCTTCACACACTCTCCGTCTGGAGCAGTCCCAGTATTGCACTGGTGCTGACGGTATAAAGATAGAGCATGGTAACAGAAGAGAACAGGCTTCATAGTTTGCATTGAAATATTGGTAACAATTTCTGTTCTATTACGTTCTCTAATGGAAGATTTTCTAGCACGTAAACATTTTATTCTTTTAACTTGTAGCTTCATTTGATTGTTGAAACAAATGTAATTGTGTAGCAAACAAAGGGTGATGAGGTCCAATTTGGGTTAATGTAGACAAAATAGTATTCACTTTATTGAAATTCCATTAACAGCAGTGAACAGCTAAACAATTCCATTAACAGGAACAGGTAAACAATTCAGCGGAACCATGTCATCTCTATCACATGCCAACCCCATAGTATTACGCTCCTTTTACGCTGTGCTAAGATCTGTCGCCCTTCATGAATCCAGGCAAGTTTATGGGTGTATGAGACCTGTGGAGTGGCGCCACTAGCATGAATGTTGCACAACGTAACAGCAGCTTTACATGGCTGATGCCTCTGTGATTTGAAAATGAGACTGCATCCAAGGAGTAGTTTCATATATGAAGTCCCATGCAACATCTGCGGTGTAACAGAGATCTGTTTTTGGTCTGTCAGTTTTTAGCCCAAAATGCACAGCAACATGTTGCATCACATGATGTTACATAAATGCAATACATTTGCAGAATCACAGAATTCACTTTCCTTCCTCAATCAGGATAAGTAGATAACACAAAATAACACTCTCCGTCTGGAGCAGTCCCAGCATCGCACTGATGCTAATGGTATAAAGATAGTACACGGTAACAGAAGGAAAATCCAGGCAAATTGTTCACTATAGCAAAGGATTCAGAGACCAGGGGACATAAGTTAAAAGTTAGGAGTCAGAAGTGAAGTCAGGTGAAACATTTTTATGTAAACAGTACAGTATTAGACTTTTGGAATATGTTGGCAGTGAGGGTAATTAAAATGGAGAACATAAATGGTTCAAGAAGCAAATAGGTGTGTTGCTAGAGAGGGGATTAAGGGATATGGTGAGTAGGTGATCAAATAAAAGTACTTGATTGGACTCAATAAGTTTTTATGTCCTTCTGTTCAGCAGTTTGCACAGGATGAAGTGGTATGGTCGCATTGCTCTCCAATATAGCATGACCTTGATTACAACCTTGATAATGTTAGCTTGGCTTCTGTTTAAGGTGCAAGATATAAAATCCATACTTGAATGTGATTTCTTTTCAATATAAAAAAAATTGCATTTTTAGATGTCTTGAGATGCCTATGCTAATTCTTAATCACAGAAAAAAAACGGAAGTTACAAAACGGAAACAGGCCATTCAGCCCAACCAGTCCATGTCGGTGTTTCCCCTCTATGCGAGCAATTCTTGATGAAGTATGCTTTGTAACAGTTCTCATATTTCTGAAATGAGTTGATAAATCTGTCTTTTAACAGAACAACTTTAAGAATCCACTGTCGATGGATGACCAGATTTTAGAAGGTACTCATTATTTTTAAACAACGGTCTCCAATACTTAGCTTGTAAATACAATGCCTAGTGTAGAACTAAGGCATACAGGCCGAGGAGGTCTAAAGGTCAATCCCCTGTGTGGGCTGATCTAGTGGTACTTAGCTGGGGCTGTGACAGAGGCCATAAAATTAGCCTTGGTGCTTGTAAGTTAGCGAAGGATAAAATCAGCCAGGTTTCCCATTTCAGATCAATATCCAATGACTCTACTAGATAGTCTGGGTGTGTGACCATTATTTGATGATTAGAATTAGGTTTACTTGGCCTCTCCATGATCTCACAATATTGATTACCAATTTAATTCATCCTTTCTCAGGACCTTAAACTGTGATAACTTCTTATCCTACTCAAGTCTTCCCTTTCTCCTGCAAGTTCACAGTCTTTAAAACTCAAGCTTGGTGCCATCTATTCACTATTTACTGATTTATTTTGCCTCCTTTTCCCTTTCTTTCAACCTTGCACTATGAGCCTGACCCTTCATCTGGATTTCTCAACTGAAAATAAAATGATTGACTTGCCAGCTGACACTCTCAATTTAGACTCACAGGTAAAGAATCGCCATTTCAGTGAGACACTGGAGGGCTGCTACCAAGCTCCAGCATGAGGCAGTGCCTTCAGATGAGAAGTTGTAGAAAATTTTAAGCAAGTTTTAGTTCTAAACGTCTTCTACCATACTGTCAATACTAAACATAGTCACAAATAATACATCAGTAGTGCTGTAATCAGTAATACAACTGTAGTGCTATTTTTCAAAATAAGAAGTATTGGGCCAGAATTTGTGGTCAAAATAACGGCAAGGATAATGGCTCACTGTTATTTATGGGTAAATGGTCGGGTAACTTTAGGCGAGGAGCAGATGCGCTGTTAAATGTGAATATGCAAAAGTTGCTGTCCGAGTTGCGCCACTCCGCCATTAGCTTCACAAAACGACATCTCGCCCTTAACCTACCCGATTTCTTTAGGAACTTGCTGTATTTGCCCAATAAACTCACCACAGAAAGTTAAGACTAGTCATTATAAGCATAAGTACCCTATTAACGACGTGATAAGTGTTAATGACTGCCAATCAACCTCCCTGGCACCGAAAATTAACTATTACAAATGTGGGGTCTCATTCCTTTAGGTTTTGAATTTTTCAGGGAGGTTTTAAAAATGTCAAATTTAAAATTTTACATTCTTTTTCTTACTTTTCCTCTCTGTCTCTTTTCTCTCTCTCTCTTAATCCAATCTTTCTTTCCCTCTCTTTATTTCTTTCTGTATCTGATTTGACATTGAATTCACCCCCCTTCTCAGTCCTTGCTGTGTTTATTTCCCAATCCTTGAATCTCATGGGTTAAGGAGATCCCCTGTTGGTTCCTCTGTTCACTCAGGTCCCAGATGCCCTGTTTCCCTCGCTGCGCTGTTATCAGCTCCCACTTTCAGTAACTTTGTGGGCAAAAAGTTTTGAGCTGAAGGGTGCAGGGGCAAGTCTAACTAAAGGCAAACGCCGTTAGATGTCCTGCTACAGCAAAATCTGGCCCACTGTCTTTTGAGTGGATCATAAAGGATTATGATTCAGTTAATATATAATTAGTTATAAAGTACCTCATAAAATACACTGCGTAAAACATTACTACACAAAGCACCAGTTTACAAAGACAAGCAGGCAGGCTTTGATTTGGAACAAAAAATATTTTTCTTTTCAAAACACCTGGCTAAAAACTTTTGCTCTATATACTATTTCAATTATTATACATTTTAATCTTAAGCAGTCACTCTCATATGTTAATGATGTTAAAATGTCTTCCTTTTTGAACTGGGGTTTTGTGTCATGTTTCGCTCGTGTTGTAATGTGAAGGGGAAGGGTTCACTAACGTCAGCAACTAGACCGAAAGGAGTGCGTTAGTACATTAGTAATTGTGAAGACCTTACATTGAAACACGTAATAGGAATAACATTAAAAAAGAGCTTGCATTTATATAGAACCCTGCACACCCTCAAGATGTCCCAAAGTGCCAATAAATCACTTTTGAAGCGTAGTCATCCAGTTTGTCTGGAGTTACAGACTGAGGGATAAATGTTGGCCAAGGCACTGGAAGAATGCCTCTATTCTTCTACAAAGAATGCCATGGGATCTTTTATATCCAACTGAAGATGGCACCTCTGATAATGCAGCACTCCCCCAGTGCTGCACTGAAGCGTCAGCCTGGATTGTGGGCTCAACTTCCAGGAATGGGGATTGAACACACGGGGGTCTAAATTGGGACGCCTAGCGCCTGTTGTGTCGGCGCTACACGGACTCCTAAGGATCCAAAAAGGCGTCGGCGATACGCACGCACACTTCCGGCATGACGTGCGCAGGATGCAATATTGGTAAAGGCCTTTGCGCACACACATATTTAACGAACGCCAGCAGCATGTAAAGCAGGGAGATTTTGCGGTAGATCAGTGTGCAATGCTGATTTAAAGGGACAGATGCGATTTTGGAACTCAATGCTCCAACCAACGCACTGTCTTAATCTCGCACAGCTGAACAGGCCTTAAACGGCATGGGGGAACCCCCACCAATGCTATTTAAAGGGATCATGCAGGAGTTACAGGTTAGTTGCTAGATTAGTTATTCTGGCTGCTGATGCATTTGTACCTGTTTTTGGAGGTCTCCCATGCTTGAATACTAGGATGAGGGGACATAGTCTAAAAATTCGAGCCAGGACTTTCAGGAGTGAAGTTAGGAAACACTTCTACACACAAAGGGTGGTAGAAGTTTGGAACTCTCTTCTGCGAACGGCAGTCGATGCTAGCTCAATTGTTCATTTTAAATCTGAGATTGATAAATTTTTGTTAACCAAAGTGTTAAGGGATATGGGGCTATCGCGGGTATATGGAGTTAGGTCACAGATCAGCCATGATCTCACTGAATGGCGGAACAGGCTCGAAGGGCTAAATGGCCTACTCCTGTTCCTATCTTCCTATGTTCCTATTATAAAGTTTCAATACTCTACAGGGAGTGGGCTGGCTGGCTGACAGGCAACAGCAAGGGCATTGGCAGAGTGACAGGGGTGGGACAGGAATGCTGTCATCCTGAGAGAGGACAGCAGGTTCACATTCCATGGAGCCACTGCCACTTGCTGCCTCCTGTTATGCGCCACCTTCTCCTGCAAGAAAGCGGGACGTGTGTCAATGAGTGTCCTGCAAGATGTTTGGGTGATGTGGCTGTCATGGTGAATAGTGTGTGTGACCTGTGAGTTGTGGCTAAGCAGCTTGCAACAGTGTTATTGTGTGAGGGTGAGATGAAGCATTTGATTGGAAGAGTTGAGTACTGATTGAATTTGTTGGTAGGTGGGTGATTGGGGGTGTAGTTCTGAGCATCCTTTATTCAATGTTTTTAAGGAACTCAACAGTTTGTAAACATTAAGGACGGGACATACATTTGTGTTTTTCGTGTGCGATTTCTGATCTCCGTCAGACTCCGTTTCTTATATTTTGAAAATATGAGTCCTGCAAACTTTGAGCAGCCTAGTTCACCATTGACTTCCACCACTTTCTGCAGTCACAGTGCACCTTCCCTTTAAGAGGTGTAGGTTGCCTTTAAATGATGCTAGCCTATCGCGATATCTGGGCCCCCTGCTGGTGAGCCAACAGCGCAGCTAGGCCTGGCTGCACGCAGCAATCATAGAAATCACCAGGCAGCACGAATGTTACATGCAATTGGTATATATACATTTAACCCCATGACCTTCTGACTCACAAGCAAGAGTGCTGCCACTGAGCCAAGCTACCACGTACGTAAAGCACCAGCTGCAAAATAAAAGAGTAGGTATTTGGAACAAGATATTTCATTTTCATATTACTCTATATGAATCACTTCAAAAACAAATGGCGCATATATCATCTCCCATCTTTTTTTCCAGGCATTAGCAAACGTCTCAATCTGCAAACTTGAAAATCAGGGACACAGGCCTTAAATTATAGAATCATAGAATCTTAGAGCATAGAAGGAGGCCATTCAGCTCATCATGCCTGTGCTGGCTCTTTGAAAGACCTATCCAATTAATCCCATTCCCCTGTTCCTTCTCCACAGCCCTGCAGATTTTTCCTTTTCATGTATATATCCAATTCCCTTTTGAAAGTTACTATTGAATCTGCTTCCACCACCCTTTTAGGCAGTGCATTCCAGATCATAACAACTTGCTGCGTAAAAAAAATTGTCTTTATTTCCCCCCTGGTTCTTTTGCTAATTAACTGGTTATCGACCCTCCTGCCAGTAGAAACAGTTTCTCCCCACCTACTCCTATCAAATGACCAAAATCAGAGACATTTTATTCTAATGTGCAAGGCACATGAATATATAAATTACCACTCATATTTATATATAATTCCATTATTATATCTGCTTCCAATGATTTTGATGCATTGTTATGGTTTCTCCCCCACCCCCTGCCTTACTCCCTGCATCCTTTAGGGAAGGAAATCTGCTGTCCTAACCCAGTCTGGCCCATATGACTCCAGTCCCACAACAATATGGTTGACTCTTAACTGTCCTCTGAAGTTGCCTAGCAAGCCACTCAATTGTAGCAAACAGAAGAAAGCCCACCATCACCTTCTGAGGACAACTACTGATAGGTAAATGCCAGCCTTGCCAGCAATGCCCACATCCCGAGAATTAATAAAAAAATAATCGGGCCTGCTGCTCATCAGGCACTAGCTGCGCCTACAGTCAAATGTGTTGTCCTCATACAATAATGGTTGGCATGACAACAAATGTCAACTTTTGCAGCTGTCTAGTTACATGACCAAACTTAAAAAGTACAACTTTACTCTATGGTCCTTTCACTTATGGAGATTATCTCCTGGGTATAATTGATGAATTCTCAGGTAACCTGTAGTAAACATTGTGGGCAGCAGTTGGTTATGGCCCGTTTTCTGGTTCATAATTAGTGGCACACTAACAGCAAGTGCTCCAAACGGGAGCCCCAAGGCCGGCCCAAAATTGTCCCTCGGGCCTCTATCATTATTTAGGCGAGCTGCCGACACCTGCACAGGCAGCTCAACCCGTTTCTAAAGATGAATGACGGCCTGCTTGCCTCACCATCCACTCTTGAAAGATAATGGGCCAGAATTTGCTGGAACAGGGCATCTTTTTCCTGCACCCTTCAGCTCAAAATTTCTTGCCCTGTACGTTGCTGGAAGAGCGAGTTGATAACGGGGCAGCAAGGGCAATGGGGCATCTGGGACCTTGGTGAACAGGGCAAGCAACAGGGTATCTCCTTAACCAATGAGTTTTAAGGATTGAGAAATAAATGAGGAAGGACTAAGAAGATGGGTGAATTAGTGGATGAATTAGATGCTAAATCAAGCACAGAAAGAGAAATAAAGAGAGGGAAAGAAAGATTGGATTAAAAGAGAGAGAAAATAAGAGACAGGAAGGAAAAGTAAGAAATTTCCAACAACAATTCACTACCTGAAGGAATGAGACTCCACATTTTTAATTGTTCACTTTCTGGGCCAGAGAGGTTGATTGTCAGTCATTAATAATTATCATATTGTTAGAAGGGTACTTATGCTGTTAATTACTAGACTTAACTTTCTGTGGCTAATTTAATAGTCAATTAATGTACAAATGCAGCAATTTCATGAAAATCACCAGGAGGTTAAATGCGAGATGTTATTTTCTCAATGCTAATAACAGAGCGGCACAAATCATCCAGCAATTTGTGGCGATTTGCAATTCAAGGGGTATCTCTTCCTTGCCACAAGTTGCTGGCCGGTTTGCACATTAATCACAGCATGCGTCATTCACACGCCGTTATTTTTTCAGCAGACTTCGGTCCAATGACTTTATCAGGTTTACACATTACATTGGGATCACCCCACATTGGCCTATATCCAAATAAAGTGCCTGAATGTTTCATGAAATTCTATGGAAAATCATCTCAATTGTTTCTATTGAAGGAAATTCATGGAGACAGGACCTTAATAAGTTCCTACACAATTAAAAAGCAACATCCTTATCAATCCATTGGTCAATCATCTGCAGAGCTATGCTTGATAGGAAACTCTGAATCAGGCTCCCAATTTGCCCAATACAAATCTCTGACACTGCTTTTCATCAATCAGGCAAGACAAAGGTGACAATGAAAACATATGCTGACCAACAATCCTGAGGTAGTTCATCTAAAGTTGATAAGGGTTGCCTAGATTCGTTTTGCCAGCAACCAGCAGACAAACCATCACCTTCATTTCTTGCCTGACCAACAGTTTCAAAGATTCCATGGTTACTGCTGAGCAACAGTGATAAGTAGCCACAAGGAACTTCATCACACCTTAACACCTCAAAAAGCAGGGACAACTTCCATCTGCTTCCAAAAAAAAATCATAGAATCATAGAAAGTTACAGCACAGAAGGAGGCCGTTCAGCCCATCGTGACGGTGGGCCGGCCGAGAAAGAGCTATCCAGCTTAATCCCACTCTCCAGCACTTGGTCTGTAGCCCCGTAGGTTACGAACCCTTCAAGTGCTCATCCAAGTACTTTTTAAATGAGTTGAGGGTTTCTGTCTCTACCACCCTTTCAGGCAGTGAGTTCCAGACCCCCACCACCCTGAAAAAAATTCTCCTCAGCTCCCCTCTAATCCTTCTACCAATTACTTTAAATCTATACCCCCTGGTCACTGACCCCTCTGTTAAAGGAAATAGGTCCTCCCTATCCACTCTATCCAGTCCCGTCATAATTTTATACACCTCAATTAAATCTCCCCTCAGTGTCCTTTGTTCTAAAGAAAACAACCCCAGCCTATCCAATCTTTTCTCATAGCCAAAATTCTCCAGTCCTGGCAACATCCTCGTAAATCTCCTCTGTACCCTCTCTAGTGCAATCACATCTTTCCTGTAATGTGGTGACCAAAACTGTATGCAGTACTCAAGCTGTGGCCTAACCAATGTTCTATATAGTTCTAGCAATTCTAGAAAAATGAGGATGAATCATCACTTGGATAGTTTATGGCCATGACTCTATCAGAAGAACTGCTACACTATAATATACAATAGAAAACCACCATATCACCTGATCGATGAGATGCAAATCCTCTGAGTTCTACATTACATCCTATGGATGATTTTTAAAATTCCTTTACGACTATGCCAAAAATGTTGCTGTTTAGGCAGTGTGAAGTAATATTGCTGCTTTTCGCGAGATAAACATTGGCATTTCTAGAGGTTTTTGCTCTAGATAAAGTTTATTTTTTCTTAGAACGGGAGGAATATACTGATCCATTCCATTTTTTGTATGCAGCAGTAGCACAGTCTGATCAATGACTTCAATAACAGGCCAAAGGCATCAGGAAAGGGAATTTCTGCCTGAGGTCATAATAAAGGAAACCTGCAGGAACCAGTCAAGTGCTGTGAGAGTTGTTTGGACAATAAATTTGAACTGTTCTAAACCAAATGTGGCCTATGTTTTCATTACATGAATGACGGTAATACAATTGGCCTGTGTCCCTGGGCTAAGGATGAGAAATTCAAGTCAGTGTTCCCAGGAATGAGTTTAGGCTGTGATGTCCCGTCAATACTTACTGTATAGGCTCACACATGAAGGATGGCTGTTTGGATGAAGTACCAGAGGTAGCCAAGACTTGGGCAACCATAACTGAGCGAGAATCACCACCTTCAGGAGAGGAGGGGTGGTATCAGTGCAAAAAAAATACAGGGTCCTCTGTGTCCAAAAATATATAAGATTGCTTGTTAAGTTGAAAAGATGTCTCCCCCGGCGATATCTTCCCCCCCACCCGCAATGTCTTCCCCACTCGCGATATCCCCTTCCGGCGATACCTCCCCCCTCAATATCTCCCACCAGCGATATCTCCCACTAGTGATATCTCCCCCCAAAATGTCTCCCACCAGTGATGTCTCCCACTCGCGATACCCCCCTGCAATGTATCCCACCAGCAATATCTTCCTCCGCAATGTCTCCCCCCAACAATGTCTCCCCCCACAGTGATGTCTCCTCCAACGTTGTCTCCTTGCCTTAATATCTCCCCCCAGCGATGTCCGCCCCCCCCCCCCCCTGCACCACCGCGATCTCTCCCTCCCTCCTTGCTGCTGTGCTCCGAGCCCCCCGGCCCCTCCTCCGACCCCTGATCTTCTTGATTTCTGGGGACTGTTCCCAGCAGACCCCGGCTGCTGCCTTCTACAGCAGACAATCCCGCTTGGCAGCCGGCTAACCTCTCATTCTGGCCAGCCGCTGGTCGGGAAACGGAGTAAAAAAATTCTAATGAGGTCCTGCTGTTAAATTCAGCAGGACATCCGCCTCCCTGGTATTTCCAGGTTTCCTGGCCACTGACACTGCACCCTCTCCACCTCCCCGTAAATATCGGGGCCACAGTCTTTAAATTCACAAGAGAGTTATTCTGAGTTATTCTCTACAAAATTATTTTTACTCTACTGTGATGTTTATATAATAGATTTTATCTAAAAACATGAATCAAAACACACTCAAATGATTTTCCTTCACTTCTACAGATTCCAGTGACTGATAAGCTTTAGTGTCCTGATGACTGAAACCTTTTCATTCTGGGGAAGATATTATTGTTCGCTGCACAGTTATAGAATATTCCTATCAGATTCCATGAATTGGAATAATTGTGTACAACCTGTGTTTGCGACTGATCAACAATGCAGTGTAATTAATAGAACACTGTAGTACTACATTTAACATTGGGTAATTTCAAATTATTTCATCAGTCACAGGGTAATTAGCACACATGCTATTGCTGGGAATTCATTTGACTTATTACATATGGAACTGTGGAACTGCATTCCTTAATCTTTAATACAACATTAATTGGAACTACACCAATGCATAAATAAAACCTCCATCTGACCAAATTTCAAGCATATTTGCAACATGGATGCGGCCCCGTCGTCAGTTTTGCTAATATCTACATTTACAAAATAGAAGATTATAGACCATGAGTGATTTTCACTACTTTATTTTGCCAGTCAGGATTAGTGATAGGCACAGAGCAGTAAATCTAATGCAAAAGATGGTATGTCAACCCCTTCACTTGCACACGTAAATTTTCATGTCTTGGCATAATAAACTGCATCCACAGACAAGACCACGGTCCACTCAGCTATTATTTCGCTACAATGGCTTTTAAATGTCATAAGCAAGCTTAAAGCTGGCTGTAAATGATATCCTCCAATGCAACAGGAGGCCAGTAAGGCAGCCAGCGTCTGGAATTAAGGAATGTAATGAAAAATATTACAGTAATTGGAAGAAAAACAATTTATGCATGGATTCATTTTGTCCATTTGCACTGATGACACTGACACTCAACATGCACCAATAAGCAATCATAATATCCTAGTAACAGATTAATTTCACAACACCCAATGACATTTTTTGTTCAGAAATATGAGTCCAGTCTATTTGCCCATGACTCTGGCCTAGCAGAAACTAATAAAACTCACCTCAACCAGCCACCCAACTAGGTCCGAATAGGACCACAAGTTATCAACAATCCCCTTCCAGTGCACCACAAAGGCAATGATCCACCCTTAAAGACCCTTCATTGTGTAGGCGACACTGTTGATATTCCCCTGATCCAGTCAAACCCCAGTCATCACTTTATACCAAACTGTAGCTGTTCACTATATCTTGAGTTAAACACCTCCCCAACTCTAGCAATGCTGACTTTAACTGCTTCCTGCCAACCATCCTGGGGACTCACCATTCCTCATCTAACTTCACAGGGCTCCTGGGAAGCACAGAGAAGGAAGCTGATCTTCCATGTATGATGTAGGATGTAAGGCTGTCTAGATATTCTGACTTTGTGCCAGAATTATCTTGCTGGGGGGGGGGGGGGCAGGGAGGAAATTTTTAGGAGATTAATTGGGGGGTGGGGGAGGGTAAAGTTTGGGATAAACCAAACCTTTTTACTAAGGGAGAAAAAAAATCTGGAAAGTGCACAACAGTTGTTCAAGACTGGGAAAGATAGGTTAAGATTTCAGGTAGGGCCTTTACCAGCAGGGTCTGGGATCATTAAGGGTCTACACCTAAACTGTTAACCTGAATATTCAGACGCTGTGGATCTCCAACATCCACAATGTTTCTTTCTCTCCTCTGCCAGGCCATTCCAGGGTTGGTGTCAGGCCTTCCCCTCCGCTCTCCGCCATGGCCTTGCTCTGCTTTTAACTCTCAGTGTGTGAAGACAGTGAACTATCCAGCTTAGGATTCTGGAAACCACTTCATCACCTAGGCGAGACAGCTGATATTCCCCTGATCCAGTCAAACCCCAGTGGCTGTTCACTATATTAATAGAGTCATTGATCCATGGTTAATTTAGACTGTAGAACAACTTCGTTAAAATACCGAACTGAGGAATTTCACTCGAATTCATTAACCAACTCATTAAACATAGCGCATAGAGGAACGTCTACCTGCTTGTGGTATAACAGACTGAAATGTTTTAAGTAAGACAGCGCATACATTTATAACATCAGCACTTACACTTTCTTGACCATGGTGCACATGGCAGTCAGCTGCAATGTCTTCACTGTCTGGTTCTACATTTTCTTTATTTTCCGTAGGAGAAGGGGAGCTATCAGCAACCGCGAAGTTAGTCACCAAATCAGGTAAACTCGTTGAGGGGAATTTCTGGAAATGGATCTCAGATTCCTCCTGTAAGTAGGAGAAAGCAGGGGAAAAGGAAAAATAAAAATGGCTGATTGTGATAGTGATGGTGTTAGCGCACCTCCACAATACTGCAAAAGTCACCTTTCCATTATTATGAAATATTTCAAAATTCCAATTTTTTTTGTCCAGTTTATTTTACTTTCCCTAATTTGATAACCAATCTCCTATGCACCACTCCCAGCCTTGAGAGTAGGGAATCAAGCCAATATCTCCTCCATAGATTATGGAACCTCAACCTGTATAAAGTGCACATTCCTGGGACAAGACTCATGTTGTCAGCTTTTTTAACCAATGTTACATCCTGTGCAGTAGCCTGGCTGAGAACTGGCAAATTGGCTTGATTCCCTACTCTGTCTTAGAATGGCAAAGGAGCCTGATTTGTATATTAAGTGAGGCCTACCGTCTAAAACAGGAAGGTGTTCGGTCAGCCAGCTGTACGCCTCTGTAAACATGGTAGAAGGCTGAGTGTCGAGGTAATGGTGTGGTAAGTCTACGACATCATTTTAAGGCCGTTATTGCCCCATTATCACCGATTTCAACAAGTTAAAATCGGCCCCTCTCTTTCACTATTATAACCTTTCTTGTCTTTCTCTATTTTACTGATATGACTATGATCATTGTCGCTCGGAACTTTCTTGACTCATTCTTCCTAAATTCCGAATACATCACCCTACACACTCTTCCTCTCTTCTGCTTCCTCACTGTCTCCTCCTGCTCTATCCCATTCCATTCCAGCACACCAAAAATGTGAAGCTCCTTATCTTCCTTGGCGTTTCCTTTCTTCTACAATCTACAAGTTTCAAAAACAAAAACTTGCAACACATACCCATTATTTCTCGAGTTACCTTCTCTTCTCTCCTATTCTTTTCAACCTTGGTGGTACCTTGCAGTGTACATCTCGGCCCTTCATTTAAATTTCCAAGTTTCAAATCAATGCATTGAGAAAAAAAATCAGATTTAATATTTATCTGGTTTTTCAAGTTCTATAAACTTGATTTTGAAATAATATGGACAGTGCTAGACTAGAACAATATACAATAAAAACTTGATCAAAAATCTATAAATAATCTGGGGCACAATTTTTATCGATTTCATTACATGTCTCAAGGTTTTCCAGTGGGGTCCCTCTGTGTCAGCTGTTCTTTTCAACTGATTCTTCGAAAATGTTACAAAAACAGTTAGCTGTTTAAAAAATAGCAGGAATCCAAAGACAGATTCCTTTGTAGAACTATGATCTCACGGGGATAATTAGCCAGGAAATCTAGATCTTGAATTGAATTAACTGGTAAATCCGTACTACCACCAGGCCCTGAATGTCTGCAGGGATTGTCATGATCTCCTGCCGTACCTTTAATTCAATCTGCTAGGCCCACCAAATTCAAACATACATAGCAGCATATGTGCAAATCTGCTGATGTCAGATTTGTCCCTTCTGACGTCCAATTTCAGTCCAGATTCCTGCTGCTGACTTAAAATTGGAACCAATTTCGAGAATAAATACAAGGGGAAAAGATTTAAAATCAGCAGCAGGAGCTGGGACTGGAGTCAAGTGGGAGTGTTGCTATTTCAATAAAGAAATAAGGGAGACAATGAAACAGCTTAAATGGCTGTTTACACCTTTTCTCCAGGGTTTCCAGTAATCTCTTACCTAAGTTATGGCAGGAGATCGGGACAACTCCCGCAGAAATTCAGGGCCCAGGGATTTAACTTCACCCTTTTGTTAAAAGCCAGTCATAGAGAGCTACCCCTGGAGTTCAGGAGAGAGTGGTTTACAATGGATCAGGTGCTTAGTCATATTGACTCTCCTAAAGGACTTTCTCTAACAAGGCACAACACATAGAGGAAAATTAGGCAGGGAGGATCACACACCAGTAACGGAACCTGCCCAGTTTTCCATTCTTTGAATTTTATGTCCATCTATTTACTCAGGCACATAATCCTCCTGCCCGATTTCCCACTACACACTGCACCCAGGTGCTCCTTTATTGCCAAATTCAATAAGAGGGAAATCTGCCACTGTGCTTGCCAGAGAAAAGGGGAGAAAACGAAAAAAAAACTTCCATCCAAAATGAAGCACCTACCCTGCTTGCAACAACTAGCTGTACAAGTCCCGCTGCTGACCGAAGTAGGGAAACTGCCTCTTGGTGTGAGAGTCCAACCAGTGACTGTCCATTAATCATTAGCAGTTCATCGCCAGATTTCAGTCTTCCATCCCTAGTAGAAGAAAGGTGCAAAACTATCAGGCAAGTGAGAGGACTGGACTGTGTCTTTAAAAAAGCAGATAGCATGCATGTCATCCCCACATTACAACAGTGACTTCACTTCAAAAGCAATTCACCGGCTGTGAAGCACTTTGGGACATCCTGAGGTTGTGAAAGCTGCTACATAAATGCAAGTTCTTTTTTTCAAAACATTTAGAAATAAAAAAAAGGACATGAAACCCTCCAAACTGCAGCAGCCATCTTAGAATTTGTGGTACTAATTGTGCGCAATGTCCAAAAAAAATCAGATACAAGATAGTGTTGCAGGTTTCAGACTTCTGCATTACAAAAATGAGAAAATCAATAAAAAATACAGACCTAGAAATTCGCTGGTGCTAGTTTGCCGGCGCAAATTGGGCACATGGAACGTGGGAACATGTAAGCCCGAAGCACACCCGATATTGGGCCACGGGCCTCATTTAAATGAGACCGGCAAGCTGCGGACGGACTCCTGCTGAGTGTCCCCAGGCAGCTCATGGGCAGCAGCCCTCAGGTAGGTCCTATGGGGATGGAGGGGGGAGAGAGGCGATTGGGAAGAAGGGAAGCCATCGGGAGGGGGCCGAGCGGGAGCCGGCAATGGTCTTCAGGACTGCTGTGGAGCTGAGAGGAGCACTCCTGCTGCTCCTGGCTTCACATGCAGGCATGTATTTTTTAACAACCTTACCTTTACGGTGCCGGAGGCTGCTGGCTGGTGTTCTGATGCCCTGATGGCAACGTCTGTGTAGTCAATGAAGCCCTGGACACGAGGGAAGCCAGCCTCTGCTGCAAATTTCCCACCAGTTCTCTCGTTGACTGTTGAAATCAATGGGAAAGGTGATGCACTGGTTAACCCTGGTGAACAGGGCATTTATGACCTGCTTAATGTGTTGTGTACTGCAGACTGGGAGAAACAGGAGATGTCCCCTGTATGAGATTGATTTCCCTCACGTCCAGGGCTTCATTGTCTACATACACGTTGCCATCAGGGCACCAGAACACCAGCCAGAACACAGTCCAGCTATACCTCAAGTAAGCGAAGGCTAATGTGAAGAATTTGTTGAATAAATCTGCCATTGCATGATCTTCCAAATATATTTTTACTTCAAAGAGAATGAAAGCCAGATTAACTTTGTCTCCTTTTTTAAAAATGGGTACTACATTGGCCTTTCTCTCATTCTGTGAACCTGTACCCCTAAATTACTCTGCTTTTTCACATCACCAAGCCTACTTCCAATCAGACTATAACTACCACTTTTTTTAAACCAAAATCCATCTCTTCACATTGCTTTACTGACAGCTCCAAGGTAGTTCTGGGCCTAAGTTGCTAAAAGTGAGTGAAAATTCCATGCTTTATAATTTAGGCTCCTGATTTGGTACTTCTTGTCGTTTAGCTGTAGTATTGGCAGCATGTGTTCAGGTAATCTCACAGTTGGGTTTGAGATGAACGTTAAGCCCTCCAAAATCTGAATTTTAAGGATGTAGTGACACAAAGGGAAACAGCCTTTTGTTTAACCCTTTAATCCCCTCAGCTAAGAAACGACACAATGTTTGGAATTATGTGGTTTGATATGGAATATTTCAATTCCCATAGAAGAAGAAATATGAGGATAGATTTTATGAATTTGCTCTCCTGATGCGGAGCTTCATACACCAGAAGCGATTATCGGGAACATGGATGTGGAGGTTAGTTGGTCTGAAGGATATTCCGTCCATTAAAGTTGATGGATGAAACATGCTCATGTCTGGGTATCAGCACAGCTTCAGAGATACTTTTCTGTGAGCCACGGTTTCCTACAGCTATTTTGGAAACACTTAAAACTGTGTGTTTAACATGTAATCCTAATGAACAATAACTTCAAGTAATGACCAACCTTGTGAATTTTTGTACTTTGGCTCTGACTTATAACTATCCATATCAGACCTGCACCAGCAGCTTGTGTGCTGTCCATAATAATGAACATTGAACTGAATTCAAAATCCAGAGCCACCCAAATTTGGGTGTTTTAGTTTCATTCACTAAATACTCAGGTCTTGGCAATTCAAATACTTCAGCTTTATCTTTTTGGAGCTTATTGCTTTAAATAAAATGGCAGGGGCAATGTTGAAATTACAGCATCACACCTATCTCTCCACAAGTTCTCCTCACGGTTGTCATGTGACTGGATGCCATCTATTGCTGCAGCAAGAGTGTCAAAGATAATTTAGTTTTGCAAATTTGTTTGTAATTTAAGAGTTTATCTGGTCCCTAGTAGTCGAATGGTGGTGGGGGGTGGGGGGGCGGGGGAGGCTGTGTTGCCTTATGTTGCTGGTGCAGTTGCTCAATCTCTGGTAATTTAATTTGGATGGAGTTTCTGTCCCACTGGTAGTTCAGTGCAAGGCTGTGCACTGTCTCGTGGTGAATATGCATCTTTCCTTTCTTTAGTACTCTAGTGAAGCTGGAATGTGGGTATGCATCCATTTGATAGTTGAATGGGGAGGGGATATACTGCTTCATTGTTGTTATGTGTCTGTCAGATCTCTTATGTGCCTTGTGATCGACATCAATACACCATTCCCTACCTAAGCTTTTTACTATAGAGTGAAACCACTTACAGCCCAAATAATGCAGGTTCTCGCCGCACTGTGGTTTCATCCAAGCTAAGAAATATATGGGGGGGTGGGAGGATTTCCCTCCGTGATCTCCCAGCACAAAATGTCAGAACATTTGGCCGGTGAGGCCTACTGCCCCAACCGGAACCAGTGCTGGCTGCTCCTTCCGCATGTCGCATGCAAATGGCAGGAGGGGCCGCAGAGCCCAGGTTCCAGGTGGATTTTCCTCCTTTCCGCTCTAGTTACCACCGCTTCCAGGGGCCAGCGTGTGGAAAGTGGCGGTGGACCCCAAGAAGCAGTGGTAAAGGCCAAGAGTTCCTGCAATGGAGGGAGAGGACTTTGTAGCAGTCTCCTCTCCTTCTAGACACTTACCTGCTGAAGGCTTCCATTTCAGACAAAGCCTTCTGTGGGAGTCTTCCTTCTGATTTTTGGGGACATTTCTGCCCATTTATGGTCTCTCACCACCTCTTCTGGTGCTGCAGCATCTCCAAAGTATTCTCACTTGCACTAGTGGGCTGCCTCCTTTTTTTTTATTCGTTCATGTGATGTGGGCGTCGCTGGCGAGGCCAGCATTTATTGCCCATCCATAATTGCCCTTGAGAAGGTGGTGGTGAGCCGCCTTCTTGAACTGCTGCAGTCCGTGTGGTGAAGGTTCTCCCACAGTGCTTTTAGGTAGGGAGCTCCAGGATTTTGACCCAGTGACGATGAAGGAACGGCGATATATTTCCAAGTCCTGATGGTGGGAATCCCACCAGGAGCCCACCCTGCATATGTAGTGATTCCTGGCCCAGGAAAATGGGTTGAGGCTGGGATAGATATGAAGCGGTGGGTGGTCCCACTTACTAGAGCCCTGCCCCAAAGAAGTGAACACTCCCCATTAAGTCTGCAAATCTGCTGGATTCCTATACTTACATCATGATCTTCAGGCAGGTTAAATTGCTCCATACAACTATAATTGTAATACAGCTCTTTCACTTGCTAAGGCTCACCTCCATTGCATCCTCTTACTTTCTGTAAGTGCTCAGTGAGATAAAAATGACTGAAAATCCAGAAATGAACTGCTGTCTGCTTGGGCAACTTGCATTTAAGATTGGGACTTTCAAAGGGTAACTTACTGTGGATGGAGCAGGCTTGATGGGCTGAATGACTTTCTCTCAGTCTGGATCTTATTTCTTATGTATTTCAAAGTAACCAATCTTTCGAAATATAGACAGTGGCAGATCATTGTTGGTAGAAACGCTATATTAGCAATTCCACTGGAAAATCCAGATATATTATACCCATTTTGTGGCTATTAAAACGAAATAGAATTGAGATTTATTTTTAAAAATATGATAAATAATTAAATATCCTCTAAACGCCACATGCCTTCCAGATTGACCATGGTGTAAGACCGATGAAGATTATGTCCCTTTTCTAATTGATGTGTATTCCACTGTCAGCCCCTACATTGGCAAAACATACACTTTGTATTGTTGCTATCATTATTCAGGCTATCAGGACACACAACCCACATAGTTGGATATGAACCAGAATTTAGTGCTTGGTACCAAACTAGAAACAGTTGGTAACCATAGATAATGGGGGTGCCAGCAACAACACGAGGAGACATTAAGAAAAATGAGGATTAGTGTAAACTGAGAGGAGTGTGGTGCACAGTTAGATCCACACTCTTGGCTACAGTAGTAAAAATGCCAATGCTCTGGACCGAATATTATTTATTGTCTGGCTCCAAAAAATATTTCCTCTGGATGTGCTGCTGTTCCACCGGAGTAATTGGAGTTTTGAGTCTCAAAAGCTGGTTACTTGCACTGTCAGTCATAACTTTCATGTTGCTGCTCGTGTTATAGCCAAGAAAAGGACAAGCATGTCACAGAGGTCAATGCAAGCTTGTTAATTAATTTCCTCTTTGAATTGAAGAGCAGTTTGGCTTCCGTGGATTGTTTTTAACAATTACAAGCCAATCGAGTAATCTTCTGTTTAGCTCCAGGAGCTGAGAAAAAAACATTAAGTCAAAACCATAGTTGTCTGCAAACCTCAAGGTGGAAAGGTACTGAACAAAATTCCAGCATAATCTAGGCTGACACTTCAGTGCAGTACTGAGGGAGTTCTGAACTATCAGAGGTGCTGTATTTTGGATGAGATGTCAAATAGGTGGATATAAAAGATCCAAAGGCACTATTCAAAGAAGAGCTGGGGAGTTTTCCTCGGTATCCTGGGCAACATTTATCCCTCAACTAACATCACTAAAACAGATTATCTGGTCATTTATCTCATTGCTCTATGTGGGACCTTGCTGTGCGCAAATTGGCTGCCGCGTTTCCTACATTACAACAGTGACTACACTTCAAAAGTGCTTCTTTGGCTGTAAAACGCTTTGGGATGTCCTGAGGTTGTAAAAGGTGCTATATAAATGCAAGTTTGTTCTTTCTTTCAATCTTGCACTATCAATTGCTGAACAAATTCCGTTCATTTCTGAAATAGAATCTCGTCAAAATGATTTAACAAAACTGGAGCTGTAATAAAAATGTATAACCAATCTTTTCTATTTCTCTTAAGTTGCAACTATTTCATGCATGTTTCTGAATTGGTAACCTAACAAGTAACAGGATAGTTTTCATTCTGTGAAACATGGTGACTGTGAGATATTAGCTATTGTCCACATACTACTGCTTACCTTTGAGCTGCTCCTCCTTCTTCAACATACGTAACAATGATGCCATGGGGTGAACGTTTGGATCCCCGGCCTCCTGTGATCTGAATACCAAGTCCGTCTGAACCCTTCACCATGTGCATCTTCCATATTTGGCAGCCTTTCCGCTGGAGGTGGGGGGGAACCCGCATTAGATAAAAGTGTCTACAATTAATAAATATCCATGGCAATGCTACTTTTAAAAAAACATAAATATATTGTGCATCCTGTTCATTATAGCGTCTTTCTCAGGTACATGCGCCGAGCTCACACACTCTCTGAAGATCTCCACTGTGAATCGTAAAGCAAAACGCAGAACAGGTGAGTAAAACTATATTGCAGTATCACACAGGACAGAGATTGAGACAGGACTGAACACAGAGGAAAGAGAGATTTCTGCCAGCAATTAGCTACTTCTGCTTTTAAATTTAGTTGCCATTTGCAGAAGGCTATTTATTCGGTTTAGATATTAATGTTAACATCAAATTCTGAAAGAAAAGTAGATTTTCTGGTCGACTTTCTGTAATCTCAGCACTCTTTGATGTGCATGATGGATCTGAATTAAGGCGAGTGAAACTCATTGAAGTGAGGTGACCTCTTTGGGGTGACAGCAGTAGTGCGACCATGTTTCATGATCAGAGAACAGCGTTAAATCACATTTATGTGATAGACTTTGAGTTTAGCTTATAATGTGACATCATGCTAGCCTCATGTCTGACAAAGGAGCTACTGGTCTTTTTGATGCGATAAAGCACTTCTTGATAAATGAGTCCAGTGCTCTCATTGGAACTCTTCCTAAACCCCTGTACTTTACTTCTTCTCTCTCTGCCTCTAAAAGCCTGCTGAAAACATATATTTTGAACCAGACTTTTATTTATCTCTCCTAACTCTTCTACTACAGCTCAGCAGCCATCAAGCCTGTAAAGCATCTTGGAATGTGGTTGTGGTGGCTGTTTCCCAGACAGGTGAAGTCTGTTACAACATTCAGTTAGGTATTGTCAAATGTAAGTTTATATATCTCCTGTTTTCTTTAGATTGATGGTAAACCTATAATTCTTCATTACGCTGCACATCTGTCCCTGCCCAGTTATAAATTCTCCTGCATTTCAATTAGACAGTCAGTAGCAAATAGAGTTTGCAAGTGAGGCCCCCCAGTGAACTCTGCTGAAAGCATGGAATCTGTTTCTATTTTATTCGTTCGTGGGATGTGGGCATCGCTGGCAAGGTCAGCATTTATTGCCCATCCCTAATTGCCCTCGAGAAGATGGTGGTGAGCCGCCTTCTTGAACCGCTGCAGTCCGTGTGCTGAAAATTCTCCCACAGTGCTGTTAGGTAGGATTTTGACTCAGCGACGATGAAGGAACGGCGGTATATTTCCAAGTCGGGATGGTGTGTGACTTGGAGGGGAACGTGCAGGTGGTGTTGTTCCCATGCGCCTGCTGCCCTTGTCCTTCTAGGTGGTAAAGGTTGCGGGTTTGGGAGGTGCTGTCGAAGAAGCCTTGGCGAGTTGCTGCAGTGCATCCTGTAGACGGTACACACTGCAGCCACAGTCGCTTTGTCCTGGATGGTGTCGAGCTTCTTGAGTGTTGTTGGAGCTGCACTCATCCAGGCAAGTGGACAGTATTTCATCACACTCCTGACTTGTGCTTTGTAGATGGTGGAAAGGCTTTGGGGAGTCAGGAGGTGAGTCACTTGCCACAGAATACCCAGCCTCTGACCTGCTCTTGTAGCCACAGTATTTATGTGGCTGGTCCAGTTACGTTCCTGGTCAATGGTGACCCCCAGGATGTTGATGGTGGGGGATTCGGCAATGGTAATGTCGTTGAATGTCAAGAGGAGGTGGTTGAACTCTCTCTTGTTGGAGATGGTCATTGCCTGGCACTTGTCTGGCACGAATGTTACTTGCCACTTCTGAGCCCAAGCCTGGATGTTGTCCAGGTCTTGCTGCATGTGGGCACGGACTGCTTCATTATCTGAGGGGTTGGGAATTGAACTGAACACTGTGCAATCATCAGTGAACATCCCCATTTCTGACCTTATGATGGAGGGAAGGTCATTGATGAAACAGCTGACGATGACTGGGCCTAGGACACTGCCCTGAGGAACTCCTGCAGCAATGTCCTGGGGCTGAGATGATTGGCCTCCAACCACCACTACCATCTTCCTTTGTGCTAGGTATGACTCCAGCCACTGGAGAGTTTTCCCCCTGATTCCCATTGACTTCAATTTTACTAGGGCTCCTTGGTGCCACCCTCAGTCAAATGCTGTTTTGATGTCAAGGGCAGTTACTCTCACCTCACCTCTGGAATTCAGCTCTTTTGTCCATGTTTGGACCAAGGCTGTGATGAGGGCTGGAGCCGAGCGGTCCTGGCGGAACCCAAACTGAGCATCGATGAGCAGGTTATTAGTGAGTAAGTGTCGCTTGATAGCACTGTCAACAACACCTTCCATCACATTACTGATGATTGAGAGTAGACTGATGGGGCGGTAATTGGCCGGATTGAATTTGTCCTGCTTTTTCTGGACAGGACGTACCTGGGCAATTTTCCACATTGTCGGGTAGATGCCAGTGTTGTAGCTGTACTGGAACAGTTTGGCTAGAGGCGTGGCTAGTTCTGGAGCACAAGTCTTCAGCACTACAGCTGGGATGTTGTCGGAGCCCATAGCTTTTGCTGTATCCAGTGCACTCAGCTGTTTCTTGATATCACGTGGAGTGAATCGAATTGGCTGAAGACTGGCTTCTGTGATGGTGGGGATATCGGGGGAACCCAAGATGGATCATCCACTCGGCACTTCTGGCTGAAGATGGTTGCAAACGCTTCAGCCTTGTCTGTTCAAGTTTCAACAGCTTGCATTCAGATCTATTGAGGCGTCTTCAAATCGCTGCTACAAAGAAGAGGAGGCTCAGTGCAAGAACACAGCGCTGCTTGATCCCATTGCAGAAGTCTTGAGCATAATGTCATGAAGTTGGCAAATAATCTGAATATACATTTTTGGATATCCAAACTTGGACATCAGTTTCCACAATCCACATCTACTGTCTGTGTCAAATGGTTTTGTTAGTTCAATAAAGAGTGAGCAGGGGCATTCTTTATATTTTTCTTGCATTTGGCACATGACAAAAATAATGTTGATGATGCTTCTCTTTGCTCTGAATCCATTGTGTGTTTCGAAAAGTACACCATTTGCAACATTGACAAGAAACATAGAAACATAGAAAATAGGAGCAAGAGTAGGCCATTCGGCCCTTCGGGCCTGCTCCGCCATTCAAAATGATCATGGCTGATCGTCTAACTCAGTACCCTGTTCCCGCTTTTTCCCCATATCCCTTGATCCCTTTAGCATTAAAAAAGGTTGCATCTTATACCATTTCTCCAGATTAAACAGAAATGAGTGGAATTATATAGTTAGGGTATAGCACTCACATCTATACAGCTTTGCTGCTATTCCAGCAGGACCAGTGACTTTTCTATTTTTGATCATCTTGAGTGTCTTGTTGGTATCTTCCAGCATGGGAGGCTCATCCATATTTCCATTGGAAAGCTGGTGTATCACCTTACCCATTGCTCTGTCAGTGATGTTAGCCTGGCAAAATGTTTTGCAGCATCTCAGTTTTGTTGATGATTAGTGTGTTGGTATTGTACCAGAAAGAGGTTAAATGTTGAGCCCATTACAATGGTCACCTCAGCCAGCGGGGTGGCTAAATTGCAGTTGTATGCATTGAAAAGTGATATGTCAAGGACAACTGTTTCGCAGTTCTCATGTCCTCCGTTTAATGGATGGAAAAGTAGAGGTAGGTGCAGAGTTGCCCTGTTTGGTAATCCAGGACATCCTCCCGGGAGGACAGAAGTGCAGCATGCCTGGTAGAAGGTGGTGAACAAGATCAAATGTCGTGTACAATATCTACTGGACTTAGGAACATTAGCAGAAGAAGATGATAGACCTTAAGAGCTGCCAAGATACATCTGCACAAGAGTACCACATACCAGTTGGTTGGCCTAAGTATGCATGCCACAAAGTATGGTTGGCCAACATGCTACAACTATACTGCTGGCCATACCAAGCCTTCCCACAATTTTACCGCTCTTTCATGGCTTACCATGCACGCCCATACTCCAGTATTGAAGCTTCAACTTACAACTGAAACGCCTAGTTAGCTAACATCTTAAAAGGGCTTTATCATTGTAACACTATCTAGCTGCATGATCTTTGGTCACTTATTGATCCACAGGATTGGTGGCAGATTGACCACATTTTTGTCACTGTGGGGTAGAGATTGGACCACACTAGGCCCTTTTTTCGGATGCAGAAAGGGCCCAAAAGCACCAATTCACAGTGCTGTATCCCATGCCCCAAGAGCTCCTGAAGTACATCCCACCATTTTTCAGGTGTCCCTCGCAGCGCCTAAAACAGGCAGTTGGCTCCTTGCATATGTTAATGAGGGGCCTACCAGCTGTTTTAGGATCCCTCTGAGAAATTAGGCTTCCTGGGCGTGGATGCCTAGCAAGCAGCCAAAAAGATAGGTAATTTTTTTTTTTAATTGACGTGGAGCCAGAAAGGAACAGGACTGCTCCTCCCGGCTCCACAACACATCTGAGGGCTGCTGCCGACCCACGATTGTCCCTTCCCGTTGTCCTCTCACCCTCCTCTCCGGGACTTACTCAAAGGATGGTGCAAGCAAGGCAAAAAGCCCAAAATTCACCTGTTTCAAATAGGCAGGCACCGGCAGCTCACCTAAATTATTGAAAGGAGGCCCAATTTCAGGCCAGCCTCAGATCTCCCGTTTGGGGTGTGCGTTTCGTACGCACTGATAATTTTGGACCCTAAGACGGGCCATAACCAATTTCCACCCCTGTATGTGCTCCTTCAACTTACAACATCTCAAATCTGCTTGTCTGCTTGCAGGACAAGATAGCACATAATAAAAAGGAACATTGCAAACTGCAGGAGGGCCTAGAAGTTATAGCTCCTGGACTCTTTTGGAGGAAACCACCCTTGATACCCGCCCCTTTAAGAGCATCAAGAAGCAGGTGAAGGTGCAGCTGCAGACCTCCCCCAAGGTGCGGTTGAGGTGCCATCTTATTCTGGGCCATTAGTAGTGGCAATAGGCTTCTTTTCCAGGCCTAGAGTTACAGAAAATGCCAACTTCAAGAGGCATCTTCAAACAGAGCTTGCATAGCAAGATATTGTTTGTGCATAAATGAGTGAGAAGATAGACAAGATATAACAAGAACTGTTTAAAATATCGCTGGGCAGCACATTGATATTGTGGATGATCCATAAGCAGAAAAGTTGAGGGTTGTGCTGTGCAGCCCTATCCCTATATTGCAGGTTGACTACAGATGTCCTTGCAGCAGATGGCACAGCCCTGAAATTGCCTCTTTGTTAACCTGCAGCCTCTGGAGAAAGTTGTCCTTGATTATTGCCAGATTAATAGCAGGATGGCAGGTGCAGATAGTTTGGTTCTGGTATCAGATAATCTCCCTGGCATGCCTTCTTTCATTTTGTAAAACCTCAACCATGAAATACTACTATATTTGAGGTACTTTAAAAGCAAATCCCTATGACAACTAGCATGAGATTCTGTAGCTTGCAGTTGTCTTTCCCTGAGCTACAATTAAAGTTGATACTGTAAGAGCCCTCTTTATCTCCCCTTTTCTTTAACAATCTTCCTATTCTGTTGATGTCCCAGTTCTGTTGATGTTTCAATCACAGTCCCCTTTCTAGTCATTTCGTAGACAATGTTCAGCAGATTTTGTTTTAACATAAAAGTTCTCTACATGTTCTGACGCCCAATAAAACAGGACCCCTCCCAATCCCACCCCCACAAAAAAAAACTAACACTAAAAAGACAATAGAATAAACAGAAAAAATCTCCTGCACAAAGCCTCTACCTCTTTAAAAGCTCCTTTCTGCATAAAACGTCCCTTTAGACAAGTTCACAGCACAATCCCGTCTTAAACAACAGGAAACAACATCAAAACAAATTTAAATACAATTCCCATAGCATAATAGTAATGAAATACTTGTACGTTGTATGTGATAGCCCTTTAGGCCAGCCGGAAAATGGTGCACATGACGAATTGAGTGCGGATCCAATACAACTGGTCCCCACCGGATTACTCAACACTACATGCCCGTTCCACACAGGGAGGAACTATCCTGCCAGCTGGAAAATCCTCATATTGCCAGGGTCATGGTAATCACTAACTATCATTGAGAGTAGCTTGCACTGGATGGGTCTACTGTGGAAATAATTTTGTGACTAGTTGCAAAAGGAAAATTGCTTGATGCTCACTTGTTAGTCTTTTTTCTCCACCGAGTACAAAAGAATATAAGAGGAGAATGGCTCACAGACAAACCCATATGTGGCGCCACAGTTAATATTCATGAAAATGTGTTGAAAGGAGTTAACCAGGGATAAAAGTTTTCAAGATTATAGGGGGAATTAACAAAGCTAATCCAAATAAATTGTTCACTTTGCTGAACAATATCAGGGGACACAATTAAAAATTAGCAAGTAGGAGTAAGGCTAAATCATGCAGAGCTTTTTCATTCAATGGGTAATAGAGACTAGTGGAATAAGTTACTGGAGAAGACTGCTGAAACAGCGAGTATAAATGGATTCAAGAGACAATTAGATATGTTTCTGAAAAAAACAGATTGAGGGCTACGATGAGAAGGTGGGGCTGAGAAAAAAAAAGGCTAAATGACCTTCTCCCGTTCTTAAAAATTCTGAGTCGGGATTCTTCTCTGCGATCCTGTCCACATCAGCCATGACTCAGTGTTAGCATTCTCGCCTCCAAGTCAGAAGGTTGTGGGTTCAAGTCCCACTCTAGAAGCTTGTCCTCAAAATCTAGTGCTCCAGTGTAATGCTGAGGGAGTCCTGCACTGGCAGACGTGCTGTCTTTTGGATGAGACGTAAAAGATCCCAAAGATCTGTAAAAGATCCCATAGTATTATTTCGAAGAAGAGCAGGGGAATTCTCCCTGGTGTACTGCCAATACTTATCCCTCAACCAACAAAACAGATTATTTGGTCATTATCACATCACTGTTGTGGGACCTTGCTGTGTGCAAATTGGCTGCCGCCTTTCTTACACTCCAATAGCGGCCACACTTCAAAATTACTTAATTGGCTGTAAACACTTTGGGATGTCCTGTGGTCGCAACAGGCGCTATATAAATGCAAGTCTTTCTTTCTTTTACTGGCCACTCCGTCTCCTCCCACCACATGCAAGTGGCAGCAGGGGTCAGGGCCCCGAGTCCCAAGAGGAATTCTCTCCTATCTGCCCCACTTCTCATTACTTACTGGTGTAGAAGATGGTGGTCGGCTCCGGGAAGCGAGGGTAAAGGCCGCTTGTTCCCCCAGTGGAGAGAGAGGACCTTGTAGTGGCCTCTTCTCACTCAGCCATTACTGCTGCAGGGTTTGGTCTTGGCTGGGGCCTTCAGTGAGAGCCTCAATGCCATCTTAGTGGGGCGGGGGGTCTGCCCCCTTAAGATCTCTCACTGCCTCTTCTGGTGCTGGAGCAATGACCCGACTGCAGCACACTGAGATTTTGCATCCTCGCACTGGTGGGCTTCCTCTTGATGGCAAGAATTCCACTGGGAACCCATCGTGCACACGGGATGAACCTTGACCCGGGTTTGGGGTGGGGACAGATTCGAAGAAGTCCTTTTCCGCCCCACCAGAACTCTGTCCCAAAAGGATTAGCAGGTAACATAAAAGGGAACCCAAAAATCTTTTATAAACATATAACAATTAGGATAGTTAAAGAAATGGTGGGGCCGATTAGGGACAAAAAGGGAAACCTTCTTGTGAAGGCAGAGGGCATGAGGTGCTGAATGAGTACTTTGCATCTGTCTTCACAAAAGAAGAGGATGAAGTTAATGTCGCAGTAGAGAAGGGACAAAACAGACGAGGCAACGGAACTACGCTGCCTACATGAAAACCAAGAGCAGGAAGCTTGAGAAACTCGGTATCACCACCAGCATCAAACAAGCCTCCCCTGGTACCACGGTTGCAACCACAGGGAAGTCTATCGTCAATTTGTCCGACCACACCCTTCAACCAGACGAAATCGAAGTTCTCAGCCGAGGGCTCAATTTCTGCCCCACTACCAAAATGGACCCCATTGGTCTCGTGGCGGACACAGAGGAATTCATCAGGAGAATGAGGCTCCGGGAATTCTTCCACAAATCCCAAGATTTCAGCAGCGAACCCAATGAGACAATCAACGATCCGAAACAGCAGACCGAGGGATCCGCGGTACAGCAACCGAAGAAGAAAGAGTCAAACTGGACTCCTCCGGAGGGTCGCTGCCCTAAGCTTGACATGTATGCTCAAGCTGTCAGGAAATGCGTCAATGCCAGATTCATCAGCCACACTCACAAGACAGTCCAGAATGTCACCCGAGCACAACGCAACGCCATCAACGCTCTCAAGACCAACCGCAACATCGTCATCAAACCAGCGGACAAAGGAGGAGCCATCGTCATACAGAACAGAACGGACTATTGCAAAGAAGCATACCGACAACTGGACAACCAGGAACAGTACAGACGGTTACCCGCAGATCCGACCAAAGAACACACCCACCAGCTCAACAAACTGATCAAGACCTTCGATCCAGACCTTCAAAGCATCCTACGCGCTCTCATCCCACGTACTCCCCGCGTGGGAGACTTCTACTGCCTCCCAAAGATACACAAAGCCAACACACCCGGACGTCCTATCATATCAGGCAACGGAACCCTGTGTGAGAACCTCTCTGGATACGTCGAGGGCATCCTGAAACCCATCGTACAGGGAACCCCCAGCTTCTGTCGCAAAACTACAGACTTCCTACAAAAACTCAGTACCCACGGACCAGTTGAACCAGGAACACTTCTCACCACGATGGACGTCTCGGCACTCTACACCAGTATCCCCCACGATGACGGCATCGCTGCAACAGCATCAATACTCAACACCAACAACAGCCAATCTCCAGACGCCATCCTACAACTCATCCGCTTCATCCTGGATCACAATGTCTTCACCTTCGATAACCAGTTCTTTACCCAAACACACGGAACAGCCATGAGGACCAAATTCGCACCCCAATACGCCAACATTTTCATGCACAAGTTCGAGCAGGACTTCATCACTGCACAGGACCTCCAACCAACGCTATACACCAGATACATCGACGACATTTTCTTTCTATGGACCCACGGCGAAGAATCACTGAAGAGACTACACGATAACATCAACAAGTTCCATCCCACCATCAAGCTCACCATGGACTACTCCTCAGAATCGGTTTCTTTCTTGGACACACGAATCTCCATCAAAGACGGGCACCTCAGCACCTCACTCTACCGCAAGCCCACGGACAACCTCACGATGCTCCACTTTTCCAGCTTCCACCCTAACCATGTCAAAGAGGCCATCCCCTATGGACAGGCCCAGCGAATACACAGGATCTGCTCAGACGAGGAGGAACGCGATGGACACCTACAGACGCTGAAAGACGCCCTCGTAAGAACGGGATATGACGCTCGACTCGTCGATCGACAGTTCCGACGGGTCACTGCGAAAAATCGCATAGAACTCCTCAGAAGACTAACACGGGACGCAACCAACAGAGTACCCTTCGTCGTCCAGTACTTCCCCGGAGTGGAGAAACTACACCATGTTCTCCGCAGCCTTCAACATGTCATCGATGACGACGAACACCTCGCTAAGGCCATCCCCACACCTCCACTACTCGCCTTCAAACAGCCACCAAACCTCAAACAGACCATCATTCGCAGCAAATTACCCAGCTTTCAGGAGAACAGCGTCCACGACACCACAAAACCCTGCCACGGCAACCTCTGCAAGACATGCCAGATCATCGACACAGATACCAACATCACACGAGAGGACACCACCCACCAGGTACATGGTTCATACTCCTGTGACTCGGCCAACGTTGTCTACTTCATACGTTGCAGGAAAGGAGTCCCCGGAGCATGGTACATTGGCGAGACCATGCAGACACTGCGACAACGGATGAACGGACACCGCGCAACAATCGCCAGACAGGAGGGTTCCCTCCCAGTCGGGGAACACTTCAGCAGTCAAGGGCATTCAGCCACCGATCTTCGGGTAAGCGTTCTCCAAGGCGGCCTTCAAGACACACGACAACGCAAAATCGTTGAGCAGAAATTGATAGCCAAGTTCCGCACCCATGAGGACGGCCTCAACCGGGATCTTGGGTTCATGTCACGCTACACGTAACCCCACCAGCGAATAAAAGTTATCTGTTTTTATTACAACGGGTCATTTTCTGTCTTTCTCTTCCTTTCGGATGTTTCTCTCTCTCTCTCTGTTTTGTGTTCTGGCCGTTTGTATATTCGGTGGTCCAGTAGGTAACACCTCTCTGTCTGAACACTTTCATTGCCTTGACAACGGGCAGTTGGAAAGATTATCTGTAATCACCAGGTATTGTTCTCTGAATATAAATGCGAAACGTTCAAGGATTCCCACATTCACCTGACGAAGGAGAAAGCCTCCGAAAGCTTGTGATTTTCAAATAAAATTGTTGGATTATAACCTGGTGTTGTAAGATTCTTTGCAGTAGAGAAGGAGGGTGTAGAGATATTGGATAGGATAAAAATAGATAGAGAGGAGGTGCTAGATAGGTAGGCATCACTCAAAGTTACCCAATCCAGGTGGGATGCATCCGAGCTTGCTGAGGAAAGCTAGGATGGGGATAACAGAAGCTCTGACCACAATCTTTCAATCCTCCTTGGATATGGGAGTGGTGCCAGAGGACTGGAGGATTGCAAATGTTACACCCCTGCTTAAACAAGGGGAGAGGGATAAACTTGGTAACTACTGGCCAGTCAGTCTGCCGTCAGTGGTGGGGAAACTACTAGAAACCATTGTCAAGGGCAAAATTAATTCTCACTTGGAGAAGCATGGGTTTATAAGGGACAGCCAGCACTGATTTGTTAAAGGCAAATCATGTCTGGCTAACCTAATTGGGGTCTTTGATGAAGTAACAGAGATGAAGGTAGTGCAGTAGATGTTGTATTTGATAAAGTACCACATAACAGACTTATTCGGAAAATAGAAGCAAATGGTATTAAAGGCAGAGAGTAGTGGTGAACGGATGTTTTTCTGACTGGAGAGAAGTATGCAGTGGGGTGCCCCTGGGATCAGTATTAGGACCATTGCTTTTCTTGTTATATATAAATGACCTCAACTTGGGTATAGGGAGCACAATTTCGAAGTTTGCAGATGATACAAAACTTGGCAACATAGTAAATAGTGAGGAGGATAGTAGCAGACTTCAGGAGGACATAGACAGACTGGTGAAATGGGCAGACAGAGGGCAGATTAAATTTAATGTGGGTAAGTGTGAAGTGATGCACTTTGGGAGGAACAACATGGAGAGGCAGTATAATCTAAATGGTACTATTTTGAGGGGGTGCGAGAGTGGAGGGACCTGGGGGTGCATATTCACAAATCTTTGAAAGTGGCAGGGCAAGTTGATAAGGCAGTTAAGATACTTGGCTTTGTAAATAGAGGCACTGAATACAAAAACAAGGAAGTCATGCTAAACTTTTACAAATGACTGGTTAGACCTCAGCTGGAGTATTGTGTACAATTCTGGGCACCACACTTTAGGAAGGATGTCAAAGTCTTGGAGGGGATACAGAGGAGGTTTACCAGGATGATACCAGGGATGAGGGACTTCAGTTATGTGGAGAGACTGGAGAAACTGGGATTGTTCTTCTTAGAGCTGAGACTGTTAAGGGGAGACCTAATAGGGGTATTCAAAATTATGAGGGGTTTTGATAGAGCAAGTAGGGAGAAACTGTTTCCTCTGGCAAGTGGGATGGTAACCAGAGGTCATAGATTTAAAATAATTGGCAAAAGAATGAGAGGGGAATTGAGAAGAATTTTTTTCACACAGAGTTGGTAAGATCTGGAATGCACTACCTGAAAGGTTGGTGGAAGCAGATGCCATGGGAACGTTCAAAAGGCAATTGGACATGTACTTGAAGAGGACTAATTTGTAGGGTTATAGGGAAAAAGCTGGGACATGGGACTAAATTGTACTTTCTTTCAAAGAGCCGGCACAAGCACAATGGGCCGAATGGCCTCCTTCAGTGCTGTAAGATTGTAGTGGGCAAACATCAAAGCAAATGAACTTCCTTGATTTGATATACAAAGCCACATGTTTCTCAGCCCCCCCTCTGAATATCAGAGGAGATAAGCCTCTAGCTTATATCACTATGTTTAACAAACACCCAGGAGTCACCTCAACCATTCACTTCCTGACACCAGTTTATTTGGCACAGATACAAATGAATCAATCATGCAGCAAGAATTTAAAGACACAAAATGAAAATTTTATCTGCAAGAGCCATTTATTTTTAGTCCATCAGCATATGGAAAGCACATCTGCTCTGCTTAGCATTTCTTATTTGATTATTTTCCCCCTGTGATATTAGGTAAGTATGTCTAGAATCCCTGTTGATAATCAAACAGAATAAAACTCCTTTTAGTGACTGAAAGATCTACAATGATTCTGGATTATGCATCTTGAAATGTCCCAGGAGCTGCTTCCTCTGGTTTTTCCCTTTCTTATTTCTACTCATGCTATCCTGAAGGAACTGACACATGCTGCGGTATGGTTTCATAGATGCTCGCTGATTTCCAGTCCATTATCCAACTAGCCTCTCTTAAAATGTGAACCACACAGTGAATGCTAAGCAGTTTGACAGTGGAAAAATTACAGCCAAGACTAACTATGTCCATACCCAATGTTCACACACTAGTGGGGTGATTTTAAACCCCAAGAACGGGTGGGTCAGGAGTGGGTGGGAGTTGAAAATAGTTGTTTTTTGGGTCACGACCGCAACCCGGCATTATTTCCGGGTTTAACGTCGGCAAGTAAAAGTACAGGCTTCTCACTGGGAATGCAAAGTCTGAAAATTTTGCAGTTGCAACCCAAAAAAACAACTATTTTCAACTCCCACCCATCCCCAACCCACCCATTCTTGGGGTTTAAAATCACCCCCTAACACTTTCCAGGAGGTCACTGGATAGAGAACGAGAATGGAGGCCCTAAGTGATTTTTTTCCACCCCCCCCCTCACAACCCCCACTTAGCCCAGGATCATGCATTTATTCGGCATGTGGTCAAAAAGACAGTTTTCATTTGAAGCTTATGAAATGAACCAGGGAGAAGATCCTTATTCCACAGAAAATTCCAGATTCTCAAGTTTCACCTGCTTACTTTTCTTGTTTTAAATTTCAGTTAACTTTCCTGCCTTCCTTCCTTCCTTTCTGATTACTGTCATTTGTATGCACAAATTCACTTTCCCATCAAAGAACAGGAAGATAAACTGAAGAAACCTCCAGGCCTTCACCCAGTAGGTAGAACATTGGCTGTGGGTCAAGGAGAATGACAAGTTGTCCCAATTTTGTTTCCAACATGAGTTGTTGGTGTGACAGTAAATTATTATAAGTGGTTGACTTATACAGGCCTGTACACATTTCCTGGCTTATTTCCCAGGATAAAAGTCTGCACAAATCTCCATTTGTACAGATTACCAGCACTGAAACTCCCGCTAAGACCAAGCTGGGGCCAGATGAAATGCTTACAGTTAAGTACCATCTAGTACTGTTGCCAAAAGCCTGTTGACAACAACAACATGGATTAAACTTGCTGGCCCCATATTCCCTTGAGGTTTCAACTGGACTCCTGCTGTAACTCTGGTGGGAGCTTGGCAGAACCTCATTGGAAAAAGGCAGGGACCCAGTTGCCAGGTGCCCACTGACTTCGGAGTTTCCCGGTCAGCCTTGTAAAGGGTAGAACCTTGGCCCATCCCTTACAAAACCAACGACAGCAAGGAGGCAGATCTGGGGCAGGCTCTATGTTTCCCTGGCTCAGAAGGGACGCAACGCATTACTGAAAGCCGGAAGACCAGAGATGGGGTGCACTGGCCTCCGCTTCAGGGCATGTGGATTGCAATTGGTGGATTGAGGTGAAAAAAGCATTCTAGACCCCTGAAGAAAGGCCAATTTAAAAAAAAAACTCTCAGCTCCTTTATGCAGTGGGGGAAATGGATCAGTATTGCGAGGTGAGCCTGGACACCCCTCCGATGACAGACAGGTGCCGGATTTTCCGGTACATGGGGCTGGTAGTCACCAAAGATACACCCATAATGGCGTGGGCGCCCAATGGCCCGATACAAATGAGGTGCCTCCTATCGACCCCGCAAATTCCAAAAGGATCGCCGCTGGAGAGCATCAGCAGATGCCATCCTGTAGTAACTGCTGGGATTGTGGGCCATGGATTTTCCGGGCCACTTCATTTACCTTACAGCAACAGCTCTGTACAGTAAATGATGTGCAAAAGTGCTTGCACCAGCACCAAAAAACAATCAAGGGAAGGATTTTCTCCATGTCATCAGAAAAGCTACAACATAGGGAGCAATAAACTGCTCCCACCAGCAGTAGTGACAAAGCAAGCAGCCATTTTTTCTGGCTTTAATCACAACTATTTCTTACACAACTGTGCATGTACAGTTACTTCTGTGTTGCTGCAAGTCTTCTGGATTCTCTTCTGCAATGTAAATCGGGCAGATTGCACCACAACAGCAGCCAAGACAAACAGAAGCACTTTTACATGAAGAGATTCTGGCTGGGATATTGGTTTGGGCCCATTTTAGGCCTAAAATGGTTGGCATGTTCTGAGCGCGCTCCAGAAGCCAGAGGTTCGACCGATATTGGGCCTCGGGCCTCATCAGCATATTTCCGGTGAGCTGCGGGCACATGTCGGGCCTCCAGAGGCAGCTCGCCAATGCATTAGCCTCCAATTTGGGCCGGTTGCCTCGCTGGCAGCAGCCCTCAGGTAATTCCTTGGAGGGGGGAGGAGGTGAACGGGGAGGTCTGGTCTATATGTGACTCCAGTCCCACACCAATGTGGTTGACTCTTAACTGCCCTCTGAAGTGGCCTAGCAAACCACTCAGACATATCAAACTACTATAAAGAATAGCAATAATTATTAATATTACAATGTATATTTTGCCAGATACAGAAGTTCAAGAATTGCTAATCTGCCAATACATTGTTAGTAATTAATATTTAATTTCTTTGTTAATATTACTCAGCAGAATGTAAACTGTACCTTTAATGATTTTCTTTCTAAACTCAAGAAAGCTTATTAAATTGTTTTGTTTTTTTAAACTAATACAAATATAGCACAGTAGATACTGCAAATAGAACATTGTAATTCCATTTCAGGGGTTATTAAACTTCACCTGTCAGTTTACAGGCAATGGATCTTTAATGTATTTTCACAAGTGTTCAACGTGTTCATTTAAAAAAAAATGTTCTAACCTTTTTTAACATTTAAACTTAAATTGGGGTCAGAGGTCAAATGTGAACAAACAGCGACTAACTGGCTCAGACATACAACCGCAACCTGTGAGAGTTTGAGATTTGTGAAAGACTTGCTATGTGGAAGAAAATCTGATACATTTGTAAAGTTGGTCCAAAAAATTGTTCAAATTCTTCTAAAGTTTTTCTTTAGGCATTTGTAAAAATTATAAAACTAAAAGAGAAATACCAAGCATTTTATTGGCACAAATGAGCATTTTTTACATATAATAAGCACCATTGAAAAACGGGCAGAAGCCTAGGTGCACCTTATATGTGAGTTTGTGTTATATATAAGTGGCCTAGAATTCCGCAGGGATTCTCCAGGTCCCCTGCTGTAACTCTGGTTGGAGACTGGCGAAAACCCCAGGGAAACAGCCGCCTCTTTCAGCCGTTTAAGTCGTTTCTCTGGCGATTCTGCCAGTCTCCTGCTGAAGCTATGACAGGAGAATAAGAGAACCCCCGTGGTTAAACAGTTTTACAAAAACAGACCTCAGTGATTTTTTGAATTTAACTATTTTACATCAGAAAAAATGCATTTTATCTGTGAGCGTGCATTAAAGGGGGAATTTTGTGACGTTCCGCTGACAGCACAGAGACTCATGAGACATGTGCTGGGTCCAAAATAGAGCTTAGAATACTATAGCCACAATACTCCTGCCAGCACTGCCGCTAGTGATGTTCTGTGCCAGCAATCGAGTCTCAGAAAACTACTTCTTATATATGAAGTACTATGCTAGTCCTTCTAGAAAGCACAAGCACTGAAATCAATGAGTTAAATGCATTTACAAGAAACTCAGGAGGGCTGAATGACAAGGTGGATTAAACACACTGGCCTTTCATTTCTAGGAAAGAGGTTCAATTACAACATAGACAGGTGCCAAGAACGTTTTTTCTCTATGTCAGCCTTAAGGACCTATGTGAAATGAATTTGGGCAGCGGTAACCCAAATCATTGCAGATACAAGTCCAGAGTTCAAAATAGCTTATAACTGAATGCTGAGGTCACAGGAAAGGCATTTGGAATGGAATGGAATATGGAAGGGGGTGCACCTCTTCACCTAAAGACAAATCAGCTGACATTCAGTATTGTATGCCACCCATGACAATGGTAAATCCTGGTAATCAGCAGTAAACTGAAGTGGGCTAATGGACCTTTACCTATCACGTTACTAGCATTTTGAAATTAATGTTATGATACTACTTCCGTTTACATAATGCTTCATCGCAGTCAAACATTTCAGAGGGTTGCTCAGAATAAATTATATTTGAAGACAAATTTCCCAATATGTGCTCTGTACCAGGAGTACACTTTCAGAAAATCAGCCCTTTGAAGTGCGGTGATTGTTTTGTATGCCCAGTGTTGCCAAACCTCCAGGATAATCCTGGAGTCTCCAGAAATTAAAGATTAATCTCCTGGACACTGCTGCGAGACACCCAGGAGAAACATTATAGGGAAATTAAAAATAAAATTGAGTGTTTTTTTTTTCATTTTCATTGAAAACTTTAATTTATTTGTTATAAAAATATTGGAGATGGGGGAAAAAAGTGGTTTGATTGGGTGGGGCGGTTAAAGGCGGGAGGTCATGTGATGAAACCTCCAGGAATACGTCCAACCAGAGTTGGCAACCCTAAGGCAAACGCAGCAGCCATTCCGCTCCAACAATTTGCCACAACCAATCATGAAATGAATTAGCAGTTATTCATCTCAATGATGAAATGGTATCGTGGACTGAGGACAGTGCACGGTCTCAGTCGTCATCTATAAAAATATGCCTCGAACTGCTTAAAAAGCTCCTAAGAAAAATAAAGCGTGTTATCACAAATACCAGCTATCAGGGAGAAAATGGTTTCTTTAAACTTCCTGTGTAATGAGAAGCCCTTTTCTCCTCTGTATCTAAACACAGTTTCGCTGCGCTGATACACATGCCAAAAATGCACACATATATCACATGTGTAATTCTGTAAGTAGGAACAGCATTTTTGTCTCAGTGAAACACAGCAACAAAATTCATCCTCGGGTGTTCTGTAGTATAAGCCTTTATTAGGCTGAACAAGTTGTGCCTCAGATTTCTGTTTGTGCTGCTGTCTTCAATTGTTACTTGTCACTTGGAGTTAATTTTGAAGTCTGCACCCCGTTAAATTCAATAAGAATTTCATCTGCAGGTGTTATGGTAGTGCTGAGTGTTAGTTCAGTAATGCTCAATGCTTTGGGGTGGGGAAAGACTTGGGGCTCGAATTTAGCAGGCCTGCGGGTTCCCAGCGGGTGGTCCTCCGGGAGCGTCGAAAACGCGGACGGCGAAATTAGTGGGTTGCCCACGCGATCGTAGCAGGCAACCCACTAATAGGAATCAATTACCTGCTCCTCCGGGGTCCACGGCGCTGGCCTGCGCGTCGATCGGGCTGCGCATGCGCAGTACGATCTGTCAGCTGGAGGCTCTCTAGTTAAAGGGGCAGTCCTCCACTGACAGATGCTGCAACCAATGGAACAAATTGCAGCATGGAACAGCCCAGGGGGAAGGCTGCTCCCAGTTTAATGATGCCTCACCCCAGGTATCATCAGATGGGGTGAGGAGGAGGGGGAGGACACAGATCTTCCCCCCGGCGGGCGGGAGGAAGCGGCCTGCCTCTGCCACCAAAAAGGCCTGGCTCGAGGTGGCAGAGGGGGTCACCTGCACCACCAACATATCGCTCACCTGCATACAGTGCAGGAGGCGCTGCAATGACCGCAGTAGGTCAGCCGCAGTGAGAACATGAAGTCTTTCCCCTACACTCCGTCTGCCACAACACTGCCCCCACCCCACATCTCCTTCGGCACCGCCAACACTATTCTGTCACATCACCCTTCATACCCACTCAAACCCCATCCTCATCTTACCTCCACCTACTCACCTCGCCAGTACTCACCCTGCCACTAACACGCAACCCACTCCTCATACAATCTCATTGCTCCATCCCATACTCACCCTCCCGTGCATCTCCCTCACGGCCAGCCTCACTCAACCTGCCACCACCTGTGCTGCAGCCACAGGGCATGCATCACATATGTGCAGTAGGCAGCGTAAGGCAAACGTGTCGTCAGCATGAAGGGGGTGCACAAGGGTGTCTGAGGGTTTGTCATGGGTGTTACCTATATTGAATTTCAGAGCAACAAACAGCACACATTATATTGACACCACCACTGCCATGTCTCCGCGAATCCTGTCCGTTGTGTCCAATAATGGCCGCTCCTGGGTATCACTATGAGGACCCACCACTGATGCCACCCATCGTGTTACTGCAGAGTAGGTGCAGGTGTATTTGCAGGGCTCGTCCGCGCAGACGACTGAGAGACATCGGCGGTGTAGCCGGCTGCACCCTGGAAGGATGCGGAGGAGAAGGTGTGGAGGGCAGTGGTGACTTTGACAGCGACAGGTAAGCAGTTGGTGCTGGGGCCAGCCAGGAGCAGCTCGGCATGAAAGAGGCTGCAGATCTCCACGACTACATGTCGAGCGAATCTGCGCCTCCCTGTGCACTGCTGCTCGGAGAGGTCCGGGGAGCTGCGCCTCGGTCTGTGGACCCTGTGGCGAGGGTAGTGCCCTCTGCGATGCGTCTCTCCCTGCGGTAGCCCTCCCTCCTGCTGTGCAGGTGGGCGTGCTACAACACCGTGTAGGGGGGATCCACGTCTCTGCGGCGGACGGCGTGGACTGCGAGGCTGCTGGGGCTAGTCATGCTCTTCGTCCTCCGAGGGTGTCCACACACCACTCATCTGGCAGGTGTTGGTCTGAGGGGTTGTGCAGGGTAGGTGGGTGGTTCCTCGGACTGGGGCTGCGGTTTCGTGTCGGTCTGTCCTCTGGCTTGGCGGGGGGTGGTGGAGGGCAGGGGTTGCCCTATGTGACGCGGTGGCCTCCTGCATGGGTGAGGGCTCTCCCCCGTGGAGCGCACCTTGGCACCTGCCACAGGCTGCTGGCTGCAACACGCCTGGTTGAGGAGGGACTGTTTCCCCCAGTGTGGGAAACTCACTGCCTTGAACCTAAAATCCCACACTTCCTCTTTTGACAGCTGCTTCAGCTCATTAACTGACCACAACGAGCAAGGTAAGTACTCTCAAGTGGAACCCCGCTGGCTTTAATTGCCTGCGGGATTCCCACCAGCGGGGCTTGCGCGCGCAGCCCCGCACGTCAGCGCGGTACCCGGAAGTGGCCGGGATTTTGTCGCGATCCGGTCACGTGACCGGATATCGGGATTTTCGGGGCCACCCCGCTGGGAACCCGCCGTAAACACGATCCCAAAATCGAGCCCTTGGTTCTGATTCTGTCTCTGCTCAATTCCCACTATGAACTAAGTCTAGAAGAAGCTCCAGCAGGGGGCAGGGGAAATCAGCTCCAGCAGGGGGCAGGGGACATCAGCTCCAGCAGGGGGCAGGGGACATCAGCTCCAGTAGGGGGCAGGGGACATCAGCTCCAGCAGGGGGCAGGGGACATCAGCTCCAGCAGGGGGCAGGGGACATCAGCTCCAGCAGGGGGCAGGGGGCAGGGGACATCAGCTCCAGTAGGGGGCAGGGGACATCAGCTCCAGCAGGGGGCAGGGGACATCAGCTCCAGCAGGGGGCAGGGGACATCAGCTCCAGCAGGGGGCAGGGGCAGGGGACATCAGCTCCAGTAGGGGGCAGGGGACATCAGCTCCAGCAGGGGGCAGGGGACATCAGCTCCAGTAGGGGGCAGTGGACATCAGCTCCAGCAGGGGGCAGGGGGCAGGGGACATCAGCTCCAGTAGGGGGCAGGGGACATCAGCTCCAGCAGGGGGCAGGGGACATCAGCTCCAGGCACCAGGCCAGCTGCAGTATGGAAGGTGATACAGTTTTGTCATTGGAGTTTTAGTAAAAAGTAGTGGTGGGCATGTAAAATTATCATACTGGGGTCAATTTTAATTCCGGTGGGATTGGTGCATGGGGGGAGCCCAAAACGGGCGACGCACCCGAGAGTCTGAAAACCAACGAGGCCCAGCCGATTTTAACCGCCGGCACTCATTTTATTATCTGAAATCAGTCTCCCGCCCAAAGCCAGGTCGGGTCAGGAGACAGCCGCCACTGGGGACTCAAGAAAATGGTTCCTGGCATAAGGTAAGTGCCTGGGGGGATGTTCCAAAAAGATACCGGCGTAGAGAGGGCTGGGGCAGGGGAGCCCCAAGGATTCATTCTGGGATCTGGAAGAGCACTCCTGCTCCTACTAGCCCTTAAATAATCCTCCTTAAGAATAAAAAATATTACTAACTTTCACCTCTTCTGACCACTTGCCTGCATCCCGCCAGGTTTCTCTGGTGGAACACACCCCCCCCACCCCCGAATATTCGTTCAATTCACGTCACGGCGCCAATTATATAATTCCCGCGACTTTTAGATTTAAATTAGGCCCCCTGCCTGCTTGCAGCCGGAGCCTCAGTCAACTTCAAAGTTGTAAAAGATAAAATACCGCCAGGTGGGAACAATGCGGCCTACGGCTGGTAAGTGGATTCAGCCAATTTGATACCAATCCCACCAGGCAGAGTTTAAAATCGACCCCATTGTGTCCATTTGAACTGTGAAAAATATCCAGAGTATTCCTATAAGAACATAAGAAATCGGAGCAGGAGTAGGTCGTACGCCCCCTCGAGCCTGCTCTACCATTCAATCAGATCATGGCCAATCTTTAACCTCAACTCCACTTTCCCGCCCAATCCCCATTTCCTTTGATTCCCCTCGAGTCCAAAAATGTATCTATCTCAGCCTTGAATATATTCAACATCTCAGCATCCACAGCCCTCTGGGGTAGAGAATTCCAAAGATTCACAACCCTCTGAGTGAAGAAATTCCCCCTCATCTCAGTCTTAAATGGCTGACCCCTTATCCTGCAACTATGCCCTCTAGTTCTAGACTCTGTAGCCAGGAGAAACAATCTCTCAGCATCTACTCTGTCAAGCCCCCTCAGAATCTTATACGTTTCAATGAGATCACCTCTCATTCTTCTAAACTCCAGAGAGTATAGGCCCATTCTACTCAATCTCTCCTCATAGGACAACCCTCTCAACCCAGGAATTAATCTAGTGAACCTTCATAGCACCTTCTCTGAGGCAAGTATGTCCTTCCTTAGATAAGGAGACCAAAACTGTACACAGCACTCCAGGTGTGGTCTCACCAAAGGCCTGTACAAAATATAGATTTTGTCCTTCCAAATTGGAGATGGCATCTTGAGTTGTATAATACTAGGGTGAAATGCTGAAGATTACATGTCTGCCTATGGTGGTGGTGGTGATGGGAGAAATTTGAGATGATGTATTAAGAGTATCATAGAAGAAATACATTATACAATATTAAAACGTACTGGCTTAAGTGCAATTTATTCCTGTCACGTCTTTGTACCAATGTGGTCCAGCGACAGCACTGAGACAAAAATATAAAAAGAGAAAAACTGCCAAATAGTCTCATAAAGGTAATTTTTAGCAAAATGAAAAAAAAATCCGTAATTAACAAAACCAACATTCAGAGAATAGCTCCAAAATGCTAGCTGCAAATCATCCAACCAGCTACAAATAAAATTCTCACTTAGTGAAGGGAGTAGATTCGACTCGAGCTCCAACCAAATTCCATTCTGAGGATGTTGGCTTTATTTTGCAAAGAATTATTTTTTACAACCCAAATGTGATCATTTCAGTTGTTCCTTTGCTGTTTGGAACCAGAGGCAAAGGAGACAGAGGATGGTACAACAATGTACAACTGATAATGGAACCGCATGAAGACATGGGGGTGATTTTCAACTGGAGTGCAAAAATCAACATCTGACACCATTGAAACCCACGATGCAAAGGGGCTACAGCTATTTGAATTGTTTTGTACCTGCACTTAGTCCTGTGATTGAGAACGACAGTCAAGTACTTCTGTTTGTATCATCTACTTTAGTTTCCTTTGGGGGAACATGATCAGGGCCTGGATTTTTTTAAAGTAGGAGCAGCGACCTCGCACAATTATTTTTCGGGGGTGGAGGGGGGCTAGCATCCCCTAGCTGGCCACTTACCTCACACTATGTGGACTCCTCTGGTGGGGGCTGGTCAGATGCACCCCCATACGCTGAAGGTCCATTTTTCATGGCATTCCCCGATTCTACAAGCTTTGACTGGGTCAATGACAGCAGCTAGAAGAGGGCACTGCCTGCCATTTACACCAGGATGCGCTTCCTCTATATTTTTGGGCCCTTTTTAGTGGTGTCCATGTAGCATCATTCTTTACAATAAATTTATGAGTTAGACTTCAGCCTATGTAATCTTGACTGAAATAAACCTGTATCCTAGCTGTTTTCATTCCAAGATTTTCCATTAAAAGTCAAGGAGAATGATAAGAGACAATGCTTCAAATATACAGATCAGCAAAAGAAACATAGGACAGAAAATGTTAACACAGAAGAGAGAACAGAAAAAATCAGAGGAGGCAGAGGTCTAAGGCTTTGTCTCCCTACGATATAAAGAACAACAGTACTGACAAAATGATGGGTATGCAGAAAAATACAATCACGATTCAAATCTATTTTAAAATTACAATGAGTTAAAGTATCAGTCCTGCTAAAATATGACCTGCTTCTCTCTAAGCACCACTTGGCATCAGTGCCAAGGCAAAGATAGCAATATATTTCATTCCATTTCCACTATGCATATTCTCCAAAAACAGAGTAGAAAACTAAGTTACCTGAGTGGAGTGTTCACCCTGCCTAGAGTCTGTCTTTCCGGTTTCTGAGAGTCGTGTTCTATGGTGTGCTGTTGATACAGCGGAGTTGCCATTAGCAAGCTGCTCTTCGGTATCCTGGTCATCAGTTGCACTAGAGTCTTTAGGGTCACAATTCGGCTCCATCCCTTCCACTTTTGCCTCCATAGAGATGTGATATCCATTCTCTTGCTCAGATTCATGACTCTCCCGACTATCCCGGTTGAGGGAAGAACGGGAGATGACACCAAATTTTCGAGTCCGTTTGCCATTCTGTGCGGTACTTCCGCTCGGATCTGAGGTGCCGCTGCTTGTCCTGGGTTCAACGTTGCTGCCATTGGATGGAGGAAGAGGGGCTTTGCGTTTGATCCGACGCAGCATGATCAGGTAGATACATCCGCCATTCCAGCACTGGTCAGCCAGGTAACTGTAATGCAAACAAATTTTCTTCATCAACTAAATGTTTCCATCTAGAATCGATTAAAAGATGCATTCTATATTTAATGGGGATGAAATTCCTCCTTTCACAAACTTAGCAAAAAGTCAGTCTAAATAAAAACAAGATTTCCTATTTTGTGCCCATGCTGACTTTTCCACTAACATTATCAACAGGAGAAACTTCACCCCCACACACAAGGGGTCACATTCCTCGCCCTCCGAGAATGCATTTGAGGAATTCAGGTGTGCATTCCCCACAATTTTTGATTCATTAAATTTAATGGACAGAAAATTCTTGCCACATGTTCACAGCGTGCAAAGTTCCCCATCAGCAGCACAATTTCATAAAAGGTGAGAAAGATGCATACAAGGGTAAATACATTGCTTCCACACTCCCAGCAAGGAGCCACACCAGAAGGGATTATGGGTTGGAGATAGGGCTACAACAACATAGCACCAACCCCGTTTCATTAAGTAGCCACTTCTTTCATTTAATTTATACATCTGCAGGCAACACCACTGCAGTAAATGGCCACTACTTTATATATTTAATAAATTTTCATGGTATACCTCAGTTCCTCCGACTTCCCATTAACAACATGACGGGAAGTCCACTAGTACTTAAAAGAAACAACAAAGAAATATTTAAATTTTCAAGTGCTCTTTAAATTCAGAAGTAGATCTACCTTTCACCAAATAGAATTATTGGCTCAACTGGTAGCACTAACACTTTTGAGCCAGAAGGCTGTGGGTTCAAACCCTATTCTAGATTTGAGCACATAATCTAGGCTCACACTACAGTTAAGTACAAAAGGAGTGTTGCATTCTTGTATCACCTTTCAGATGAGATGTTAAACTGAGACCTTGGGCCCAATTTTAGGGGGCAATTGAGGATGCGTTGGGGACGGGGGGGGGGCTCCAAAAATCAGGGAAATCCCATTCGGATTCGGAAGCCGGCTCCAACCCGCTGACTTCCAAGTTTCCCAGGGACCCACCTGTGTCCGCGCAGGCGATTCGAAACCAGACGTCCCATCGGCAATTAAAGCCCGTGGGATGACAGTTAAAGAGCCAAATATACCTCATTGAGGTACTTAAGGCACTTTACCTGTGACGGTGTAAATATTTGTAACGATTTTTAACTTACCTGGGCGGCTTGCCCATCACTTCTGATTCACGCCTGGTCAAACCAGGTGTGAAGGGCCGGATCAGGGAAAAAGAAACTAAATAAATTACATAAAAAACCATAGAAGGAAGTTAAAACACAAAATGAACCTACCTTTGCACCCTGCTCTGATGTCCGATGTCTCCCTCTCTGATCTCCCCCTCTTCACCGCCCCCCGCTATCCCCCCAATGTCCCCCTCTTCACCCCCGATGTCCTCCTGATGTCCCCCCTTCACCCCCTCGATGTCCTCCCGATCTTCCCCTCTTCACCCCCGATGTCCCCCTCTTCACCCCCGATCTTCCCCTCTCCCTCCCAATCTACCTCTCTCCCCCCCCCCTATCATCCCCTCTCCCTCCCCGATCGTCCCCTCTCCCTTCCTGATCGTCCCCTCTCCCCCCCCACCCGATCATCCCCCCTCCCCTCCCCGATCTTCAACTCTCCCCCCCGCCGATCTACCACTCTCCCCCCCGACCCCTAATCTTCTATTCCAGTGCCGGATGACGTCTCGCTCTCTCCCTTTCTCGCTCCCCCCCCACCCCTCGCATTGCAGCTCCTGACAGCAGCCAGCCTGTCAATCAGGTTGGCTGCCGGGCGTGAAACCCGGAGAGGACATTAATCATCAGCAATCAACATGCGATCGCATCGGAAACGGTAAGTTTTGTTCATGCGGGTTTGCCACGCGCACCTTCATCCCCCCCGCTGCCAACCCACCACTAATAGCAAGCCCCCCCTTGTCTGTTTTGGGATGTAAAAGATCCCATGACACTATTTGAAGCAGAGCAAGGAATACTCCTGTTGTCCTAGGCAAAATTCCTCCCTTAACCAACACCCACCAAAAACAGATTATCTGGTGGTTCATTCACTTACTGTTTGTGGGGCCGTGTTGTGCAAATTGGCTGCTGCAGTTCCTTATATAATAACAGTGACATCACTTCAAGAGTACCTCATTGAATGTAAAGCACTTTGGGATGTGATGATGACTAGAGCCGGAAATATCTTCATAGTTGCTAACGCTCTACCATAGTAACTTCACAAGAAACGTGGGGGAAACCCCATTTAATCACGTGAATGGGCTATCTACCACACCTCTGGACAAGCTACGGCAATGAAGCGGAAACAGCTCCGAGGAAATTTCCAGCCATGGTGAGGTGCTGTATAAACGCAAGTTAGTTTTTCCTTGAAATGATCCTGTAAGTTATCTGTTAAACAGTCCTAGTAACAGAAACTGATTATATGAGGAGAGGAATTGCTTCTCCCCTCCCTCAATACTTGGCTCACACCCCTCGACACTCACAGTTGTTAGCCTATTCCCTACATTGTAATATCAATACAGAGATAAAACATAGTTAAACACAATAGGGGTCACTGTACAGAATCTGTCTCACAAGTCATCCTTTATCTCCTACTAAAGGGGCAGGAAATCCAACCCCACACTGAAAATATATGCATTTTTTTAAATCAGCAAGAATTAATTACATTTGAAACATATACATGATTTTTTTGTTAAAGAATTAGGAACTATTTGTTTTTTGAAATAAAACTTCCCCCAGATTATATCATATTTACACATGTAAGGACAAATGCTTTGCTTTGCCAGAGCATTTGCAAAGGCTATCTGACTCCCCTCCCTATGAGTATGTCTGTTGTAGCAATACTTTGACATTTTTCTGTTCATTAAGCTGATTAATGCAAGGTCTGACCTGCAGTTAAAGACACACTTCTTAATTTTCTCCCACCCTATGTATTCTGCATGAGTCAACAAAACTTTAACAAGTAAAAAATCAGCTAATTTTTTCTCAATTTCCATTAATTTTAGTTATCCCATTTTTGTAGCAAAGCGCTAAACATGGAAAAATAGTCCACAGACGTACACCAGTGTTTACTATTTTTACATCACGGCTATTATTTTTTTTAACAAAAATGGTCAAACAGAAAAAAAGTCCTGATATTGCTGGGGTTCAGCATAATTCCCACTTAGCTAACAGGCAGGACAGTTGAATGCACCATTTTGAGAACTAAAAATTTCTTAACTGATTCTATTTCTATATTTTTTATGAACTAATATGTTCCACTGTTTCCTTAGTATTGCCTTCCTGATGCAGCAGCTCCAATGCAGAACTACCAATGTCTAATTCTGAGGGACTGATCATGTTCGCTTCAATGCACATTGCTCAATTGTGTAACCCACTGAATTACATAAAAGTATCGAGTCGTAATAACTCCCATCAAGGAGTCTCTACTATTTAAAAGAACCTTTGTGATATTGCACAAGGATAATTCTATCCACCTCATCAGCTCACTGAAATCTGTGTTTACAGTAAATCATTAAATACTGAATATGGCCACAAAGAAAACTATTCCCCTCTCCAACAAAATAGGTGGCACACTGCAATTTGATTAGAACAAATGAAAATTCACATCTTACATTTCAAACAGATTTGCCACTGCCAGGAAAGCTAGCGCTGCAGAAAACTGTCAGTTAAACTGGCCGTAGTGTATTTCATGATTGGGTTTTTATCACTTCAGTTACCTTCTGTTCAAACTCGCCTAGTAATAAATACTCAGTACCACACACCGCTGATTGAGATTATGCAATCAGACATGTTACCCATCAGTCAGCACCTTTACTACAATGTCACCATAACTCAGAGATAATTCAAAAACACACACTCACACACATTATGCTAACAGCACTAATGCACAGTCAACACTTACTGAATAGTTTTTTGTCTTACCTGCCTGAAAATCAGTAAAGCAAATGCAATATTCATTTTTAAAAGAAGGGAGTAAAGAAGTCTATCTTAAGAAAATGAAGTCTCAAAGAAATGGGAACAAGGAAACAGCAGCCAAATGAGTCAGCTAACAGTTTCTTTCTCTGAGAAAGCGAGAGAGAGAGAGATGACAGGTGTTCATAAGGCAGTACTGAATCTCGCACTGAAGCTATTACTTGTATAGCCAAACCGAGTCTGTACAAAGGCTGCACAGTATTAGCATTTGAAACACCACTTCTAACCTTCTCCAAACCCCTCACTCTTGTGGGCAGGAAAATGAATTAGAACTCTATGGATATTGGTTGGCCCAGGGATAGCGTACTGTCAGAAGGCGTTTTGTAGATATTCAGTACGACAGTGAAAATGTTACGCAGCCTCACAAAAAAGAACATTTTGCAAGCTTTCATCTTGTGGGTTTCCTCGAGGGAAAAGATGGGGATGCAAACAAGAGAATGAAGCACTTTATGTCTGTCAACAAACATCTGGTTATATTTTGCAGATTCATGAGCATTCAGCATCTCACAGTAAGAATACCAAGGGGCGCACAAACAGAAATTGGAATTTTTATACAAAAGTTCTTATTGTAATGTAAACAATAATTTATACAATTAAGAAAAAACATTCCTTGTTCGCATATCTCTGAATAGTATAATTCTGCACCCAATTTAAAAACAACACATCTGTTCTGTATTGGAATCAAACATCACTATGTGCAGATTGTGTGCTCAGCTTAACTGCCAAGGATGCAAACTTTTTTTTAGACTGTCCATTCAGATTTTCATTCTTCCCACAATACAAATATTCTTGTTGCCCTTGTGCTTAGTAACATGCAGATGTAAAGCTGGACAAGCCCCAACTCTGAGTATCCTACTAATTAGTTGGACTTGGTGAGAAAATATTTACAAAAATAATCCATTGGCACAACCTTAGAAACCTCGCTGGTGAGGCAAGCGGCCGGATAGTCACTTTCTACAAATAGGCAAGCTGCCTGTGGAGGCCCGGCAGGCACTTAAAATGGGCCTACAGGAATTTCAACCCTATTATACTGAGTCCTAATCCCTACCCTCACACAGAGACTTTCTTCCTCTCTCTATCAATTCAACATCACTTGTTCATTCCCCTCCCCATTTCAGCTGGCAATCTTCTTTGCCCTCCTCAGTTCAAGCTCTCACTGATCTACCCCAATTCAAGTTGCCACTCTTCTCCCTATCCAAACACATCAGTTCAAGTTGTCATCCTAACACCCACCCCCCTCCCCTCCACTCCTAGTTCATGCTGGCATACTTTGCCCCACAGGTCAAGCTTGCACTCCTTCCCTCAAACCATCCATTTTCTGCTCCCTTTCATTTCGCCTTTTCTCTCTCCCCATTGTTCCCCATTCTCACTCCCCTTTATTTCTCTCCTTCATTTCCCCTCCTCCTTTCTCCCTCATCGGCATTCATCCCCCTTCCCACTCCCATCAGCACCTGAGTCCTGCTACTAATGGAAGTGAATGGAAATGAAGCCCAAATGCCAATCCTTGTGGTACCCCACTAGTTACAGCCTGCCAACCTGAGAATGACCCGTTTATCCCTACTCTCTGTTTGCTGTCCTTTAACCAATCCTCTATCTGTGCTACCCCTAACCCCATGAGCCCTTACCTTGTGTAACAACCTTTTATGTGGCACCTTATCGAATGCCTTTTGAAAATCCAAATATACTACATCCACTGGTTCCCCTTTATCTACCCTGCTAGTTACATTCTCAAAAAACACGATTTCCCTTTCACAAAACCATGTTGACTCTGCCTAATCATATTATGATTTTCTAAGTGCCCTGTTACCACTTCCTTAATAATTGATTCCAGCATTTTCCCGATGACCGATGTTAGGCTAACTGGCCTGTAGTTCCTTGTTTTCTCTTTCCCTCCCCTCTTAAATAGCGGGGTGACATTTGCCACCTGCCAGTCCATTGGGACTGTTACAGAATCCAGAGATCTACTATCTCTGCAGCCACCTCTTTTAGAACCCTAGGAGATGTAGGACATCAGGTCCAGGGGATTTGTCGGCTTTTAGTCCCTTTAGTTTGTCTAGTATTTTTTCTCTAGTGATATTAATTGTTTTAAGTTCCTCACTCTCATTTACCCCTTGGTTCCCCACTATTTTTGGTATGCTTTTTGTGTCTTCTACTGTGAAAACAGATACAAAATATTTGTTTAACGCATCCCCGTTATAATTTCTCCTGTCTCAGCCTCTAAGGGACCAACTTTTGCTACTCTCTTCCTTTTTACATACCTGTAGAAGCTCTTACAATCCGTTTTTATATTTCTTGCTAGTTTACTTTCATATTCTATTTTCTCCCTTTTTATCAATTTTTTGGTCGTCCTTTGTTGGTTTCTAAAACTTTCCCAATCCCCAGGCTTATTACTCTTCATGGCAACATTATAGGCCTCTTCTTTCAATCTAATACTCTCCTTAACTTATTTAGTTAGCCACGGGTTGATCACTTTTCCAGTGGAGTTTTTATTTCTCAATGGAATTTTTATTTGACACGTTTGGTGGCAGCTCCAAGTGGGGGAGGAGGGGAGGCCCCTTCATACATTCACTACCCTATGTGTCAAATAGTTATATCTAATCTGGTAACGTGGCCGAGCGGTCTAAGGCGCTGGATTGAGGCTCCAGTCTCTTCGGGGGCGTGGGTTCGACTCCCACCGCTGCCAGCGTGTAAAGTGCTAATTTGAATCATCCACCGCTACAGGTGAGGTGCCTGAAGATTGGAGGGTAGCAAATGTTGTGCCTTTGTTTAAGAAGGGCAGCAGGGAAAAGCCTGGGAACTACAGACCAGTGAGCCTGACATCTGTAGTGGGTAAGTTGTTAGAGGGTATTCTGAGGGACAGGATCTACAGGCATTTGGAGAGGCAGGGACTAATTAGGAACAGTCAGCATGGTTTTGTGAGAGGAAAATCATGTCTCACGAATTTGATTGAGTTTTTTGAAGGGGTAACCAAGAAGATAGATGAGGGCTGTGCAGTAGACGTGGTCTACATGGACTTCAGCAAAGCATTTGACAAGGTACCGCATGGTAGGTTGTTACATAAGGTTAAATCTCATGGGATCCAAGGTGAGGTAGCCAAATTGGATACAAAATTGGCTTGACGACAGAAGACAGAGGGTGGTTGTCGAGGGTTGTTTTTCAAACTGGATGCCTGTGTCCAGCGGTGTGCCTCAGGGATCGGTGCTGGGTCCGCTGTTATTTGTTATTTATATTAATGATTTGGATGAGAATTTAGGAGGCATGGTTAGTAAGTTTGCAGATGACACCAAGATTGGTGGCATTGTGGACAGTGAAGAAGGTTATCTAGGATTGCAACGGGATCTTGATAAATTGGGCCAGTGGGCCGATGAATGGCAGATGGAGTTTAATTTAGATAAATGTGAGGTGATGCATTTTGGTAGATCGAATCGGGCCAGGACCTACTCCGTTAATGGTAGGGCGTTGGGGAGAGTTATAGAACAAAGAGATCTAGGAGTACAGATTCATAGCTCCTTGAAAGTGGAGTCACAGGTGGATAGGGTGGTGAAGAAGGCATTCAGCATGCTTGGTTTCATTGGTCAGAACATTGAATGCAGGAGTTGGGATGTCTTGTTGAAGTTGTACAGGGCATTGGTGAGGCCACACTTGGAGTACTGTGTACAGTTCTGGTCACCCTATTATAGAAAGGATATTATTAAACTAGAAAGAGTGCAGAAAAGATTTACTAGGATGCTACCGGGACTTGATGGTTTGACTTACAGGGAGAGGTTAGACAGACTGGGACTTTATTCCCTGGAGAGTAGGAGGTTAAGGGGTGATCTTATAGAAGTCTATAAAATAATGAGGGGCATAGATAAGGTCGATAGTCAAAATCTTTTCCCAAAGGTAGGGGAGTCTATAACGAGGGGGCACAGATTTAAGGTGAGAGGGGAGAGATACAAAAGGATCCAGAGGGGCAATTTTTTCACTCAAAGGGTGGTGAGTGTCTGGAACGAGCTGCCAGAGGCAGTAGTAGAGGCGGGTACAATTTTGTCTTTTAAAAAGCATTTGGACAGTTACATGGGGAAGATGGGTATCGAGGGATATGGGCCAAGTGCAGGCAATTGGGACTAGCTTAGTGGTATAAACTGGGCGACATGGACATGTTGGGCCGAAGGGCCTGTTTCCATGTTGTAACTTCTATGATTCTATGATTCACCTTCCCTCTTCTAAGCATCATCCCATGCCCTCTTTGCTGTCATTCTCAGGACCCAGTTTCTCCAGGTTCAACTTATTGATATCCATAAGAAACTTGAACACCTCAATAAGATCCCCCCTCATTCTATTCTTCTCTTGTGTAAACAAACTCAGATGTCTGATGCCCTTTGCTTCACCAGTTGCAATGCTATTATATCCTTTCTGTAATATGGAAACTAGAACTGCACATAGTGCTCCAGATGGGACCAAACCAATGCCCTGTATAGGCCCAGTCATTTTGTTCTATTCCAAGCGTTACACACCCAAGAACTTAACTTATTTACCACTGCCACACACTGTGCAGACAGTTACAACAATCTGTCCATCAATATCCCCAAATCCTTTTCATGTGCTGTATCCAGTACTGTATCCTACAGACTAACATCATTTAATTTATAGTACCAAAGTTCATTCTTTCCTTCCTCAGTCTCATCACTTTGCACTTATTGACAATGAATTTATTTGTCATTTCTAATCCTAACTTTCCAATCTATTTAGGTCCCTCTGCACCTGATCAGCCTGCTCTTGTTTGTTTGCAATCCCTGCCCAACTTGGTATTATGGGCAAATGTTGACAATTCTGTCACCATTCCTACTTCCAAATCATTGATATTAATGTGAGTTGCAAAGGTCGCCGTATTAATCCTTGAGTCCCTCCAATATTTAATTCCTAACATTCTGACACAGCTCCGTGCACTGCCATCCTCTGTCTCCTTTGCAGCAACCATGTACCAATCCACTTCAATAACTGCCGTTTCTACTATGCTTTTCTATGATATGGGCCAACCTCCTTTGTGGTACTGCATCAAATGCCTTGCTGAAGTTTAGATATACAATATCTGTAGAGTTCCCTTTGTCTATAAGCTCCAATACTTCCTCAAAGAATTCTAACAGGTTGTCAAGCATAATCTCTCTCCCCCCACCACTCCCCTGCCCCCTCCCCAATAAAGCCATTCTGACTCATCTTGTACTTCTCTAGATGTTTCAGGATACCTTTCTACAGGATAGCCTCTAACATTTCATCTATCTCAGATATCAGGCTCACTGGCCTGTAATTTCCAGTGTAGTCCTTCTGCTCTTTTTTGAAAACTGGCGTTATATTTACTTCAATCCTTTGGGACAATCCCAGGGGCTTATGCCTGGACTGTGCCAAAAGGTCCGCAGATTTCCAGGGCCTTATACTGTCATTGCTGACATACAGTCGAAACTGTGACTGTAAAACTTCCGGGGAGATTATACACTAAATCGGAATCAAGAATAGACTTGCACAAAAGGAGAGAGTTAGTAAACAGAAAGTCAGAGGCAGAGCAAATTTTAATCAGCTGCATGTTTTAAAATGCCCATATTCTGTCTCTCTCAGTTTAAATGCCATTGAAGTAAGCGTCCATCTGGTTCCGATAACACCAGACCATATAGTCAGCAAGTACTCACCTCACCTCACCAGGACTGTTCAGAATTAGTTTGAGTGAAATTGCTGGTTAATGGAACATATCCCAACTGCAAAAGCAGCTGTTAAAGTAACCAGCTGGAAACTTCCTTTACTGTTAGGTAGGTTGAGGGAAGCAGTACATTGGTACTTTAAAACAGACTGTTGACTAAAAATGTCAAGTTATAATGTATCTGTCATTGTAAAGTAGCAAATCCTCTGCTGTATCATGGGCATCAGCTATTTGAGTCAGCCTTGGCTCAATGGTAGCACTCTCACCTTTGAGTCAGAAGGTTGTGGGTTTAAGTCCCACTCCAGAGACTTAAGCACATAATCTAGGCTGCCACTCTAGTACACCATTGAAGGACTACTGCACTGTCAGAGATGCCATCTTTGGTATGAGATGTTAAACTTGAAGCCTGCCTTGTCAGGTGGATGTAAGTGGTCCCATGGCACTATTTCGAAGAAGTTCTCTCCAGTGTCCTGACCAATATTTATCCCTCAACCAACATCGCTAAAACAAATGATCTGGTCATTATCTCATTGCTGTTTGAGGGACCTTGCTGTGTGCAAATTGGATGCTGATGAGTTTCCTACATTCCAACAGTGACTACACTTCAAAGTAATTCACTGGCTGTAAAGTACTTTGGGATGTCCTGAGGTTGTGAAAGGCACTATATAAATTCAAATTTTTCTTTTCTTTTAACACGATAATAATTTTTAGGAACAAGAAAAGATTATACCCAACAATTTTCTACATTATGGATCAACCTTTTGTGGCTGAAGTCTAGATAATCAATATCCAATATAGAGTTAGGCCATTTCGGAGTAAAATCAGGAAGTATTTTTTCACCCAAAGGATAGTGGAAATCTGGAACTCTCTGGGATTTGTGGAGGCTGGGTCAAATGACATTTTCAGGACTGCGATCGATAGATTTTTGTTGGGTAAGGATATCAAAGGATATGGAGCAAAGACAGGTAAATGAAGTTGAGGTACAGATCATTCATGATCTAATTGAATGGCGGAATATATTTGAGAGTCTTAATGGCCTACTCCTCTTCCTATGTAACAAGCCCATTCCTTTTTGACTACCTGCCCACCTTCTCATCATATGCCTCAATCCCTTCTCTCTCCAGAAACACATCTAGTTGCAACTTAAACCCATTTATATTGCTCACTTCAATATCCTTTCCAGTGCAATATTCCACAATTGTATTACTGCAATGCTTCTGTGCTTACTCCTAATTCACTTATTTTAAAGTTGTGGCCTCCGGGCTTTCAACCCTTCGCACAAAGAAATTTCCTGGATTAATTTTTTTAATTCTCTTCATAATCCTGACAATGCAAATTAGGTCACCTAATTACCATAACAGCTCTGTAAATGGAGGTTGGCACATTGAACAGCAGCAGGTTACAACAACATCATGTCACCAATGACATCTGCTCAGAAAATAGAAGTAAAAAAGAGACACAAATGCATTGCAAATTTATGCATCATAGCACAAAGCAAATCTGCCACACTGCAAACTTACCCTGTTCGCCAATCAGGTGAGATTTCTGCACTGATTTGAATTTTCCTATCAGGTACTTAGCTCATCTTGAAACCTGCCAGTACAGTGACATTGTCGCTTTAGAGATATACTGAGCAATACGAAGTTCAGATAAGCATTTCATTTTCACATATTTGTGCTCTCCTTTGGGAGTTTCAGTTTCCAGTCAACTTGAATTTATTGAACCTCCAAATGATCCTCCTCGTTAAGTACAGTAAACTCACCAAAAGTTAAATTCAGCTCATCAGAAGCACAAAAAGCTTTGGCTCTAGATGTTGTAAAACAAATGCCCTGAATGTTTGTTTCCAACTTGTGGACAGCACTAATGAAAGCAAAACACTTTTCTCATCAGAAACTCTTGACAACTCATTGCAAAAAGAGCAACAGAAATCGCCTATTTGTTTTACAAAGCATTTATCAAAGCTGGAGCTCCAATCCCTTTGTAAAGAGTTGAAAGTGATACAACGTGAAAGCAAACTGTGGAAGTGCAAATATTTGGCATAGCACAGCTCCATAACCATTTAGGTCTTTTGATCATGTAAAGAGAACTGATTCAGACAAAAAGCTTGAAAAGTACACTGTGACTAATGATGTTATTTCCAATTTCCTAACGATACCTGAATCATTATAAAGGTAACTCAGCAAACATCTTAACATTATAAACATAATTTACAGTCACCTTGCCATTATAAACATAACTCACCAGACATCGCACCATTATAAGCCTAACTTACGGACATCTTACCATTATAAAACACTTAAGGACATCATCGAGCCGATTTTACTCTCTAGGCCCCTACTGCCAGAGGCGGACTGCATCTATGAGGGGAGTGCACTCAATTTTCTTCGTCTGGTCCATCTTCATGGCCTTGTGCTGGGTTTGGGGGGCAGGGGTGGGGGGCAAAAGCTGAGAAGCCTGTAGCTGCACTCCTGGCCAACGGCATTGGGGCTTTCCAACTGCTAACGCAGTGCAGTAGCCAGAAGGTCCTGAGGCCTGAAGATCATCCTGGGGGTAAAAAAGTTCAGTAACTTATGACTCCTTGTATCTTTAGGCTGCCACCGGGACTCCCAAAGACCCTCCAGTCTGTGGAAGGCTCCAGCGCAAGCTCCACTGCCAGATTTTTGGGATACCCGTCTATTTGGGCGTTCCATGAGTAAAGCCAGAGAAAAGAGAAGTAGGAGGCCAGGAATGTGCCCTCCTTCCTCATCTGCATCTTTACCCTGGAACTGTGCCTACTGCAGTAGCAGGTCCAGTTATGCTAAATTGGGGAAGCCCCAGAGATCCTGGCGTAGCGCAGTCGGGGTTGGGGGTGCGGGGGGAGACGTAACACAATGGATCTCTACCCCCATTTCCTCTTTGCTGCCTCTTGGAACAGAACCTTCCCTAGGCACAATAAAAAAGAGTATCTGCTGTCATTTTTCATTTTATATCTGTTGTAGCAGATTGTCGTGTAGGTGGGGTCAGAATTCTGGTGGTGTTGTGGCAGTGGGACTGGAATTTGGGACGGAACCCAGATCCGTCAAGTTTCTACCAATTTAGATTAACTCAAAAATTCCGACCAGAGAGGAGGTTGGATGCTTTTTCTGATCCCTCTACCCCATGTCCCGGCAGCAGCATAGGGGCATTATAGGTTTCCTACAGGAATTCTGCCCAACCCATCCCTCTTATGTCCAACAGTTTCCACCCCTGCTGAGAACAGGTGTGGGTTCCACTATTTGGGCCTACAAAAAGCCCAGAAATATAAATCAACAAAGGTAGTTGATCCCAGGGAGGTTGCTAACCTTCTTATTGTCGGCCAATGGTTCTCCAGTCTATTAAGAGCCTCAGTATCCCCCTCCACACAAACCATGCCCCCCCACCCCCAGTGGAGCAGTCTGGTATTGCTACAGGCTTCTGGCAGCACAATGGGGTGAACGTCTCTTTTGCACCTCAGCAGATGCGGGTTGCTCACCCCGATTGTTCAAATGACCTCGTTCCCATGATTTGGATCAGCATCATCGCAAGGCGAAAGCAGCGGGCAGGAATCCCGCTTTGCTACACTTCTGCCACCCTGAACGGGATTATGGAAATTCCAGGCTTGTAATTGTTAAGTGATTTTTGTTCGAATACAATAAAATAATGGGGGGGAATTTCCATGGGAGTTCTCCCGATCGCCCACCACAAGTTCAGTGGGAAAGCCGCTGAAAGCCTGGAAAAATGGCGTAAATGGCTTTTTCTCCGGGGTATCCGCAGCTCTACAGTCGAAGTTACGGCGGATGGGCGGGAGAACCACTGCGGAGATTCAGCCCAATATGTGGCATCAGACCTGACCGGTGGCACAATGATACCATTTCATCATCGTTCATCTGTATGAGCACTTGGGCTAATTTTATGAATTTACGCTCCCGGCCACAATATTCCATCCACTAATTTTAATGGACGAAAAACTGTGAGGCATGTTCACCTGAATTCCCAATAATGGATTTCCGATAAGTATTCCCGATGGTCAAAGTTTCACACTAGGCGTGCAAATTTGTAAAATTAGCCACATTGCAGAAAGACTCATCACCGTGATGGAACTTCCCCTTTAAGTCTGCACAACATTCAACAACAACTTATATTTATATAACACCTTCCATTTAACAAAACATCCCAAGATGCTGTACAGGAGAAGCACTGAGTACAGAGCAGAAAGTAACAGAGAAATTAAGGGAGGTGAGCAAAGGTACAGAGGTTTTGAAAGAGAATTGCAGAATGCAGGGCACAATGGCTGAAGGCCCCGCAACTGATTTTGGAACAGGAGGACAGCAGGCGCAGTAGATCAGATTCAGAAGAGCAAAGGGTACAGGGCTGGAGAAGATTGCAACGGTTGGGTACAGCAAGACCATGGAATGATTTGTGGACTAGGATAAGAATTTTAACTTTGATGTGCTGGGAGGAGAGAGCCAGTGAAGGACGAGGCTGAGTGTGCAATACTCTGGGGAACAGGATATGGGCTTCGATCCCTAGCCATTGATTCCATCCCTCTCCCTGGTCACTGTTGAGGCTGAACCAGACCATTCGCAACCTTGTCGTCCTACTTGACCCTGAGAGAAGCTTCCAACCATATGTCCACTGCATCACCAAGACCGCCTACTTCCACCTCCGTAACATCACCCGTCTCTATCCCTGCCTCAGCTCATTTGCTGCTCAAACCCTCATCCATGCCTTTGTTACCTCTAGACTTTCCTGGCTGGCCTCCCATCTTCCACCCTCCATATACTTGAGCTCATCCAAAACTCTGCTGCCTATATTCTAACTCGCACCAAGTCCCGTTCTCCCATCACCCCTGTGCTCGCTGACCTATATTGGCTCCCAGTCCGGAAACGCTTTGATTTTAAAATTCTCGTTCTTGTTTTCAAATCCCTCCATGGCCTCGCCCCTCCCTAGCTCTTTAACCTCCTCCAGCCCTACAACCCTCCTAGATCTCTGACTCCTCCAATCCTTGCCCCTTGTGCATCCCCGATTTTAATTGCTCCACCATTGGCGGCCGTGCCTTCAGCTGCCTAGGCCCTAAGATCTGGAATTCCCTCCCTAAACCTCTCCGCCTCTCTATCTTTAAGTGGCTCCTTAAAACCTACCTCTTTGACCAAGCTTTTGATCACCTGTCCTAATACCTCCTTATGTGGCTTGGTGTCAAATTTTGTTTGCTCCTGTGAAGCGCCGTGGGACGTTTTACTGCTTGAAAGGCGCTATATAAATGCAAGTTGTTGTTGTTGTAGTGAGTTCAGAATGAATTAGAGGATGTGCAGTATTGAGCTGAAGAAGCCAGTGAGGAAAGCACTGGAGAAATTGAGCTTTGAGGTGACTAAGTGGTTTCAGCAGTGGTAGGGGGTGAGGTAGGGCCATAAGGGAACGAGGTTCAAAAGTGGAAGTAAGCAGTATTGCCTGAAATGCAAAGTTTCTGATGAGAGCCGAACAGGATGACTTCAGTCTTGCTGTCACTGAGCTGAAGAAAGTTCTGCCTTATCCACGACTTGATATGAGATAGGCAGTTGGATAGCACAGTGGTGGTTATGGAATCATGGATGGAGGAGGAGGGACAGTGCTGAGTGTTTTTGGAGAACATATGACTGCTGACCCCACGTTTGCAGGTGACATCAAAGGGGTGAAGGATGGAGTCTTGGCACACACCAGAGTCGAATGACCAGGAACAGGAGGAGAAGTCACTGGAAGAGATGAAGTGACTGGAGTGGGGAGGGCGGTGACACGGATGTGGACCACAGAGGAAAGGTGGCGGAGAAGGATGGAATTGTCAACTGTATCAACGGCCGCAGAGATGTCAAGGAGGGCAAGGAGAGGATAGCATGCTTCAATGGCAGTCACACAGGATGTTGTTGGTGTTTTTGAACAGGATAGTGTTGGTGCTGTAGGTAGGATAGAAGATAAAAGGACATTTGGTGGCAAGGAATCATTCTAGGACCTTAGAGATGAAGGCTTTGGATTTTCAGAAGGCTTTTGATAAGATCCCACACAAGAGGTTAGTGTGCAAAATTAAAGCACATGGGATTGGGGGGAATATACTGGCATGGATTGAGAATTGGTTGACAGACAGGAAACAGAGAGTAGGAATAAACGGGTCTTTTTCCGGATGGCAGGCAGTGACCAGTGGGGTACAGCAGGGATCAGTGCTTGGGCCTCAGCTATTCACAATATAGATCAATGATTTGGATGAGGGAACGGAATGTAACATTTCCAAGTTTGCAGACGACACAAAGCTGGGGTGGAATGTGAGCTGTGAGGAGAATGCAAAGAGGCTCCAATGTGATTTAGACAAGTTGGGTGAGTGGGCAAGAACATGGCAGATGCAGTATAACGTGGATAAATGTGAGGTTATCCACTTTGGTTGTAAAAACAGAAAGACAGATTATTATCTGAATGGCGATAGATTGGGAAAAGAAGTGCAACGAGACCTGGGTGTCCTTGTACACCAGTCGCTGAAAGCGAGCATTCAGATGCAGCAAGCAGTTAGGAAGGCGAATGGTATGTTGGCGTTCATTGCACGAGGATTTGAGTACAGGAACAGGGATGTCTTACTGCAGTTATACAGGGCCTTGGTGAGACCACATCTGGAATATTGTGTGCAGTTTTGGTCTCCTTATTTGAGGAAGGATGTCCTTGCCATGGAGGGAGTGCAACGAAGGTTTACCAGACTGATTCCTGGAATGGCAGGACTGACGTATGAGGAGAGATTGGGTCGACTAGGCCTATATTCACTAGAGTTTAGAAGAATGAGAGGTGATCTCATCGAAACATAAAATTCTAACAGGACTAGACAGACTAGATGCAGGGAGGATGTTCCCGATGGCTGGGGAGTCCAGAACCAGGGGTCACAGTCTCAGGATACGGGGTATGCCATTTAGAACCGAGATGAGGAGAAATTTCTTCACTCAGAGGGTGGTGAACCTGTGGAATTCTCTACCACAGAAGGCAGTGGAGACCAAGTCATAGAGTTATAGAGTCATAGAGTCATAGAGTTATACAGCACGGATAGAGGCCCTTCGGCCCATCGTGTCCGTGCCGGCCATCAGCCCTGTCTACTCTAATCCCATATTCCAGCATTTGGTCCGTAGCCTTGTATGCTATGGCATTTCAAGTGCTCATCCAAATGCTTCTTGAATGTTGTGAGGGTTCCTGCCTCCACAACCCTTTCAGGCAGTGAGTTCCAGACTCCAACCACCCTCTGGGTGAAAAAGTTCTTTCTCAAATCCCCTCTAAACCTCCCGCCTTTTACCTTGAATCTATGTCCCCTTGTTATAGAACCCTCAACGAAGGGAAAAAGCTCCTTAGTATCCATCCTATCTGTGCCCCTCATAATTTTGTACACCTCAATCATGTCCCCCCTCAGCCTCCTCTGCTCCAAGGAAAACAAACCCAATCTTCCCAGTCTCTCTTCATAGCTGAAGCGCTCCAGCCCTGGTAACATCCTGGTGAATCTCCTCTGTACCCTCTCCAAAGCGATCACATCCTTCCTGTAGTGTGGCGACCAGAACTGCACACAGTACTCCAGCTGTGGCCTAACCAGTGTTTTATACAGCTCCATCATAACCTCCTTGCTCTTATATTCTATGCCTCGGCTAATAAAGGCAAGTATCCCATATGCCTTCTTTACCACCTTATCTACCTGTTCCGCCGCCTTCAGGGATCTGTGAACTTGCACACCAAGATCCCTCTGACCCTCTGTCTTGCCTAGGGTCCTCCCATTCATTGTGTATTCCCTTGCCTTGTTAGTCCCTCCAAAGTGCATCACCTCGCACTTTTCCGGGTTAAATTCCATTTGCCACTGTTCCGCCCATCTGACCAACCCATCTATATCGTCCTGCAGACTGAGGCTATCCTCCTCGCTATTTACCACCCTACCAATTTTTGTATCATCAGCGAACTTACTGATCATACCTTTTACATTCATATCCAAGTCATTAGATGTATTCAAGAAGGAGATAGATATATTTCTTAATGCTAAAGGGATCGAGGGATATGGGGAAAAAGCGGGAACAGGGTACTGAGTTAGACGATCAGCCATGATCATTTTGAATGGCGGAGCAGGCCCAAAGGGCCAAATGGCCTACTCTTGCTCCAATTTTCTATGTTTCTATGTAAGGGGAGATTGGAGATGTGGTAGTAGTTTGATGGAACTGAGAAGTCAAGAGCAGGCTTTTTAAGGAAAGTAATGACAGCAGTTTTCAAAGTGGGTGGTTGAGGAAAGGGAGAGACTGATGATATCAGTGAGCATTGAGCTGAAGAATGGTAGTTGAATGGTAAAAAGCAAGGTCAGAAGGGGATCAGGGAAGCAGGTGGTGAATCATAGAGGAAATTAGACTAATGAGGGTTGGGAGGAGATGGGAGAGAAGGTCCACAAACTTTTAATGTAATCTATACTGGGGCCATTTTTAATTGAGCGGCACGGAGTCCAGTATAGTCTGCACTTGCATGAAATGCTACTTTCCTCCTACTTTCTCTATGCCTATCCTGAAGATGCTGACTCATGCTTGGGGTACGGTTCCACATTTGCCAGCAGTCCCTCACTCAAGTGGCCAATTTTCAGGTATAAGCCTAAACAGTAAATCTCAACCATGGGTGCATCACAGCCGTGCCCAATTCTGGTTTCACCCAATGTCCAAATATGTACACTTCCATCAGGAGCCGCTGGCAGATTTTTGTCGCCCTAACTCTGGGTCGCCAATGCCAATTGTGATGCCCCTTCTCCCACACAGGCTGTGATCAGCTAATTTCACACAGACCACATATCAAACTTGGGACTTTTCTTGTCTGTATGCCTCAGCCATGTACTAGATAAACTAGCTGAGACATCGGGACAGGCCAAAATGTTAATGTTTTTGGATGGGTTCATCATAATTTTCACCACTTTATATAATTCCACTTACAGCCATGCCTGCATTAAGTATATAAATTAAATCCTGCACCAGCAGAAGGAAGCAGACATTTATTCATTTCAATTAATTCTTCGCTAAAATCTGTAATCAATTACTTTGAAAGGTCTGAATACTCCTGCATGCCTTGCTATTTCCTCTGCTGGTGCCCATTTTCTTAAGCTCCAGTTGTACAGCCAAATATACTACGATTACATTTTCCACATTACAGTCACTGAATCATACACATGGTATCTGATTTGGATAAGGAGATCATTTGCATGATGATAGTGCATTTTGGAGTAAATTTTCACCTTCTCCACCTGGGCAGTAATTTGGAGACCGGATTGCCCTCCCATTATAGAACCCGCCCAATTTTCATCCCAGTGAAATCAAAGGGATAAAAATTGGGCAGGTTCCACAATGGGCAGCCGATCTGCTCCACCAGATTACTGCCCAGGTAGCAAAGGCGTAATTTGCCCCTTGGAAACAATGATCACAGCCTGGATGCCACAAATACATCACTGCGGGAAGTGAATATAGTTCTTACTCCAGTGCTAGAAGAAAACGCTATCCCACTGGTTACTTAGCAATCATTGGAAAACTACTCTTTTAAAAATAGTCTTTCATGCACCTTCCCTGGACAAGAAGGTAAGAGGCAGGAGATTTACTGAAGGGCAATCAACAATATCATTAAATAAGACAAGAACAGAAAATGCTGGAAATACACAGCAGGTCAATTAGCATCTGTCGTTACATAACTAATCACTGGGAAATAAGCAAGAGCATCCAGGGCATCTGGACCTCTGATTGTCCCTTCCTCTTTGTGGGAAACTATTTGGAGCCCAAGTGTGGCCTGGCGGAACTCAGGACCATCCAAAGTGAAGGCTACGAAACCCAAACTAAATAATGTGGATGGGGTCATTATAACAGTTGGGGCAGATATATCACCCCAATGAGACCCTGAATGTTAGAGCATTTCCATGTTGTAATGCAGCAGATGTAGTCCAGGAAGGCCTTTATAGTAACAGAGAAGCTCCAACTCTGAGGCCTCCAAAAGAAATATTGAGCCATTCCTGTAAGTTAATTGGTGCCCTCCAGAATCAATAATTTTCTCCATCTGGCACTCTGGGACCTGTACTAGGTTCATAAGGGAACCCATGGCCTGGAAATTTCTCAGAACTGCACTCACTCCACTGGGGTAAACAGGGCTTCCACCGCATTTCCGGTGAAGTAATGGTGCCGGAGCAGGAGCAGTTCTAAGGAATTTCCTGGCCCATGCCTGCTGAGAGCAGCAGAGGTTCCATTGGGCCTATCAGCTGGCGTACCCTGGAAGCCCAGGGAATTCCCCAGCCATGTTCCATTGCCTTGCTGTTTGTAAGCCTCATCCCCGCAATGAAAAATGACTAAGAACAAAAATCTCCAGGGAAACCATTAAAAGTAACCAACATTTTTTTGTATATAAAGTATCAGATCAAGATAAAGCCTGAACTTTTTTTTAAAAAGAGGTAATTCTGAAAGCAAAATTTGTATACTATACACTATCTGATTCATTGCAACCAGTCAACAAGTATAGTAAATCAACCATAAACAGACACAGCTGATGAAAAAAACCAATGAGTGGGGAAGGACTCGTGAGAACAAGTCAGAATTCAGAATGAGTTTTTAGGGGGAATTTTAACTCCTGGGCATGGGCCACCTACCTGGAACCACAGTGGGACCAGACCTGGTTCATTTTAACGGCTGGGCCTCATTAACATCCTGCCAGCCAGCTGCCTGCCCGAAACAGGCATCGGAGACAGCTTGCCGGCTTTGAGCTTACGAAGATCAGGCAGCCCTCAGCAGCCTCCAACACACCTGGTTTTAATGGAGGCGGGTAGGGGGGGTGGGCGACTCGCCGGCTCTCTGGAGGAGGGTCCCTAATTTAAATATTTTAATGAGGCTGCTTGCCTCAAATTTTAGCTCTGTTTCACATTTAACACCCACAGGCCGAGTTACTCAGGGCTCAGGAAACCCGACAGCTGAAGGGAGGAGAGAACGGCCGAATCCAGCAGGTAAGTGCCTTTCCAGCACTACTTATGGGCCAGGAGGAGCAGGAGTGCTTCCCCCCGGCCCACCAAGCAAACCTGTTAAAATCCCCACGATCAGACCCTTGCGATTGGACCCCACTCCTGACCGATCTCTCCACCCCCCGCCCCAATATCTCCGGCCCCTCCATGCCACCGCCCCCCTCCCCCATTTCTTGGCACTCCCCTTGTCTCCAGTCGCTCCGATGTCTCCGCCCTCCCGATGTCTCTGCCCCCCCCATGTCTCCGCCCCCCCCCCCACCCCGATGTCTCCGTCCACAACATCTCCAGCCTCCCCCCACTGTCTCCACCCTCCCCGATGTATTGACAGACCCCCCCCCCCTACCCCAGCCTGGCCAGATGCTCCCCCGACCCACAATCTCTCCCTCCCTCCTCTCTGCTCCCCAGCTGTGGCCTGGCGTCACAGGGCTTCACGTCCGATAGCCAGCCGGCCTCTCGATCTAGCTGGCTGTGGCCGGGAAACGGAGTCCATACATTTAAATCAGGTCCTATTGCACCTCCCGCCAACTCCCTCTCCACATCAACGTAAACATCGTGGCCTCTAAGTTTATATTCAGAAGTCAAAATAAAAAATCAATGTTCATATAAACAACAGTAACTTCTGGAAAAAGCAGTCCATTATTCAAGTTTGGAGAGAGGTTCTGAATAAAAGTCCGGAATTAATCATTTACTTATTTTATTTATTTTGATATCTTTAAGTTTGTTTGTAGAGATATTTAACAAAGAAAGAAAGATAAAAATTAGTTTAACACTTTAAGTTTTCTTGGCATTCCCTATAAAAACCCACACCCTAAACAGGTGGGCAGTAAAGGTAAAGAGTTGCTCACCCATGTTTTTTTTTTATTTGTTCATGGGATGTGGGCGTCGCTGGCGATGCTGGCATTTATTGCCCATCCCTAATTGCCCTTGAGAAGGTGGTGGTGAGCCGCCTTCTTGAGCCGCTGCAGTCCGTGTGGTGAAGGTTCTCCCACAGTGCTGTTAGGAAGGGAGTTCCAGGATTTGACCCAGCGGCGATGAAGGAACGATGATATATTTCCAAGTCGGGATGGTGTGTGACTTGGAGGGGAACGTGCAGGTGGTGTTGTTCCCATGTGCCTGCTGCTCTTGTCCTTCTAGGTGGTAGAGGTCGCGGGTTTGGGAGGGGCTGTCGAAGAAGCCTTGGCGAGTTGCTGCAGTGCATCCTGTGGATGGTGCACACTGCAGCCACTGTGCGCCGGTGGTGAAGGGAGTGAATGTTTAGGGTGGTGGATGGGGTGCCAATCAAGCAGGCTGCTTTCTCCTGGATGGTGTCGAGCTTCTTGAGTGTTGTTAGAGCTGCAGGCAAGAGGATTCCTTAAAAATATCTCTCCCCCCAGTCTTCTGAGGTCTTGGCCACAATCTATTCTGAACTCTGCCCACCACCACCCCCGCCCCCCCCCCCCACCCCCACCCCAGCCACAACTGAGGTCCACTTTTGCCCATCAGAAAGGCAGTACGCCTCATTTCACATGCCACACCAGATCCTACACTTATGCCAGGTCTCTTTGAGGCCAAGGAAACAGGGACTCTCAGCATAGGGGGCCCCCGCCGCTCTGTGGCAGTCGCCTTGTTTGGAACGAGTGGAGGCTCTGCCCCCAAACAAAGCCACAGGAAACTCCATTGCAAGTCCGGGACCCACAGTATCTGGGTCCCAACAGAATTTGTGGCAATTCCAGCAGACTCCCACTGGAGTTACAATGGGAGATACCTAGAATGGCTGAGCAATTTAGGGACCATTGTTTAATTGAAATGGTTGTGGAGCTCAATCCAAAAGTAATCAACTACTTTTTAGCGCCATTTACCCGATATTGGCGGCTGCCCATGCTAAGCGTGGACGGTGTAAGTGGTGGGGGCTGTATAGTGAACACCCTGATATAACAATCTCTTCCGCTGATCCCCAGGAGGTTTGTTATAGTGAAGTTCAACTGTACATTTTATTAAATTATTTTCTGGATATTCTATATATCTTAATTAAATGTTGTAGCCAGGGTAAACAATCTTACAAGACAGTATTCCAAACATACATTGCAGCATTATTACATTTGCAACATGACTGCTAATGTGACATCTCCTGGAGCCCCAGAATCTTCTCTATTCAGCCGATAGCTCACATTAAATGTAGTCAACATTTCCAGTCTTAAAACTACTAGATGGCATGCTGAAACAGATAAAGGCACCTGCCTCCTGTTATCAGCTCCTGTTTCTACCTGACCGTAGATTATGTCTTTGTGGCACACACTATACTTGGGGGAAGGAATGGTGCAGCGAAAGGGTAATCACTAAATTCCATGCCTCCCCCCAGGGAAAAATACCCCTTCATTATCATTCAGTATTGTATTATTTGGCATTATAGTTAAAAGGTTAATCTTCAAATGAAATGCTTGCAGTCACAGAGGAGTTAGGCCTCCTCATTAGAGATATGTTCAGTGCACTTTTTTAATGGGTCAAAAATGGGCCCTATATGGCCAATGAAAATGAAATAAACTCTGATTATACTACACTGGTGAAACAACCCATAATTTGAATTTGCAAGAAATGCCTCCTGCCTTGTGTTAGCCTGTACTTCACATTTTGTAGGTCTCTTCCTTATTCTATGCAGAATTGACCCTTTCAGACAGTTCTGTACAACTGGGCACCAGAGACAATCTTCTGAGCCTTGGTAAATTGGACATCAGACATTGATAATTAGGCACTTTGCTGCTGAATTTTAAAATCAAATCTGCAAAGCTCACAGTGAAGAGATATTGATGGATACCGTTGAATATAACAGAGAAATACACCAAACTTAGATTGGTTTTCAAGATATTAACAAAAAACAGTCTTCATCATAATATCAGATACAGCTCCTACAACCCACGGCTATAGAACTTAGAACAGCAACAAAAACCTTTACTAGCTTCCCCAACAGCCAAGTTTATCCAGTCAGTTGCTCAGCTATACAGGTCTGGAAGGTCCCAACATCAATCCCTGGTCTGTACTGAGTCCACTGTCGGGACGCCACAGATGGCCACTGGGTTAGGGAGGTGAAAATGAGCCACCGTTCCTACTCCCAATACTATCCAGTGACCCCCTACTGCAGTGCATATGTGTGGATGTTAAATGAGGGCAGAGTCAGCTTTGAGTAATTAGTAGTCAAATAGCTTGCCAACACTCACTGCCCAGGATCACAAATGAATCATATCGCTTTGTGCAAAGTACGGGCCATGGAATCATAGAATCATAGAAAATTTACGGCACAGAAGGAGGCCATTCGGCCCATCGTGTCTGCGCCGGCCGAAAATTAGCCACCCAGCCTAATCCCACTTTCCAGCACTTGTCCCATCGAGGAGTCAACAGCTTCAGGAGAGGTGGGAAAGGGAGAAAATAGTGAAGAAAACAACTTCACTGAGTGCTGGTCTCTCTGTGACGGTGGAAAGGTTGTTGCTGTATGCGTTTTATCATGTCTGGTAAATTAACAAGAAACAGATTGAGGTAATATAGAGATTTCCTGTTCTTCAGCTTTAAATTTTGAACTCTTTTTGCCATATATTTCGCACAGTGTTTTTTATTGTATAGACTTTAGTTATTTAAAGGTGTTTATTTAGCAGGACTCGCCTCTTGAGGTTTGGCATGTGTTCGTTCTTCGTGCGGCACTGTTGCAATAAGGAATCGACAGCTTAAACTTTAGACTCTTGTTATCTTTGCCTTTTGCTGCTTCACTGTTTCATTTGAAATTTAAACTACTTGGTGCTGGTGTTATCTTGCACAAATCCGTTAAATTTAAACAAATGTATTTAGGATCATCTAATTGAAAACAAAATCCTTAGGGGTGCGTTAAGGAAGAGTCTCTCAGCTCCTTTTACTGCAACAAATTACTATATGAAAAATAAGCCAGTGAATTGGTTAACAGTGCTTCAATCTGTAAACTGGATTATTTCCTATCATAAATTACAATTAAAGAAGCTTACTCAGCAGAAAGCATTTAGCCTAAATTGTTGCATTTTCCTCCTTATTTTCTTCCTCTCTCCCTTTTTCGATGCCTTTCCTGAAAACACTGGGGTACAGCCGATTTTTCCTCTCTCCAAACCAGGATCCCTACACCCTGTTATCGTGCTTGAATCGCCCCCTGGCTGAGATCAAACCTTGAACGATCTATATGGCTGAGACTGCCATGCCAGCCAATGCACTTACCCACAAAATCATTGGAGTGGAAATCACAAACCCACAGCTCACCAGCAGGGCACACAGCATATCAGAACATCCTGGGAGTTGCCCTCAACTACTGCTTGGGATTGTGACCCTCAACAAAAAGTTAGAGTAAAACTGAGGTAAATGAATGAAAACCCAAAAGAATATAAGGTGTGATTCGATCCTATGCTGTCAGCAGGGACAGGCGCTCACAAAGTGCACATGGGGGAAATCACAGGTCACACGCCTGCGACTTCTTGAGGTGTGTTGTTCCCTGTGAAAGCCACTCCCTGTATCATTTCATGTCATTTTTCCTATCGTCAATTTCTATTTGAATACCTCGCCCAAATATGGGTTGAAATATATAAAGTCTGCTGTCACTTCTGGTGGTAAATGCTGGAAGTGGCAGAAGGCCATGGAGCAGGTAGAAGTATCCTCCAGTCCATTCTCTGCCCTGGGCCACCCCGTTACAGCCCAATGTCGAGTGGAAAATCCAACTCGTGCAATTTCACTTCTTTGCTGTCACTTTTTTTCTGAAAGCATTTACCCTTTTCCTTGGAGTTTCACCGCATTTTTAAAAATTCTCTGGGCTGTAAAAGTACTCACACTATTCACATGCGGCTAATGGTTGCATTTTCTGCTCGAGCATGTAGATCATTCTTGTTATCTGCTGCTGGGGGGTTGTGGGTGAAATTTGAGTATAGAATCTGCAAGATCAGACCACTGAGAAAAGCATCTATCTATATGGACTGCGGATCTGTTTAGGATGAAATTCTGTCTATCTGGAGCTACAAAAGGAATGTTTGTGGCCGCATCCTGTGTGAAGGAAATCAGCTGATCATCACCCACCATGGAAAGAGAGAGTGTGTGCAGAAAGAATTGAGTTCAGTTGCGATGTTCGCGATGGTCAAATACTCTGTTGACATTCAATGCTTAAAGTTCACACATGAAGAAAGGTCACTTGGTTAAGGTGCTGGAGGGCTGCTGGAGTTCATGAAACTAATGGAACCATGGCAGGTGTCAGCACTTTCAAAAGAAGAGGAGCAAAAAGGAAGGTAAATTGTTAAGATAGATAAAAATTCCAGGGAAGGCATTTTAGGACAGATCTGGGTGGGTCAGGGGCATTTGCATATTGCTGGCAGGCCTTTTTCAGTTGGGGGGAGGAATTTCACCATGGCACCTTTTTGCAGCATAAATGGGCCGTCCTGTGCTGGCTCAAGTTTAAAAAAAATCAAAATTGCGGCCAGAATTTTAATTTTACAGTTACCCTACTGCAATCAATTACTCGTTGATCGATATATTAAATTATTCCCTCCCAGGGCCTCAGCAATGTTATACCCCGGGGCCTCACAGGCATCCCTTGTGCCCAGCATTGTTAGGGTGCAAATGGAGGGAAATGCATTATATGACATATATCCCTCCTTTACATGGCATCATAATATGCTGCCCTTTTGTGGACAGGTGTATCATGTGCCTGGAATTTCTATGGGGAAACGAACTTGGTGTAATCAGGTCCTGCCCCAAATTCCACGGCCACAAACATTCCTTTTGCAGCTCCAGATAGGCAAAACTTCATCCTCCTACTTCCGTTTCAATGGATCTCCAGTCCATTTGATAGATGCTTTTCTCAGTGGTCTGATCTTGCAGATTTTATATTTAAATTTCACCCACAACACCCCAGCAGCAGATATCAAGAATGATCTACATGCTCGAGCAGAAATTGCAACTATTAGCCGCATGTGAATAGTGTGAGTGCTTTTAATGGAAAATGTAGCCCAATGGTCTGACTAAATCAATTTGTGAAGGATCTCCTGCATAGCAAATACTGCTATTTATGGAGCATTGGCCTTAACAAAGGGCATAAAAGAGGCAATGTGTTAGCGGGGAGAGAGGGGATAGAAGCGGCCAGGAATCCCAGAAACACGGGTAACAAGAAGTCCTGCCGAATTTAACAGCAGGACCTCATTTGAATTTTTTTTCTCTGTTTCCCGGCAGACAGCCGACCAGATTGAGAGGCTGGCTGGGTGTCGGCCAGGAAAGCCTGCGCTGGTAGGCTGCAGTTGGGGAGTGGAGAGGAGGAAGAGATAGCGGGTTGGGGGGAGAACGCGGGGGGGTTGAAGAGATTGCGGGTCGGGGAGATCGCGGGCGGATTGAAGAGATTGCGGGTCGGGGGGAGATCGCGGGTCGGGGGGAGATCGCAGGAGGATTGAAGAGATTGCGGGTCGGGGGGAGATCGCGGGTCGGGGGGAGATCGCAGGAGGATTGAAGAGATCGTGGGTCGGGGGGAGATCGCGGGGGGTTGAAGAGATTGCGGGTCGGGGAGATCGCGGGAGGATTGAAGAGATCGTGGGTCCGGGGGGAGATCACGGGGGGTTGAAGAGATCGCGGGTCGGGGGGAGATCGCGGGAGGATTGAAGAGATTGCGGGTCGGGGGGAGATCGCAGGAGGATTGAAGAGATCGTGGGTCGGGGGGAGATCGCGGGAGGATTGAAGAGATTGCGGGTCGGGGGGAGATCGCGGGTCGGGGGGAGATCGCAGGAGGATTGAAGAGATCGTGGGTCGGGGGGAGATCGCGGGGGGTTGAAGAGATTGCGGGTCGGGGGGAGATCGCGGGAGGATTGAAGAGATCACGGGTCGGGGAAGATCGCGGGAGGATTGAAGAGATCGTGGGTCGGGGGGAGATCGCGGGGGGTTGAAGAGATTGCGGGTCGGGGGGAGATCGCGGGAGGATTGAAGAGATTGCGGGTCGGGGGGAGATCGCGGGAGGATTGAAGAGATTGCGGATCGGGGGGAGATTGCGGGAGGATTGAAGAGATTGCGGGTCGGGGGGAGATCGCGGGAGGATTGAAGAGATTGCGGGTCGGGGGGAGATCGCGGGAGGATTGAAGAGATTGCGGGTCGGGGGGAGATCGCGGGGGGTTGAAGAGATTGCGGGTCGGGGGGAGATCGCGGGAGGATTGAAGAGATTGCGGGTCGGGGGGAGATCGCGGGAGGATTGAAGAGATTGCGGGTCGGGGTGATCGCGGGAGGATTGAAGAGATCGCGGGTCGGGGGGAGATCGCGGGAGGATTGAAGAGATTGCGGATCGGGGGGAGATCGCGGGAGGATTGAAGAGATTGCGGATCGGGGAGATCGCGGGAGGATTGAAGAGATTGCGGGTCGGGGGGAGATCGCGGGAGGATTGAAGAGATTGCGGGTCGGGGGGAGATCGCGGGAGGATTGAAGAGATTGCGGATCGGGGAGATCGCGGGAGGATTGAAGAGATTGCGGGTCGGGGGGAGATCGCGGGAGGATTAAAGAGATTGCGGGTCGGGGGGAGATCGCGGGAGGATTAAAGAGATTGCGGGTCGGGGGGAGATCGCGGGAGGATTGAAGAGATTGCGGGTCGGGGGGAGATCGCGGGAGGATTAAAGAGATTGCGGGTCGGGGGGAGATCGCGGGAGGATTAAAGAGATTGCGGGTCGGGGGGAGATCGCGGGAGGATTAAAGAGATTGCGGGTCGGGGAGATCGCGGGAGGATTGAAGAGATTGCGGGTCGGGGGAGATCGCGGGAGGATTGAAGAGATCGCGGGTCGGGGGGAGATCGCGGGAGGATTGAAGAGATCGCGGGTCGGGGGAGATCGCGGGAGGATTGAAGAGATCGCGGATCGGGGAGATCGCGGGAGGATTGAAGAGATCGCGGGTCGGGGAGATCGCGGGAGGATTGAAGAGATTGCGGGTCGGGGGGAGATCGCGGGAGGATTGAAGAGATTGCGGATCGGGGAGATCGCGGGAGGATTGAAGAGATTGCGGGTCGGGGTAGATCGCGGGAGGATTGAAGAGATCGCGGGTCGGGGGGAGATCGCGGGAGGATTGAAGAGATTGGGGGTCGGGGAGATCGCGGGAGGATTGAAGAGATCGCGGGTCGGGGAGATCGCGGGAGGATTGAAGAGATTGCGGGTCGGGGGGAGATCGCGGGAGGATTGAAGAGATCGCGGGTCGGGGGGAGATCGCAGGAGGATTGAAGAGATCGCGGGTCGGGGGGAGATCGCGGGAGGATTGAAGAGATTGCGGATCGGGGAGATCGCGGGTGGATTGAAGAGATTGCGGGTCGGGGACATCGCGGGAGGATTGAAGAGATTGCGGGTCGGGGGGAGATCGCGGGAGGATTGAAGAGATTGCGGGTCGGGGGGAGATCGGGGGAGGATTGAAGAGATTGCGGGTCGGGGGGAGATCGCGGGAGGATTGAAGAGATTGCGGATCGGGGAGATCGCGGGAGGATTGAAGAGATTGCGGGTCGGGGGGAGATCGCGGGAGGATTGAAGAGATTGCGGGTCGGGGGGAGATCGCGGGAGGATTGAAGAGATTGCGGATCGGGGAGATCGCGGGAGGATTGAAGAGATTGCGGGTCGGGGGGAGATCGCGGGAGGATTGAAGAGATTGCGGGTCGGGGGGAGATCGCGGGAGGATTGAAGAGATTGCGGGTCGGGGGGAGATCGCGGGAGGATTGAAGAGATTGCGGGTCGGGGGGAGATAGCGGGGGGTTGAAGAGATTGCGGATCGGGGAGATCACGGGAGGATTGAAGAGATTGCGGGTCGGGGGGAGATCGCGGGAGGATTGAAGAGATTGCGGGTCGGGGGGAGATCGCGGGAGGATTGAAGAGATTGCGGGTCGGGGAGATTGCGGGAGGATTGAAGAGATTGCGGGTCGGGGAGATCACGGGAGGATTGAAGAGATTGCGGGTCGGGGAGATTGCGGGAGGATTGAAGAGATTGCGGGTCGGGGAGATCACGGGAGGATTGAAGAGATCGCGGGTCGGGGGGAGATCGCGGGGGGTTGAAGAGATTGCGGATCGGGGAGATCACGGGAGGATTGAAGACATCACGGGTCGGGGAGATTGCGGGAGGATTGAAGAGATTGCGGGTCGGGGGGAGATCGCGGGTCGGGGGGAGATCGCAGGAGGATTGAAGAGATCGTGGGTCGGGGGGAGATCGCGGGGGGTTGAAGAGATTGCGGGTCGGGGAGATCGCGGGAGGATTGAAGAGATTGCGGGTCGGGGGGAGATCGCGGGAGGATTGAAGAGATTGCGGGTCGGGGGGAGATCGCGGGAGGATTGAAGAGATTGCGGGTCGGGGGGAGATCGCGGGAGGATTGAAGAGATTGCGGGTCGGGGGGAGATCGCGGGGGGTTGAAGAGATCGTGGGTCGGGGAGATCGCGGGAGGATTGAAGAGATTGCGGGTCGGGGGGAGATCGCGGGAGGATTGAAGAGATCGTGGGTCGGGGGGAGATCGCGGGGGGTTGAAGAGATCGCGGGTCGGGGAGATCGCGGGAGGATTGAAGAGATCGTGGGTCGGGGGGAGATCGCGGGGGGTTGAAGAGATCGCGGGTCGGGGAGATCGCGGGAGGATTGAAGAGATCGCGGGTCGGGGAGATCGCGGGAGGATTGAAGAGATCGCGGATCGGGGAGATCGTGGGAGGATTGAAGAGATTGCGGGTCGGGGGGAGATCGCGGGAGGATTGAAGAGATTGCGGATCGGGGAGATCGCGGGAGGATTGAAGAGATTGCGGGTCGGGGGGAGATCGCGGGAGGATTGAAGAGATTGCGGGTCGGGGGGAGATCGCGGGAGGATTGAAGAGATTGCGGATCGGGGAGATCGCGGGAGGATTGAAGAGATTCCGGGTCGGGGGGAGATCGCGGGAGGATTGAAGAGATCGTGGGTCGGGGGGAGATCGCGGGAGGATTGAAGAGATCGCGGGTCGGGGAGATCGCGGGAGGATTGAAGAGATTGCGGGTCGGGGAGATCGCGGGAGGATTGAAGAGATTGCGGGTCGGGGTAGATCGCGGGAGGATTGAAGAGATTGCGGGTCGGGGGGAGATCACGGGAGGATTGAAGAGATTGCGGGTCGGGGGGAGATCACGGGAGGATTGAAGAGATTGCGGGTCGGGGGGAGATCACGGGAGGATTGAAGAGATTGCGGGTCGGGGGGAGATCGCTGGAGGATTGAAGAGATTGCGGGTCGGGGGGAGATCGCGGGAGGATTGAAGAGATCGTGTGTCGGGGGGAGATCGTGGGAGGATTGAAGAGATCGCGGGTCGGGGGGAGATCGCGGGAGGATTGAAGAGATCGCGGGTCGGGGGGAGATCGCGGGAGGATTGAAGAGATTGCGGGTCGGGGAGATCGCGGGAGGATTGAAGAGATCGCGGGTCGGGTGAGATCGCGGGAGGATTGAAGAGATCGTGGGTCGGGGGGAGATCGTGGGAGGATTGAAGAGATCGCGGGAGGATTGAAGAGATCGCGGGTCGGGGGGAGATCGCGGGAGCATTGAAGAGATTGCGGGTCGGGGGGAGATCGCGGGAGGATTGAAGAGATTGCGGGTCGGGGTAGATCGCGGGAGGATTGAAGAGATTGCGGGTCGGGGGGAGATCGTGGGAGGATTGAAGAGATCGCGGGTCGGGGGGAGATCGCGGGAGGATTGAAGAGATCGCGGGTCGGGGAGATCGCGGGAGGATTGAAGAGATTGCGGGTCGGGGTAGATCGCGGGAGGATTGAAGAGATTGCGGGTCGGGGTAGATCGCGGGAGGATTGAAGAGATTGCGGGTCGGGGTAGATCGCGGGAGGATTGAAGAGATTGCGGGTCGGGGTAGATCGCGGGAGGATTGAAGAGATTGCGGGTCGGGGGGAGATCACGGGAGGATTGAAGAGATTGCGGGTCGGGGTAGATCGCGGGAGGATTGAAGAGATTGCGGGTCGGGGTAGATCGCGGGAGTATTAAAGAGATCGTGGGTCGGGGGGAGATCGCGGGAGGATTGAAGAGATTGCGGGTCGGGGGGAGATCGCGGGAGGATTGAAGAGATTGCGGGTCGGGGGGAGATCGCGGGAGGATTGAAGAGATTGCGGGTCGGGGGGAGATCGCGGGAGGATTGAAGAGATTGCGGGTCGGGGTAGATCGCGGGAGGATTGAAGAGATTGCGGGTCGGGGTAGATCGCGGGAGGATTGAAGAGATTGCGGGTCGGGTGGAGATCGCGGGAGGATTGAAGAGATTGCGGGTCGGGGAGATCGCGGGAGGATTGAAGAGATTGCGGGTCGGGGGGAGATCGCGGGAGGATTGAAAAGATTGCGGGTCGGGGGGAGATCGCGGGAGGATTGAAGAGATTGCGGGTCGGGGGAGATCGCGGGAGGATTGAAGAGATTGCGGGTCGGGGAGATCGCGGGAGGATTGAAGAGATTGCGGGTCGGGGTAGATCGCGGGAGGATTGAAGAGATCGCGGGTCGGGGGGAGATCGCGGGAGGATTGAAGAGATTGCGGGTCGGGGTAGATCGCGGGAGGATTGAAAAGATCGCGGGTCGGGGGGAGATCGCGGGAGGATTGAAGAGATCGCGGGTCGGGGAGATCGCTGGAGGATTGAAGAGATTGCGGGTCGGGGTAGATCGCGGGAGGATTGAAGAGATCGCGGGTCGGGGGGAGATCGCGGGAGGATTGAAGAGATTGCGGATCGGGACGATCGCGGGAGGATTGAAGAGATCGCGGGTCGGGGGGAGATCGCGGGAGGATTGAAGAGATTGCGGGTCGGGGGGAGATCGTGGGAGGATTGAAGAGATTGCGGGTCGGGGGGAGATCGTGGGAGGATTGAAGAGATTGCGGATCGGGACGATCGCGGGAGGATTGAAGAGATTGCGGGTCGGGGGGAGATCGCGGGAGGATTGAAGAGATTGCAGGTCGGGGGGAGATCGCGGGAGGATTGAAGAGATTGCGGGTCGGGGGGAGATCGCGGGAGGATTGAAGAGATTGCGGGTCGGGGGAGATCGCGGGAGGATTGAAGAGATTGCGGGTCGGGGGGAGATCGCGGGAGGATTGAAGAGATTGCGGGTCGGGGAGATCGCGGGAGGATTGAAGAGATTGCGGGTCGGGGGGAGATCGCGGGAGGATTGAAGAGATCGCGGGTCGGGGAGATTGCGGGAGGATTGAAGAGATTGCGGGTCGGGGGGAGATCGCGGGTCGGGGGGAGATCGCAGGAGGATTGAAGACATCGTGGGTCGGGGGGAGATCGCGGGTCGGGGGAAGATCGCGGGAGGATTGAAGAGATTGCGGATCGGGGGGAGATCGCGGGTCGGGGGGAGATCGCAGGAGGATTGAAGAGATTGCGGGTCGGGGGGAGATCGCGGGGGGTTGAAGAGATCGTGGGTCGGGGAGATCGCGGGAGGATTGAAGAGATTGCGGGTCGGGGGGAGATCGCAGGAGGATTGAAGAGATCGTGGGTCGGGGGAGATCGCGGGGGGTTGAAGAGATCGTGGGTCGGGGAGATCGCGGGAGGATTGAAGAGATCGCGGCTCGGGGGGAGATCGCGGGAGGATTGAAGAGATCGCGGATCGGGGAGATCGCGGGAGGATTGAAGAGATCGCGGGTCGGGGAGATCGCGGGAGGATTGAAGAGATTGCGGGTCGGGGAGATCGTGGGAGGATTGAAGAGATTGCGGGTCGGGGGGAGATCGCGGGAGGATTGAAGAGATTGCGGGTCGGGGGGAGATCTTGGGAGGATTGAAGAGATTGCGGGTCGGGGGGAGATCGTGGGAGGATTGAAGAGATTGCGGATCGGGACGATCGCGGGAGGATTGAAGAGATTGCGGGTCGGGGGGAGATCGCGGGAGGATTGAAGAGATTGCAGGTCGGGGGGAGATCGCGGGAGGATTGAAGAGATTGCGGGTCGGGGGGAGATCGCGGGAGGATTGAAGAGATTGCGGGTCGGGGGAGATCGCGGGAGGATTGAAGAGATTGCGGGTCGGGGGGAGATCGCGGGAGGATTGAAGAGATTGCGGGTCGGGGGAGATCGCAGGAGGATTGAAGAGATTGCGGGTCGGGGGGAGATCGCGGGAGGATTGAAGAGATCGCGGGTCGGGGAGATTGCGGGAGGATTGAAGAGATTGCGGGTCGGGGGGAGATCGCGGGTCGGGGGGAGATCGCAGGAGGATTGAAGACATCGTGGGTCGGGGGGAGATCGCGGGTCGGGGGGAGATCGCGGGAGGATTGAAGAGATTGCGGATCGGGGGGAGATCGCGGGTCGGGGGGAGATCGCAGGAGGATTGAAGAGATTGCGGGTCGGGGGGAGATCGCGGGGGGTTGAAGAGATCGTGGGTCGGGGAGATCGCGGGAGGATTGAAGAGATTGCGGGTCGGGGGGAGATCGCAGGAGGATTGAAGAGATCGTGGGTCGGGGGAGATCGCGGGGGGTTGAAGAGATCGTGGGTCGGGGAGATCGCGGGAGGATTGAAGAGATCGCGGCTCGGGGGGAGATCGCGGGAGGATTGAAGAGATCGCGGATCGGGGAGATCGCGGGAGGATTGAAGAGATCGCGGGTCGGGGAGATCGCGGGAGGATTGAAGAGATTGCGGGTCGGGGAGATCGCGGGAGGATTGAAGAGATCGTGGGTCGGGGGGAGATCGCGGGAGGATTGAAGAGATCGCGGGTCGGGGTGAGATCGCGGGAGGATTGATGAGATCGCGGGTCGGTGAGATCGCGGGAGGATTGAAGAGATCGCGGATCGGGGAGATCGCGGGAGGATTGAAGAGATTGCGGGTCGGGGAGATCGCGGGAGGATTGAAGAGATCGCGGGTCGGGGGGAGATCGCGGGAGGATTGAAGAGATCGCGGGTCGGGGGGAGATCGCGGGAGGATTGAAGAGATCGCGGGTCGGGGGGAGATCGCGGGAGGATTGAAGAGATTGCGGGTCGGGGGGAGATCGCGGGAGGATTGAAGAGATTGCGGGTCGGGGGAGATCGCAGGAGGATTGAAGAGATTGCGGGTCGGGGGGAGATCGCGGGAGGATTGAAGAGATCGCGGGTCGGGGAGATTGCGGGAGGATTGAAGAGATTGCGGGTCGGGGGGAGATCGCGGGTCGGGGGGAGATCGCAGGAGGATTGAAGACATCGTGGGTCGGGGGGAGATCGCGGGTCGGGGGGAGATCGCGGGAGGATTGAAGAGATTGCGGATCGGGGGGAGATCGCGGGTCGGGGGGAGATCGCAGGAGGATTGAAGAGATTGCGGGTCGGGGGGAGATCGCGGGGGGTTGAAGAGATCGTGGGTCGGGGAGATCGCGGGAGGATTGAAGAGATTGCGGGTCGGGGGGAGATCGCAGGAGGATTGAAGAGATCGTGGGTCGGGGGAGATCGCGGGGGGTTGAAGAGATCGTGGGTCGGGGAGATCGCGGGAGGATTGAAGAGATCGCGGCTCGGGGGGAGATCGCGGGAGGATTGAAGAGATCGCGGATCGGGGAGATCGCGGGAGGATTGAAGAGATCGCGGGTCGGGGAGATCGCGGGAGGATTGAAGAGATTGCGGGTCGGGGAGATCGCGGGAGGATTGAAGAGATCGTGGGTCGGGGGGAGATCGCGGGAGGATTGAAGAGATCGCGGGTCGGGGTGAGATCGCGGGAGGATTGATGAGATCGCGGGTCGGTGAGATCGCGGGAGGATTGAAGAGATCGCGGATCGGGGAGATCGCGGGAGGATTGAAGAGATTGCGGGTCGGGGAGATCGCGGGAGGATTGAAGAGATCGCGGGTCGGGGGGAGATCGCGGGAGGATTGAAGAGATCGCGGGTCGGGGGGAGATCGCGGGAGGATTGAAGAGATCGCGGGTCGGGGGGAGATCGCGGGAGGATTGAAGAGATCGCGGGTCGGGGAGATCGCGGGAGGATTGAAGAGATCGTGGGTCGGGGGGAGATCGCGGGAGGATTGAAGAGATCGCGGGTCGGGGGGAGATCGCGGGAGGATTGAAGAGATCGCGGGTCGGGGAGATCGCGGGAGGATTGAAGAGATCGCGGGTCGGGGAGATCGCGGGAGGATTGAAGAGATCGCGGATCGGGGAGATCGCGGGAGGATTGAAGAAATCGTGGGACGGGGGGAGATCGCGGGGGGTTGAAGAGATCGTGGGACGGGGGGAGATCGCGGGGGGTTGAAGAGATCGTGGGTCGGGGGGAGATCACGGGGGGTTGAAGAGATCGTGGGACGGGGGGAGATCGCGGGGGGTTGAAGAGATCGTGGGTCGGGGAGACCGCGGGAGGGGTTGAAAAGATCATGGGTCGGGGGGGAGATGACGGGGGGGTTGAAAAGATCGCGGATCGGGGGGAGATCATGAGTCTGGGGGGCATCAAATTGCGGGGAGGGAGGCCAATCGCCAGACATTAAATGTAAAAGCCAGAGGAAATTTGAGGCATGCAGCCTCATTAACATATTTAAATAACTGACCCGCCTCCTGAGAGCAAGTTAGTCGCCCGCCCCAAAACCCGCCTCCATTAAATAGAAATCCGGAAATGGACGAGTTGGAGGTGGGTTGAGGTTGAATTTCAGATTTTTGAAATGCTAACCTGCCCTTCTCCCGCCCATCCTGGGGGGGGAGAGGTTTAAAATGCCTCTCAATAACCCTGGACTGTAACATTTTGTGATATAACTGTACTGTTTACTGTTCACTCATTAATAGAGCACTTCGCACATGACCAGAAACTAAACTGGACCAGCCACATAAAGACTGTGGCTACAAGAGCAGATCAGAGGCTGGGTATTCTGTGGTGAGTGACTCACCTCCTGACTCCCCAAAGCCTATCTACCATTAACAAGGCATAAGTCAGGAGTGTGATGGAATACTCTCCACTTGCCTGGATGAGTGCAGCTCCAACAACACTCAAGAAGCTCAACACCATCCAGGACAAAGCAGCCCGCTTGATTGGCATCCCATCCACCACCCTAAACATTCACTCCCTCCACCTCCGGCGCACAGTGGCTGCAGTGTGCACCATCCACAGGATGCACTGCAGCAACTCCCAAACCCGCAACCTCTACCACCTAGAAGGACAAGGGCAGCAGGTACATGGGAACACTACAACCTGCACGTTCCCCAAGTCACATGCCATCCTGACTTGGAAATATATCACCGTTCCTTCATCGTCGCTGGGTCAAAATCCTGGAACTCCCTTCCTAACAGCACTGTGGGAGAACCTTCACCACATGGACTGCAGCGGTTCAAGAAGGCGGCTCACCACCACCTTCTCAAGGGCAATTAGGAATGGGCAATAAAAGCTGGCCTCGCCAGCGATGCCCACATCCCAAGAATGAATAAAAAAAACCCTCAAGGGCAGTCTCTGAGGTAGTGGAAATCTGGAACTCTCTCCTCCAAAAGGCTGTGGTTGCTTGGTCAATTGAAATTTTCAAGACTGCAATCGATAATTTATGTTAGGTAAGGGTATCCAGGGATAATGGTACAAAGGGGGTAAATGGAGTTGAGGTACAGATTAGCCATGATCTAACTGAAGGGCGGAACAGGCTCGAGGGGCTGAATGGCCTACTCCTGTTCTTACGTTTTTAAATTTATTATTTTGCTTGGAATTACAGACCCATACACCTTCTTATTCAGCGGTAGTTTCCATGGCAATCTGGAGCTACATTATGCCCTCCCACCCATGGGGTACGATGTATTGGAACATCCTGTGAAAGACCCTTTCTTGCGATGTTGCCCTCATCAAAAAGTTAGTGATTAACAGCGTGAATAAAGCAATGACAATTGTAAAGTCAAAAGAACATAAACTCAGCTTAATGTTTCATTCAAATCTCTCTCCAAGTATGTGTCACTACTTTCAACTTTTATAGTACAAAGAATAAAAATAACCAAACTGTTTCCTAGGTACATTGAGAACCAAGTTAGCTGCTGTATTTTATTTACTGCAACTTCCTTTACCTGCACACGGCTGCTTTAATCCACGCTTCAAAGACTGTTTGCTGCTCTGTATTCAAAGGTAGTGACACAGACATTTCTGGCCAACCAATCACTTAGAATGATTATACCTTGCCTAACTGTCAGCACCTTTATCATTTCCAGACAGATGTCTGCCCTGGTAGCCAACTAGTATGTTTTGAGAGGGGGCAGGCGGTGGGGAGGGGATAAGGTGGAGAAAAAAGATAAGGTTTTGTTTTCTATTGAGAACATGAACTGATTAATACTAGAAACACTTTACTGCCAAATGGGCTACAGTACATTAGAGTGATATATATGTATAATGTTAAATAAAACCCTCTCTGTACTGCAACAAGAAAGGGAATGCCTACTAAACAGAAGCCACTAAGAAAAGGGGAAATCACACTTCAAAGAACAGAAGCCTGAAAAATACCCACCGTAACCTTGTCCGCACTGGTGATAACGAGAGTGAGCCAGTCACGCCGCTAATTCAAACGAGCTGTCATCAAACTCAATGAGAACAATCCACTTTTCCAGCTTTTGCACGTCAGGAACAAAAGAGCAATATTCATACACGTTCTCATTCAGCGGCAGTTTCCATGGCAACCTGGAGCTACATTATGCCCTAAGCTGAATTTTAAAACCTGTTGAGCCTCTCGCAGATTTATAGCGACATGTTGCTTTTACAAAGTCACTAATAATACATAAACAGTAAATGGTAACAGATGGCTGTTATTGAGATGTACAATTAGCAGCTAAAAATGTCACACAGTTGAGGTGACAAGATGTGACTCTGATAGGATACAGTTCTGGGAGAGACATTCAAGGTGATTTATTCTGCAATAAAATCACTATCAAAATCATACTCAGGTTACTTTCTGGCGTGTTTGCTCCTGAAATTTTCTAAAGTTTTTTTGCTTCTTTGTCCAGTTGGAGGAGGCAGTGAACACTTTTATCTTACTACACTTATGGCAAGTCAGGTTTGCAATCCTACCATCCTGTATCATGGGGATCTTGGCCAATTTAATAACCCCAAAATCCCACGATTCACAGCTTAAAATTCCTGGGATTTCAGGATTGTAGAAGTGACACAACAGGAAGAACAAAGTTCACCCAAATATGAACTTGGCAGGAGAGAGGAACAGATGAATGAGAAAATGAGCCACAAATGGAGAAACTGCCGCAAAAGAGAGTAGAAGAGCCAATAATGAAGAGATATCACAGGATAGAGAAAGTGGCGAGCAGCAGAGTTTGAAAGTCTGATACCCGCTGGTAAGTGTGGCCAGAAAGTGGGGCAGTGCCAATATGTGCCACAGGCTTCAGAACTAAAAAGGCCCTGCTGTATAGAACCCTGTATAGAATATTCCCACTATACAACTCTCTAGAAAGGGAATGTGTGGTGGAAACTCTGGGGGGAAATTTTAACCCCCAAGAACGGGTGGGCAGTAAAAATAATTGAATTCTTCAGCGGGACCGTATCCAAGTTCCAATGCACCCACTTCTGGGTTTAACCCAGGTGCGTTAGGACGCGCACGCGTAATAGAAACCCAAAAGTCACGTCCCCACTTAAAGCCGGCGGGCCGATACTTAAAGGGACAATGTACCTCATTATGATAGCTGAGGCACTTAACCTTTTGTGACTTAGAAATCTAAAACGAATTTTACGTTACCTGTTCGTGTTTCCCATTGCTTCTGATACACGTCAGGTGAAAGCAGGCAAGAAGGGACGGATCCATGAGGTGAGTGACTTTATTGTACTGCTTGTGGGCTGGAAGGAGCAGGAGCGCTTCATCCAGGCCCTACAAGCTCACCTCTTTGACAGGACCTCGTTATCGGCCGACATCCCCCCTCCCCCAGCCATGGTGGATTCCCCCCCCCCCCCCCCCCCCCCGATGGTGGACCTCCCTCCACGTCCGACCTCCCCCACTGATGGCTGAGACCCTTCCATACCTCCGACTCCTCCCAGCCTCCGATCTTCTCTCATTGTCCTCCAATCTTCTGGTGACCTGACCATCTCCCGGCCTGCAAGGTCCTCCACAGCAGCCCCCCCATGTCCTCCACGGCACCCCCCATGTCCTCCACGGCACCCCCACCCATGTCCTCCACTCTCCCCCCTCCGCTATGTCCTCCACGGCCCAGGATCTCTCCCACCCTCTTCTCTGATTCCCGCCTGCCAGCCAACCTATCCTGTCCGATTATATTCCCCCCGCTCCCTTCCCACCTTCGTGTAAAAATCATGCCCCAGCTCTCAGAAAAGTAAAATTAGTCAAACTTTCACCAACAGATACAAAATGCTTCTGGGATGCCATTAACATATGATTTTATATGTATAGAGACATACAGATAAAATGAGAGAGACTGTGATAAAATGTGTGAGTTGGGGGGTGGGCGGGGTGGAAAGAGGTGGGCGAAGGAAACATAAATGATCCCAGGATTTTATACGTCTTTGTTTAGATTTGTACTGCCCCGCTCCTTTTTTGTGTGAATAAAGCTTTAAGATCTCTGTGGTATTCTACAAAGCAGTCTATGAATAATCAGATACGGAAAAACGTACAAAACAGGAAATCTTTCTAAATGTAACTAATCATAGGCTGCTCTATAGAATACCACAGAGATCATAAAGAGAAAGACATTTTAACATTTTAGTTGAGACCCTTCATCAGAACAGTTTTACTGAGGAGTTTCACCTAAAATGCTGAACAGTCTTTCTCTTTCAGATGTTGATCAAACCACTGTGTATTTCCAGCATGTTCTGTTTTTATTTCAAATTTCTAGCATTTGAATTCTTTTTTCCCCTCTTTTAATTTATTGGTGTTTGCTCAGCCGAAGTGAAACAGCCCACAAAGCAAAATTTATTTAAAATATTACAGAACCACAACTTACACAATTACACAACTACGTTGTGCAGAGTTGTCTGAGTTCTAGGGCTTAGTGCTCGGATATATAACAGTTTAGTCAACTCAGCCTAATTCACACACCTCAGCTAACCCAGCGCATGGACACAGACTGCCTAATTTCACAGCCTGTGCTTTTAAAATCTTAACATAGAAACTACTGCTGGCAACAACTGAGCGATACAGGGCATCAATTTCAGGAGTTTGGCATTTTGTACAATTTCCACCTTTCAGGAAATTGCCAGAGCAGGTTTGAGCTTGTGGTGTACTATAGTGCCTAGAGGGTGCGCTAACCTACTTGTTAATTCAGGAATTGGTGTTTGTTGAATGGGGAAGTTTTAATCAAAAGCAAAATATTGTGGATGCTGGAAATCTGAAATAAAAACAGAAAATGCTGGAAAAGCTCAGCAAGTGAGGCAGCATTTGTGGGGAAAGAAACAGAGTTAAGGTTTCAGGTCGAAGACCTTACGTCAGAACTGGAAGATGTGAAAAAGTTAAAGTTTTTAAGCAAGTACAGAGCCAGGGAAAGGGAGGGAAGGGAGGGGAGGAAAGAACAAAAGGAAATGTCTGTGATAGGCTAGAGGGCAAGAGTGATTAAATGACAAAAGGGATGATGGTGACCACTCATAATGCGCTCTCCTTTGCATTGGGGAGACCAAACGCAGATTGGGTGATCGCTTTGCTGAACACCCCCGTTCTGTCCGCAAGCGTGACCCTGACCTGCCGGTCACTTGCCATTTTAATTCCCCGTCCCACTCCTACTCTGACCTCTCTGTCCTTGGCCTCTTAAACTGTTCCAATGAAGCTCAATATAAGCTCGAGGAACAGCACTTCATCTTTCTTTTAGGCACTTTACAACCTTCCAACCTCAACATTGATTTCAATAACTTCAGATCATAACCACTGCTCCCATTTATTTATTTATTTGTTTATTTTTATTGGACGGCAGCTGCTGATAATGGTTCTGCTGTTGCCATTATTTACAGCTCCTCTAGACCGATCTTTTATTTCTTAACCTGTCCCATTACTACCCTCCTTGCCTGTGACCAAACACAGAGCACCCAATCTGTGTTTGGTCTCCCCAGTGCAGAGGAGACCGCATTGTGTCAGTGAATACAGTATTCTAAATTGAAAGAAGTACAAGGAAATCGCAGTTTCACCTGGAAGGAGTGTTTGGGGCCCAGGAGGGTGGGAAGGGAGGAGGTGAAAGGATTGCTGTTGCATCTCCTTTTCATGCGGTGCATTGTGTACATGATATGTTAATCTTGCCTACACCATCATCCCTTTTGTCATTTAATCACTCTTGCCCTCAACCCGATCACAGACCTTCCCTTTTGTTCTTTCCTCCCCTTTCCCTGGTTCTGTACTTGCTTAAAAACTTTAACTCTTTCAACATCTTCCAGTTCTGACGAAAGGTCTTCGACCTGAAATGTTAACTCTGTTTCTTTCTCCACAGATGCTGCCTCACTTGCTGAGCTTTTCCAGCATTTTCTGTTTTTATTTCAGATTTCCAGCATCTGCAATATTTTGCTTTTGAAAGGGACGATGGTGCGAGGCAAGGAGGGTGATAATGGGACAAGTTAAGAAACAAAAGATCGGTCTAGAGGAGCTGTAAATGGCAACAACAGAACTATAACCAGCAGCTGCAGTCCAATCATTTTTTTAAAAATGGGAGCAGTGGTTATGATCTGAAGTTATTGAAATCAATGTTGAGTCCGGAAGGTTGTAAAGTGCCTAATCGAAAGATGAGGTGCTGTCCCTCGAGCTTCCACTGAGCTTCATTGGAACAGTGTGAGAGGTCGAGGACAGAGAGATTAGAGTGGGAGTGGGATGGGGAATTAAAATGGCAAGCGACTGGAAGATCAGGGTCACACTTGCGGAGATGTTCAGCAAAGCGATCACCCAATCTGTGTTTGGTCTCCCCAATGCAGAGGAGACCACATCGTGAGCAGTGAATACAGTATTCTAAATTGAAAGAAGTACAAGTAAATCGCAGTTTCACCCGGAAGGAGTGTTTGGGGCCCAGGAGGGTGGGAAGGGAGAAGGTGAAAGGGTTGGTGTTGCATCTCCTTTTCATGCTGTGCATTGTGTACATGATATGTTAATCTTGCCTACAGGCAAAGGGCATTGGAGTTGAGGATGGTTCACATTGTCTGAAATGAGAAGCAAATTGCAGCAGTTTCACATGGTTTGTGCAGAGAGAAAGTTCACTACAGTGGGGATTGCTTCCAGTGCTTCCCTGCCATACTAACTGCACTTAAGCCCATACCACAGATCATATCTACTGGCCCAGACACAGCTACCTGGCAATGACTAAGGATTACTGCCTCCAGAGCCCAGGTTTAGCAGGGAGACAGTTACAGAGCTGTGTCATCAGCTTAAAGAAGTCCCCTGGCCAACACCTTCATCTCCATTCCCATTGATCAGCAACAACAGAATGACACGGCTGCCCAATTCTACTGGGCTCCTGGCTTTCCGAAAGTACAGGGGGTAAATGATGGCACCTATGTGGCCAGTCAGTCCCTAGCCACAATACAATGACCTGCATAAACAGCAAGGGTTCCTACTCCATCAATGTAAAGCTGGTCAGTGATCACTAACACCGTATCATAGGGGTCAATGCCGTTTACCAGACAGCAACTAGAAGGCTTTCATTTTGCAGCAGTCATCTACGCCAGGCTTATTGAAAAGTGAAGGGGAACTGGAAAGATGGTTCCTCAGTGGCCAAAGCAATCCTCTTCAGCTCTGACAATTAACATCAGTCACACATAGAGGCAGAGCTTAGATACAACAAGGTCCATGCCACTACCAGGATCATTATTCAGCTCACCATTAGCAACTCTTCAGATGCCTGGATAGATCATGGGTGTCATAAGAACATAAGAACATAAGAAACAGAAGCAGGAGTAGGCCATCCGGCCCCTCAAGCCTGCTCCGCCATTCAAAAAGATCACGGATGATCTTCTACCTCAACCCCATTTTCTTGCACCATCCCCATATCCCTTGATGCCTTTAATATCTAGAAATCTATCGATCTCTGTTTTGAATGTACTCAATGACTGAGCCTCCACAGCCCTCTGGGGTAGAGAATTCCAAAGATTCACCACCCTCTGAGTGAAGAAATTTCTCATTTCAGTCCTAAATGGCCTACCCCTTATTCTGAGACTGTGACCCCTGGTTCTAGACTCCCAAGCCAGGGGAAACATCCTCCTTGCATCTACCCTTTCGAGCCCTGTAAGAATTTTGAATGTTTCAATGAGATCATCTCTCATTCTTCTAAACACTAGAGAATACAGGCCTAGTCTACTCAATCTCTCCTCATACGACAATTCCGCCATCTCAGGAATCAGTCTGATGAATCTTCGTTGCACTCCCTCTATGGCAAGTATATCCTTTCTTAGGTAAGGAGACCAAAATTGTACACAATATTCCAGGTGCGGTCTCACCAAGGCCCTACATAATTGCAGTAAGACATTTTTACTCCTATACTCAAATCCTCTTGTAATAAAGGCCAACATACCATTTGCCTTCCTAATTGCTTGCTGCACCTGCATGTTAGCTTTCAGTGACTTCAGTGTACAAGGACACCCAGGTCCCTTTGAACATCAACATTTCCCAATCTCTCATCATTTAAAAATACTCTGCATTTCTGTTTTTCCTACCAAAGTGGATAACTTCACATTTTTCCACATTATATTCCATCTGCCATATTCTTGCCCACTCACTTAGCTATCTATATCCCTGTATCTTAGAGTAAACTTCCCTTTCTTCCAGGTTCTCCAAGATCATTGTCGCTTTGCTTACAAAGAAGCCGAACCATGAAGGTGGAGGATCAGGGGTAGAACAGGAAGTAGAGCCATGGAGACTATTTGTGACAAATGCACATCTCAGACACATTTCAGTTAGTGCCTGTACAGCCCCTGTAAGAAACTGCCCCTACCCCTTTTCCACATGTAACCAATAAAGTGGCCAAAGCAACTCCTCAAATACTGTCCTCTGCACTTCCTCAACTACCAGCAGTGCCCGTCCTTCGCTGTGCTGTCACCTTACTCTACACAATTAGAAACAAAGACCTAGAAATTGGTCCGTGTCTGCCTGCTGACGCGAACTGCGCGCAGGGAACAATCCCTGACCCAGAAAAGGTAAGCATATGGCCCACCCGATATTGGGCCTTGGGCCTCATTTACTTGAGGCCGGCATGCTGCCTGGGGATGCCCAGCAGACAATGCAGACAACCATTTGGCCATGATCCACAAATCTGGCTAGTGGACTGCTCCAAACCCCTAGCCTGGCTTTTGCTTGGCATCAGGTGACTCCTACAGATGATCCTGCTCAAACAAGAATCTCCTTTTATGAACGGGTCACAATCCCTGAGTTGAAGCAGTAACCACGCTCACCCTATGGACAGCAGGTGCCTGCTCCTCATTTGGCATGACCGCTTGCTCCTTTTCACCTGTCCAATGCTACTTCCTAAAGCTCACTGTTTACATCTCTGGGGTGTATAGCTGTCCTGGTGCATGCCATAGTCGGTGAGGGTGACACAGGGTGCTATGAGGTGCCCGCTTGGTCGGAGACACTACCTGTGATGGTGCTTGGTCCTGCCAAGCTCCACATCAAAAATAAAAGAGGCGTCACTGTTAAAATTTTGCAGGTTTTTGCACTAGATATTCTCCAGTTCTCTGGGTCAGTGCCACCAGTCACTCCTGTAAGCGAACTTCATGTCCCCTATGATCCAGTGTGTACCCCTACTGGCCCCCAATATCTAATTAAACGATGGAGTGACCCGGGAATTGTAACCTTTGTTATGTGTGCTGACCACTGTAATCTTGAACATGAGGCCACGTGTGTTCTCCTGCCTTTACAGAAAGTTGCCTGAAAAGCACTCCAGCGAGATGAGGCACAACTGTAAACCAACAATCTGGTTTATTTTACAGGAAGTACATGAACAAACAGAATAAAATTTTCACAGTAAGACCCGCTAATCTCCTACTGTACTCCATGAAAACAACAAAAACGTGAACTCTGTTGGCACTCTGGGGTGGAAACTCACTTTTAAGTTAACTAAACACAATTTACATTTGCACGCCCAGTCTGATGTCTCTGTGTGAGTGAGAAAATCTCTCTCATGCCTAAATCTGTCTGTAGACAAATGCCTTTCCTGATTTAATTATCCCACGATGGATATTCCACCCATGTTGACTGAAAACAAAGGAGAACTTTCATGGCAACAATGGCTCCTCAATAATTATTTAACTGACTGCAGGGTCTTACCCAATGTCTCTACACTACAGAAGCTCATGGATAATCCATTTTATGGCTGTCCAGTCTCTCTTTGAGTAGCTAATTAACACTTCAAATTACCATGGCCACCACCCATTGTTTCATGTCTGCTGGTTAATGTTATATCAAAAAATGCTGCAATCCCTTGATGTTAACCCCTTGTAAGCTGACAGGAATATTGGGGGTTATCCGGCAGAATTCTCCCAAAAAACTTCAGCAACCCACAGTTAACAACGAATAGCGCACAAATAGCATTTTCTAGGCTGTTATATTTATCCAGCAGCAGGTGGTAATGGTCAGTTAGAGCTGAGTACCTGCTTTCTTCAAGCAGCACAATTTCGGTGGAGTGTTTTGACAGCAGTATAAATGTGTCAGGGCTGGAAAATTCCAATCTCAAGCCAATTTCACTGAGCTGAAAAACAAAGTGAGTCGCCAGCTTGTGTGTCTGCAACTGTGATCGTCTATGGCTTGTTGCCACCCATCAAATCCGCATCTATACTCAAAAAATATAATTTTCTATTCATGCCAAAAATGTTGGAATTGCACAGCAGGTCAGCTAGTGGCTGGAAGAGCAAGAGAGGTTCTTTTAGGTGAGAACCTTCATCAAAATTTTGAGCAGTTCTGACGAAGAGCCTTAGCCAAAAAAAAATTAACCCCAGGGGCAGGGGAGGCCCAAGGCTTCTATGTGGGGCCCGAAGGAACAATCCTGTTCCTCCTGGCCCACAAGGAAGCCTTAAAAAAAATGAAAATTACTTACCATCCTGGGCCTTTCGTAGACCTAGTCCTGCTTGCCGCCAGGCTTCACTGCAAGGTCTGGCACTGTGTTTGATTTCCGTGACCAGGAATTAAAATCACGTCAGGGTCCTAATTACGTCATAGGATCCCGACTTCTACATATTAATGAGGCCTGTCCCGAAATCGAAAACTGCACGGTTAAAACAGCAGTGCGTGGTAGCACATCGCAAATCGGGGCCCCGGCGGAGGCCCCTTGCCGCCCGTAATGCCGCTCTCGTCCGCTGGCCAGTTATGATTCCTGGCGGGTTCAGGTGGGAATGCCAATATCGAACATGGAAATGGGGCCCGGGAGTTAGAATCTCTCGGCGCCTCACGTGGCACCGACATGCGAGCTTGCTGCTCGCTCCGGTCCTTGCACGCCAAATTCATGCCTCGAGTTAAAAACAGGGCTTATATTTGGAAATTGTTGTTTCTGTGACATTTTAAGATCCGTTAAGAGACGATGGGGGGGAATTTTAACTCCTCAGGAACGGGCAGAAGAGGTGCTGGGGGGGGTTAAAATCCGCCGCATACCCGCCCGGGGCAGGTTGGGGGTCAGCCGAGTAACCTGCTCTCGAGAGGCGGGTCTGTAATTATAATATGTTAATAAGGCTGTGTGCCTCAGATTTTAGCAGCCGTTTGGATTTAACGGCTCCGAGCCGGGTTTCCCAGGGCTCGGGAAACCTGGCAGCTAAAGGGAGGTAAGAACTGCCGGATCCAGCAGCTAAGTAGTTTTCCAGCACTGCTTTTCTGGCTCCCCAAGCAAATCTGCCGCGATCTGCCTCCCACCACCGCACCCCCCAACCCCCAACCCCCCCCCCCCCCCCCCGCTGCGATCGACCAACTCCCTCCCGCGATCAGCCGACCCCTCCCAGCAATGTTTCCCCCCAGCGATTGGCCCACCCCCTTCCCCAGCAATCTCCAGACCCCACCCACGATTTTTCCCCCTTCCAAGATCTCTTTCCCCCCATGATCTCCGCCCCCCCCCCCAACCCTGAGATCTCTCCCTCCCTCCTTCCCTCCTCTCCTCTCCCTGGCAGGCTTTCCTGTACGGCAGACAGCCCACCTCTCAATCTGGCCAGCTGCCGTTGGGGAAACTGAGTACAAAAGTTCAAATGAGGTCCTGCCATTAAATTCGGCAGGACCTCTGCCTTTCCTTTATTTCCAGGTTTCCTGGCCACTGCCAGTCGCTCCCCCACTCCCATCCCACCTCCCCAAAGATATCGGAGCCAATGTAATTCCTACAGAACTCGAACAAGGGATAGGATAGGATTGTCTTAAAGAAGAATTCTTCCTTTTATGTTGGGACTTGTCTATTTGTCTGGCCATTAAACAACAGATTATTTTTCCCCTTCCCCAAAGTGTTTTCCCTTCTTTGGCTGGAAGGAGTAACTTGAAAATTTCAGGGGGGGGGGGGGGGGAGAGAAATATACTGTTTTACAGTTGAATTAGGAAGGGTATTACATTTCACAGACAGAAAACAAACTTCTGTAGTCTGTATTTCTCTGGCTGATGTGGTGCTACTGGTTATAATCAATGGGAACTTTACAGCAAGGGAAGGTTTGACTAATGCTGTGGTATCAAGCCATTGGATGGTTGCCCAGCAATCTGGTTGCCCACATACTGTTCGGAAATAGTTTATTGTGGATCCAATATAACATTAACCTTTTACAATCCCAACGTATGAAGCTCTGGTTTTCCTTTCAGATCATCCTTAGTCAACAACAGTTGCATAAAACTATTTACAGAATCACTCAAAGGGACTTTCTTATTATTTAAGCTTGTCATTCTGCACTCTAGGCCATGCAATGCTCCACTGATCTTCCCTCTCTTGTTCCTCAGACGCTCCAAATATCCTGAGCTGCACATTTTTTCACTTCCATGCACTCTATGTTTTAAGATCAAGACCTTCACAACATTTTTTACTCCTTCTTTAAGAACCTCAAAATGGTATTATTCCTTACTGCCCTCAATATTCTCTCCCCTCAACACAATCTACAGGCTTTTAAACCTCAGCCTCAGCATCATCTAGCCACTACTTCTTGATTGGACTCATAGGGCCCGATATTAGGAGGGAGGCGGGTTGGCAGCGGGGGGTCGACTGGGCGCGTGGGTAACCCGCCCAATAAAATCGGTGGGTTCCCCGCGCGATCGTAAGTAAATTGAAGGCACTTACCTTGGCTTCCGGGCTTCATGCTGGAAAGCTGTGAGGCAGGCGGACTGCACACCTGCATACCTGCATCATAGGCTGTCAGCTGGAGGAGCCCTATTTAAAGGGGCAGTCCTCCACTGACTGATGCTGCAGAAAGGAGCCAAAATTACAGCATGGAGCAGCCCAGAGGGGAGGCTGCTCCCAGGTTCAATGATGCCTCACTCCAGGTCCTACCGGATGGGTAAGGAGGAGGGGGAGGACAGAGATCTTCTCCCCGGCGGACAGAAGGAAGTGGCCTGCCTCTGCCACCATGAAGGCCTGGCTCGAGGTGGCAGAGGAGGTCACCAGCGCCACCAACATATCGCCCACCTGCATACAGTGCAGGAGGCGCTTCAATGATCTAAGTAGGTCAGCCGAAGTGAGTACAATTACTCATTCCCCTACACTCCATCTGCCACATCACCGCCCCCACCCCACATCTCCTTCCGCACTGCCAACACTACTCTATCACATCACTCCTCACGCCCACTCAAAGCTCATCCTCATCTTACCTGCACTTACTCACCTCGTCAGTACTCATCCCACCACTACCACTCAACCCAATCCTCATACAATCTCATGGCTCTGTCTCATACTCACCCTTTCATGCATCTCTTTCACGGTCAGCCTCACCCCACCTGCCACTACCTCTGCTGCAGCCACAGGGCATGCATCACGTATGTGTAGTAGGAAGCGTAAGGCAAACGTGTCGTGAGCATGTGTCGTGAACACAAGGGTGTTTGAGGGTTTGTCATGGTTTTTACTTATATTTGATTTCTGATCAACTCACATTACATATTATATTGTCACCACTACTGCCACGTCTTGACCATTCTTGACTGGCTTGTGCAATAAGGCTCTTTCATGAGGTTCTCCATGAACACCCTTGATGCCACCCACTGGGTCACCCTACAGTGGGTGTCCGTGTAGTTGCACGATTACTTTGTGCAGGTGCCTGTTACACACCACTGTGTTGTGTAGCTCCACGTGACATAGGTGGACGGCATGCCTGGCGAGGCTGGTAATGTTGCTCGTCCTCCAATGGAGCGATGAATGCAGCAATGGACCCCACCCCCCATCCTGACGGTGAGTGTGAGGGGGTCCACAAAGTAGGTAAATGTGTTTGGACAGCAGAGTTTAGGGTATGATGTAATAATTTGGAGTGCGGAGACAACGGTGAGGCAAGCAAAACTTTGTCTGAGGTGACAGAGTGCCCTGCTGCAATGAATGAGGGTTTACCCCGCACCTGTTAAATGGACCTTTGCAGCTGCCACTGGCTGCTGGCTGCAATACGTCTGTTTAAACAGGGAGTGTTTCCCCCAGCATGGGAAACACGCTCTGGGTAGTCCAAAATCCAAATCCTCCTAAAATCTCCAACTAACGAGGTCTATAAACGACCTCAAGTACCCAGATAATGATCTTAAGTGGGATCCCGCCGGCTTTGATTGCCGGTGGGAGTCCCGCATGCGGGGGCTGCGCGCGCACCGATTCAAGTCATTGGGGAACCCGGAAGTGGGCGGCTTGGAGCCGGGCTCCGGTCCCGCTCCGGGAATCCCCAATTTTAGGAGCCCCCCTGCCATGAACGCACCCGCTCGGCCATCCAAAAATTGACCCCATATTTTCTCCTGTTATTTTCAGTCGTGTTGATGTCCTGTGTTATGGGCTTGGCTCTTTGCAAAATTCATTGGCTTAGCAGATTCTCACAATGTGGTAAAAATAAGCCAATCAAACCTAAGTAAAGAGGGTATTTTGTACAAGAATGCCCTTTTGCTCCCTCCCTGCTGTTAGTAACAGGAATAAACATTTCTGCACTGTTTTTATTTCCATTATACACAGCAGGATGTAAATAAGAATATTTACAAATGCCCTTTACAATAATGAATGGAGGCTTGAAAAATGTTTTGATAAAAGCTGCCAAAATCCACAATGCACACTTTGTACCACATCCAAAAACTATGATTGTTAGTATGATCTTAGTTGGTTCTGACAATACAAAGCTGTGAAATTTGTAATTTTCTCTCCTTCCTTGTTACAAGACATGGCAAAAATACATTTTCTCATCTCTTAAAGGCTGGGCAAACATTCTATAATTGCCAACTGACCTCTGGCACCTCACTCAAGTGGCAATTCCTAATTTTTGAGTCTTCAAAAATGAGGGGCACCGCAGGTGAGCCAGGTCCTGTCCACATCTGACACCAACACGTGCAGTTTTCAACAAGAGTTACTGGAGACGGATCAGAAGTGGGATTTATCCCTCCCAAATCTGGGGGCACTGAAGCCAATGGTATAACCACAGATGTTGCCCTGGTTGAAATCAAGTAACTCAGCACAGCCTGGGAATTGAACACAGCCTAGGATTTTCCTGGTCTGTAATGCTCACCGGTATACTAGGCAATGTTTTTACCCATTAAACTACTGGGGAATTGCAAAACTTTATCTTTATCTTTAGTATGTAGATTTTCATTTCATTTTCTTCCTTTTTCTTTAGGTTTCCTCCTAAGCTATATTTCATTTCCTTGGTGAGAGAGAAGAACGGCAGATGGAGGTTCTACCAGTGCTTCTTAGAACCACCTGCTTGAAGATGCACAAAAGCAATTTGAGATGCATCAGCTTCTGATTTTTCCTCCCTCATTCACACTGTTGGTAGACTATTCTGCCAATCTCCAGATGTCAGTGAGAAGGGCTTTCTGGTATCATCTAGCTGGGATTGCCTGAATCTTCTCTTCATTTGATGCCGAGGTCATTGCTGTGGCTTGCTACACTATTTCAGACGGCATTAAGAGTCAACCTCAAATTGTGGGATTGGAGTCACGTGTAGGAGCGACAGGTTTCCTTTCTTGAAGGACATTAGTTAGAAAAGACAGTTGGGTTTTTACAACAATATGGCAGCTTTCATAATCATTTTCCTGGTGCTAGCCCATAAATGTTTCTTAGCCCATTTAAGGATTTTTTAAAATTCAATTTCACAATTTGAGCTCACAACATCCTGGTTGCGAGTCCAGTACAAAAAAAACTATACTACCATACCTATTGTTTCACCTCATGGCACAGTACATCATTGTGCTATCTCTGCGCCACAATCTTCACCTTCAGGTTCTTGATATACTCTGTATTATCTCTGTGCTGGCATACATGCCAATATTGTACTGCTAACGATAGGAATTGCTTTTTAACCCCATTCGCATTGGTGCAAGTTTAGTATGCCACATACTATACAGGCAGAAGGTACAAATTCTTATTAATGCATCACAAGCATTACCACAATGGAATTCCATAGGAATACACTGGCATCAATGACACCACATTGGGGCACCATAGTGATGGCATAGTACCAAAAAAGTTTAAGAAATGGCTAAAAACCAGTAAAGTGCCTGTGTTCTCGTGGGACAGAGATTCTCAGAAGGTGGGTGTCTCTTTAACATCTTTGGCCCCAGAAATCCATGGTTGTTCTGGCAAAACTTGAACAGGAGCCTGCCAGAATGGCCGGGAATTAGGCTGTGGCCTGGTCTTGCGTCCAAGTTTCTGGGATGGCCCTGTCTGCCCTTAGAAGGCCATTAACATAAGGGGATGGGGACGCAGGGGCGGGGGTGTAGACAACCTGCTTTGGGACCCAGCGTATGGTCAACACAAGTGAGATCAGGCATGCCAGCTGACCAAAGGGTGGATGTGAGGTCTACCCAAGATCGTGGCCTGGGCATCTGAAGATTCAATTTTTAAAAAAATATTGGGCAAGAAATTGGGCCATCTAGTGCACGTTGTTTCGGCACTGCACGGCCTCCTGAACGTCCAAGATGGTGTCTAACGGATTCTAACGTAACGGGCGCCGGAAGCCATCTTGGTAAAGGAGAAAATACACTGTGCGCGAGCATCTCGCCAGGCAGCCAGTCAGGAGAGACGGTACAAAGTTATTGCATCAGTGTGCAATGCTGATTTAAAGTGAAAGGCACCATTGTGGGACTTAACGCTCCACTCAGCACACTGTCTTAACCACGACCACCTGAACATATCTTAAAGTGCCTGGAGGACTCCCCACCAGCGCTATTTAAAGGGACCATGCAGGATTTACAGGTTAGTTGCTGGATTATTGTTTCTGGCTGCTGATGCATTTGTACCTGTTTTTAGAGGTCTCCTTTACTTGAATACTAGAATGAGGGGACGTAGCCTGACATTTAGAGCCAGGACGTGCAGGAGTGAAGTTAGGAAACGCTTCTACATGCAAAGGGTGGGAGAAGTTTGGAACGCTCTTTTGCAGATGGCAGTTGATGCTAGCTCAATTGTGAATTTTAAATCTGAGACTGATAGATATCTGTGAACAAAGGGTATTAAGGGATATGGGGTAAGGCAGGTATATGGAGTTAGGTCACAGGTCAACCATGATCTCATTGAATGGCGGAACAGGCTCGAAGGGCTAAATGCCACTGCCACTTTCTGCCTCCTGTTATGTGCTACTTCTCTTGCAAGAAAGTGGGATGTGTGTCTTGGTGATGTGCCTGTCATGGTTGAATAGCTGCCAGTGTATGTGACCTGTGAGTTGTGGGTATCCGGCTTGCAACAGTGGTAATGTGTAAGGGTGAGAGGAAGCATCTGATTGGAAGAGTTGAGTACTGATTGAAAGAATTTGTTGGTATGTGGGTGATGGGGATGTCGTGCGTGGAGCAGTGGAGGAGGCTAATGGTGCAGTTGGTAGGTGATTCCACTTAACAGTTGACCTCACTCACCTTGACCACTCGTGTCAAAGCATTGAACCTCTTCCTGCACTGCATCCATGTTCATGGTGCTATGTGGCTGGCATTGACTTCGTCCCCCGCTGCCTCCCACTGCCTTTTGAGCATATGTCTGGAGGTCCTCTTGCTCCCCCCCCCACCCCCGACAACCTGCGGATATAGGATGCAATGCCTTCTGTCCACCTCTTGCACCATGGCCTCTAGTGCATCAGCAGAGAACCTTGGTGCACATACTCTCGCAGGCCTGGCACCAACTCGGACCGGCAGATTGGTGAGGTCTGGCATGCAGATTGGAGGATGTGGGATTCAGTAGCGTGCAACCTTTATTCGATGTTTTAATATAACTCATCAGTTTGTAAACATAGGGACGGGACCTGCGTCTGTGTTTTACGTGCGCAATGTCAGTCCCCGTGCAGATAGCAGACTATTATTTTTAGCAAGGTTGATGCTTGCTAAAAGAAAACAGCATCAACTCTGTACATGGCCTTCTTCAATCTCGCAAAGGCCTTCGACTCTGTCAACTGTGAGGGATTGTGGAGTATCCTCCTCAAATTCGGCTGCCCGCAGAAATTCGTCACCATTCTCCGCCTGCTCCACGATGGCATGCAATCCTCACCAACGGATCCACTACAGACCCAATACGACTGCAAACTGGGGTCAAGCAGGGCTGTGTCATCACACCAAAGCTCTTCTCCATCTTCCTTGCTGCAACACTCCACCCCATCACCATGAAGCTCCCCGCCGGAGTGGAGCTAACCTACAGGACAAGCGGGAACCTGTTCAACCTTCGACGCCTCCAGGCCAGAACCAAAACCACCCCAACTTCTGTCATCAAGCTGCAGTACACAGACGACGCCTGCGTGTGCGCACACTCAGAGGCCAAGCTACAAACCATCATCAACGCATTTACCGAGGCGTATGAGAGAATGGGCCTCAGGCTAAACATCCGAAAAACAAAGGTCCTTTGCCAGCCCGCTCCTGCCACACAACACTGTCCCCCGACCATCAAGGTCCACGGTAAGCCTCTGGACAGCGTGGATCATTTCCCATACCTTGGGAGCCTCCTCTCGGCGTAAGCAGACATCGACGATGAAATTCAACATCGACTCCAATGCGCCAGTGTAGCCTTCGGACATCAGACGAACAGAGTGTTCGAAGACCGAGACCTCAAATCCAGCACCAAGCTCATGGTCTACAGAGCAGCCGTGGTCTCCGTCCTCCTGTACGCATCAGAAACATGGACAATGTACAGCAGACACCTCAAATCCCTGGAGAGATATCCCCAAAGTTGCCACTGCAAAATCCTGCAAATCCACTGGTAGGATAGGCGTACCAACATGAGCGTTCTCTCTCTGGCTAATATCCCCAGTATTGAGGCACTGGTCATGCTCAACCAGTTGCGATGGGCGGGCCACATTGTCTGCATGCCCGACACAAGATTCCCCAAACAAGTGCTCTACTCCAAGCTCCGCAATGTCAGGCGATCACTAGGAGAGCAGAGGAAATGCTATAAGGACACTCTCAAAGCCTCCCTAAAAAAAATGCAACATCCCCACCGACACGTGGGAATCGCTTGCCCTAGAACACCCAAACTGGAGAAGAAGCATCCACGATGGCGCCAATCACCTCGAGCGTCACCGTGTGGAGCACGTGGAGGCCAAGCGTAAGCAGCGGAAAGAGCGCGCAGAATCCAGAGCGTCTCACCCACCCGCCTTATTAAACACTACCTGCTCCACCTGTGGCAGAGTCTGCGGCTCCAGGATTGGACTATTCAGCCACCGCAGAACCCACCCTCCCAGAGTGGAAGCAAGTCATCCTCGACCCTGAGGGACTGCCAAAGAAGAAGAAGAAGAAAGATTTTTAGCAAATAACAGGTACCGGCTACCTTTAAGAGATTTTGGCAGGCTGTCAGAGAGATTGATTTTATGGCTGCCCCCATATTCCTGATGTGGAGAGGCCGGTGATGAACTCAGCACCCACGGACTAGTTGAACCAGGAACACTTCTCACCACGATGGACATCTCGGCACTCTACACCAGTATCCCCCACGATGACGGCATCGCTGCGACAGCCACAGTACTCAACACCAACAACAGCCAATCCCCAGACGCCATCCTACAACTCATCCGCTTCATCCTGGATCACAATGTCTTCACCTTCGACAACCAGTTCTTTACCCAAACACACGGAACAGCCATGGGGACCAAATTCGCACCCCAATACGCCAACATTTTCATGCACAAGTTCGAGCACGACTTCTTCACTGCGCAGGACCTCCAACCAACGCTATACACCAGATACATCGACGACATTTTCTTCCTATGGACCCACGGCGAAGAATCACAAGAGACTACACGATAACATCAGCAAGTTCCATCCCACCATCAAACTCACCATGGACTACTCCTCAGAATTGGTTTCTTTCTTGGACACACGAATCTCCATCAAAGACGGGCACCTCAGCACCTCACTCTACCGCAAGCCCACGGACAACATCACGATGCTCCACTTCTCCAGCTTCCACCCTAACCACGTCAAAGAGGCCATCCCCTATGGACAGGCCCTGCGAATACACAGGATCTGCTCAGACGAGGAGGAACGCGATGGACACCTACAGATGCTGAAAGACACCCTCGTAAGAACGGGATATGACGCTCGACTCGTCGATCGACAGTTCCGACGGGCCACAGCGAAAAATCGCATAGACCTCCTCAGAAGACAAACACGGGACACAACCAACAGAGTACCCTTCGTCGTCCAGTACTTCCCCGGAGCGGAGAAACTACGCCATGTTCTCCACAGCCTTCAACATGTCATCGATGACAACGAACACTTCGCTAAGGCCATCCCCACGCCTCCACTACTCGCCTTCAAACAACCACCTAACCTCAAAAGGACCATCGTTCGCAGCAAATTACCCAGCTTTCAGGAGAACACCGTCCACGACACCACACAACCCTGCCACGGCAACCTCTGCAAGACATGCCAGATCATCGACACAGATACCACCATCACACGAGAGGACACCACCCACCAGGTACGTGGTTCATACTCCTGTGACTCAGCCAACGTTGTCTACCTCATACGTTGCAGGAAAGGATGCCCCGGAGCATGGTACATCGGCGAGACCATGCAGACACTGCGACAACGGATGAACGGACACCGCGCAACAATCGCCAGACAGGAGGGTTCCCTCCCAGTCGGGGAACACTTCAGCAGTCAAGGACATTCAGCCTCCGATCTTCGGGTAAGCATTCTCCAAGGCGGCCTTCGAGACACACGATAACGCAAAATCGTCAAGCAGAAATTGATAGCCAAGTTCCGCACCCATGAGGACGGCCTCAACCGGGATCTTGGGTTCATGTCACGCTACATGTAACCCCACCTGACGTAGAGTCATCCAGACTCAAGTCGTAGTTGGCTTGTTCTCCATATACAGATGCGGCCGGACCTGCTGCGATTTCCAGCGAAAAAAAGTTATCTGTTTTTAATACAACTGGTCATTCTCTGCCTCTCTCTGTCTTTCTGGTCTCTCTCTCTCTCTCTCTCTCTCTGTCTTTGTGATTTGACCCCTTGTGACCCCACCTCAGTATTCTTGGATGTAATGTTTCCCTGACTAACCTGTCTGAACACCATTCACTCCTTTGATTGGTGTGATTATCTCTCTGCCGAGGTGTGATAAAGGGCAGTTAGAAAGATTATCTGTAATCACCAGGCATTGTTCTCTGACTATATATGCTGTGCCTTTATGCAACTCTTCACTCACCTGACGAAGGAGCAAAGCTCCGAAAGCTTGTGATTTCAAATAAAGCTGTTGGACTATAACCTGGTGTTGTGCGACTCCCCATATTCCTGGAGTGAGGTGGGCAGGACATTGGGGTGGTCAGCAACAAATGTCTGGGGCAGGCACATCTCAGCACTTGAACCAAGTTACCCTGCCTCAAAGATTTTCACGGCCCTTGTCACTCTTTTGGGAGGGGGGTTAGGGCCGAGAATGGTTTTTTAAACTTCCTCTAACGTGTGAGATCGCTATTCATAGGCACTCTGTCGTAATTCCACCTGAAACACATTTAAGTCAATCCTGAACATCATCAGCCATTTGGTGCCACTGGCTGTTCAGCTGAATAAAACAGTTTTTCTAACCCTATCATTGTAATAGATGGAAACACCTTTAATAAAATCCTGCCTCAGTCGATTTTATAATTAAACCAAGCTGAGCCTTGATACCCTTATTTATTTTTGTATTTTTTTGTGCAAAGCTCCTTGGTGTTGGTTTTGACAGGATGATGATATTCAGTCATCGGTAAGATTTACCTTGGAAACCTCTAATAAGCATTTCATAATTTTCAACAGGTATTCTCAGTAGACATTTCTGGCTTGTCACTAGCCACTTCCTATTAACATCAAATCAACTGCAGTCGCGCCTAACTACAACAGTGGTGAATCATTCCGTGAGGTGCTGTGGGGCCTGCTGTTATCATCCTGGGCTTATCACAGCGGGAATGGAACCCCACAGTTTTCAATGAGGCTCACAGATGCTCCAACGTTGAATGAGTTAGGTCAGCAGTCTACTTGTGATTCTTCATAAAGCATATTCATTATCTGACTGTGCTGTCAGGGGACAGTAGGCTGCATCAGGCAGAAGATAAAAGCTTGCTCAACAAGGGAGTGAAAAACTAGACGGCCATGGAAGCTCCCCCGGTCGCTTATTTGGTAAAGGCACTGCCCTGTATACCACAGACCAGAAAGCTCTTGGTTTTATCTCTGGAGTGTGCTGTGTTAGATGATCTTAGCTGAGGCAGTATTGCATTTTTGCTACAATTTACCTCAGTACCTGTAGGCTAGGAAAAAGAAAAATCCACCAAAGTTCCCACTCCTGATTGCAATTCAGTAACTCCTGCATCGATAGGTGAGAATAGGATTGGATTCAGCTGTGATGCTTTCTGCCAATACAAGTTGGTGGGGTGGGGCGGGCTAGGCAGGGCTCAGGTTCCTGACCCCTGTCCCATCCTTGTTTCCGCCACTTCCCAGCATCACTAAGTGAACCAAATTCTGCAAATGGAGGGAGAGGGTCTAGCGTTGGCCTCCTCTCCAATTCATCCCATTGAATATCTGCTGAGTGGATAACTTTGTTCAGTCTTCAGGTCGCTGTGGCCCCTTTAAAGTTTCTTCTGGCCTTTTCTGGTGCTATGGCGATGATCCTGACCCAGCATCACCTAAATCCTCCTGGGGGCAGAGGGGCTCCCATTTGCTGGCAGAAATCCCGCCAGGAAACCATCATGAATACATAATAACACCCAACCCAGGAAACTGGGCCGGGTTCAGAACCGATTCAGGAGAGTGGGTGGAAATTCTACACTGACCCTTTCGGGGTGGGATAAGGAAAATCCAGTCTATAGTGTCTTTAAGATTGTCTTTGGTGATAACACAAAAATGTTAAAAGTCAGAACATGTGAGTTTTAAAAAAAAATTTGGATCTTCTATTATTGAGGAAGCTACAGTGTCAGCCATCATGATGTTAATAGTGAGAGATTATTGTCATTTGGTCTTGTACAGAACTCCATTCCTCCCTGTACTTAAAGAAACAATCACACAAGCAGAGAAAACTAATTTATCACAGTCATTCAATGTACCACTCAGTGGCCAATTTTATGCTTCAACTACTTTACCGCACAGGTTTTGCCAGCAGCACAGTAAAATAAATAAGATGGCCTGCTGCCCACCAAAAGAGGCGGTTTCTGCAGTTGCCTCCAGAAACAATGCCATTCCCAGCAGCAATACAAACATTCCTATCAAAGGCAGAGGCAGCCATGTTTTCTGTCAGCTGGTGGGATGAGAGGCTCAGCTCACCCGTAAGGGTCAACAAAGCTGGCCTGTATGTATCTCCAGTCATTAGGGTAGGTACAGCAGCCAGGCCTTGAAGGCATGTAGCAAGGTAAAATCCCCCCAAAATTTTGGCCTGCTGGTTGTTGTTAGAAATAGCAGCCAGATGGGCTTTACTCCGTTAGTGAAGCCCTGCTCCACATAAAATTGAAGCATTTACTTACCTCAGGTAAGTAGAAGTTGTTGATTGCCCCAATTCTCCAATGTGAAGGGGCACCCTACAGCTTCTAATGCCCAGTTTGTTTGGCCAGGCACCCGTCGGGTGTAATCCCCAGAAAATGCCATGGGAGGTGTTATGATGTCACTGTGTTATTTACATAACATTTAAAGTCTCCCACCCTGGTTCAGGCAAGAGCTTCCCACCTACGCTGATGGTGACCCAGGGAATGCGTGTCAAGCGCAAACAGAGCAGAGAACTGACTCCACCCCTTTTCCTCTCCCTAATACTCCAGAAACTGGCAAACGGAGGACAAATAGCAGAGGAAAATCGGCCCCATCAAGCTGCCTTACATGTGATCAGATTTCATCATTATTTGTTAAATACATATTGGGGTAGAAATTTGTTTTGGGCAGTAGTGCTGAACGGGTGCTAGTGCATCAGTCGCCTGTTATACGCCCCGCTGATATTCAGGTCTATTGGTCAATAGAACGTATTATACATCCAACAGTGGGGTGTATAACAGGCGGCCGATTTGATACTGCCCGTTCTGCACTATGGCCCGTTCTGCACTACGGCCCGCTCTGCACTACGGCCCGCTCTGCGATACGGCCCGCTCTGCGATACGGCCCGCTCTGCGCTACGGCCCGTTCTGCACTACGGCCCACTCTGCACTACGGCCCGTTCTGCACTACGGCCCGTTCTGCGATACGGCCCGTTCTGCGATACGGCCCGTTCTGCGCTACGGCCCACTCTGCGATACGGCCCGTTCTGCACTACGGCCCGCTCTGCACTACGGCCCACTCTGCGATATGGCCCGTTCTGCGCTACAGCCCGTTCTGCACTACGGCCCACTCTGCGATACAGCCCGTTCTACGATACGGCCCACTCAGCAATACGGCCCACTCAGCAATACGGCCCGTTCTGCGATACGGCCCATCCTGCACTATGGCCCGTTCTGCGATACAGCCCGTTCTACGATACGGCCCGTTCTGCACTATGGCCCGTTCTGCACTACGGCCCACTCTGCGATACAGCCCGTTCTACGATGCCACCCAAGATGGATTTCTATCCCATTGTTTGTTAGACCAAAATTGCACAGGCCTACTGGTGCTCTCTCACCCACTTCCATCGTAATTCCAGCCCGAGTGAAGCAGACGTCCCTGCAAATGGGCCAGGTCCCATGTACGATGGGTGACAGACTTTGCTGGGGGTAGGGACACACTCTGCTGGGAGTGTCTGCTTCACTGACCACAGTGGAACCCAGAATAAGGTCGGAAGCTGGTGAGGTGAGGTGCATCAGCCTCCAAAAGAGCACAAATTGGGTGGGGTCGGGGGGGGGGGGGGGGGGGGTGCTGGCAGGCCAGGGGACCAAAACAAGAGGTAGATTTAATGACTATTGGCTTCCTTACAAAGGAGGCTGAAGAAGAGCAAAAATGTTATTTCCAGGAGGAGACTGGGCACCTCCCCCCTCCGGATGGTAGCAGGCGCTGGAGTTTCCGGCCTGTGCAGGCTAGCAGATGCCCAAGGTGCACCTATAGTGGCCTGGGCATCCAATGTGCCCATGCAAATGTGGTGCCTTCCCACTGATCCCTCATACTCCAGTGGGGCCAGCACTGGAGGGCTCCAGCAGGTGCATTCCCAGCTTAATTGCTAGGATTATGGTCTGTGCATTTTTGAGGCCCATGTATAGTTTTTGGTCAAAATCAGAATTCAGCACCAAATAGTTAGAGATGGCTAACTATAGAAAATGCTGGTTTGATGGGTCAAATCTCTGTGGCTGTGTCCATTTTGTCAGGGTCCTCCGAATAGGCAGCCTGGGCGTCAGCCTGAAGAGGGCATGCAGCTGATTTAAATTTTTTAATAGGGGTCCTATGATGTCAATGGGACCCTGATGCTATTTTTGGACTGAACTGGGTGCCGTGCACTCTCCACCTAGTATCAGCTGGCGATCGGGCCAAAGAGGAGGAGATAGCTCAGTTTCACTTTACTTCTGCGCGGGCTGGGAGGAGCATGAGTGCTCCTCCAGGATCCACAGAACCAGCCTGGGCTGCTGCCACTAGGACACCCCGTAGTTCAACAACAACTTGCATTTATATAGCGCCTTTAACGTAGTAAAACATTCCAAGGCGCTTCATACGAGTGTTATCAAACAAAATTTGACTCCGAGCCTGACAGTTCTTACCTAACAGCAAAAAAACAAATTGCAGGCTACAGCTGTGTAATGTTTTATCCTTTCAAGCACGTCACTTCTAATCCCTACATAAATAAAGGGTGTGACTTATCTTTTTAAATTGTTTCTTCAGAATGGTACAACGGACAATGTAAATATGGAGGAAAATAAAGGAAAAAATTAAGTTTGTTATTTTTGCAAAATGTTATTCACCAGATTCATTATTCATAACTTCGTAAGGCCTGATCATAAATGGAGAATTTCAGCTTTGACACTTCTGCCACCTGTCAGGAGCACATCTATCATGAAATTGCACACCCCGGCCTGTGATTTTTCACCCATTCATAGAATCATAGAAAGGTTACAGCACGGAAGGAGGCCATTCGGCCCATCGAGTCCGCGCCGGCTCTATGCGCGAGCAATCCAGCTACTCCGACACCCTCGCCCCATCCCCATAGCCCTGTAAATTTTTCCCTTTCAAGTACTTATCCAGTTCCGTTTTGAAAGCCATGTTTGAATCTGCCTCCACCACCCCCTCGGGCAGTGCATTCCAGATCCTAACCACTCGCAGTGTAAAAACGTTCTTCCTCATGTCGCCTTTGGTTCTTTTGCCAATCACCTTAAATCTATGCCCTCTGCTTCTTGACCCAATGGGAACAGTTTCTCTCCATCTACTCTGTCTAGACCCTTCATGATTTTGAATACCTTCATCAAATCTCCTCTCAACCTTCTCTGTTCAGTATTACATTGATGTGGAGATGCCGGTGATGGACTGGGGTTGACAATTGTAAACAATTTTACAACACCAAGTTATAGTCCAGCAATTTTATTTTAAATTCACAAGCTTTCGGAGATTCTCTCCTTCCTCAGGTAAATACATTTACCTGAGGAAGGAGAGAATCTCCGAAAGCTTGTGAATTTAAAATAAAATTGCTGGACTATAACTTGGTGTTGTAAAATTGTTTACAGTATTACATTGTCACTACAGCATCTATTAAAGAGCACCCTGTTCTGATGAAATATGAAATGCTAAACCTATTAACATTTATTTACCAACACATGGCTAAAAAAAATGTCATATTAAAATGCATCACTGCATTCCATGTATGTGCCATCAACGTGACAAAAATAACACATGGCTCCTTTGAGTCTCCTCTTACCCAAAGGCGAAAAAAGTCTAGTCAAATACTTACATGTGAACACATGGTATTTAATAACCTAGTTAAAAATGACACATGACAAAAAAATACTGGCAAGTAAAATCAAGGAAAACCCAAAGATGTTTTATAAATACATAAAGAGCAAGAGAATAACTAAGGAAAGAGTAGGGCCAATTACAAACCAAAGAGGTAACCTATATGTGGAGGCGGAAGATGTGGGCATGGTTCCAAATGAATACATTGCATCTGTCTTCACAAAAGAGGGGGACGATGCAGAAATTGTAGTTAAGGAAGGGGTGGGTGAAATGTTGGATGGGATAAACATAGTGAGAGAGGAAGTATTAAGGGATTTAGCATCTTTGAAAGTAAATAAATCGCCAGACCTGGATGAAATATCTCCCAGACTGTTAAGAAAAGCAGGGGAGGGAAAAGCAGAGGCTCTGACCATCATTTTCCAATCCTCCCTGGCTACAGGCGTGGTGCTGGAGGATTGAAGGACTGCTAACATTATACCGTTGTTTAAAAAGGGTCATTTCAGGCTGGTCAGTCTAACCTCGGTGGTGGGCAAATTATTGGAATCAATTCTGAGGGACAGCATAAATCGTCATTTAGAAAGGTATGGGTTAATCAAGGACAGTCAGCATGGACTTGTTGAGGGAGGGTCGTGTCTGACTAACTTGATTACATTTTTTGAGGAGGTAACAAGGAGGATCGATGAGGGTAATGCGTTTGATGTAGTGTACATGGATTTAGCAAGGCTTTTGACAAGGTCCCATATGGCAGACTGGTCAAAAAAGTAAAAGCCCATGGGATCCAAGGGAAATTGGCAAGTTGGATCCAAAATTGGCTCAGTGACAGGAAGCAAAGGGTAATGGTTGACAGGTGTATTTGTGATTGGAAGGCTGTTTCCAATGGGGTTCCGCAAGGCTCAGTATTAGGCCCCTTGCTTTTTGTAGTATTTATTAATGATTTGGACTTGAATGTGGGGGGCTTGATCAAGAAGTTTGCAGACGATACAAAAATTGGCCGTGTGGTTGATAGTGATGGGGAAAGCTGTAGTCTGCAGGAAGATATCAGGGACTGGTCAGGTGGGCAGAAAAGTGACAAATGGAATTCAATCCAGAGAAGTGTGAGGTAATGCATTTGGGGAGGGCATAAAAGGCAAGGGAGTACACAATAAATGGGAGGATACTGAGATGTGTAGAGGAACAAAGGGACCTTGGAGTGCATGTCCACAGATCCCTGAAGGTAGCAGGACAGGTAGATAAGGTGGTTAAAAAGGCATTCGGGATACTTTCCTTTATTAGCCAAGGCATAGAGTATAAGAGCAGGGAGTTTATGCTAGAACTATATAAAACAATGGTTAGGCCAAAGCTTGAGTACTGCCTACAGTTCTGGTCACCACATTACAGGAAAGATGTGATTGCACTAGAGAGGGTACAGAGGAGATTTACAAGGATGTTGCCAGGGCTGGAGAATTTTAGCTATGAGAAAAGATTGGATAGGCTGGGGTTGTTTTCCTTGGAACAAAGGAGGCTGAGGGGAGATTTAATTGAGGTTTATTAAATTATGATGGGACTAGATAGAGTGGATAGGAAGGACCTATTTCCCTTAACAGAGGGGTCAGTGACCAGGAGGCATAGATTTAAAGTAATTCGTAGAAGGATTAGAGGGGAGATAAGGAGAAATTTTTTCACTCAGAGGGTGGTGGGGATCTGGAACTCACTGCCTGAAAGGGTGGTAGAGGCAGAAACCCTCAACTCATTTAAAAAGTACTTGAATGTGCACCTGAAGTGTCGGAGCTACAGGGCTATGGGCCAAGTGCTGAAAAGTGGGATTAAGCTGGATAGCTCTTTTTCGGCTGGCACAGACACGATGGGCCGAATTGCCTCCTTCTGTGCCATAACTTTCTATGATTCTATGATTCTTCTGTGATTCTAGGGCTTAGTCTAGTGGTCATAACGTATTGTAAGGAACTCTTCACGACTGTGCGCTTATAGGCGAAAACGCCTTGGAACGTTTTACTACGTTAAAAGGCGCTATATAAATACAAGCTGTTATTGTGTAAAGTCACAGAAAGTCTCAATAATTTTAAATAAATTTGAAGTATGAAATTAAACTAATCAAGATTGAAGAAAGTTCTGGAAGTTTGGATTTCGATTCAACACACCACTTGTACCTATCTCCTACCGTGTGTTTCTGTTTACATTGCTGACTACACAGCACACAGCACACAGCGAGCTGAACAAATTGGTCCAGCACCTATTGTTGAATGACTGTGAAATGCCAGGATGTGGACAAACCTAATAGCAAAGATTTTTCAAAAATTCAGGTTAGGTTGTTCCTGTACAAATAGAAATACATTTTAACTGAGCTCTGCAAACATAAAAAGCATTGTCACCACTATAAAGCTGTTAGGAAATCTTTCTTCAATTGTTTAGAAACACTCACAAAGGCATAATTGATGTGCGTATTGCCACCAAGACTGGTTTTACTAGGTCTATCCAGTAGCCAGCCTCAGTGAAATGTATACTGGGGTTGCTGCTTGGTGCTTGAGATCCATGCATCAGGGACTGGCCTCTCAGGCCAATGTAAAAACAGATTAAGAGAGCGTAGAACAAGAAAATGTATTAGGCCAATCAAGGCCATTTTTCCACAGGCTATTTACAATGAAAGAATTTATATAAGTGCCTTTCATGACCTCAGGATGTCCCATTGCACTTCACAACCAATGAAGTATTTTTGAAGTGACTCACTGTTGTAGGGAAACGCAGCAGTCAATTTGCACACAGCAAAGTCCCACAAACAGCAGTGAAATAAATGACCAGATAATCTGTTTTAGTAATGTTGGTTGTGAGATAAATATTGGCCAGAACACTGGGAAAACACCCCTGCTCTTCTTCGAAATGTGCTCTATCATGGACTTGACTTGATGCAGCTCCTCAGGCAAAATTCTGCAGTGCTCCTCCCAACCCTACATTCAAAGCACGCGGGCCGCTGCCGGCCACCACTCCTCCTCCCGATCGCCCCCGCTACCCCTCCCCGATCGCTGATGCTTATAACCACCCTCCAATTGCCACTGCCACTCCTCAACCCGATCATCCCCTTCCCGATCGTCCCCTTCTCGGTCACCCCGCTTCATCACTTACCCGAGCAGCGTTGCTGGCATCGCAGTGGCCTGGTCTTCAATCCCGCTTCGCCGACGAGCTGCCTGTTACTGTACCCAGCTCATCGGCTTGATGGTAATGAGGCCCGAGGCCTAATATCAGATGCACCCTGGGCCTCACCATTCAGGCGCAGGCATTGTTCTCTGCATCGTCCACGCACCCAAAGATGGGTGTGCCTGAATTTTTACGCCAGTGTTTCTTCTGCTGGCAAGTTTTAAAAATCAAAAGATATCTAAGAAGCAGACATTTGTTGGAATGTGGGAATGAATATGGGAATTATTCAGTACTTTCACAGCTCTCATAAATGATGATAAAAGGGAGACGGGACAGGCACCCCTGCCTGCTGTCATGGCTCCACGTTGATACAAGTGAAAACCGAAAACTTATCCCTTCTTCGGCAGCCTCCAGCGGTCCCTTTAAGGAGCGCTGATAAGACCACCATAGATCCGGAAAAATACTCAGTGCGTGCTCCATCCAGTTTTTGCCCAATTTGGCACCCGGGGCCTGACACATGCATTAGGCCCCAGTTTAACATATTCAAGGGGCCTAAGGCCTGTTTCAGCCGAGCACCCTGGCAACAAAAAATCACCCGATCCAAAATAGCGGCCGCTGAACTTTATGTGCGGATCAGGCGCGGGAGATCCCGGCCCTGATTTTAGTAAGTTTTTGCCTCGTTTTACGCCCAAGAAACAGGCGAAACAAGGTTGAAGATCTCCCCCTGTCTGTCTACTCTTGCATGTGAAGGACAGGCACGTGGGTGAAGTCCTGGAGGGTCGCCAGCACTTGTGAAATCAAACGGCAGCTCAGGCCTCGAAAAAGGAAGGAGAAAATGGGAAGAGAAAAGAAATCAATAAAAATGGACACCCTCTCCCTGCAGTCAAATGATCTGCAATTCAAAACAATCGGGCAAGCGTTTTCCATGTTTTATATAAAGAACAAACTGGGAGAGACTGTGGGAGTGTGGAAAGAGCAAGTCTGACTGGAAGAATTGCTACATCCCTGCAGATTCTTTGAAGTTTTTAAAAAATCCTGTGACAACCTACTGACCCTAAAACAACCCTCAAGTTACTATCAACCACAACATAAATCACAAGAATCTTTTCAGATTTGATTTCAAGAACTGGAAATAACTTCTGTGTGTGGGTAACTGTTGTCGTCCAGCAAAACGATCCGGGTGCCTTGTGAACAGCTGAATATGCCCAGTAAAGGATTTCCCAAGCCTTGTGTGCTTGAGATAAAACTCACCAATTTATTTATTTTCAAAGGATGTATTTCATTTTGTGATTGAAGCACAAAAAGAGGATGCGCGATAAGAAAAGCAGTTTAATCAATGAGAAATATTTTCAACCTTTAATCACGCCTGAATGTGGATTATGGAGGTCTTCTTCATGAATGGGAAGTTCAGCATTATACTGTTCTCTATACAATGGGTGAACATTTAGACATATAGATCCTGGAATTTCATGAGGGTTCTACTCTTCTCCTGCCATAACTTCAGTGGGACATCAGCAGAACCCCCGAGAGAATGGGGAGACCCAGTTACGTTAGATCCCCGCCATTTCTGTCAGTTTCCGATTTGATTTATAAGGGAAGGAACATCCAACCTCCTGCTACAAAATCATGGGCTGAGGGCAGGGCCGGGGGCAGTAACTTCCTAAACCAGGAATGCCCTGTCCTGGTAATGGATAGGGTCCCAGTGTACCAGTGGCAGCCAGTATGCCAAGGAAGATAAGATGTACCGCCCTCCAAAAGGGATCCATCCATGGGGTCCAGGCTTGACAAGCAGCTTGGCCCCCTCAAAAGGACAAATGGGGCACATCGGCCCACTGAGGAGCTTAATGAGGAGCCAGGCCCGAGTCCTGGTCTGGGCCCCAGAAAAAAACTGCCGATACGCCCTTTCAAATCCTGCATCTGGGGCTGGGGCTGCTGGGTAAATTTGAGCAGTTGGCTAATCAGGAAACCTCCCCCCGACCCCAGATACTCTGGCTGGGATCAGCAGGGGACATTCCCATTGGGTGGACCCCAGTACTTATGCTGGGTTTAACGGCATGTAGATTTTTGGGGCCCAAGTTTACAATTTCATCACAGAGGAAATCTTTCCCGATGGTCTACAAAGGCACCTGGGGGACAAAAATTCCACACACCCACTTCTGGTGCATGTCAGAAGTACCCACAGGGAAATTGCACGCTCCCAGCATGTGATTCTCTTCCATTCAATTTTACCCCATGGTGAGAGACAGTGGGGGACAGTTTGACTTTGTACAATAGCCAATCGGCAGCCCGTTTTATGGGAGAGATGTAAAATAGGCTGCCATTTCACTATCACACATTTTACACTATCACACAAAGTCAAAATCTACCCCAGTGAGTGCATGTGATCAAGGCAGATGATCAGTAAGTGCTGCAAGACAGTCAATCAGTGAGGGCATCTGTCATGACACCAGACAATTAGTCATGGTACATGGCAGAAGACAGGTGATCGGTGAAGGCACGCAGCATGAAATGGACAGTGAATGAGAACACACAGAACAAGATGAACATGAAGCTGTCAGCCTGGTGGAAACAGCACAGGATGGACGTGAGCCAGCATTCAATGGGACAATGAAGAGAATCAGAGGATGACACAACAGTCTGCTTTGACTTGAATCAGCTGCTCTTTTCCAGTTGGAAATAAACAAAATAGTTTTGTTCTGCTTCTCGTCCTGTTGGCAGTTAAGAATTGGGCATTTGATTTAAAGGACATTACTATTGGTTCTGCTCATTTCTGTTGGCAGTTAGGAAATTGGATTTGATTATTTAAATACATATCCTTTCTGATTTCCCTACACGATAACTGCAAGAATTTCTAATGTTTGCTTCAATTGAAGTATCTTTGACTTGACAATTAGACCGGTTAACTGTAGGAGCCCTTCATTCATCTTGTGGTACAGAGACAGTGTATTTCTCCTTTGATGCCAATTATATCTCTTCCTTCATTGGTGGTGTGAAACGGCTGTACTTATGGTATTGCAAATCTGTAGTAACTGATGAGGCAGTCTCTTCATTCTGCTGATGTGTGGCTCCTGGGAGAACCTTGAGGGACTCATAAAATGCTATGTTCTGTTTCTAAACACTTTGGAGTTTGAGATGTGTGAAATTATTACAAAATGGAACAAACTTGATTCACTTTCAAATTTAAAGTGGCTCTGCCCCAAATATAGCTATGATAATATTCATTTGTAAGTAGAAATTAGGAGAGATTAGGAGCAGTGATGGAAAGCTTGGGTTGGATAGATAACCTTTGAGAAGGTTTCTAAAGGTGGAGAGGCAAAGGGGTTTAGAGAGTAAGACTGAGGCAGTTGAAGGCTCTAACAAGGAAGGGAAAATGCACAAAAGACAAGAGTCTGTGGACAGAAGGGTACAGGAGAGGATGTAAGACTGGAGGAGCTTACAGAGTTAAAGTGGGGTGAAGCTATGGAGAGATTTGAAAACGAGAACGAGGATTTTAAATTTACGGTGCTGGGTGCAAGGAGCCAATGTAGGTCAGTGAACACAGGGGTGATGTGCGAACAGAATCTAGTGCAGGACAGAATATGGGCATTGTGTTTCGGAAGGTGAATGATAGTTGGCAAATAAGGAGAGAAATCGAGAATTAGGGGAATCGAGTCTAGAGGTGACAAAAGTGGAGATAAGGGTTTCTGCAGCAGGGAGGCTAAGATTGGGGTGGGGTGAAAGGTTTGATGAGGTGGTGGAAATAAGCAGTTCAAGTAATGGATAAAATGTGAGGTTTGTTAGTTAGCTCTGGGTTTAACAGGACACTAAGGTTTCACTTCAGTCTTGAGTGTGTGCCTGAAGAGGGGGAGGGGGATGGATCAGCAGCAAGAAGGAGCAGAGTTTATGGCGGGGCCAAAAACGATTGATTAGGTCTTCCCTAGATCCTATTGAAGGAAGTTGTGACTCATCCATGACTTGATGTCAGACAGGCTGTCTAACAGCCCAGAAGTGATCTAGGGGTCGAGAGGGGGGCCTCCTTGGCCCGGGATTTTGAGGCTAACTGTAGTGGCTTCAGTGGTGCTCTGGCTGAGATCAACCAAGACAGCCCAACCAAGGCTCAATACTATAACGTATGGTGCATTTATATACACAGCTATTGGGGGGAGGGATGATGGGCGGAAATTTCCTCAATACTGCTCCTGCTCCGTTGCCCTAACTTCGCCAGAGGTGCAGCGAAAACCCCATTTACTTGAGCAAACAGCGTTTCTGCCGCACTTCCAGCTAAGTTACAGCAGTGCAGCAGGAGCAGCTCCGAGGAAATTCCCAGCGGATATATATTTCAACATATAAGGTTCACTTAACTTTGTGTACCTATACTGCTTAACTCTGCTCTTTAAAAATATTTGTGCATAAGGGCACAAACCATGGGTTCCTTGAAACAGTCCTCCACTGCAAAAACTGAAGCATTGTTATAATGGTAGAAAAAAAGACCTGCTAACAGATCGGACTCTTTAGTTCCCAGATGGGAAAAGACTGTGGAGTTTTGACAGCTTTCCTTCTTTTGCTTCAAGCTGAGTAATATTTACTATCCCATGGTGATACAGTGTTAGGCTCCAACAGACGGTATCACAGAGCAGGAGGCTGCTGGTCCATGCCTGTGATTTTCCCACATAATGTGCTCCCTGTGCCCCCGAAAGAATATGCTCAACAGAAGTTCTATACAGGCAGGAAGGGAGCAACAATTGGTGTGTCAGTCAATCAGCACCCTCTCCTAAACTTTTGAACAGCCAATTACAGAGTGACATTGACAGACCTGGGAACGGGTTGACTGCCCATCATCTTGGTATGGGAGTGATACTTGGTGGGAATAAAAGGCTTCAGGAAAAAAAATCATAGGGTAGATTTTATGAATTCACACTCCCAACACAGAGCGTTAGGCACTGGGAGTCCATATTGGGAAGACTTGCAGACCTCACAGGAATTTTCCATCCATTCATTTCATAAAATTTAAAGTTTGTGGAGTCTGCCCTTCTTGGATACATAACCTATATCCAAAGTATGCTGCTCAGTGCTATTTAAAAAGAAAGAAAGACTTGCATATATGACCTTTCATGACCTCAGGATGTCCCAAAGTGCTTTACAGCCAATGAAGCACTTTATGAAGCGTAGTCACTGTTGTAATGTAGGGACGTCTTGTACATAGAGCTCGTCCCATGGATGAGACATTAAACCGAGGCCCCGTCCGCCCTCTCAAGTGGATGTTAAAGAGTCCGTGACACCATTTCGAAGAAGAGCAGGGAACTTATCTCCGGTGTTCTGGCCAATATTTATCCTCAACATACATTAAAAAAAAGATTATCTGGTCATTATCACATTACTGTTTGTGGAACCTTGCTAAGCGCAAATTGGCTGCCGCATTGCTGACATTAAACGGTGCTACACTTCAAAAAGTACTTAATTGGCTGTAAAGCGCTTTGGGACGTCCTGAGGTTGTGAAAGGCACTATAGAAATGCAAGTCTTTCTTTCTTTTCATGGCTCACCGAGTTTATCCAGCAAGTAGCTGAACCCTACTGGCCTGGAAAGTCCCAAGCTCAATCCCCAATTTGTACTGAGTTACTGATCTCAGCTGAGTGTTATGAGGGTCACTACACTTGGCCTCAACTAGAGGGGGAAAAATCAGCCAAAGTTCCTGCTCTTGATTGTGATGCCCAGCGGCTGCTATTGGAAATGCATCTATCTAAATATCAGGTGAGAACAGGAGCAGCTTCAGCTGTTATTTACCTCATGTTTGAATGGTGTGCTGCCACTCATAATCAAGGCTCACACGTGGATAATGGCCACCGTGAACAAGGTACCAGGTGGTGACTGGTACCCATGCAACTGTACCCCAGCAGGGAATCAATACCTTCTGGAGAGGGGAGAAAACTGGCAAGGACTTTTGAAAAACCAAAATGTTGGCCCGATATTTATGGGGAGGCGGGGAGGCAGTGTGGTAGCGCAGGGGACGGTCCACAGCAAATGGAAGGGGTTCACAAGCTGCAGATCGGGGCTTGGGGGAGGGGTCGGTGATTGCGGAACAGGCTGCAGATCGAGGCTTGGGGAGATTTCGCCGATCGCGGAAGGGGCTAGAGAGAGGTCGCAATCGGCAGAGGGGAGGCCGAACACTTCAAGGGTCCAGGGGAGCTATCCTGCTCCTCCTGGCCCACAAGGAGTGCTGTAAAAAGCACTTACCTTCTGGAGCCAGCAGTTCCCACCTCCCTTTCGCTGTCGGGTTTCCCGAATCCTGGGAAAAACGGCCGGCAGCTGTTAAATTTAAATCAGACTCCTAGTTGCACTGTGGCAGCCTGATTTAAATATGTTAATGAAGTTTCTCCAAGACGGGACACTCGCACGGCGCGCTACCCGCCGCCGTAAAAATGGCGGAAGGCATGTACACGTCGGGTTGGGATTGCGTTTTTAAGTGTTTAACCTCCCCCCCGACCTCCTCCCTCCCTTCGTGTGGGGGTTAATATCGAGGCCGTTATCTTTGTAATCTTAATGGGACCATTTCATGATAACATGATGCCTGATGTGTAATTGTGGCCACTAAGCACGCCAATAATTTCACGCTAGTGAGATGAAGTACCCAATACTCAAAAACAGCAAGAGCAAAATAACAGATCTGTGGCCAAGTAACTGATTCCGTTTTAGCAAACACACTAATGCGCACCCAGGAGACAGTCTTATTCAATACAATACTTTGTTTGTTATTTTGTTTCTAAATATCAAATTTTCTGGGTCCCTGTTGAAAGCTTTCAAGTACTTTCTGTCAACAAGTACCAAAGGAAATGAGTAAACATTGATTTATTTATCCAAGTTACGGCTGTACGTGACCTGAGTCAGTTTAAGACTAGCAACAACAGCTCCCTAATGGTTCAGTGGGTAATGCCCTGCCTGATGGAACTAAGCCGCACAGCTAGAAAGTTTCGTATCATGATCTGTGCTCAGTTAGCCAATGTCTTGCAGTTAGGAAGCTATAATTGGCCTCAGTGCTCCTGGATTAGGGAGGGAAGAAAAAATCAGCCTACTGATTATTAATCTGTAACCCCTCCTGATGCATGTGTGTCAACATCATATAAAGATAGAATTGGGTTTGCCTCTGATGTTCTCCACTGTCAAATACCCTGCCAGCATTCACTGTCTTTGATCACGCATGAATATTGGCCATGAGTAGCTGAGGGATACTGGCCTCTGTTGAACTTTACCCAACCAGGAATCAGTTGTCCTCAGAATCTGGGCAAAAAACTGGAAAAGAAAACTCAGGCAACAACAAATCGGTTTCTTCTTAATTTAAGTTTAGTTAAAAAAAAGCTCTGAGTCATAATTGACTCTTGAGGAAAAAAAGTTGTTTCATAAAGTCACCATTAGCAGAAGTGGTACTGGAGGTCACTGTGACAAGCTGGTAATTAGATTTTCCTATTATCCAAAGTAGCAAGTACAGACCCTTTCTAAGCTTAAGAAAACCACATGATTTGAAAATCTGTTTATCAGTAGGCTAATTTATTTTGGTCTGAAGCCTGTGGTTCAGAAAAGAAATGTGAAGAATTTCCTGTCATAAAAATATGATTTGAGTGTGACGACCAGCTGAATGAAAAAACAGAACACACGGGAAAGAAAAGTCCAATTCAAGCCCCACTGATGTTTTCTTTTATGAATAAAATATTTATTAATTTCATTTTGAATCACAAACTAAAAGAAGAAACAACTATTAATATAAACATGGGCTGATATCCAGCCCAACATGTGTAACAAACACAGACAATGCTGGAAACAGACTTGAGGTCCATCAGCATCTGAAAACAGAAACGACATGTTAATGTTTCTGGTACTGTCTATGGGGTAAATTTTAACTTCCAGCCTGCAAGGGAGCTGGGGGAGGGGAGGGGGGGGAGATTTCTGAGTGCGAAACCCGGAAGATAATCCCCACCTTAATGAGGCCCATCAATTGCACTTCCAGGCTTCGCGCCTGGCAGCCAACCTGATTGACAGGCTGTCAGGTGGGAAGGCCTGCTGCAGCAGGCCACAGCCGGGGTCAGAGGGAGGGTGGGAGGGATCATAGGCCGGAGAGAAGATCGGGGGGGGTGGTGGGGGGAGAAGATCGGGGGGAGGGGTGGCTGGGGAGAAGATCGGGGGGAGGGGTGGCTGGGGAGAAGATCGGGGATGGGGTGGCCGGGGGAGGGGGGAGTTTGGGGGAGGGCGGTTGGTAAGAGGAACTGAGGGTGCTGAGGAACTGACCAGGGGGCTGAGGAACAGATCAGGAGGCCGGGAAGGGTTCGGGTGGCTGAGGAACAGAGTGGGGAAGGCGGGAAGAAGATCAGAGGTAGGCGGGGGTCCACCATGGGGGAGGGTCCACCACCGGGGGGCGCGGTGGGGTGGGGGGGGGTGCGGTGGGTGGTCGGCCTCAAGTATCTCAGTGAGGTACACTGCCCTTTTAAGTATCGGCCCGCTGGATTTAAGTGGGGGCGGGACTTCCTGGTATCTGCTCTCCACACGCAGACAAACCTGCCTGGATTAAACTCAGAAGTAGGCTTGTTGGAGCCGGGATTATGGTCCCGCTCTGAAAACGGAGGATTTTTACTCCCCACCCGTCCCCAACCCACCCGTTCTTGGGGATTAAAATTTAGCCCTATTTGTCAGAACATTAATATGACTTTTATCTTTTCAGGTACTGATGGACCTGCTGAGTATTTTAACCCTGCCCAACTTGCAGAAACCGATCCTACTGCCTTCTGCAATTTTAACCTGTTCTTTTGAGCAGGCGAGAGGGACACCTATTGGAAGGCAGCGAGGTCCTTCTCTAAATATGCAGATTGTGCTCCCATGACACAATCAGAACCTGATCTGCAATTTTAACTCTAGGCCTGTGCAGGGAAACTGTCGTGGCTTCACTGCCAAGCCTGCCTAGCGGCAAGAGGATTGGGGCCCGAAGAAGCTCAGAAAGGCGAGTGACTTTTATTGTTTGTTGTTTCCTTGTGGACCAGGAGGAGCAGGATTGCTCCTTCTCGATCCTCAAGGAAATCTTGGTCCTCCTCTGCCCTGGGCTTCCCTCCCCATCCCCCGGCCACGATGCCCATCTCCCAATCACTTACCCAAGTGCTTAAGGCCTAAGTAGCTGACGCTATGGCCACCAATGGAAGGGCAAAGGGAGGGGGATTTGCACAAGAGGCCAGAGTTAGAGGAATGGAGAGTTTGAGCTGGTGGTAGTGCTGGAGAAGGTTACAGAGATAGGGAGGGGTAAGGCCATGGAAAGTTTTAAAGACAAGGACAAGAATTTTAAATTAAGGCATCGTGGAGCTGACAGCCAATGTAAGCCAACAAGGATGGGGTGGTGGGTGAGTGGCATTTGATGCAGGATAGGCTAAGGGCAATGTCCTTATATCTTTTTTGATCTCGTCTTCTAATATCATGTCCACCATGTTAGTCTCTCTGGTAAATACTGAAGCCAAGTAATTATTTAGTATTTCTGCCATTTTGCTGTCATTACCTGTGAATTTATCATGCTTATCGCCTAGTGGCCCTATCCCTATCCTGATTTTTCTTTTGTTATTTATGTGTCTATTCAGTACTTTACTATTTATTTTTATATTCCGTGATAACTTAATTTCCTAGTTTCTCTTTGCCTTCTCAATTGTTTTTTTTGACTTCTTTCCTAACCTTTTCATATTCCCTTTTGATATCCTCTCCTTTGTTGTCTACGTACTTAGTGTATGCCTTTTCCTTTGTTTCAATGTTGCCCTTATTTCTGTATTCATCCATGGTGTATTGATCCATGTTCTTGCTTTTTAGTGGGATATATTTCTCCTGGACTCTATTGATCACTGTTTTAAATGTTTCCCACTGCTGTTCCATTTCTTTGTCAGTAAATTTTTACAGTTTATTTTCCTTAGTTCCATTCTCATCCCCTTAAAATCTGCTTTTTTCCTATTTATTACTTTGTCTTTGTCTTATTTATGTCCTTCTCATTCTTTATTTCTGCTGGTTGGGGAGTCTAGGTCTAGGGCATGTAGCCCAAAAATTCGAGCCAAGGCTTTCAGGAGTGAAGTTAGGAAACACTTCTACCTGCAAAGGGTGGTAGACGTTTGGAACTCTCTTCCGCAAACAGCAGTTGATGCTAGCTCAATTTTTAATTTTAAATCTGAGATTGATAGATCTTTGTTAACCAAAGGTATAAAGGGATATGGGGCTACGGTGGGTATATAGAATTAGGTCACAGATCAGCCATGATCTCATTGAATGGTGGAACAGGCTTGAGTGTCTCAATGGCCTACTCCTGTTCCTATCTTCCTATGTTTATCTTAAACCTTATTATGTTATGATCGCTATTGCCCAGATGTTCTCCTACTCTTCTCTTATCTGTTCTAGTTCATTTCCCATTATTAGATCCAGCAGTGCTTCCTCTCTGGTTGGGCTTCTTACATACTGAGTATGAAAGGAGACCTGAACACACTGTAAAAACTCATTCCCTGTACCCCTTTACCCTATCTCATCTAGCCAGTTTATTTGGGGATAGTTAAAATCTCCCATGATTATTATTCTATGTCCTTTACTCATTTCACATATTTGCTTACATATTTCTTCCTCCACCTCCTTTCCACTATTAGGTGGCCTGTAGTATATCCCTATTAGCTTAATCGATCCTTTCTTATCTTTTATTTCAATCCATATGGATTCTGTTTCTATCCTTCTGTTAGTTGTATTCCTCTTTTCTACTGCCTTTGTGTTATCTCTAATTAGTACAGCTACTCCACCCCCTTCTTCATTCCCTATCCTTTCTGATTATTTTATAACCTGCAATATTTAGTTGACAGTCCTGTTCTTTATGTAGCCATGTTTCAGTTATTCCTACTACATATGGTTCCTCACTACAAATCATTGCCTCTAGTTCCCCCGTTTTATTTTGGACACTGTGTGCATTGCTGTACAGGCAGTTTAATTCATTTTTAATAGTTGTTCCTTTTACTTTATTTTTAACAGTCCTTTTATATTTCTGTTTTATAACTGTATTTGTTCCTTGACCATTTATGTTATCTTTATTCCTTACCCTAATCCGACCTTCACACTCATCTCCTGTTTCTTTCATCTTTAGGTTTTTGTTATTGCTACCAGATCCCTCCCCCTATCGTGCTAGTTTAAGGCCTTATCCGCTGCCCTATTTATCCTTTCCTCTAAGACTCTGGACCCATTCCGGTTCAGGTGGAGCCCGTCCCAGTGGTACAACTTCTTCCTGTCCCAGTACTGGTGCCAATGTCCCATGAAATGGAACCCTTCCTTCCCACACCAATCTTTCAGCCATGCATTCACCTTTCTGATCTGCCTATCCCTATGCCAATTAATATGTGGCTCGGGTAGTAATCCTGAGATTACCACCCTTGAGCTCCTGCTTATTAAATTAGTTCTTAGCTTCTGATATTCCCTTAGCAGGACCTTCTCCTTGTTCTTCCTTATGTCATTGGTGCCGACATGAACCATGCCAACAGTATCCTCCCCCTCCCTTTCCAAGTTCCTCTCCAATTGCTCCGAGATGTCCTTTACCCTTGCACCAGGTAGGCAACACGCTCTCCTGGACTCTCGGTCGTGACTGCAGAGGACGCTATCTACCCCCCGATTATAGAATCCCCTGTGACTACAATGTTTCTATTCTGATCCTTCCTGAGTTTATTCCGAACTGCTGACACACAGGCAAAAGCAACTTTTGAATTGAAGTAACCTGGCCTGAGCTGGCTGGAACCGGTTTGAATTAGCTACGTTTTGTGAAAGACAAAGGAGATGTGATAAGATACGAGTCCTTATTTAGAAAAGGAGTAATGAGGTAATGCTACCTAAGTCCTTGGGACAGAGCCAATGAGGAGAAGACATGGACTAGGCGAGCAAGCCTAAACCAACGGGAGAGAGACAGCACAGCTTGAAGAGATAAGATTCAGAATAAGAATGAAGAATCTCGGGCGTGGAGCCAGCGAAGACTCTGGAGACCAACCATCGCGGAAGTGGAAGAACCTACGTCAGGGACGTAGAGACGACGTCGAAAGAGAGAGAGAACGGAACGCCTGGCCAGCGTCAGCTCTCCTTTTCGGGTATTAGCCTCTATATTCTGTGACCACTCAGGGAATGTCAGAGAAACCTAGTGGGTGTGCGTTTAGATCCTAGTTTGGGTATAACACTGTATAACCTGGTGCAAACTGCATGTCTATATCTAACCAGACATATAAGCTATATGTATATGATCTAATGACGTGAATTAAGCGAATTGAGTGTTAAGAGAGAATTGACTCTTCTCCTCTTTGTACAAAGCCAATAACCATAACCGGTGACCCGGTCAACACCCTCCACCCTTGGACTGCCTCATGCTCCACAGTGCCATGGTTAGCATTATGGGCATCCTCCCTGCAGCCTTCATCTTTATCCTTACAGGTATCAAGTACCTCGTACCTGTTGGATAGGACCAGTGTCTGCGGGACCTCCTTCTCTACCTCTCCTAGGTTTCCACTACCCTGCGGACTAACAGTCACACTCTCCCCTTCCTGCACCTGTGCTTTCCTCTGAGATGTGACTGTATTCTGCAGAAAATTTTCTAGATGTTCCTCCCCTTCCCTTATGTGTCGGAGTGCCTCTAACTCGCACTCCAGCTCAAAGACTCTGAGCTGGAGTGTCTCAAGCCAGAGACATTTACTGTTGATGTGGTAATCCTGATCAGTCTCACTGTCCACAAACTCCAACATATTACAGTCCCAACACATATATAGTACTGCCATTTCTATTTTTTTTATTTATTTATTGTCAGTAGTTTATTCCTAGGACTAATAGAATCCTCTAGATTATATTTAGTAAATGGATTTAGCTTGATTTCAAAATAATTAGTAATTACTTAGTCTTTTTTTATTTTATGTATTTATTTTTTATTTAAGTTTTAAAAGTTGATAGATTAGTTTATAGTCCCTTGGTTTAAATCACTTAGCACTCCCTTCCCCCTCTGCACCTAATTCTCACACTCACCAAATTCCCAGTTGAAAGTCCTCACTCTGTTAGCAATTCACTCCATTAGAAGTTCACTCTCTGACCTTACCAACCTCTGTGCTCAGCTCCAGAGTGCTGGAACATGATGGCTGAAGGCTGTGCCATCACTAGTAAAACAGCAGGAGAGGGAGAACAACAACCAACTTTAAATGTATAAATGTAAAAGTATCAGATACAAAGTTCAGTGGAAACGTTTTAAATGGACTGCTGCCAAGTGACACTCATTTCCTGATGTCAGACTTTCAAATTCTAAGTGGTTTCTTTGCAGCAATAAGGAGGTTGTGAGATGTTGTATACAACACTGAATAAACACCAATCAGAACATATGGGAATAGAATTCATTTCTCACTAAATAGCAACACTAACTCTGGCAGAAAACAATCCCTATATATAAAAAAGTATTTTTCAAGCTAAAAATAACATGGGCCAGGGTGGGTCAACCTTCAGATCTGTGCCTTGTGGTTTGTCACGGCAGGCAAACCCATACTTGATGATATTGAATGTAGGCATGGTTTACTGGACCCAACTGAGACAGAAAGCTATCTGAAGCTCAGAGTAGGGCTGATGTGGGAAAATAAAAGTATTAGGAACAATTGGGAGATGGGCTGTTGTCTTCTCAGCGATTTGACACAAAAAGAACAGCTTCCAGTCGAACATAAGGGGCTGGATTTTCCTTCTTAATGGCTTTGCTGCCAGGAATTCCACCCGCCGCCCAACAACGTTGTATTCCCAAACCCAACTCATTTTCGCGGGTCAGGGTTGATTTTGCATGCTGGGCAGGCTTCACAGGGGGAGCCCGCCATAAAATCCAGGGGTACTCACTGCAGCACCAGACAGGGGAAGAGCTGAAAAAATCCTTGGGCTGAACCAACTCAGGAAGAGCCCAAATAAAGGCAGCCAGCATGAGGATTGTTTAGCAGGCAGAGCGGTGGGCAGCAACAGGTCCTTCAGCGATCTTTCCACTGCTCCTTGAGCAAGTACCATTACCCTGTTCTGTTCTTAAAGTGGATCAGCGGTGCTGCAATGGAAACGCAGGGAAGTCAGTTCATATAGAAGAGGGACAGAGCAGGCAGGGGGCAAATGGATGACAATGAAAGGAAAAGAGAAGGCAGAAGCTGGGAATGGTGCTGGGGAAGGGGAAGGGAGGAAAATGCCAGGATTAACTGAGAGGGAATACAGAGGGAGAGTGCCAGCATGAACTCTGGGGCAAAGGAAGAATGCCAGCTTGAACTGAGGGAGTGAAAGAAGAGTATTGGTTTGACTGGATTTGAAGGGGAGAAGAGTGTCAGGTTGAATTGAGGGGGTAGAGGAAGAAGAATGTCAGTATGATCTGGGAGGGTTGGAGGAGATGAGAATGTCTCTGTGAAAGGGTGGGCAGTTAGATTACAGCAAGCAATCAGAAAGGCAAATGGCATGTTGGCCTTTATTACAAGGGGATTGGAGTACAAGAGTAAGGAAGTCTTACTACAATTGTACAAGGATTTGGTGAGACCTCACCTGGAGTACTGTGCAGTTTTGTTCTCCTTATCTAAGGAAGGATATACATGCCTTAGAGGCGGGGCAACGAAGATTCACTAGATTGATTCCTGGGGTGGGATGATTGTCCTATGAGGAGAGATTGAATAGAATGGGCCTATACTCTCTGGAGATTAGAAGAAACATACAAGATCCTGAGGGGGCTTGACAGGGTAGATGCTGAGAGGTAGTTTCCCATGGCTGGACAGTCTAGAACTAGGGTGCATAGTCTCAGGATAAGGGGTTGGCCATTTAAGACTGAGATGAGGAGGAATTTCTTCACTCGGAGGGTTGTGAATCTTTGGAATTCTCCAGTCCTACAACTTCTCCCAAATAGACCACCCCTCTAACTCTAGCCTCGTGTGCATACATCCCTCCCTTCATCCTTCACTGTCTGGGTCCAATACTCTGGAATTCCCTCTCTTTCCTTTAAAAACATCCTCAAAACCCATATCTTCAAACAAGCTTTCAGTCACTTCTTTCCCGACTTAACATCAGTTTTCCTTACGCCTGTGAAGTGCCTTGAAATATTTTTTGTTAAAAGTGCTGTATAGATCCAAGTTGTTGCTGTGGATCTAGTTTTAAGTGGTAGTAAATAATGTATGTTCTGCTGCAGTATGGCCATATGTAAGTTCTATATTCTGAGGGCTTAGCATGCAGCCTCTAACAGGTTGAGAGGAAACACTTTCTGCCCTGCACTCTGCCTATCTACTTGGTAGGAAAGAAAGAACTTGCATTTATATCACAACTTTCACAATCTCAGAATGTTCCCAAAGCGCTTTACTCCAATGAAGTACTTTGGAAGTGTAGTCACTGGCGGCCTTCGAGACACACGACAACGCAAAATCGTCGAGCAGAAATTGATAGCCAAGTTCCGCACCCATGAGGACGGCCTCAACCGGTATCTTGGGTTCATGTCACGCTACAAGTAACCCCACCAGCGAATAAAAGTTATCTGTTTTTAATACAACGGGTCATTCTCTGTCTTTCTCTTCCTTTCAGATGTTTCTCCCTCTCTCTCTCTCTGTCTTTTGTTCTGGCCGTTTGTATATTCGGTGGTCCTGTAAGTAACATCTCTCTGTCTGAACACTTTGATTGCCTTGACAACGGGCAGTTGGAAAGATTATCTGTAATCACCAGGTATTGTTCTCTGACTATAAATGCGAAACGTTCAAGGAATCCCACTCACTCACCTGACGAAGGAGATAATCTCCGACAGCTTGTGATTTTCAAATAAAACTGTTGGACTATAACCTGGTGTTGTAAGATTCTTTACATTTGTCAACCCCAGTCCATCACCGGCATCTCCACATCATGAATATAAACTGGGTACTGAATAGCTGGAACCCAAATTGCAGCCATCAGTCTCAGGTAACAAATATTGGGAAAGTACTGCAACTGACCTCAGCATTCCTGGCTAGGAAGAGAAACTATCAGCCAGGGCTCTTGCTCTTGGTTGCTATTCAGTAGCCCTGCTGGAAAGTGGATGTGTGTTTGGGTTGAGTGAGGACACAATCAGGCTTGGCTGTGACATCCCCTGTTAAATTATCTGTCAGCAGCCACTGTCTAGGTTCATGCATGAAAAACAGCCACTTGGCAAGAAACTGGAGGGCTGCCAATGCTTGTGAAACTGTACCTGAGCATGAATCACTGCCTTCAGGAGGAAATTAGAGAACACGAAGAAAGAAAGAAAACCAAGATGAAACACACTTATTTTCAAACACGGGAACTGATATTTATTCATTATTTGTGTAAAAACTGAATTGTGGGGTGCGATTTTAACCCTACCCGCCTGGCGAAATCCAGGATTCTGCCATCCATAAACTTAACCTGCTCTCCTGAGCAGGAGACAAGGATAATAGCCCAAAGCCAGTGGAGTCATTCTTTACATATCCACATCGGGGCCCAATGACATTATTGGGACCGGACTGCAATTTTAACTCAGGCCTGAGGGGAAGTCGCTGCGGCTTTCCCATCAGGCAAACTGGGACAGAAGATGATCAACCCCAGAAGAGGAATGCGAGACGCTCCTTTGAACCCGATCCCCCCAACTACTTTATGTCGGTGGATGGCCTCCACGCCATGTGAGTTTTCGTCGCTTCCCCCCGAGTAAACGCACATTCCAGGCGGTAAGTGGATTGCGGCATGTTAACGAGGCGCGAAAGTTAAAATAGGCCGGGCCTGATTTCTGCAGCAGCAAATTTGGCATCTCACTAGTCTAGCATGTATTATCCCCAGAAAACCAAGATTCTGCTACTCATTTTACACTGGAAGTAAAAAAAATGGACAGCCTGCTCAAAACACAAACAGCAACCCTAAAGGACAGAGAAAAAGTTCCAAAAACAAACAAAGAAATACAGAGACACAATGAGAAAAGGTGTGTGAGAGATATAGAGAGAGAAAAAGACAGTGTAGAAAACAAACAAAACAGAGAGAGACACAGAAAGAATTACAAAGTGGAAGAGAAGCAGAGAAACACTTAAAGAAAGAGAGCGGCAGTTTTTTGTCCATGACTCAAAGGACTTGGAGCTGTGCTAAGTGAGCCCCTTGCTTATATATTTAACAGCTCGCTAGAGCTAAGGATTGTTCCCATGGCCTAAAGAGAGGCTAATGTACCATTATTCAGTCGTATCATTAGTCATATATCGGATTGCTGTTTGTGGAACCTTGTTGAGTGCAAATTGGCTGCCAGGTTACAATAGTTACTACACTTCAAAAAGTACTTCATTGACTGTGAAGCACTTTAGGATGTTGTGAAATGTGTAATATAAATGCAAGTTCTTCTTTTCTTTAAAAAGTTACGGAATCCCATGTAATAAAAATTTGACTTACCCAGTTAACATAAAAGAGTGGTTTCACAGAAAATGGATAGAATTACAGAATGTGAACCCCAAAATGCCATTAAAAATCCCAGAATCCCATGTATTACAAGAGTATCTTTTTCCACCATAATATTCTCTACTTTTCTCCTGTCCTCCTATTTATTTAATCACCATAAACCAGAGGCTTGATTTTTAATAAACTCATTCAGTGCAGTTGCACATCCTGTTTGCACTGAGATCAAATTCATTTTGCAGTTGTTAATTTACACTGAATTAAATGTCTCTAACATTCAGACTCACCTCTGTCACAAGACAAGACATGCCTTAGACAGAATGGAATTGCTCGCCATACAGGAAACCAATAAAGATTCGGTTTGTTTGCATGAGTCTAATTCAGGATTATTTGTTCTCAGCCTGTTTGAATTTGGCATCTAGGGGTGGGGGAAGCATTTTTCATTCCTATCAGAATGAATTTATTCCATTTGCTCCCTGCAGATTGATTCAATACAACAGCAAATTTGGAACCAATCTGAACATACCGCTGTACAATAAGTGAAAATTTAGACTACAATTTCCAGGAATTTCAACTCCAAAGTCAGAGCCCGCCACATACAGAATAGAAAAGGTAACAATAGAACATTTATACCATATAGGTGAGTGAAAGGTCAGTAAAATTACTGTGCATTTTATAACATACACTTCTGATACGATCATATCTAAATACTGTCGATCTATCAATAATACATCAAAAACTGTGTGTGCCGGCCATCTCACTCCAGGGGCTCAATTTTAAACCTAAATTACGGGTGCGTTGGGGGCGGGGGCTGCGAAATGCAGAAATGCAGAGCGGGTTCGGAAGCCGGTTCCAACCCGTCGACTTCCGAGTTTCCCACAGGCGCACCTGCGTGCGCACGGGCTTCCCGAATCCGGAATTAAAGCCGGCGGGATGGTAGTTAAAGAACCAAATGTACCTCATTGAGCTACTTAAGGCACTTTACTTGTGACATATTAGGTAGTTAGAACGATTTTTAACTCACCTGGGTGGCTTTCCCATGGCTTTTGATTCACAATTGGTGAAACCAGGAGTGAAGAGCCGGATCAGGCAAAAAAGAAATTAAATAACAAATCATTGCACAAAGTTAAAACACAAAATCAACCTACCTTTCCACCCTACTCCGATGTTCCCCTCTCCGATGTCCCCCTCTTCCCCCCCTCCGATGTCCCCCCGATCTCCCCCTCTTCCCCCGATGTGCCCCCCGATCTCCCCCTCTTCCCCCCGATGTGCCCCCCGATCTCCCCCTCTTCCCCCCGATGTGCCCCCCGATCTCCCCCTCTTCCCCCCGATGTGCCCCCCGATCTCCCCCTCTTCCCCCCGATGTGCCCCCCGATCTCCCCCTCTTCCCCCGATGTGCCCCCCGATCTCCCCCTCTTCCCCCGATGTGCCCCCCGATCTCCCCCTCTTCCCCCCGATGTGCCCCCCGATCTCCCCCTCTTCCCCCCGATGTCCCCCCCGATCTCCCCCTCTTCCCCCGATGTCCCCCCAATCTCCCCCTCTTCCCCCGATGTCCCCCCAATCTCCCCCTCTTCCCCCCGATGTCCCCCCAATCTCCCCCTCTTCCCCCCGATGTCCCCCCAATCTCCCCCTCTTCCCCCCGATGTCCCCCCAATCTCCCCCTCTTCCCCCCCATGTCCCCCTCTTCCCCCTGACTTCCCCCCGCTCTTCCCCTCTCCCCCCGCTCTTCCCCTCTCCCCCCCATGTCCTCCCGCTCTTCCCCTCTCCCCCCCGACTTCCCCCCGCTCTTCCCCTCTCCCCGCCATGTCCCCCCGATCTTCCCCTCTCCACCCCCCCCCCCCCGATCTTCCGATCCAGCGCCAGATGACGTCTCACTCTCTTTCTCTCCACCCTTCCCACCCGCCCTCGGCGCTGCAGCTCCTGTCAGCGGCCAGCCTGTCAATCAGAGGCTGCCGGACGCGAAACCCGGAAAGAACTTTAATCACCGTCAATTACATTGCGATCACATCGGAAACGGTAAGTTTTTTTAAAATTCGGGTTTGCCCGCGCACCTTCACCCCTCCCCCATCCCGCTGCCAACCCGCTACCATTTCAAGATTGAGCATTGAGCCCCAGATGTCACACTTTATTACAGATGCAAAACAATCTCAAAAGAGAAAAAAAAGTTATTTAATGCTGTGTCTTTCTAACCTGGACTCAAAACTAACAAGCACTTTATAATTTGTTCAGTTCCCTGGCAAAACAATTAAAATCTGACTGACCTGAGCTTGTGTTTACTTGCCTTAAAAAGGGACACAGCTGTAACTTAGCAGAATAATACACTGTGAAGTACATGGTATAAAACTCAGCAAGTAATGCAACTTACTGTGAGCAATATATTAGAGATCCATATTTATATATATATATATATATATATATATTTTATTATAAATATATTTCTTGGGGTATAATTTCCACAGAGGTTCTCCTGATCTCCTGCCTTAACTTCAGTGGAAGATCAGCAGAAGCCCCTGAGAAACAGCATAAATGGCCATTTATTCTGTATCTTTGGGGTTTCTGCCAATCTTCCACTGAAATTACAGCAGGAGATTAGGAGAGCCCCAATGGGAATTATCCTCCCTTGTATTCAGCACGCATCCATCACACTTCAAACATCACAGATCAAACTTCATACTTCAAAGTTTGATCACGGAGGAGAATCCCAGCCATGACATCATCTCATTACTTCCCTATGCCTCCATTTGCAGCAGAAACTTCAATGGCCCTCACCCCAAATTCTGTCCTCCCAAATTACACCAAATTTGAGGTTATAGGGGGTAAAGTTCTGCAGGGACAGATACACCCTGTCCTCTCTGTCTAATGCAAGATCCTCCATCTCGAAAACACAACTTGTACATAAGAACATATGAATTAAGAGCAGGAGTAGGCCATTCGGCCCCTCGAGCCTGCTCTGCCATTTGATAAGATCATGATTGATCTGATTGTGACCTCAACCCTACTTTCCTGTCTACCTTCTATAACCTTTGACTCCCTTGTTAATCAGGAATCTATCTAACTCAGCCTTAAAAATATTCAATGACCCTGCCTCCACCGCGCTCTGGGGAAGGGAGTTCCACAGACTCACGACCCTCAGAGAAAAAATTTCTCCTCATCTCCGTCTTAAATGGGAGACCCCTTATTTTTAAACTGTGGCCCCTAGTTCTAGTCTCTCCCACAAGGGGAAACATCCTCTCAGCATCTACCCCTTCAAGTCCCAACCTTTCCTCATAAGATAACCCCCTCATCCCAGGAATCAGTCGAGTGAACCTTCTCTGAACCACCTCGAAAACAATTATGTCCTTTCTTAAATAAGGAGACCAAAACTGCACACAGTATTCTAGATGTGGTCTCACCAATGCCCTGTACAACTGTAGAAAAACATCTCTACTTTTATATTCCATTCCCCTTGCAATAAATGATAACATTCCATTTGTCTTCCTAATCATTTGCTGTACCTGCATACTAACTTTTTGTGATTCATGTACTAGGACACCCAGATCCCCCTGTACCTCAGAGTTCTGCAATCTTTCTCCATTTAAATAATCCCCTCAGTTTCCACGGTACACAATGACACCTAGCTTTACTTCACCACCACCCTCAGCTCTAGGACTGTTATTCTGCTGTCCAACATCAAGCAGTGGATGAGTCAGAACTTCCTAAGGCTCAAAATTGGCAAAAACAAAGCCATCTTGTTCGGCTCACACCAGAAGCTTTTCATCTTTGCCATCAATTCTATCTCCCCTTCTGTCTGCTCACTAAACCCAATGGTTCAAAGCTCATTGTCCTGTTTGATCTTGCACTTCAAACCCCACATCAAGTCCGTTACCAAGACCATTTAATTCCATTTTCGTAATATCACAAATCTCTGTTCCCTATGTCATTATCGATGCTGAAATGCTCAATGATGCTTTCATCAGCTCCAGACTCATTAGCATACAAATTTTGTGGAAATTCCACCCACCATTTTGACTTGCTGAGACCCTGTCCCAAATCCCAGGGATGAGGTCAATGTAATAATACAAACGGACGCCCATGACTGTAGTGGCACAACAGGGGTGGCTAACCCATGGAGGCAGCACAATCTTCGATTGGCACTCTGCCACTCCAAGAGGAGGAGCCAGAGACCCTGGTCAGGTTGCAGAAAAAGATGGCCAGATTATTTTTCATTCCCATCAGGGAACAGAGGAGCTACTCAATAACAATAATCGATTCCTCTGGGGTCAATTATCATTCACTTCTCCTGCATTTGGGGCCTTCACTAGGCCCAGAATGGAACCTATGCCTGTACTTTGAAGACGTAAATTACGGTAGGCCTATTGGGGCGCCTGTCCGAATTCCAAGGGAAGCCGAGGAATGCACCCAGATATGCCCCTAAAATATTTAAATAAAGTAAAGGGAACTGGAAGAAGGACCACCTCTTCCCAAGGGCAGTTTACCTTAAAGGGGAAAACTGTGCTTGAGGAAGGGGTGGTCTTTCTTCCAGTTTCCATCCCAAATTCCAACCTCCCCTTACGAATATCCCCAAAATTGCACAGACATGGAGCGGGTCACCAGGAAGCCCAGGCACAAAAGTATTTATTGCCAATTAACCCAGGTGAATCCATTTTGACTCCATTTAAACTGACTACTGTTCTTTTGAAAAGGTTCTATTTGAATTCATCAGTTCAGACTCAGGCAGAGGCTGTCACTTTTGAGCAGATACCAACACTTGCCTTTATCGACCAATCTCACTTTAATTTCTGTTGTCGACATTAGTCGAGAGAAGTTCCTCTTGCTCTATTCAGGTATAACCCTGTTGCGTGGTTTTCATTACAACAGCAACAAATAACTTGATTATTTACCTGCATTGCATTTGGGAAAGAACATGCAATAACACTGGGTTGTTATCTACTATTACACATCATTGTTCAGGACTTAAGATGGGCAATATTTTTTTTAAATTACAGTTTGACTGAATTATGTTGATCCTTTCTGATGTTTTGTAAACACTAAAGCATAATCATGTTTGTGGAGAAACAGGAATAACCTTGCAGTATTTTATATATCTGAGACATTCTATGTGCTATTTGTACTGCTGCTCTGATATTTTTTCAGCATATATTCAGCAGAATTTATCTCTGTCAAACATGGTCAAGTTAGATGGAATACTCTCCACCTTATCTCTATAGATGACATGAACCACTAATTACTTTGACAGGTTTCTATTTCAGGAAACCATTCCAAACAAATCTGGGCCCTTTACAGTGTTAACAGTTTCAGGTTATTAGTGTTGGGTTATATATATTTATGGTTTTGCAGATCCTTTATTATCAGACTGTAAAGTAAAAGTGGTGTCTTTATACCTTGTCTCCAGAAATCTGACTTGCTCCTTCCAATGTAACTCCAGAAATTGTCTGATGTTTTTCAGTGTGGGCATTTTGTTCAGGTCATGGTACTGAAGCTGCTTTTTTCACAAGAATTGTTCCCTTTATCTTTTCTCCTTGCCTACTCTCCTGAGGGTGCTGTCTTGTACCAGGTAACAATTCTATGGACAGCAGGCATCCTCTGGTACCTCATCCAAGCCATCATTGCATCCACGAGCCAAGACAGATAACATCGAGAAGTTATTCAATGATCAGGAGGTTACCTGATCACACCCAAGCTCAATCTTGTCCTCATATGACTTCCACACATATCTAGCAAGAGTCACTGGATAACGATCAGGAGTGAGAATCTTCCCAAGTCCAGTTTAACTGAGACTAATTGCAGTCTCCCAACTGCTGCCCCGAGTAAAATTAACTAACTCGGGACACCAGGTAATGCACTTATCAGCTGAGTCTGTAGTTGAGCTTTCCTGAAGAACTGTCAGTTAATAGAAAGTGTCTCTCGTTGTGAGAATGCTCGGAGGGTCTGTATAAGCCTCTAGATCTTGGAATGCTCATGAGAACCTGACTTTCAAAATCTTACAACGTGCACATCTTTTTTTCTTATGACAATGTTCAATTCTTACAGAAAACAATAACTTTTAATCATTGATAAATGGAATTCCTCAAAGTGTCGGTGGGATGCAGAAATATTCAAGCTTTGTTAAAGTAAGACTGACCAGAACTTTTATTTTGAGTGTGTGTACATAAATTTTAGCATTCAAAATAAGGGATAACAATCCGAAGGGATGCAATTTTTTTTTTGTTCTTTCCACTAGGTAATAATGGTGACACTACACCTCAAAAAATCTGAACCACTAAGAAGTAAGTGGAGGCCACTGGCAGTTGAAGAGACCCACAAAAATGTGGGTCTCCAATGCTATTGCTAGCTTTATACAAAAGAGTGTCGTTGACACCAAGGAAACCACATTTCTGCTATTAATGGCAAACTGTCAACATTAATACGTCACTGTATAACTGGGCTGTAATAGTTCTTTCCCATGCCCATTACCGCATGGGTTAGATGCACGATCAAGCTCCAACAGTGTGCCAGTGTGATATTTCCATGTCCAACACCAGCCATATTTGTGGTCTCAGAATGAGATTGCCAGTTAGGACCGTGTTATAGACAGCTTTTTGTTGTCTCACCTGTAAAGAGAAATCAATCTGCTCAGAGAAACCCAGATTCTATAGGTGACAAAACAGTAGCATTTCTAAATTATTCCATCTTTTTCTTCTACAAATCCAAAGGTTTAAAACTTCAAGTACATAATAAAAGGTAGATATTTATACTTATGAGAAAGTGAAAACACTTAGAATTCCAGCTTTACACAGAACTATGCTCATAACTGTAAGAGACTGAAACAACTGATAAATTTTACATATATATGTATGTAGAATATATTTGCACTTATGTACATATATATGTAAAAGCACAATATTATTCCAGTTGTTGGTAGTCATAGTTCTCTGGATAAGATAGGGACACGGATATTTTGCAGACTGAACTACTTTCAAGGGGATGGATCCAAATCTGATCAACCTCTGAATCATAGAATCATAGAAAATTTACGGCACAGAAGGAGGCAATTCGACCTATCGTGTCAGCGCCGACCAAAAATGAGCCACCCAGCCTAATCCCACTTTCCAGCACTTGGTCCGTAGCCTTATAGGTTACGGCACTTCAGGTGCACATCCAGATACTTTTTAAATGAGTTGAGGGTTTCTGCCTCTACCACCCTTTCAGGCAGTGAGTTCCAGACCCCCGCCACCCTCTGGGTGAAAACATTTTTCCTCAGCTCCCCTCTAATCCTTCTACCGATCACTTTAAATCTATGCTCCCTCGTTATTGACCTCTCTGCTAAGGGAAATAGGTCCTTCCTATCCACTCTATCTAGGCCCCTCATAATTTTGTACACTTCAATCAAATCACCCTTCAGCCTCCTCTGTTCCAAAGAGAACAACCCCAGCCAATCCAATTTTTCCTCATAGCTAAAATTCTCCAGTCCTGGAAACATCCTCGTAAATCTCCTCTGTAACCTCTCTAGTGCAATTACATCCTGTAATGTGGTGACCAGAACTGTACACAGTACTCAAGCTGTGGCCTAACCAGTATTTTATACAGTTCCAGCATAACCTCCCTGCTCTTATATTCTATGCCTCGGCTAATAAAGGAAAGTATTCCATATAACTTCTTAACCACCTTATCTACCTATCCTGCTACCTTTGGGGATCTGTGGACATGCACTCCAAGGTCCCTCACTTCCTCTACACCTTTCAGTATCCTCCCATTTATTGTGTACTCCCTTGCTTTGTCTGCCTTCCCAAATGCATTACCTCACATTTCTCCAGATTGAATTCCATTTGCCACTTTTCTGCCCACCTGACCAGTCTATGGATATCTTCCTGCAGTCTATAGCTTCCCTCCTCACTATCAACCACACGGTCAATTTTTGTATCATCTGCAAACTTCTTAATCATGCTCCCTACATGTAAGACCAAATCATTAATATGTATCACAAAAAGCAAGGGACCTAGTACTGAGCTCTGTGGAACCCCATTGGAAACAGCCCTCCAGTCACAAAAACACCCGTCAACTCAGTCCTGCCACTGAGCCAATTTTGGATCCAACTTGCCACTCTCCCTTGGATCCCATGGGCTTGTACTTTTTTGACCAGTCTGCCATGTGGGACCTTGTCAAAAGCCTTGCTGAAATCCATGTAGACTACATCAAATGCACTACCCTCATCGACCCTCCTCGTTACCTCCTCAAAAAATTCAATCAAGTTATTCAGACACAACCTTCCCTTAACAAATCCATGCTGACTGTCCTTGATTACTTCGGGCCTTTCTAAGTGACGGTTTATCCTGTCCATCAGAATTAATTCCAATAATTTGCCCACCACCGAGGTTAGACTGACTGACCTGTAATCACTGGGTCTATCCCTCACTCCCTTTTTAAACAACGGCACAACGTTAGCAGTCGTCCAATCCTTCGGCACCATGCCTGTATCCAGTGAGGATTGGAAAACTATGCTCAGAGCCTCCTCTATTTCCTCCCTTACTTTTTTTAACAGCCTGGGATATATTTCATCCGGCCCTGGTGATTTATCTACTTTCAAAGATGCTAATCCTCTTAATACTTCCTCTCTCATTAAGTTTATCCCATCCAATATTTCACACTCCTCCTCCTCAACTACAATCTCTGCATCGTCCCTCTCTTTTGTGAAGACAGACGCAAAGTATTCATTAAGAACCTTGGCAACATCTTCCGCCTCCACACATAGGTTACCTTTTGGTCTCTAATAGGCCCTACTCTTTCCTTAGTTATCCTCTTGCTCTTAATGTATTTACAAAACATCTTTGGGTTTTCCTTGCCTATATTTTCTCATGCCCTCTTTTTGCTTTCCTAATTTCCTTTTTAATTTCACCCTTGCACTTTTTATACTCCTCTAGGCTTTCTATAGTGTTGAGTTCTCGGTATCTGTCATAAGCTTTCCTTTTCTGCCAATCTATCATAGATATGTTTAAGAGTGGATAGATCATACATACTTTTGTGGACCTGTAAAGAGGCTGAGCTCCACACAACAAACATTATAGAAAACCTATTTAGGTACAGTCCAGGGATGCAACCTGAGCTGAAATGTATATTTCCCTTTAGGGAAGCTTGCCAAGGGGTTTAAATGGTCCATTAGAATTAATATGGAGTTGTTCCTGCCTAAAGTCTCCCCCAACTCCACATAAAACAAAACTCATGAGATAGCGTAGGAAATTTTCTTGTTCCTTAACATCCCCGTGTACACCAGTCCATGGGTGTAATAGACGGAACAAGGGGCCATACCACTGGGTCTCTACCCCTTTTACGCATGATGTGCATTTCTGCCAATTTTCCACTCCCGCCACTAGTGTGCTCCCTACACCTGACCAAATCAGAGGATTGGAGAGAGCACAAGCAGGCAGCAAAGACCAGAGGACCCAAAGTAAGTCCCCTTTTTCTTTCAGGGACCAGAATTGGTACTGGAGGCTACTAGCTGCTGGACGAAAGCCAGAAGGTCTGGTGTCGCCTCTCAAGCCTGCAGCAACAGGAACAGGAAAATCAGAGCTCCTTTCCTTGCCCAATGTCCAATTAAGTGTTATTGAATGCCAATCAGGATTGAAAACCCTTGATGATATTTATTCTCCCTAATCTGTGAGCACTTAGACCCATTGTGGCTGCCTAATTCCTTCCCCCCACCCCCAGCTGGGTTCAGCTAGCTCATCCCATATGGAGAATTAAACCACTGCTCTATATGGCTAACTTCCATCTGAACAGTAATTCATCCACTGATCCATTGGGGCAAGTTTTAGAAAATGTTTTCTAATATTGTCAATAATGCATTCAAATGTTCTTGGGAATCCATAGAGAAAGTACAGATTTAAAATGCTTCTTATGCTATTCACAGTGACACTTGTATAACGGTGGCCAAACAACTGAACAAAACTGGCAGCTGACATGTGTGCTCAACTAGTTGGATTATTTTAAAGGCCTGTTTTTGTACCCCTGTCTGTGCTGAGGTTGTTTTCTCCACTGTGTGGGTGTTAAGGGTTCGTTAGCCAGACTTCCTGCTCCTGATCCCTATCCCTTCTGGAAAGTGCACGTGTGCAGTCATTGGATGTGGACAAGATCAGGATCAGCTATGATGCACTATGTAGTGGAACAGCATGCATCTACTCACTATCTGTGCCCATAAATGAAGAATGGCTACTTAAGAAAGAGATAACAGTGCTGTCAGTGTCGTCAAATTGTAACTCATTAATGATCCTAGCTTCAGAGAGGGAATGAAAAATGGAGTAAAAACACTTATTTTCTTCAGTAAAATATTTACTAAACTATGTACTCTAAACAAAGGTTATTTGATTGATAATGTTGAATTTAGGAAACATACGTTGCAAATGGATTATTAGAAAAGCAACAATACAGCTTCAAACCAGGGCCTTGGGATATAAATGTGAATGGAGATGTCTCCTCTGCTGAAACAACATGTGGCCTGGTCACTGGCAGCTCTCGCTGTCTATTTGTTAATTATTGCAGATTAAAATGACTCCATGGCTTTTAAACAGTGAATAATTTACAGAGCTTTGAAATCACCCATGGTTCTATTTTCATTTACAACACAGTTTCAATTTTATGTAATGCCTACTGCAGATTTATGCAGAAATTAAATACCAGGAGATTCTGGGGTAAGTTTTACAAATGAGCTCTCCCAGCATGGAACCTCACCTACTGGGAGCACACATCAGGAAATCGCAGTGCTCCCAACAATTTTCCATTCATTCAAGTTATTGGGGAGGAAACGTAACCTGCATGGCAGTGGCTTCCTGATATGCACTCCCAGTGGACGAGACTCCATGCCAGATGCAAATGTTTATAAAATCTACTCTTCTACGTCTATCATCGAATTACACAGAATTACATGGAAATTGTAACAAAGAAATAGGCCGTTCGGCTCAACCAGTTTGTGTTGGTGCTTATCCTTCACATCAGCAATAGTCCTAATCCCATGTACCCGCTCTGTTCCCATATCCCTTTATTACCCTTTCCTTCAACCATCTAAATAACCTATTCTTAAATGTCAAATGACATGCTCTCTGCTTCAATCACTAGCTATGTGGTACTGCATTCCACAGCCTTACCACCCTCTGTGTAAAAACATTTCTGCTGCTCGCTGTCCTAAATTTCTTGCATTTAAACTTATATTTATGTCTCCTCGTTCGAGATGACTCAGTCATCTGTCTATCCCATCCCTTCATCATTTTAAACGCCTCTATCAAATCACCCCATAATCTCCTCTGTTCTAATGAAAATAGCCTCAATTTTTCAACTTTTTCCTCGTGCTGTTCCCTCTCTATTGCTTCAACATCCTTCCTATAGGCTGCAGCCCAAAACTGTACACATTACTGCAACTGTGGTCTTACCAAGGTTTTTTTTATATAGATTCACCATTCCATCTTAATTTTTCCGTACATTTTTCTAGAAAACCCAGTATTCCATTAGCTTTCTCTATAGCCTTATCCACTTGAGGTGCGGCTTTTAAAATCCTGTGAACCCAGTACCGGCAAAGCTGCCTACAGGGTTGTGTGACTCCATCAGTGCCCTGCTGAGGAAGCACAAAAGGGCCCAGAAACCTGTCTCAAAGCTAACTGGGTCAAAAAGTTAATACCAGGACCTTCTATAAACCACATTAAGTACAAATTATAAATAAACATTTTATAGATTTGTTCTGGGAAGCCCTTTTGACCCTGTGTACTTGTCTCCGTCCATCCCCAACAAAAAAGCTTTTGACTAGCTGCTTTTTTGGTTAAAGGAACATTCCTTCTGTTTGCTTAAAAATATATGTTGACAGCTTACATGTGATTAAATCAAATCAGCTGTCCCCCAGTTTTCATTTAACTCTAGCGCCATCAAGGAAGCAGTTGGCCAGGGAGTATTCCTTTTATATTAAAAATATAAATAAAGAGTGTCTGGTGAGTGTATAAAGTTGACTGAGAAATAATTCAAACCTCATTGCCATACTGGCGTGTGCCTCTTAGCTCCCTCATAATTCTTCTGGTTGTGTGTTTCTTATGATACACATGCCTGAAAGACTGCTTAAGTATCAGGAGGGTCTCAACACCAGCTGCTGACCATGTGCTTCAACTTGCTGAGGCAAAGTACCTTCACGGGCAAATTGACTTGTGATAATGAGAGGAATTTCATACTCAGGTTTAAAAAAGTTAGAATAAAATAGTCATACTGAAGGGAGGTGAAGACCAGTTCCTGCATAGAGGGATGTGGAACCAACAGACATGAGTTTTACAGTCTCCACCACTTACACCATCCGCACTTATCACAGGCAGCTGCCTATATCAGGCAAATGGCACTAACCGTTTGCCATTTCCACTGAAGTCACTTACAAAGGTGCCGCTTATAACACATTTAGCATGCTGACTATTTCGGGCATACTTTGTCATGTTGCTTTCCTTTCTTGCTCTGCCACTTTGGGCCTCTCCCGTTTGGTTGGATAAAAGGTCGTTTCCTTGACCTTGCATGCAGTGAAATGGCTTTATTAAAGTGGAACTTTAATGGTACACTTGGTCCTACAATACACAACGGAAGTCAGGAGCGGTAAAATTGCAGTCTCAGTATTCCTGACAATGGCCCCTGAACAAGTGATTGGCTGGAACTATGGCTCTTGCTTAGAAAAAGGGAAGAGCATGGAATTAAGGTTTGGAATTGCACATCCAGACTTATCTGACTATTTTCCGGTCAGGGGACAGGCGTAGTTCGTTGCACGGTTGCCTCTTGCCTTCCTGCTACTTGTTATACCATCCATTGCCTGTAACGGGCAAATCGTTTAAACACCATCACGCCTGCTATAAGCGGTGGGACTGTACTGCTATCTGGTCAGGGAAAGTGGAGTTCTGCACATACATGTTTTAAAACATAATGGCAACCAAATGGCAATTAGATTTTACTAGATGTTGGCAAAGCTCCACTCGCTGGCATCTGAACGTTGGTTACATTTTAATGAAGTCAGCATAATTTTGCTGACCAGTATCCAAATGATGTTAAATTTTATTACATAGCTCTTTGTCAACATTCAAAAGATGAAAAATAAAGTTTTAAAATGGACTGCATGGGAGCTTTTTCAACTTTGCCACTATGCTGCTGATGCGGTGAGAGACTACCTCCTGGAGCTGATCGCATGTTGTTAGCTTAAATTGGATTTGGACAACTTCACAATCCTGACTTACACCATGCAGTTTGTGTCGTTGCGAAGTCGAAGCCACTTGGTGTCGACACATGTTTTGTACCAACTAGCCTATAGATTAACGATTCCCATGGGAGGGGGAAATTACAGAACCCATTTCTCAAAGTCTATAAATTGCATTAGTGACAAAAGGCTGCCATGCAGGGATTTCCTTCAAATGGTTTGCTACCTTAATTAAACATCATGGGCGGATCTTGCTGGAAAAATAACGGCGTGTTAATGACGCACAACGTTATTAATGCGTAAATCCGCCAGCATGTTCAGGGGGTTAAGAGATACGCCGTGAGTTGTGAATCTCCAGAACTTTCTGGTCGATTTACTCCGCTCCGCCGTTTATTCACACAAACAGCATCTCACCCTTAGACTCCCCGTTATTTCTAAGAACTTGCTGGATTTCCATATTAATTAACCATTAAAGTTGCCACAGAAAATTAAGTCTCATAATTAACAGCATACCTTTTTAACTACTTGATAATTGTTGATGCATTGCCAATCAACCTCTCTGGCCCAGAATATGAACAATTTAGACAGTGGAGTCTCATTCCTTCAGGTGGTAACTTGTTCTTAAGAGATTTTTAAATCTAAAATTTTAATTTTTAAAACTTTTTCTTACTTTTCCTTTATGTCTTTTTTCAATCTCAATCCGATCCTTCTTTCCCTCTCTTTATTTCTCTTTCTGTACCTGGTTTGATTCTAATTCACCCTCCTTCTCAGTCTGTGTCTTTCTCAATCCTTAAATATCATTGGTTAAGGAGATACTGTTGGTCTCGCTGTTCAATGAGGTGCCAAATACCCCGTTACCCTCGTCACACCGTTAACAGCTCGCACTTCCAGCAAGTTACGCCGCAAAAAACATTTTGAGCTGAAAGGTGCAGAAAAAAGTCTAACTAATAAGGCATGGCCATGAGATGCACCATTCCAGCAAGATCCAGCTCATTCTATTCTGCTTCCTGCAAAGGCCTTTGAGAGCTGTATTTTGCCAGCACTTATCTTTTCTTTAATTACAGTGCTGCAGTATTTTTCACATCGGCACTAATTTAACCTGCATTAATAACTACTCATCTATTTACTTTATTCCACTTTTTGACCTAGACTTCAGAGTAAGCTTTAATAACCCATAAAAACTCACTTGGATAGTACTAGAAAGCAGCCAAATTACCACAGATTTTTTCAAGCAACCTTGTGTCACTTCCATTGAAACAGTCACCACAGTACTATGAACCACGCAATGTATTACACAGGGAAACTTTGTGAGCAAAGAAATCCAATGGGAGTCTGACCAGCGTAGTGAATAATGAGGCCTGTATCTGTGGGGCTCGTACTCTTTTACTATTTATTTAAAATTGGGAAAGAGAAATAATCAGACATAGAGGAGGAGGATAAGTAGTCACCCATCCCAGGATCGAGTGGGATCTCCAAAGGGATGCCAAGAAAATAATCAAGCAGGCCAAAATCTAAAATATTCCAGTGATGACCCTAATCCTCCAAGCCATAAATTCTAATTATGGCTGAATCAAAGGACAGGTCCAAAAGATGTGGAGGAGACTGCTGACCCATCCACAGCCTCTCTAGGATGGATTCCAGTGGCACAGATATTCTGGAGCATGGTAAGACCACTGAAATGTATTATAATGCCACTTACTTCAGTGACTACTCACTGTCCACTGGTATCTTATTTTGTATTTTATAATTCAAATACTGTGTGATTTACCTCTCTGTATTCCTGTATCTTCACTTCCTCACACACAGCATTTCAAGTCATGCAACCACATCACCCCCACCTCCCCCGCACCTCCCAACAGTCTTAGACACAATGGGATCACCAACATAGACACCAGAAAAAACTCAGTGACTGACATTATCATCACACCAGTAAATCCACAGCTCGTTCTGTCTCCACCTGTTCACCACTACCGGACATCACAATTAAACTTGGCTCTTTAAACATATCGTCAAGAACTAGGAACTGCCAAAGTAGCTTCCAGAATTTTCCTTTACATTAACTGCAGAGACACATACTTGGACCAATTCGATAACGCACAAGCTATCTGATATTGTTAGACATGGTGATGTACAGGCAGATTGATGAGACAGCATTAAATTCTCTCATTAGCGGTAATCTAAGCTGCTCCTGAATTAATGAAATCTGGAATTGAGAAGGAAATGCCGTCATAAACTGTACAGGTAATCCTCAAGAAGTGTAATAAAACTCCATACTCTACTGCTCCGGCATTGTATGCCATGAGTTTTTTTAAAGTTCTACAAAATGCTACACGCTTTCCCAAATCATGGCACAGTACTGATTACACATTACATCACATATTACATGGTACTTACAGATACACACATTGAGGACTTTATACAGTAACACAGTTTTGTATCAGTCAGAAGGTTGAGGGTTCAAGTCCAACGTCACGAAAGAAAACTGATTACCTGGTCATGTATCTCATTGCTGTTTATGGGACCTTGCTGTGCACAAATTGGCTGCCGCCAATTCCCTACATTAAAACAGTGACTACACTTCAAAAGTATATCATTGGCTGTAAAGCACCTTGGGACGTCTTAAGGTTGTGAAAGGCGCTATGTAAATGCAAGTTCTTTTTTTCTGTACGGTTAGGAGATATTATTCATTGACATTCCTTATCAGGGACACAGGTACAGCAGGGAGGGGGAACAGATAGGAAAATGGGTTTGTTGGGTACTGGATTTGAGCAGCTCATACTATCTGTTGGAGTTGGTGCTGGACCAGCTGTTGGTCGGTCCCATGCTTTTATCTGTGGGCTATTTTATAAGTTTACCAATATCACAAAGCTCCCAACTGAAAAAAGATGACCTTTGTTTTGTTGGAGGCCATGTTTAAAGAAACATTTAACGTGATACAGAATCGGTTTATACCCCTGAGGGACAAGAACTCTACTTGCCAAAAAAAACAGCCATGGACAACTAAAGAGGTAAGGGACAGTATAAGACATAAGGAAAGGGCATACAAAAAGGCAAAAAATGGCACAGATCCTGGCAAATGGGAAAGATACAAAGATCAACAAAGGGTCATAAAACGGATAGTAAGAGCTACAAAAAGAGAGTATGAAAAGAAACTCGCAAGGGATATCAAAACCAATACGAAGAACTTTTATAGTTGTATTAGGAAAAAGAGGGTGGTCAGGAGCAGTGTTGGCCCCTTAAAAACTGAAAGTGGGGATATTGTCATTGACAATGGGGAAATGGCAGACATGTTGAACAATTACTTTGCGTCAATATTTACAGTAGAAAAAGAGGATAGCATGCCGGAAATCCCAAGAAAACTAATAATGAATCGGGGACAGGGACTCGATAAAATTAACATAAGTAAAGCAACAGTAATGAAGAAAATAATAGCACTAAAGAGTGACAAATCCCCAAGACCAGATGGTTTCCATCCCAGGATTTTAAAGGAAGTAGGTGAGCACATTGCAGATGCCCTAACTATAATCTTTCAAAGTTCTCTAGATTCAGGAACTGTCCCTCTAGATTGGAAAATTGCACATGTCACTCTGCTTTTTAAGAAAAGAGAGAGAGAGGGAAACCGGGGAATTATAGACCAGTTAGCCTAACATCTGTTGTGGAGAAAATGCTGGAGTCCATAATTAAGGATAGGGTGACTGAACACCTCGAGAATTTTCAGTTAATCAGAGAGAGCCAGCATGGATTTGTGAAAGATAGGTGTGCCTGACAAACCTGATGGAATTTTTTGAAGAGGTGACTAAAGTAGTGGACAGGGGAATGTCAATGGATGTTATTTATATGGACTTCCAAAAAGCATTTGATAAGGTCCCACATAAGAGACTGTTAGCTAAGATAGAAGCCCATGGAATCAAGGGAAAAGTACGGACTTGGTTAGGAAGTTGGCTGAGCGAATGGCAACAGAGAGTAGGGATAATGGGAAGGTACTCACATTGACAGGATGTGACTAGTGGAGTCCCCCAGGGATCTGTCTTGGGGCCTCAATTATTCACAATATTTATTAACGACTTAGGTGAAGGTATAGAAGGTCTCATATCTAAGTTTGCCGATGACACAAAGATTGGTGGCATTGTAAGCAGTGTGTATGAAAACATAAAATTACAAAGCGATATTGATAGATTAGGTGAATGGGCAAAACTGTACCAAATGGAATTCAATATAGACAAATGTGAGGTCAACCACTTTGGATCAAAAAAGGATAGAACAGGGTACTCTCTAAATGGTAAAAAGTTAAAAACAATGGATGTCCAAAGGGACCCAGGGGTTCAGGTACATAGATCATTGAAGTGTCATGAACAGGTGCAGAAAATCATCAATAAGGCTAATGGAATGCTGGCCTTTATATCCAGAGGACGAGAGTACAAGGGGGCAGAAGTTATGCTGCAGCTATACAAAACCCTGGTTAGACCGCACCTGGAGTACTGTGAGCAATTCTGGGCACCGCACCTTCAGAAGGACATATTGGCCTTGGAGGGAGTGCAGCGTAGGTTTACTTGAATGATACCCAGACTTCAAGGGTTAAGTTACGAGGAGAGATTACACAAATTGGGGTTGTATTCTCTGGAGTTTCGAAGGTTAAGGGGTGATCTGATCGAAGTTTATAAGATATTAAGGGGAACGGATAGGGTGGATAGAGAGAAACTATATCCGCTGGTTGGGGATTTTAGGAGTAGGGGGCACAGTCTAAAAATTAGAGCCAGACCTTTCAGGAGCGAGATTAGAAAACATTTCTACACATAAAGGGTGGTAGAAGTTTGGAACTCTCTTCCACAAACGGCAATTGATACTAGCTCAATTGCGAAATTTAAATCTGAGATAGATAGCTTTTTGGCAATCAAAGGTATTAAGGGATATGGGCCAAAGGCAGGTATATGGAGTTAGATCACAGATCAGCCATGATCTTATCAAATGGCGGAGCAGGCACGAGGGGCTGAATGGCCTACTCCTGTTCCTATGTTCCTATGTGGTGCTGGACAGGGAGTGACTTTAGCAGCCGTGCAGCAATGAGGTGTGAAAGATTCATCAGGACATCAACTTCACACTGGCACCCCAGATGCAGACTGAAAATATAGGAGAGAAAGGAAGAGCCACACACCCTCCATGGACAAGGAACTCCCACTGCTTTGAATATTGACAGTTGGGTGAGCGGCTTATATATAATTTCTACTATTGTCACTGCAGCTAGAGCTGGAAGTAGGAGACCTCGATGAAGCCCTCTGCCGAGCACGTATGACACTGGGAAATAACAGTCTGTGAGAAAAATACAGAAACAGGCACATGGGAAGGGAAAGGAGGGCAGGGGACAAAGAACAGAGATGGCCAAGTGGGTGGTGAAGAGTTACAGGAGACAAAAGATTAAATTATTCTTTCAAAGAAGTGCATTATTATTTATGGGAAATGAATGAACAGCCTTTGAGAATAACTGACGAAATCATTTATTAACTAAGCACAAAAAAAACCACAAAATCTAAATCTAAACATAAAGCCAGCTCACACCTTCTGGTTTGAGAAGACGCTCAGTCTTTAATTCAGAGCTTCCAATTTACTTCAAATAAAAGCAATGTTGCAGACTCTTGGGGCTATTGTTGTGAGCTTCACACAGATTTCAGCTGCAGTTCGATTGTTGGGGAAAGTGAAAGAATGTGCAGCTATAGTCATGGTAAGAGCATTAGTTACTGTCAAAGAATGGCACTACAGCCATTGCTACAATCAAATTATTATTTATTGCAAATAACATAATTATTATGTTATGATGATGTTACATCATTTTTTTCCACTTAGTACCAGTCGGACACTTCTGCACATCACACAGAACTCCCTTAGCTTTTGCTTAACTAATGCCTCAAACAGTACAGCATGCAAAAGAGAAAGAGTGGTTATCAAGAAATAGAAAGCGATGGTACTCTCCCAATGGCGCCATGGGTAAATGCAACAGCCAGTACTGAGGCATACAAGCCAAAGGTGCAGGGGTTGATTCTTTATTTGCACTGATCTCAGCTGGGTTAGCAGTTATGCTGCTACAATTGGCCTGGGTGTCCTAAACTCAACACAGGGAAGGAGCCAGGATTCCCACGCACAACTGTTATTCAGTGACTCCTGCTGGAAAATGTGCATCTGTGAATAATGGGTGAGACCAGGATTGGGCTCGACTCTGAGGCCGCCCTGCCCCCCACAGTCCAAGAGCTTGCCGATAGCCACTGAGCTCAAGCATGAAGAATGGTCAATTGGGCAAAGTACCAGAGCCCGTGGAATTGTACTCCAGCATGAGGGAGTGCCTTTTAGGAGAAGAAAAGTAAGGGAAGAAATCTGGAGGGCAAAATGAAAGCAGAAAAGAGAACTGGGTGGTGGTGAGAAGAACTAGAGCTAGAGCTGGCAGGAGACAGATTTACAGCTGCCTGATGACAGGAAGAAAAAGGAAGGTGCAGCAGGGGTGGGCTGGGTGGGGCAGAATTATTAATAATGAGGAACTAGATGATGGATAGTAGTCTGGAGTTCAGACAGAGCAGGTCCTGGCACGCAGGAGATCCAGCAGGGTACGAGGAGACCACATTTCAAACTAATAAACTGTCAGATGTAAAGCTCTATCCTCTTAAAAGAGGCAGACTATTCATGAAAAAAGTCTGGGAATCTTTTTGTTTGCTTAGGGAGGGAGATGAGATGAAGAACAGTGCGCAATTTTCAACAATGATGCTCTTCAACATAATTTATGTCAATCGACTGTGTGTTTATTAAACAAATGAAAACGATTTCAAGCCCTTTTTCCCACAAAGGCAGTGCCCCTTTGATGTACTGTTTGGTTTTCTTAACCGCACTTTTTTGGATTATCGTTGTCCTAATAATTTCCAGCAAAAATTCTCACAGTTTTAGATGTGGCTACAAATGCTGGCAAGCCAGTTTGACTGTGAGAAGTCTCCAGTTCACTGATAAATGGAGATATTCTAAAATGATATTGTACAATTTGTATTTATTTTTGGGAGGGGTGATGAGAGGAAAGACAATGCTGAATTTTTGCTGCACAGTAAGTAGCGGTGAAATTATTGCCATTGTCAGTCAGATGTTTCACCATTGAAATGGATAATGAAATGCATGAGCAGAATTATATAACCATTAAGGTCCTGCTCAGCAAAGGAAAAAACAACAACTTGCATTTATATAGCGCCTTTAACATAGTAAAACATCCCAGTGTACTTCACAGGAGCGATTTTCAAACAAAATTTAACACCCAATCACATAAGGAGGTATTAGGTCAGGTGACCAAAAGCTTGGTCAAAGAGGTAGGTTTTAAGGAGCGTCTTAAAGGAGGAAAGGTAGAGAGGCAGAGAGGTTTAGGGAGGGAATTCCACAGCTTAGGCCTTAGGCAGCTGAATGGTGGAGTTATTAAAATCAGGGATGCGCAAGAGGCAAGAATTGGAGGAGCGCAGAGAACTAGGAGGGTTGTAGGGCTGGAGGAGGTTTACAGAGATGGGGAGGGGCAAGGCCATGGAGGGATTTGAAAACAAGGATGAGAATTTTAAAATCGAGGCGTTCCCAGACCGGAAGCCAATGTAGGTCAGTGAGCACAGGGGTGATGGGAGAACGAGACTTGGTGCGAGTTAGGATATGCACAGCAGAGTTTTGGATGAGAGGACACATACAGTGGGAGAGGGAGAGGGAGATGTAACAGAGAAAAATTATAACCAAAAACCTCAGCTGTTACCAAAAGCAACACAGTTGCTTAACAAAATCCAAGATGGCAGCATACTGTGATTTTCCCAATAAACTTCATTTATATAGCACATTGTCAGAATCTTCGGATCCCATCAAGCACTTTACAAGTATGAATTGCTTTTTACTTTGAAGTGCAGTCATTGTTGGTATGTATGCAAATACAGCAGTCAATTAGCACACAGCAAGGTCTCACAAACAGATGGATGAGCAGTTAGCCTGTTTTTTTGGTCATATTGGTTGAGGGATAGATGTTGGCCAGGACACCAGGAGACTCCCTGTCTTCTTCAAAAGGTATCAGGGGATCTTTAACTTCTACCTGAACAGGTAAACATGACCTCAATTTAACATCTCGTCCAAATCATGGCACCTTTGACAATACAGTGCTCCTCAGTATTGCACTGTGGGTTCAAGCTCCTCTCCAGGACTTGAGCACATAATGCACGCAGACATTTTGAAACACACCGGGGACACGATAAAGTACTATATGAAAGCAAGTTTTTTCTTTCACACTGGAGTGTCAGTCTAGAATATGTGCTCAAGTTCTGGAACCATAGAAAAGATACAGCACAGAAGGGGGCCATTCGGCCCATCGTGTCCGCGCCAGCTCGAAGAACAACCAGGTGCCCATTCTAATCCAACCTTCCAGCACCTGGTTTGTAGCCCTGCAGCTTACAGCACTTTACGTGCAGGTCCAGGTACTTTTTTTAAAAAGCTGAGGGTCCCTGCCTCTACCACCAATTCCGGCAGCGAATTCCATATACCCACCACCCTCTGGGTAAAAAAGTTTTCCCTCATGTCCCCTCTAATCCTTCCACCAATCAGCTTAAATCCATGTCCTCTAGTTCTTGAACTCTCCGCTAGGGGAAACAGGTACTTCCTGTCTACTCTATCTGGGCCCCTCATAATTTTGTACACCTCAATCAAGTCTCCCCTCAGCCTCCTATGCTCCAAGGAAAACAACCCCAGCCTATCCAATCTCTCCTCGTAGCTACAATTTTCAAGCCCTGGCAACATTCTTTTAAATCTTCTCTGCACTCTCTCCAGAGCAATTACATCCTTCCTGTAACGTGTGACCAGAACTGCGCACAATACTCCAGCTGTGGCCTTACCAGCGTTTTCTAATGTTCCATCATTACATCCCTGCTTTAGTATTCTATACCTCGGCTAATAACGGAGAGCATTCCGGATATCTTCTTCACAATCTTATCTACCTGTACTGCCACCTTCAGGGACCTGTGCACATGCACTCCAAGGTCTCTCACATCCTCTACCCCTCTCAATATATTCCTGTTTACTGCGTATTCCCTTTTACTGTTTGCCCTCTCTAAGTGCATTACCTCACACTTCTCCAGGTTGAACCCCATTTGCCACTTTTCCACCCTCTCCACCAACCCATTTATATCTTCTTGGCGTCTATAGCTATCCTCTTCACTATCAACTACATGACCAATTTTAGTGTTGTCTGCAAATTTGCCAATCATGCCCCCTACATTCAAGTCCAAATCATTAATATATACCGCAAACAGCAAGGGACCCAACACTGAGCCCTGTAGCACACCACTGGAAACGGATTTCCATTCGCAAAGACATCCATTGACTTTTACCCTTTGTTTCCTGTTACTGAGCCAATTTTGGATCCAATTCACCACATTTCCCTGTATCCCATGGGCTTTTACCTTTCTGACCAGTCTGCCATGTGGGACCTTGTCAAATGCCTTACTAAAATCCATGTAAACAACATCCACTGCACTACCCTCATCAATCCTCCTTGTCACTTCCTCAAAGAATTCAATCATATTTGTAAGGCAAGGAGTGGAGCATTAGTCCACAATCTTCTAATTCAGAGTAATAATGAAGAAGTAACTCTTGCCACTGGCAACAAGCTTACCCAACCATTTATTTGCAATATAGTCATGAAGAAAGACAGTTTGCTAACTGTGCCAAGTGGATAAAACAAACTATGGTCTCGTACAAATGCTTCACTGTAAAGACCACATGCTTCAAACCTATGTTGGTGGAAACAATGTGGAACCTCAGCTGTGTTCCTACACTTTGCCAAGCAGACCATGGGGATAAAGGAAGAACGTTCTTACAGCAGGGAATTGCAGTGCAGGCTGCTCTGCAATGTTGCAACGCTGGTGATTGAGAAAAGAGCCCTCTTGCAATGTGGTTTTATGATTTTAAACTTTGTTTTTACATTGCAAAGTTGCTTCTTTCATTATTGTCTGAAAATAGCAGAGAATTAATTTTTTCAATTAAACAAAAATTTCCACTGTACACAGTCACAGCAATTGTGATAAAGTCTGAATGCAGCCTATTTTTTCTGCTCTTATCTCCCACACTGACTCCCTTCCCTCCTGAACATGATAACTCATGCTGGGGTTCTCTAGTGCCTCATTAGCCCACACAGACTGAGACAAATTGGTGATGTAAAGACAGCACAACACTACCCATTGCCCATTGCCCCTCCTTGTCTACCAACAGGGCAAAAGGCTTTACAAGAATTTCACAACAGCTCTTCTGTAAAAGAAAAAAATCGTTTTGACTTGCAAGTTAAAAATTCCAGATTGCATAGCCCATTTAAAAGTTAGTACGAGTTTCCCAATGGTTCAATTGGTGAATGTAGAATCATAGAAAGGTTACAGCACGGAAGGAAGCCATCCGGCCCATCGAGTCCGTGCCGGCTCTACACAAGAGCAATCCAGACAGTCCTACTCCTCCGCCCTATCCCCGTAGCCCTGCAATTTTTTTCCTTTCAAGTACTTATCCAGTTACCTTTTGAAGGCCATGATTGAATCTGCCTCCACCACCCCCTCTGGCAGTGCATTCCAGATCCTAACCACTCGCTGTGTAAAAAAGATTTTCCTCATGTAACCTTTGGTTCTTTTGCCAATCACCTTAAAACTATGTCCTCTGGCTCTTGACCCTTCTGCCAATGGGAACAGTTTTTCTCTATCTACTCTGTCTACACCCTTCATGATTTTGAATACCTCTATCAAATCTCCTTTCAACATTCTCTGTTCCAAGGAGAACAGCCCCAGCTTCTCACGTAACTAAAGTCTCTCATCCCTGGAATCTTTAAAATCTGGAATAAAAAAAGCTAGTATCAGTAATAGTGGCCATGAAACTACTGGATTGTCGTAAAAACCCATCTGGTTCACTAATGTCCTTTAGGGAAGGAAACCTGCCAGCCTTACCCGGTCTGGCCTATATGTGACTCCTGACCCACAGCAATGTGGTTGATTCTTAATCGCCCTCTGAAATGGCCTAGCAGGCCACTCAGTTGTCAAGAAGGTGGCTCATCACCACCCTCTCAAGGGCAATTAGAGATGGCAATAAATGCCGGCCTTGCCAACGACGCCCACATCCCATGAACAAATTAAAAAAAAATTCTAGTAAATCTCTTCTGCACCCTCTCTAAGGCCTTCACATCTTTCCTAAAGTGTGGTGCCCAGAACTGGACACAATACTCCAGTTGTAGTCGAACGAGTGTTTTTTAAAGGTTCATCATGACTTCTTTGCTTTAGTACTCTATGCCTCTATTTATAAAGCCCAGGATCCCGTATGCTTTTTTAACCGCTTTCTCAACCTGCCCTGCCACCTTCAACGATTTGAGTACATATACCCGCAGATCTCTCTGTTCCTGTACCCCTTTTAGAATTGTGGCTTTTAGTTTATATTGCCTCTCCTCATTCTTCCTACCGAAATGTATCACTTCGCATTTTTCTGCATGTCACGTGTCACGTGTTTCAATAAGACGGCCTCAGGCTTAATCTCTGATCTGTGCTGAGTTAACTAATCTCAGCCACCATGACAGTAGAAGAGTTGCCATTGACATCAGCATCTATATGCGAGAGGACCACTTGGGCAAGATACCATAACATTACTGGCACCAATAGAACCATCCTCAGCATACGTTCAGACCTTCAGGAATTAGGAGCAAAGGGAAGACTGCAGGAGCAACTCTCTACACTGCAGGAGCAACTCCCTCCACTGCAGGAGCAACTCCCTCCACTGCAGGAGCAACTCCCTCCACTGCAGGAGCAACTCCCTCCACTGCAGGAGCAACTCTCTCCACTGCAGGAGCAACTCTCTCCACTGCAGGAGCAACTCCCTCCACTGCAGGAGCAACTCCCTCCACTGCAGGAGCAACTCTCTCCACTGCAGGAGCAACTCTCTCCACTGCAGGAGCAACTCTCTCCACTGCAGGAGCAACTCCCTCCACTGCAGGAGCAACTCCCTCCACTGCAGGAGCAACTCTCTCCACTGCAGGAGCAACTCCCTCCACTGCAGGAGCAACTCCCTCCACTGGCAACAAGCTTAACCAACCATTTATTTCCAAACTTTTGATGAAGATTGACAGTTTGCTAACTGTATTCAGCAATTGGGATTGCAGCTTTGAAGTAAAATCAAACAGCTGCACACACAACAAAAACTGAGTCAGTGGCCAAACCATTTCCAAAAAACACTCAATTTCCCTCATGAGAATACTATGTAGAAGTTAACGATTATCATACATTATGATTACGAACAGCCTTGTTTCACTGGATGCTCAGGCAAAAGTAATGTATTTGTGGCCCTTTTGGACAATTCAGATAGTTACACAGAAATGTTCTAAACCATGTGAACTTCGTGGTTAATCTGTTCCCAGAGTATTCCCGAGCCACCCTAAAATACAACTCTTCCAAGTTACTTCAAATAGCCCTTCCCAATCCATACCCATAAGAAAGTAATTTCATATAGAAATTACATCAGAATCCAGCTCAGAATTTTTAAATGTCATTTGATATTCAAACTGTATTCTTTTTCTGCGACTCCTGTTCATATTAAAATCTCTGATCTCTTCAAAGGCATTGCAGAAAAGTTGTGGAAATCACCACGCTGCAGGAAACCAATCAGAAACACCACAAATTAGACAACAGAACACGAGCCCTGAAATTCACCAGGGCGGCACAGTTCTTTAGTTTGACAGTATGGATTCAGCTGCAGGTCTCAACAAATTACCAACCAGATCAACATCAATATTCAGATCAAACCGTTGCTAGATAGACAAATAAATCGATGCACATACACACAGATGAACAGAGAGATAGAAAGATAGCTGTTTACTCCAGCAGCAACGCCATGCGATATCAACTAGTGTACAACTGTTACCTCACAACTATCAAGATGCTTAAAAGGCTTAGAGATCAGGCATCAAAAGCCCTTGGGACCCAGTGGCAGACTCCTGGTATACATTAACCGAGAATGCAGCAGAGGGTATGGAAGTTGGTTCCTAGCTTCCCTCGAGGCCTGTTTTGGGTGGAACATCTGTGTCCCCCTCCCATGGCCCATGATGTCAGAGGGGACAGGGCCCAGGGGAGGGAATTTTCACACTAGCAACTTTCTCGTCCCATCCCACTTTTCTGCCAAGCACCCTGTACACCAGGCAAAATAAATGTTGTTGTCTGGTGTCTCTGGCAGCTGCAGAACCAACCATCAGGTGATGGTGGCAACAGCAGCCAAGGGACAAATCTCCTTTGGATAATCTCCCTCCTCCCATAAGGAATACCTGAATTCCATTTTGTATCTCTTCACAGCGGCACAGCTGAGATTAGAAACTCAGCAGTGTAGGGGCACAGGGCAATATGTGGACCCTCGATTTTCAAAGCAGTCACCTAATTATTGGCTCCAGAAATGAAACATACAAGAAAGCTATGCTCCCAGTGCTTTTTTTTCCTGCTGTCTACTACTGCTTGCTTTGTTTTCCTTCTCACAAGCTGTAACAGCAATGTTTATTCATAAGCAGCTGAGTCACTGCAATCCAGAGCTGAATTGTTAGGTTGGGATGAAGCATAATCATTTAGTTTGAGTCACCCTGTGGTTTTACTTAACAAACTTCCCAGAATGCCAACAAGTGGTACAGAGTTAGCTGCACAACTCATGTAATTAAAAGTAAACCATACTCATATTCGCACAGCGTATACATATGTACTTTAACTTTTTTGTGTGTTTGTTGGTAAAATGGTAAGATGAAAAGCAGAATGTGTGAGTATTTTTTGATCATTGAGTGTGCTTTACTTCCTTGGTTACAGTTTATTGGTTATCTGCTAAAATGGTCTGTAACACAGATGAAAACTCTGGACTTCAGCACCACGGAAACACCAGCAACATTATATGGAGAGGGGAGCTATTATCGTAGTCAGGTCAACCAATCAGAATAACCACTCCAGGCCATCAGAAGAAATTAAATTCAACCAATAAAAAGCAATGCCAACAGGGCACATCATGGCAAAGGGCAAGCAGCATCCAACCGCGTTCTGGATGGAGAGCAGGGGCGGGTCTGGCGCGTTTCATTGTGCGAGTTAACGTTCTCAGCAATCACACTGATGAAGTCCAAGTATCGCTTGCAGCTGCTGGACGAAAACCCAGAAGCTACACTAAGAAATGCCGTGTCCGGTAAGTTCATGCCAGAATTCCAAACTTTGGTGAAAGAGAAAGATTGCAAAGTTTCGCACTGAATGGTAGTAGATGTTTAAGTAAATATACATTTAACTGTACTGTGTGTAAGGCGTTTTCTACTAAAATTCGTGCATGTGGTTAAAATGGTGCCGCCATAGCCACACCTGTGGCTAGTCAGCAATTTCCATTGGACAACGCTACTCTAGCAGGAAAATGTGTGTGTGGATGTCACATTAGAACAGGATCATTATCAGGCTTGGCTCTGGTGAGGCCACACTTGGAGTACTGTGTACAGTTCTGGTCACCCTATTATAGAAAGGATATTATTAAACTAGAAAGAGTGCAGAAAAGATTTACTAGGATGCTACCGGGACTTGATGGTTTGACTTACAGGGAGAGGTTAGACAGACTGGGACTTTATTCCCTGGAGAGTAGGAGGTTAAGGGGTGATCTTATAGAAGTCTATAAAATAATGAGGGGCATAGATAAGGTCGATAGTCAAAATCTTTTCCCAAAGGTAGGGGAGTCTATAACGAGGGGGCACAGATTTAAGGTGAGAGGGGAGAGATACAAAAGGATCCAGAGGGGCAATTTTTTCACTCAAAGGGTGGTGAGTGTCTGGAACGAGCTGCCAGAGGCAGTAGTAGAGGCGGGTACAATTTTGTCTTTTAAAAAGCATTTGGACAGTTACATGGGTAAGATGGGTATCGAGGGATATGGGCCAAGTGCAGGCAATTGGGACTAGCTTAGTGGTATAAACTGGGCGACATGGACATGTTAGGCCGAAGGGCCTGTTTCCATGTTGTAACTTCTATGATTCTATGATTCTATGATTCTATGATGATCGCCTCCCAGGTCAAATAACCTGTTGACACTCACTATCTAGGCTCACAGACGAATGGTCATTTGGGTGAGGTCATGGAGGGCTGCCCATCCCCCAAGGAAAAAAGGGGATAAAATGGGTAAATAACAAAGAAAAAAGAAAGCAGCCTAAGCTCCCCCAACGGCCTTGCCATTTGTGGAATGCAAAGCAGAAAGAGCTTAGGACCAGTCCCTAGTCTATGCAGATCCAAGACAATAGCAGGGACGTTACAATTAGCTTCAGTGCCCTGGGCTAGGGAGGAGAAATATTGGCCAGGGTTCCTAATCCTGATTGCTGTTCAGTAACCCCTGCTGGAACGTGCATGTGTGTGCACATCACGTAGGAACAGTTCTTGCGAAACCTGCTGACACTATTGACTACGATCCTGCTCCGCGATAAAGTCAAAGTCTCACTGACCAGGCTGACACATGAGAAAGGGTCACTTGAGAGAAGTACCCGAGGGTGTCCTGAGGCAATGTTTACATGTACTCCAGCATTCAGGGAAGGGTGGGAGAAAATTGGAAAAAAAGCACAAGGGCACTGAGATCAATTCCGCCGCTGCCCGGAAACTGATCTATAATCAAATCCTGGGGTCTTTCTGGTCTGTATGGTTCAGGTGGTTGTTGATCCAATGGGGTGGAGGGTTATATTCTGAGACTTACCATCAGAAATAAATAATTCCCCACTTATACAGTATACTATTACCATGACACGCTGCTGCAAACCTATGATTGTTCACTCTCCTTATAGCTGAGCAACCAATCATTAAGCAGTATCAGCAATAGCCTTGGAAATGACCCAATTCTGGTTGTTCCAACCTCCTGTCCAAGAGATGGGTGTTCAAAGAGAGGAAAATAGGGGAGAAAAATTGAAGTCCACATTAAAGGTTGAAGTACCGCAGTGCCCCTGCATAGCAGCAGCTCCTCTCCCCACACAGTAAGTTCCCCATCTCAACTAGGCTATGCAGCATAGTGCAGAACAAGGAATCAAAGGGATCAAAATAAACCACTCTCAAATCCCTTCTGACAGCCAACTTGAGAGTGGCATTTGTAGAAGTGCTGGCACAAATATCCTGCCCTCCCTTCAGTCAGGGAATAGATCCAAGTTAGATTCAACCTCACAACTCACCCAAAACATGAACCTGTCCTTTTTCATAAGCTGATGCAGCTATTGTATATTTACATCATTTCCTGATTTTACTTTAGGGGAAAAGGATAACTAAATTAAAATGGAAAAAACAGAATCATTTAAGAAATAAGTCACAATCCTGCAGGTTAAGACAGTCAATTTTCCCCCCTCCCGCGTTAAGTTAAGTTTGAAAACTGCTCTACTTGAACATATCTGGACCTGGCTGATTTTCTGTCTTCAGATCATTTGCATGGACTGTGTGCCTGATGGGAAGGCTGGTCATCTCAGATGAATGTAAGGAATCTTACAACACCAGGTTATAGTCCAACAGTTTTATTTGAAAATCACAAGCTTTCGGAGCTTACCTCCTTCGTCAGGTGAGTGAGTGAAGGGTTCTAAGATCTCATAGCATATATTAGCCTGGGAGACGATCACAGCAATCAAAGGTGTCGTTGGTGTTCAGACAGGTTAGCCATGGAAAACATTACATCCCAGTATACTGAATACACAATGGGTCAGATTACAAAGCCAGAGAGAGAAAGAGACCCGAAAGGCAGAGAGAGAGAGAATGTCCAGTTGTATTAAAAACAGATAACTTTTTTTTCCGCTGGTGGGGTTACGTGTAGCGTGACATGAACCCAAGATCCTGGTTGAGGCTGTCCTCATAGGTGCGGAACTTGGCTATCAATTTCTGCACGACGATTTTGCGTTGTCGTGTGTCTCGAAGGCCGCCTTGGAGAACGCTTACCCGAAGATCGGTGGCTAAATGTCCTTGACTGCTGAAGTGTTCCCCGACTGGGAGGGAACCCTCCTGTCTGGCGATTGTTGCGCGGCGTTCGTTCATCCGTTGTCGCAGTGTCTCCATGCAGACGGGATCTTGGGTTCATGTCACGCTACACGTAACCCCACCAGCGGAAAAAAAAGTTATCTGTTTTTAATACAACTGGACATTCTCTCTCTCTCTCTGCCTTTCGGGTCTCTTTCTCTCTCTGGCTTTGTAATCTGACCCATTGCGTATTCAGTATACTGGGATGTAATGTTTCCCGTGGCTAACCTGTCTGAACACCAATGACACCTTTGATTGCCGTGATCGTCTCCCAGGCTAATATATGCTATGAGATCTTAGAACCCTTCACTCACTCACCTGACGATGGAGGTAAGCTCCGAAAGCTTGTGATTTTCAAATAAAACTGTTGGACTATAACCTGGTGTTGTAAGATTCCTTACATTTGTCCACCCCAGTCCATCATCTCAGATGAGGAGAGGGTAGTTGATTGTTGCTGCAGACTGAAAGGCCTGTACCAATCCTTCTAGAAACAGCAGCCAGGTAGCCTCAAGCCCAGCTATTTTTCTTTATTGTCTTAACTAAATTGAAAACCTATCTCTCTGCAGATCCAAAGAGGTTAATGGCAGACCCTTTACAGATCATCCCATTTGATGGGGCTGGTGCAACCAATAACACCCGCTTTCTCTGAGCTCCCCTCTTCTGTGGCGAATCCAGGGTGAAAACCCTGGATAATGATGCGGGAGGCTCCGTGTTACTGACATAACAGTTAAATGCTCCCATTGTTTCGTGCCCAGGCTGGGAATGCCTACTGTTCTTAACCTGCTTTTCAGCAGAATGTAAAATTTTTTAAACTATCCCTTATAATATCTCATCAGGCTCTAGGAACATAGGAACAGGAGTAGGCCATTTAGCCCCTCGAGCCTGCTCCGCCATTCAATGCGATCATGGCTGATCTGTGACCTACCACCATATACTAACTCTCCTATTTTTGTGTCCTGCTGACATCCTCAAAACTATGTGAATGTTCTCACTTTCAGTCTTTTTCATTAGCATCATTGCACTACAAGCAGGAATAAATTCACAAGGAGGTTCAACCAATGCAACATCAACATATGCCAGGCTGCATCTACAACAGTATATTGAGCTAACAGAAAGCCTAATCTGTAGTAAGGACAAATAGATGGAGCAGTGCTTCATTTGGGAGTGCCAAGTGAGCAAGATATGGGCTCTTCTATTACACCACCTATTGGGAGGGACTGGGAATGAGACTTTCAGGTAAAATGTCACACCACCTTCAGCTGCCCTCCCAGCAGCTCTGGCCAAGGATTCACAAAACTCATCCAAGCATCAGCTAAGATGAACAGAAATAGACAGCAAAGATTCCAGTGCCTTCAGTGCTGAAAAGAAATGAGAAAGCTTGACTATGATATATTGCCCACTCACCTATTCGAGGATATATGTTTCAACCAACCAGAGAACCAGAACATTCCTTTACAGGGTCAATTCCAGCGCAATTCATTAGCAGCCCATGAAGTAAGCTTTACATGACTGGTTTTACTTTGTTTTGCAGATGAGATAGTTAATCAGGTATTACGTGTAATACAACTGCATTCAAGTAAAGTTAGATCCTTACACACAAAGCTGAAATGCTGTGAAAGCTTGGTGAATGAGCCTTTATATGCATTAGAAGTTACAAATGGCTCATTGAAAGCAATTAAAATGCAATGCATGGGAATAGATTCTGACTCGTTGACCTTTGTGTGCTGACCTGATCTATTAAATCTGTTGTTTGCTATGAATCAGCTGCCAATGTTTATACAGCTTCCGCTTGCTACACTGGCCCCTCAAAAGAATTCAGTTTGGTGCATTTCACATTAAATTGGCCAGTGTCTCATTAGGCACTGCTCATAACAGCCTGGACATTCAAACAGATGTAAAACTACTTCCACAGATATCTCATCAATCCTATTTCTTTCAAAATTTAGTTGGATGCCTTGATGGAAGAGTTTATACAACAACAATATTTAAATATTTTCAATAAAAGTTGGTGCCCAGGTGTTCTAAGTCTCACAGACTTTGTGTTCTTTTCACAATCTCACTGAAAACATCTGAAATCTCAAATGATTTTTATAATTGACTGATCCTAAAGGCAGTGTCTGTATATATATAGGGGCCGAATATATACAGTGTCTGTATATATAGGGGCCGAATATATACAGTGTCTGTATATATAGGGGCCGAATATATACAGTGTCTGTATATATAGGGGCCGAATATATACAGTGTCTGTATATATGTGATAACATCAACAAGTTCCATCCCACCATCAAACTCACCATGGACTACTCCTCAGAATCAGTTTCTTTCTTGGACACACGAATCTCCATCAAAGACGGGCACCTCAGCACCTCACTCTACCGCAAGCCCACAGACAACCTCACGATGCTCCACTTTTCCAGCTTCCACCCTAACCACGTCAAAGAGGCCATCCCCTATGGACAGGCCCTGCGAATACACAGGGTCTGCTCAGACGAGGAGGAACGCGATGGACACCTACAGACGCTGAAAGACGCCCTAGTAAGAACGGGATATGACGCTCGACTCATCGATCGACAGTTCCGACGGGCCACAGCGAAAAATCGCATAGACCTCCTCAGGAGACTAACACGGGACGCAACCAACAGAGTACCCTTTGTCGTCCAGTACTTCCCCGGAGCGGAGAAACTACGCCATGTTCTCCGCAGCCTTCAACATGTCATCAATGAGGACAAACAGCTCGCTATGGCCATCCCCACACCTCCACTACTCGCCTTTAAACAGCCACCCAACCTCAAACAGACCATCGTTCGCAGCAAATTACCTAGCTTTCAAGAGAACAGCGTCCACGACACCACACAACCCTGCCACGGTAACCTCTGCAAGACATGCCAGATCATCGACACAGATACCACCATCACACGAGAGGACACCACCCACCAGGTGCATGGTTCATACTCCTGTGACTCGGCCAACGTTGTCTACCTCATACGTTGCAGGAAAGGATGCCCCAGAGCATGGTACATTGGCGAGACCATGCAGACGCTGCGACAATGGATGAACGGACACCGCGCAACAATCGCCAAACAGGAGGGTTCCCTCCCAGTCGGGGAACACTTCAGCAGTCATGGACATTCATCCACCGACCTTCGGGTAAGCGTACTCCAAGGCGGCCTTCGAGACACACGACAACGCAAAATCGTCGAGCAGAAATTGATAGCCAAGTTCCGCACCCATGAGGACGGCCTCAACCGGGATCTTGGGTTCATGTCACGCTACACGTAACCCCACCAGCGAACAAATGTTATCTGTTTTTAATATAACGGGTCAGTTGCTGTCTTTTCTATGTTTCTACCTCTCTATCTCTGTTTTTTTTTGTTTGTTGTTTTTTTTTGGTGATTTGTATATTCTGTGAGACCTGGCAGGTAACACCTGTCTGTCTGCACACTGATTGCCTTGGCAACGGGCAGTTGAAAAAACTGTCTGTACTCACCAAGCATTGTTCTGTGAATTATAAATGCGATTTCATTTCGAGGATTTCATTTTCACATCGTTCACCTGACGAAGGAGGAAGCCTCCGAAAGCTTGTGAATTTAAAATAAAATTGCTGGACTATAACTTGGTGTTGTAAAATTGTTTACAATTGTATATATAGGGGCCGAATATATACAGTGTCTGTATATATAGGGGCCGAAATTCCTCAATCCTACTGCACCACATTTACAGCACTGGAGCAGGAATCCCATTCCGCCGATGACCTGTGCTCCTGATCCTGTTCCTGATCCTGCCAAAGTCTCCAGCATCAGGGGCATCAACACTTAATTTAAATAAATCAGACCAGTGCCTTTGTCATAATGGGTGCATTTTAGGCACCCCCTGGAAGGGGGAAATACAAAGTGCCTTTGGGAGGATACGCCATTGCAACTGACTGAAGAGTGCAGAAATTGGCCCTCTTTATAAAAGAGCTGATTTGATTGCTGCTGCCACCATCTTTAGAAGTGTTTCAGGCCTAGACCTAGGCTTGGACATATCCTGTCAGTCCTACCTCTGCTTCTCCATGGATTTGGGTGCCGGTGCCTTGCTCAGAGCAATGGAGGTGGAAGCAGCAGTAATTCAATAGCCTGTTAGCTCTGCCTCCTTCCTGATGTGCGGTGGATGGAACTATCGCCTGCCCTGCAACTGCCCATGTGGGAAATCCCAAGGAGACATCATAGAAACATAGATACATAGCAAATAGGAGCAGGAGTAGGCCATTCGGCCCTTTGAGCCTGCTCCGCCATTCAATATGATCATGGCTGATCCTCTATCTCAATACCATATTCCCGCTCTCTCCCCATACCCCTTGATGCCTTTTGTGTCTAGAAATCTATCTAGCTCCTTCTTAAATATATTCAGTGACTTGGCCTCCACAGCCTTCTGTGGTAGAGAATTCCACAGGTTCACCATCCTCTGAGTGAAGAAATTTCTCCTCATCTCAGTCCTAAATGTGCTTCCAGGTATCCTGAGACTGTGACCCCTCGTTCTGAACCCCCCCCAGCCAGGGGAAACATCCTCCCTGCATCCAGTCTGTCTAGCCCTGTCAGAACTTTATGTGTTTCAATGAGATCCGCTCTCATTCTTCTAAACTCAAGTGAATACAGGCCGAGTCGACTCAATCTCTCCTCATACGACAGTCCTGCCATCCCAGGAATCAGTCTGGTGAACCTTTGCTGCACTCCCTCTATAACAAGTATATCCTTTCTTAGGTAAGGAGACGAAAACTGCACACAATACTCCAGGTGTGCTCTCACTAAGGCCCTGTATAACTGCAATAAGACATCCTTGCTCCTGTACTCAAATCCTCTTGCAATGAAGGCCAACATACCATTTGCCTTCCTAACTGCTTGCTGCACCTGCATGTTTGCTTTCAGTGACTGGTGTACAAGGACACCCAGGTCCCTTTGTACATCAACATTTCCCAATCTATCACCATTTAAATAATACTCTGCCTTTCTGTTTTTCCTTCCGAAGTGGATAACTTCACATTTTTCCACATTATACTGCATCTGCTATGTATTTGCCCACTCACTCAACTTGTCTAAATTGCCTTGAAGCCTCTTTGCATCCTCCTCACAACTCACGATCCCACTTAGTTTTGTGTCGTCAGCAAACTTGGAAATATTACATTTGGTTCCCTCATCCAAATCATTGATATATATTGTGAATAGCTGGGGCCCAAGCACTGATCCCTGCTGTACCCCACTAGTCACTGCCTGCCACCCCGAAAAAGGCCCATTTATTCCTACTCTCTGTTTCCTGTCTGTTAACCAATTTTCAAGCCATGCCAGTATATTACCCCCAATTTCATGTGCTTTAATTTTGCACACTAACCTCTTATGTGGGACTTTATCAAAGGCCTTCTGAAAATCCAAATAAACCACATGCACTGGTTCTCCCTTATCTATTCTACCAGTTACATCATCTGGGCGGAGACCAGAGTTTCTCAGTCCCACCTAATTTCTGGGGCCCGCTGATCCGCTGCTGCTGTTTTTGTACCAGGACTTCAGTCTAGGGCCCAAGGAAATTCAGGGCCAAAGCTTCCTGCGGAACTTGGCATTTTGTGCCTACCTTCAGACCCTCCCTCTCAAGCTACAACATGATTCTATGGGTGTCAGCAGCCCTTCAGTACTTCATCCAAGTGACCATTCTTCTTGCGTGAGCCTAGACACTGAAGGCCAATCATGAAGGCACTGCAGCCAAACCTCACCTTGTTTTTACCCAAAGTCAACACATATGCATTTTCAAGAAGGTACAACAATAAGGAGTGCAAATCTTAGTTCCCCCACCCCCCTCCCTCACGTGGAAGTTTGGGGAAAATTGTAGTGACCTCCAACACTGTTCTGCTGACATTAGCTAAGTGGACACACTGGGGCTTTCTGGTGTGTATAGCTCCAAACCATGCAAAATGGTGCTGAGCCATTGAGGATGCATCACCATTGTATTTTCTTTTCAAGGAATTGTTTGCCTATTTAATCTGCTCAAGAATAAGGAAATACAATGGTGATGTATTCTTTTTCAATCCTTGCAACATCTTTAGCTATTATCTGTATTGACTACAATGGAGTGGGATTTTAGTAGCCTGTGAGATTACTGTATCTGATATTACTTGAAAATTCACTGTGATAAAGAAGAAAGCTGCTTTATCAGCTATCTCGGAACAGAACATCAGGATTAGGATACCTGTCTCACACAATTAGTGCCTGAATTCACTATCTGCAATTGAATCTGACATTCCAGCTGATGTAACCAAAGGTAAATAATCCTCTGCTATTATTAACAGCTGTGTATTGACCCTTCAAAGGCCAGAAGCATTTCTATGTACAGGCATTACCTTACTTCAGAAGTCTAAAGCATTTCTAAAACCCACTGATATTACAGCAGTGCCTTTATAGATAGCCCTGTGATATGTAAGAGGTGGCACACATGTCTGCAGAGACTCAGGACCTTGTGAGATATCCTAGATAGGGCAGAAATGCATTTTCACACTGCTGGCCTGTGTGTACCTTCCCCAATATCAGGGAAGGTCAAAGGCAAGAAACATAAGATTGTAAATGAGCCTTTTCAGTAACTGTACATGAATGTGCTGAGCTGTACTATATGATGCCATAGTTAATCTGAATCAGGTTTGCAATTTAAAAGAAGCAAATTTGAGACACATGCTTCTAATGGAAGCAGTTCTACAATTCAAATGGATTATAAAATGTTGATATACAAAGCACAATATAAATGTGCTAGAATACATTTCTAAAATGAAGTTGGAGTGGTAAGGGGTACCAATATATTGTTGATGCTGTGTCATAGAGCAATAGGATAGAGAAATTCTCCAAAATTCCTTTTGTGATAAATGCCCAGTCTCACCTTGATATAGGAGAAAAGCCAAATCTGAGGTCTCCTCCATAAGGAGGGAGGGAAGCAGAAATTGGGGGCTGAGTAATCCCCAGTTGTTTTTGTTGGCCTTCCAGGATCCAAATCAAGAACAACTTAGACTCAGGCTAATGGTCAGGGCGGCTGACCGTTGTGTTAATAGACAAATGGTGCGTGGCACAAGGGGAACTAAAGAAGAGGACAATAAAGAAATAAATCTTGTGGTCAAAATATTCCAGTCATAGAATAAATAAGAACAACGACAATGGTCACAGAGTTGTGCTCACGTCAATTAATAAATGGGCCTCTTGAAACAAACACACCCAAAGCTCAAAGGGAGCTGATTTTAATGTCCCCCTTTTGGACACACTGTAAATGGTCTGGTTTCTTCTGACTCTTTTCAGATCTTCCTTTCTCTGATTACAGATTTCCCTTCTTTGTGTGAACTTTTTACTTTTGATTTCCCTTTATAGGATGAGCTGGCACGTGCAGTGATAGAAATATGGGGCCTATTTTCCCGCTAATGGGCTTTGTTCCACTGTAGAACATGCGAGTGGGGGGCTGGGAAATCAGACGGGGATTTCTTAAAGTGCTCTCACACGAAGTGCTAATTTAAATATTAAAACTGGTAACAATGAGCGCTGCGCGATTTCACGATTTTCTCGCAGAGAATTCATACGTGCTCATATAAAATGGGCAGTGAAGGTCAAGGTATAGGTGTCCATCAAATGAATACTTAAGTTCTGAAAACAAGTTCAATGTATATTTTTTAAAATTTCAAGTGAGTGATTAACCAAAATAACTAGTTGGTAAAAAATAACTCATAACAAGGAGCTGTTTTTGGCAGCTACATTCTGTAAAATACTATAGATCAGGATGGGCATAAATATAGCTTGAAACCAGCCTTGCATATACAGTGACACATGTCTGCAATGGACATCATTAGGACTGGCATGAGCTGTGCCATACAGATTTGTGTTGGAATCACTAATTTATTATTAGGGGATGACACCTACAGCTTAGGAGTGTTGTAGTTTTGGTACTATACTTAGACACAAAAGACAGTAGAAATAAAAACACGAAATACTGGAAATGGACAAGTCAGACAGGACCGGCAAGAAAATGATAGGCGAGCATTTCAGGTGGGACCCTTCATCAGAACCTACTGCAGAATTTTTTGTTTTTATTTCAGATGTCCATCATTTGAGTTTTTTCTTTTTATCTCTGTCCACATATGTCATATGGGCAGGTTTCACGGCCAACCGAAGCAAGAAATTAATCATAACAAAAAAAGAGATGCCTGTTTTTTTCTGTCATTGAAGAGCTGCTAACACAATCAAATTTGCAGAAATCCCACATTTCAAAGCTGTGTGGTCCTGTGGTTTAATTTGCAGATTATTAATTATGGGAAAACAGGCATTCTCCTGTTATTTGATTAAGAATGGAATTTCACCCTTTAGTCAGAAACAAATTTGAACTTAATAACGACAACTTGCATTTATATAGGGCCTTTAACGTAGTAAAACGTCCCAAGACGCTTCACAGGAGCATAATCAAACAAGTACTGCCACTGAGCCAAGTAAGGAGATACAAACATATAAGTAGTAAAAGGGCAGTTATAAACATATAAATAGTAAAAGGGTAGTCAAAGGAAGGCTGGGACCAATTAGGGAAAAAAAGGAGATCTTCTTTTGGAGACAGAGGGGCATGGCTGACGTACTAAATGAATACTTCGCATCCATCTTCATTGGAGAAGAGGATGCTGCCATTGTAGCAGTAAAGAAGGAGGTAATAGCGATATTGGATAGGATAAAAATAGATAAAGAGGAGGTACTTAAAAGATTGGCAGTACTCAAAGTAGAAAAGTCTCCCGGCCCAGATGGGATGCATCCTAGGTTACGAGAGAAGTAAGGGTAGAAATTGTGGAGGCTCTGGCCACAATCTTCCAATTCTCCTTAGATATGGGATGGTGCCGGACGACTGGAGGATTGCAAATGTTACACCCCCTGTTCAAAAAAGGGGAGAGGGATAAAACTCGGCAATTACAAGCCAGTCAGCCTAACATCGGTGGTGGGGAAACTTTGAGAGACAATAATCCGGGACAAAATTAATTGCCACTTGGAAAAAATGGGCTAATAAATGAAAGTCAGCAAGGAAAATCCTGTTTGACTAACTTGATTGAGTTCTTTGATGAAGTAATGGAGAGGGTTGATGAGGGTAGTGCGGCTGATGTTGTGTACATGAACTTTCAAAAGGCATTTGATAAAGTACCACATACTTGTTAGCAAAATTAAAACCCATGGGATTAAAGGAACAGTGGCAGCATGGATATAAAATTGGATAAGGGACAGAAAGCAGGGAGTAGTGGTGAACAGTTGTTTTTCAGACTGGAGGGAAGTTTAGAATGGTATTCCCCAGGGGTCGGTATTAGGACCACTGCTCTTTTTGATATATATTAATAACCTGGACTTGGGTATAGAGGGTATAATTTCAAAGTGTGCAGATGATACGAAACTTGGAAATATAGCAACAATGTGGAGGATAGTAACAGACTTCAGGAGGACTTAGACAGACTGGTGAAATGGGCAGACATATGGCAAATGAAATTTAACGCAGAGAAGTGTGTTGTGATACATTTTGGTAGGAAGAATGAGGAGAGGCAATATAAACTAAATGGTACAATTCTAAAGGGGATGTTGGCTGTTAAAAAAGCAGATGGGTTTCTGGGCTTTATTAATAGAAGCATAGAATACAAAAGCAAGGAAGTTATGCTACACCTTTATAAAACACTGGCTGGACCTCAGCTGGATTACTGTGTTCAATTCTGGGCACGACACTTTAGAAAGGATGTCAAGGCCTTAGAGAGGGTGCGGACGAGATTTACTAGAATGGAACCAGGGGTGAGCGACTTCAGTTGTGTGGAGAGGCTGTAGAAGCTGGGTTGTTCTCCTTAGAACAGAGAAGGTTAAGCGGACATTTGATAGACGTGTTCAAAATCATGAATGGTTTTGATAGGGTAAATAAGGAGAAACTGTTTCCAGTGGCAGAAGGGTCGGCAACCAGAGGACACAGATTTAAGGTGATCGGCAAAAGAGTGAGAGGCGACATGTGGAAACAATTTTTTGGCAGCGAGTTGTAATGACCTGGAATGCACCGCCTGAAAGGGTGGTGGAAGCAGAATCAACAGTAACTTTCAAAAGGGAATTAGATAAATACTTGAAGGGAAAAAATTTACAGGGCTATGGGGAGAAAGCAGGGGAATGGGACTAATTGGATAGCACTTTTAATGAGCCAGCACAGGCATGATGCGCCGAATGGCCTCCTCTTGTGCTGTACTTACTATGATACTAAGATGATTAGATCAGGTGGTCAAAGAGGTAGGTTTTAAGGAGCATCTTAAAAGAGAGAGGTGGAGAGGCAGAGAGGTTTAGGGAGGGAATTCCAGAGCTTAGGGCCTAGACGGCTGAAGGCACGGCCACCAATGGTGGAGCGAGGGAAGTCAGGGATGCGGAAGAGGCCAGAATTGGAGGAATGCAAAGTTTTTGGAGGATTGTAGGGTTAGAGGAGGTTACTAACGTAGGACCCTCTAGGTAAATGTTTACATCAGATTTATGTGAACCTAAATGAATCTTGCTCATCCAAAACTCTGCTGCCCGTAGCCTAACTCGCACCAAGTCCCGTTCTCCCATCACCTCTGTGCTCACTGACCTACATTGGCTCCTGGTCTGGGAACGTCTCGATTTTAAAATTCTCATCCTTGTTTACAAATCTCTCCATGGCCTTGCCCCTCCCTATCTCTGTAAACTCCTCCAGCCCTACAACCCTCCGAGATCTCTGCACTCCTTCAATTCTTGCCTCTTGTGCATCCCCGATTTTAATCGCTCCACCATTGGCGGCCGTGCCTTGAGCTGCCTAGGCCTTAAGCTCTGGAATTCCCTCCCTAAACCTCTCTGCCTCTCCACCTCTCTCTCCTCCTTTAAGATGCTCCTTAAAACCTACCTCTTGGTCCAAGCTTTTGGTCACCTGTCCTAATATCTCTTTATGTGACTCAGTGTCAAATTTTGTTTGATAATCGCCCCTGTGAAGCACCTTGGGACGTTTTACTATGTTAAAGGCGCTATATAAATGCAAGTTGTTGTTGATACACTTTGGATTTCTAGTGCACGTTGAATTCAAAAGAAAAATAATAGCATTAACTGCCATTTTAGTGGGCCAAATTGAATCAAACACTTCTTCTTAACCCCAGCAGACCAAGGGATATATTTTCCTCCATGCAAAGTTAAAGAAAATTCACTTAAACAGACATTGGTTTAATAAACAAAATTTCTCTAACTTTACACACAGCAAAACCCATGTATAAGTCTGTTGATTCACAACACTGTTGGTTGCATTTAGTACCATATGTTTATATTTTTAGAACCAACCTGGCCTAAGGGTGCATATTATTCTGAGAAAAACACACAGATAGTGATCTGTTCCCCAGCGCTTTCGACAGTTCTCCTTATGTAGATTTTTTTTCCATTTTGTTGGAACCAAATCTTGCTGGTGTTACTGATGGGACTCCGCTGAGCCTGGCTGCTCGATTGGTGGCCCTGATACAAGTCCTTGATCTTGCTGACTGGATTTCCTGTTTACATAAACTGAAAGTTAACTAAGCAGCACTAAAACTTCCCTAATCTTTGATGCACAGCACACTACTCTGATGGTTCCTAAATCACCCCCACATTAGCCTAACCGGGGCAATGCCCACCTTCGGCATGCCCTCTTTCTGCATCAATGCTACATTAAACAAGGGTGCAGCTGCCCCCAACATCACTGCCATACCAGCCAAGGTCACTGCTAATCATCGTGACACCATTGCTACATTAGCCAGGGGCACAGCTCAGTTGTCTTTGCAGTTATATATATACCCAAAAACTACAGCACATGCAGTATGATTTTTATAAACCAACCCAAATGTTATGGAAATTAAAACTAATTTTATTTTGAATTTATCACGCCTTTGGCTAAATTGTATTCGTATTTGCTTGCTCGTATGCCAGATGATGCTGGACTCTGCATTCCATGGTAATTAAAAATATCATTGTTGCATTTGTTTTGCCTGGGGTTCAGGGAGGACATTGAGTCGAGGGTCTGGTCATGGTATGTGCCTCACACACTACCGTCTGAATCACTTAGCTGCGTTGAATCTCACACTTGCCAGGCTGGTATTTCTCACATTATTGTCAGAAATACTGCATTCTTTATTATCCAGTGAATGTAATGCATATACTCACATTTGTTTTTGCTAACATTAGCAAAACAGAGCTAATAATCCAGAATCTTTCCTCTCTTAATGAGATCTCTACTTGCTAATTGTAGAGAATTTTGTGATGACCTCTGGTAGCTCAAGTGAGGGTCGATGAGGCCCTTCCCCCATTAGGCAAGTTACTGACGTTCACTGTGCAGCATGCAGATGATGAATGGCCACTTATGTAAGGTACCAGAGAGCAGCCAGCACTTGTGCTGAAGTACAATTACACAAGTCACTACCTCAGGCTTTTGACCTCAGCGCAAGAACCATAGATGCTTTAATATTGGGTTATGTGCTGTGCTACAACCGTGAGCTCCCGAAATGCAGCCAATGGCACTCTAGAAGTTCTTTATTGCTTGTCTGGTGTCTTGGAACTCAGGGCTATAATTACTTGAAACATTTGCAATGGAATACGACTACTAAAAATTTTTGTGCATTTTCTCCTGAAGGTTTCATTCACCCCAGCCACCCTCCATTTCCCCAACCAAGTGACTTTTCTTCAAGTTTGATGCTAGACTGAGCAGCACAAACTTTGAGGCACACACTCTGCCCATTTGTCCCTGAAAATTGCAAGTGGTTTGCCCTTTTTCAAGCCCCACTCCAGGGTCTTGAGCACATTATCTAGGCTGACACTCCAGCGCAGCACTGTCAGAGGTGCCATCTTTTGGATGAGGCGTTAAACCGATGTTCCATCTGCCCTCTCAGATGGACGTAAAAGATCCAATGGCGCTGTTTAAAGAAGAACAGGGAAATTCTCCCAGTGTCCCTGCCAACATTTATCCCTCAACCAACATCTTAACAGTTTAATTGGTCATTTATCTCATTGCTGTTTGTGAGGCCTTGCTGTGCACAAATTGGCTACCTTGTTTCCCTACATTACAACAGTGACCACACTTCAAAAATGATGAGGTCGTGAAAGACGCTATATAAATGCAGGTTCTATCTTTCTTTTTTATTTATATATACACACTATATATATTTTGGGGGAGAAATTGAACTTGCGCCCAGAGTTGGCAGAGCGATTGCTCCATAAGCCACTCCTTGCTAACCTGACGCCTGAGCAAAATTCAGTACCTGGCCTTATTTGAATGGAAGCGACGAGCTGCGGGCACCAAACGGGCATCCTGGTACAACTCACCAGTTGGGGTCTGACTGGCTCTGTTGCCTAGTCGGCCCACCGGTGGGTCCTAGGGGCGAGAAGTGAAGCCGATGGGGGAGTGAGCCTGGTCTGGCAGTGGCCTACTGCATTTTTGAGGAGAAGAAGAAGCACTCCTACTCGTTCTGGCTCCACAAAAGCATAACTTTGAAATAGTTTTGTGCCCGCTTTTTGAATGGCCTCCAGCAGTCCCATTAAGGACTACTAGTTAGGCCGCTCAAGATTGGTACAAGCTCTGCCCATTTGTATCTGAATTTTGCATCAGGGTCCAACAACTGGGGTAGGACCTCGATTTGCATAGTAAAGTAGCCTTACGCCTGTTTCAGGTGGGAAGGCTGCTTGTACATTTATAGACCCAGATGAATGTGGCATCAAGTAGGCTTTAGGTGTCAATGGGGCAGCCGAGGTATCTTCCACCCAATTTGTAACTCCTGGCCGCCTGTTTTTCACGGTTGAGTTAATCTTCTCTCGATAGAGAGTGACAGACAGGCGGATGGACAGGCGGACAGATAGACAGAGAGCCAGGCAGGCAGATTTTAAAAATGTTTTGAAAAAAAGTAATTTTGTTGTGTAGCATCAGTTGAGATTCATTGGCAATACTACTTCAAGGCTTTCAGCAACTTTCTGCTATTCCACTCCTGGGCACCTTCACTAAGCTGCATGTTCAGGATCAAGAGCTTTCCAGTATTCAGCCACAAGTAACATACGAGTATCATATTAACAGCTACTCTCTGGAAAACTTTATTTGTTCCCCTCCACCAGAACCTGTTACATACTATAAGTTATTTATTGCTTGTCTGGTGTCTTAGAACTCAAAGCTATAATTACTTAAAACATTTGCAATGGAATACGACTACTAAATTTGGTTTTCATTTTCTTCTGAAGGTTTAATCAGCACCAGCCGCTCTCAACCAAGTGATTTTTCTTCAAGTTTGATGCTAGACTGTGCCTGTTGGCAGGCTATTCAACAATAGCAGGCATTGCAGCTAAACATCATCCTCCCGTCACCCGACATCCCCACATGTGCTTTCCAGCAGGATCACTGGATAGTGATCAGGAGAGGGAAACATGCCTCAAGGTTACAACAGTTGTTAACCAGGACAGTAATTAAGATTTCCCGAATGGCAGCAACCTCCAATAACAAACATTTTATTGTAGTATTTGTAATCCTCCCTTCCTGGTAGTATCACCTGGTACCTGGACTCCTCATTCAACTAAGAAAACAGAACAGTCTGTACCACGGACCTCTCTATAGCTACTATCGGTGACACTCTGACCAGCCAACAAGTGCAGTGTAACCTGTCCACTAACTGCCAAAACTCACCCAACTGAAGCAAGCAAGTTGTCTTGCAGCTTGAATTCACAGCCTTCTTGTATGGAGTTGAGCACTCAGACAGACTCCTCATCACACAAACTAACAGGCCGTGCAACCCACTGCATTTATTCCTAGCACAGAATGCTTGTCAAAGTATACAGTCTCCCTCTCTCTCTCTCTCTCTCTCTCTCTGAGTATACACTAGTAACACATTTTGAGGCTGCATCAAATTATTCATTTTCATCCACCACAAAAATATAGCAAATTCATACCCTGACATAAAACTGTTCCTAAACTTCACTGTAGAAATCAAAAACAAAGCATGCACAATGATGCTGTATTTCAGTCTGAAATCAAGACTCGCATGAGATGATCAGGGGTTAAATGTACCTTTGGGAGGTTTTCTTTTATTTTTGTAAGTGAAAAATACCACTGATAGAAATCAATAAAATTAGGCCCTGATAATATTCCAACTATAGAATTCCATACACTAAATCACTTCCCATTTCCTCCTGTTATATACAGTCCCATGAAGTTCCATTCGCTAAATGCACTTCTCACTCCCAGTTATCCACAATTCCTGATCCCAGGCATAGAGTTTTACCCAGTCATTCTCATCACTCATCAACGCTGAACTTTGCCAGTCTAACACTTGCCAGTCACCTTTTTTCTCCACAGTATTTACAAGGAATCGTATTATGTCACAAAAATGCCTGGATTTTAACTCCCAGCAGGAGTCGCGGGGGCAGAGACTGAGGCAGGTGGAAAACCGTCCGGACCCCGCAGCCTGAGGTCCGGGAGATTGGCTGTCAGTTTCTACCCAAACCCGGCAGGAAGCCCAAGCTGGCCGACAGCCAGGAGCGGAATTTCAGGTGGCAGAAGGCCGCCGCGAGGGACCCAATGGAACAGACCCCAGCAGTCAGGTAAGTGCATAGGACGGGTGGAAGAGGGGGTGGAGGAGGACATCGTGGTTTGTGGAGGGCGGGAAACCTCCTCCATGTCCTGGCCCACAAGAAAACCAAAACAAAATGTAAATAACTTTCTTCTCAGGGCCTCCTCTTGCCCTGGATCAGTTTGCCGCCAGCTTGGCCTGTTGGTGAAGCCACAACGGCTTCTTCATGCAGCCCGATCTGAATATTTAAAGCAGGACCCCGCTGCCTTCCACCGGGTTTCCCGCACGCCTGCTAAAAATAGCAGGTTAAAATTTAACATTTTAATGGTGATATACTTGGGAGCGAGCCACATCAAGAGCGCTGGAGCAAATCTCACCAATATGAGAGGCATGCATAAAATACTCCCAGCTAATAAAACGAGTAACCGGACAGAAATTAACCTTATGGCAACCAACACAGCTTAAATATTGAAAATATCTATTACATCATTTAAACCTTGATTTTGTTATTTCCTGTGATTAAACAGCTGCTATAAACCGCTGTGGAAATTGAAGTATCAATTGGGGTAATAGATACTTTCCATACTTAAACGATCTGTCATATACCTGGACTGATTAGAATCCTTCACATACAGCATAGCATAAACATCAAGGCACTCATTCGCCTTTAATTCAACCACGTCTGCTGTCCAAACATTTCTCACAGTCTGCAAAGTTTTCCTTGTACCTGCTGTTTTTTCGGGAATCTCATGGCTCTTTTTCTCTCAATTCACTTCAGCATTCACTGCTTCCTTGGAATCTCTGTCCAGAGCAGCTGGTGCCCTGAGCTAATCCTGTCTGAGAAGGTTATCATTCCCATGTGGCAGTTAATTGATATAATCACCTACTGGCTTTTACTGCAGGGGGGATGGGGGGGGGGGTGGTAACCGTTGTCTGAAGTGTGCAGCCCAGCTGCTAACTGACTGGAGCGTACTGTCCCACTGAGCTCCTCCACAAGCACTGTTTTCTATTTTCTCTGGCATCCGCCTGCATGTGCTTGGCTGCTGGGTGCTGCAATCTTATTCGCACTTGGCTGTTTTCTTGCTTGTCACGTGCTGCTGAGAGGAGGTCCTCTATCACTGCCCAGATACATGAGACGCTTTTCTTCTACCGTTCATTTCCACTAATCACCCACCCCTTTCTCTTGCCTTCTCCCATCTTACTTCAATCAACATCCAGCCGCTCAAGAAAAATACAGCTCGCCCACTCTAAATTAGAGGAAAAGCTACTTTATGGGCCACCCAGCTAAAGTCATTAGGAAGCCTGATCTGGGCAGTGAAATTGTTTATAACACACCCATTTGATGCTTCCTGCCTGGAGTTAATGGGAACACAAATAAAACAGGAAAAGGGTATTTTGCTTTGGAAAGCAAGGTCACACGCAGTGCTTGCAAGACTGCATCAGTTAGAGAAGCCAGTGTTTCGTGCTCTTACTTATGCCTTTAAAAAAAACAAAATAAAATTAGGTTTTCCATTTCAGTGGCCCAAATTAAATAACTTTTTTTCACTATATCTATATATGTATATATATATTTAACAGAATAGAACTGTTTCACTTTACATGTTTCTTCCTTATAAAATGAAAACATTTCCATATTGCACAGTGCAGCGTAGACATCGTGGTTTGCTCCGTAATGGCGCGAGTTAGGGAGTGTGCAATTAGCACACGCCTGACTGTTTTGTGTATCTTTCCAAGGTCGGCTGAATACATGTTTTATGGGCAACTGAGTGACACCTCCCTCTGCTGGGTAGGAAATCACGTGCTGCTGTGGGCCTCAAAGGACACAACAACAACAACTTGCATTTATATAGCGCCTTTAACGTAGTAAAACGCCCAAGGCGCTTCACAGGAGTGTTATCAGACACAATATGACACCAAGCCACATAAGGAGGTATTAGGACAGGTGACCAAAAGCTTGGTCAAAGAGGTAGGTTTTAAGAAGCAACTTAAAGAAGGAGAGGTAGAAAGGCGGAGAGGTTTAGGGAGGGAATTCCAGAGCTTAGGGCCTAGATAGCTGAAGGCACGGCCGCCAATGGTGGAGCGAAGGAAATCAGGAATGCGCAAGAGGCCAGAATTGGAGGAGCGCAGAGATCTTGGACTCAAGCAGTTCAAAGGGGATCATCTCTTTTTCAAGACATAGAGGAATGATACAACCTTATTACTGTGCAGCCAAGTGTACAACTAGTACTTGTTCCAGTAGCAATGGCACTGCTACTTGATATACTCTTTGATGAGGGCTCTTTGGCAATAAGGTAGAAGAAATGCTGGAGGGCTGCAGCATCAATGGCAAAACCTCGGCATCATTCTCGCTATAGCACCAAGGAACTGAATTCCCTGTAGGGAGTTTAGTTATCGCATCCACTGGTCCGCACTGGGACCACCTCAGCGATCATTTTGTGGAGATACTGGGTGATGTGCAAGCCTGGTCTCACATAGTTTGTGCTGTCAAAGTTCAAGCCCCTCCACCCATCAGTGACCCTCCTCCCAGCACACCATCTTGGACCTAGGTGGGAGCCACACAGCTGTATTTACAACCAAGTGGGAGAGATTGAGATGCATGAGTCACTGAGATTATCACCAAGGGTATCCTTTGCACTTTTAAACCAGTACACTGCACTTTCAAGGAATGGTCTGGTCTGATCATCTGAGAGACCCGAAGTTAATAGTCACACTGATGGCCAAGATAGACAGTCTTCTATAGAACACATTCAACCAGATCATCAAATGGGAGAAATCTACTCACCTTATTTTTTGATCCCAGAAATCTAACAGATATTGTCCCCTCCTCAAGCTCTGAACATGTAGCTGCACCGGAAATCATTCAAGCAGGAGACTGGCCAGCCACAACAGAACCGAAGGAAGTGTTTTTCACATTGTCATTCAGCAATGTTACAGAAAATTTCTCAGGATCAATCCCTGGGTTGCTGCAACACACGGTATTCGTTTGGCCCTATCTGCATTCCCCCTCCACTGGCTTTATATGAAATGCCTTTCTGCTGCTGCTGGGTATTTGCAGTTGCGCTATCCACCTATAGCTGCTGAGTGGCTGAGCGCTCCCTTGTTGAGAAACCCATCCAGACAGCTGTCCAAATGGTTCTCATCACATTCGGAGAGCTCAGCTTCATCTTTAGTGACAAGAAGTCTTTACTACAGCCAAATCAGGAGATAACGTTTCCAGGCACATGATTCAATATGGCCATGGGAAGAATCTCCTTGCCTCCAGGTCATTTTGAAGCCTTCCAGAAACTGACTTCCACTTTTTCACATGCAGTTGGAGATTACTGCAGTACTGTATCTTTGTGTACTTGGTCTGATGGCACCACTGCTCAACTGTCCATTTCAATTTGCTCCATCAATAGCCCCCATCCCCCAACAATGTCTCCATTATCCCAGCTGATGGAGATAAGAATTTAAGAACAGAAAAGGCCATTCAGCCCATAGAGACATTTTTGTTAGCATTATCTTTTTAATTCCAATTCCAGTATTCTTAGACATAAAGAAGGAATGCATTCAAGACCAGGGAATTATCAACATTACATAATGAATGAGGCAAAGGCAGTTTGATTAAGATGACCTAATTCAACAGAAATTAATTTGACTAGGAGTCCATTAGAGTGGTTTGCCACAGAGAAATGAAAGACATTGATTAGACACCAGGCAATTCCACAGACTGGGATGAGAAGAGTTCAAATAATTAAATCCTGAGTGTAAATCTCACAGACCCCAGACCTTCTCACAATTTTCGGAGTCTTCTCTAATCTTTGCGCAGATCTTGGACGTTTTTCTGGCCACCTCGCAAAACCAGGATTTTCTTCGACCTCCTTCCAGACCCTGGACCTCCTTCAACCTCCTCAGAGATTTGAGTTTTCTGAGAATTCTCACAGACCTCAGACCTTCTCCAACCTCCTTGAAGACTCCAGTTCCTCCTAGCTTAGTATTACCTGCAAATTTGGATATGCTGCTCTCTATTCCATTTAATAAACAATTTTAAAAAACTGTGACCCCAGCACCAATTCCTGGGGAAAGCCACTTGTCACTCCCTCCCACTCCAAGAATGTCCCTTTTATCCCAATTCTGCCTTCTGCTTTCCAATCAATTTCCTACTTGTGCCATGACGTTAGCAAGCAATCCCTCGTGTGAAACCTTACCAAAATGCCTTTAAATTACGTAGAAATACATAAAAGTTACAACAAACCATACAGCCCAACCAGTCCATGTCGGTATTTACCCTCCATACAAACAAATAGTTGTAATCACATTCACCCATCCTGTTCCCATATCCCTTCAACTTTTAAAAAATCTAAGAAATCAAAATCCACCACTGTGACTCCATCAATGAACTCCATTAGGTTAGTTAGATATAATATACATTTCATAAAACCATGCTGACTTTTGTCAGCTCATACTTTCCACACACTCGTTTAATCTGTTCCTGTTGATAGAGTCTAGCAATTTTCTCACTGCTGACATAAAACGCACTGAACTGTACTTACTTGATTTATTCCTTCCTCCTTTTTTGTATAAGGATGTAATAAGAACATAAGAACATAAGAAATTGGAGCAGGAGTAGGCCAATCGGCCCCTCGAGCCTGCTCCGCCATTCAATAAGATCATGGCTGATCTGAACCCAACCACAAATCTAAAGAACACAAGAAGTCGGAGCAGGACCCGGCCACATAGCCCCTGGGCCCTCTCCACCACCCACAGGGCATTGACCGATCCGAACTCAGCTTCATGTCCAATTTCCTGCCCGCTCCCCATAACCCCTAATTCCCTTTACTTCTAGGAAACTGTCTATTTCTGTTTTAAATTTATCTAATGATGTAGCTTCCACAGCTTCCTGGGGCAGCAAATTCCACAGACCTACCACCCTCTGAGTGAAGAAGTTTCTCCTCATCTCAGTTTTGAAAGAGCAGCCCCTTATTCTAAGATTATGCCCCCTAGTTCTAGTTTCACCCATCTTTGGGAACATCCTTACTGCATCCACCCGATCAAGACCCTTCACAATCTTATATGTTTCAATAAGATCGCCTCTCATTCTTCTGAACTCCAATGAGTAGAGTCCCAATCTACTCAACCTCTCCTCATATGTCCGCCCCCTCATCCCCGGGATTAACCGAGTGAACCTTCTTTGTACTGCCTCGAGAGCAAGTATGTCTTTTCTTAAGTATGGAGACCAAAACTGTATGCAGTATTCCAGGTGCGGTCTCACCAATACCTTGTATAACTGCAGCAATACCTCCTTGTTTTTATATTCTATCCCCCGAGCAATAAAAGCCAACATTCCGTTGGCTTTCTTGATCACCTGCTGCACCTGCATACCAACTTTTTGATTTTCTTGCACTAGGACCCCCAGATCCCTTTGTACTGCAGTACTTTCCAGTCTCTCGCCATTAAGAAAATAACTTGCTCTCTGATTTTTCCTGCCAAAGTGCATAACCTCACATTTTCCAATATTATATTGCATCTGCCAAATCTCCGCCCACTCACCCAGCCTGTCTATATCCCCTTGCAGGTTTTTTATGTCCTCCTCACTCTCTACTTTCCCTCCCATCTTTGTATCATCTGCAAATTTTGATATGTTGCACTCGGTCCCCTCCTCCAAATCGTTAATATAGATTGTAAAGAGTTGGGGACCCAGCACCGACCCCTGTGGAACACCACTGGTTACTGGTTGCCATTCCGAAAATGAACCATTTATCCCAACTCTCTGCTTCCTGTTCGATAACCAATCCTCCACCCATGCCAGAATATTACCCCCAATCCCGTGATTTTTTATCTTAAGTAATAATCTTTTATGTGGCACCTTGTCGAATGCCTTCTGGAAGTCTAAATACACTATGTCCACTGGTTCCCCTTTATCCACCCTATACGTTATATCCTCGAAGAACTCAAGCAAATTTGTCAGACATGACTTCCCCTTCATAAAGCCATGCTGACTTTGTCCTATTAAATTATGCTTATCTAAATGTTCCGTTACTGTCTCCTTAATAATAGACTCCAAAATTTTACCCACCACAGATGTTAAGCTAACTGGCCTATAATTTCCAGCCTTCTGCCTACTACCCTTTTTAAATAACGGTGTTACATTAGCAGTTTTCCAATCTGCCGGGACCTCTCCTGAGTCCAGGGAATTTTGGAAAACTATCACCAAAGCATTCACAATCCCTACTGCCACTTCCCTCAAGACCCTAGGATGGAAGCCATCAGGTCCAGGGGATTTATCCGCCTTGAGTCCCATTATTTTACTGAGTACCATCTCCTGAGTGATTTTAATCGTATTTAGCTCCTCCCCCCCGAGAGTCCCCTGTTTGTCCAGTGTTGGGATATTCTTAGTGTCCTCTACCGTAAAGACTGAAACAAAATATTTGTTCAGCATTTTTGCCATCTCCATGTTTCCCACCATTAATTTCCCGGTCTCATCCTCTAAGGGACCTATGTTTGCCTTAGCCACCCTTTTTCTTTTTATATAACTATAGAAACTCTTGCTATCTGTTTTTATATTTTTTGCTAATTTCTTTTCATAATCTAACTTCCCTTTCTTAATCAATCCTTTAGTTACTTTTTGCTGTCTTTTGAAGAATTCCCAATCTTCTATCCTCCCACTAAGTTTGGCTACCTTATATGTCCTTGTTTTTAGTCGGATACTATCCTTGATTTCTTTACTTAGCCACGGATGGCTGTCATTTCTTTTACACCCTTTTTTCCTCAGTGGAATATATTTATTTTGAAAGTTGTAAAATAACTCCCTAAATGAACACCACTGCTCATGTACCGTCTTACCCTTTAATCTATTTTCCCAGTCCACTTTAATCAATTCCGCTCTCATACCATCATAGTCTCCTTTATTCAAGCTCAGTACGCTTGTTTGAGAATCAACCTTCTCACCCTCTAATTGGATATGGAATTCAACCATGTTGTGGTCGCTCGTTCCAAGGGGATCCTTAACTAGGACATTATTAATTAATCCTGACTCATTACACAGGACCAGGTCCAAGGTTGCCTGCCCCCTTGTAGGATCAGTTACATACTGCTCAAGAAATCCATCCCTGATGCACTCAATGAACTCGTCCTCAAGGCTGCTCTGCCCAATTTGATTTGTCCAGTTAATATGATAATTAAAATCCCCCATAATTATGGCTGTTCCCTTATTACATGCCCCGACTATCTCCTGATTAATACTTCTTCCAGCAGAGTTGCAACTATTAGGAGGCCTATATACTACGCCCACTAATGTTTTTTTTCCCTTATTATTCCTTATCTCCACCCAAACTGTTTCATTATCTTGATGCTTTGTCCCAATATCATTTCTCTGTATTACAGTGATTCCTTCCTTTATTAACATAGCCACCCCACCTCCCCTTCCTTCCTGCCTGTCCTTCCTGATTGTTAAATACCCTGGCATATTTAATTCCCAGTCGTTGTCACCCTGCAGCCATGTTTCTGTAATGGCCACAAGATCATACCCATACGTAGTTATTTGTGCCGTTAACTCGTCCATTTTATTACGAATGCTACGTGCATTCAGATAAAGAACTTTCAAATCTGTTTTGTGACGCTTAGTTCCTGCTTTTTCCTTTTTTAACACTTTACCTATTACTCCATACCTTCTGTCCCTTCCTGTTACGCTTTCCTCTCTCTCCCTGCTCAGGTTCCCAACCCCCTGCCACTTTAGTTTAAACCCTCCCCAACAGCACTAGCAAACACTCCTCCTAGGACAGCGGTCCCGGCCCTGCCCAGGTGCAGACCATCCGGTTTGTACTGGTCCCACCTCCCCCAGAACCGTTTCCAGTGTCCCAGGAATTTGAATCCCTCCCCCTTGCACCATTCCTCTAGCCACGTATTCATTTGAAATATCCTCCTATTTCTACTCTGACTAGCACGTGGCACTGGCAGCAATCCTGAGATTACTACCTTTGAGGTCCTATTTTTTAATTTACCTCCTAACTCCCTATATTCTGCTTTTAGGACCTCATCCCCTTTTTTACCTATATCGTTGGTGCCTATGTGCACCACGACAGCTGGCTGTTCGCCCTCCCCCTCCAAAATGTTCTGTAGCCGCTCCGAGACATCCTTGATCCTTGCACCAGGGAGGCAACACACCATCCTGGAGTCTCGGTTGCGGCCGCAGAAACGCCTGTCTATTCCCCTTACAATTGAGTCCCCTATCACTATAGCTCTGCCACTCTTTTTCCTCCCAGCCTGTGCAGCAGAGCTACCCGTGGTGCCAGGAAGTTGGCTGCTGCTGCCTTCCCCTGATAAGTCATCCCCCCCAACAGCATCCAAAGTGGCATATCTGTTTGAGAGGGGGATGGCCACAGGGGACCCCTGCACTACCTGCCTGCATCTCTTACTCTTCCTGGTGGTCACCCATTCACTTCCTGCCTGTATACCCTTTACCTGCGGTGTGACCAACTCGCTAAACGTGCTATCCACGAGTTTCTCTGCATCTATTTTTAACTGGACTTCCTCCTTTTTCCTATTGAAGCAATTTTGCTATTAGTTTTGATGCTGACGCTAAGTTTCTCCCCTTCACAAATCTCTAATCTTCCCCGTACCTTTGTTATTGTATCCTCCTCCACTGCAAAGACCAAAGCAAAATATTCATTTAGCAATTCTGTCATAACCTTACCCTCCACCGTTGTAGCAAAAAGATAGATTGTGGCAATAGTTCTCAGGTGGTGGATGGAAGACCAGAGTGTCCTTCAAGGCTCCTTCCTTCAATCCCCTCTTCCCCAACTGACACTGGAATACACATCTCACTCATGGATTTAGTTGCCCATATACAGGATGAGTGGGTTCAGAGTAGGTGGATGCCAGAGAATCATAAGTCAATAAATTACAGCTTTAAGCAGACCAGCCTACTAGATTCTGATGTGGGGCATGTCAATGCATCTTTGGACCATTAATTAGGACAGTTTTCTAACATGTCAACAAATAAGTCCTTCCGGTAAAATGCAGTACTACAACAACAACTTGCATTTATATAGTGCCTTTAAAGTAATCAAACATCCCAAGGTGCTTTACAGGAGCGTTATCAAACAAAATTTGATACCGAGCCACATAAGGAGATATTAGTACAGGTGACCAACACTTGGTCAAAGATGTAGGTTTAAGGAGCCTCTTGAAGGAGGAGGGAGGGGTAGAGAGGCGGAGAGGTTTAGGGAGGGAGTTCCAGAGCTTAGGATCTAGGCAGCTGAAGGCACAGCCGCCAATGGTGGAACAATTAAAATCGGGGATGCGCAAGAGGCAAGAATTGGAGGAGCGCAGAGATCTCGGAGGGTTTAGGCAGTTACAAAGATAGGGAGGGGCAACGCCATGGAGGGACTTGGAAACAAGGATGAGTCCCGGACCGGGAGCCAATACAGGTCAGCAAGCACAGGGGTGATGGGTGAACAGGACTTGGTGCGAGTTAGGATATGGGCAGCAGAGTTTTGGATGAGCTCAAATTTATGGAGGGTGCAAGTTGGGAGGCCGGCCAGGAGAGCATTGGGCTAGTCAAATCTAGAGGTAACAAAGGCATGGATGAGAGTTTCAGCAGCAGATAAGCTGAGGCTGGGGTGGAGATGAACGATGTTACGGAGGTGGAAATTGGCGGTCTTGGTGATGGAGTGGATATGTGGTCGGAAGCTCATCTCAGGGTCATATAGGATGCCAAGGTTGCGAACGGTCTGGTTCAGCCTCAGACAGTGGCCAGGGAGCGGAATGGAGTCGGTGGCCAGGGAAAGGAGTTTGTGGCGGGAATCGAAGACAATGGCTTCGGTCTTCCTTATATTTAGTTGGAGGAAATATTTGCTCATCCAGCACTGGACAAGCAGTGTAACAAATCAGAGACAGTGGAGGGGGTCGAGGGACGTGGTGGTGAGGTAACCCATTAGTTCCTGAACCATGGGTTGGCGTTCTTGTTAGAGCTTAATCAGGGTGAACAAGTTAAGCTCACGTTAAATTGCAAGACAATTCTGGCACACAAATATAAATTTCACACCGAGCGACAGCAATAGAAATGTTCTCGTCACTGAACATTTTACATGCTTTTTCTCTTGAATGAAGATTGGTTTACCCTAGAGTTCTGTTATCTCCATATTGATCTTGCAAATTGTACTTCTTGGAATCCTGGAACTAAGCAATGTCTGCCCAATTTCCCTACCTTACAAACAAGACCTTCTGAGATGGAATCGTAGCAATTTGGAAGTGGGTGCACTGAAAATTGACTTCCTGTATTTCACTAATTTCAGGCTAGATTCTGTACCTGGCCTCAACAGACTTTTCGGTTGATGTTAAGAGACGATTCTTAACTCAGGGACTATTGTCATCAGTAATTAACATGCTACTAGTCTCGTGGAATCTGTCAACAAATTGTGCGTACAACTTCAAATGAAAGGCGTATTTTGGTGATCTTCAAAGGACAGTTGAGAAGACTGTTAAAAAAGCAGATCGGTTCCTGGGCTTTATTAATAGAAGCATAGAGCACAAAAGCAAAAAAGTTATGTTAAACCTTTATAAAACACTGGTTAGGCCTCAGTTGGAGTATTGTGTTAAATTCTGGGCACTGCACTTTAGGAAGGATGTCAAGGCCTTAGAGAAGGTGCAGAAGAGATATACTAAAATGGTACCAGGGATGAGGGATTTCAGTTATGTGAAGAGACTGGAGAAGCTGGGGCTGTTCTACTTAGAGCAGAGAAAGTTAAGAGGAGATCTGATAGAGGTGTTCGAAATCATGAATGGTTTTGATAGAGTAAATAAGGAGAAACGGTTTCCAGCGGCAGAAGGGTCGGTAACGGTAACCAGAGGACACAGATTTAAGGTGATTGGCAAAAGAACCAGAGGCCACATGAGGAAACATTTTTTTACGCAGAGATGTTATGATCTGGAATGGGCTGCCTGAAAGGATCGTGGAAGCAGATTCAATAATAACTTTCAAAAGGAATTGAATAAATACTTGAAAGGAAAAGAATTACAGGGCTATGGGAAAGAGCAGGGGAGTGGGATTAATTGGATAGCTTTTTCAAGGAGCCGGCACAGGCACAATGGGCCAAATGGCCTCCTTGTGTGCTGTAACATACTATGATACTATGATCTGAATCCCCTCACTTGTTAGATTCAGCAACCCTGCATAGGGGTAAATTTTAACCAGCGGGAACTCAGCGAGGGGGGTGAATACACGCATGGGAAACCCGGAAAAATTTTGCGTGCACTGTCTCGAGCAATCGCCACTCGATTGAAGGCCCTTAATCCCCCCCGTAGGATACAAACAGAGCAAAAGGTTTAGAGGGCACAGAATTCCTAAATTGCATTCAGGAGAACTTTTATAGCCAGTACATAGTAAGCCCAACAAGAGAGGGGGCAGTTGTGGATTTAGTTTTAGGGAATGAAAGGAGGCCAGGTGGAAGGAGTATCAGTGGGAGAGCATTTTGGTGGTAGTGATCATAATTCAGTTAGATTTAGCATAGTTATGGAAAAGGACAATGATAGAACAGGAGTTAAAGTTCTAAATTGGGGAAAGGCCAATTTTACTAAGCTGAGAAGTGATTTAGCAAGAGTGAACGGGAAACAGCTACTTGAAGGTAAATCAGTGTCAAAGTAGTGGGAGGCGTTCAAGGGGAAGATTCAAGGGGTTCAGAGTAAACATGTTCCCACAATCTGCTGCCAAATCTAGAGCCCCCTGGATGACAAGGAGCATACAGGGTAAGATAAGGCAAAAAAGGGAAGCTTATGTCAGACACCAAGAGCTCAATACTGTAGAAAGCCTAGAGGAGTATAGAAAGTGCAGAGGTGAAATTAAAAAGGAAATTAGGAAAGCAAAGAGAGGGCATGAAAAAATACTGGCAAGTAAAATTAAGGAAAACCCAAAAATGTTTTATGAATACATAAAGAGCAAGAGGATAACTAAGGAAAGAGTAGGACCTATTCGAGACCAAAAAGGTAACCTATGTGTGGAGGCGGAAAATGTGGGTATGGTTCTTAATGAATACTTTGCGCCTGTCTTCACAAAAAAGAGGGGGACGATGCAGAGATTGTAGTTATAGAGTCATAGAGTTATACAGCACGGATAGAGGCCCTTCGGCCCATCGTGTCCGCGCCGGCCATCAGCCCTGTCTACTCTAATCCCATATTCCAGCATTTGGTCCGTAGCCTTGTATGCTATGGCATTTCAAGTGCTCATCCAAATGCTTCTTGAATGTTGTGAGGGTTCCTGCCTCCACAACCCTTTCAGGCAGTGAGCTCCAGACTCCAACCACCCTCTGGGTAAAAAAGTTCTTTCTCAAATCCCCTCTAAACCTCCCGCCTTTTACCTTGAATCTATGTCCCCTTGTTATAGAACCCTCAACTAAGGGAAAAAGCTCCTTAGTATCCATCCTATCTGTGCCCCTCATAATTTTGTACACCTCAATCATGTCCCCCCTCAGCCTCCTCTGCTCCAAGGAAAACAAACCCAATCTTCCCAGTCTCTCTTCATAGCTGAAGCGCTCCAGCCCTGGTAACATCCTGGTGAATCTCCTCTGCACCCTCTCCAAAGCGATCACATCCTTCCTGTAGTGTGGCGACCAGAACTGCACACAGTACTCCAGCTGTGGCCTAACCAGTGTTTTATACAGCTCCATCATAACCTCCTTGCTCTTATATTCTATGCCTCGGCTAATAAAGGCAAGTATCCCATATGCCTTCTTTACCACCTTATCTACCTGTTCCGCCGCCTTCAGGGATCTGTGAACTTGCACACCAAGATCCCTCTGACCCTCTGTCTTGCCTAGGGTCCTCCCATTCATTGTGTATTCCCTTGCCTTGTTAGTCCCTCCAAAGTGCATCACCTCGCACTTTTCCGGGTTAAATTCCATTTGCCACTGTTCCGCCCATCTGACCAACCCATCTATATCGTCCTGCAGACTGAGGCTATCCTCCTCGCTATTTACCACCCTACCAATCTTTGTATCATCAGCGAACTTACTGATCATACCTTTTACATTCATATCCAAGTCATTAATGTAGACCACAAACAGCAAGGGACCCAGCACCGATCCCTGTGGTACTCCACTGGCCACAGGCTTCCAGTCACAAAAACAACCTTCGACCATCACCCTCTGCCTTCTGCCACTAAGCCAGTTTTGTATCCAAAGTGCCAAGGCACCCTGGATTCCATGGGCTCGTACCTTCTTGACCAGTCTCCTGTGGGGGACTTTATCGAAGGCCTTACTGAAATCCATGTATACCACATCCACTGCGTTACCCTCATCCACACGCCTAGTCACCCCCTCAAAAAATTCAATCAAATTAGTCAGACATGATCTTCCCTTGACAAAGCCATGTTGACTATCCCTGATTAATCCTTGCTTCTCCAAGTGGAGACTAATTTTGTCCTTCAGAATTTTTTCCAATAATTTTCCTACCACTGATGTTAGGCTCACTGGCCTGTAGTTCCCCGGTTTTTTCCTACTCCCCTTCTTGAATAATGGTATTACATTAGCGGTTCTCCAGTCCTCTGGCACATCCCCTGTGGCCAGAGAGGTTCTGAATATATGTGTTAGAGCCCCCGCAATCTCCTCCTTTGCCTCACACAGTAGCCTGGGATACATTTCGTCCGGGCCTGGGGATTTATCCATTTTTAGGCCTGCTAAAACCGCCAATACCTCCTCCCGCTCGATGTTAATATGTTCGAGTATATCACAGTCCCCCTGCCGTATTTCTATGTCTGCATCGTCCTTCTCCATAGTGAAAACAGATGCAAAAAATTCATTTAGAACCCCTCCTACATCTGCCGGCTCCACACACAGATTGCCATTTTTGTCCCTAATGGGCCCTATTTTTTCCCTAGTCATCCTCTTACCCTTAATATACTTATAAAACATCTTAGGATTTTCCTTTATTTTGCTCGCCAGTGTTATTTCATGGCCCCTCCTTGATCTCCTAATTTCTTTTTTAAGTATCCCCCTGCACTTTTTGTACTCCTCTAGGGCTTCCTCCGTCTTTAGCCTTTTGTATCTGCCAAAAGCCCTCCTTTTTTTCCTAATCCATTCTCGTATATCCCCTGACATCCAAGGTTCCCTGGAGTTCTTGGAACCACCCTTGACCTTTACGGGAACATGTTGCCATTGTATGGTCTCAATCTCCCTTCTGAAAGACTCCCATTGCTCCGATGCGGATTTTCCTACAAGCAGCTGATCCCAGTCCATTTTGGCCAGATCCTGCCTTATCCTATTAAAATCGGCCTTCCCCCAATTTAGAACCTTTATTTCCGGCCCCTCCCTGTCCTTTTCCATGACCACCTTAAATCTCACCAAATTATGGTCACTGTCACCAAAGTGCTCACCTACTAGCACTTCTTCCACTTGGCCGGACTCATTCCCTAGAATTAGGTCCAGTACCGCCCCCTCTCTTGTAGGACTTTCTACATGCTGGCTCAAAAAGCTCTCCTGGATGCACGTTAAGAATTTTGTACCCTCTAAGCCTTTTACACTCTGAGTATCCCAGTTAATATTGGGGAAGTTGAAATCCCCCACTATTATTACCCTATTATTTGCACAATTTTCTGAGATTTGCCTACATATCTGTTCCTCTATCTCCCCCTGACTGTTTGGGGGCCTATAGTACACTCCCATCAAAGTGCTTGCCCCCTTTTTGTTTTTAAGCTCCACCCATATGGCCTCATTAGAGGAACCTGCTAATATATCATCCCTCCTTATGGCAGTAATTGATTCTTTAATTAATATTGCGACCCCCCCTCCTCTTATACCTCCCCCTCTGACTCGCCTGAAGATTCTGTACCCCGGAATATTGAGCTGCCAGTCTTGCCCCTCCCTCAACCATGTCTCTGTGACAGCAACAATATCATACTCCCATGTGTTTATCAACACCTTCAGTTCATCCACCTTATTCGCAAGACTCCTTGCATTAAAATAGATGCCATCCAGCCTTGCCCTCACATATTTGCCCTGTCTTCCAAGCTGACTTGTTTTTTTCTCTATATTTGGCTGCACATCACCCCCTATTGTAGCTCCACTCTGTATCCCATCCCCCTGCCAAGTTAGTTTAAACCCCCCCCAACAGTGCTAGCAAACCTCCCCGCAAGGATATTTGTCCCGCTCTGGTTCAGATGCAACCCGTCCGACTTGTACAAGTTCCACTTTCCCAGAAGCAGGCCCAGTGATCCAGGAAACTGAAACCCTCCCTCCTGCACCAACTCTTTAGCCACGCATTCATCTGTTCTATCCTCCTATTTCTATACTCACTAGCCCGTGGCACTGGGAGTAATCCAGAGATTACAACCTTTGAGGTCCTGCTCTTTAATCTGCTACCTAGCTCCCTAAATTCTTGATGCAGGACCTCATCTCCCTTCCTACCTATGTCGTTGGTCCCAATGTGGACCACGACCTCTGCCTGCTCACCCTCCCCCTTGAGAATGCCCTGAAGCCGCTCAGTGACATCCATGACCCTGGCACCAGGGAGGCAACAAACCATCCTGGAGTCACGTTTACGGCCACAGAAACGCCTGTCTGTTCCCCTTACGATAGAATCCCCTACCACTATAGCTCTTCCACTCTTTTTCCTCCCAGCCTGTGCAGCAGAGCTACCCCTGGTGCCAGGAAGTTGGCTGCTGCTGCCTTCCCCTGATAAGTCATCCCCCTCAACAATATCCAAAGCGGTATATTTGTTTGAGAGGGGGACGGCCACAGGGGACCCCTGCACTGCCTGCCTGCTCTTCTTACTCTGCCTGGTGGTCACCCAATTACTTCCTGCCTGTACAACCTTTACCTGCGGTGTGACCACCTCACTAAACGTGCTATCCACGACGTTCTCAGCATCGCGAATGCTCCTTAATGAATCCATCCGCAGCTCCAGTGCCGCAATGCGGTTTGTCAGTAGCTGCAGCTGGATGCATTTCCCACACACATGGTCGTCAGGGACACCGGAAGGGTCCCTGATTTCCCACATAGAGCAGGAAGAGCATAACACGGGGCTGGGCTGTCCTGACATGACTTATGGAGGAGGAGTGTGAAATATTGGATGGGATAAACATAATGAGAGAGGAAGTATTAAGGGGTTTAGCATCTTTGAAAGTAGATAAATCGCCAGGCCCAGATGAAATGTATCCCAGTCTGTTAAGAGAAGCAAGGGAGGAAATAGCGGAAGCTCTGACCATCATTTTCTGATCCTCCCTGGCTACAGGCATGGTGCTGGAGGATTGGAGGCCTGCTAACGTTGTACCGTTGTTTAAAAAAGGAGAAAGAGATAGACCGAGTAATTATAGGCCAGTCAGTCTAACCTCGGTGTTGGGCAAATTATTTGAATCAATTCTGAGGGACAGCATAAATCTTCATTTAGAAAGTACAGTCAGCATGGATTTGTTAAGGGAAGGTTGTGTCTGACTAACTTCATTGAATTTTTTGAGCAGGTAACAAGGAGGGTCGACGAGGGTAACGCATTTGATGTAGTGCACATGGATTTTAGCAAGGCTTTTGACAAGGTCCCACATGGCAGACTGGTCAAAAAAGTAAAAGCCCATGGGATCCAAGGGAAAGAGGCTAGTTGGATCCAAAATTGGCTCAGTGGCAGGAAGCAAAGGGTAATGGTTGACAAGTGTTTTTGCGACTGGAAGGCTGTTTCCAGTGGGGTTCCGCAAGGCTCAGTACTAGGTCCCTTGCTTTTTGTGGTATATATTAATGATTTGGACTTGAATGTGGGGGGGCTTGATCAAGAAGTTTGCAGGTGATACAAAAATTGGCTGTATGGTTGATAGTGAGGAGGAAAGCTGTAGACTGCAGGAAGATATTAATGGACTTGTCAGGTGGGCAGAAAAGTGGCAATTTCAATTCAATCCAGAGAAGTGTGAGGTAATGCATTTGGGGAGGGCAAACAAGGCAAGGGAGTACACAATAAATGGGAGGATACTGAGAGGTGTAGAGGAAGAGAGGGACCTTGGAGTGCATGTCCACAGATCCCTGAAGGTAGCAGGACAGGTAGATAAGGTGGTTAAAAAGGCATTCGGGATATTTTCCTTTATTAGCTGAGGCATAGAATATAAGAGCAGGGAGGTTATGCTAGAAGTGTATAAAACACTAGTTAGACCACAGCTTGAATACTGCGTACAGTTCTGGTCACCACATTACAAGAAAGATGAGATTGCTCCAGAGAGGGTACAGAGGAGATTTACGAGGATGTTGCCAGGGCTGGATAATTTTAGCTACGAGAAAATATTGGATAGGCTGGGGTTGATTTTTTCGGAACAAAGGAGGCTGAGGGGAAATTTAATTGAGGTGCTGGAAAGTGGGATTAAGCTGGATAGCTCTTTTTCGGCCGGCACGGACACAATGGGCCAAATGGCTTCCTTCTGTGCTGTAACTTTCTATGATTAATGTAACTTCCGGGTTTCGCGTCTCCAAGCTGCACAGCGGGGGTACTGCGCAATCGAATGACGTGCTGGGAGCTGGAATATTTACAGGGACATTGCAACCATGGATTTTGAGGGAGAAACGAGGAATTTGAAGACATGGAGCATCAAAGGACGAAGCTTGCACCCAGGTTTACTGACTCTTCACTTGAGAAGCTGGTGTGAGGAGCAGGAGGGACATACTGTACCCGGACGATAGGAAGAAGCGCCCTGCCTCTGCCACCAAGAAGGCCTACTTGAGGTGGCAGAGGAGCTGAGCAGCAGGAGCACCATCGCAAGGACGTGGGTGCAATGCAGGAAGCGCTTTAATGACCTAACCACGTCAGGAAATGTGAGAACAATTACTGATTCACCTACATCCTGTGATGTACATTACCCCTTCTCACTCTGTCTTGCCAAGCCTACTCCATCACATCACTCCTCACATACACTTAAGTCTCATTATCAACTTATCTTCACTTTCCGTGCAATTCCTCACCTCCCCATTTGTGGACCCACCACTCCCAATCACCCCAATCCTGATGCAATGTCATGAATCTGTCTGATACTCACCCGCTGATGCATCTCTTTCATTGGCAGCCTCACCCTAGGCAATGCATCCATCGAGTGACTCTGTCACCCTCACTCAAGCACACGTCTGTTCTTTCTCCCCTTGTAGGAAAAGAGAGCGCAAAATGCATGGGAGAGGTGTAGGACCTGAGGGGGGTCACCACAAATAGTGCCCCTGACACAGCCGGAGGAGGAGGCCTTGTAGCTCAGCCACACGGTGGAATGCCAGGCCGTGGGAGATGCCAAGACTGGCACCCTGCAAATGTCCGGTGACAGAACTTTAACATCCTTCACACACATCATGAATTGATGTTGTCAATGTTTGACCTTTTGCAGACCTCGGTATGCTCATTGCAAACTAACTTCTGCGATGATTCTTAATATTGCTTTATGTTCTCTTCCAGAGCCTTCAAGGATTGATGAAGAGGCACACGACATGAACGAGGGCGATTCCTCAGAGGAGCTCATTCCTTCTGAGGCTGCACTGTCACATCACATCCAGCCATGCACCAGAGCAGATACTGGCACTTCAATGGGTCCTGTTAGGCAGATAGTTGTGTTGTCACCTGTTGATTCACCACTCACAAGTGAGCATGAATAGACACTGGTGGAAGGGGCAGCTGTGGAGAGTCCGTGTCGGGGGGACACGCTCTGCTCAGCAGGACTCTGATGCTGAACCCCGGGTGCCATCGTTGAAAATGGGAAAGACAGAGGTACAGCTGCACCTTTGCGAGGTACTGGAAGACGTGCCACGCACAGTCTCTACAATAGCGGAAAGGATGGAGGGGTCCATCTCCAGCATTAGTGGACTGGTGGTGCAGATAAATGTAGGAATGTCTGCGATGGAGAGAATGGCAGCCTCCATTGAGCTTCAAGCACGGCTCACAGATGAGTCCATTCAGGCTATGTCAACCGCCATGCAGACTCTCAATATGTCTGCCGCCTTAAATAGTCGGACAGATACTTTAGCCGTGGCCTTACAACGCATCACAGATGTGTTCCAACCTGTCGACTAACAGAGTGGTAGGAGTGATGTGGTCGTGGTCCTGGAGAGGGATGATGGCGAAAGGGGACATGGAAGTGGGGACTCGACTCAAAGCGCTCCCACGTCTCACCCGTTGCCCCCCCCCCCCCCCGCCCAACCAGTACCTGCAATGCTGTCATCTCTCCCGATGGCTGAGTCTGCCCCTGTACAGATGCAGGTGGAGCAATCTTTGGCAGGGCCCTCACGGGCTCCAAAACCCAGAGGTCTTAGGCTGAGAGCATCTCAGCAGTCAAGGCAGGAACCTGAGCGGCCTGCCACTACCTCTGCTAAAGTCACAGGGGATGCACCACGTAGAAGCAGTAGAAAGGGGAAGGCTAAGGTTTTGTAATCACCAAGGGTATGCACAACGGTGTCTGATGAGATGTCATGTTTTTCATTTATATTTGTTTTTTCTTACGTGCACATTAAATATTCTAATTTTCACCACCACTCTTGTCCATTCTTGAGTCCCTCTTGTGAAAGCCCCATTTTGTGTGCTTCATCATGAACACCAAGACTTGATGCCACCATTGGGCGTGTTTACAATGGGTGTATGTGTGATTGAAGGACTATTTTATACAAGCGGAGGGGGTGGGACAGGGGGGCTGGTGTTGGTGGTGGCGGCAGATGTAGCAGGTGGTCTGAGTAGTTCACTATCTTCAGTTTGTAGATCTCCTTAGGAGAACCTGTTAGATATGAGTGAATCCCAGGCATCCCGAGCAGCCATGTGAGCTGCTGCTCTGCCGATGGGTTGTCCATCTTCGTCCTCCTCCTCCTCCTCGTCTTCTTCAATGGCAGATGAGGATGCTTCATGAGCGCATGGGAGCGTGCTACATGTGGACGATGATGAATAGCTATAAGCTAACCTGGTGAAACTTGATAAAACCCTCTCTGCTAAGCGATGTTGTGCAACACACGACTATTATTCTGCACACCCTCACTGGCGAGTACTGAAGGGATCCTCCAGATCGATCCACGCACCTGAAGCGCATTTTGAGCATTCCTATGGCTTGTTCAATGACAGACTGTCGTACCGTTGCTGTGCCTCGTTGGTGGGGTTTCTCACCGGTGTCTTGGGCCTCATCTGCAGGGAGTATCCCTTGTCTCCAAGGAGCCAGCCCTGAAGTCTGTCTTGTGCGTGGAAGAGGTTCCGGGATGTTGGACTTGCGCAAAATGAAGGAATCGTGGCAGCTGCTGGGGAATTTGGCACACACCTGCAGAAACCTCTTCCGGTGGTTGCAAACCAGCTGCGCATTGATGGAATGATATCCCTTTCGGTTGATGAACAGTCTTGTCTCATGTGCAGATCCTCGGATTGCTATATGTGTGCAATCAATTTCACCCTGTACCCGTGGGAAGCCAACCAGGGAGTGGAAACCCACTGCCCTCTTAGTCTGGCTGATATCGTCGCCAGGGAAATTCACACAGTCGGATGCCCTGACAAACAAGCCATCCGTGACCTGTCATATACATTTATGTGCAGGTGGCTGAGACACCCTTGAGATGTCACCGGTGGTGCCCTGGAAGGGTCTGGAGATGAAGAAATTTTGGGCAGTGATGACTTTAACTGCGTTGGGCAATGCGTGGCCACCAGGCCCAGCCGGGAGCAGCTGTGCATGAAGGAGCCTGCAGACTCAATCTGACCACCTGGTGACTCAATCTGAGCCTCGGTAGGCACTGCTCCTCAGAGAGGTCCAAGAAGCTCAGCCTCTGCCTGTACACCCTCTCAAGTGGGTAGTGCCTCCTGCGACCTCGGCCTCTCTGTTGGTCCCCTCTCTGCTCTTCTGCAGGTCCTTGTGGCACACCTCTGTCTTGTGGAGCTGCAACTACCAGAACTGCACACCGTGCCTGCCATGGATGGTGATGTGCCTCCTCCTCAGATGTGCTGTTGAATAGATCCTGATGGTGTCAGATTGAGGGGGTCCAAAATGTAGATAAGTATGTCTGAACACAAGAATTCTGAGTGCGAACAAAGAAATCTCAGTCTAAACACAAAGAACTCCCAACCAAAGGTTTGTCTAAGAGAACTGATTGTCCTGCTGCAAAACTTCACCTTTTATTCACTGGTTTAAAGGTCCAGATGAGGGCCGGCTGCAACTCGCCTCCATTTCCATAGCGTGTTTCAGAGGCCACAGGAGACACGTTCAGGAAAAGTTAAAATGGTTTGTGTAGGTCAATACACAAAAAGTTAACAGCTTTAAATAGCTTAAATACCTCAGTTGACCATTTAAATATTGTAGCGGGACTTCCGGGTGTCAGAAGCATGTGCACACCCAAACGCTTCTGGGTCAAACCCGGAGGTAGGCGCACTGGAGCCGGGATGGGATCCCACTCTGAAAACAAAGGATTTTTACGACCCACCCAGCCCCAACCCACCCGTTCTTGGAAGTTAAAATTTACCCCATAGTATCTACAGTACTGAGCTCTCACTTTGGTGCTGTGGAAATTCATGAAATTCCTTATGAGCTTGTAAGCCTGTGCATGTGTAACATGAAATATCTCACATGCAAGCCTTAGTTTCACCATGTAGACTTAGCAAGATACAGATGCTGCTCATTGATCAGTCGTATCATATTGTTTCCTGATTATGTGGTGTTGCAAATTTCTGAAACAGGTAATGTTTCTCGACACAATTGTTTCCTACACTCGTTTTTTTTGTTGATAATGGTCTCTGCCACAGTTCACAGTATAACTACCGCTTCCTGGTGGTGTGGCATATTAGGTAACTACAACATAAACTCCTTTTTTTTAACCCCTGCAACAGTACATTAATGAGCTTATACATCAAACAAGTATAGAGTTCCACACCGCTTACCCTCTACTGTGCACTCCGCAACAGCATTAAATTAACGTATCCACATTGAGTACCTAGGATGGGTTCACAGGAATCTTGATTGCTGGATAACAGACTCTGCAGAATCTTAATCTGTACAGTTTGTAAAACGGACCCAGTTTTCATTTGACCCAGATGCATTAAGGAACGCTGTTATCTTCATATGACACTCAGACCCAGTAAATAAGGAAGAAAAAGTCAGACACCAGACACTGGAGTCAGCGGTTTACACCTAGGCGTGCTACATGTGGACGATGATGAATAGCTATAAGCTAACCTGGCGAAACTTGATAAAACATGTTCAAAATAGGATATGAAAATAAGTCTTGTGAATATGCACCTCAAGATAGGCAGGCAGTTACATGTTCACTGTGGGGAAAACCATTAAGTATTTTATTGGCTTCAGCTGCAGTCTCTAAAAGATAAGAGCACCGAATAATGAGGTAAATACAAGAACAGAAATGCACACAGGAAACCAACAGTGATCCTGTGAAAAGTTTATAAAATCAGACCCCATTAGTGTGCTCTTGTGCAGAAGTTCTATAAGTTTTGCTCATTTCAAATATTGGTTTTGTGTTTTTTTTCTCATTTCATATCATACAGTATTGTCAAAGCTGGATATTTTGTAATCATATGGGGGTTATCTCTCGGGAATTGCTTTTGATATATCAGGGCAAATTTTATAAATGCATGTTCCTGGCACAAACCCTTGACCACTGGGTTGGCAGATCAGGATATCCTGGATGCGTGCACTACAATTGTCCGCCTGTAATGGATGGAAAATTGTGGAGGCCATGTCCGCCATTTCCCAACATGCACTCTCAGCGAGTCAGGCTCAATGCCATCAACGTGCATTCACAACATTTACCCAATCATGTTTTTACTTCCATTGCTCTGGTTTGATCTATTTTGAATGTCATGAAAGTCTTTAACTATAAAATGAACAATTTTTTAAAAGACAGGTGCCCTAATTAAAGAATAAGAATATAAGGAATCTTACAACACCGGGTTATAGTCCAACAGTTTTATTTGTTGGACTATAACCTGGTGTTGTAAGATTCCTTACATTTGTACAGCCCAGTCCATCACCGGCATCTCCACATCAAAGAATAAGAAGTATAATCTCTGCCCTCCCTGGGGTCATGAAAAATAGACCTGTAGAATGGGATCAGCCCTTCAATGGCTAAAGATGACAACTCAGCACTAGCTCATTGTAACCTTAGTTCTACTCTCCCAACATTTTGCAGAAACTGGCATTTGCGGTGTTGAGACCAATTAAAGCACCACAACTGCTATTCGTGTTAATTTAGCACAGACCAGGTCTGTATGGCTTTTAGTGCTACATCAGACAGTGCCTTTACCCACTATACTATCAGAGCACAATCCTGCTGCTAAAATCACTAGGCAGTTGCTGAGCCGAATTCTACATTTATTATTAATGTTAGAGCTGTAAGCAATTTTGTGCAACTGTGGCACAACTTTCTTATTCCGTTCGATAGCACAACATGATCTAAAATGCTGAAAATACGCAGCGGGTTCAGTCAGAATCTGTGAAGGGAAGAGACAGGTTATGACATTGCTGGAGTGTATCCTTTATCAGGCTATTTCAGATTTCCACTATTTGCAGTTTCTCCTTTTATTTTTAGACTTGTAATTATGTGCAGCTCCACCAGGCTCTTTCCTGGAACATTGGGTAACCAAACCCTGAAGCTTGCTAAGCGTGGAGCCACTGGGGGAGATATTTGCTTTGGCCCGTTTTTGGGCTCGAAATGGTCAGCACGATTGCAGCATGTGCCAGAAGACAGAGGCTGAGGGCTTGTCCGAAATTAGGTCTCATCTGAATAACTCCTGCATGGTGTAGACACCTGTTAGGCCACTGAGGCAGCTCACCTGTTTCCTTTGGACAATTTGAGGCCCCTGGATAGGTCCTGGAAGGGCAAGGAGAGGCAAACGGGAGTGGGGTTGAGTGCAGATCAGCAGCGGCCCACAGTAATGCAATGCAGCCCCAAAAAATGGGCAAAATGAGGTGCAATTACACCCCCATTATTTTTTTAAAAAATGTTTCCCCAATTTCCTCCCCATAACTTGTGATGGTGCTCACTCAGCCGGATTAGAATCATAGAATCATAGAAAATTTATGGCACAGAAGGAGGCCATTCGGCCCATTGTGTCCGCGCCGGCTGAGAAACGAGCCACCCAGCCTAATCCCATTTGGTCCGTAGCCCTGCAGGTCACGGCTCTTCAGGTGCACATCCAGTTATTTTTTAAATGTGATGAGGGTTTCTGCCTCTACCACCCTCTCAGCTAGTGAGTTCCAGACCCCCACCACTCTCTGGGTGAAAAAGCTTTTCCTCATTTCCACTCTAATCCTTCACCAATCACTTTAAATCTATGCCCCCTGGTCATTGACCCCTCCGCTAAGGGAAATAGGTCCTTCGTATCCACTCTATCTAGGCCCCTCATAATTTTGTACACCTCAATCAAATCACCCCTCAGCCTCCTCTGTTCCAAGAAAAACAACCCCAGCCTATCCAATCTGTCATCACAGCTAAAATTCTCCAGTCCTGGAAACATCCTCGAATATCTCCTCTGCACCCTCTGTAGTGCAATCACATCTTTACTGTAATTTGGTGACCAGAACTCTGCACAGTACTCAAGCTGTGGCCTAACTAGTGTTTTATACAGTTCCAGCATAACATCCCTGCTCTTATATTCTATGCCTCGGCTAATAAAGGAAAGCATTCCATATGCCTTCTTAACCACCTTATCTACCTGTCCTGCTACCTTCAGGGATCTGTGGACATGCACTCCAAGGTCCCTCTCTTCCTCTACACCTTTCAGTATCCTCCCATATATTGTGTACTCCCATGCCTTGTTAGCTCTCCCCAAATGCATTACCTCACACTTCTCCAGATTGAACACTATTTGCCACTTTTCTGCCCATCTGACCAGTCCATTGATATCTTCCTGCAGTCTACAGCTTTCCTCCTCACTATCAACCACTTGGCGTATCTTTGTGTCATCCGCAAATTTCTTAATCATGCCCCCTACGTTTAAGTCCAAATCGTTAATGTATACCACAAAAAGCAAAGGACCCAGTACCGAGCCCTGTGGCACCCCACTGGAAACAGCCTTCCAGTCGCAAAAACACCTGTCAACCATTACCCTTTGCTTCCTGCCACTGAGCCAATTTTGGATCCTATTTGCCACATTCCCTTGGATCCCATGGGCCTTTACTTTTTTGACCAATCTGCCATGTGGGGCCTTGTCAAAAGCCGTGCTAAAATCCATGTAGACTACATCAATCATGCTACCCTCATCGATCCTCCTTGTCATCTCCTCGAAAAACTCAATCAAGTTAGTCAGACGTGACCTCCCCTTAACAAATCCATGCTGACTGTCCTTGATCAGTCTGTGCCTTTCTAAGTGATAGTTAATCCTGTCCCTCAGAATTGATTCCAATAATTTGCCCATCACCGAGGTTAGGCTGACTGGCCTGTAATTACTCGGTCTATCCTTCGCTCCCTTTTTAAACAACGGTACAACGTTAGCAGTCATCCAATCCTCCGGCACTACGCCTGTAGTTCAAAAGGTCTCTGCAGTGACTCAGGCAAGTGTCATTCTCCATTTGTGATCCTAAACAGTGGATGTTGGAAAGATATTTAACTTTGGAAAGGAGGACATCACAAAGGAACTCAATCATGTCCTCACTCAGTATAAGCACTTTTCAGCAGGATAGTGGCAAGGACAGGGAACCCGAGCTGTATTTTCCGCACCCTAAACAAGGGTGTACTGAGGACAGTTGTAGCGCCCTCCTCTTAATTCCAAAGCTGAGATCACTAACCCATCACATATCAGGGGCCAAGTCTGGGATCTTCCTGGTTTGTCTGAAGTCAACAGGGAATCTGGCCTCTGCTTTTCAACTATTTCTAAAATGTCTACCGAGAATAATGGATAGTTGGGAAAGGTTAAAAGGCAATATTTTTATTAGGGAGTCAGAACTGTGAGAATAAGTCAACTGGCAATAGGAATTTATTTTATGATGTAGAACCTAAGTAGCACATGTTACATATCGCTATCTATGTAGTATTATCACAGTCATCAAGCTTTGAGTCTAGGATGGTGCAGAAAAATAAAATAAAATCATAATAATGGTGCTTGACATGTAAATTGAAGACTGACCTCAGGATGCGAGGAACTCACAACTGTAGTAAGAGTATTTTCTGTGACATCACTAATAGCAACAACTTTACAAATGTGCACTTCCGGCAGGGAGCCTCTCCCACCGGGAGAGCATATCGGAACCAACACGCTTGCTCCGCACAATATTCCAGCTAATATAATGAACTGACAGAAAATCCTGGGGACTACACCCGTGGTTTCCTGATAAGCTTTCCTGGTGGGCAAGGCTCCCCATCAAGGAGTATGATTTTGTAAAATTGGCCTTCAAAATACAGAACAGATGTCGCATCCAGAAATACAAAGACACAATCCTGCCAGCTAGCTGCCTCTTTGTGCAATTAGGGGGGCAGGCAGACCATCTTCACAGAGCATGCTCTTCTAGGAACTCCACCAATAGATGAAGGTACTTTAAACTCTGACACTGAGCACTTTGAAACTGTGCACATTATGGTCTCCATAATGAGGCCTGTGTGGAGGTGGTAAAATGGTTTACATCTGTGCCTGGCTACATCCATTACGAGCTAGAAAGCAAAAAACCAGCAATGAAGCCACAGACCGCCCAAAATTTTCAGAGTTCAGGCATGCATAGGAATCTCTCTATACAGAAAAAGAGAAAGAAAATGATGCAGAACTGGCCCGAGGATTGATTATTGAATCTCCTTATTCAGCCCGTTAACCTGACCCCCATATATAGCTCACATTTGAAGACAGAGCGACTCTTTTAAGCTTGCTGTGAGTCAGAGTGTTTACTGGTATTTTACCATTTTCTCAAATTCTAGGAAATACGGTAACTTCTCCGAGATCAAAGCAGCCAGGTACTATAAAATTCCGTAACTATGCTGTCATCATACAAATATCCATTGCAATACAAGCCTAGACCTCCCAGGTCACCCACATAAAATAACAGTTTGCTTTGTCAGGGGAAAAAGAGAATTTTGTTTCAGCAAACCAGGCCAATGAAAGCAAATACTCTCAAAGAAGTGAAAAAAGTATTTTCACAAGGTGTGCTCTTCAGTGGGATGTGTGAATGTGACACTGTCCTTTTGTGCATAGGTTCCTGTTCTTTGAAGTCCGCAAAATATTTTGAACAGTGGCACACCTAGCTCCACCAATGGCTTCATAGGTACCTACAACACATGGACAGGACTATGTTTGTCTCTGTTAAATCATGTGTGCACCAGTTTATGGGGTGAAATGGATTTCTGCTGTGTGCATTCCATGCACATTTCCGTTTTACAAAAAATCATCTGAAACATGTTCCCCCAGAAATAGGAGAGAGCTTCATTGAAAGACTAGGATTAAGGCCGGGTGACATCATTTCAATGTACCCCCACGTTCCAGCATGCTTTACCTCCTTTATGCCCATATATGATGGGCATCCAAGGTTGTTAACAGTCAGCTGTATATGGGAGTCAGTTTAACGGACTGAACAAGGAGGTTCAATGATCAATCTTCAGGCCAGTTTTGTAGTTTTGCATTGCTTGGTTAGACCACACTTGGAGTACTGTGTGCACTCCTGGTCTCCATATTATAAAAAGGATATAGAGGCATTGGTGAAGGTGCAAAAAAGATTCACAAGGGTGATACCAAAACTGAGAGGATATAATTATCAGGAAAGGCTGAACAGGCTGGGGCTCTTTTCTCTAGAAAAGAGAAGGCTGAGGGGTGACTTGATAGAGGTCTTTAAGATAATGAAAGGATCTGATAGGGTAGACATAGGGAAAATGTTTCCACTTGTGGGGAGTCCAAAACTAAGGGTCATAAATATAAGATAGTCACTAATAAATCCAATAGGGAATTCAGAAGAAACATCTTTACCCAAAGAGTGGTAAGAATGTGGAACACATTACTAGGAGTAATTGAGGCAAAAAGCATAGGTGCATTTAAGGGGAAGCTAGATAAGCACATGAGGGAGAAAGTAATAGAAGGGTACGCTGATAGGGTTAGATGAAGAGAGATGGGAGGAGGCTCGTGTGGAGCATAAACGCCGGCATAGACCAGTTGAGCTGAATGGCCTGTAAACTCGATGTAACTCAATGCATCATTTTCCTTCAATTTTTCTTTGTTCTTTTCTGCTACTCCTTAGGTTTCCAAGAGCCCTTGTGACAATTGTTCTGCTCCTTATAATTTTTTTTTCATACAGCTCTATATATTCCCATACATCTGAGCTTTTTGGAGGAAGAAGAGGACCAATGGAAGGATGCCAGGCAGGTCAGGCTGCACCAGCGAAGTTATGTGCCTACCTGCCAGTATCCTCACACCCACATCTACAGACAGAGGTGCACATAATCCTTACTTTGGTTTTGTGAGTGGCAGTGTCTAACTAACCTAATAGAGTTCTTTGAACAAATCACTGAGTTGGTGGATACAAGAAGATCAATGGAAGCCACATACATGGAGTTTCAGAAGCAGCTGCTGCCCACCAGATTTAACGCTATCCAGTCAAATGTGCTACAGGCCAAGCTCTCTGGAGAAGCTTTTTATGTGCTGGTAACCTATTCAAATTAGAGGAGGGAATCCTACCATAAAAATCAGAAGCAGTCTGCCCCTGAAGTGCTAACACAAGTTAACCTGTATCATGAGCCAACTCAACTCTATTTTTGTCATTCTCGCAAAATTGAGGTTTGCACCTCACAAAATCAGTCCTCTATCAGTGCCAGCTTGGCTCAGTGGTAGCACTCTTGTTGGTTATGGAGTCAAACACTACTCCAAGACTTGGGTCCACAATATGGGCTGACACATCAGTGCAGTACTGAGGGTGTGCTGTATTGTTGGACGTGCTGTCCGTAAGATGAGACCGAGGTCCCATCTCATGATCAGCTGGACATAAAAGTTCCCCAGCACTCTTTGAAGAAGAGCAGATAATTCTCCTGGGGTCCTGGCCAACATCGATCCTTCAACCAACACCACCAAAAACAAACGATCTGGTCATTTATCTTGTTGCTTTTTGTGGGGCCTTACTGTACACAAATTGACTGCCATGTCTGCCTACACAACAGCTGTGACCACACTGATTTCAAAAGGGCCGAACATGCTTGAATTCGTTGAGCAGGTAAACATACGTGGTAGATGGTGGAAATGCAGTGGATGTGGTGTACATGGACTTTAGGAAAGCCTTTGACGAGGTACCGCATGGCAGATTACAATGTAATTTTATAAATTCAGGAACCAATCGGCAGTTAGGAAGGTGAATGGTATGTTGGCCTTCATTGCAAGAGGATTTGAGTACAGGAGCAGGGATGTCTTACTGCAGTTATACAGGGCCTTGGTGAGACCACATCTGGAGTATTGTGTGCAGTTTGGGTCTCCTTATCTGAGGAAGGATGTCCTTGCCATGGAGGGAGTGCAACGAAGGTTTACCAGACTGATTCCTGGGATGGCAGGACTGACGTATGAGGAGAGATTGGGTCGACTAGGCCTATATTCACTAGAGTTTAGAAGAATGAGAGGTGATCTCATCGAAACATATAAAATTCTAACAGGACTAGACAGACTAGATGCAGGGAGGATGTTCCCGATGGCTGGGGAGTCCAGAACCAGGGGTCACAGACTCAGGATACGGGGTATGCCATTTAGAATCGAGATGAGGAGAAATTTCTTCACTCAGAGGGTGGTGAACCTGTGGAATTCTCTACCCCAGAAGGCATTAAAGACCAAGTCATTAGATGTATTCAAGAAGGAGATAGATATATTTCTTAATGCTAAAGGAATCAAGGGATATGAGGAAAAAGCGGGAACAGGGTACTGAGTTAGACGATCAGCCATGATCATTTTGAATGGCGGAGCAGGCCCGAAGGGCCGAATGGCCGACTCTTGCTCCTATTTTCTATGTTTCTATGTTTCTAGAACCAGTTTTGCCATCCTTTAATGTGGACTTGCTCTGCTGAGAATGGCTTTGTGGATTCTCTTCTGACACAGAAGTGCTCTAGCTCATATTCATGCCCGTTAATACAAGCACACTGCAATTCACATCAGCTGCACAACTAAAGAGTACATATTAAAGGGGCCATTTTCCAACTTTGTGCTGTCAGCCGGGAGCCTTGCAGCACGGATCTGAATTTCCAAAACATGCTACCGACAGGAATAGTTTTTGTTTCTGAACATCCTTTGAATGTTATGTTTCTTTTCTAAGCCTCCTAATCCTGGAGATTACGATCACAATGTACACACAGAAGCTGGTGTGAATATGAAAAATAAACAGTAAAATAGTAATAGGGGCCCTTAGGACAGAAACAGATGACAGATTTAGATTTAAGGAAAGCATTACTGCAGGGGACCACGTTTTCAATGTAAAGTGACTCCTTTGTTTAATTATTATATATCATGACATTTCTGCTGTGTATATAGAGTAGAAACACCTCAAGCAGAAGCAGTTCTGTAAGTTGGCCTTTCTTATGGTGCTCGGGGAATCTGCCCATTTATACTGAGGGCTGGATTCCACATGGCAGCAGCAACAGACAGCTGTGCTTGTACAAGTTTGTACAGGCACAACTGTTTGAGAGCTGGAAATGTATTTTCTGGCTACCAGACCTTCAAGGAAACCACATCAGCAGTCCACACAGGTGGGCTCAACATTTAGTCTATCCACCACAAGAAAAAATGGCACATGGCAACACTTGGTGGCTTGCATCACCACCCCAGTATCCCTGTCTCCAGAGGTACTGGAGAAAACCAGCCACCTCTTCAGGTGCTCTTGGCTCTTCTTTAGCACTGAAACAGGCAGCAGCGCCATCACATTTACCTTACCGTGCCATTACCATAGACAGGCTTGGTGTCAGCAACAGTGTGGTAAAGTCATTGCATCGACTCTCTTCCCCCGTTTCCATATGTCTTCCACATCATCACAAACAAAAATGATGTACAATCCTACTGGTCCATTTCCTTTACTAGGCAAAAAAAATTGAAAGATTTGGAAATCGCTTTAAATGAATGGTCCTCTTGGGAAACCATGGGGTGGAAATTCGTTTAGTCCTATTGCTAGGCCTCGCAAGAAGCTGGAGGCCCAAGGCTCACCCAAACATGGGCCTCTGTCCTCATTTTAATAATAGAGGCAAGCTGCCAGCGTCTGTCATGTCTCCAGGGGCAGCTCGCCCAACGCCAGAGATCGAATTTGGACCTTTCGCCTCGCCGGCAGTGGCCCTCCGATAAGTCTGTAGAGGGAGGGTGAAAATGCCGGGAGGCCGAACAGCAATGCTGTGGAGCCAGTAGGGGCACTCCTACTCCATAGGAGAGAAGTAAATAAAACTTTCCTTACTATTTCTTCAGCGGCCGGGCTGCTGGTTAGGCTGCTGTAGAAGTGGAAAAACTAGTTGGAACATTCACGTTTTCCAGGTTCTACAGCGGCCGCTTCTTTGCATATTTAACTTGATTCGACACTGATTTCAGGTGGCCGCCAGGGACGACCAATATGGCAGCCATGCCACCAGTTCAGATCAGGCGCAGGATTTTGCGTCCAGTAATTGGTATATGTTGTGCCCATTTTATGCCCAAAAAACGTGCAAAATGCACACCAATTTCTAACCCCATGTGCGTGTCTATTCTAATGACCTTTCTAGACAAAACAAGGGTTATTTTCGAACTTTGCGCTCCAATGAGTAAGGCTCCCTCTCAGGAAATCAGCCCTAACACATCTACTTAATGTCACACACACATAGAAATTTAACATTTATACTAAGTAGAAGCACAGCATATATTTTTAAAATTAGCACCATTGTTTAATTGCAAAAGCCGCTGCTTTACTTGACGGACCACATCAGTGGCTACAGAGTTATATAAACTCTCTGAGAGAAGATTCCAAACACTGAAACCATTAGGTTCAAAGCCTGAAGGCTTTGGCGCCTGAAAACTGCAATTTCTCTGACAAATCAAACACAGGCTGCTGTCGGCGATTACCCAGCGATGCATTAAATTCTGAAAAGATGTTATACCAGTTTGTTATATCTCTAGTCTCTTAAGGCAGATGCGGTTAGATCATGCAGAAACCTCCAACAGCACTTTACTAACATAGAAAATGCAAGGCTTGAAATTGTGGCCAAGCAGAAAAAGAATCAAGTATCAGATGTGTTCCATCATGTTTTAATCTTGGTTTCTCTGTACCATCTACATTTTGTGTCTGTGTGACTCACCAGGGTGGTGTCACTTTTAACTCCACTCCATCCTTGGACATAACAGGGGTTAAACTGGATAAGGCCCGATACCAGGCGCAGGGGCCGTGTTGCACGATTAACCGGCGCCCGGTTTTACCGATGCAGGCAGCACGCAAGATTCGTGCTGCATCCTCAGTGACATGATTTCCACGTGCAGCCAGCGCTATCTGCGCCGCCGAGTGGCTGCACACCCAATATGGGATGTGGCCAGCACTAGGTAAAGGCAGCCTGCACCTCTTAAAGGGGAGGTGCACTCTCAATGGAAGCAGTGCAGGGTCCGGCAAGAGAGCGTGCCCCCAGGTTCTCCGTCAGCGCAATGGAGGCCTTAGGGGAGGGAGTGCAGGAATGGAGAGCCATTCTGTACCCGTAGGGTGGCAAGAGACCCTCCTGACACCAGCTGCGGAGGCAGTGGGAGCAAGTGGCTGTGGAAGTGAATAGTAGGAGCATTGCACCACGCACATGGATATAGTGACAGACAAAGTTCAATGATTTGACACGAGTGGTCAAGTTGAGTGAAGGCAAGTGTCGAGCAGCACATCCCACCACCCACAGCACTGCTCCACGCACGACACCTCCCCCTCACCCATCCACCAACAAATGCTGCCCATCCGTACCCAACGCTGCACTTTGGATGCTGCATCTCACCCTCATAGTGGCACATTTGCAATCCACAAACCCACCACTCACAGGTCACACACACTGGCAGCTATTCAACCAAGACAGGCACATCACCAAACACATTGCAGGACACTCACTGACACACTTCCCTCTGTCTTGCAGGAGGTGGTGGCGCATAACAGTTGGCAGACTGAAAGAACCGAGGGAGGACAGGCACGCCTACACGTCCTCACCCCCTGGAGGAAACCGTGCTGCGCATCATTGGGCGGGACGTCGCTGCGGCCGTGGCCACTGGCAGCGCTGGAGGTCCCGATGAAGGAGGTCTCTGCATACCTAATCCTCCTTCTCGTTTCCCACCTCTTCCTCATCCCACAATCTTTTGTGATGCATGTGCTGCAGATGGTGTCAGCATGCATGCCTTACTCGCTCCTCACCACGCTCACAACTCAACCTGTGTCCCTTTGTCATTGCAGGTACCCAAGAACTGGAGCCGGCACTGTCCGAGGTGGATGAGGAGGAGGAAGGAGGAGGAGGAGGAGGAGGAGGTGGAAGGGGAGGAGGACACTAATGATGAAGATGCAACGTCACTCGATCTGACATTGCAGCCACCAGCTCAGAGACTGACACTGCGCATAGTGTAGAGGCTAGGATAGAGGAGGGATCTGCACGTGGTGAGACACCGGGCACAAGTGCGCAGGAGCCAAGGCAGGGGGAACGGATACCACAGGTGCCAGCTCGCCAGAGGGCAAGGTCGCACAATGGTTCTGCTGCAGAGGAGTCAGATAATGACTTCAATGGGCCAGGCTGCAGACGACGGCTGAAGGGCGTACACCACCAAATGCTTGATGCACTGGAAAGCCTGCCAGAAAGCCTGCGCACAATGTCGCGGGGCATGGAGGAGTCCAGCTCCAACTTGGCACAGGGCTTTGCGCAGAGCTTGGAGCCCATTCTTACCCACATGGAATGGGTGGTCACCTCCATCAGCATACACGTGGAACCCACAAAGATGCATCGTCTGATGACCAATGTCGCGGCTTCCAGTGCAGCACAAACCGATGTCATCAAAGGTCTGCATGCTTCAGTTGAAGCTCAGACTGCTGCAAATGGCAGCTCAGACTGCTGCTATCGTAGCTCTGGGTACCAATGTGGAACGGGGCTTCCAGGGTGTCACAGCATTCCAACAATCCATCCTCCAGCTGATCACCAGGAGTGCTGAGTCGCCGCCCCCTGTGAGTGGCAGTGGCACCACGGCAATCGAACCTGCCGTCCTCTCTCCAGACGACAGCATTCCTGCTCCCACCTCTGCTACTCCACCAGTGCCTTTGCTGTTGCCTGTCAGCCAGCCAGGCCAGACTGCTGCAGCCCAGGCCGAGATGATGCCGTCTGAAACCGGGTTCTCACGGCCCAGAGCTGTTCGAGGTCGTCCTCCAAGGCCATCTGCACTCTCCTCAATTGAAGGTCAGCAACCTTCCACCACCCATACTCCAGCCACCAGGGATGCACCTCGTCGGAGCACTAGGAAAGGCAAAGGCACACGAACTACAGGCACTGAGGGAATGCGCAAGGGTGAATAGTGTATTGTTTGATACTTGAGTTAATATGTTGCGTTATAAATTTGGATTTGAAGTCGCAGTTGGTGGTTGTTTTTATTTATGTGATGAGCTCCGGGAGGAAGCAATATGTAATCATACAGAGTGCGATTTGATGGTCATGTGGGAGAGGACAGGTGGGAAGCGTAAGACTTGGGAAGTGTCGCTGAGGTTAGTGATATCGTTCACGAATAAGGTGAGCATGCAGAGCCCTGGCAGACAGGGCCTGTGCACCTTGTTGCCTCCTTGAGTCTTCCTCCTCTGTCTCCTCCCCCTCCTCCTCAGCTTCTTCCCCCTCCTCTTCCTCCTCTTCCTCTGCCTCTGGCTCAGGGTCTTTCCGGATAGGCGGTGGCGAGGGCTGTCCCCTCATAAGGATGAGGTTATGCAGCATGCAGCGTACAACGACGATTCTGGACACTCGCTCAGCAGAGCACTGCAGGGCTCCACCAGAACTGTCCAGGCAGCGGAGGTGTTGATTTAGGAGGCCCATGGTGTGCTCAACGACGTTCCGTTGTATGCCTCCTCTGCACATCTGCGTGTGTGCCTGACCGGAGTCATGAGCCACCTCATATGGGGATAGTCCTTGTTACCCAGTCGCCAGCCTTTGACTTGCCGAGCTGGTGAAAAGATAGGTGGGACGTTGGACTGCTGCATAATGACGGCGTCGTGACTGCTGCCAGGGTAGCGGGCATTGACCTGCATGATACGCTGCGTGTGGTCGCACACCAGCTGCACATTGAGGGAGTGGAACTCCTTTCTATTTATAAAGATGGCCAAGTTCAGATGTGGCGTACACCTAGCTATATGCATGCAGTCAATGGCACCCTGCAACATGGGGAATCCTGCAATGCGAGCAAACCCTCGTGCTCGCTCGTTCTGCTTCTCTCTGTCAAGAGGGAACGTGATGAACCTGTTGCACATCTCGTACAGTGCCTCAGTGACCTCCCTTATGCAGGAGTGCACCGCAAACTGCGAGATGTTGCACATATCACCAGCAGAGGCCTGAAAGGATCCAGAGCCATAAAAGTTCAGCGCCACGGTTACCTTGACAGCCACAGGCAATGCTGTCCTTGCTCTGAGGCTGCAGTTGTGTCTGCAGCAGTTGACATATCTCCATCACAACCTCTTTGGTGAACCGCAGCCGTCGGATGCACTGATCTTCGCTCATGTTGAGGTAAGAGTATTGTTCCCTGAAGGCCCTCATGGGATATGGCCTCCTGCTCAGTACGCTGCGCCTCCTCCTTCTCCTCCTCCCTCTCCTTGCAGCTTGACCTGCTCTGCGTGGCCTTTCTGCATGCTCCCAGTCCCAGAAGCAATAATCCAGCCACTAACGTGCAACACCTGCATGATTCCTTTAAACAGCGCTGGTGGGGGCTCTGCCAAGTCATCTAAGACATGTTTAGCTGTTCGTGGTTAAGAAAGTTCATGGCTGGAACACTGAGTGCCAAAATGGCGTCTATCCCTTTAAATCAGCATTTCACACTGATCTAACGCATATTCTCCTTCCTTTACATGATGCCGGCATTGGTTATCTGCGTGAGTGCAAAAGCCTTTACCAAAATGGCGTCTGGCGCATCTCACACTGCATTCCGGACGCCATTTTGGAACCTTAGAAGGCTGCATAGCGCCTGAAAACCGAGTGCTACACGGCCGAATTTCTAGCCCAATATGTGTGAGAGTGTGTATGTGTGGTTCCAGCCTCTATCTCACACATCACTATCACAGCTCTGAACTTGTTCTTTAAACATAACTTTAATTTATTTTCTGCCAGTTACCTTTTTAATTATATATATTTTTAATTTCCTTCTAAATATCACCCCTCCTTTCAAAAGCAAAATACTGCAGATGCTGGAAATCTGAAATAAAAACAGAAAATGCTGGAGAAGCTCAGCAAGTCAGGCAGCATCTGTGGAGAAAGAAACAGAGTTAACGTTTCAGGTCGAAGACCTTTTGTCAGAAACGTTAACTCTGTTTCTTTCTCCACAGATGCTGCCTGACTTGCAGAGCTTCTCCAGCATTTTCTGTTTTTATTTTTTATCACCCCCTCCTTTCTTGGGTTATCTGCATCATTCTGGAATATGGTGCCACAGCTTCATGCTGCCCTCTGGTACCTCACCCAGTTGCCCATTCATCCTGTGTGAGCCTAGGCAGTGAGTTTTGGCAGGCTATTGCATCATGGGGGTTTCACAGCCCAACCTCACCCTGTCCTCACCTGATCTACACACGTATAGAGGTAAAAATTGGCCCGCGTCGCACCCGATTTCTGGGCGCCAGTTGTGTGTTCGGGGGATGAATTGTGAGCGGCCGTATCTCACAACCGATCCCCCCAGAAAGTGCTTCTCTTGGCTTCACAAGGTTCACCACCACCACCCCCCCACCTCACCCCGCCCACCCCGAGCTGGCCGATTTTGTATGCAGCTCCGTCACAAAATCAATTTGTCCACCATATGTTCTGGGAGAAGCCACTGCACAAAAATCAGAATTCGAAACCCTAAATAATGTTTCCTCTCCCTTTAGCTCTGGCGTATTGAGACCAATTGTAGCCCAGGGAATGGCCGTTTCCCAGGTGTAAATGTTAGGAGAAAGGGCGGAGACAGGATTTCAGCAGGTCTCCTCCCTGGCTTTCCAGAGGCGGGGGGAGGGTGCGGGGGGGGGTGTCAGAACTGTTTCTGCGCCTGAAGTAGGCACAGAATCAATGCGGAGGTGCAAGTGAGGCGTGGAAAGGTGTTCCCGGTCTCCCGTCTCACTTTTAATTACGATGGTCCACTGGAGTCCAGTTGGTGGGTTACCTCAAGAAACTAGGCATGGGGCATTGGATCGGAGGCTCTGCAGAAGTCCCAGGTTGTCTTAAAGATACCTGCAGGTGAGTGTTCAAATCCAACCCTGCTCCAGGACAATCCTAATGCCTGGGGCCTCCTGGGTGCTGGCCAGCAACACTGCTCCAGGCATGCAACTGTGTTCAAACATCCTCCCCTTTCACCGGTGCTAGGCAGGCCTATGCTGGGGGTACCCTGTGCCATGTTAATGACTCAGAACAGGAAATACTGGTGCTTATGCTGAATGACAGAAAATCGTGCCCAATGGCTCAATTCCATACTGGGTGATTTATTTACAACTAGGTTATCAGGGGAACCCCAAGCACAATTTTAATCAAAAATAGCAGCCAAAAAAGCGCAACAATTTGCACACTATTTTTAGTGCAGTCCTAGAAGAAAAACATGCAATTAACGGGAACTTCCTGTTCAAACCCTCACACCTTCATCCAAACATCCACTGCATAAAAAAAAATACTATTGTGCTCTAATTATGATATGAGCATCAAGGAACTGTCATAGAATCATAGAATCATAGAATCATAGAAGTTATAACATGGAAACAGGCCCTTCAGCCCAACATGTCCATGTCGCCCAGTTTATACCACTAAGCTAGTCCCAATTGCCTGCACTTGGCCCATATCCCTCTATACCCATCTTACCCATGTAACTGTCCAAATGCTTTTTAAAAGACAAAATTGTACCCGCCTCTACTACTGCCTCTGGCAGCTCGTTCCAGACACTCACCACCCTTTGAGTGAAAAAATTGCCCCTCTGGACCCTTTTGTATCTCTCCCCTCTCACCTTAAATCTATGCCCCCTCGTTATAGACTCCCCTACCTTTGGGAAAAGATTTTGACTATCGACCTTATCTATGCCCTTCATTATTTTATAGACTTCTATAAGATCACCCCTTAACCTCCTACTCTCCAGGGAAAAAAGTCCCAGTCTGTCTAACCTCTCCCCATAAGTCAAACCATCAAGTCCCGGTAGCATCCTAGTAAATCTTTTCTGCACTCTTTCTAATTTAATAATATCCTTTCTATAATAGGGTGACCAGAACTGTACACAGTATTCCAAGTGTGGCCTCACCAATGCCCTGTACAACTTCAACAAGACATCCCAACTCCTGCATTCAATGTTCTGACCAATGTCAGAACATTGAATGCAGGAGTTGGGATGTCTTGGGATGTCATATCACAAATTAGTAAAAGTTATCTGTACTATTGTTAATTTTTCAAATACTTATCACTCTGCCTATGTTCACTCACTCACCTGACGAAGGAGATAATCTCCGAAAGCTTGTGATTTTAAAATAACATTGTTGGACTATAACCTGGTGTTGTAAGATTCCTTACATATGTTTAGTAAGGTCCACATGGAGTTCTTGTCTATTCAGACTAGCATGGGCAAATTATAATTATGCTTTACCTTCAAGAAGAGTGCACTTCTGAGGGCAAACAGCTCTCCTCTCTCTTAAATTCTCTGGAGCAGTTTGAGTGTTTGTCTGATGTTCACCAAATATGTTGAGCACATGTGAAATGATTTATTTTCTTTTTTAAATGATATACATAAGCTTTTTTGTAGTCTAGTTCTTTCTGTTTTTCTATTTGTTTTTTTTGAGGGGGTGGCGGTTGGATTTTATGCTCATTAAAGTGAAGGATGTCAGTACTGGGGAGGTTTACATTTTCGCATAACACTTTACCAATTTTGTCACCCAGTTCTAAGTCACAAGACTAGCCTGTCTAGCATCACACACAAACCATGGCATCTGAAATGTTGTCGGGACCAAAAGTACTGTAACACAGCATGAGCCCATGTATTCAGGTGGTGGGCAAAGAAAAAAACGTAGACGTTTTCTGAAGGCTGTAGTGTTTGTTAAATGTTTTCTTATCAAACACCACAGATTTAGAACATTCCCGTGCCCAGCCCCAAAGTTTTCTGCCTCTCCTATAAACTACAGCTTTCCATTCAGAAATGACCGTGCAACCCGGTAATGTACATTATTTAATGGTAAATGTAATTTTATTTTGTTACTGTGTTTACAAATAGCTTTTGATTTATGTGACTGCACGAAGGCATTTGTGGTTCACCAAGAAAGCCAATTAAACCCATGGTAATTAATCTCATATTTATGAGTTTGGTAAGTAAAATTGTGTTAAAAGTATCAAGAATGTAATGAAGCCTTCCTGGATTCATGCCAGCTTCTAAAGACTGGCCAGGATTGTAGACCTTAACTCTGAAAGACATTTGACATGGGACTACAGACCCCTGAAGGGACAGAGTTTACACAATCGATTCACATATAATCAACTGCATGTGAGTTTAGCAAATGCTCTTCAGTAGGGTTAATGTTCGTTGCTTTGATGAAAACAAAAAAAGTTGTTTAAAATCTTTCGCATGCATGTCATATTAAGGCCGATTTTCCAGTATATAGCATCTGAAATGCATCTATGTTCCGAGTATGATGTAGGAGAAAAATGGTAATGTCTAGTCTCCACTCTGAGATCTTCAAGACTGAGATTGATAGATTTTTGTTAGGTGAGAGTATCAAGGGATATGGATCTAAGGCGGGTAAACAGAGTTGAAGTAAAGATAAGCTATAATAAAAACAGAAAATGCTGGAAATACTCAGCAGGTCAGGCAGTATTTGTGGAGAAAGAAACAGAGTCAACATTTCAGGTCGATGACTTCTCGTCAGCACTGGAAGAAGCTAAAGATTTAACAGTTTTTAAGCAAGTACAGAGCCAGGAAAAGAAGGGGGAGGAAAGAACAAAGATGAAGGTCTGTGATAGGGTAGAGGACAGGAGTGATTAAATAACAAAAGGGATAATGGTGCAAGGCAAAGGGGGTGATAATAGGACAAGTAAAGAAACAAAACATGGGTCTAGAGGAGCTGCGACTGGCAATAGCAGAACCATTACCGGCACCTGCTGTCTGAAAAAATGGGAGCAGTAGTTATGAAATCAATGTTGAGATTGAAAGGTTGTAAAGTGCCTAATTGAAAGATGAGGTGCTGTCCTCGAGCTTCCGTTGAGCTTCATTGGAACAGTGTAGGAGGCAGAGGACAGAGAGGTCAGAGTGAGGGTGGAAAGGGGAATTAAAATGGCAAGCGATCAGCAGGTCAGGGTCATGCTTGCAGACTGAATGGCGGTGTTCAGCAAAGCAATCACCCAATCTGCGTTTGGTCTCCCTAATGTAGAGGAGATCACATTGTGAGCAGCAAATACAGTATACTAAATTGAAACATATACCAGTAAATCGCTGTTTCACCTGGAAGGAGTGTTTGGGGCCCTGGACAATGGGAAGGGAGGAGGTGAAAGGGCAGGTGTTGCATCTCCTGCACTCACACAGGAAGGTGCCGTGGGGAGGAGAGCAGGTGTTGGGGGTGATGGAAGAGTGGACCAGGGTGTCGCAGAGGGAACGGTCCCTTTGGAATGCTGAAAGGGGAGGGGAGGGGAAGATGTGTTTGGTGGTGGGATCGCGCTGGAGGTGGCGGAAATGGCGGAGGATGATACGTTGAATGTGGAGGCTGGTGGGGTGGAAGGTGAGGACAAGGGGGATCCTATCGTGATTCTGGGAGGGAGGGGAAGGGGTGAGGGCAGAAGTGCGGGAAATGGGACGGACACAGTCAAGGGCCCTGTCAACTACAGTGGAGGGGAATCCTCGGTTGAGGAAAAAGGAAGACATATCGGAAACACTGATGTGGAACGTGACATCGTTGGGACAGATGCAACGGAGAGGGAGAAACTGGGAGAATGGAATAAAGTCCTTACAGGAAGCGGGGTGAGAGGAAGTGTAATCGAGGTAGCTGTGGGAGTTTGTGGGCTTATAGTAGATATTGGTTGACAGCCTATCCCCAGAAATGAAGATAGAGAAGTCGAGGAAGGGAAGGGAAGAGTCGGAGATGGACCTTGTGAAGGGTGAAAATTGGAAGCAAAGTTGATGAAATTTTCCAGTTCAGGGAGAGAGCAGGAAGTGGCACCGATACAGTCATCAATGTACCAGAAAAAGGAGATGAGGGACAGGACCTGAGTCAGACTGAAACAAGGAATGTTCCACGTAGCCCATGAAAAGGCAGGCACAGCTAGGACCCGTATGGGTTCCCATAGCGACACCTTTTATTTGGAGGAAGCGAGTGGAGTCAAAGGAGAAGTTGTTCAATGTAAGAACAAGTTCAGCCAGGCGGAGGAGGGTGGTGGTGAATGGGGACTGGTTGGGCCTCCGTTCAAGGAAGAAATGGAGGGCCTGCAAGTTGTCCTGGTGAAGCTGAAGGTGTAGAGGGACTGGATGTCCATGTTGAAAAGGGGATGGTGGGTGTTAATTGTATCCATGTGATTGATATCAATTAGTGTTAATTGTATTCAGGTGGTGGGTATCAATTGGGGACGCTCTTGTATCTATATATAAGCAAGCTTATCTAGGGTGTGTGTGTGTGTGTGTAAGGGGGTATCTCTGTGAATAAAGCTGGGAAGCAACTGAAGACCAGGCTCTAGTATTCTATCCCTCACCACTTGGCTTTCCAATTTATAATAGTTAGGCCCAGGAAACTGCAAACTGTTGAAATGCGGAGGGCATCGGAAGAGTCACAGAAATTGGAAGAGACTGGACAAGAGGAGAAAAAAGGTTTGAGATAGGAAGAAATAAATTCTGTGGGGCAAGAACAGGGTGAAACAATGGGTCTACCAAAATGCAAAATTAGATTGGATAGCTTGTTGAAGGAAAAGAGAATATAGAGATATGGGAACAGGGTGGGTAAATGTGATTAAAACTATTTGCTTGCATGGATGGTACACAGGCTGGTTGAGCCAAATGGCCTGTGGTCCTGTATGGGGTGGGAGGAGGGAGATCCCAGTTGGGGCAGTGAGGTGGCAGTAGGCCTTACTGTTTGCAATTTGGAGAAGTCCACCTTCAAAATTATATTGATGTATTGGAGTGGGTTCAGAGAAGAGCAACAAGGAATATTCTAGGACTTTAGGCTACTGAGTTATGAAAAAAGCTTTGCAGAGCTCAACTTGTTTTCATTGGAATAAAGATGATTGAGGGGGACATCATCCAGATCTCTGAAGTGCTGAGAGGTCTAGATGATGTAAATGTAAGTAAGATATTTGTCTTAGATTATGAGTGCAGAATGCAATTTAAAGCAACTAAGCCTCTAAATGTATTTGGTGGGCATTTTGGTTGCCTGCTGGAGGAGAGGAGGCGAGAAATGTGGCACTGGATGGCCTCTTGGACCCTACTATCACCCTGGCTGCGGTTACCTAACAAAGCACAGACAGAGGATCGAAACTCTGATCTTCCTGGCCTGTACAGCTCGATACTCACAGTTAATAGGCAGAGCCTATGCATGAGCTCAGTGTTTAGATTTATCCCCCTTTAACCAACAATCTCCTTGAAATTCATTCCTGCCAATTGGAAACTTTAAGAAAGCAGATGGATAAAGTTCTATCAGGCTACCAAAACCTTCTGCACTAAGGTCAATAATATGAAAAGAAGTTTTCCCCAGTTATTAGATTAGTTAATGATGGTTTTCAGCTATCACAAGTAATTTAATATAATTGTACTGGTTACATTCCTGCCAACCAATGATGTGGTTGTACTGGTTCCAACTGAAAGATATGCCTGACAGCACTGTGGAAATCAGTGCCAGAAATACCTGTCACCACTCATTATATTTTAGCTAAAACAGAAGCAGCTGCTGGGACAGCAAGAGACACGTGGTATCAGGTCCACTGCTCTGAAGAATTTATTAATCATGGTGCTGTGCTTGGCTTGCTATACCACCATCAGGAAATATGTCAACACTGAGAGATAATGCCTCCCTCATTCATAACACTATGGAACAAAATTATCGCCTCTGAAACGCACGCTGATCAGAAAACTCAAAGCACTGTATGTACGATGAATTACTTTGAAATGCGGTGACTGTTAATGCAGGTAAACATGGTAGCTGCTTTGCACACAGCATGTTCTCACAAACAGCAATTTGATTAATTAACAGTTAATCTGTTGGCCAGGAATCCAGGACAATTTATTTTTAAATAATGCACGCACCTAACTGAACAGACATGCACTCAGTTTAATATCTCATCTGACGGATGACGTTGCAGCACTGCCTCAGGCGTGCACTAGATTAGCCTAGATTATGTGCTCAACACCTGAGCTGGAGCTGGAATCCACACGTTCTGACTCCGAGGCAAGGCTACCAATTGATCCAAGAGGGCTACCAACTGGGCCGAGAGGGCTACCAATTGATCCAAGAGGCTACCAATCAGGCTAAGAGGGCTACCAACTGAGCCAAGAGGGCTACCATTTGCATTGCTGCAAATAATTATCAATTATAATATGGAAATACTTTTTGAAATTGATTAAAATACTATTGAGAGCAGCTTCTTTTTTAATTTAGTGTACTCAACGAGAGCGTAAGCAAGTATGGAAAAAGAAAACAGCATTCACTAATCAAGCCCATTCTCTCCAAAGGCCGTGTACATTTTGCCACATCGTGGGCTTTACCATGTATAATCAATTTTGTCAAGAAGGCAACAAACCATAGATGAAGGTCTGTGAATTTTTTTCCTTAATGCCATTAACATTTTGCTCAAAATCTCTCAACCTTACAACCCAACTTAGTTGCATTCCACAAGTCTCCAGGACTTGAGTACATGATCTAAGCTGACATTTCATGCAGTACTGAAGTAGTGTTACATTGCTGGAGATGTCAGCTGGGATTTTGCTTTCAGTGATAACGTTCCAGCGGGACAGGAATTCCGCCCACTCCTCCGACAGCTTCCTGGGTCAGGGGTCATTACAAATTCATGGTGGACTCCCAGCAGAATTTCCACCACCAAGAGAGAGCCCGCCAGTGCCTGGCCGCAAAATCCTGGCAGTGCTGCACCTAAAGAGGTGGCCGTACAGTTAAAGAGGCAGAAGCACGCCATAGGCTGATGGAGCTGCAGCCCTGTAGGCCTCAGTAGAAACCAAGGTAGTGATGATGGGAAGGGAAGTCCAGGTCGAGGCAGTTAGGCAGCAATAGGCCTCACCATCCATTCTTGACCATGAACTCGCCTGAAGATCACAGAGGAGAATCCAGTACATCGTCTTTTGAATGACACGAAACTGAGACCCCACTGTTCCAGTGGTTCAGGTTGACGACACTATTCAAAGAGCAGCAGGAAATGTTCCTGATGTTCTGGTTGACATCCTTCCCTCAACCACATCACCAAAAACTGATTAACTAGTCATTTGTTTCATCTGCTTCGTGAGATTTTGCTCTGCATAAATTAGGTGCTGTATTTGCTTACATAGTAATAATAGAGTCACAGAGTCATAGAGTTATACAGCACGGATAGAGGCCCTTCGGCCCATCATGTCCGCGCCGGCCATCAAGCCCTGTCTACTCTAATCCCATATTCCAGCATTTGGTCCGTAGCCTTGTATGCTATGGCATTTCAAGTGCTCATCCAAATGCTTCTTGAATGTTGTGAGGGTTCCTGCCTCCACAACCCTTTCAGGCAGTGAGTTCCAGACTCCAACCACCCTCTGGGTGAAAAAGTTCTTTCTCAAATCCCCTCTAAACCTCCCGCCTTTTACCTTGAATCTATGTCCCCTTGTTATAGAACCCTCAACGAAGGGAAAAAGCTCCTTAGTATCCATCCTATCTGTGCCCCTCATAATTTTGTACACCTCAATCATGTCCCCCCTCAGCCTCCTCTGCTCCAAGGAAAACAAACCCAATCTTCCCAGTCTCTCTTCATAGCTGAAGCGCTCCAGCCCTGGTAACATCCTGGTGAATCTCCTCTGCACCCTCTCCAAAGCGATCACATCCTTCCTGTAGTGTGGCGACCAGAACTGCACACAGTACTCCAGCTGTGGCCTAACCAGTGTTTTATACAGCTCCATCATAACCTCCTTGCTCTTATATTCTATGCCTCGGCTAATAAAGGCAAGTATCCCATATGCCTTCTTTACCACCTTATCTACCTGTTCCGCCGCCTTCAGGGATCTGTGAACTTGCACACCAAGATCCCTCTGACCCTCTGTCTTGCCTAGGGTCCTCCCATTCATTGTGTATTCCCTTGCCTTGTTAGTCCCTCCAAAGTGCATCACCTCGCACTTTTCCGGGTTAAATTCCATTTGCCACTGTTCCGCCCATCTGACCAACCCATCTATATCGTCCTGCAGACTGAGGCTATCCTCCTCGCTATTTACCACCCTACCAATTTTTGTATCATCAGCGAACTTACTGATCATACCTTTTACATTCATATCCAAGTCATTAATGTAGACCACAAACAGCAAGGGACCCAGCACCGATCCCTGTGGTACCCCACTGGCCACAGGCTTCCAGTCACAAAAACAACCTTCGACCATCACCCTCTGCCTTCTGCCACTAAGCCAGTTTTGTATCCAAAGTGCCAAGGCACCCTGGATTCCATGGGCTCGTACCTTCTTGACCAGTCTCCTGTGGGGGACTTTATCGAAGGCCTTACTGAAATCCATGTATGCCACATCCACTGCGTTACCCTCATCCACACGCCTAGTCACCCCCTCAAAAAATTCAATGAAATTAGTCAGACATGATCTTCCTTTGACAAAGCCATGTTGACTATCCCTGATTAATCCTTGCTTCTCCAAGTGGAGACTAATTTTGTCCTTCAGAATTTTTTCCAATAATTTTCCTACCACTGATGTTAGGCTCACTGGCCTGTAGTTCCCCGGTTTTTCCCTACTCCCCTTCTTGAATAATGGTACTACATTAGCGGTTCTCCAGTCCTCTGGCACATCCCCTGTGGCCAGAGAGGTTCTAAATATATGTGTTAGAGCCCCCGCAATCTCCTCCTTTGCCTCACACAGTAGCCTGGGATACATTTCGTCCAGGCCTGGGGATTTATCCATTTTTAGGCCTGCTAAAACCGCCAATACCTCCTCCCGCTCGATGTTAATATGTTCGAGTATATCACAGTCCCCCTGCCGTATTTCTATGTCTGCATCGTCCTTCTCCATAGTGAAAACAGATGCAAAAAATTCATTTAGAACCCCTCCTACATCTGCCGGCTCCACACACAGATTGCCATTTTTGTCCCTAATGGGCCCTATTTTTTCCCTAGTCATCCTCTTACCCTTAATATACTTATAAAACATCTTAGGATTTTCCTTTATTTTGCTCGCCAGTGTTATTTCATGGCCCCTCCTTGATCTCCTAATTTCTTTTTTAAGTATCCCACTGCACTTTTTGTACTCCTCTAGGGTTTCCTCCGTCTTTAGCCTTTTGTATCTGCCAAAAGCCCTCCTTTTTTTCCTAATCCATTCTCGTATATCCCCTGACATCCAAGGTTCCCTGGAGTTCTTGGAACCACCCTTGACCTTTACGGGAACATGTTGCCATTGTATGGTCTTAATCTCCCTTCTGAAAGACTCCCATTGCTCCGATGCGGATTTTCCTACAAGCAGCTGATCCCAGTCCATTTTGGCCAGATCCTGCCTTATCCTATTAAAATCGGCCTTCCCCCAATTTAGAACCTTTATTTCCGGCCCCTCCCTGTCCTTTTCCATGACCACCTTAAATCTCACCGAATTATGGTCACTGTCACCAAAGTGCTCACCTACTAGCACTTCTTCCACTTGGCCGGCCACATTCCCTAGAATTAGGTCCAGTACCGCCCCCTCTCTTGTAGGACTTCAAAAATAATTTGTTGAATGTGAAGTGTGTTGGGATGTCCTGAGGATCTCATAAAACATACAATGACTAGCTCTTCCTTCTTTTGCACTTTGTACCCATTAGTGCCAGCTTCAGGTCACATACAAAAAATTCTTCCTGTGTTAACCTCACCGAATAACATCAGTCCTCATATGAATCCCACAGTGCACAAGTTGCATTTCCCTTTTGTTATGAAGGAAACCACTGTATCAATGCTAATTAGGGCTCAATTTGAGGACAATTTTTTGGTGTCCAATCCATTAAATTAAATGGAGACTATTCAACCTTTTTTCAGCTCAGAACCATACTCCATAGTATCAAAGTATGGTACAGCACAGAAGGAGGCCATTCAGCCCATTGTGCCTGTGCCGGCTCTTTGAAAGAGCTATCCAATTAGTCCTACTCCCCTGCCCTTTCCCCATAGCCCTGTAAATTTTTTCCCTTCAAGTATTTATCCAATTCCCTTTTGAAAGACACTTTTGAATCTGTTTCCACCACTCTTTCAGGCAGTACATTCCAGATCATGACAACTCGCTGCATAAAAAGATTTCTCCTAACCTCCCCTCTGGTTCATTTGCCAATTATCTTAATCTGTGTCCTCAGGTTACCGACCCTCTTGTCACTGGAAACAGTTTCTCCTTATTTACTCTATCAAAACCATTCATGATTTTGAACATCGCTATCAAATCTGCTCTTAACCTTCTCTGCTCTAATGAGAACAACCCCAGCATCGACAGTCTCTCCACACAACTGATGTCCCACATCCCTGGTACCATTCTAGTAAATCTCTTCTACACCCTCTCTAAGGCCTTGACATCCTTCCTAAAGTGTGGTGCCCAGAATTGAACACAATACTCCAGCTGAGGCTTAACCAGTGTTTTATAAAGGTTTAGCATAACTTCCTTGCTTTTGTACTCTAAGCCTCTATTAATAAAGCCAAGGATCACATTTGCTTTTTTAACAGCCTTCTCAACTTGTCCTGCCACCTTCAAAGATTTGTGTACATACAACCCCAGGTCTCTCTGTTCCTACGCCCCCTTTAAAATTGTACCATTTAGTTTATATTGCCTTTCCTTGTTCTTCCTACCAAAATTATGAGGAGAGATTACACAAACTAGGGTTGCCTTCCTGGGAATTTAGAAGATTAAGGTGTGATTTGATTGAAGTTTTCAAGATATTAAGGGGAACTGATATGGTAGATAGAGAGAAACTATTTCTGCTGGTTGGGAAGTCTAGGACTAGGGGACATAGCCTAAAAATTAGAGCCAGGTCTTTTAGGAGTGAGGTTACCACGCCAAGGGTGGTAGAAATTTGGAAAACACTTCCGCAAACGGCAGTTGATGCTAGCTCAATTGTTAATTTTAAATCTGAGATTGATAGATTTTTGTTATCCAAAGGTATTAAGGGATATGGGGCTAAGGCGGGTACATGGAGTTAGCTCACAGATCAGCCATGATCTCATTGAATTGCGGAACAGGTTTGAGGGGCTAAATGGCCTATTCCTGTTCCTATGTTCCTAATTTATCATTTCACATTTCTCTGCGTTAAATTTCATCTGTCATCTGCCCATCTCACCAATCTGTCTATGTCCTCCTGAACTCTGTTACTATCCTCCACATTGTTTACTACATTTCTGAGTTTCGTATCATCTGCAAACTTTGAAATTATACCCTCTATACTTAAGTCCAGGTCATTAATATATATCAAAAAGAGCAGTGGTCCTAATACCGACCCGTGGGGAACACCACTGTATACTACCCTCCAGTTTGAAAAACAACTGTTCAAACTACTCTCTGCTTTCTGTTCCTTAGCCAATTTTGTGTCCATGCTGCCACTGCTCCTTTAATCCCATGAGCTTTAATTTTGCTAACAAGTCTACGATGTGGTATTTTATCAAGTGCCCTTTGAAAGTCCATATACACAACATCACCCACACTACCCTCATCAACCCTCTCCATTACCAGAAAGACATTAGGGTTGGATTCAAACTCAGGTCCCAGGTGTGTTGGAATACATGATAATGCCCCTAAACCTCAGCTCTTCAAATTAGGATTGTATCTATGAGGTTCTTAAGTAATTAGCAACGTTCGTAGTTTGTTAAGTTCTATTGTCAGTATTTTGTGTAGCAGTTTGAAACAGTTTTTAAAGCCAATATTTCTTTCCCAGTTCTAACTGGGGGCAATAAGGGTGCAGTGCACCAGACCCGTGTTGCATCCTGGGAAGCACGACAGCACCAGGATTTCCTTGACTTCGGATGCCAGGCCAGGAAAATCGGGAGCAATTCTGGCCTTAAAGGCAACACCATTAAAGGGGCAGGCACAATCAAATCCCCATGAGGAAGGCAGATATTAGTTTTTTTTGGCAGGAAATGGGCCGGGGTTACTATCTGGGCACCTTTGGATGACTTGTGGTAATTTTTTAATTTATGTGGTGCCAGAGCTACGATCTGAACATCAGTGGTCTTCACGTTAATTTAAAGGTGCTGTCCCCAATGAATGCGTTTGTGCTGTGATGTCATGGCTAGAATTGTAGCAGCACCCCAACCAGGAGTCTGAGCACCTCTGCAGTCTGCTTTCTAGGGAGCTGGTAAGAGGACAGCACCAATGTACCAAGCAGTAGGTGAAAGAACAAGTTAAACAAGTGTGGGTATGAAGAATAATTTTATGGGAATTGTTTGACTGTGAGTCTTCTCTTGTTATTCTAGATAGCATAGAGCAAATCTACAGTCAGCGAAAGAGGGTGATTCCTACACTGTGCTGGAGAAACAGTTCTTAATGACTCAAGAGAAGCCCAGGAGTGCGACTTCAGCCGCAGTTAAGGGGGCTGTGGTTGTTTCCCTCGTTTGCCTCAAAATAAGTCATATGGCATTGGTGGGGGACAGAGTGTTGGGAGGTGGCATATTACTAAACACAGCCTCCATCACTAAGTGTAAAATGCTAACGACATTCTGCAGCAAGTACAGGAGCAGCAAAGCCCTTTTATTCAAAAAGTCAAAAAAAAGACCTATCTTGACAATACCAGCCTGTACCTTAAACCTGAAAGCACTGAAATGGCGGCTCAGGAATCGGTAGTGCCAGGTTTCTATAGGGGCAGTTTGCTTCGGAACTGTACCTGGCACATTTAGAGGAAAATGAAAACAGAACATGCTGGAGAAGCTCAGCAAGTGAGGCAGCAACTGAGTAGAAAGAAACAGAGGTAACGATTCAGGTCGAAGACCTTTCGCCAGAAAATCTGTGTACAAAGCCCTCTGACATTTACTTGCATGAAATTTACATTGCTGTGCCCTCGTTAGTCGCAGTCAAATGCTGACACCAGAAAAGCCATGAAGGAAGATCGTGTGCAATGCTATTCAGGAGCAAAATGGGCCCTTTTGTGTTACCCTTGAGACTGTAATTTATAATTTGTTCTGGGCTGAGGTGTTCCTGAGCATAGAGTGAATTTTTTTTTTCAGAAAGAAGCATTGTACAACAAACACTGTATCAAGGTCATATAACACTTAAAAAAAAAAGACTGTCCCAACGCACGATTTAGATATAAAACAATCACATGTACTCTTCGCAGGAAACTGTTTGGATAATCACAGCGTTCAATTTAATAACACCCTTGTTCTGAGTGGAGGAGGGTTATTCTTTGGACATCAAAAGGGATATACAGCACACTTTGGACTGGGGGAAGGATGAGCTCTGTTGGCGGTTGGGATTCACAAATGCGCACAAAATAATTGAGATACATGTTGAAATTGCACACCAGGTAACTGAACATTTCAGACAGAAAGATGCAGTGAGGACCCTTCATCAACTAAATAGGCATAGGCAAAACAATCATCTTGTTTTCTGCTTCAGATGCTGACTGACCTGCTGTGCACATCCAGCATTTCTTGATCTATTCTTTTTTTTTATTTGTTCATGGGATGTGGGCATCACTGGCGGGGCCAGCATTTATTGCCCATCCCTAATTGCCCTTGAGAAGGTGGTGGTGAGCCGCCTTCTTGAACCGCTGCAGTCCGTGAGGTAAAGGTTCTGCCACAGTGCTGTTAGGTAGGGAGTTCCAGGATTTTGACCCAGCGACGATGGAGGAATGGCGATATATTTCCAAGTCGGGATGGTGTGTGACTTGCAGGGGAATGTGCAGGTGATGTCCTTGTCCTTCTAGGTGGTAGAGGTCGTGGGTTTGGGAGATGCTGTCAAAGAAGCCTTGACGAGTTGCTGCAGTGCATCCTGTGGATGGTACACACTGCAGCCACTGTGCACCAGTGGTGAAGGGAGTGAATGTTTAGGGTGGTGGATGGGGTGCCAATCAAGCGGGCTGCTTTGTCCTGAATGGTGTTGAGATTTTTGAGTGTTGTTGGAGCTGCACTCATCCAGGCAAGTGGACAGTATTCCATCACACTCCTGACTTGTGCCTTGTAGATTGTGGAAAGGCTTTGGGGAGTCAGGAAGTGAGTCACTTGCCGCAGAATACCCAGCCTCTGACCAGCTCTCGTAGCCACAGTATTTATGTGGCTGGTCCAGTTAAGTTTCTGGTCAATGGTGACCCTCAGGACGTTGATGGTAGGGGATTCGGCGATGGTAATGCCGTTGAATGTCAAGGGGAGGTGGTTGGAGATGGTCATTGCCTGGCATTTGTCTGGCGTGAATATAACTTGCCACTTATCAGCCCAAGCCTGGACGTTGTCCAGGTCTTGCTGCATGCAGGCACGGACTGCTTCATTATCTGAGAGGTTGTGAATGGAACTGAACACTGTGCAATCATCAGCAAACATCCCCATTTCTGACCTTATGATGGAGGGAAGGTCATTGATGAAGCAGCTGAAGGTGGTTGGGCCTAGGGCACTGCCCTGAGGAACTCCTGCAGCAATGTCCTGGGGCTGAGATGATTGACCTCCAACAACCACTACCATCTTCCTTTGTGCTAGGTATGACTCCAGCCACTGGAGAGTTCTCCCCCTGATTCCCATTGACTTCAATTTTACTCAGGCTCCTTGGTGCCACACTCGGTCAAATGCTGCCTTGATGTCATCTCACCTCACCTCTGGAATTCAGCTCTTTTGTCCATGTTTGGACAAAGGCTGTAATGAGGTCTGGAGCCGAGTGGTCCTGGCGGAACCCAAACTGAGCATTGGTGAGCAGGTTATTGGTGAGTAAGTGCCGCTTGATAGCACTGTCGACGACGCCTTCCATCACTTTGCCGATGATTGAGAGTAGACTGATGGGGCGGTAATTGGCCGGATTGGATTTGTCCTGCTTTTTGTGGACAGGACATACCTGGGCAATTTTCCACATTGTCGGGTAGATGCCAGTGTTGTAGCTGTACTGGAACAGTTTGGCTAGAGGCGCGGTTAGTTCTGGAGCACAAGTCTTCTATATCCAGCACTCGCAGGTTTTACATAGTATTACATAGTATTTTTTTACAGCTTAGAAACAGACCATTCGGGCCAACGGGTCTGTGCCGGTATTTATGCTCCACTTGAGCCTCCTCTCACCTTACTTTATCTAACCCTATCAACATATCCTTCTATTCTTTTCCCCCTCATGTGTTTATCTAGCTTCCCCTTAAATGCATCTATGCTATTCGCCTCAACTACTCCTTGTGGTAGCGAGTTCCAAATTCTAACCACTCTGAGTGTTCTTTTTGTCTCCACAATAATATTCAACTGAGGACTTTTATTTGTCTGTAAAAAAGTGATTGATAAAATATAAATATGTAACAAAGAATGTTCATGTACTTTGATGATTATGTACTTTCTTGAAAAGGGAAAAATTATTAATATTAGAAATGCATAACTATAAAGAGAGAATTAAACACATCATAGAAGTCATAAGGACAAATGGCTGAATTCCAGAGAATAGGAGATTTAACTTTAAACAGAGAGAGTAAATTAGATATTGAAAGATATTTTTTATTCCTTTCCTAACTAGGTGCAAAGTAGTATTTTCACACATGTCCCTTTTTTCATAGTCAACACCTAAGTCTCACACACACCAAAAATATGAGAACCACTCTATCATCGACACTTAAAGCTCAAATTGCACATCATAGACAACGTGTGAATTACTATCCCTTGGAAATGTTCAATATATAATATCCTGAGATGAACAACTGACTCCAATTTAGTTGATTACACTAAAATCGTAGTTGACTTACATATAGTTAATAAATTTACTTATATTAATTTCTCTTCATTTACTAGGTTCCTCTTCTGTTTATATTTCTTTATGTTCTTGCTTAGTTATACAAAAGCCTAAAAGGTGATTACATAAATGTCAATTAGCGTAATGCTCAACCATTATATAAGTGAATGGGCAGGTATGGATTAGGAGATCTATGAACTGTATTGCTAGCATATCCATTGCTTACCTTGCACCTGCAACATCAACGCCGACCATCAGCTGTCCATTCAATGACAACACTTCATCTCGGATTTTAATCTTCTCACACTTTGCAGCAGGACTGTGCTTCTCGACTTCTGTCACCCAGATATATCCAACATCCAATATAGGCCCTTTGCTACTTCTCTTCTTTTTTATCTTCCTGCTCTCCTGGTCATTTGGAGAATCCCAATAGATTGGGACATTCCCAAAACATACTCCAAGATTATCTTTGTCTCCCTCTGCTCTGGTCAAGTGAGCTGTACAAATTTCAAAATCTTGTCTTTCCTTTTGGTCTGGTTGTACAGCACTTGCTCCCACTCCGAAATTCAAGTGTATGTATTCACAAAGCATCCGAATGGCTGAGTGGCACAGCTGAAATCCTGGAATTTGCTGTTCTTCCCTCAGCCTAATGTGGAGCCAGTGTTCTAGGAGAGGGAGATACAGCTTAGCACTTTCTGGAGTTATTGGCATTGTGGGTCACCTAGCATTCCCACATTACCTAAAATCCCAGCCACTGGAAAACATGTTGCTGATACACGGGTCATAAATCTTCATTGAATTGTAGGTGGCCTCTTTAGGTTCTGCTACTTTAATTTAACAGAACATGGCTTAGGCACAAATTACATCAAGGATTAACAAAAGATCTTTCTCAGTGTGTCTTGATGTTGGTAAAAGATTTATGGACGACAAAATGAATATGTTAGTGTGCCAGAGAACTTGTGCAGGGAGAGGCAGCTCTTAAACCTGGACTGATAAAATACATTCACTGACATTGGGCAGGATGTGATTTGGAACATCACAGAAGAAAAAGGCTGGCCATCTTTAGCTCCATCAAGGTCTTCGTCTTAAAAAAAGGAAAGAAAAACATAGCTCAAGTAAAAGTTCAGAACAGTAAACATAACTCAAGAAGACAATTAAGGAATTATTTTGGTGACTATTTCAATTTCTTCATCAGAAAAAAATACATTTTATTATTTTTGATAACCTTTTTTTTCATCCAGTTAATCTTCCCTGGACTGAAGATATAATACCCATTTTCAAAAATAGAACTAACCCAGGTAATCTCACACCTAAGTCGGAAGGTTGAGGGTTCATGTCCCACTCCAGAGATTTGAGCACAAATTCCAGTGCAGCATTGAGGGAGTGTTGTACTGTTGAAGGTACCGTCTTTCAGATAAGACTGTAAACGGAGGCACCGTCTGTCCTCTCAGGTGGACGTAAAAGATCCCATGGCACTATTTGAAGAAGAGCAGGGGAGTTCTTCCTGGTGTCCTGGCCAATATTTATCCTTCAACCAACGTCACTAAAACAGATGATCTGGTCATTATCACATTGTTTGTGGGACCTTGATGTATGCAAATTGTCTACCACATTTCCTACATTACAACAGACTGCACTTCAAAAGTACTTCATTGGCTGTAAAGCGCTTTGGGACGTCTGGAGGTCGTGAACGGCGCTATATAAATCTTTCGGAGCTCAAAATGATTTTCAGTGTCATTTAAAAGTAAAAGTCTAATTCAGTGAATGCATTATAAAGTCAATATCACACTGCCGCCAAGCCACTCAGGCCATTATTTTTAAGTACACGTGGCAGCGGCTTGAAACTGGCTTAAATACAGGAAAACGGAGATCGCCATTGATTTCAATTGGGGGTGGAGCTATGATAAATACCTTCCAACTGTTTTCGGCGAGGGTAAGGGCGGAGTGATGAAAATGTCCCAGGAAAATAGGGAGTGGCATAATTAATGGCGTATGTCACTTACTCCATAATTTCCTCTTTCTTTTGTGCCATTCAAGGGCCCTTACACCGGAGCTGCGTCATTACAATAGCGCAAGTACCCAAGAGAATCTGGGCCATAAGTTGTTAGAAAGCTTCTCCTGCTGACAGCCCAATAAGTCAGTACACTGATGTGCTATGCCACACATAGCAGGGCACGGTTGCCCCCATGAATCCCCACACACAAGTATCCAATATCTGTCAGGACAATTGGGGAAGGCATACATTGGAGTCAGAGGAAAAGGTGGAGTATTCATCCCACAACACTTCAATTCATAGTAACTGGTTCAACACTAAAGGCAGGTGACCTTATGTTCTTATGTTCTTATGACCAGTGTGGAAACCTGGACAGTCAGGTTTCACTGAAAAACACAAGAGTCGCTGTATTAAGCGCAGCGAGCTGGCATCTCTGTGGGACTGACTCGGAACGGCAGGGGAGTGGAATGGATTATCCCTGCACACAGCAAACTTTAAGCAATTTTTCCCCATGCACGCAGGAATCCCTGTGGTATCTAGGAGCAACAAATTTCTGAAAGGTAGTGAATTTTAAAGTGAGAGGCTAACAGCAGTATAGTTTACAATGGACGGAACTGCCCAGAGGGTTTGACGCTCAGGCGACTGAATTAGCTCGTAATTTATGTGAGATTCAAAGCATGAAAATAATTTTTTCAAGTAATTTACTTCATAGATAAAGGAAACGTGTATACTGTGTTACAGGAAAGATACTGACACCATACCAGGTGTCTCATTAGTGGAGACTGACCCTTAATGCAAACAGGACACAAAGTAAAGACTAACGACTGTTTAACAGAGAAAGAAGAAAACTGATCATTTCCTGTAATATCCCGTAGGTTCCATTTTAATTGCCATCTGGTAAAACTTGATGGATTTAATTTCCAAACTCCTTTTCATTTAGTTTGCCATGAAAAGAATACCGTCGCCTTAAATGTGGGAACACAAACAAATTCCTAACCCCTAACACCATATGAAAGCAATTTATGCACTCAAGAATTTTTGTTTTGACGCTTAACAAGCTGGTAACAATTTCCATGCTTTCTTGTGCTGCTCTTCAATGTTATCTAATTGTGATGCATTTTTACTACCATAAATGATCACATTGATTTAACGACCCGGTTTTTATTGTGCTGCTGTCTTCAGGCTATCTGGTACAGGTGTTTTAAATAAAAGGGGCACTGAATCTGACTTCATAAAATCGCAGCTTGTGTTTCTGTTGGTGTAACCCAAATTCCACCTCTCCCTGCTGGAATGCACGAGTCATATTTTATATTCTTCATGTACCACTGCAGCTTTTAAATATTATCAGTAAAACTTCTAGATAACCAATGTGCAGATACTGACATTGTATACTTGTAAGCAGCAGAATGGTTTGACAGACATTTCCCAGATGATTCCAGGCAGCGTATATACTGTACACCTCTGCTGATGAATCTGGGAGACCCTGTATTGGCTTCTGATTCCTGGTATTGCAAACAAACCAAACACAGATTAGGTGACCTCTTCACTGAACTGTTCTGTTCATATGTGTCACCCTGACTTGCACTTTGGGCTCAATTTTCAAAGTACAAAACGGGTGGGTTGGGGGCAGGGGTCATTGAAAATTGCCACCATTTCAGACCTGCCCCCAACCTGCCCATTTCTGGTTTTCACCGGGGCGGGAAGAGGGGCTGGCGACCAACCCACTCCCAGGAGGCGGGTCGGGCCTTAAAACCTTCCAAGGAGGCTTCAGGGCTCCATTTTTCTGGAATTCCCGATTTCAACTCCGGGGGGCCGGGATTCCTGGGCCTTCTGTTTTACGCCCGTGAAAGGAGGCGAGAAGGCCCGAGACTAGCTGGTAGGTGCCTAGAAAGGCACAGCTTGTGGGCCCGGAGGAGCAGGAGTGCTTCCCCCAGGCCCAACAAGCCTACCTGCACCGACCCCCAACGATCACGGACCTCTGACCTCCGATCCCCAAACCCCCCCGATCACAGACCCCCCCCCCCCCCCCACCCCGACCGCGGATCCCTGAACCCCGACCGCAAATCCCCGACCCCCGATCGCGGACCCCCGATCGCGGACCCCCCTCACCTCCAACCTTGATCCTCCATCCCCGATCCGATCCCCCGACCCCCAACCCTCCCCCTCCGATCACCGACCCCGAACCCAATCCTCCCCCGACTCCGCTCCTCCCATCCCCGACCCTGATCCTTCCCCCCACTCTGATCCTCCAACCCCCCACCCTCCCCCTCAACGATCGCGGACCCCCGTGATGACACCCAATCCCGACACCCCCCCGTGTCTGACCCCCGATCCCATCCCCCATGACTCACGACCCCATGCCAACCAATGCCCATCTGTGCCAAACCCATGCCCACCCATGCCACCCATCCATACAAACAAAGATTTACCTGCAAACTTACCTGAACAGGTCCTCTCCCTGGGTGATCTCCCGTCCAACTGAGGCCTGCCTGTCAATCAGGCCAGTCAGTCAGACGGGAAACCGACAAAAAAAATAAAAGACGTCCTTATGTCAAAATCGTAAGGACGTCTGGGAAACCCGAACTAATGGGTTTCCCGACCTCAATTTGACCCTCCCAACCCCATTCCCGGCTCCGTTTTAAAATTGAGCCCTTTAACTCCTCCTCCCATTCCCAATTTGACCTCTCTTTCTTTGATCTCCTAACTGTTCCAATAAAGCTCAATGCAAGCTTCAAGAATAGTATCTTATCTTTCTCCTAGTCATTCTGCAGCCAACTGGTCTTAACATTGACATTAGTAACTTCAGACCTTAGCTTTACCCATCATTCTCTTCACAGCAGTGCGTGCTTGTGATGTGATGAGGGTTTGTCGGTGTCTGGGAGGAATCAGGCGGGTTGACATGTGGGTCGGTGACCCCTTCATCAGAGCGCAGCACTGGTGGAATCTGGGCCCTTAGTGTGGGCCCGTCCTTTTCCTCTTCTCGCGACTGGCAGATTCGCCATGCCTTGGTTGCATTTTCTATTTTAATTTCATTTCTGTTGCATCTGTAGTTTCTTAAAATATATTTTCCCTTTCTTAAATGTTTATTTCTCATACTTTTGTGTACATGGCACTCTCCTGTGTCTTTTCTGTACATGGAACTCTCCTGTGTCTTTGCACACCCCCTCACTATTTGCACAATTTTGTTCTTTCCATATGTCTGCATTATCTCATTGATGGTATTTTTTTTATCACCTACCTGTTTTCTATTTAGCAGTTTGTCGTTAATTTAAGTCACTAACTCCCTCTCTGTGATTGTTGTATCTGTTGATTCTCTCCTTCCTCTCCTCCCTTTTTCTCTCTCTTTTTCTATCTTTACTGAAATGTTTGTTTAGTCTTCCGTCTCCATCTAACAGAGAACATCACCTGCCGGATCACCTGTGAACACCATGACTTACGATCAGCCATCATCATTTTAAATGGCAGAGCAGGCCCGAAGGGCCGAATAGCCTACTCTTGCTCCTATTTTCTATGTTTCTATGACAACCTGGAGCTGGCCAGTAAGCAGCTGACTGATGCCCTAATTGGAGAAACAAAAGCAGCTATATCAATGAAGATGGATCCAGGTGATAGCACTGCTCTGATACTCCGACACATCACAAGACTGATTCACTCAAACTACAGACTCAAGAGTTACTACAGTAAAATATGGCTCAAGGAAATAAAGGCCAGGAATTTCCCCGGAGCTGCTCCTGTTCTGCCAACATAACTTAGCTGGAAATGCAGAGGAAACCCCGTTTACGCATGTAACCAGGGTTTCCACCATATTTCCAGCAAATGATGTGGAGATGCCGGTGATGGACTGGGGTTGACAATTGTAAACAATTTTACAACACCAAGTTATAGTCCAACAATTTTATTTGAAATTCACAAGCTTTCGGAGGCTTCCTCCTTCCTCAGGTGAATGTTGTGGAAATCACAACATTCACCTGAGGAAGGAGGAAGCCTCCGAAAGCTTGTGAATTTCAAATAAAATTGTTGGACTATAACTTGGTGTTGTAAAATTGTTTACAATTTCCAGCAAAGGTATGGCGGTGAAGTGAGAACAGCTCCGAGGAAATTATTGGCCAAAAACATCAATCTACTATCCGTAGACTAAAATCCAGCATCTCCTCAAAGCCGCCACTGAGAAGCAGTAGGATCTTTTCTTAGGGTACGAGAGCAAGGTCCCCAATGATTTTGGCATCAGACCTACAGGGCAGAGCCAGTGCAAGAACATACCAACACTGCATTCCCTGGGCTACAGTGCAGAGACAGGTTCAGAGAAAGCAGACTTCTTCAAAGATCACTTCTGCACTCATTGTCCACACCACACCAAATCAGAAGGAGCATTGCAAGGAATCCCACAGTAGCTGGGAAAAGGAAGTGGATCATTACATATATGCAGAATCTGAACTGCTCCAAACTGGGAGCACAGCCCCGGCAATTAATGGAGGAGATAATGCATCATGGATATATGTAACTGCCTTGCCCCAGCCAATTACTGCTACTGAACTCCATTAAGGCTAAGGAGCATGAGAGAGAGAGAGAGCGAGAGAGAGAGAGCCCCCGGAGCGGATGACACCACCAAACAGGACACCTTACAAAATAACAGCCATGACTGCCGAGGTCTTCATTAAGTTGTTAGTGCTGGGCTACTTCCCAACATGCTGGAAATGAGCTGTGGTCACAACGATCCACAAAGGACAAAGACTCTAGTGATCCCAGCAATTACTGGTCTATTTGCCTGTTGTGCTGTTGTGCTACCTGGGAAAGGTTCTGAAGAGAGTGATCAGATATTACCTCCAACATGACCTCAAGGACACGGACTTCTTCAACTCAGGCCAAGCAAAGTTCAGAAGAGGAAGAAACACTAGTGACAACTTGTTATGACAATCAAAGCACATCCTCTGCAACTTTAACAAGAAACAGCATACATTGGCAGTGTTCTTTTTGGCACAATGGGCTATAATATGCCAGCTCCCAGCTTGACATCCCCAGTGAGCTGATTCAATGGATATTGAATTTCCTGGCACAGAACAAAACTGATGTCAGAGTTGGCACAGCAATCTAAATCAGGTTTTGCCCAATAGCAGGAGCTCCTCAGGGCTCAGTTCTCAGCTCATTCCTTTTGTTCATTTATGTCGATGATATTCCAACACCTGAACAAAGGACTGGGCCTTGCTCACAGTTAGCTGATGACAATGCATTTTGGACATTCTTCAAGACCTCAGAAATGCCATCAGAAAAGCCCCTGGGATGACTGGGTGATCTGAAGGAATGTGTGCACCAAGGACAAATTCTTCTGAACCCCAGAAAATCACAATCTATGTTATTCTCCAAAAAGGAAGCAAGCTCAATGAACAGGATGTGAGGATTAAGCTGCTGCCAACACCAATCAAGACCAGCAGACAGCAGAAATTCCTGGGCGTAACTTTCCAGAGGAATATGGCTTAGACGTGGCACATTGGTGACATCACTGCCAGGGCATCAGCCAGGCTGGATTAATTGCGAGTCCTCTGTGGAAAGAAACAGGGAGCCAACCCCAAAACTGTACAATGCATACTGTACAAAGCATACATCCATCCAGTCCTGGAATATGGCCATCCAGCCTGGTGCACAGTGAGTCAAAACCTCAGATTAAGTGGCTACAAACAATCCAGTATCGCGATAAAGGCAGCATTTTGCCTCCGACGATTTATCTGCTCAATCGATCTGCACAACATCTGAGGACTCCAAACAATGGATGAACTGCTCCTGAGAGATACCTGCACAAGGCAAGGACCAATGCATCACTGCCACTGCTGATAGAGGAAGACTGAACCCACCCTGGTACATTTCAAAGACTGCACTGTCTGTGGGCTGCAGTAGGTGGCAGGCCTCAGCAACATTCAATTATAGAGAAGATTACGGTGCAGGAATCAACTGAGAGGCCTTCTGACTGATCAGAATTGACTGCCAAAATTTCCAGAATATCGATACAAAAATAAAGTGAAAAGGGTAATAAACTCTAGCCTAGGCCATTCTCAACAAGCTCCCAAGGTCACTGGCTAGTTTAGTCATCAGTCTGGTAAAGGGTACATATTTGAAACATCACAATCTACTGTGTATTTCTAGCTTTTTCTGTTTTTATTTCGGATTTCTGGCACTTGCAGCTTTTGCTTTTTATTTTGTAGGGTTTACCAGTAGTTGAAAACTTCATTCATCTTTTTTAAGCTGCAGATACGCCTCATGATTCTTTGGGGATGGGAATAGTTCCTATGAAAAAGCTAAACTGTCCTTTTTTCAATACTAGCAGATTTCCCATGGTGTTGTTCATGATGAGTCAGAGGATATATTGTTTTATGTTATGTAACATACAATACAGTATCAGGGCCACTGAGATACAGTGATGTAATAAGTCATATTGCATTTTTATTACAAAACAACATAGGGTATTAATGATATTTTCAGACTCGAATTCAATTGAGGATTGGTTAACGGACAGAAAACAGGATGCAACTAGTGAGGTGCCGCAAGGATCGGTGCTTGGGCCTCAGCTATTTACAATCTATATTAATGACTTAAGTGAAGGGACCGAGTGTAATGTATCCAAGTTTGCTGACGATACAAAGCTAGTTGGGAAAGTAAACTGTGAGGAAGACACAAAAGGCATGATTTTGACCCCGTGCTGGGGAGGGGGTGGGGGGTTCAAATTGCGGACAGAAACCCTAAAGTACGGGTTTCCCGGACGCCATTACGATTTTGACGTAAGGACATCATTTTTTTTGTCGGTTTGCCGTCCGACTGACCAGCCTGATTGACAGGCTGGTCCCAGTCATGCAGGAGATCAGCCAGGGAGAGGACGTGTTCAGGTAAGTCTTCAGGTAAGTCTTTGATTATATGGATGAGGGGGCATGGGTGGGCACAGGGGCATTGGTGGCATGTAGGCACGGGGCATCAGTGGGCATGGTGGGCACAGGAGCATTGGGAGCACAAGGTACAGTGGGCATATGTGGGCACATGGGGCATATGTGGGCACAGGGCACCTGTGGGCATGGGGCACCGGTGGGCATAGGGGGCATGGGAGAGTCAGTCATGGGGGGAGGGATTGGGGGTCAGTCACAGGGAGATGTCGGGATCGGGGGTAATCGATCCACGATTGTTGGGGAGGGTCAGGGGTCATCGCAGGGGACTGCGATCGTTGGGGAGGGTTAGGAGTCATCATGGGTGTCCGCAATCATTTGCGGGGGTTCTGAGGTCATTGTGGGGGTCTGTGATCATTTGGGAGGGTTGAAGATCGGCGGGGTCTGCAATTGTTGGGGGAGGTCTGCGATTGTTTGGGTGGGGGGTCTGCGATCGTCAGGGGGTTGTTGCAGGTAGGCTTGTTGGGCCTGGGGGAAGTACTCCTGCTCCTCCGGGTCCACAAGCTGTGCCAGAAAGGCACTTACCTGCAGTTTGGGGCCTTCTCGCCTCCTTTCACGTGGCGTGAAGGAGAAGGCCCGGGAATCCCGGCCCCCGAGGGTTGAAATTGCAAATTCTGCAAAAATGGAGGCCCGCAGCCTCCTTGAAAGGTTTTAGTCACCAACCCGCCTCCTGGGAGTGGGTTGGTCGCCCGCCCTGGTGAAAACTGGAAATGGGCAAGTTGGAGGTGGATTGGGGGCGGGTCTGAAATGGCTGCAATTTTGAATGCCACCCCCACCCCCAACCCACCCATTTTTCAATGTTAAAATCATGCCCAACGAGTCTGCAAAGGGATATGGACAGGTTAAGTGAGTGATCAAGAAGGTGGCAGATTGAGTATAATATGGGGAAATGTGTGGTTATTCACTTTGGTAGGAAGAATAGAAAAACTAAATATTTTTTAAATGGTGAGAAACTATTAAATGTTGGTGTTCAGAGAGATTTGGGTGTCCTCGTACAAGAAACACAAGAAATTAGTATGCAGGTACAGCAAGCAATTAAGAAGACAAATGACATGTTGGCCTTTATTGCAACGGGTTTGGAGTACAAGAGTAAGGAAGTCTTACTACAATTGTACAGAGCTTTGGTGAGACCTCACCTGGAGTACTGTGTACAGTTTTGGTGGTCTTATCTGAGAAAGGATATACTTGCCTTAGAGGTGGTGCAATGAAGGTTCACTAGATTGATTCCTGGGATGAGAAGATTGAGTAGAATGGGCCTATACTCTCTGGAGTTTAGAAGGATGAGAGGTGATCTCATTGAAAGTAAGATTCTGAGGGGGCTTGACAGGGTAGTTGCTGAGAGGTTGTTTCCCCTGGCTGGAGAGTCTAGAATTAGGGGGCATAGTCTCATAAGGGGTCGGCCTTTTAGCACTGAGATGAGGAGGAATTTCTTCACTCAGAGAGTTGTGAATCTTTGGAATTCTCTACCTCAGAGGGCTGTGGAAGCTGAGTCGTTGAGTATATTGAAGGCTGAGATCGATAGACTTTTGCACTCGAGGGGAATCAAGGGATACGGGGATTGGGCGGGAAAGCAAATTTGAGGTTGAAGGTCAGCCGTGATCTTATTGAATGGCGGAGCAGGCTCGAGGGGCCGTATGGCCTACTCCTCCTCTTATTTCTTATGTGCTTATGTAAGATGAGCCTAGAGGGGGAAGGAAGGAGATGGGGGAAACTGTAAAAAGACAGGGATTCTGGGCTAAAGCGGATGGAAGACACGGGAGATTAGGAGTTGATTAGGGGTTGGGGGGAGGAAACAGCAGAGGCAGCTGCATTGATGTGCTCTATCTTGGAAATGAAGAAATCCATGAGATCCTTGAATTTGGTGTTTGAGGTGAGGGTAGAATGGGCCAGGGTAGAGAGGTTTAAGGAGGTGGTGGTTATAGAGTCATAGAGTCATAGAGTTATACAGCACGGATAGAGGCCCTTCGGCCCATCGTGTCCGCGCCGGCCATCAGCCCTGTCTACTCTAATCCCATATTCCAGCATTTGGTCCGTAGCCTTGTATGCTATGGCATTTCAAGTGCTCATCCAAATGCTTCTTGAATGTTGTGAGGGTTCCTGCCTCCACAACCCTTTCAGGCAGTGAGCTCCAGACTCCAACCACCCTCTGGGTGAAAAAGTTCTTTCTCAAATCCCCTCTAAACCTCCCGCCTTTTACCTTGAATCTATGTCCCCTTGTTATAGAACCCTCAACGAAGGGAAAAAGCTCCTTAGTATCCATCCTATCTGTGCCCCTCATAATTTTGTACACCTCAATCATGTCCCCCCTCAGCCTCCTCTGCTCCAAGGAAAACAAACCCAATCTTCCCAGTCTCTCTTCATAGCTGAAGCGCTCCAGCCCTGGTAACATCCTGGTGAATCTCCTCTGCACCCTCTCCAAAGCGATCACATCCTTCCTGTAGTGCGGCGACCAGAACTGCACACAGTACTCCAGCTGTGGCCTAACCAGTGTTTTATACAGCTCCATCATAACCTCCTTGCTCTTATATTCTATGCCTCGGCTAATAAAGGCAAGTATCCCATATGCCTTTACCACCTTATCTACCTGTTCCGCCGCCTCCAGGGATCTGTGAACTTGCACACCAAGATCCCTCTGACCCTCTGTCTTGCCTAGGGTCCTCCCATTCATTGTGTATTCCCTTGCCTTGTTAGTCCCTCCAAAGTGCATCACCTCGCACTTTTCCGGGTTAAATTCCATTTGCCACTGTTCCGCCCATCTGACCAACCCATCTATATCGTCCTGCAGACTGAGGCTATCCTCCTCGCTATTTACCACCCTACCAATCTTTGTATCATCAGCGAACTTACTGATCATACCTTTTACATTCATATCCAAGTCATTAATGTAGACCACAAACAGCAAGGGACCCAGCACCGATCCCTGTGGTACCCCACTGGCCACAGTCTTCCAGTCACAAAAACAACCTTCGACCATCACCCTCTGCCTTCTGCCACTAAGCCAGTTTTGTATCCAAAGTGCCAAGGCACCCTGGATTCCATGGGCTCGTACCTTCTTGACCAGTCTCCTGTGGGGGACTTTATCGAAGGCCTTACTGAAATCCATGTATACCACATCCACTGCGTTACCCTCATCCACACGCCTAGTCACCCCCTCAAAAAATTCAATCAAATTAGTCAGACATGATCTTCCCTTGACAAAGCCATGTTGACTATCCCTGATTAATCCTTGCTTCTCCAAGTGGAGACTAATTTTGTCCTTCAGAATTTTTTCCAATAATTTTCCTACCACTGATGTTAGGCTCACTGGCCTGTAGTTCCCCGGTTTTTCCCTACTCCCCTTCTTGAATAATGGTATTACATTAGCGGTTCTCCAGTCCTCTGGCACATCCCCTGTTATGGAGAAAACAAGCTTGTCCTTGCCAACTAGGGTTGTCCTTGCCCTCAAGAATTATCCCTAGTAAGAGGCATTTTTGGTGGCATGGGAGGAGTTAGAAGAATGACATAGGGAGGGTGTCGCAGAGTGCTGCTTACAAAAGCTCGGTAATAAGAGTTGTCCTGGGGGGGCTGGCAGTGAGGGGAGGAGGCATGGATGCACTGCATGGTGAGGTGGGATTGGCAATAGTCAGCAGAAGATGTTTCCACTTGAGGGGAAGAACAGAACCAGGAGCCATAAATATAAGTCACAAGTAAATCCAATAGGGTATTCAGGTGAAACTTTACCCAGAGAGTAGTTGGAATGTGGAACTCGCTACCTCAAGAAGTAGCTGAGGTGACTAGCATAGATGCATTTAAGGGGAAGCTAGATAAACACATGAGGAATAAAGGAATAGAAGGATATGCTGATAGGATTAGATAAAGTAGGGAGGGAGGAGGCTTGCGTGGAGCATAAACACAGGCATGGACCTGTTGGGCTGAAGGGCCTGTTTTTATGCTGTACATTCTATGTAATCTATATAATTCACAACCTCAAGATGACTCAAGGTTCTTTACAGTCAATAAATGTAGTCACTGGTATTATGTAGCAGACAATTTGAGAACAAGCAGAAATGGAGCAGACAATTTGAGAACAAGGTCCCACAGCAGTGAGATAAATCACTAGATTATCTGTTTTTAGTGATGTTGGTTGAATGACAAATATTGGCCAGGACACCATGTGAACTTCCCCGCTCTTCTTTGAATAGTGCCATGAGATCTTTTACATCCATCTGAGAGGGCAGGCAGGGCCTCATTTTAATGTCTCATCTGAAAGACAGCACCTCCGACCGTACAGCACTCCCTCATTACTGTACCAGCCGAGATTATGTGCTCAAGTCTTTGGGGTGGGACTTGAACCCTATGACTCAGAAGCATGAGTGCTACCTCTGAGCCAAGGATGACACATTATAGCTTTAGTGCATTCTGTCTTCCTGTGCTACAAAAATATGAAATAATAGAGGAGATTTTCCTGGGCCCCATGCCCCAGCACTAGTTGAGGCAGCGCATCCAAAGTGTACTGCTCCTGTCCAACCCTAGGAGCAACTGAATTTTCTATCCTGGGCCATTTAAATGGCCTGGAGGCAGCCAAGGACAACCTCTGGCAAGACCTAGCTCTACTACATTTACACTACATAACGTTCAATAAAATGCATTTTAGGGGAAAGCTGGTAATGTGATTTTTAGACATTTTTGTTTTGGTGGTAGTAGGTTTACAGTTGGATTGCAGTGATGCAAGACCTAGCTCCAGTAGTGGAGGGACAGCTGCAGGCCTTTAAGACTGTAACTGCATCTCTGGCTAATAAAGATCAGCAACTAGAAGTCCCAATTGAAGTTAACAATTTTAGGGATGTCTTAAAAGTAGCCAGACCAGTGCTCACCTGCCCCAAGACCACCCCGCCACCACTCCAGACCCTGCAATAAGCAGGGATCCGGGGCAGGCCACAGCCATGTTCTTTGGGTGCCCCTGCTAAGTAAAATCGACCCATACGTCTATGATGCTAACAGCAACCAATCCAGAAATTTTAATAGTTCTGCAACACCGCATCATTGCAATCCAACTGTAAACCTACTACCACCAAAACGAAAATGTCTAAAAATCACATTACCAGTTTTCCCCTAAAATGCATTTTGTTGAACGTTATGTAGTGTAAATGTAGTAGAGCACCATCGCCACCAATAGCATCAGGTTGAAGTTCACTATCTTGCCACAGACTACTTCAGGTTCCAATATGTACCACTCCAGCTGTGTGTTTCAAGACTGAAATGCATCAAATTCTGAACAAAATAACGACCACCATACCTTCTGCATTTTGTAAGTTTAATTGGTGTTATTGAGTTTTGTACGTCTCAAATAATTTTCAGCCTTCCCTACTGAATACATCATAGCAGTAACAACAGCGCCTATTAACAAAGCTTCTATTGTATTCCAAAAGTTAAGCTTCAACATACTTGTTTTACATTACAGTAAAAAACCTTACATTATGCAGTGCTCCTTTAAATTGGCAGCACTTTAAATGTGCTCACACACAAGAAAGAAGTGTTTCAAATAAAATAAAGGCATGGCTATGCAGTGGATTTCTCTGGTGAAAATCTCTTTTGTCAGCAATGGCTTACTATAAAATTAAAAACACAGACCTGGGGATCCCAAGTCTCCCAGGATGTCAGGGAATCGCCCGATTTAAAGTATATTTCCTTTGCTTTCTGACAATGTTGTTTTGCAACAGATTTCTGTCCATTCCAGCCACCAGTCTCCAGAAAAAAATGTAAAATATAAAACAAAGTATCGCTAAAATCATCAGCTCCAGCCTCGGCACAGCGACTTACAAGAGTTTTTGAATTTTTAACTTTCTTTTGTCAGTTGAGCATCACATGCACTGGCACTGTGACAATGCTGCTGTTTTTAATAACTGAACTGCTGTAAGTGTACCATGAACGAGGCTTGCCGAGTATTGCAAGTCAATCTTACCTCGTAAATATAAAATTTGCCAAAATTCTCAACACAACACCAAGTACCTCATCCGTTTCAATCGGTTATCTATATAGCGATATATAAAATATACACAAACCTTCCATGTGAACACACATATAGTAAAAGACATGGCTTCATTCTCTTCCTATTCATGTCACTGTCATACCACAGGATCTCATCCTGACCTGCAATCTCACTTTAACTGTCACTCAGTGATGCACCAGGAAGCCACAAGGAGAGACATTGATTTAAACAAGAACTTCCACATTTTTCTTTAATAAATAAGTTGTATGGACTATACTATAAATAATACTGGCTTGGATCATTAGTTACAAGTTTGCAATAAAAGCAGTAATAAAACCTTCAGGTTCAGCTGGCTTCAGAAAGCACTCCAGCATCTTGTGGTTTATGGCATCCTCTGAACTTGTTGAGAGTGTTACATTGTATATATCAATATGTAACTAAATACATACACGTGTATGCACAAGTGTATTTCCCAGTAGAGAAGTGCTCCAATCTCTTTTCTATTGCAATTATTCTCTGGCACAGCATCCATACATTGTTTCCATAGTAAACAGTATGCACGGTACAGTGTACATGTTACAATGTAATGGACGTGAGCCTTACAGAGTGGCTTGAAGATAGCCCTGGTGACTAGTTGTGGTGAGTGGTAGTTGACTTTGGATTTGTTCCTCCAAATGCCCATGGTATTGAAGTCTGGTGAATTTTGCACCGTGCCGCCACAGGTCAAGTGCGAATACTATTGATTGTTATTTCTCTTCCCTCTTCCCAAAGTGCTAGCTCTTGCTGGGTAACATTTCTATGGGCATCGGGAGCCTCTAGCAGCTCATCCAAGTGGTCAGCCTTATTATAATAATTTGGCAGGCTCCCGGTGGTATTCCCGCCAGTGGCAGGAAGCTTGCCTCTGGGAGGCTGGGATATGGCTGATGCAGGACTTGGGCGCCTGCAACAGTGAAACAGAGACCGTCACCTCTTTGACAGCTAAATTGGAGATTCACCTCTTTTTAAAATGTTAAAATTCATGGGGCTTGGGACCATAATTGATCAACCTTCCTCCAGCATTGCTACGACAGTAATGAGGGGAAATATGTCATATGACATCATCGCATCATTATCACGTCATTTAAATATGCCTTCCCATATTTGGGCAGACATATTCAATGCAATCTGCCACTTCCAGCGGAAAGTCCATAAGTGGGGGCAACTGGTGGGGAGCTGGCAGAATGGTTCACTGGCTGATTTCACACCCCAGATTGCCTTGGCGCTGCTCGGGCAGTACTGGGGAGGAAAGTCTAGGCCAAGGAGTTTAGAAGCCAGCTGCAGCCAAAATCTTGAACCAAGTTTAACATGATAGAAATGTTTCATTCGGTTGTCTGCAAAGTTTGAGGGAGAAGCCAACCTACCTTCAAACAAGCACAGTCTGTATGATTTGTTCAGTTTTATGCCAACTATTGCTGATTGTGGTCAACAGTTATTCAGATCAAGGAAGCCCCTGTGAAGTTCCTACATTACAACAGTGACTACACTTCAAAAGTACTTCATTAGTTGTAATGCGCTTTGGGACGTCCTGAGGTCGTGAAAGGCGCTATATAAATGCAAGTCTTTCTTTTAAATGATTTCAGGGATATTTAAGGAGCTGTAACTCTTTGAATCCTTGAGTCAATTTCAATTTCTCAACAGAACAGTTTATGCCAGTATCAGCTCCCACCATGGTAAGAAATACTAGAAAAAATATGAAAGTATTTTACAAAAGAATATCTTAGTATTAGATGTTGACTTTTTATTGTTTTCATGTCAAGGAGCCAAATAGAAGGATTCCTACTGTAATAGTTGTATACTATCACTGTTAGTTACTTGTTCATGTTTTGAAAACTAAATTTGCACAATAATTTAAATTTGAAATTGGGATGCTCTATTGTTTATCGAAGACAGAAGAGAGATCCTAATGAGGTTTAGGATAATTCCAGGAGCTAAAATAATTAATGAAAAGGTTCTTCTGTTCATTATCCTGGAGCATGTTACTGAAAGCTTACCTAGATATCAAAGCTAATGAAGATACTCTCAAAAGGTATAAAGAGTTGGGACTCCCTATCTAAACTCACCTGAAATGCAGAGGCTGAAAAAATTCTAAAGTAAGGAGGGTAGAAAAGACTCAAAAACATTTCAGGTACCATTTGGTCTGCTTTCCCACAGACAAGAGGCCGAGCTGAGCAAGTGCCCAGCACTAGTAACATGGCAGGAATATGCTGTCTCTCAGGATAGCAACACATGCAGCCTTCATGCTGACCCCCACATTTGGCAGAAAGGAGGCAGAGCCAGGTTGCCCATGCAAAAGTACAAGTGGTGCAGCCTGCAACAGGTCCAACACAACTGGCATGACATGAAGGCCACCTCAGCTACTATTTGAATGCAACAGCCACCCACCTCAAGCACATCTGTCACTCAGGTAACACCAATTAAGTGTAAAAGTGCACATCACACATTGGCATTAAGGAGAAGTACCACCCACACACACACACACACACACACACACACGCACACCCATAAACACTCTATGGGTTCATCAAAATGATGGCGGCACTGAAGTTGTTGTACATGGAGACATTGGCCTAGAAATTTGCTCACACCACACCTGTTTTACAGGCATAAAATGGGCACCTAAGGATCTAATATGGCAAGCAATGTGTGCGCTCATTCCATGACGGAAGTGTGCCATTGCTGTATTGGATCGGGTTGCTCCATAAGCATCCAGGGCATGCGCTGAAATCATTTAAAAGCCTCATTATCATATTTAAATAATGCTCCTACGCTTGTTGCAGGACCTTTTTGTGAAATTGGACCTCCCCTACACCTGACTCGCCCCATGATAAACTCGATCAGCAACTTGTGGTACTAACAGGCAGCAAGGACTCTGCAGGAGTGAATTTAAAAGGCTATCGGGATGCTGTATCTGAGCACTTAATGGCCTATTTTTTGCGTTCTACAATTCATTTCTGACTTCTGCTAACAACTTTGTTGGACTGCTTTTGTCTGCCTTCAAAAGAGTTTTACTGCAGTCATGGCTGGTCTGGTAGGTCTGCCTGTGGGGATGGAGGACAAGGGGGAGCAGCAAAGAAGACAGGAGAGAACAGGAGGAGCTGGGGAAGAGGAAGGAGGAGGGCACTGCGCAGGAGGCCATACCCACAGCATGTATTCAGGAACCTTCACTGAGGAGCAATGTCTCTGGTGCCTTCCCTTCACAAAGGGAAGCTAAGTTATGTCACCTGCTGCAGCCACAATTTGAGCCTTGTACCAGGGCATGGACAGGATTGCCTGTGCCTGTCAAGGTCACTGTGGCCCTTAACTTTTAAGCCACTTGGTTATTCCAGGCTGCAGCAGGTGACATCAGCAACATTTCCCAGTTTACTGTTCATCAGGGAGGTCACCAAGGCTCTCTACACCAGGTGAAACAGCTAAATTACTTTCCCGATGGGCGTCCCCAGGCAACTCACCAGAGAAGAGGATCTCAATTACGTGCTGCTCCTCCTATCTCCACATTCAGGTCAATATTTATATTAAAACGTACCTTTTTGGTGGTGGCCTCCTTTAAGGACCGGTGCCGGCAGCGCTCAGAGCAGCCCAATTTTGCAAAGAGGACCCCAAACAGGGCATAAGCTCACTATTTGCATATGCAAAGGACCTAATGCCTGTTTGAGGCGCAAGCCTGTACACCACATTTTCTGCCTTTAACAATATGGCGAGCAGTGCAGTTCAGGCACGTAATAAGTGCATGTGCCCCACCCGCCTTATTGGATGCTTAAGTGTCTGTTTTGTGTCTAAAAAAATGGTGCAGTACCATCGAATTTCTAAGCCAGGGAAATTCCCAATAGGAAACCCATATTGACCTGTTTGAAATAGTGGAAGACAAAATTGGCAGTCCCACAGTAAGCGGCATAAAGGTGGTTTGGGAAAGCCCTTGGCAATATAAAAAAAATTAAAAAGCACCAACATCCAGAAGTATAAGTCCCAAAGTTCCTGCCACCAGAAGTGCTGCAGAGTAGAAGTTCTGCCCGTTGGTCTGCCCTGGCACTGACCCTGTCCCAAATCCCAGGCATGTCGCTGTCCCTCTGGATGGCAATGCATCTGCACCCTTCTACCAAATCCATCCAATTGTACAAGAAAGTTTGCATAGTCAGTATGCTTCCAACTGCCTGCAATTGGCCATTTCAGGCTCCTGTTCACAGAGGTTAAGGGCCACCTCAACCTCAAATGACTCATGGTCAAACAGCAGCCAGTCACCTCATATGTTCCAGCTATGGGGGAGCACAGAAAAGAAGAAGTACGGTCATAGAGCCCTTTAGACACAGTCTCACCAAGAGGAAGTATTGGATTGGCAAATACACAGACCACATTTTGGGAATAAAATTTGGTTGTAGGTAGCCCTCATTTCCTTGGATCTAATTTTTTAACTTTTCTTCCAATCAAAAAGTGGGAGGACAGTGAATTGCCTTAAAAAGAAGGCATTGAGACTGTGGCGAAGGAAGTGAGCATTGACCTGCATGTTCCTACGCGGATGATCACAGACATCCTGGACATTGAAAGATTGGTAGCCCTTCTGATTCATGTATGCCCCACTATTGTGTGCATGTGCACATGTATACAATTCAATATGATGTGGAGATGCCGGTGATGGACTGGGGTTGACAATTGTAAACAATTTTACAACACCAAGTTATAGTCCAATAAAATCGTTGGACTATAACTTGGTGTTGTAAAATTGTTTACAATTCAATATGGTAGTGCAGTGATTGTGGTATCGGACTTGCAACCCAAAGTTTGTGAGCTCAAATCCCAGATTGTGAAAAAAAATTGTCGTAAAGCCCCAACTGATTCACCAATGTCCTTTAGGGAAAGACGCCCACATCCTAAACTTGACTCCAGTTTGAAGCAATGATCTCCCCGCGCCCCCCGCCCCCCCACAATCTATCACCACTGTTAATCAGTCGATCCTGCAACGTCCTCTCCACTTACATCTAGGGACTAGTGTCCAAGTTAGGAGAGCTATGCCACAAACTAGTTAAGCAACACCCTGGTATGCTTGTACTCACAGAATTATATCGAGCAGCCAACATCACATCATTATCGCTGGGTACGTCCTGTCCTATGAAATAAATGAACTGATTCCTACTATAATCACAAATTCCAAACCAAAACCACTATCACTACCACAACCAAAACCACATCCACCACAACCATCCCTAATCATATATACTAAAAACAAACACCACCCCAATGTCACATACCAAATATAAAAATTATCACAATCAAAATCGCATCCATCACAACCATAATCACATCTACCGAACAACCACCGCAAACATTACCAGAACCAAAACCACAACTATTACAATCACACATATAAAACAAAACCACCACCATAATCATAACCAAATACTTGAAAGCCTTTTTTGAATTAAGCAACATATATATCACAGTTAAGCGGGGATTTAATGCTCTAAAAATTCAAATTTTTGATAATTCAAATTGAGTAGCTTCGAATTCAGAGGAATACCAGTACCATGATCACAATTGAATAGCACAGCAACCAAATGCCAAACACCATCAAGAATTTTAACCACAACCAAACACCACGGTAACCAGCACCATAAGATGGCTAAATATCAAAGCTTATTAAATATCGAACCATAACTGAAGACGCTGACCCTGTCCTAGATTGCAGGGACAGGGTAATTTTTAAATGGCCCGGGTGGATGCATTGTACCTGCAAGAGTATTTCAGTGGTACCCACCCTAAGCGACCACTAGAACGTCACAGCAATGACATGCTGCTCTGACAGTGGCGAGGAATCCGGGCATGAGCCCACTGAAGAACTTCCATGGTGCAATCTTCTGTTCCCAAAGAAGGAAGCAGGCCTCTTGGAGAACCAATGACATTTCCCTAGTAAAGATTTAGAACCTTCTTAGAATCATAGAATCATAGGAAGGTTACAGCACGGAAGGAGGCCATTCGGCCCATCGAGTCCGTGCCGGCTCTATGCGAGAGCAATCCAGCTAGTCCCACTCCCCCGCCCTATACCCGTAGCCTTGCAAATTTTTTCCTTTCAAGTACTTATCCAGTTCCCTTTTGAAAGCCATGATTGAATCTGCCTCAACCACCCCCTCAGGCAGTGCATTCCACATCCTAAGCACTTGCTGTGTAAAAATGTTTTTCCTCATGTCACTTTTGGTTCTTTTGTTAATCACATTAAATCTATGTCCTCTGGTTCTTGACCCTTCCACCAATCGGAACAGTTTCTCTCTATCTATTCTGTCCAGACCCTTCATAATTTTAAATACCTCTATCAAATCTCCTCTCAATCTTCTCTATTCCAAGGAGAAAACCCCAGCTTCTCCAGTCTATCCACGTAACTAAAATCCCTCATCCCTGGAATCATTCTAGTAAATCTCTTCTGCACCCTCTCTGAGGCTTTCACATCTTTCCTAATGTGTGATGCCCAGAACTGGACACAATACTCCAGTTGCGGTTAAACCAGTGTTTTATAAAATTCATCATGACTTCCTTGCTTTTTACTCTATGCCTCTATTTATAAAGCCCAGAATTCCGTTTGCTTTTTTAACCGCTTTCTCAACCTGCCCTGTCACCTTCAACGATTTGTGCACATATACCCTCAGATCTCTCTGTTCCTGTACCTCTTTTAGAGTTGTACCCTTTAGTTTATATTGCCTCTCCTCGTTCTTCCTACCGAAATGCATCACTTCGCATTTTTCTGTGTTAAATTTCATCTGCCACGTGTCCGCCCATTTCATCAGCCTGTCTATATCCTCTTGAAGTCTGTCACTATCCTCCTCACTGTTCACTACACTTTCAAATTTTGTGTCATCTGTAAATTAGGAAATTGTGCCCTGTACACCCAAGTCCAAGTCGTTAATTTTTATCAAAAGCAGTGGCGCTGGTACCGAACCCTGGAGCCCTTAATGGGATTCAGGCCAGTTTGCAGTTGATGTGAATTCCCCTGAGGCCTTATAAGGGTGTAAAGGGCAGAGGGAGGTGTGGGCAGAAGATCCACCCATGTCCAACCCTACCGAAATTTAAAGGGCTAGTGCAAATAGGGCAAAATTCCAGTATAGCCAGGTTTTGACCTCCCCCGGATGAAAATCTCGCTTTCTGCCCTCCTGGAGCCCAGGAATGTCAAGGTCATCATCTTTACTTTAACTGAATTCTCTCTCTGGCATACAAAATAAATTTACATTACCTAATTTTTGAAGAAGTACCTCAGAAAATATCAATAGTAATCTGAACCAGGAAACTCAGTGCTGAAAGAGTGTGGTGAACATCAATTACCCACCCGTTAGACAATAATGCGACTGTGGGACTACTGCTCAGCTAATTGTATCCTTTTTTATTAGTCACCAACAAGGACAAAACCAGAAAATGCTGGAAACGCACAGCAAGTCTATCAACGCCTGAAAGAACAAAAACATATCAATGTTTTGGGTGGGACCTTTCATCATTAGAATTGCCACCTGACTGCACTTTCACCAGCCCAGCCAGGTTTTCACATTGCCAGCTGACAAACTGACAATGCAGTGGGCGGCTTTGGTTAATATTGCCTGTCAAAGAAATGACAGTAATGCAGATTGGGTTAATTTCCCCTTTTCTGGGCTGAGTAGCAGCTTCCAGCACTCACAAGATGACTAAAACAATAACTAAATGCAATGCAAACGTGCGGCGACATTACCCCAACGACACAACATAGTCTAGACTTTCTGAGTACACCCCCCTCACACCACTATGGCTTTATCACTTTTAATATTTTATCCCCAGGTCAGCAGAGAGTGAGAGGCTATTCAACTAATGCAACTATGCCAAAATGAAGTTTTCAGGATATGCTGTCCACAGGGAACTGTATTGACAATAATAAAATTTATGAAAACTAAATATAACGGTATCTGGCTGCAGCTGGAGGTGGAATAAAGGTTCATCACATGCAACCCACACCAATTCTTCCAATTTTGTTCCTAGTGATAAATATTTTTAATTAAAGTCTTTAGTTGTCCTCAGGAACGAATGGTTCAGAAATTGTGTTCCAACTGCAGGATCCGACTCAGTTTTCCCTGAGGAGCATACAGCTAAAGTAAACCACTGATGCCAAAGCAAGCAACACCAACAACAAGAACTTGCATTTATATAGCGCCTTTGACGTAGTAAAAAGCCCAGAGGCGCTTCACAGGAGCATTATTAGACAAAATTTGACTCCAAGCCAACAGAAGGAGATATTAGGACAGGTGACCAAAAGCTTTGTCAAAATGGTAGATTTTGAAGGAGGAGAGAAAGAGAGTCGGAGAGGTTGAGGGAGGGAATTTCAGAGCTTAGGGTCTAGATAGCTGAAGGCATGGTTGCCAATGGAGGCGCAAAGGAAATCAGGGATGCACAAGAGGCCAGAATTGGAGAAATGCAGAGTTCTCAGAGGGTTGTAGGGCTGGAGGGGGTTACAGGATAGGGCCATGGAGGGATTTGAACACAAGGACGAGAATTTTAAATTTGAGGTGTTGCTGGACCGGAGCCAATGTAGGTTAGCGAGCACAGGGGTGATGGGTGAACGGGACTTGGTATGAGTTACCCCTGTGCTCGCTTTGGATGAGCTGAAGTTTACGGAGGGGGGAAGATGGGGAGCTGGCCAAGAGGTCATTGGAATCGTTGATTCTAGAGGCAACAAGAGCATGGTTTCACATTGCATCTAATGTTATGAAGAATGTAAATGTCAAAGGGCCATAAAGGGCTTTTTTGTGCATGTTACAGATTGCGAACTTCAGTTCCCTTTCCAGAACCTGGCGCAAACACTGAGAGAGGATGGTTTACAGCAGTGTGCTCTTCTACTCTGCCACTAATTCAAATGTGAATATTGGCCCTTTGTGAGCTAAAAGGGTTTTCATTTCAAAACAGAGAAGTTAAATAGGCAGTGATGACACTATTGTATCGACACACTGCTCCTCAGAGTGGAGTCTGCATTGACAATATCTCACATGGTGAGTTCCCAAGGTGTCAGGAAAAGGCGCTGAAAGGGTACAAGACACTTCCCTACAGGGAGGGAAAATCATTGGACAACCATCTGGCATGAATCAGCTCCAGATAACATAAAAATCTGCAGCTGTGGTGTGAAGAGGGCTTTATAGAGATATAAAAGAATGATAATTCCAGAAATCTTGAGGTGTAAAACGTTAGGACTTGTAGTGATAATTTGAAAAAACCTTTTTCAATTGTATTCTCCTGCTGTAACCTGGGATTTCCTTTCCTCCAAAGATTTTTATTATTCTTCTCAATATTATAAAGGCAAATTCAACTGCAGAATATGGTAGCTTATAAAAGGATTGGGTTAATAATCTAAAGAGAGAATTATTGTTTTTGGAAACACAAGAATTACACAGACAGTACGTGTCTGCCTCTGGACTCTTTACTTTCACTGCTTTTGCTGTATTGTTTGCAAAGAGCCATAAATCACCAATACTTATGCCAGTTTTTCTTGTTGCAGCCACAATACACTTAAGTTCCAATTGTTTTTCTCTCACCCCATCTGGAATATTCGTAAGTGAAATGAATTTGGCTAGCCTTAATCCAGTTCCTAGTGTTCATAAGCCCACAACACAAAACTGCAAAGAATCCCCATCAATTGGCACGAAATTGGAAATGGAAGAAGTTACATTAGCCACAGTAGGAAGGCTACTCACAAGTTGATGTTAAGGCACATTGTTGAGGTAGTATGGAGAAAGCTCAATGGTAGCACTCTTGCCTCTGAGTTAGAAGATTGTGGATTCAAGTCCCCCACCAGGACTTGATCACAGATTCTAGGCTGACACTTTGGTGCAGTACTGAGAAAATACTGCACTGTTGGAGATACTGACTTTCAGGTGAGATATTAAACCAAGGCCCCATCTGCCTGCTCAGGTGCATATGAAAAATCCCATGGTGCTATGTGAAGAGCAGGAGAATTTGTCTGGTATTCTGGCCAACACCAAAAAAACACATTAGCTGGTCATTTATCTCATTGCTGTTTATGGAACCTTGCTATGTGCAAATTGGCTGCCATGTTTGCCTAACAATCACTACACTTTGGAAGTAACTAACTGGCTGTGAAGCACTTTGGGGTGTCCTGAGGTTGTGAAAGGTGCTATATAAATGCAAGTTCTTTCTTGGCACTTTGACATTTAGTTCTTCTGTAGCTTGCATTCCAAGAGAATGGCATCTGCGAATCGGCTCCTAGGCTACGATTCTGCCATCCGGAAAAGGGAGCCAATTTTATTAATGTAACTGCAGGGAAATGCTAAGTGTAGAAATGACTTGTGATTAAACCATGCTGGGCCTGATCTGGAAGAGCTTGGTGTTGACACTGGTGCCCAAAGTGGAAAGTGTTTCATTCCCCATCACTGACATCATTCACTTTATACAAAAAAAAAACCCAAGGGGAATTTTTTTTTAAACGGACCTGAACCTGTAGTCTAGGAATTGTGAAGTAACCATATTAAGAGGAAAACTGATCAAGCTGAAAATCTTCAGTTAAAACAGAAAACAGAAACAGAAAATGCCGGAACATTCTGAAATATTATCAACTCTTTTCTCTTCAGCAGTTGATAGAACTGCTGGATATTTCTAGGCCACCTGCCTACCTTATACAAAAAGAGCTTTATAATCCATGAGCATAATCCCAGGACTTGCAAGAATCTGGAGCAACCTGAAGATAGGCAAAGATTCTACAGCAATTTACTTGCCCTAACTATCGGCCAATGGTGTTAATATTAATGGTATTATTAAGAGAGAGCTGCCATGTGCCCTCCGTTTTTAGTAACTTTTAGAATCTTGGGGGGGGAATTTTAACACCCCAGGATGGGCTGGGGAGGGGGGGGTAAATTTTAAAAATCTGAACCCCCAATCCGCCACCAACTCGTTTTAACGGAGGTGGGTTGGGGGCAGGCAGCTCACTTGCTCTTGATTTATTTAAATATGTTAATGAGACAGTGTGCCTCAAATTTTAACAGATTTCTACAGCAGCTGAAGGGAGGCGAGAATGGAATGTTTCCAACAGGTAAGTGCCTTTCCAGCACAGCTTTTGGGCCAGAAGGAGCAAGAGTGCATCACCCCTGCATTCCCCCCACAAGCTATCTTGCCCTGATCTCCCTCTGACCCACTATCTCTTCAAACCCCCCTCCCAGCAATCTCCCCTCTGATACACAATCTCCCCCGACCCCAGACCTACAATCTTTACCCGCTCCCATCTCCCCCACCACGATCTCTCCCCATCCCCCCCTTCCCCACCCCCCCCCCACCCGCGATCTCTCCCTCCCAGCTTCCCTCCTCTACAGTCTCCAGTGCAGGCCTTCCCGCCCGACAGCCAGCCAGCCTCTCAATCTGGCTGGCTGCCGGCCGGGAAACGGAGAAAAAAAATTCAAATGAGGTCCTGCCGAGTTCCACGTTACCCACATTTCCGGGTTTCCTGGCCACTACGGCCCCTCACCCCACCCCGCACCCTTCCTGTCTCCCCGTAAATATCGAGGCCTTAACGATTAAAACTACTTAGAATCATAGAAGTTTACAACATGGAAACAGGCCCTTTGGCCCAACATGTCCATGTCGCCCAGTTTATACCACTAAGCTAGTCCCAATTGCCTACACTTGGCCCATATCCCTTTATACCCATCTTAGCCATGTAACTGTCCAAATGCTTTTTAAAAGACAAAATTGTACCCGCCTCTACTACTGCCTCTGGCAGCTCATTCCAGACACTCACCACCCTTTGAGTGAAAAAATTGCCCCTCTGGACCCTTTTGTATCTCTCCCCTCTCACCTTAAATCTATGCCCCCTTGTTATAGACTCCCCTACCTTTGGGAAAAGATTTTGACTATCTACCTTATCTATGCCCCTCATTATTTTATAGACTTCTATAAGATCACCCCTAAACCTCCTACTCTCCAGGGAAAAAAGTCTCAGTCTATCCAACCTCTCCCTATAAGTCAAACCATCAAGTCCCGGTAGCATCCTAGTAAATCTTTTCTGCACTTTTTCTAGTTTAATAATATCCTTTCTATAATAGGGTGACCAGAACTGTACACAGTATTCCAAGTGTGGCCTTACTAATGTCTTGTACAACTTCAACAAGACATCCCAACTCCTGTATTCAATGTTCAGACCAATGAAACCAAGCATGCTGAATGCCTTCTTCACCACCCTATCCACCTGTGACTCCACTTTCAAGGAGCTAAGGAGCTACTTACCTAAAAACAAGTGGAATGTAATAGTTAAATGAGGTGGGATTAAAGTATTTTTGTTTTTCTTCAGGTTGGCAATATTCCAAGAATAAGAAATTGCCAAATGTCTGTTAACATCTGATTAAAATAATTTCTGCATAAACATTTGTGAATGGAAACATTCAGCTCTTTCATATAAGCGTCTTCCTGTACCATACAACTACAGTTCACCTGGATGATGTTACTAATAAAGAAGTGTTTGTTATAGCAGTAGTTTAGTTAATCAGCAGTGAACCATTTCCGTCAATCACCTGAATGGTCAAAGAACCAATTCTCCCAGGATGCTAGAGTTAAATTAGAGTTGTGTTCGTGAATATAATTGGCTGTTTCGAAGAAAGATTACAGCCACGTAGTGGGAAGAGAATGATGAGACTGAAACCGTTTTTTTTAACCTTACCTATACATAACCACACACATACACATCTACACTATTTGGAACACAAGATGGGACAATACAACTGCAAGTATCTCCATTGATCTAGTTAATGCTATTCCTCTGTTAATCACCAGGAGATGTGCTTGAGTAATGTGGACAAAGATGATTCTGTGGCTAGTTATTCCTCCCTCTCTCCAGCAATCCAGACATGTTTGTCAAAATCACCTTTTTGTTTTGTTAGTTCATGGGATGTGGGCGTCGCTGGCGAGGCCGGCATTTATTGCCCATCCCTAATTGCCCTTGAGAAAGTGGTGATGAGCCGCCTTCTTGAACCGCTGCAGTCCGTGTGGTGAAGGTTCTCCCACAGTGCTGTTAGGAAGGGAGTTCCAGGATTTTGACCCAGCGACGATGAAGGAACGGCGATATATTTCCAAGTCAGGATGGTGTGTGACTTGGAGGGGAACATGCAGGTGGTGTTGTTCCCATGTACCTGCTGCTCTTGTCCTTCTAGGTGGTAGAGCTCGCGGGTTCGGGAGGTGCTGTCGAAGAAGCCTTGGCGAGTTGCTGCAGTGCATCCTGTGGATGGTACACACTGCAGCCACAGTGCGCCGGTGGTGATGGGAGTGAATGTTTAGGGTGGTGGATGGCGTGCCAATCAAGCGGGCTGCTTTGTCCTGGATGATGTCGAGCTTCTTGAGTGTTGTTGGAGCTGCAATCATCGAGGCAAGTGGAGAGTATTCCATCACACTCCTGACTTGTGCCTTGTAGATGGTGGAAAGGCTTTGGGGAGTCAGGAGGTGAGTCACTCGCCGCAGAATACCCAGCCTCTGACCTGCTCTTGTAGCACAGTATTTATGTGGCTGGTCCAGTTAAGTTTCTGGTCAATGGTAACCCCCAGGATGTTGATGGTGGGGGATTCGGCGATGGTAATGCCATTGAATGTCAAGGGGAGGTGGTTAGACTCTCTCTTGTTGGAGATGGTCATTGCCTGGCACTTGTCTAGCGCGAATGTTACTTGCCACTTATCAGCCCAAGCCTGGATGTTGTCCAGGTCTTGCTGCATGCGGGCTCGGACTGCTTCATTATTTGAGGGGTTGCGAATGGAACTGAACACTGTGCAATCATCAGCGAACATCAACATTTCTGACCTTATGATGGAGGGAAGGTCATTGATGAAGTAGCTGAAGATGGTTGGGCCTAGGACACTGCCCTGAGGAACCCCTGCAGCAATGTCCTGGGGCTGAGATGATTGGCCTCCAACAACCACTACCATCTTCCTTTGTGCTAGGTATGACTCCAGCCACTGGAGAGTTTTCCCCCTGATTCCCATTGACTTCAATTTTACTAGGGCTCCTTGGTGCCACACTCGGTCAAATGCTGCCTTGATGTCAAGGGCAGTCACTCTCACCTCACCTCTGGAATTCAGCTCTTTTGTCCATGTTTGGACCAACGCTGTAATGAGGTCTGGAGCCGAGTGGTCCTGGCGGAACCCAAACTGAGCATCGGTGAGCAGGCTATTGGTGAGTAAGTGCCGCTTGATAGCACTGTTGACGACACCTTCCATCACTTTGCTGATGATTGAGAGTAGACTGATGGGGCGGTAATTGGCCGGATTGGATTTGTCCTGCTTTTTGTGGACAGGACATACCTGGGCAATTTTCCACATTGTCAGGTAGATGCCAGTGTTGTAGCTGTACTGGAACAGCTTGGCTAGAGGCGTGGCTCGTTCTGGAGCACAAGTCTTCAGCACTACAGCCGGGATGTTGTCGGGGCCTGTAGCCTTTGCTGTATCGGGTGCACTCAGCCGTTTCTTGATATCACGTGGAGTGAATCAAATTGGCTGAAGACTGGCTTCTGTGATGGTGGGGATATCGGGAGGAGGCTGAGATGTGTCGTCCACTCGGCACTTCTGGCTGAACAGTAAGCCAGTGTCTAAATGTCAGTCAAGACTGAATATCAGTCCAGACAAGATTCAAATTCAGGTCTCCCAGCCAAGACGCCAATCACAGCATCGTACCTACTGAGCTACGTCCAATAGTTTGTTGCGTGTACATCTGCCTGTGGATCCACTGTTGACAATCCCTATGAGTAATAGAACACTGGCACTAATCACCAGTGCCAGCCCCCATGCAGTTCTTCACAGATGTTACAAACTGCACAGGGAAAAAAGATCACTCTAAAACAAATAAAGGGAGGTTTTTTAAACGACTCATAATCATGTTAATGGAAATACTACGGGTAATTTGTAGCACCACATACTAGTAACTTCTCTTATTAGAAGTGTAAAGTGGAACTTAGAAATATCAGATGGATATATTTCAATTTAAATAATCTTCTGGCCTAATTTCATCCCAACACGAAAATACGCCAGTGCACCCAGCGCATTATGATGTCCCCAAATTTAAATATTTTTAATAAACTAATGACAATGGTAGTGGCTATAATACTCTGGCCAGACTATTTTTATTTTGGCGTGATTTCTGTCTGCGTTGAAGAGCCTACCATGGGGGTCGGGAGGGGGGGTTCAGGGGGGTTTGGTGGGGGGCAGAATCTACATGCTGCAGCAAACACTGGCTCCCGTGGCAGCTTAAAGGGGCTTCCTCCAGGCTGGAAATATCTGCAGCCTCTCCAGCATCTAACATGAAGTGCAGGTAGGGGAGAGCAAATCAACCAGCCTGTGATTCATTTGCTTTCCCCGGGTTCATACTGTTGTGGTAATGCTGGAAAATGTGATGTCGTTACCACCTTATTTGTTACGTCCGTGCCTTTCTGGGTGGGTGCCTCCGGCATCTGGCAGAAGTGATGCCAGTAAACTGGCAGAGATCCAGCAGTCAGGTGACCATCCAACTTTCTGCTCCTGCCCGGATTACAACTAAAAACCAGAGTAACATCACTGGAACTTGTAGAGGAGTCCAAAACTAGGAGTCATAAATATAAGTTAGTCACTAATTAATCCAATCGGGAATTCAGGAGAAAATTCTTTACCCAAAGAGTGGTGAGAATGTGGAATGCACTACCACATGGAGTAGTTGAGGCGAATAGCATAGATGCATTTACGGGAAAGCTAGATAAGCATGTGAGGGAGAAAGGGATAGAAGCATGTGCTGATACAGTTAGATGAAGAGGGGAGGGAGGAGGCTCGTGTGCAGCATAAATGCCAGCACAGACCAGTTGGGCTGAATGGCCTGTTTCTGTGCTGTAGACTCTATGTAAATCTATGCAAGCCTCCTCACTAATTCCAACTTTACTTTCTTAGTATTTCAGACTTCGCCTCATGTGTATCAACAAAAGGCAATGAAACTAATCTGGCGTCACAAGCTCTCCTGATCGCTTTACAAATAAAAAGCAAATAGCTGTACATGCTGTTAATGTGCAACAAAAGCAGGAAACGCTAGAAGCACAGCAGGTCAGTCATCATCTGTGGAGAGAACCAACAGTTGATTCTTTGGGCTCGGTCCTTATTAACAAAGCATGGGACAGCCATTCAGACCAACAAAATTCCAGGTTCCCTCCTTGGGCTATGATAAGTTAGCTGGCCTCAGTTGGTACAGCAGTTGTGGTGCTACAACTGAAAAAACAAGGAAAGGGGAAAAAATGCGAAGAGTGGGATATGGTGCCACATTGAAGAGCATTTACCCTCGCTTTCTGTTTGTAGTGCAATGAAACCCTGCCCTGTCGCTAATGTTAGAAGAAGCTTGCGCATCATTAAATAATACTTGCAGTGTGCATCATAGTAACAACCTTAAACTGTGCCATACCTGTGATTTTTGCTGCTCCCTCTTGGTTTTTTGGCTCCAGTAAATTACTACAGCAAGGCAGCCTCTGAGCTCCTCCTAGTGGCTAACATAGGTACTGGTTAACATAGGTGCTGGCTAACATTAAGTAGTGGCTAACTTAAGTACTGGCTAACATAGGCACCGGCTAACATGGGTGCCGGCTAGTATGGGTACTGGCTAACACGGGTACTGGTGAACATAGATGAATGTAAGAGAGTAAAAAGTACTTATTACAATACAGGTTGCTTGATGAAAATAACAAGTCAGTTCTGTCATGCCCTTTCATGGATTACAGATAAGCGAGTATTTTTTACTAAGCAACAGAAAATGTAAAAGATATTATAATTCCAGCATTTTCTATCTGGTTACATGTAAATACAGTGGTGCTGAAAATGCCCAGGGGCTCCACTGGTCTCCCGCTGTTACTCCATCAGGAGACTGGCAGATCTCCCCTCCCCCGGAAAAAAGGGCCCCGATATTTATGGGGAGACGGGGAGGAAGTGGGGGCACTTGTCAGCGGCCGGGAAACCAGGAAGTACTGGGAAGGCGGAGGTCCTGCCGAATTTAATTGCAGGACTTCATTATAATTTTTTTGCTCCATTTCCCGCCCCATAGCCGGCCAGATTGAGAGGCTGCCCGGCTCCCGGACGGGAAAGCCAGCGGTAGAAGGCAAAAGCTAAGGTCCACCGGGAACGGTCCCCGGAAACCAAGAAGATCGGGGGTCGGTGGAAGGGGGGGGGGGCTCAGAGGCTTAGAGCAGGCAGCGAGGAGGGAGGGAGAGATCGCAGGGGGGGCTCACATCACAAGGAGGAGACATCGCGGGGTAGACAGCATAGGGAGAGACATAGTTACCCCCATCGTGGCATTTGAACCCGTCTGCCCCGTTTTAATTATGTGCCTTCCCACTGACCCCTCAAACTCTGACAGTCAGTCCTGCAGGGTACCGGTGGGAATGGTCCCAGTGATCTCACAATCTCTGAGATTGTGTCTTGAAGAATTTGGATCCCAGCAGCTGTGAACTCTGCTTAGTGCACACAGTTTCCGTATGGACAGCAAATTATTCTTCCACTTTACAGCATCGATGATGGCATTCAGCTTTAATGAGTTCTGAGCTGCAGTAAGACAGAGTGGTTTGAACTATCAGGTTTGCAGACTGGACATTAAATCCTGTTTGTCAGGTGCTTGAAGCAAAACAGGCTTATTTGATAGAACAATTAGCCACAAAAATGCTAAAAATTCAATTAAAAATGCTAACAGTAAATTGGCTATTGTTCCTGTTCCTGGGCACTACGCAGTAAACGATGTGTGTGTGTGCGTGTGTGTATGTGCGTGTGTGTATGTGCACCTGCAGCGTGCACTCATGCACTCACGCACATGTTCACGCGTGTTTCCTGGGTGAGGATAGGGTCAGGCTTCGCAGTGATAGCCCTGAGTCAAGTAGTCCGCCAGCACTAACTTTAAGCTTCTATGTGTAGAATAGCTAGTGGGGCAAAGCACTATGAGGTGTTATTTCCAGCAGCCAACATAAACGGTTGATGGGACAAACTGCGGTAAGTCCCCATTGTGCCCCCATGTCGCCTGTGTGTTCAACCATCCACATCGGCCAGCAATGAAAAGTAAAGAAAACAAGAATTTGTATTTAAATAGACCTTTCACGTCTGCAGACGTCCCAGAGCACTTCACAGCCAATGAATTAATTTTACAGCGTAGTCACTGTGGTTTTGTGGGGAAGCATGGCAGCCAATTTGTGCACTGCAAGATTCCACAAACAGCAAATGAGATAAATGGCCAGTACGAGCAAGAGGTCTATTAAAGAAAAGTCTTCCTTTTCCAGGTTTTGAATTTTTAAAAATTTTCTCCCTCCTGTCTTGAAGGTGCTGTGATCAATGAACCTTACAGTCCTAAGGAACAAACAGCACTTTTGTTACAATAAAGGCCCTTTTACAACAACTGTGCAATATTAGTGACAATCGTAACATGTTTATATAAAATTATTTTAAGGAACGTGCTACCCCATTTAAAATATGTGTTACTATTATCACACAGCGTGATTCAACCCCCTTATTGGTTTCAGAATGGAATCATTCCTATAAGAGATAGCTCCCAGGACACAACAGGAACTCTCCACTGGTGGCTCCAAGCACTGCACTTCTCTCTTCTACACATTCCAAGGATCCAAAAATCCATGGTCTGACATCTGGGTGAAAGTGCCAAGATGTGCATATTGGCATACTGAGAGCCTCGGCCACTGATCCTGCCTAACTTTCTGGGGTCGGGGGAGGTTCGCTCATTAGGATTTCAATGGCAGGTGCCCATGCTACTATGGATGCATCTCAGTTATTCACCAAAAGAGTAGCGGGAAATATGGCAATGACCAGCCACCCGCCTCCCCGCCAACACCACCAGCTCAGAAAAGGGCAAGGATCAGCCCCCAATGACTGAAAAAAAAATCTATCCAAAATTTGCAAGGTTCTGCTTCTGTCAGCCAGCAAGCTGATATGCTTCTTCTCACTCAGCATACTGGCCTGCTGGTGGATCCCAGGCCGTGGCCAAGGAAACTGCTGGGCAGTGAATCCACTCCTCCTGGCTATGCCCCTCTGACGCGGGTGACCAAGTTTGGGGCAGAAAGAAGTTCCACCCAAACAAAGCCCTGTGGAAACTGGCAGAAAAGGCCTGCTGTTTGGGCCTTCCAATACACCTCCATCTGACAGATGGCAGAAGTGCGCCAGAAGGCCCGAAGAAACTTGTGACTTTTTTCATCTCTGCTCCCCATATCTTCTGAAGGTACTAACTCATGTTGGGGTACGATACTATGGCCCCACTGGTCCCTTGTGCAAGTAATTCTTACTGTATGAGCCTTGACAATGAGTATCAAATGATTATTCAGTCATGGTGAGCCATCACAGCCAGGATCAGTCCTGTGCTCAGCCAGCACCCACACACATATTTATTTACAACATAGGCCAATGGATAGCAAACAGCAGTAGGAGCTTCGTGAACTTTACTTCTCCCTGGGTCATTGTACTGTAACCAAATCTGTAGTGTCCCCACACTGCTACAACTGTCTCAGCATTGGCCAAATATCGATCCCAAGACCTTTCTGATCAATATGGCTAAGTGGCCCTCTGGGCAGTTCCTTTATGCCAACCTCACAGCCCTGAGAAAGAAACCACACTATTATTCCAACAATGGTCATTTCACTATTGAAATCGTGCTGTGCAAACATTAGCAATAATGATCGTATCAGGGAATCCCTCAGTGATTAATATGCTTTCTTGTAACTCAGGAACCCATAAATAACGGCTGTTATGTCCAAAGTCACAGCATATGAGCTGTGATGATTCTTTCTATCTAGGGGTACGTGAAGCAGCAAAGTTTTTATTTCTGTTATGCCAATGGTAAATTGCAACATTGTCACAGTAGGCAGCATGAACAATACTTTATGGCGCAGAAATCAAGTGCTATATCACCCAAGCGAGTTTGTCACATAGTACTGTAGAAGGGGTGAGTGGTATAAAGCTGAAGCCTGTACACATTTTCAGAGGCAACACCACCTCAGATTTCCCATCTGAGAACAGTGTAAAAGAGGTGCAAGTCTGGGATTTCATTTAAATACCAGCTGATCTCCTGTGGCCTTGCCCTTTGGGTTGTCTAGACTCTGGACCACAGTCTTAACATTCAACTACCACCCTGGCCTGTCTCTTTAAGGCTCCTGCTGAGGTACTTCCTGTAGGGAAGTGCCCGGAATAGTTTCTGAAGTCAATCAGAGTTTATTTGCTCTTTGCTGAGGGAAGTTTTCAGATTGCCAGGTGCTTGTAAGTTTCCCTTCTAGGTCAGAGACAATAGCAAGCCTTTCTTTTATAATTCTTTTGAAGTGTGACATCTGGCATCTGGAGTGTGATAAATGCTCACAAAACTTTTACATAAATAAGATAAAAGGAAATAAATTAATTAATTCACAGGCCTCTGATCCAATGGATCAGGAATTCCTAACAGACTTTGTGCCATTTTCCTCTGTTTTTACATTTCTTTGCATATGCCACGACTTGGAAGGAAATTACGCCTTTATTAAACTTCCTGTTGTTATGCTAGACTACTTCCCCACCAGAGGAAATTCAACAATGCAAAAGTATATTGGAGGAACGTTAAATAAGCCAATTTACATTAATTAATGTCAATAGATAATGTAAAAATGCTAAACAGGAGAATCTTAAAACTATAGCACTTTCTATCTGTCTTGCTGCCTATATAAGGAATATAAATATTTCACTTTAAATATCTCTAAATGATTCAGTCATAGCCTTACACAGGCACTATATTGTTCAAATCTAGGACTATCAAAGAAATTAAATGCATTTACAAAGGGAGATGATGTCGTCTTGGACAATGGGCTAGTTTGCTCTCCTAATGTGAGGTATGAAGCCCATCACCACCACTTCTATACCAACAAGTTTTACAGGAAATTAAATGTTTGAAATATATCAATTACACTGTAGATACAAATATCAGTGAGTCATCTTTCATCCTCTGTACAGTGTGCTTCATAAAGTTAATAATGAACTAATCAGTTGTGTTGAGTAGCTTCTATTTTCAATTTTTTTCACTTTTTAACCTGGTTAAAAAAGATTTCATTTTTATTTCTGAATAAGTAATGTGATGCTAAAACTTTCACCAAGAGTTTCCTCGGGATTCCTCCTGATCGGCTGCCCTAACTTCGGTGCTAAATCAGCCGAAACCCGTTTACGCATCTAACCAGGGTTTCCACCGAAGTTACGACGGTCGATTGGGAGAACCCCCAAGGAAATTCCCGGCATTTTTCATAATTTTCCACCCAGATTTTCTCCTCATTTCCCCCTTCATCTTTTGAAAGCGTTAACTTGCAACGGGGTACAGTTCCATGGATGCTGGAGTATGGTGCCATGAATACTTGGATCTGGTTCCATAGATGCCTGGATACAGTTCCACAGATGTTGGGGTATGGTTCCATGGGCATTTAGGTATATTTCCATGGCAGCTGTGGTATAGTTCCGTAGGCACTGGGTATGTTTCCATGTGTGTTGGGGTGCAGTTCCATGGATGCTGGGGAATAATTCCATTATTGCTGTGAGTGCCACCTACTATCCTGTATCTCACCCAAATGGCTATTCTTTATCTGTGAGCCCATTCAATGAGTGTCAATAGGCTTTTCAATCACAGAGGTATCACAGGGAAAGTTGAGTCTGGTCCTCACTTAATGTTCACACACACCCACTTTCCAGCAGGAATCATAGAAGAATCATAGAAAATTTATGGCAAAGAACGAAGCCAGACGGCCCATCGTGTCCGCGATGGCCGAAAATGAGCCACCCAGCTTAATCCCACTTTCCAGCACTTGGTCCCTAGCCATGTAGGTCACGGCACTTCAGGTGCACATCCAGGTACTTTTTAAATGAGTGGAGGGTTCCAGACCCCCACCACCCTCTGGGTGAAAAAAAAAATTCCTCAGCTCCCCTCTAATCCTTCTACCAATCACTTTAAATCTAGGAGTAACTGGTTAACAATCTGGAACAGAAATCGAGCATGAATTTTTCCCTAACTCTAAAGTATCAGCCCTACTCAGATCAGATGACTCAGCGTGGACCAGGTCGGTTTGAACTTTGGGTGATGTCTCCTGTAGCACAATCTTTCTGAAGAGTTATTGCTACTTTCTTCCAGCAGCCTGTTATCTGCTCTTTACTATAGCAAGTGTACGGTTCAGAATATTTATTTTGAAGCCAGTGTCAGATCTGAGGGCTATGATACTTCTGTTTATCTTTCACAATACTTTCTTTCTTTTAAGTTGCTGGTTTCAACGGCCCTGATTTTTTCGGGGAGGCTGGGAAGGAACGGGGACACGTGTCATGGCCAGGAAACCCGGAAATACCGGGAAGAGGGAGGTCCTGCCAAATTTAACTGTCGGACCTCATTAGAATCTTTTTACTCCGTTTTCCGCCTGGCAGCCGGCCAGATTAAAGGCTAGCCAGCTGCCGGGTGGGAAAGCCTGCGATAGAAGGCAGCAGCCGGGGACCACTGGGGACAGTCCCCGGCAATCGATAAGATCGGGAGTTGGTGCGGGGTGGGGGGGGGGGGGGTGTTGCTCGGAGCGCAGCAGTGAGGAGGGAGTGATCGCGGGTGGGGGGGGGGAGATGGGGGAGGTTCTGAAGTTCGCAGGAGGGGATCGGCTGATCGCGGCGGTGTGTGAAGATCACGGGGAGGGGATCGGCTGATCGCGGCGGTGTTTGAAGATCACGGGGAGGGGATCGGCCGATCGCGGCGGTGTGTGAAGATCACGGGGAGGGGATCGGCTGATCGCGGCGGTGTTTGAAGATCACGGGGAGGGGATCGGCTGATCGCGGCGGTGTTTGAAGATCACGGGGAGGGGATTGGCTGATCGCGGCGGTGTTTGAAGATCACGGGGAGGGGATCGGCTGATCGCGGCGGTGGTTGAAGATCACGGGGAGGGGATCGGCTGATCGCGGCAGGGTTTGAAGAATGCAGGGAGTGGATCGGCCGATCGCGGCGGTGTTTGAAGATCACGGGGAGGGGATCGGCTGATCGCGGCAGGGTTTGAAGAATGCAGGGAGGGGATCGGCTGATCGCGGCGGTGTTTGAAGATCACGGGGAGGGGATCGGCTGATCGCGGCGGTGTTTGAAGATCACGGGGAGGGGATCGGCTGATCGCGGCGGTGTTTGAAGATCACGGGGAGGGGATCGGCTGATCGCGGCGGTGTTTGAAGATCACGGGGAGGGGATCGGCTGATCGCGGCGGTGTTTGAAGATCACGGGGAGGGGATCGGCTGATCGCGGCGGTGGTTGAAGATCACGGGGAGGGGATCGGCTGATCGCGGCGGTGGTTGAAGATCACGGGGAGGGGATCGGCTGATCGCGGCGGTGTTTGAAGATCACGGGGAGGGGATCGGCTGATCGCGGCGGTGTGTGAAGATCACGGGGAGGGGATCGGCTGATCGCGGCGGTGGTTGAAGATCACGGGGAGGGGATCGGCTGATCGCGGCGGTGTGTGAAGATCACGGGGAGGGGATCGGCTGATCGCGGCAGGGTTTGAAGAATGCAGGGAGGGGATCGGCCGATCGCGGCGGTGTTTGAAGATCACGGGGAGGGGATCGGCTGATCGCGGCGGTGGTTGAAGATCACGGGGAGGGGATCGGCTGATCGCGGCGGTGTGTGAAGATCACGGGGAGGGGATCGGCTGATCGCGGCAGGGTTTGAAGAATGCAGGGAGGGGATCGGCCGATCGCGGCGGTGTTTGAAGATCACGGGGAGGGGATCGGCTGATCGCGGCGGTGGTTGAAGATCACGGGGAGGGGATCGGCTGATCGCGGCAGGGTTTGAAGATCACGGGGAGGGGATCGGCTGATCGCGGCGGTGTTTGAAGATCACGGGGAGGGGATCGGCCGATCGCGGCGGTGTTTGAAGATCACGGGGAGGGGATCAGCTGATCGCGGCGGTGTGTGAAGATCACGGGGAGGGGATCGGCCGATCGCGGCGGTGTGTGAAGATCACGGGGAGGGGATCGGCCGATCGCGGCGGTGTGTGAAGATCACGGGGAGGGGATCAGCCGATCGCGGCGGTGTGTGAAGATCACGGGGAGGGGATCGGCTGATCGCGGCGGTGTTTGAAGATCACGGGGAGGGGATCGGCTGATCGCGGCAGGGTTTGAAGATCGTGGAGCCGATCACGGAGGCGGGGGGGGCGGCGGGGGGCAGTTGGCCGATCGTGGGGAGGGAGAGATTGTGGCAGAAGGTGTGGTTGAGGGGCTGGGGAAGCACTCCTGCTCCTCCTGGTCCACAAGCAGTGCTGGAAAAGCATTTACCTGCAGGATCCGGCATCTCCTGCCTCCCTTTAGCTGCCGGGTTTCCCGAGCCCTGGGAAACCCGGCCCACAGCCATTAAATTCAAATGGCTGTCAAAATCTGAGGAACGGAGCCTCATTTAACTATTATAATCACTGACCCGCCTCTCCAGAGCAGGTTACTCAGACACCCCCAAACCCGCTGCGGTTAAAGTGGGCGCATTCGTGACGGGTTGGGGTCGAGTTTCACATTTTTACCAATTTACCTCCCCCGTCCCTGACCCTCTCCTGCCCGTCATGAGGGGGTTAAAATTCCCTCCATTCTGTCTGAAGACTCTCCTCACATATACCCAGGAGCCCCCGTCCTTACTTCTGAAGGACTGTGTCAGCTACCCAAAGGTAAAGAGTGCTATCATTGCAGAGAATGTTTTTTTTTAGTATACAGCACCAGAAGGAAAGTGCTAGTAAGACAAAAAAGACAGAAAGAAATGGAATACAGAATTCTAAAGACACTGATCATGGCATACGGTATGTTTGGTGACAGATGGACTGAAATATGATAATCCCTGTATCTCCTCATGGACTAGCTAGTTGAAAACCTATGTTTGAAATCACTATTTCTGCTGATGCACAGAAGTTATCTCAGTTATCTCAGAAGGTATGCTGGCCTAGGCCTTTGTAGTTGAATAATACCACACCATATCAGCCAGCAACAGACATTTATTTTTTTTCTTTTCCCTCTCCCAGGGACAGAGATCTTCAGTGCCACAAGATAAGCTGTCAGATCTCCTTTCAAGGATAGCAGAACTTGAATATTGGTCAGAACCGGGACTTGAAATCAGGTCCAGCATCAGACTGATCACAATCTGATTCTTTCTTAATCCAATTTCCCCCCATCTCCCCTGAAGGTGCTGACTCATGCTGGAGTACAATCCATTTAAGCCAACAATGCTTCAGTGTCTCACCGTTCTTCAATGCGGAGCCATGCTAAAAAGCAAGCAATGGTCGAAGAGCAAGCTACAATGCTGATTCTCTGACCCGCACTGTTTTTCAGCGTGACTCCCTGTTGGAACATAAATTTAGCCTCATCTGTGAGTTTTGACAATGGGTGTTAAACCCTGCGGAACGACTGCAGCTCAGCATGATCATGATCACCAATATTCACAATGTATCCGTGGATATGACTCAGGAACGGGAATCCTGGTTGGTTTTCCCCTCCCTAACAGGGCCTTGGTGAGACCACATCTGGAGTATTGTGTGTACTTTTGGTCTCCTTATCAGAGGAAGGATGTCCTTGCAATGGAGGGAGTGCAACGAAGGTTTACCAGACTGATTCCTGGGATTGCAGGACTGACGTATGAGGAGAGATTGGGTCGACTAGGCCTATATTCACGAGAGTTTAGAAGAATGAGAGGTGATCTCATCGAAACATATAAAATTCTAACAGGACTAGACAGACTAGATGCCGGGAGGATGTTCCCGATGGCTGGGGAGTCCAGAACCAGGGGTCACAGTCTCAGGATACAGGGTATGCCATTTAGAACCGAAATGAGGAGAAATTTCTTCACTCAGACGGTGGTGAACCTGTGGAATTCTCTCCCACAGAAGGCAGTGGAGGCCAAGTCATTACTTGTATTCAAGAAGGAGATAGATATATTTCTTAATGCTAAAGGGATCAAGGGATAGGGGGAAAAAGCGGGGACAGGATACTGAGTTAGATAATCAGCGATGATCATTTTGAACGGCGGAGCAGGCCCGAAGGGCCGAATGGCCGACTCTTGCTCCTATTTTCTATGTTTCTATGTTTCTAACCCAGAGGCACAATGGCCTATATAGAATCCCTATCACTGCTCTAATTCAGATCAGTTAAGTGAAAGAATTTATCGTGGGGACCGTGTTTATCTCTACGGCTTAGAACAGCATTAATTTTAAAATTGATTAAGCATAGCGAAGGAAATTTTCCACACCGTTCTCCTAATCCCCCGGTGTAACTTTGAGAAAATATCAGCAGAACCCCTGGAGAAACGGAGTAAATGGACATTTAGGCCAATTCTCTGGGACTGAGCTTCCACCAAAGTCATGGCGGGTGATCAGGAAAATCGGCAGAAATTCTCCCGAACCTCATCCCTGGTCTGTGTAGAGTTAATTGATCGCGCCCAAAGCCACAGTAGCAGCACTATAACTAGCCTCAGTGCCCGTGGTTAAAGAAAGAGGAAACAAAGCTCGAAGGTTCCTGCTCCTGATTGCTATCCAGTAACTCCTGCGTGAAAGTACGCCTGGGCAGGAGTTGGGTGACGACAGCATCAGGCTCGGTTACAATGCTCCCCATGGTTGAATATCCTGTCAACACTCAGACCTCCAACAAGCTGTAGCTGTGGCAGAGCAGGAGTTTGACCTGCCATTGACCTTCCCATCTAGCACCTCATTTCCTACGCTCAAGCAATTCACATTATTGTTGGCGGGCACCTGAGCTAGTATTACCACTGCTGGGGTGCCCGGTAGGAGTGGGGGTGAGAGAAATGCTGAGCCATCTAGTCTTGCTGAAAATATTTTTTTAAATAGAAACCAGCCCCTTTACAGGAAGGCTGATTTCACTAGGGCCAGACATGCACTTTTTCAGTGTTCCCGCCATGAAGTCAGCCTGGAACACTTTTGTAGGCTTCACTTCTGACCAAAGAAAGCCCTTGTTTCCTGCCTCTTGCAGGTGTACAATTCGAGGGGTGGGGTGCCAAAGGCAGGACTGGTGGGAATTCCAGTGGGTGACACCGTCTCACTGGTCCCGCCTCCTTTCACTGTCAGGCTGTACAGGGGAGGATGCAACTGATGCCCACCCTGATCCCTCCCTCAAACCCCACAGGAAATCCAAGCATCAGTTTCTTTGGGGCAGAGACTCAGCCTTAACAGGTAGTGTCCCATTTCCCTCTCCCACTTATCCCTGCCCATCCCAATTTCACTGGCAGTCCAAGGAAATTCAGGGCTTCAGTGACTAGGCACACACATTTGGGTGAGGCACCAGAGGACTGCCTGTGGAATCTGATACCAAAGGGTTAATTTTTCGATTGCGCGCTCTCAGTGTGGAACCTCGCCCTGCGGCAGCGCATCTCGGGAAACCGTGCACATGGTCCATTATTCTCATTCAAATGGACAGAAAATCACAGTCTGCTTCATTCCTGCTGAGTGAAGCTGAAAATGCACAATCAGAAAATTTACCCTCAAGAGTTAACACTTTCAAGAAAAAAGGAGAAAGTAGGGGAGAAATACAAGTAAAATTCATAAAACTGTTGTCTCAGCCCAGGAGTTAAACACCAATACATTTAAAATAAATTTAACAGGGTAACAACATGTTATTGTTATGATTTATAATTCACTGCAGGAGTCAGAGACCAATAAGTAGCTGATTATCATAGTATCATAGTAGGTATGTCACAGGAGGAGGCCATTCGGCCCATCATGCCAGTGCCGGCTCTTCCAATTAGTCCCATACCCCTGTTCTTTCCCCATAGCCCTTCAAGTATTTACCTAATTCCCTTTTGACAATTACTATTGAAGCTGCTCCCACCACCCTTTCAGGCAGTGCATTCCAGATCGTTACACCTCACTGCGTAAAAAATTATCTGCGATTATGCAATTAATCATCTCATATATTTGTGCGCCTTGTTACAGATAGAAGCATAATCTTTGTAATTATAGTAAGTGTCTTTTTGCTTTATGAATATGACACAGCTGGAGTACTGTGTGCAGTTCTGGTCGCCACACTACAGGAAGGATGTGATCGCTTTGGAGAGGGTGCAGAGGAGATTCACCAGGATGTTACCAGGGCTGGAGCGCTTCAGCTATGAAGAGAGACTGGGAAGATTGGGTTTGTTTTCCTTGGAGCAGAGGAGGCTGAGGGGGGACATGATTGAGGTGTACAAAATTATGAGGGGCACAGATAGGATGGATACTAAGGAGCTTTTTCCCTTCGTTGAGGGTTCTATAACAAGGGGACATAGATTCAAGGTAAAAGGCGGGAGGTTTAGAGGGGATTTGAGAAAGAACTTTTTCACCCAGAGGGTGGTTGGAGTCTGGAACTCACTGTCTGAAAGGGTTGTGGAGGCAGGAACCCTCACAACATTCAAGAAGCATTTGGATGAGCACTTGAAATGCCATAGCATACAAGGCTACGGACCAAATGCTGGAATATGGGATTAGAGTAGACAGGGCTGATGGCCGGCGCGGACACGATGGGCCGAAGGGCCTCTATCCGTGCTGTATAACTCTATGACTCTATGACAATATCTGGAGAAAGCATCAACCAGCGGCACAGTCCTGTGAAACTACATTCTTCTTGTAGCAGAGGCCTTTTACTTTCTTTACCCAGAGAGTGGTTAGAATGTGGAACTGCTACCACATGGAGTAGTTGAGGCGACTAGCATAGGTGCATTTAAGGGGAAACTAGGTAAGTACATGAGGAAGAAAGGAATAGAAGGATACGTTGATAGGGTGAGATGAAGTAAGGTGGGAGGAGACTTGTGTGCAGCATAAATACCGGCACAGACCTGTTGGGCCGAATGGCCTGTTTCTGTGTTGTAAAAATATTATGTAATACTACTCCGGTGTTATTGGTGTCAGCATGGAACCATTCTTACAAGAATCCATGCCCAGAGATAAGAATCTCCCAGGTGGCTCTGATTCACACATTTCTTTCTTCTCAAACCCTCCTGCCCTCCTCTCTCTTTGGCTGAATGCAAAAACTTTGGAGTCATTCAACAGCAGTTACATGCTGTGACTGGGATTGTAGGTTTCTATGAAAAGAAGAGCTAAATGGGCCAAATGGCCTCGCTCATCTATACTTATCTTTGTGAAATTGAAGCTACAATTATTATGGAGCTAGCTATTTGTGTACACATGATAATGCTCTAAAATTATGTTACTATAGCAGCACATTAAAAAGTTTATTCAAGAACAATACCTCAATTAAAATGCAGTAACTGTTTGCAGCATGTAGTACAGCACAATATGAGAATGAAATGCATGACAGGGAATGTGTTCAGTAAACAACATAGTAGAAAGGTGAAATAAAAACAGAAAATGCTAGAAATACTCAGCAAGTCAGGTAGCATCTGTGGAGAAAGAAAGAGTTAACGTTTCAGGTCGACATTAACTCTGTTTCTTTCTCCACAGATGCTACCTGCCTGACTTGCTGAGTATTTCCAGCATTTTCTGTTTTTATTTCATATTTCCAGCATCCGCAGTATTTTGCTTTTGATTTAGTAGGAAGGTGAGTTATTATTACAAAAATCCTAGTCCGTATAAGGGCCCCTTGCAAGAGTAGGACGAATTACTACTGCCAGCAATAATGGTTAATGTTGAACTAACATCAGGTTTCCACTTCACCCATCTCCAAACAACAACTGTACGATGCCACCACTGGGACTCAGGGAAAAGTACAGGGAAGTGGGTCAGCTGTACCACCAACCCACCACTGATTTGTTGCATCAATACTCTGACATCAATAGTGGCAGCATACTTACAGTATGCAATAGGCCAAACAGAGGTTAGGCTTTCAGCTAACACCATCAGAAAACTCATCTCCCTGGGTCACAGCAGGAATATCAAGGCTTAAGTCTTGTCCTCAATTTTCTGCAACTCTGACTTCGAGAGGAAAAACTTATATTTGAGCTGAAAGCACATTTACCGCCAGATTAAATTAACTTAAATCTGCAATGGAAATTCTTTCCACAAATCCAACAGTATCATCTGGACCGTATAAAGTAAACCCATGCTGCTCCCCTAATGGTTTAGTGGCAAGGGCAGTGTCCCTAGTGTGGTAATGAGACTAGGATAATTTCAGGCTCCCTCTCTGTTCTGTACTCGACTCAGCTGTGATGCTCTGCACTGTCAGATATCCTGCTGGCATTCACTGTCTGGGCTGACATATGAAGAATTCTTCAGGTCAATCACCATCAATAAATGTCTGACCTTAATTTCTATATACCTCGACTTATGTCCTCAAAAATGACCAAAAACGCTACCACATCAAAGGAAACAATTATAAACTGTAAGACAACTTTAGCAAAATGCTGTTTTTAGTCAAATGCTGATAATCTTTTTATGAGCTGCAAATCGCAACCTAAATAATGAATATCAGCAGGCTGCTCAACAATGGAAGCATCATAGCTGAGTCTGAAATAAAAACAGAAAACGCTGGAAATACTCAGCAAGTCAGGCAGCATCTGTAGAGAAAGAAACCGAGTTAACATTTCAGGTCGATGACATTCGTCAGAGCTGGAAGAAGTTAAAGATTTAAGTTTTTAAACAAGTACAGACCCAGGGAAAGTGGTGGGGGAGGAGGGAAGGGAGGAGAGTTAAGAACAAAAGGGAAGGTCTGCAATAGAGTGGAGGGCAGGAGTGATTAAATGACAAAAGGAATGATGGTGCAAGGCAAAGGGGACAAGTAAAGAAACAAAAGATGGGTCTAGAGAAGCTGTGTTTGGATTTTCAGAAGGCCTTTGATCAAGTCCCACATAAGAGGTTAGTGTGCAAAATTAAAGCACATGGGATTGGCGGTAATATACTGGCATGGTTTGAAAATTGGTTAACAGACAGGATACAGAGATTAGGAATAAATGGGTCTTTTTCGGGGTGGCAGGCGGTGACTAATGGGGTACCGCAGGGATCAGTGCTTGGGCCCCAGCTATTCACAATATATATCAATGATTTGGATGAGGGAACCAAACGTAATATTTCCAAGTTTGCTGACGACACAAAACTAGGTGGGATTGTGAGTTGTGAGGAAGATGCAAAGAGGCTTCAAGGCGATTTAGACAAGTTCAGCGAGTGGGCAAATATATGGCAGATGCAGTATAATGTGGATAAATGTGAAGTTATCCACTTCGGAAGGAAAAACAGAAAGGCACAGTATTACTTAAATGGTGATAGATTGGGAAATGTTGATCTACAAAGGGATCTGTGTGTTCTTGTACACCAGTCATTGAAAGCAAACATGCAGGTGCAGCAAGCAGTTAGGAAGGCAAATAGTATGTTGGCCTTTATTGCAGGAGGATTTGAGTACAGGAGCAAGGATGTCTTACTGCAGTTATACAGGACCTTGGTGAGACCAAACCTGGAGTATTGTGTGCAGTTTTGGTCTCCTTACCTAAGAAAGGATATACTTGCCATAGAGGGAGTGCAGCAAAGGTTCACCAGACTGATTCCTGGAACGACAGGACTGTCGTATCAGAAGAGAGTGGGTCGACTCAGCCTGTATTCACACGAGTTTAGAAGAATGAGAGGGGATCTCATTGAAACGTCTAAAATTCTGACAGGGCTCGACAGACTGGATGCAGGGAGGATTTTTCCCCTGGCTGGGGGGGGTGGGCGGGGGTCCAGAACGAGGGGTCACAGTCTCAGGGTACGGGGTAGGACATTTAGGACTGAGATGAGGAGAAATTTCTTCACTCAGAGGGTGGTGAACCTGTGGAATTCTCTACCACAGAAGCCTGTGGAGGCTAAGTCACTGAATATATTTAAGAAGGAGCTAGATAGATTTCTAACACAAAAGGCATCAAGGGGTATGGGGAGAGAGCGGGAATATGGTATTGAGATAGAGGATCAGCCATGATCATATTGAATGGCGGAGCAGGCTTGAAGGGCCGAAGGGCCTACTCCTGCTCCTATTTTCTATGTTTCTATGTAAGTGGCAACAGCAGAACCATTATCAGCACCTGCTGTCCGAAAAAAATGGGAGCAGTGGTTATGATAGGAAGTTATTGAAATCAATGTTGAGGTTGGAAGGTTGTAAAGTGCCTATTCGAAAGATGAAATACTGTTCCTCGAGCTACCGTTGGGTTTCATTGGAACAGTGTAGGAGGCCAAGGACAGAGAGCTCAGAGTGGGATGGAGAATTAAAATGGCAAGCGATCGGAAGATCAGGGTCACACTTGCGGACTGAACAAAGGTGTTCAGCAAAGCGATCACCCAATCTGCGTTTGGTCTCCCTAATGTAGAGGCCGCATCATGAGCAGCGTATACAGTATACTAAATTGAAACAAGTATAAGTAAATCACTGTTTCACCTGGAAGCAGTGTTTGGGGCCCTGAACGGTAGGAAGGGAGGAAGTGAAAGGGCAGGTGTTGCATCTCCTGCGCTCGCACGGGAAAGTGCCGTGGGAAGAAGAGCGTGTGTTGGGGGTGATGGAAGAGTGGACCAGGGTGTCGCAGAGGGAACGGTCCCTTTGGAATGCTGAAAGGGGAGGGGAAGGGAAGATGTGTTTGGTGGTGGGATCGCGCTGCAGGTGGCAGGAATGGTGGAGGATGATACATTGAATGTTGGGGTTGGTGGGGTGGAAGGTGAGGACAAGGGGGATCCTATCACAGTTCTGGGAGGGAGGGGAAGGAGTGAGGGCAGAAGTGCAGGAAATGTGACGGACACAGTCGAGGGCCCTGGCAACTACAGAGGATTCCCCTCTGCATTAGCTCACTGAGCCGTCAGGAAGTCCTTTGTGCTTGTTTTCATTGAAGAAAACAGATTGAGAGGGGGCAAGATCTTTAAAATGATGGGATGCATGGATAATGTACCATAAAAAGGTTATTTAACTTAGACTATGGTTGCAGAACTAGAGGACTTAATTACAAAATTAATAACCAAGCTAAAATAGAATAATTTTTCCACCACAAAGTCGTGAATGTTTGGAGCAAAAACAGTTGTCTTTAATTTTTTTTTAAAAAAGCTGGATAGCTATGTCTTTAAGAACCTAAGGATAGGATAGTGGAACACAATGGCGTGCGTGTGCTGCAGGGACTGCGGATGTGTAATCTGCAGCGTGAATTTGGCCAAAATTGAATAGTGTGGGTTTTAAAGTTTGATTAATATTTTGGCATTTTGTTTTGTGGAAAACTTCAGCGTTTTATAGTCTTGAAAGTTTCTATGGAGTTAGTCATCACCCTCAGGAGACTGAGTACATGGTTGGTGGAGAGTATAGGCTCGATAAGCGAAAGGCCTTTTCTTGCTCACACTTTATTGAATTCCTAATTTTGGGATTCATTTCCACAAAGAGAGAGCTGTACCTAATACTTCCTGTACTATGGACTACGAGGTTTTCATTTTCACATCGTTCACCTGACGAAGGAGGAAGCCTCCGAAAGCTTGTGAATTTAAAATAAAATTGCTGGACTATAACTTGGTGTTGTAAAATTGTTTACAATTCCTGTACTATGACAGGACACTCACCGTCACTTATAGCACGTTACAACATTTCAGGTGGCTCCGTGAGGCTCCAAACTACTCTGGAGGTATAACATTCATTCCTGGGACACTTGAAAGGTGTAACACAGACCCTAGACCAACGATTAAAACTGGACTTTTTTCAATAGTCCCTCCAGACAGTTTTCCAGTCAAAACTAGTCAGTTCACTTCCTCAGTTTGAACTGAACCAAAATTTAACTCGTCACATGCTTAGTAAGTATGGGTTCAGTCAGGAAATATCAGACTAAAGTAAACTGGACTTCTGCAAGTAGCAAGTTTGTTTGGCTGGGATCCTTTATTGATATCATTGGAGCAGGTTTCATTTGCTGTAAAAATAGAATAAGCTGTGGGAATGATTTAGCTATTTATCTTGCCGTACACAATGGGCCAGAATTTGCTGTAGCAGGTCATCTAATGGCATTTGGCGTTAGTTAGACTTGCCCCTGCACCCTTCCGCTCAAAACATTTTTGCCCACAAAATTACTGAAAGTGGGAGCTGATAATGGTGCTGCGAGGGAAACAGGGCATCTGGGACCTCAGTGAACAGGGCGACCAACTGTGCATCTCCTTAACCAAGACATTTAAGGATTGGGAAATAAACACAGGAAGGAATGAGAACGAGGATGAATTAAAGGGGGTGAATTCAATGTCAAATCAGGTACAAAAAGAGAAATAAAGAAAGGGAATGAAAGATTGCATTAAGAGAGAGAGAAAAAAGAGACAGAAAGGAAAAGTAAGAAAAAAATTACATTTAAAATTTAACATTTTTGAAATCGCCCCCAAAAATTCAAAACCTGAGGGAATGAGGCTCCACACTTGTAATAGTTAATTTTTAGTGCCAGAGAGGTTCATTGGCAGTCATTAACACTTATCACTTCATTAAAAGGGTACTTATGCTTGTAATGGCAAGACTTAACGTTCTGTGGTGAGTTCAATGGGCAATTAATGGGCAAATCCAGCAAGTTCCTAAAACAAAATGGGGAGGCTAAGGGCAAGATGCCGTTTTCGCAAAGCTAACGGTGGAGTGGCGCGGCTTGGACAGCAACTTTTGGATATTCACATTTAACGGCGCATCTGCCCCTCATCTAAAGTTGCTCTACCATTTACCCATCAATAACAACGAGTGCCATTAGCCTTGCCGTTATTTTGACAGCAAATTCTAGTCCAATCTATTTTTCTGTTGTTAAAACCATTAAATGGGAGATTTGCTTTGTGTGCAGAAACACAGAAAATCTCATATTCCTGCCACCTCTACATGTCAAGTCCCCGTCAAGATATCTGGCGCAGAAGACAAAACTGTCAACAGATTTTTATTTTGCTACTTCTACATAAGGTAAATATGTAAAGGGAAGGTCTACTGAGTATTCTATGGCCTTTTCTTTCCTCAACTTTGATCCTAATTGTATGGAAAATTAAAAATTAGAATGTTGAAAGATAACTGCTCTGGGCTGCAGATATAAGAGATGGTCAATTGGGACCTTTCCCATAAAGGGAATGACTTTGGTTTCCATGTTTTTTGGCTCATGAACTATCTTAAGTAGAAAGTCTGCTGTAACAATGATTTCAATAACTTCAGATCATAACCACTGCTCCCATTTTTTCGGACAGCAGGTGCTGGTAATGGTTCTGCTGTTGCCATTTACAGCTCCTCCAGGCCCATCTTTTGTTTCTTAACCTCTCCCAGTACCACCCTCCCTGCCTAGCACCATCATCCCTTTTGTCATTTAATCACTCTTGCCCTTCACCCTATCACAGACCTTCCCTTTTGTTCTCTCCTCACCCACTTTCCCTGGCTCTGTACTTGCTTAAAGACTGTTAAATCGTTAACTTCTTCCAGTTCTGACGAAAGGTCGTTGACCTGAAACGTTAACTCTGTTTCTTTTTCCACAGATGCTGCCTGACTTGCTGAGTTTTTCCAGCATTTCCTGTTTTTATTGCTGTAATGAGGTCCAGCTTAGCCAGTCTGATCTCACATCAGGCATAGTGTAGTCGCATTTCAAATTGAGTATAAGTATGGCTGGCACTACTCTGTGCCATATCCACACTAGGGAATCACAAAGGAAATGGTCAGTTCACCCAATTATTTCATTTACATGACTATTACAGCCATTTTTTTCATTTTAAACTAGAATTCTTCATAACTGAATTTTTTCTACCCCACTTACATTATTTGGTTAAATTCTGTCCCCATCTCAACCACAAATCGCAGCCCCCTCCCACCACAACCACCCCCACCACAAATCGCAGCCCCCTCCCACCACAACCACCCCCCACCCCCACCACAAATCGCAGCCCCCTCCCACCACAACCCCCCCCCACCCCCACCACAAATCGCAGCCCCCTCCCACCACAACCCCCCCCCACCCCCACCACAAATTGCAGCAATCCTGCTTCCAGCCCTCTGCCAATGATATTCTATAAACAGGTGGTAAGAGGTGCACAAAAGCTCCCTTAAATGACTGGATCCTCATTCTTTGTTCACTCTCTAGTAGAAGCACCTAGCCGCTGCTCAGTGTCTACCCCAACAGTCAAGCCAAGATCCCATATACAAAATTGCAGCCCTGAAGTTACGCTTGAGCTTGTTACATGCTTGTTTTTAAATGTTTATGCACCTTAACATATTTAATTATGTCAATAAAATGTACAATTTGCAGAAATAACTATTGGTTGGGACGTTTTACTGGGTTAAATGCAAATTGTTGTCATTGGTGCATTGTTGAAATGGTTTTGCATAATTTGGAAAAATGGTTCATTTTGCGAGTTTGGTCGTAAGGTTGTTGATGATAATTCTGGGGTCCCAGCTCCGCCACTGGAAGAGCAGTCTAATGCGACTCTGGACCACTCGTATTTAATGATGAAGGGTGTGCGGACAACACAGTGAACTGCTGAGAGTTTGGTAAGTGTAGGAGTTTAAGGGTTAATCTCTTTAAAATCTAGTGTATATTGCTTTCAACTGTTTAAGTTCAATTGCTATCAACTGTTTAAGTTCAATTTTAAAGTTTAATTTTTTAAGTTTCTGTCAGGCTTCAGCAGAGAGAGCTGCTGTAGTAAGTTAATTGGTGAGCTAGATTAAACTGGTACCTGAAGGTGGGGCAGGCCTGACTCATCTGAGTCACAAACTGCAGAAATACAGGGACCCATCAGTGCGACAGCACTGAGTGCGGCAGGACAGAGTGATCTGCTGAGAGTTTGGTAAGTGTGGGAGTTGGGGGAAGGAGGTGCTGCTTTGCCTTGCTTTTCCTAACTTTTTCCACAGAGCGGCAGTGGACCTGAGCGTAGAAGACTGAGAGTGGGGCATAAAAGCAGCAGCAGACCTGCAACAAGAGAAAACTACTGTGCAACATCACAGGTGAGGCAGGAGAGTCCGAGAGGTGAGCACAGTATAAAAGGAGAGACCTAGAGCGGGAGGAGAGTCTGAGAGTCGAGGGCAAGTCATGGCAGCACAACTCGCACCCGTGATATGCTCCTCCTGCACTATGTGAGAAGTCATGGACACTACCAGTGTCCCTGGCGACCATGTGTGCAGGAAGTGTGTCCAGCTGCAGCTACTGGCTAACCGCATTTCGGAGCTGGAGCTGCGGGTGGATTCACTTTGGAGCATCCGCGATGCTGAGACTATCGTGGATAGCACGTTCAGTGAGGTGGTCACACCGCAGGTAAAGATTACGCAGGCAGAGAGGAAATGGGTGACCGCCAGGCAGAGTAAAAGGACTAGGCAGGTAGAGCAGGGGTCCCCTGGGGCCATCTCCCTCTCAAACAGATATTCTGCTTTGGATACTGTTGGGGGAGATGGCTTATCAGGGGAAAGCAGCAAGAGCCAAGTTCGTGGCACCACGGGTGGCTCTGCTGCACAGGAGGGGAGGAAGAACAGTGGCAGGGCTATAGTGATAGGGGATTCAATTGTAAGGGGAACAGATAGGCGTTTCTGCGGCCGCAAACGTGACTCCAGGATGGTATGTTGCCTCCCTGCAGGGCATTCTGGAGGGGGAGGGTGAACAGCCAGTAGTCGTGGTCCATATTGGTACCAACAACATAGATAAAAAAAGGGATGAGGTCCTGCAAGGTGAATTTAAGGAGTTAGGAGATAAATTAAAAAGCAGGACTTCAAATGTAGTGATCTCAGGATTACTACCGATGTCACGTGCTAGTGAGTATAGGAACAGGAGAATAGACCGGATGAATGCGTGGCTGCAGGGATGGTAAAGGAGGGAGGGATTTAGATTCCTGGGACATTGGGACCGGTTCTGGGGAAGGTGGGACCTGTACAAGCAGGACGGGTTATACCCGAGCAGGACTGGGACCAATGTCCTCGCGGGGGTGTTTGCTAGTGCTGTTGGGGAAGATTTAAACTAGAGTGGCAGGGGGATGGGAACCTGAGCGGGGAATCATAAGGGAGTAAAGTTGAGAGCAGCCAGAGAGGGGAAGACCCAGGGAAATTTACAACACAAATAGTACAAATAGTTGTTCAAGAACAAGTGAAAGGGAAAAGCGTAGAGCAGCGGAAAGAAAGTGTACTTTAGGCACGACAGATAAAATAAAAACTAGAAGGCATAAGGCGATTAACCCAGCATCAAAGCTGAAGGTCAGGCTAGGGTGTGTGGCCCAACTAAGAGTTCTATATACAAATGCACGGAGTATAAGGAATAAATTAAATGAACTACAGGTTCAAATTCAAATTGGAGGGTATGACATGATAGCTATTACTGAGACATGGCTGCAGGATGGTCAGGATTGGGAACTAATTATACCAGGTTATAAGGTCTACAGGAGAGATAGGGAAAATGGAAGAGGGGGAGGAATAGCCTTAATGATTAGAGATGAAATCACTTCAATGATAAAGGAGGATATAACGAGAGGTAAGCAGCTCTGAAGTGCTAGATTGTATAAATGCAGAGATTAGACAAGCGTGTAAGAAAGGCATAGTGGTCTTAATGGGAGACTTTAACCTTCGCATAGATTGGGAAAAGCAGACTAGCAACTGTCAGAAAGGCAGTGAAATTCTTGAGTGTGTCTGGGATAGTTTTCTACAGCAGTATGACCTAGAGGCAACAAGGGGGCAAGCCATACTAGATTTAGTAATGAGTAATGAACCAGATCTAGTTAACGGCTTAACTGTGCGTGAACATCTAATCAATAGTGATCATAACATGATCGAGTTCAATGTAGTGTTTGAAAGGGAAAAATGTGAATCAGCTGCTAAGATTCTAGACTTGGGTAAGGCCGACTTCAATGGGATGAGACAGAGACTGTCCACAGTAAACTGGGCAAATCTGTTAATGGGTAAAACGACTGATGATCAGTGGGAAATGTTTAAAGAAACATTTAATGTGATACAGAATCGGTTTATACCCCTGAGAGACAAGAACTCTACTTGCCAAAAAAAAACAGCCATGGACAACTAAAGAGGTAAGGGACAGTATAAGACAGAAGGAAAGGGCATAGAAAAAGGCAAAAAATGGCACAGATCCTGGCGAATGGGAAAGATACAAAGATCAACAAAGGGTCGCAAAACAGATAGTAAGAGCTACAAAAAGAGAGTATGAAAAGAAACTTCCAAGGGATATCAATACCAATATGAGGAGCTTTTATAGTTACATTAGGAAAAAGAGGGTGGTCAGGAGCAGTGTTGGCCCCTTAAAATCTGAAAGTGGGGACATTGTCATTGACAATGGGAAATGGCGGACATGTTGAACGATCACTTTGTGTCAGTATTTACAGCAGAAAAAGAGGAAAGCATGCCGGAAATCCCAAGAAAACTAATACTGAATCGGGACAGGGACTCGATAAAATTAACATAAGTAAAGCAACAGTAATGAAGAAAATAATAGCACTAAAGAGTGACAAATCCCCAGGACCAGATGGTTTCCATCCCAGGGTTTTAAAGGAAGTAGGTGAGCACATTGCAGATGCCCTAACTATAATCTTTCAAAGTTCTCTAGATTCAGGAACTGTCCCTCTGGATTGGAAAATTGCACGTCACTCCGCTTTTTAAGAAAGGAGAGAGAGGGAAACCGGGGAATTATAGACCAGTTAGCCTAACATCTGTTGTGGGGAAAATGCTGGAGTCTATAATTAAGGATAGGGTGACTGAACACCTCGAGAATTTTCAGTTAATCAGAAAGAGCCAGCATGGATTTGTGAAAGGTAGGTCGTGCCTGACAAACCTGATTGAATTTTTTGAAGAGGTGACTGAAGTAGTGGGCAGGGGAATGTCAATGGATGTAATTTATATGGACTTCCAGAAGGCATTTGATAAGGTCCCACATAAGAGACTGTTAGTTAAGATAGAAGCCCATGGAATCGAGGGAAAAGTACGGACTTGGTTAGGAAGTTGGCTGAGCGAAAGGCGACAGAGAGTAGAGATAATGGGAAGGTACTCACATTGGCAGGATGTGACTAGTGGAGTCCTGCAGGGATCTGACTTGGGGCCTCAATTATTCACAATATTTATTAACGACTTAGATGAAGGCATAGAAAGTCTTAAATTTAAGTTTGCCGATGACGCAAAGATTGGTGGCATTGTAAGCAGTGTAGATGAAAACATAAAATTACAAAGCGATATTGATAGATTAGGTGAATGGGCAAAACTGTGGCAAATGGAATTCAATGTAGACAAATGTGAGGTCATCCACTTTGGATCAAAAAAGGATAGAACAGGGTACTTTCTAAATGGTAAAAAGTTAAAAACAGTGGATGTCCAAAGGGACTTAGGAGTTCAGGTACATAGATCATTGAAGTGTCATGAACAGGTGCAGAAAATAATCAAGAAGGCAAATGGAATGTTGGCCTTTATATCTGGAGGACTGGATTACAAGGGGGCAGAAGTTATGCTGCAGCTATACAAAACCCTGGTTAGACTGCACCTGGAGTACTGTGAGCAGTTCTGGGCACCGCACCTTCGGAAGGACATATTGGCCTTGGAGGGAGTGCAGCGTAGGTTTACTTGAATGATACCCGGACTTCAAGGGTTAAGTTACAAGAAGAGATTACACAAATTGGGGTTGTATTCTCTGGAGTTTCGAAGGTTAAGGGATGATCTGATCGAAGATAATAAGATATTAAGGGGAACAGATAGGGTGGATAGAGAGAAACTATTTCTGCTGGTTGGGCATTTTAGGAGTAGGGGGCACAGTCTAAAAATTAGAGCCAGACCTTTCAGGAGCGAGATTAGAAAACATTTCTACACACAAAGGGTTGTAGAAGTTTGGAACTCTCTTCCGCAAACGGCAATTGATACTTGCTCAATTGCTAAATTTAAATCTGAGATAAGATAGCTTTTTAGCAACCAAAGATATTAAGGGATATGGGCCAAAGGCAGGTATATGGAGTTAGATCACAGATCAGCCATGATCTTATCAAATGGCGGAGCAGGCACGAGGGGCTGAATGCCCTACTCCTGTTTCTATGTTCCTATGATATTGACCCCATCCCAAATTGTGGTACAGACAGACCGTGCTTCAGTGCAGCAAGAGGCCCTTGAAGGGCCAAGTATTTAAACTTTTTAAATTTGTCTTCTCCCCGCAGGAATGAACTGAGCACCTTAACTAGGTCCACAACATAATGGGTCGTAGTCCGAAACTCCTCATTGATACACCCTCAATGCAATCTTTGGATGTAGGGTGGTGGGCGAAGAGTTGCCTGCTTCCCCTGACGTAAATTTGGATCTACTTTTTCATGGGGCAGAAACCCAGTAGATCTAGTTTGCACCCCAAATTCTGGCTGCCCCACTTCTGCTTTCCCACCCCACCAGAATTGCAGGCCCTACGTATTTTTATGGCAGAGCACCTTAGAACAAAAGTAGATTTGAGGTAATTGGCTGCTGATGGTAATTCCAGTTTTGCTCTGCTCCATCTCACCAAACCAGAGTTCATATTCATGGGCAGAGCTACAAGCAAAATGGAATTTCTAGAGTCAAACTGGCATGATTCATTTTCCATGTGCCCCTGTACAAATAGTATTAGTGTCACTAAAGGAAAATTGGTGCTTTTTACCCAAAAGATAAAGGGATCGATTTTAGGATGGCCGAGCGGGTGCGTTGGGGGCGGGGGCTCGTAAAATCGGGGAATCCCGGAGCGTGTCCGGAGCCCAGCTCCAACCCGCCCACTTCCGGATTCCCCAGTGATGCATTCGGGTGTGCGCGCAGCTTCCGCATGCGGGATTCCCACCAGCAATTAAAGCTGGCAGGATGACAATTTAAATACTTACTTACCTATTTGAGGTCCTTGACAGACCTCACTGACAGGAGATTTTGGCAGGGGTGCAATTTTCATGGATCCTCAGCGTGTCTCCTGTGCTGTGGGAAACACTCCCTGTTGGAGCAGACGTGTTTCAGTCAGCAACCAGTGGGAGAGGCAAAGGATTTTTTGACAGTTGGGGGGAATACCCCATTTATTGCAGCAGGGCACTCTGTCACTTCAGACACAGTTTTGGCTGCAACAAATTTGTCTTTCCATTCAAAATTATTAATTTATACCCTAAACTCTGCTGTGCAAACACATTTACCTACTTTGCGGACCCCCTCAAACTCACACCGTCAAGATGGGGGGTGTCGTAGCTGCATCCAACACTTCATCCGAGGACGAGCAACATCACCAGTCTCGCCAGGCACACCGTCCACCTCCGCCACGTGGAGCTCCACAACACATAATGCTGCGCCACAGGCATCTGCACAAAATAATCGTGCAACTACACTGTAGGGTGACCCAATGGGTGGCATCAAGTGTGGGAGTTCATGGAGAACCTCATGAAAGGGACTTATTGCACAAGCCAGTCAAGAATGGCCAAGACATGGCAGTAGTGGTGACAATATAATATTTAATGTGAGTTCAACCAAAATCAAATATAAATAAAAAACATGACAAACCATCAAACACCCTTGTGCATCCCCTTTGTGCTCATGAAACCTTTGCCTCACGCTTCCTACTACTCATATGTGATGCATCCCCTGTGGCTGCAGCAGAGGTAGTGGCAGGTTGGTTGAGGGTGACCGTGAAAGAGATGCATCAGAGGGTGAGTATGAGACAGAGCCATGAGATTGTATGAGGATTGGGTTGAGTGGCAGTGGTGGGATGAATACTGGGGAGGTGAGGAAGTGCAGGTAAATTGAGGATGAGCTTTGAGTGGGTGTGAGGAGTGATGTGATAGAGTAGTGTTGGCAGTGTAGAAGGAGTTGTGGGATGGGGGCGGTGATGTGGAAGACGGAGTGTAGGAGAGTGTATGAGTAAGTGTGCTCACTTTGGCTGACCTAGTTAGATCATTGAAGCGCTTCCTGCACTGTGTCCAGGTGCGTGATATGTTGCTGGTGCTGCTGACCTCCTCTGCCACCTCGAGCCAGGCCTTCTTGGTGGCAGGAGCAGGCCACTTCCTCCCGTCCGCCGGGTAGAAGATCTTTCTCCTCCTCCTCACCCCATCCAGTAAGACCTGGAGTGAGGCATCATTAAACCTGGGAGCAGCCTTTCCCCTGGGCTGCTCCATGCTGTAATTTTGGCTGTTTGCTGCAGAAGCAGCATTGGAGGACTGACCCTTTAAATAGGGCTCCTCCAGCTGACAGCCTGTGGTGCGGGTGCGCAGTCCGCCCACTGCGCAGGTTTCCAACGGGAAACCCGGAAGCCAAGGTAAGTGGCTTCAATTTACCTGCGATCGCGTGGGGAACCCGCCAATTTTACTGGGCGGGTTACCCACGCGCCCAGTCGACCCCCCGCTGCCAACCCGCCTCCCTGGTAGTATCAGGGCCAAAGAGCCTGAAAATGCCTGGGCCACAATCCTGGCAGCAATCCAGGAATGGGTCCACCAATGACCTTCAGAATATGTGGAGTCAGTGGGAAGGCACCTCATTTGAATGGGGCCAGTGGGCGCCTGTACCACTATGGGCACAACTCAGGTGCCTGGCTGCTCCAGGCTGCCAGAAACTCTGGTACGTGGGTACCATCAGGGGAGGGGGGGAGGCAGGCTCCCTCCAGAAATCCCATGCAGTCCCCACCTTGATCCCCTGTTTCAGGGGGCTTATTCCTACTTTTTTTTCTAAAAGATGTCCACCATCTTTAGGAGTCCAGGCCACTCCCCATTTTCCAAGCTGTCCTGTCGGAGTTATGGTGGGAGTCTGGCAGAATATCCAGAGGGAATGAGGGAATTCAGCCCAATACATTTTCTTACAACAGATTTAGAGAGAATATCAACCCAGCTGCAGACATATATTTCTTGACTGAGGGTGTTCGGCAACAGCAAACACTTGATCCAACTAACCTCAGCCCCAAGCTCAATCCCTTGAACTTGACGCTGGTCCAAAAGCACTAAAATTGCAGGGTCAAGAATACACAGGGAAACATGGTACAGCTATAACATTGTTTGCTTCTTGCCTTGAAGTTTTTGTAAAATAATAAATTTCACAGAAAACCTGAACCTAAATCTGGCCTGAATAAGCAATCCAGATCTGGATTGCGTTGGATTGTTGTTCATCCCCCAGTAATCACCTTAAAAGTTCCTTATTAACTCCAACAGATAAAGGATTATTCAAATTGGCCTATACCGCACCCACTTGCCAAGAAATTATTATAACAATACAGTAACTCTCTGCAGGAGAAAGATAGCTTCGTTAAGATTTTTTCCTTTTTTTTCTTATGATTTCGGAGCCCTGCTAATTTCCCTATGGATGAACTACTTCCTGCAGTTAATGACATTCTACAGATAAGTTTAGCACTGAACACTACAAATTGGTTAATCAAGTGTAAGAAATGGTTGGCTTTTGCTTGGACAGTTTCCTTTTCATATCCTTTAGGTTACCTGGACCTGAGCCAATGCTGCACTCAGCAACATAGACAGACTCCCAAAGCTTGCTTTTCAGACCATTTAGATGAGAGACCATCAGCAGAATGTGATGCATTTTAGCAGTCAGCTCTTGTACCACCAATGGTAAGTGCAGCCTTTGGTGTTAACATTGTATTCTCACTGCTTAAAATGCTAATTCAATTGTAAGCAAACTTTTAGGAGCCATTACCATTGTAATTGTGTCATACGCTATTGTTAATGATTCCACCTTCCTCTCCAAATGACTTGATGTTTAGTGCGGCCAAAAAATGCTTCAGATTTAGATTATGATATCACCTTGCTTAACAAATAGGAAACCAGCTTCAGGAAGGAATGTAAGATGCCTGATAATCAACATAGTTTAGTTTCTTAGCAGACACCAAAACAGAACAGCCTACTCATTAAGTACAACTCATTTCAGTCCTGTGATTTAGAAACAAAACAAAAAAGACATTCATGTCAGAGGAATATGTCTACAAATTGAGGTGCTTTGTTTCATACTGCTTTGATAATGAGTTCTTGTGTTGTGGACAAATACTTTAACCCAATAACATGCATATATTCAATTGGTAAACATTTACTTCAGTGCATTATAATGGGTTAACCAAGGAATGTATTATAACAGACACCAGAGAGCAAATTTAATGCTGCAATCCAATCATGGGATTCAGATGATTGTTATAAATTTGCTCATCACATTTATCTGAAAGTTTCAATTGGATTACATCTCCCAGGTAACAATTAGTAATTCTCCATATGTTATGCATGGATACGCAGAGCAAACTCCCAGCTAAAGGGGTTAATGAGTTGATTAACTCCTTTATGAAAAGAACTGCAGGAATATCTGATTAGGAACAGGATTGAAAATTATACAGATAAGTAGAGACTGAGATGATCAAATGCTGTGCGAAACATAATGAAATTTAATACGTAGAAATGTGAGTTGACATATTTTGGGAGAAAGAATGAGAGGAAATATATACTAAATGGTAAAATTTTAAAAGGAGCAGAGGAGCAAAGAGACTTAGGGGGTTCAGGTGCACAAATCTTCAAAAGTAAGAGGACAAGTTGTAAAAAAGTATGTGGGATCCTAGATTTTATAAATAGTGGCACAGAGTACAAAAATAAAGAGGTATTGCTAAACCTATACAAACCATTGATTAGGCTGCAGTTAGAATATTCTGCCCTATTTTGGGTGCCATACCTCAGGAAAGATGTCCAGGCCATGGAAAGGGTGCTGAAGAGATTCATTAAAATTATACTAGTGATGACAGACTAGAGAAACTGGAGATTTTTTCATCAGCACAAAGGAGGTTAGGAGGAGATCTAATAGAGGTGTTTACAATTATGGAGGTTTAAATAAGGTAAATAGGGGGAAAACTATTTCCACTGGTTAATGAGTCAATAACTAGAGGGCGTATATTTAAGATCAAGATCATTTATGCAGAGGATTGTCAAGACATGGAATAACCTACCTGAAACAGTGGTGGAAGCAGAATCCATAATAGCTTTTAAAAGTGAAGAGGATAAATATTTGAAAAAGAAAAAAAAATGAGAAGATTAAGGGAATGGAACTAAATGGGTAGCTCCTACAGAGAGCTGGTACAAATATGATGGGCCAAATGGCCTCCTTCTGTGTTGTAAAAGCCCATGATTCTTTAATAGTTCTTCAGTTGCTGAGGTCTTGGAAATGACAGAGATCAGTCATGTAGGATACAAAATTAGATTCTGTCAAGGCAACAGCAGCCTTTGCAGAACCTTTCCTCATGAGATGAAGTAAGTAGAGTCAATTGTATGTGGCCTGTGAAAGGAGTGGGCTTGATGAACTGAATGGTCTTCCTTATTCCATGCCTTCTTATGTTCTTATGATAATTAAGTATGTCAGTAATGTAATATTGGTATATTATAAGCAGACTGAAATGTCATATGACAGGTTGAATGTGGGTATAAATAATTTATACAAACTCTCTAAAGTATTGTGAGAATAGTTTTACAGTAGACTTCTTTCAACCATCATGAGCTGTGTGCCACATGACCAGGTTACACACGGCTGCCTCTCCTCTGAGTCAAATTTCAATAAAAAGAGCAAGCTCCCTCCCCAATAGCTCAGTTGATTAATTCACAACCCACAATATAACTGAGCCACATAGACCAGGAGTAATCAATCACCAGCTATAATCAATACAGTGTTTGGACATGCCAAAATGCTCAATTCAGATTGGCTGACCACCATGGCCCAGAATTTCCTCATATTTTTCAGTATAAAAATTCCATTTTCAGACAGCAGCAGGTTCTGCTGGGTCTCCACCCCATTTTACAGCCAAAGCAGCACCCACCCCCTTTCATGCATATGTAATTTAATGTCGCAGAAATGACAGGAAGACATTATAGGGCAGATTTTCTTGTTCCTGCACATGGGTGTGTTGGATAACCTTTTATAGCACACGTAGCCTGCCTGATTTCCTGTCCATTTTGGATGGAAAAATCAGGCAGGCTCCCATATTGCAAGCGATTTTCCCCACCCAATTTTCCTTTGTGCACTTGTCCCAGCGATCCAATACGCTCAGCCACAGAAACAGGAAAATCCCATCCAAATTCCCATTATTTCCGCTTGAATTGCCCACAACATAAAATACACTTGTATAAAGCAGACATATTTGCTTGGCAGGAGCATTGATCCTGGTGGAAGTGAGATTTAAAAGTACTTCTTTCAGATTTACTGCTGCCTGTTTTAAGGCCATTTCAAGAGCGATTACAAAATTTGTTTTTCTCAGGAAGCTGCTGAGTGTGTCTTCATATTGCCTCTGTCTAACCATCTTTAAAGGCACATTTTTTCCAACACCCAAACAACAGCAGAGGCAGCACCATTGGTTTCCCTATGGGGATTCCTCTGTTTAAAATCTTATAGGGAAAGCAGGAGGAAGCTCGCAGAGAGAACAGCACACCCGAGAGCATCATACGAGAATGAGGCGCTCCTACTGTTACTCCCTAGTCTGAGTATATGACCTCGGCGCTCATATGAGCTTATAAGTAAGGAGTGTTGCCGGAGCAGCAGGGGAGCACTGGCTGACTTGTGTCACCTGTTGGTGCCAGGCCTACAGTGCAGAGCCAATGTGCACACAGCTCTGCCAATGACAGTCAAAGTGGCAACAGCTCTAAATTTTGTTTGCAACTGGCTCCTTCCAAGGCTGTAACTGGGGACCTCACCAATATTAGCCAAGGTGCATGCCTTATATCTGTAAAGTAAGTTGCAGATGCTTTATTTGCAAAAGTAGGACACTATTTTGACATGACTCCATGCCAGCAGCATGGCAGGGTTGTACAATTCTACAATGTCTATCCCAGGGTGCAGGATAGATGGCAGCCACATCGCCATACAGGTCCCAACTATTAAGCCTTTGAATTTCCTTAACGGAAAGTGGATCAAGACCTCAGAAAATTCAGGGCCTGTTTGGTTAGACATGGTTGAAGACAGGCAGACACCAAATACTTGAAGGATATCAACCAATCACAGCCTGCAGTGAGCCAGTAGTGATAGCGAGTTCTCTGCTATTGTTTGAACCTGGACTTCGAGCTCTGAAAACTGCAACAGACCAGAATAACAAAGAAAGTGCCTCAAATGGTATCAAAGAACTTATGATAGCAAGCTAATTGCTAATTGAGGGGCCACGAAGCGTGGAGGGATTGCCTCCTCCAAACAGTAGGGAATTAGAGGCGGACAGGCATGGCTCTGTATGGATGTAGAATGCCTTTGTACTATTAAAATTCACTTGTTACACCACTTGTTGACAACAAATCTCCTGCACTCAATCTTCTGATATGGTGCAGCCAGTTATTCATTATTGCTCGATTGTTAAACACTTAGGCTCATTATTCAGCCACATGAGGACAGACCTTTGAAACTCTGTGGTGAATAATCCAGATGCTGCAAGAAGAATGTTTACATCTGTGTGCAACTGGAAAAACACAGGAGCAAATATATCAAAAGGATATATTAGAATCATACAGCAAATGACTGAATACAGTCAAACTTCATTATTTCAAGTTGATAAAGAGCAATAACAAAACTAATTTTATCAAAGATCATCTCCCACAAGATTTCAGGACCTCTACCTATTTCAACTAGCTTCAGAGGGGGCCAGAGAAAAGTCTAAATATACTAGCAGCTCTCCCATGACTGTTCTTTTATAAGCAACTGTCCCTCCCACTTCCTGGACACCTAGAATTGCCGCCCCGCAACAGGGTTGCACTTTCTCTCAACCTCCAGCTCAACAGTTTTCTTTATTCACCCCTCTACATAGTTTCCTCCAGCTCAACAGGGTAGTTTCATTCTTTCTCTCATCCTCCTGAATAGGGACATTCTTTCCTCACATCAAGATGTTATCTCTCTCTGTCCCCCTAACTAGGTCCCAGAGGGTCTCTCTCCTCCCCCCTCTTCATAATAAGATTCCATGCCCTGCTCCCTCCACCCCCCAGCAGTGTCAATGATTCTTATTTCCCCTATGCCTAGGCCACAGTGTCGCTGAGATAAATTAATAAAGTTGGGAGTTCATTCATTGGAGATGGCCTCCTGCATTTATCAGTGCCATCACTGGTTATGCACATGCTTTAGAACCCTGTCCACACAGTGAAACTAAGGAGGTATAGCAACTTGTGAAGAAGATAGCAGAAAGTTGGAAAAAGTCACAGATTCTATGCGTGTGCAAGAAGTTTGCAGGTGCAATGTAACGTGACAAAGTATGAAGTAGTACACATTGGAGGTAAAACCTCAGCTACGAATACAGTCTAAAAGGGAAAGCACTGAAGTGGGTAGATGAACAAAGTCATTCAAAGTTAACTCACAAGTGAAAAGAGTGATCGAAAAAGGCAATGGAATGTTGAATTTCATCACAATTCTTTGCGCTAGGGTTGCTAATTTGTTAAATCTACCCCATAGAATATGAAGCAAGAAAGTACCACTGCAGTTATACAGAGCACTAGACATCCTCATTTGGAATGCTGGGGTATAAATTTATCTTGGGTAGTAGTGCAAAACAGACTATAGTGAATCGGCCGCCCGTTTTGCACTCTGTCCGTCTTTTTATCCACTGAACAGGTGGCCGATTCACTATTGCCCATTTTGCGCTATCGTCCAAGATAAATTTATACCCCTCTGTGTTCGGTTCTGGGTGCACTGTCCGCCCACCCTCCCTGTGCCAAGAGGACGTATCTGATGGAGTTCCTGGGTTACTCTGAGAATTCCACCCTTTAAGCTCTTAGAAGGCCTCATAAAACTCTCAATAGCTGAGAGCTGGAATGAGTCCAGTTGAAACCTTAACTAGAGTAAGGTAATTGATCCCGAAGAGGATCAATTGATTACCTTTTGTCTGCAGGCATAATGGCTTCACTGGAAGATGAAGACTTGGGGAGGTTTCTTTCTTCCGCCCAGAAGGGCCTTGGGGTACCTCAGGTGCTGTGCCCATCCCGACATTGCAAACGGCTGCAGCCCTGCATTTTGGAGCGAGTTCTGAGACCATCATTGTGGGCACCAAAGGGTTTCTGTTCCACTGCACTTGTATTGAGTGGAACCCCCAGAGTTTCAGGACCTCTATTTTAGAGGGTATATATTGGAGTGATTAAGGAAATATCATGGCAACTATATTGGAGGCTTTCTTTGGCTGGAATATAACAAGGGAAAACGCTGTAGTTGGGAGAAAGGTTCCGTACAACATGATTGGAGAATAACTAAAACAACAGCTTGCATTTATATAGCGCCTTTAACGTAATAAAACGTCCCAAGGCACTTCATAGGATCGTTATCAAACAAAATTTGACACGGAGCCACATAAGGTGATATTAGGACAGGTGGTCAAAGAGGTAGGTTTTAAGGAGCATCTTAAAGGAGCAGGGAGAGGTGGAGAGGTTATGGGGGGGAATTCTGGAGCTTAGGGCCTAGGCAGCTGAAGGCACAGCTGCCAATGGTGGAGTGAAGAAAATCGGGGATGCGCAAGAGGCAAGAACTGGAGGAGTGCAGAGATCTCGGAAGGTTGTAGGGCTGGAGGAGGTTACAGAGATAGAAAATAACCAATTAGAAAGGAGAAAAACACAAAGGTTTAAAATCAGTGAGAATGAAAACTGACAAACAAACATGACAGTCAACATGTAGACAGCAGACTCAATGAACATGACAGACACAAGAGTGTAGAAATTCTGCTCCTTCTTGGGGTGGAATTCAGAAAGATCAGCAGAGGCATCAGAAGTTGGGAAGGAATCTGGATCTACTGGATTGCCGCCCCATTAAACAGCTAATAGAAAATTCTAACTGAGGGCTTCTTCTGTCTGCCCCCTACACCCAACTGCTGTTCAGGTTCAGTCCCAGGCTACCCCCAGAATCTCACCACATATTCCACCGATAGGCCCAATGGTACCTATGTCTGCAGACAGCAGGTGTAGGTGCCTCTCTGGGCTGCGTGTTGGCCGCAAAAAGCAGGAGTTGAATAGTAGTTGATCCCAAAGGAAAGCTAAAAAAAACCCTCCCTGAATTCTTTGGCCCGACCAGCTTGTGGATTCTCTTCTCAGAGCGGTAGGGTACCACTCTGAGATTCTGATCTCTGTTGTGCCGCTACTGGTGTGGGCGCTTCTCCCATTATGTTAATAGCTCTAACCCTGGGATTTTGGACGGGGTCATGGGGAGGCCACAACAGCGGGTGAAAGTTCCATCCTAGAATTTATATCCTGAAAAATTTTATTGATACAAAAATTTTTATTGTAAAGATAGATTTTTTATTCCAATTTTCCCTTCTTCTATTCTGAAAACAGAGGCCTGGAAATTGGATCATGCCCAAATTGGGGTGCAACTCCGGTATAGCGCATACTGCCGGCATATAATGAGGCCAGCGGTAGGACAACGGCAAATTTGTCAGCCGGCCTCATTAGGATAATACTGGCGAGTTGCAGGCCGAGTCACCAGCCAATTGCCTCACGTGAGTCTTGGTGGGGGTGGGGGTGGGGGTGGGGGGGGGGGGGGGTTAAAGGTAATCAGGACAGGGGATGAGCAGTGGCTGTCTGCAACATGCAGTTTTAATGTGGAGCCAGGAGGAACTACTCCTCTGGCTCCACATTCAGGTAAGTATTTTTTTTAAGTTTACCTTTCTGATGGAGGCCTCCAGCGGTCCCTTTAAGGACAGGTAGACCAGGTAATCCTGACTACAGCAGGACCAAAGCCTGCTGCATTCAGCGTAAACTAATTTCAGGTTATGGTCCTAAATTAGGCCCTTATTAGCATATTAGCGTTAGGCCCCTTATTAGCATGTTCAAGGGCCTAAGGCTTGTTTTAGGCGGCCGCCAGGTCACCTCTACAGTGCTCGAATAAATAAGGCGCGGATGTATCTCCAGCATCGTTCGGCCGTGGGAGGTTGGTCCCTAAAATTAAACGGGCGCACTGTGGTCCAGTTTCACCCCCAGTCACTCATGCTGTATTGCGGTTCCACAGGCAGTGGCAGCCTTCTGGTGCCTCGCCCAACTGAGCTTTCTTCATGTGTGAGCCTAGAAATTCCAATGGTGGGACGATTTGCAGCAAATATCTTGTCCTCACCTGACGTATACACCACACGTATTTCCAGCATGAGTCATTGGATAGTGTTCAGAGGGTGGGAATCTGGCTGAATTTTTCCCCTCCTTTCTCCATAGACAATGAGGTCAACTGGAGCTTTTTTAGCTGATACCAAGGAGGTTTTATAAAATGAACCAATATAACATTCAAAAACTGAATCATTCATAGAAATTTGCAACTTCTTGTACATTAACAGCCCATCAGGTTCAAGTGGCAAGTTAGCCTTGCTCTAACCTGCAATGAAAGTTGCTGAGTAGGTTAGCACAGTATTACTAGCCATCTCTCAAAAACATTAGATGAGACTAAAGAAAGTCTTTAAGTACTTAAAATGCCTACACTGCCTTTGAGGATCACATTAGGGTTTTCTTAACGTCTTAATGCTGATCGACCAAAACTGAATTTAATGCAATTAGGCTGTAATGGATTAAGTCATGCACAAACTTCCTGGAATATTGTATGCCATTAAAAAGACAACTAAAGGTAAATATGAAATACAATAATCGTTAGAACAGAGGTTAGTCATTGGCAAGGTGAGGTTTTGTAATTCTCCCATAGATGTTCATTTTTCTTTATTGTAAGAAAAAACCCACCCTTGTCCTCGTTTGTTACAAATTCGAGTCTGCCACAGGTATCTACTCAGGTTCCGTGGTGTCAGTCACTACCTTAAGCAATCAGGTTACCTGCTTTTTTACGGAAGTTACCTCCCACTGCCCTGTAGCGGCTAGCATGGCAGTGAGACCTGGGAGTGTAACAATGAAACTCCCTTGTCACCTGGACCAGATCTGTGTCTAAGCGGATGTACTCCTTTAATTTCTACGAAGGTTCAAGTTAACAATAGGTGCAGTAATGTTTGGTTCAGTTTGTAATCTGCTTGAATCCACAGTAGACAAAACATAGAGAACACTGTGTATGATGAAAGCAATTTGTGCAATCAGTTCAACTTCTGTTCACGCACTGTTACAAAAATAAATACATGTACACTAGCCCACTTGGGAGGATTCTTACTTAACGCAGAAAGATAGATTCATACTGCTATCACTCCTGACAACAGCGGGAAGGTTATTTCTCCTGCAGAACCTTTCTGATTTTTTTTTTCTTTTTGCAACCTTTCAGCTACCTGTCGTAGCTTACTGATTTTGGGTGTCTGTGTTGATCCTTAAAAAGTCTCCCTTCAAAGATCTGCAGAGATCAAAGACATTTGTCAAAACCAAGGTGCTAGATGTCTCCTGAATGACTAGACATTGCTAACAAATCGGCTATTGTTCGGATCTATGCAAAAGAACCGGCCATCCCGCATTTAAATCATCTCACCTCTGTCTATCGATGGCCTACCCTGCAATGGAGCTAGCTGGCAAAACCACTCCTTTTTAGTCACATTTCTGTCCAAAACACATTAAAATTGTTTTTGTCCAAGTCTTTCCATGGAAACTGTGACAGCAATCAAAAATCCTTGACCTATTTGTCCTCGCTAACTACCACCTCATCTCCAACCATCCTTTCCTCTTCAATGTTCTTGAACATTTTGTCACCTCCCAGATTCATGTCCAACTTTCCTGAGACCCCCTGTTTGAATCCCTCCAATTAGATTTCTGCAGCACCAATACAACCCTAACCAAAGTCATGAACAACATTCGTTGTGACTGTGACCATCGAGTAATATCCCTCCTCGTCCTCACTGCAGCCTTTGATATAGTATACCACACCAACCTCCTCTGCTGTCCAGCTCGAAGGGATTATCCTCACTTGGTTCCACCCTTACTCCAATCATAGCCACATTTGCGATGGCTTCTCTTCCCACCTTTGCACTATCCTCTCGAGAGTCCCCTCAGGATCCACCTTGGCCCTCACCTCTTCCTCACTTACATGCTGCTTCTTGACATCATCCATAGATACGAGGTAAGCTTCCACATGCATGCCATGACACCCAGCTCTACTGCTCCCCCATCTCTCTCAACTTCTCCACTGTCTCTGCGCTGTCATATTGTCCGAGCCACAGGAGATATTAGGACAGGTGACTAAAAACTTGATCAAAGGTTTTAAGTAGCAACTTAAAGGAGGAGAGAGAGGTAGAGAGGCAGAGAGGTTTAGGGATGGAATTCCAAATCTTGTTCCCTAGACAGCTAAAGGCATGGCAGCCAATGGTGGGGCAAACGAAATCGGGGATGGACAAGAGGCCAGAAATGGAGGAAAGCAGAGTGCTCAGAGGCCTGTAGGAGGTTACCAAGATAGGGAGGGGCGAGGCCATGGAGGGATTTGAAAACAAGGATGAGGATTTTAAATTTGAGACACTGCTGGTCCAGGAACCAATGTAGGCTACGAACACAGGGGTGATAGGAGAATAGAACTAGGTGCAACTTAGGACATGGGCAGCAGAGTTTTAGATGAGCTCAAATTTACAGAGAGTGGAAGATGGGAGTCCAGCCAGGAGAGCATTGGAATAGTTGAGTCTGGAGGTAACAAAGGCATGGATGAGGTGGAAGTAGGCGGTCTTGGTGATGGAGAGGATATGTGGTCGGACGTTCAGCTCAGGGTGAAATAGGACACCGAGGTTGCAAACAGTCTGGTTCAGCCTCAGACAGTGGCCAGGGAGGGATAACATTAAAAGATGTAATTTTGCTTGAAACTGAGGATAAGCACAAGACAGTAAATATTCTTACCGATTATTTCTTCCAAGTATTCACAAGGGAAGGCATGAACAATATGCCTCCCAAAAATGTGAGTTGGCTGAACAATAGCATATGAAATTTAATGCAGACAATTGTAAAGTATTGCACATAGGAAGGAAAGATGTGTGATACACGTATTCCATGAATGATGTCTAAATAGCTACGGATGAGGTAGACAGAGACCAGCAATCTAAATGCTCAACATGTCCAACAATGCAGAGCCACAATCAACAAAGCCAATAGAATGTTGGACCACATAGCCAAAACAGTAGAATACAAGTCAGAGGAAGTTGTGCTCAAACTGTACAACGCACTGGTCCGACCACACCTTGAATACTATGCCCTGTTCTGGTCGCTGAGAAACAAGGGAGACATTTAAGCACTGGAGGCAGTGCAGAGAAGAGTTATGAGGCTGATCCCACATGTCAAGGGTCTGAGTTATAAGGAAAGACAGGAAAGGCTTATGCTTTTTATCCTGGAAAGGAAGCATCTTATAGAGGTATATAAGATAGTAAGTGGTATGGAAAATATTAATCCAGATTACTACAAGGGGACACAGGTTCAAACTAGTAAAGGGTAACTTTACAGCTGATATCAGAAGGTCCTTCTTCACCAAGAGAGTGATTGACTCTCAAAATTGACTTCTTCGCAGAGTGGTGGAGACAAAAACTGGAATCATTTAAGAAACAACTAGATGCTGCAATGAGGGGGAGTGTACAGTTGCTCTGAATGGATGAAAAAAAATGGGCTGAATGACTTTCCTCACCTGTCAGTATACATGGTCTTGCTTTATGCAAAATGGCTACTTCGTTTGCCTTCAACAGTCACTGCATTTAAAGTCATTCAGTATCGGTGAACTGCTCGAGACATGATAAAGGTTCCATGTAAATTTTAAAATGTCTATTTTGCCTAGAGAGTTACATAATACATTTACAGCTTACAGCAACTTATTTAGACCTCTTGACTGTTAATGATGTGTGATCAGGAATACCAAAAGAAGGAGAATGCACCTTACATAAAGGGAGTCAAATCCTCAACAAAGGAACAGGAATAGGACATTCACCCTTTCCAGCCTGTTCCACCATATTCGTGATCTATATTCCTTGATACCTTTACCTAACAAAAATCTATCAATCTCAGTCTTGAAAATTTCAATTGACCCAACATCCACGGCCTTTTGGGGGAGGGAGTTCCACTACCCTTTGTGTGAAAAATGTGCTTCCCAATTTCACTCCTAAATAGCGTAGGGATCTTCATCCACGTCATTAATATATATGGTGAAAAGCGGAGGCCATAGTACAGATAAAAAAGAAAAGACTTGCATTTATATAGAGCCTTTCATGACTTCAGGGCATCCCAAAGCACTTTATAACCACTGAAGTACTTTTGAAATGTAGTCACTTTTGTACTGTAGGAAATGTGGCAGCCAATTTGCGCACAGGTCCCACAAACCGCAATGAAATAATGACCAGATAATCTGTTTTATTGATATTGGTTGCGAGATAAATATTAGCAAAAGGTAGAATCATAGAATCATAGAATCATAGAAAAGTTACAGCAAGGAAGGAGGCCATTCGGCCCATCGAGTCCGCGCTGGGTCTATGCAAGAGCAATCCAGCTAGTCCCATTCCCCGCCCAATCCCCGTGGCTCTGCAAATTTTTTCCTTTCAAGTACTTATCCAGTTCCCTTTTGAAGGCCATGATTGAATCTGCCTCCACCACCCCCTCAGGCAGTGCATTCCAGATCCTAACCACCCGCTGTGTAAAAAAGCTTTTCCTCATATCACCTTTGGTTCTTTTGCCAATCACCTTAAATCTATGTTCACTGGTTCTTGAACCTTTCGCCAATGGGAACAGTTTCTCTCTATCTACTCTGTCTAGACCCTTCATGATTTTGAATACCTCTATCAAATCTCCTTGCAACCTTCTGTGTTCCAAGGAGAACCACCCCAACTTCTCCAGTCTATCCACGTAACTAAAGTCCCTCATCCCTGGAATCATTTTAGTAAATCTCTTCTGCACCCTCTCTAAGGCCTTCACATCTTTCCTAAAGTGCGGTGCCCAGAACTGGACACAATGCTCGAGTTGTGGCCAAACCGGTATTTTATAAAGGTTCATCATGACTTCCATACTTTTGTACACTATGCCTCTATTTATAAAGCCCAGAATCCCGTATGCTTTTTTAACCGCTTTCTCAACCTGCCCTGCTACCTTCAACGATTTGTGCACATATATCCCTAGATCTATCTGTTCCTGTACCCTTTAGTTTACATTGCCTCTCCTCGTTCTTCCTCCCGAAATGCATCACTTCGCATTTTTCTGCATTAAATTTCATCTGCCACGTGTCCGCCCATGCCACCAGCCTGTCTATATCCGCTTGAAGTCTATCACTATCCTCCTCTCTGTTTACTACCCTTCCAAGCTTTGTGTCATCTGCAAATTTTGAAATTGTGTCCTGTACACCCAAGTCCAAGTCATTAATATATATCACGAAAACCAGTGTTCCCAGCGCCGGCCCCTGGGGAACATCACTGTACACCTCCCTCCAGTCTGAAAAACAACCATTCACCACTGTTCTCTGTTTCCTGTCACTTAGCCAATTCTGTATCCATGTTGCTATTGCCCTTTTTATTCCATGGGCCGCAATCTTGATGATTAGCCTACCATGCGGCACTTTATCAAACGCCTTTTGAAAGACAACATACACCACATCAACTACACTGTCCTCATCTAACCTCTCTGTTACCTCATCAAAAAACTCTATCAGGTTAGTTAAACACGATTTGCCTTTAACAAATCCGAGCTGGCTTTCCCTAATCAATCCACACTCGTCCAAGTGACTGTTAATTCTGTCCCGGAGTATCGCTTCTAAAAGTTTCCCCACCACCGAGGGTTGCTGGGTTTATCCTTACACCCTTCTTTGAACAAGGGTGTAACATTTGCAATTCTCCAGTCTTCTGGCACTACCCCTGTATCTACGGATGTTTGGAAGATTATGGCCAGTACCTCCGCAATTTCCACCCTTACTTCCCTCAGCATCCTAGGATGCATCCCTTCCGGACCGGGTGACTTATCTACTTTAAGTAAAGCTAGCCTTTCTAGAACCTCTTTTTTATCAATTTTTAGCCCATCCAGTATCACCAATATATCTTCCTTGACCGAGACTATGGCAACATCTTCTTCCTTGGTAAAGACAGATACAAAGTACTCATTTAGTACCTCGGCCATCCCCTCTGCCTCCATGAGCAGATCTCCTTATGGTCTCTAAGAGCCCCACTCCTCCTCTTTTTTTTTATTCGTTCATGATGTGTGGGTGTCGCTGGCAAGGCCAGCATTTATTGCCCATCCCTAATTGCCCTTGAGAAGGTCGTGGTGAGCCGCCTTCTTGAACCGCTACAGTCCGTGTGGAGAAGGTTCTCCCACAGTTCTGTTAGGTAGGGAGTTCGAGAATTTTGACCCAGCGACGATGAAGGAACGGTGATATATTGCCAAGTCGGGATGGTGTGTGACTTGGAGGGGAACATGCAGGTGGTGTTGTTCCCATGTGCCTGCTGCCCGTGTCCTTCTAGGTGGTAGAGGTCGCGGGTTTGGGAGGTGCTGTCGAAGAAGCCTTGGCAAGTTGCTGCAGTGCATCCTGTAGATGGTACACACTGCAGGCACGGTGCGCCGGTGGTGAAGGGAGTGAATGTTTAGGGTGGTGGATGGGGTGCCAATCAAGCGGGTTGCTTTGTCCTGGATGGTGTCGAGCTTCTTGAGTGTTATTGGAGCTGCACTCATCCAGGCAAGTGGAGAGTATTCCACCACACTCCTGCCTTGTAGATGGTGGAAAGGCTTTGGGGAGTCAGGAGGTGAGTCACTCACCGTAGAATACCCAGCCTCTGACCTGCTCTTGAAGCCACAGTATTTCTGTGGCTGGTCCAGTTAAGTTTCTGGTCAATGGTGACCTCCAGGATGTTGATGGTGGGGGATTCGGCGATGGTAATGCTGTTGAATGTCAAGGGAAGGTGGTTAGACTCTCTCTTGTTGGCGATGGGCATTGCCTGGCACTTATCTGGAGCGAATGTTACTTGCCACTTATCAGCCCAAGCCTGGATGTTGTCTAAGTCTTGCTGCATGTGGGCACGGACTGCTTCATTATCTGAGGGGTTACGAATGGAACTGAACACTGTGCAATCATCAGCGAACATCACCATTTCTGACCTGATGATGGAGGGAAGGTCATTGATGAAGCAGCTAAAGATGGTTGGGCCTAGGAAACTGCCCTGAGGAACTCCTGCAGCAATGTCCTGGGGCTGAGATGATTGGCCTCCAACAACCACTACAATCTTCCTTTGTGCTAGGTATGACTCCAGCCACTGGAGAGTTTGCCCCCTGATTCCCATTGACTTCAATTTTACTAGGGCTCCTTGGTGCCACACTCTCAAGTGCAGTTACTTTCACCTCACCTCTCGAATTCAGCTCTTTTGTCCAGTGACTGGTGTACAAGGACATCCAGGTCCCTTTGTACATCAACATTTCCCAATCTATCACCATTTAAATGATACTCTGCCTTTGCGTTTTTCCTTCCGAAGTGGATAACTTCACATTTATCCATGTTGTACTGCATCTGCCATATTTTGCCCACTCGTTCAACTTGTCTAAATCGCCTTGAAGCCTCTTTGCATCCTCCTCACAACTCACAATCCCACCTAGTTTTGTGTTGTCAGCAAACTTGGAAATATTACATTTGATTCCCTCATCCAAATCATTGATATATATTGTGAATAGCTGGGGCCCAAGCACTGATCCCTGTGGTACCCCACTAGTCACCGCCTGCCACCCCGCAAAAGACCCATTTATTCCTACTCTCTGTTTCCCGTCTGTTAACCAATTTTCAATCTATGCCAGTATATTACCCCCAATCCCACGTGCTTTAATTTTGCACACTAACCTCTTATGTGGGACTTTATCAAAGGCCTTCTGAAAATTCAAATACACCACATCCACTGGTTCTCCCTTACCTATTCTACCAGTTACATCCTCAAAAAACTCCAGTCGGTTTGACATTGTCTAATCCCACTGATACTTTCTAAGTGTCCTTTTATCACATCCTTTATAATAGACTCCAGCATTTTCCTTACTACTGATGTTAGGCTAACCGGTCTGTAGTTCCCTGTTTTCTCTCTCCCTCCTTTTTTAAATAGTGGGGTTACATTTGCCACCCTCCAATCTGCAGGAACTGTTCCATAATCTATAGAATTTAGGAAGATGACAACCAATGCATCCACTATTTCCATGGCTACCTCTTTTAGTACTCTGGGATGCTGATTATCAGGCCTTGGGGATTTATCGGCTTTCAGTCCCATTAATTTCTCCAGCACTATTTTTTTAATAATACTAATTTCCTTTAATTCCTCCTTCTCACTAGTCCCTTGGTTCCCTTGCATTTCTGGGAAGTTATTTGTGTCCTCTTCCGTGAAGACAGAACCAAAGTATTTGTTTAATTACTCTGCCATTTCCTTGTTCCCCATTATAAATTCTCCCGTTTCTGACTATAAGGGACCTACATTTGTCTTCACTAATCTTTTTCTTTTTACATATTTGTAGAAGCTTTTACAGTCCACTTTTATGTTCCTTGTAAGTTTACTCTCATACTCTATTTTTCCCCTCTTAATCAATCTCTTGGTCCTTTTTTGCTGAATTCTAAACTGTTCCCAATCCTCAGGCTTGCTACTTTTTCTGGCAACTTTATATGACTCCTCTTTGGATCTAATACTATCCTTAATTTCTTTTGTTAGCCATCGTTGGGCCACTTTTCCTTTTGTGTTTTTGCACCAGAAAGGAATGTATAATTGTTGCAATTCATGCATTCGTTCCTTAAATGTTAGCCATTGCCTATCCACCGTCACATCCTTGATCCTGGCACCAGGGAGGCAACATACCATCCAGGAGTCAGAAATGGTAGTAAAAACATTTACAAAATTAGGGATAAATCCAGGTTTAGACTGAGAAGATTAGCAGACTAGATCCAGCATTGCCTTCTAGACTCGGAGTAATCAGAAACATCTGGCTTAACAGATACGGTTTAACAGTTGCATTGAATGGGTGGATTTAAGTCTATTTCTATCCATCAGATCATCAATGAATTTTTGTTTTCCTCTCTCTTTATTTTGTGCTATTTTTCTCCCAGTAAAGCTGTTTACCAATACATAGCCACATGCAACTGGTGACAGGTATAATTTGAATGCAACATGTCTGATTGTGTCAGCATTTCCTTTCTCTGCCCTGTTCCCCCAGTTTCTCTATAACCCTCCATCCAGTGGCTCAGACATGAAAGGAGGAAACACAATGCTTAATAATCCTTGAAAGCCTCCCCAATGTCTTAGTGAATAAATACACCAGGTTGTGTTATTGAGCTATGAGGACTACAATGCTGTAGGTTTGGTTCGCAATCTGTGCTGAGTGCTGTGCAGCAGTTCGGATGGTACAATTGGCCTCAGGATGCCTGGATCCAGCAGAGGAACTGGATCCTGTTCATGATCCAGTGACTTCTGCCAGGATGTGTATGTCTGTATGTGTATTGTATGCCCCCTCCCTCCTCCCATATTCTACCAGTGCCCACTGTCTAGGCTCACGCATGAAGAACAGTCACTTGGCATTGGAGTGTTGCCAGTGCCTGCGAAACAGTCAGTGCCTTCAGGACAGGAGGAGAGAAAAGGGGAAACAAAAATTGGAAAAAGAGAACAAATCTCATGCTCAAGCACATAGGTGGTCTTGGACCGTGTCAATTTGATCTGTACACAACCAAAACAGCTGGTTAGTAGCTGCATGTGACTTCTACCTGCACTTATCTATCTGGGTGCAGCATTTGGTAAATTAGAACAAAAGCAAAAGATGCACAAGTCTAAAGAAGACACTGACCAACCGCTCAATGGCAGCTGTTACATTCACCAGGGCTCTACTCAGTACCGAGGACAGTTGCTGCTCTGCTGCATATTCATTTTCTTTTCAGGTGAAGAGCTCCTAATTTAAATACACAGCCTAGAAAGAAAACCACGTAGGCAGTATAATTGACACATATCACCAAAAGCTTCAAACAACCATAATTAGAAGCAATGCAGATGAAAGCCATCTCTTTGTGAGTAAGATTATTCATTTCATTCTGTCATTCTTGTTGTTGTGGATTTATTCCCACTCGCAATGCACTGTATTCCAGTGACTTCAACAAATAAAAGAAGCATAAATACAATCAGTGACCTCAGGAAATTCCAGTCGCCATCCATATAACAAAATATTAGCCTTCCAGGAAAAAAATTAAAATGAAATATAGAATCATAGAATCATAGAAAGGTTATAGCACGGATGGAGGCCATATGTCCCATCGAGTCCACGCCAGCTCTATACAAGAGCAATCCAGCTAGTCCCACACCTCCGCCCTATCCCAGTAGTCCTGCAAATTTTTTCCTTTCAAGTACTTATCCAGTTCCCTTTTGAAGGCCATGATTGAATCTGCCTCAACCACCCCCTCGGGCAGTGCATTCCAGATCCTAACCACTCGCTGAGTAAAAAAGTTTTTCCTCATGTCACCTTTGGTTCTTTTGCCAATCATCTTAAATCTATGTCCTCTAGTTCTTGACCCTTCCGCCAATGGGAACAGTTTCTCTCTATCTACTCTGTCTAGACCCTTCATGATTTTGAATGCCTCTATCATATCTCCTCGCAACCATCTCTGTTCCAAGGAGAACAAACCCAGCTTCTCCAGTCTATCCACATAACTAAGGTCCCTCATCCCTGGAATCATTCTAGTAAATCTCTTTTGCACCCTCTCTAAGGCCTTCACATCTTTCCTAAAGCGCGGTGCCCAGAACTAGACTCCAGTTGTGGCCGAACCAGTGTTTTATAAAGGTTCATCATGACTTCTATATTTTCGTACTCTATGCCTTTATTTATAAAACCCAGAATCCCGTATGCTTTTTTAACTGCTTTCTCAATCTGCCCTGCCACCTTCAACGATTTGTGCACATATCCATTCAGATCCTTACTCAAACAGCTGAAGGTGACCTGAACACATTCTGAAAAAAAGGAGTAGGATATCAGGGCCTCGAAATTCTACGCTCTATCCCTAGCGATTGCACCATGATCATATCTGCTGATGCCCTCCAACACTGGCACCTGTCAAAGTTTGCAGAGTTTCTTTGAGGGTACCTCACTTGCTGGTGGCCGCCAGGGATTAGTGCCATTTGGGGTACTTCTTTAGCGTTCACCTGCCCCTTGCATCCAGAATCTAGGATGCTCTGGACAACCACCTGTGGCGGGAAGGGTCTTTCCCAGGAACCACCCCCTACCCCCCCACAACTGCTCCTATCGGCCACTGCCTGGACCCCACCGATGTTACCTACGTGCAACCTTGTGGCTGCTGGTACAGCTCATCTTTCTTGTCATACCAGCCGCCACTGATACACCAGCTCACCATCCAAGGCATGGAGCCGGAACTCCCAGCTTAGAGAGCCCTCACCCCGGCCCTATTCCCGGCCCATCATTTGTCTTGTAAGCGGCAGATGGAAGTTCCGCCCCTTAAAAATGAAATCAGAAATTACAGAAACGACACTGGTTCTCCCTCGTATCCTCGAAGGTTCTACTGGGAAACTGGTAGGACTCCTGTAGAATTTCAGGGTCCAGGAGGCTGGGAAGAGGAATACAGGACCAGGAACCCGAGAAAGGGGAGCAGCAGACTAGGATCTTGAAAAAGCAAGTGGGAGACCGGAAGCTGAAGAGAGGCAGGCAACATTGAAGAGTCCGGAACAAACAAGAGTGCAGGATTGAATCAGCAGCAAGTAAGTGCACTCCCAGACAAAGCTTCGGTACCATCCACTAAAAGAGGCCCCTTCCAATACGCAACCCCGATAGTGATCTAAATTTCTTGTCTTGTACACAACTATATGCAATTCCTTATAAAAAAGTCTTGTTATATTTAATCTTGAAAAGGTTTTGTTCTCCTTTTGCCTGTTGGAGGCCCACTTGGAACATAGAATTCAATTCTGTCTTCACCCAATGACCACATCATCCAATATGAATCACATTTTAAAATACAGCACATATCATAGTAAGTACAGCACAGGAAGAGGCCATTCGGCCCATCGTGTCTGTGCCGGCTCTTTGAGAGAGCTATCCTATAAGTCCCATTCCCCTGCTCTTTCGCCATAGCCTTGTAAATTTTTTCCCTTCAAGTATTTATCTAATTCCCTTATGAAAGTTACTATTGAATCTGCTTCCACCACCCTTTCAGGTAGTGCGTTTGAGATCATTACAACTCGATGGATAAAAAAATGTTTCCTCATGTCACCTCTGGCTCTTTTGCCGATCACCTTAAATCCATGTCCTCTGATTACCGACCCTTCTGCCACTGGAAACAGTTTCTCTATATTTGCTCTATCAAAACCGTTCATGATTTTGAACACCTCTATCAAATCTGCTCTTAACCTTCTCTGCTCTAATGAGAACAACCCCAGCTTCTACAGTCTCTCCACACAACTGATGTCCCACATCCCTGGTACCATTCTAGTAAATCTCTTCTGCACCCTCTCTAAGGCCTTGACATCCTTCCTAAAGAGTGGTGCCCAGAATTGAACACAACTCTCCAGCTGAGGCCTAACCAGTGTTTTATAAAGGTTTAGCATAACTTCCTTGCTTTTGTACTCTACGCCTCTATTAATAAAGCCCAGGATCCTGTATGCGTTTTTGAACAGCCTTCTCAACTTATCCTGTCACCTTCAAAGATTTTTGTACATACACCCCCAGGTCTCTCTGTTCCTGCACCTCCTTTAAAATTGTACCATTTAGTTTATATTGCCTCACCTCATTCTTCCTACCAAAATGTATCACTTCACACTTCCCTGCGTTAAATTTCATCTGCCACGTGTCTGCCCATTTCAACAGTCTGTCTATGTCCTCTTGAAGTCTGTTACTATCCTTCACGTTGTTTACTACATTTCCGAGTTTTGTGTCATCTGCAAATTTAGAAATTATACTCTCTATACCCAAGTCCAGGTCATTAATATATATCAAAAAGAGCAGTGGTCCTAATACAGACCCCTGGGGAACACCACTATATACTTCCCTCCAGTCTGAAAAATAACCACTCACCACAACTCTCTGCTTTCTGTCCCCTACCCAATTACTCATCCACGCTGCCACTGTCCCTTTAATCCCATGGGCTTTAATTTTGTTAACAGGTCTATTATGTGGTACTTTATCAAGTGCCCGTTGAAAGTCCATATACACATCAACCACACTACCCTCATCAACCTTCTCCGTTACTTCATCAAAGAACTCAATCAAGTTAGTCAAACACAATTTTCCTTTAACAAATCCATGCTGACTTTCATTTATTAGCCCAATCTTTTCCAAGTGCCAATTAATTTTGTCCTGGATTATTGTCTCTAAAAGTTTCCCACCACCGATGTTAGGCTGACTGGCCTGTAATTGCCGGGTTTATCCCTCTCCCCTTTTTTGAACAGGGGGTGTAACATTTGCAATCTCCAGTCCTCCGGTACTGTCCTCATATCTAAGGAGGATTGGAAGATTGAGGCCAGAGTCTCCTCAATTTCCACCGTTACTTCCCTCAGTAACCTAGAATGCATCCCATCTGGACCGGGTGACTTTTCTACTTTGAGTACTGCCAATCATTTAAGTGCCTCCTCTTTATCTATTTTTATCCTATCCAATATCGCTACTACCTCCTCCTTTACTGCTATAATGGCAGCATCCTCTTTAGTGAACAAGGATGCAAAATATTCATTTAGTACCTCAGCCATGCCCTCTACCTCCACAAGAAGATCTCCTTATTTGTCACTTATCGATTCCAGGCTTCCTTTGACTACCCTTTTACTATTTCTATTTATATGTTTTGGGTTCCCTTTTATGTTAGCCACTAATCTATTCTCATGCTCTCTCTTTTTCCCTCTTATTCCCTTTTTTAGATCTCCTCTGTACTTTGCATGTTCAGCTTGGTTCTCTACTATATAATGAACCTTACATTTGTCATAAGCCTCCTTTTTCTGTTTCATTTTAATCTCTGTATCTTTAGTCATCCAGGGAGCTCTAGCTTTGGATGTCCTTCCTTCCTCCCCCCAACCCCCCCCCCCCCCACCCGTAGGGATATGTCTACTCTGTAACTGAACCAACTCTTCCTTGAAAGCCTCCCATTGTTAAATTACTGTTTTGCCTACCAAATTTTGATTCCAATCCACCTGGGCAAGATCCCTTTCTAACTCGTTGAAATTAGCCCTCCTCCAGGTAAGTATTTTCACATTTAATTGTTCCTTGCCCTTTACTATAACTATTCTAAAACTAATGATATTATGATCACTGTTCCCCAAATGCTCCCCCACTGAAACATGCTCCACCTGCCCCACATCATTCCCCAGAACTAGATCCAGTACCATTTCCTTCCTGTTTGGGCCGGAAACTCACTGTTCCAGGAAGTTCTCTTATACACACTTCAGGAATTCCTCCCCCTCTTTACCCTTTGCACTGTTACTGTCCCAGTCTATATTGGGATAATTGAAGTCCCCCGTTACCAATATTCTATAGTTATTGCATCTTTCTGTAATTTGCCTGCAAATTTGCTCCTCTATCTCCTTCCCACTATTTGGTGGCCTCTAGTATACACCCAGTAGCATAATATTGTACCTTAATTCTAACCAAATAGATTCTGTCTTTGAATCTTCAGCAACATTATCCCTTTCCAGTGCTATAATAGTTTTTTTGATCAATACTGGCACTCCCCCTGATTTCTTTTCTTCACTATCCTTCCTGAATACCTGGTATCCAGGAATGTTAAGTACCCAATCATCTCCTTCTTTGAGCCAGGTCTCAGTTATTGCCACTATATCATAGTCCCATTTGGCGACTTGAGCCTGCAGCTCACCAATCTTATTTACCACGCTACGTGCATTTACTCACATGTACTCCAAATTCATCTTAGACCGCCTCGCATTTGCTCCCTGTCTGATCCCTCCTATTTCTGAACTATTCTTTACTCTAGTGCTACTTGTCCCTCCCAGTCCTCTGTCCACCTTGTTTCTCTTCTCTACTGTTCCATCCTGATGCCCATTCCCCTGCCAAATTAGTTTAAACCCTCCCCCACAGCACTAGTTAACCTCCCCACGAGGACATTGGTCCCAGATCTGTTGAGGTGCAACCCGTCCATCTTGAACAGATCCCTTCTGCCCCAGAACTGATCCCAATGCCCCAGGAATCTGAAGCTCTCCCTCCTGCACCATTGCTCCAGCCTTGCATTAACCTGTCTTATCTTACTATTCCTATACTCACTGTGCGTAGCACTGGGAGCAATCCAGAGATTACTACCTTTGAGGTCCTGCTTTTTAACTTCCTCCTTAGCACCTGAAACTCTGACTGCAGGACCTTGACACTTTTCCTTCCTATGTCATTGGTTCCCACATGGACCATGACTTCTGGCTGTTCCCCTTCCCCCCTCAAAATGTTCTGCACCCTCTCAGTGACATAACAACCTTTCTCTATTGTTTGAATTTTACAGTTAAAAAACTGTACCAATTCCTAGTTTTTGAAAAGACAGCAAGTCCTCAGATCCAATCTCCAGTCTGTTCACACTTTGAATTATAGCAAAAATCGCAAAATGCCAGTGACCCAATTGTTAAAATATAAATAAATCATAAAACCCATCAACAAAATAGAGAACACTCACTATTTTTATGTAGTAGATAGTTCTTGAGTTGTTATTAAATCTGTAAGAGCAGTTAATCAGATAACCAGGAATTCAGCTCTGAATTACCCTCTAGCAAGCACATGTCATAAATGCAAACTACATAGCATTTAAAAACTCAGCCAACATCCCCACTCATCCTTTAAAAAGATCGTAACATTATCAATCTGACATCCTGTTAAATCAGATTTATGGCTATTTCCCCTAACTTTTGGAAAAGTGTTAATGCTGCAATAAATAGATAGATGTGGAACTTTGTAGCTATGAATGTGAATGTGAATCTTATTAAGCAGGAAACACAAACAATGTGAGAATAAAGACAATCACAGTTACATGCAACATTAGATATGATAGTTACATTAAACAGAGGTGAGAATATGTTTATGGATAAAAAGAACATCAGTTTTTGTTAAATGAGACAATTCTGAGAGTTACTTAGCTTTCTAAGGCCCTTAAACTTTTTCAAAAATGTCTATTTTTCCCTTTCCCATTCCTCCTCTCTTCCCCTTTCTCCCCTCTCCATCTCCCTCTCCCTACTCTCTTGCACCATCCTGCCGTTCCCTTGAGACAGATTGGCGGGACTGCACTGCAGATTTTGTGGTAGATAACTTTCTGGCTCCCTCCACTACCAGCAGAGCATCACAAGGTTCCTGAACTAATAGAGAGCTCTAGTTTGAAGCTGCACTTTAGTTATCATTTAAATGCGACCGTCGTATATAAGTGAGTTTTGGCTCTTCCAGAATGGGCCATTAAATTGGGCGCTGCTGGGTCATTATCCATTGTCACACTATGATCAGTTGACATGAAGTGGACTCGTTCCAACAGTTTTCCTGTCCCCCCTTCCCCCCACCCCATGATAAAGAGCTCTGAAGCCATTTAAGGTTCTAGCCCCATGGCCAACCAGCAGCTGCATCAGAGGGATGTGCATTTTTAAAGTTAAAGAATTCCCAAAGGTCCAGTGGTTATAGATTGTACCCAAGTGGCCCAACATACTCCCTCGCACAAAGCCATTATCTCATGAATGGAAAAAGATTCCATTCTGTGAAAGTGCAACTTGTTTATGGCCATCGGCACCACATGCTCACATCCCAGGTAGCTGTCACGTGCTTACATTCATGGAAACCACTATGCCATCAATATTTGACCGATAAAAGAAAGTAGCACGGTAACTGCTGGGTGTTCAAGGCTGCGCTCTAGAACCCTGGCTCACGACGCCTCTAACAACTGAGGACAGCAACTGAAAACAGCTACAGTGAGAAACATTCTTCCACAAGATTCAGCATAGAGCACATTATTGATATGTTGCTTGGATAGATCTGGGGGGCCCTTGCAATACAGCCTGGCTAAAGTGTTAATGGTCATGGAAATCTGCAACATGCTCCACAAACAGTTGTTCAAGAACAAGTGAAAGGGAAAAGCGTAGAGCAGCGGAAAGAAAGTGTACTTTAGGCACTACAGATAAAGTAAAAACTAGAAGGCGTAAGGCGATTAACCCAGCATCAAAGCTGAAGGTCAGGCTAGGGTGTGTGGCCCAACTAAGAGTTCTATATACAAATGCACGGAGTATAAGGAATAAATTAAATGAACTACAGGTTCAAATTCAAATTGGAGGGTATGACATGAGAGCTATTACTGAGACATGGCTTCAGGATGGTCAGGATTGGGAACTAAATATACCGGGTTATAAGGTCTACAGGAGAGAAACGGAAAATGGAAGAGGGGGAGGAGTAGCCTTAGTGATTAGAGATGAAATCACTTCAATGATAAAGGAGGATATAATGAGAGGTCAGCAGCCAACAGAGACCTTATGGGTTGAATTGAGAAATAGGAAAGGATCTAAGACTATAGTGGGAGTTGTATATAGGACCCCTGGCAGCAGTTCTGAAGTGCTAGATTGTATAAATGCAGAGATTAGACAAGCATGTAGCAAAGGCATAGAGGTCTTAATGGGAGACTTTAACCTTCACATAGATTGGGAAAAGCAGACTAGCAACTGTCAGAAAGGTAGTGAATTTCTTGAGTGTGTCCGGGATAGTTTTCTACAGCAGTATGTCCTAGAGGCAACAAGGGGGAAAGCCATACTAGATTTAGTAATGAGTAATGAACCAGATTTAGTTAACGGCTTAACTGTGGATGAACATCTATCCAATAGTGATCATAACATGATCGAGTTCAATGTAGTGTTTGAAAGGGAAAAAAGTGAATCAGCTGTTAAGATTCTAGACTTGGGTAAGGCCGACTTCAATGGGATAAGACAGAGACTGTCCGCAGTAAACTGGGCAAATCTGTTAATGGGTAAAACGACTGATGATCAGTGGGAAATGTTTAAAGAAACATTTAACGTGATACAGAACCGGTTTATACCCCTGAGGGGCAAGAACTCTACTTGCCAAAAAAACAGCCATGGACAACTAAAGAGGTAAGGGACAGTATAAGACATAAGGAAAGGGCATACAAAAAGACACAAAATGGCACAGATCCTGGCGAATGGGAAAGATACAAAGATCAACAAAGGGTCACAAAACAGATAGTAAGAGCTACAAAAAGAGAGTATGAAAAGAAACTCGCAAGGGATATCAAAACCAATACGAAGAACTTTTATAGTTATATTAGGAAAAAGGGGATGGGGATATTGTCATTGACAATGGGGAAATGGCGGACACGTTGAACAATTACTTTGCGTCAGTATTTACAGTCGAAAAAGAGGATAGCATGCCGGAAATCCCAAGAAAACTAATATTGAATCGGGGACAGGGACTCAATAAAATTAACATAAGTAAAGCAACAGTAATGAAGAAAATAATAGCACTAAAGAGTGACAAATCCCCAGGACCAGATGGTTTCCATCCCAGGGTTTTAAAGGAAGTAGGTGAGCACATTGCAGATGCCCTAACTATAATCTTTCAAAGTTCTCTAAATTCAGGAACTGTCCCTCTAGATTGGAAAATTGCACGTCACTCCGCTTTTTAAGAAAGGAGAGAGAGGGAAACCGGGGAATTATAGACCAGTTAGCCTAACACCTGTTGTGGGGAAAATGCTGGAGTCTATAATTAAGGATAGGGTGACTGAACACCTCGAGAATTTTCAGTTAATCAGAAAGAGCCAGCATGGATTTGTGAAAGGTAGGTCGTGCCTGACAAACCTGATTGAATTTTTTGAAGAGGTGACTAAAGTAGCGGTCGGGGAATGTCAATGGGTGTTATTTATATGGACTTCCAGAAGGCATTTGATAAGGTCCCACATAAGAGACTGTTAATTAAGATAGAAGCCCATGGAATCGAGGGAAAAGTACGGACTTGGTTAGGAAGTTGGCTGAGCGAAAGGCGACAAAGAGTAGGGATAATGGGAAGGTACTCACATTGGCAGGATGTGACTAGTGGAGTCCCGCAGGGGCCTCAATTATTCACAATATTTATTAACGACTTAGATGAAGGCATAGAAAGTATCATATCTAAGTTTACCGATGACACAAAGATTGGTGGCATTGTAAGCAGTGTAGATGAAAACATAAAATTACAAAGCGATATTGATAGATTAGGTGAATGGGCAAAACTGTGGCAAATGGAATTCAATGTAGACAAATGTGAGGTCACCCACTTTGGGTCAAAAAAGGATAGAACAGGGTACTTTCTAAATGGTAAAAAGTTAAAAACAGTGGATGTCCAAAGGGACTTTGGGGTTAAGGTACATAGATCATTGAAGTGTCATGAACAGGTGCAGAAAATAATCAAGAAGGCTAATGGAATGCTGGCCTTTGTATCTGGAGGACTAGAGTACAAGGGGGAAGAAGTTATGCTGCAGCTATACAAAACCCTGGTTAGACCACACCTGGAGTACTGTGAGCAGCTCTGGGCACCGCACCTTCGGAAGGACATATTGGCCTTGGAGGGAGTGCAGCGTAGGTTTACTGGAATGATACCCAGACTTCAAGGGTTATGTTACGAGGAGAGATTACACAAATTGGGGTTGTATTCTCTAGAGTTTCGAAGGTTAAGGGGTGATCTGATCGAAGTTTATAAGATATTAAGGGGAACAGATAGGGTGGATAGAGAGAAACTATTTCCGTTGGTTGGGAATTTTAGGAGTAGGGGGCACAGTCTAAAAATTAGAGCCAGACCTTTCAGGAGTGAGATTAGAAATCATTTCTACACACAAAGGGTGGTAGAAGTTTGGAACTCTCTTCTGCAAACGGCAATTGATACTAGCTCAATTGCTAAATTTAAATCTGAGATGGATAGCTTTTTGGCAACCAAAGGTATTAAGGGATATGGGCCAAAGGCAGGTATATGGAGTTAGATCACAGATCAGCCATGATCTTATCAAATGGCGGAGCTGGCACGAGGGGCTGAATGGCCTACTCCTGTTCCTATGTTCCTATGCTGCTCCTGCAGCAAACACCCACACACAACACAGGGGCAAGGCTGCTCCAAGGTTCAATGATGCCTCACTCCAGGTGCTACAGGATGGGGTGAGGAGGAAGAGGGATCTGTTTTACCCGGCGGACAGGAGAAAGTGGCCTGCCTCTGCCACCAAGAAGGCCTGGCTCGAGGTGGCAGAGCAGGTCACGAGCAGCAGCAGCATCACGCATACCTGGGTCCAGTGCAGGAAGTGCTTCAGTGACCTAACTAGGTCAGCCAAAGTGATTGATTCTCCTACATTCCGTCTTCCACATCACCGCCCCCATCCTCCAACTCATTCTGCACTGCCGACAATACTCTATCACATCACTCCTCACACCCACTTAAGGCTCATCCTCAACTTACCTGCACTTCCTCAGCACTTCCTCACCTCCCCATTAGTCATCTCGCCAATACCACACAACCCAATCCTCATACAATGTCATGGCTCTGTCTCATACTCACCCTCTGAGGCATCTCTTTCACGGTCAGTCTCATTTATCGGTTGGCCACGTCACCATCACTCACTCACACATCTGTTCTTTCTCCCCTTCTAGAAGAGAGCGCAAAATGCACAGGAGAGGGCGAGGACCAGAGAGGGGGCCGCAACAAATCGACGTGGAGCAGGAGGCGCTGGAGCTGAGCCGAACCCTTGAATGTCTGTCCGTCAGGGACGCCGAGACTGGCACCCCACAAACGTCTGGTGACAGAACTTTAACATTCAGCACACACATGAATTGATGGTAACATGCCTTGGATCTTCAACACCTCAGTATGCTCATCGCAACATCTGTGATCATGCTTAATATTGCCTTCTGTTCTCTTACAGGGCCTTCAGCGACTGCTGTGACGACAGAGGGCGATTCCTCAGAGGACCTCTGAGGGTGCACCGTCACATCTTAGCAAGCCACCCATCATCGCAGATACTCACACCTCGATGGGTCCTAGTCCTCACTTAGTTGGGTTGGCTCCTGATGAGTTACCACACACATGTGAGCATGAGCAGACACTGGTGGCAGGGGCAGCTGCAGAGAGTCCGCGTCAGTGGGAGCACTCCTCTCCAGGCTCTGCTCAGCTGGACGCAGATGCGGAACTCTGGGGGCCATCCTTTAAAAGGAGAATGATCGAGGGACAGCAGCACATTTGCAAGGTGCTGGAACAGGTGCCACGCACACTCTCCACAATAGTGCAGAGGATGGAAGAGTCCAACTTCTGCATGTGGAATGGTGGCACAGGTATGGGAGGGAATCTCTGAGATACTGTCACCGGGACGTGAGCAACTCTCTGAGATAGTGTCACAGGTAAGTGTGGGAATGTCTGCAATGGAAAGAAGGCTAGCCTCTGTTGTGCTTCAAGCACGGTTCACAAATGAATCCATTTCGGCCCTGACAACGGCTGTTCGGACTCAGGGTGAGCAACATTCTGCCACCTTAAACAGGCAGACTGATACACTAGCACTGGCCTTACAAGGCATCACACATGTCCTTCAAACTGTTGTCCAGCAGAGTGGTAGGAGTGATGTGGCCCTGATCCAGGGTAGGGATGATGGCGAAAGGGGACATGGAAGTGGGGACGTCACTCAAAGTGCTCCCACATCTCACCCATTGCCCCCATCTCAACCAGTCCCCACAATGCTGCCTCCTCTCCAGGTGGCCGAGTCCGCCCCTGTACAAGGGTAGGTGGAGCAGGCTTTGGAGGGGCCCTCATGGGCTCCAAAACCCAGAGGGCATAGGCCCAAAGCACCTAAGGAGTCAGTGCATAAAAATGAGCAACCTGCCAATACCTCTGCTGCAGCCACAGGGGATGCACCACATAGAAGTAGCCGCAAGGGAAAGGTGAAGGTTTTGTAAGCATGAAAGGTATCCACAAGGGTGTCTGACAGACTTTCATGTTTTTCATTTGTATTTAGTTTTGGTTAAAGTGACATTAAATTTTATGATTGTCACCACTGCTGCCACGTCTTGCCCATTCTTGATTGGCTTTTGTGATAGGGCCCTTTCATGAGGTTCCATGAACGGCAACACTTAATGCCACTCATTGGGTCACTTTACAGTGGGTGTATGTGTAGTTGCCGGACTGTTTTGTGCACGGAGGGGAGGGTGCTACTCTTTCCAGGTGGTCTGAGGGCTGGACTCTTCACATTTTCTGATGTTAGGAGAACCGTTCACACGTCAGTATCTCCCTGGCCTCACGAGCAGCCAGGTGAGCCGCTGCTCTGCCCATGGGTTCCTCCTGCTCCCCCTCCTCCTCCTCCTCTGCCTCCTCCTCAATGTGGATGGCAGATGTGGATGGTGCCTCCTCAAGCAGCACGCCTCTCTGTTGTGCCATGTTGTGCAGAGCACAACACACTTCTATGATGCATCCCACTCTCTCCGGTGCGTATTGAAGCGCTCCCCCAGAACAATCAAGGCCCTAAATCGCATCTGAGCAGCCCTATAGCATGCTCAATTGTAGATCTGGTGGTGATGTGGCTGTTATTATAACGTCCCTGTTGCTCGGTGATGGGGTTCCTCAGAGGTGTCATGAGCCATGTGTGCAGGGGTTATCCCTTGTCCCCCAGGAGCCAGCCTTTAAGGATATTCAGTGCGTGGAAGAGGGGCGGGATGTTGGAAACCCTCATGATGAAGGAATCATGGCAGCTCCCAGGGAATCTGGCGTACACGTGAAGGAATCTTTTGAAGTGGTCACAAACGAGCTGAGTGTTGATGGAGTGATACCCCTTCCTGTTGATGAACAGTCCTGGCTCGTGTGGAGGTGCTCGGATTGCTATATGGGTGCAATCGATTGCACCCTGAACCCGTGGGAAGCCAGCCACAAAGTGGAATCCCACTGCCCTCTCCGTCTGGCTGAGGTCGTCCACGGGAAAGTTGACGTACTGCGAGGCCCTGCGAAACAAGCCGTCGGTGACCTGACTTATGCACTTGTGTGCAGCCGACTGAGAGACACTGGCGATGTCCCCGGTGGCACCCTGGAATGATCCGGAGGCGAAGAAGTTGAGGGCAGTGGTGACTTTGACTGCGATGGGTAAGGAAATGCTGCTCGGCCCAGCCAGAAGCAGCTTGGCATGAAGGAGGCTGCAGATGTCTGCAACTACCTGGCGACTCACTCTGAGCCTCCGTATGCATTGCTCCTCAGAGAGGTCCAGGAAACTGAGCCTCGGTCTGTAGACCCTGTGGCGAGGGTAGTGCCTCCTGTGACATCGCTCTCTCTGTTGTTGCCCTCTGTGCTCTTGTGCAGGTGCCTGTGGCGCAGCACTGTGTTGTGGAGCTCCAAGTGGCGGAGGTGGATGCCGTGCCTGGCGAGGCTGGTGATGTTGCTCGTCCTCGGATGTAGTGCTGAATGCAGCCATGGCGCCGCCCCCCCCACCCAATCCTGATGGTGTGAGTTTGAGGGGGTCCGAAAAGTTGGTAAATGTGTGTGAACAGAAGAATTGTGAGTGGAAAGTAAGAATTTTCAGTGAAAACACAAAGATCTCGCAGCCAAAAGTTTGTCTGAAAGAACTGAGTGCCCTGCTGCAAGAACTCACCTTTTCTCCCCATCTGTCAAACAAGCATTTGAATGTCCAACTGGCTGCTGGCTGAAACACATCTGGCAGAATATGGAGTGTTTCCCACAGCACGGGAAACACGCTGGGAATGTTTCAAAATCACACCCCTGCCTAATGTGGATAAAATTAAGTACTTTAAGTATCTAAATAAGTGTCTTAACTATCGTCCCGCCAGCTTTAATTGCTGGTGGAACTTCCGCATTCGGGAGGCGCGCGCGCACCCAGACGTGTCAATGGAGAACCCGGAAGTCTGCGGGTTGGAGCCGGGTTCCGAACCCGCTCGGGATTTCTGCGATTTTTGGAGCCCCCCCGCCCCCAACGTACCCGCTACTTCACTGGAAAATTGAGCCCATTATGTCTACACTGGTGCTCTACTCTACATGAGCACTAATCCCATTCTCCTGCTTGCTTCATGTACCCATAATATTTCTTTTTTTAATGCAACTATCGACTTCCCTTTTGAAAGAATTTATGGACTCTGCTTCAACAATATTTGCATAGAGCATTCAACATTCTAACCACCCTCTGTAAAGAAATTTTTATCTAACCTCCCTTTTAATACTTTTTTAATTATCTTACAATTATCATTATTGTTTCACCAATATGGTGGTCAAAAGGACTCTGGACAATGTCAACCCCATTCCCTGGCCTCTGCTCTTACCTCCTCAGCATCCCCCTAACTCACCTTCCATCCCACCAAGCTCCACATTTGCTAGGTCATCTTCTGCCATTTCTGCCACCTACAAAACGATCCCACAACCAAGCACATTTTCCCTTTACCTCTCCGCCCTTCGGAGGGGCCAGTCCCTCTGTGATACCTTTGTCCATTCAGCACCACTATCCACTGACCTCCCGTGGCACCTTCCCATGCAACCCCAGAAGATTTAATACCTGCCCATTTACCTCCTTGAACACCATTATCCAGGGCCCCAGATACTCCTTCCGTGTGAGACAGTAATTCACTTGTATTTCGTCTAGTCTAGTATATTGTATTCGCTGCTCATGTTGCAATCTCTTCTACATTAGGAAGGCCAAACGCAGATCAGGTGACCACTTCACTGAATATCTCCCGTTCTGTCCATATGTGTGACCCTGATTTTCCTGTGGATTGTCGCTTTATCTCTCTCTTCCCTTCCCACTTTGTTTTTTTTGGCACTTATATTATTCCAATGAAGCTCAACGCAAGCTTCAAGAATAGTACCTCATCTTTCTTCTGAGCACTCTGAAGCCATCTGGGTTTAACAGTGACTGGGGTTGGGTTGAGGTGGGTTGACATTTGGGTAAGAGACCCTTTGTCAGAGCGCAGTACTGGTGGGAACAAGGCCCTCAGTGTAGACCCATAAAGTCTGAGAAGACTGTTCAAATAAACTCAAATGACAGGTTTAAAATAATAAGGAAACTCCACAACTGCTAGAGATCGGAACTAAAAACAGAAAATGCTGAAAATACACAGTAGATCAGTCTGGATCTGTAAACAGAAAAGACAGATTGTGACATTTTGGATGTGTAACCTTCATCCTTTTTTCTTTTCACAATTGGCCGATCCACCGTGTTTCGCTTGCATTTTAAGTTTTTATTTCATATGTGTTCCATTTGCAGGTAATAAATAGCAGAATTTTTTCAGTAGTTTGGTAGCACCTTAACCCCTACCAGTTGTGGTCCTATTTGGAATTATGTTGCCATTCCTGTGTTTGAGATTTGTGTCTTTCGTCCACATTTATTGCAGCTCAGTCAAAATCATAATTAACTCGAATCACGAAGTGGCAGAGGCCATTTTGAGGCTGGTCTCTCATAAAAGAATCTGTTTTTTAGACTACGTAATGTAATACACAGAAATAAGCCATGGCTAAAAAACTCCATTTCTGTCACACCACCACTTCCCAATCTCCCTGCGCTACACTTTTGGGGTACTGTGGTGCCCACTGCCAAAAGGAGCTCTCCTTCTCTGCCTCACTTCCTCTTGAAGATTTTAAATGGGTCATCAGAGAAATAGACCATTCTCTGGGTTGCTAAACTCCTTACAGACATTCTTTTGCCAAAGAATCTTGCCGACCACCGTGCATGCCCCTTTAAGCTGCTACAGTCTTTAAATCTTGCAGCACCAGATTTCCCACCCACCAATGGGACAGCTCCCAATCACAAGCATCTTGAACATTGGAAACTCATCTATATTATGTTAATGAAGTTGACCTCAGAAATATACATAGGATAAACACTTTAAAGATTGGGAGGAAGCTCTTCCTGCGCCACCTGATTTCTGGTTGATCATATGCCAATCGGAAAATCTATGCTACTATGTTAAATATCTAACACCATCAAAATGTGTAGTAATTGCAAAGTTTAATATTTGTTAAACTCTTTTAAATCCTTGTATTTTTTTCACTTCTAACCAGATATTATGATCATAGGGGAGATTTTCCATTAATTTAAATGGAAAAAAAATTGGATGGGTTCCTTTACAGGAGAATACTCCGACCCGCTTGATTTTCCGATATTTTCTGTACCCAGGCAATCCAGTGCCCCGGGAAAGTCTCCTCTAATATTTTCAAAGCTTAAAATGCATTGGTCTGGCCTTCAATCATTTTATCTTTTGATCTTATTATGGAGCTACAAAAAGCACAAGGATAAAAGTCAAAGGAGAATAACTTTAAAAAACATTTTAAATTATTATTCCATTTTCAACATCCAAGAATTCCATTTACTGTCAGTAAGTTTCAGACAGGCAATACAAGCCCTCATGAGAGAATAAAGGAGCCATTAGCCCTTACTCATTATTTATGTGTGTCAGTGTAATTTATCGTGTTCACAGTACATGTACACTATGGCTATAATCAATGAAAATAAACTGTATTATGTGTTCCTTTAGAAATGTGCAAAGTGTGCAATTTCAAACCTTAACTCTTACACATATCAGATCGCAGCAACTCAGCGTTTATTCCATACACATAGGTCAATAGATACCACAGCATCTGGCTGTTCCAGTAGCTCAGGACAATATAAAAGATCCACTCAGATCATTCACTGAAGAAGAGTGTCCTAACTAAAATTCCTCCCTCAACCAAAATCACCAAAAGCACATTAATTGATCATTCATCTCATTTTCTGCAAATTGGCTGCCGTGTTCGTCTATATAACAATGATGACTACACATCAAAAGTAAACTCTTTATTCTTGACTTCACTCTCTTCTCCTCTTCTGCCTCTCTCCCTCTCCACTTCTGTCTCTCTCCTTCACTTCAGTTTCTTCTCCTTCACTTCTATTGATCCTTCTCTATCTCCATTTCTTTCTCTCGGTCCTTCACTTCCAACTCTCTGCCTCCTTTTTTACTCTCATATCTTATTGCTTCCCTTTCTTTTTCTTTTTCCTTTTTTCCTATTTGTCTGCAACCATGAATGGGAAGAGGCAGCAGCATCAGGACTCAGACAGAGACTTGGGTAAACTGGTTAAGGGGCAGCAGCATCATTAGCCATTGCATCTGGAATGGATGAGGGAGATATTGCCATATGCTGAGGGTTTGAGAGACTGCTTGTTGGTGGCCTTCCAATCTGTAGGAGGGCAGGGGTGCTAGTAATCTCAAGCTTTTAAGCCAGATTTTTAAGTCCAGTCCTCTATGGCACCAGTCTGAGAATCAATGCCAGAAACCATGACTGCCCTTAGGGCTTCGGTCATGGGGAAGCACCATTAAGATGTCCCTGGCGTTGCCACACTCTGGACTGCAGTGTTGTGAAGCCATTCAGGATAGTACTGCATATGCTGGAAGTAGACGCCTCACCCTAGTTGCCATCTCCATCACATTATTTTGTACAGTTCTCAATGCCCGCACCAAAGCTCAGAAAGCATCTTTTTTGAAATCAGGTTCTGTCAGATCCACATCTCCAAGCTCTTCAGCAGACGTGGACTACAAGCAGGTTCTCTGCACAGTAAGCTTCTCCTCCTCTGCCATCACCAGCTGCTCCTGCTCATTCATGTTGTGTGTCCCACTCACTGCACTCCCCTTTAGTTCACTGTTTAATGCCAGGATGAATGGATCTGAGCAGGTGCTTGGGAGGGAGGCAGAGAGTGACACTATACAATATGAAGTCTTGGCAAGACCAGATATACTAGGGACTCGCTCTTGTTAGTCAAATCTAGAGAAAGACAGAAGAGTCTTAGCGAGCAGGCTTCACATCTAACTTACAGTAGAAGTGTCATGACGTGCTTTGTTGCTGGTTAATGAGGGAGACAGTAAAATGGGAAGAAAGACACACAGAAGTTCCTCATGAACCCAAAGCTGGCTCCTGCCCTCCCACTTCCTCATCTCCAGCACCCTCAATGGACTCCCTTTCCAGGATTTCCACAGCTTCTTCCTTAAACAAGATAAGATATCACAGATTTTCAGGTCCAGCACCTGTCACTTATTCTCTCTCTGGTGTTATAGTCTACTTCTTCCTTCAAAAAGAGAACAGGAGTTAATTTTAGCTTTTGCCAATAGTGCAAACAGGCAATACCGGATCAGCTGCCCTGTATACATCTTCCCAATTCTCCCTTCTATTGACTTCAATGGAGAGGAAAATCAGGCTTGGTGTATAAATGGCGGCCGATCAAACGTCGCCCGTTTTATACGATCGACAAAAGTTAAAATGGCCTCCTACAAGTGAGGTGTAGCTGTTGTTACCATGACATTCAATAATACCGGTTTTAGCATGCAGTTTATAATGGGTGTGTTCACAGGTGTATACAACAGGTAGCTACACTCCATGGGAAGTTCCGTCTGCAGTGAATCCATCTAAGGATGTGAGTGAACGAACAGTTCCATCTGCGTTACACTACTTCTGTGCAATCAGAAAATCTAAGCTCATGTCTCGCTAGCTATTGGTAGAATATCACTTGCGGGCTGTTGAAGCTCATGATACTCTATATCTATAGCAGGCAAATGTTCCACATTAATTTGCAGCTGCAGTCTCCTCTGTGTTTGAATTTTATACAACCTAAGCAAATGTTTTGCACACCTTTGTCAGGTATTATAGAGGAAACACCAGAATAGTCAACATATCTCTGCATTTGTCTCAGCTTTAGTAGGATGGCTGGGAATCAGAATGTCCAAGCATTTCCATAAGACCATAAGAGATAGGAGCAGGAGTAGACCATTTGGCCCTTCGAGCCTGCTCCGCCATTTAATGAGATCATGGCTGATCTGATTTTTACCTCAACTCCACTTTCCCACCCTTTTCCCTCTATCCTTTGACTCCATTTCAAGCCTCCGTTAGAGGATTTAACTTGTTTTCAAATGTAATAACTGACCAAACGCAACATTTAAGTGGCATGTAATGTTAAATGACAGTTTGTATGTTCTATATTCCATTGCATTTGAAAAAGTGGCAACATTATTGTTCTACAGTATCATTACTAAATATATAAAAATTTACAAGAAAACTTACTTGAATCTGTACAACTAGTTTTAATGTTCCCATCATCCTGTAGGAGCTTGGGAGATACAGCTGTTGGACTTTGTGTAGGATTTTCTGGTCTTCCATCCAGTTCTATATTTAGTGTGATGGTTGAATAAGGTTTTTTATTGGCTACCCTTTTTATTTATTGTTGAAATGTTTTTGGACATACTGCCTGTGGACATTGTGTTCAACTGAGCTATCTGCTTCTATGGCTCTTTCTTTGCTTTGCACTTGGTGTTATTTGGTGGGCTCACAAATTGTAGACCTTCCACCTATTAGTACTTTTGCAAAAAATTCCTGTTTGCATTCAGTAAACTTAGGTTTTCTGAATACTTTTGGTTGTCTTCAATAAATGTTCCAATCAGCACTGTCGCCATAATTTCAGTGTTGTGTCTATAGAGGCCAAGGGTGTAATTTCTGCGTCATAATTGACTGGTTATTTGCACCACTATATAATTGAATGTTTTAATATTCACCAGCAGAATTTTTGATGTGGCTCCATCAATAAAATTGATGGAAAATGCTCTGTGAAGCATTTTTACCTTGCACTTAGAAATAAACACTGCCCCCACCATATTTAGCTTGGCAAGCCAAGTTCTTTAATACATAGGGCATGATTTTAACTGGGAATTCAGAACCCAGCCCGTCTTTAGATATTCAAGCAGGGAACCCAGAAGCTAAATGAATGTGTCACAATCTGCGATCGCAGCTCAACTGAAGGTAAGTATTAATGCTTCCGGGTTTTCCACGCGCCAGGCAGCCAGATTGACAGGGAGAGATCGATCGTGGGCCCTGTAAGAAATTGGAGGGGTGGGGGGACGTAGATGACATCGGGTGGGCATCGGATAAGATCGGGGGTCCAGCGTCGAAAGATCGGGGGGTCCAGCATCAGTGGGGGGGGGGGGGGTGTCCAGCATCCTGGGGGGTGGGGGTCCAGCATTGGGGAGGGGGGGCAGCATCGGGGGGTGGCGGGGCGGCTGATCGCAGGGTCACGTCGCACCTGGTGAGCTTGTTTAGCCTGGAAGGAGCACTCCTGCTCCTCCTGGCCCACACAAGCAGTGCAATAAAGGCCCTTACCCCATGGATCCGGTTCTTCTCGCCTGCTTTCACCTGACATGAATTGGAAGCGATGGGAAACCCGACCACGTAAGGTTAAAGTTGTTTTATAGAATCATAGAATCGTTACAGTGCAGAAAGAGGCCATTCGGTCCATCGAGCCCGTGCTGGCTCTTTGTAAGAGCAATCCAGTTAGTCCCATTCCCCCACTCTTTCACCATAGACCTACAAATTTTTTCCCTTCAAATATTTATCCAATTCCTTTTTGAAAGCCATGATTGAATCTGCATCCACCACCCTTTCAGGCAGTGCATTCCAAATCTAGAATGATTCCAGGGTTTAGGGACTTTAGTTATGTGGATAGACTGGAGATGCTGGAGTTGTTCTCCTTGAAACAGAGATGTTTGCGAGGAGATTTGATAGAGGTATTCAAAATCATGACGGGTCTAGACAGAGTAAATAGAAACTGTTCCCATTGGCGGAAGGGTCAAGAACCATAGGACACAGATTTAAGGTGATTGGCAAAAGAAACAAAGGTGACATGAGGGAAAACTTTTTTACAAAGCAAGTGGTTAGGATCTGGAATGCACTGCCCGAGGGGTGGTGGAGGCAGATTCAATCGTGGCTTTCAAATGGGAACTAGATAAGTACTTGAAAGGAAAAAAATTGCAGGGCTACGGGAATAGGGTGAGGAAACTTGTTGGATTGCTCTTCCATAGAGCCGGCACGGACTCAATGGGCCGAATGGCCTCCTTCCGCGCTGTAACCTTTCTATGCTTCTATGAAATCATAACTACTCGCTACTGCTTTACTACTCATAACTACTTCACTTTTGTAATACACAAAAAATGAAGTACCTCAACTATTTCAATGAGGTACATTGTCCCTTTAAGTATCGGCCCGCCTGCTTTAAATGGGGGCTGGAGTTAGGGGTGTCTGTTGCATGCGTACATCCAAACCCGGAAGTGGGCGCGTTGGAGCCGGAATGCAGTCCCCCTCCAGAAATCCACTATTTTTATTGTCCACCCACCCCCAGCCCATCCTATAGTGTCCAGACCCTATCTTTGTAGTTACCAGTCTAAATCAATGAATTTTTCGCCCTTCTTTCCTCCTCTTCTGAAGATGCTGACTCATGCTTCAAGAACTGGTCCACAAGTGTCAGCATCCCACTGAAGTGACCGTTCTTCACATGTAAAAGAAGATGGTGAACATTAACAGGCTGTTTGATTGTGGATGGCATCACAGCTAACCTCTTCTGGTCCTCACATAATGCGTTATTTACACTATGTGTTATCCATATGTGTATGTGTTATTTACACTAGCATTCACTGGATGGTGATCAGTAGCAGGAAGCCTGGGTGATTCCCCTCCCTGATCCAGGAGCACTGAGACCAATTGTCGTACTCCAATTAATCCAGGTGAGATCAGTGAACTTCACCACAAAGAACCTTGTGTTCTTTATGGCTCAGTGCTTCATAGCCCAATCCTGTTCTCATCCGCCATCCACCCACAAGCACTTCCAGCAAAGGGGCACTGGATAGCAATCAGGACCAAGAAACCTACCTGATTTTCCCTTCCTTGAAGGGAGTTGAGGCCAGCTTCTGCACCCCAGCCAACTATTGAACTCCTACCATTGTGATGGCTGAGATCAGCACAATGGGGGATCAAATATGTGACCTTCTGATCTCTATAACACAGCTATTCATTAGATGAACTTGATAAGCCATCGCAACAGAACAGAAAATTCTAACATGGTCAGCCACTTTGTATTTACTTAACACTGTATAGAAAAAATTGGGGTAGAAATTTTCTGTACGCTATTTTAAACAAATTGGCTAACGGTTTCAGATGAAATTCCTATGCTTGCTGTCTTATAAAAGTCACTACCAGTTTACATGAGTTAACGACTTTGATAAAATAGCACACACAGGAATCTGACAGTGCACAATAATCAGCACATTCAAAACAGCAGAGGAAATTCAACCCCATTATTTCCAGTTAACCTGTTACTAATCGGCAGCATATAGATTTAATCCCACTGCTAAACTTCACATGGAGACAGTACATGTTGCAGAACACCATGCACTTTGTGTAAAACACATTTTTATTAAGTATTTTCTGTTGTTTATTTTAAATTGAACAGTTGAATGAATGGATAAATAAAGGGTCTATGCTGCAAACATAAAGTTTATAGTTATAATAATTCTAATTCATGTACAATGTTTCTTGCCAAGCCTGCAATGTGTTTATCCTAATTGAACTATAATTGTTTATTAGTTCAAGTCAAGCCAACTTCTCTGTAAAACATCACGACAGCTGCCAGAATCATAATTTTTTCCCGCCTCCAATTTTCCTCTTCCACTCTCAATTCATACTGGGTACAGTTCTAATGTTGCCAGTTATCCTCCGCAAAGTGCCCCTTATTCGTGTGCGAGCCGAGACAGTGAGGGCTAGCAGGCAATGGTAGAAGGCAATACAACCAAGCCCAACCTGTCCTCATCCAACATCCACCATCCACACATGAGCGTTTTCCAGCAAGGGTTATTGGAGAGCATCCAGGAACAAGAACCCTGGCTGATTTTTCCCATCCTTAGCCCAGGTCACTGTAGTGCTCCTGGGGAAAGAAATGCTTAGCCTCTACTCTGTAAGTGCATTTCATACCACAGCTGAGATCAGAAACTCATGATATGGGGTTACATTGAAGGGGAACTGAAGTTTACTTCATGTTGGAACAATGCTCAGCTTAACACTCAGCTCAGCCAAAAGTTTTGATTTGATTTTTAGCTTCCCTTTTATCTTTCAGCCCTGACTACATATATTTTGAAGTTAAACATTCCATATAAAATCTTTCTAGTCAACCTACCAATACTTTGGCTCCAACAGCAAAGATCTGTAAAGTTTCACATGGTTTCAAATATTTACTTTGTGTCAACTTTTATTTTAGGTGAGGCTTTAAACAAAGGCAGTTTCTGATCTTGAAATGAAAGTTAATACAATAAAAGTCAAAAATATAGGGAATAATGGATGGAGTGCAGTTTAAAGGTACTTATATATCTAAGCTGATTTGGGGCCAGATTACACACAATTGGCTGCAACAAAACCAGTGCAGGACTGCATGCACCTTAGTACTTCATCCCCTAGCAGGCCATTATTCTTTGGAATATATAGATATAATGTATATACAGTAAACTCTTTAGTTGACATTTTTCTAATATAGTTGCTGTCACTGTGTTCCTGAGAATAGAGTAGACTACACAGAAAGAGGTCAGATTGTGGGGACATTTTGAAGGGAGTCGCACTGGGGGTCAGTGTTTAGACCCCTGTTGTTTCTCATCTATATATGACCAAGACCAATTGCAGACAACACTAAAATAGGAAGCACTCTAGAGAAATAGAACATCATTAAAAATTTGCTGATGAGATTAGATCCAGATTCAACTATTCCAATCACTCCTGGCCGGCCTCCATCTCCGACCCTCTATAAACTTAAGTTCATCCAAAAACTCTGCTGCCTGTATCCTAAATCGCATCAAGTCCTATTCACCCATCACCCCTGTACTCACTGACCTACAGTGGCTCCTGGTCCACCAGTGCCTCAATTTTAAAATTCTCATCCTCTTGTTCAAATCCCTCCATGACTCCACCCCTCTCTATCACTGTAACTTCCTCCAGCCCACTGCGTTCCACCAATTCTGGCCTCTTGTGCATCCCCCACTTCTTTTGCCCCACCATTGGTGGCTATGCCTTTGGCCGTCTAGGCCCTAAGCTCTGGAATTCACTCCCTAACCCTCTCTGCCTCTCTTTTCTCCTTTAAGACGCTGCTTAAAACCCATCTCTTCCTGTACTAATGTTCTGTGGTTCGGTGTCAATTTTTGTCTGATTACGCTCCTGTGAAACGCCTTGGGACGTTTTACTATGTTAAAGGCATTATAAAGGCACAGGCTCAAACGGCCGAATGGCCTCCTTCTGTGCCGTGGCCATTCTATAATTTTATGATATAAATGCAAGACCTCTGGCATTCTCCCTCAGAGCACTGTGCCAGTGGAATGTAGGAGGCATCAACAGGCTGCCCAGGAACAGGCTCCTTATAAGGAGCAAGCTGCCATGAGAGGAGGGCTAAGTCAGTCCCATGACCCTTTTGTACAGCACGAGCAGCCAACAATCTCCCGCAATACTAAGTTGTACCTAGAAAATGCAGTAGAGTAGATTAAATAAATGCATGTGTAGGCACCCAGGGAAAGCATGACTTTAGGAAAAGGTGGGTTGGCTTGTGTTCACATTGGACTTTATTGTAGTAAAAGAGAATGTGCACAGACTTTGCACTTTGTTTTTTGTGGAGGTAAGGAACGGGTGCACTTATTTGGTGCTGACTTATTCACTCAGGTGGTGATCAGAGCAGAGTGCTGACGTGTTGTCATATTGTAGTATGGGTAGTGGATTGAGGAAATGCCCCTTTATTTGAAAGTGGGAAGAAGGAAGTAAGGCTCTGGTGTCAAACGTACACTGTGTCACGCAGAATAGAATACGTCAGTGATGATATGTGCTCTAATGCAGCTTGCAGCAGTCACTGAGGAGTCCTTAGTGTTGGTCATCATGATGCTCTTCTCGATGTAGTTCGGATTCCAATGGAGCCAATAGCACCTCATCAGCAATTGAAAAGTCCAGCCCTTCTTGAATGGCAAAGTTAACACATAGAGCGCTAAATTGGGCCATGTAGTGCCCATTGTTTCGGCGCTACATGACCGCTCCGACATCCAAGATGGCGTCTTGGATGTGCATGCACGTTTCCAGCGTGATGTGCGCCTGACGCTATCTTGGTGTAGGAGTTGGTGCAGATGCAGATAACGAACGCTGGTATTATGTAAAGTAGGGAGAAAACACTCAACTCAACGCACAGTCTTAACCCCGACCATCTGAACGTGTTTTAGAGTGCCTGGAGGACCCACACCAACACTATTTAAAGGGACCATGCAGGATTTACAGGTTATGGCTGGATTATTGCTTCTGGCCACTGAGACAGTTGTAACTGTTTTTGGAGGTCTCCTAGACTTCAATACTAGGACGCGGGGACACAGCCTAACATCTAGAGCCAGGACGTGCAGGAGTAAACTTAGGAAATGCTTCTACATACAAAGAGTAGGAGACGTTTGGAATGCTCTTCTGCAGACGGCAGTTGATGCTAGCTCACTTGTGAATGTTAAATCTGAGATTGATAGATTTCTGTGAACCAAGGGTATTAAGGGATATGGGGCTGAGACAGGTATATGGAATTAAGTCACAGGTCCGCCATGATCTTATTGAATGGCAGAACAGGCTCGAGGGGCTAAAGGCCACTGCCACTTTCTGCCTCCTGATATGCGCCACCTTCTCCTGCAAGAAAGCAGGAGGTGTCTGGGTGATGTGCCTGTCATGGTTGATTAGCTGCCAGTGTGTGTGGCCTGTGAGTTATGGGTGGGCGGCTTGAAACAGTGGTAATGTGTAAGGGTGAGAGGAAACATCTGGTTGGAAGAGTTGAGCACTGATGGAAAGAGTGAGTTTGTTGGTATGTGGGTGATGGGGGGTATAGTGCGTGGTGCAGTTGGTAGGAGACGCCACTTGACGGACCTCACTCACCTTGACCACTCATGTCAAAGCATTGAACTTCTTCCTACACTGCATCCACCTTCACGATGCTGTGCACCTGGCATTGACTGCGTCCCCCCCTGCCTCCCACTGTCTTTTGGATATACGTCTGGAGGGCCTCTTGCCTCCCCCCCCTCCACCCTCCCGCAGATATAGGATGTCCCTCCTTCTGTCCACCTCTTGCACCAAGATCTCTAGTGCATCAGCAGAGAACCTTGGTGCTTGCATTCTCGCAGGCCTGGTACCAACTAAGATCAGCAGATTGGTGAGGTCTGGCGTGCAGATTGGAGGATGTGGGATTTAGTAGTGCCCAACCTTTATTAAATGTTTTAACAAAACTCATCAGTGTGTAAACATAGGGATGGGACCTGCATCTGTGATCTCCGTTCAGACTCCGTGCAGACAGCAGACTGTTATTTTCAGCAAATAATAGGTAGCAGCTACCTTTAAGAAATTTCTGAGAAACATCCTCCCTTTAAGAGATTGCGCTCCCCCTGGTGGTGGAAAGTGTGAATTGCATTGATTCCACGTGCAAGGCCTGGAACGGAACGCTGATAGCAGGTAAATCCTCGGGTGGGCTGAAACTTGCGTCCTGCCTGCGCAGGGGTCATTGGGCGCGGGGTAATAGCACATCACGCTACCTGAGCCCAAAAACAACCCCTATCCAATTTTACCCCCCTACTGCCTAGCTCACTTAGATGATGTAACAGAGAGGTGTACATGACAGTGTAAGCATACCCTGTGTAACTGTGCCCACCAGGAGTAACTGTCTTCAGGAAAGGCGAGAAGAAATGGAAAGAAAAAAACTTTACCTTTGAATAGTCGTAGACCCAATTCCATTCTCTGTGACATTATCACTTCGCAACCCAACTTTTCTAAAGCTTTCCAGCTGGATTCCCTGCTTCTGCCCCTCTATAAAATATGTTACCTAGAACGTCATGGACCATGTTCTCACCCACACTTCGGGTCATACCCCATCACTTGTGTCCTCACCAAGCTCCGCTGGCTTTCCATGTCCCAAATAATCGACTTTTAAGACTCATCCTTACATTCAAATTCTTCTATAGCCTTGTTCTTCCCTATCTCCTCTATCCGTGTGTTTCTGTGCTTTAGCATGCTCATTTCCTGAGTTGCTACTCATTGCACTTTTGCAATGATGTGTACTCAAAACTTGTTTGCATTGATGTGAAAGTAACAGTACAACTGCAACCACAACCCAACCCCAGGAGTATGACTATCAGCCCACACTGGAATTTGGTCACAGGTCTCCTGGTCAAAAGCTTGATGCTCGAACACTGAAGAATTTCAATAAAAGTGTATCCTTCCATTAACATAAGCATACATGTAATTTGTATATCCCAACTTCAGACATGCAAACTTTAAGCATGGTGAAATACTGAAAATAAATAGAACTGTCCTACTTTAATCATAAACACCGAACTATAGTGTTCAGAATAATGTTATGTTTACCTTACAGCAGTGCCTCTGCCAGCAGCCCTGTCTTCAACTGCAGTGCTATAAGGTAATTGAGACAGTGCTATTGATGTTTTCCTCCAACCATGTAGATGAGAAATAGGAGGAGGGAGCCAAGCATAAATTGTTTTTGGGCTCTGGAGGTGACAATTCAGGAAATGGAACAAACACCATTACTGGCTGCTTTTGGATAGCTAGGAATGGAAGCATTTAAAGGCAGTCCTATGGAGTTGGGCAAAAGAGGAAAAGCAGTGAGGAAGGATAGCAGCCTTGTTGAACACTGCAGAAAGATACAATATAAATAAGTGTGAGGTGGTACATTTTGGTAGGAAGAATAAGGAGGCCACATATTGCTTGGAAAATTTGAGTCTAAATGGTGGGACAGAATTGAAAAGCAGGAAAATTATGTTAAACTTGGAGCACTGTGCACAGTTCTGGTCTCCATATTATGAAAAGGATATAGAGGCACTGGAGAAGGTGCATGAAAGATTTACTAAGATGACACCAGAACTAAGACCTATCAGGAAAGACTGAATAGGCTGGGGCTCTTTTCTTTAGAAAAGAATAGACTGAGGGGTGACCTGATAGAGGTCTTTAAGATTATGAAAGGGTTTGATAGGGTAGACATAGAGAAGGTGTTTCTACTTGTGGGGGAGTCCAGAATTAGGGGCCATAAATATAAGATAGTCATTAATAAATCCAATAGAGAATTCAGGACAAACTTCTTTACCCAGAGAGTGGTTAGAATGTGGAACTCGCTACCACAAGTAGTAGTTGAGATGACTAGCAAAGATGCATGTAAGGGGAAGTTAGATAAACACATCAGGGAGAAAGGAATAGAAGGATATGCCCTCGCCGGGGTGTTTGCTAGTGCTGTTGGGGAAGGTTTAAACTAGAGTGGCAGGGGGATGGGAACCTGAGTGGGGAGTCAGAAGAGAATAAAGTTGAGAGCAGCAAGAGAGGGGAAGACCCAGGGGAAATCTACAATACAAATAGTACAAACAGTTGTTCAAGAACAAGTGAAAGGGAAAAGCGTAGAGCAGCAGAAAGAAAGTGTACTTTAGGCACGACAGATAAAATAAAAACTAGAAGGTGCAAGGCGATTAACCCAGCATCAAAGCTGTGGCAGGGGGTTGGGAACCTGAGCAGGGAGACAGAGGAAAGCATGTCAGGTAGGGGCAGAAGGTATGGAGTAAAAGGTGAAGTGTTAAAAAAGGAAAAAGCAGTAACTAAGTGTCACAAAACATATTTGAAAGTTTTTTATCTGAATGCATGTAGCATTCGTAACAAAATGGACGAGTTAACGGCACAAATAACTATGTATGGGTATAATCTTGTGGCCATTACAGAAACATGGCTGCAGGGTGACAACGACTGGGAATTAAATATGCCAGGGTATTTAACAATCAGGAAGGACAGGCAGGAAGGAAGGGGAGGTGGGGTGGCTATGTTAATAAAGGAAGGAATCACTGTAATACAGAGAAATGATATTGGGACAAAAGATCAGGACAATTAAACAGTTTGGGTAGAGATAAGGAATAATAAGGGGAAAAAAACACTAGTGGGCGTAGTATATAGGCCTCCTGATAGTTGCAACTCTGCTGGAAGAAGTATTAATCAGGAAATAGTCGGGGCATGTAATAAGGGAACAGCTATAATTATGGGGGATTTTAACTATCATATTAACTGGACAAATCAAATTGGGCAGGGCAGCCTTGAGGAGGAGTTTATTGAGTGTATTAGGGATGGATTTCTTGAGCAGTATGTAACTGATCCTACAAGGGGGCAGGCAACCTTGGACCTGGTCCTGTGTAATGAGCCACGATTAATTAATAATGTCCTAGTTAAGGATCCCCTTGGAATGAGTGACCATAACATGGTTACATTCCATATCCAATTAGAGGGTGAGAAGGTTGGTTCTCAAACAAGCGTACTGAGCTTGAATAAAGGAGACTATGATGGTATGAGAGCGGAATTGATCAAAGTGGACTGGGAAAATAGATTAAAGGGTAAGACGGTACATGAGCAGTGGTGTTCATTCAAGGAGTTATTTTACAACTTTCAAAAAATATATATTCCACTGAGGAAAAAAGGGTGTAAAAGAAATGACAGCCATCCGTGGCTAAGTAAAGAAATTAAGGATAGTATCCGACTAAAAACAAGGACATATAAGGTAGCCAAACTTAGTGGGAGGATAGAAGATTGGGAAGTCTTCAAAAGATAGCAAAAAGTAACTAAAGGATTGATTAAGAAAGGGAAGATAGATTATGAAAATAAATTAGCAAAAAATATAAAAACAGATAGCAAGAGTTTCTATAGTTATATAAAAAGAAAAAGGGTGGCTAAGGCAAACATAGGTCCCTTAGAGGATGAGACCGGGAAATTAATGGTGGGAAACATGGAGATGGCAAAAATGCTGAACAAATATTTTGTTTCAGTCTTTACGGTAGAGGACACTAAGAATATCCCAACACTGGACAAACAGGGGGCTCTAGGGGGGGAGGAGCTTAATACGATTAAAATCACTAAGGAATTGGTACTCAGTAAATTAATGGGACTCAAGGCGGATAAATCCCCTGGACCTGATGGCTTACATCCTAGGGTCTTGAGGGAAGTGGCAGTAGGGATTGTGGATGCTTTGGTAATAATTTCCAAAATTCTCTGGACTCGGCAAAGGTCCCGGCAGATTGGAAAACTGCTAATGTAACACCCTTATTTAAAAAGGGTAGTAGGCAGAAGGCTGGAAATTATAGACCAGTTAGCTTAACATCTGTGGTGGGTAAAATTTTGGAGTCTATTATTAAGGAGACAGTAGCGGAACATTTGGATAAACATAATTTAATAGGACAAGTCAGCATGGCTTTATGAAGGGGAAGTCATGTGTAACAAATTTGCTTGAGTTCTTTGAGGATATAACGTACAGGGTGGATAAAGGGGAACCAGTGGACGTAGTGTATTCAGACTTCCAGAAGGCATTCGACAAGGTGCCACATAAAAGATTATTGCTCAAGATAAAGAATCACTGGATTGGGGGTAATATTCTGGCATGGGTGGAGGATTGGTTATCTAACAGGAAGCAGAGAGTTGGGATAAATGGTTCATTCTCGGACTGGCAACCAGTAGCCAGTGGTGTTCCGCAGGGGTCGGTGCTGGGTCCCCAACTCTTTACAATCTATATTAACGATTTGGAGGAGGGGACCGAGTGTAACATATCAAAGTTTGCAGATGATACAAAGATGGGAGGGAAAGTAGAGAGTGAGGAGGACATAAAAAACTACAAGGGGATATAGACAGGCTGGGTGAGTGGGCGGAGATTTGGCAGATGCAATACAATATTGGAAAATGTGAGGTTATGCACTTTGGCAGGAAAAATCAGAGAGCAAGTTATTATCTTAATGGCGAGAAACTGGAAAGTACTGCAGTACAAAGGGATCTGGGAGTCCTAGTGCAAGAAAATCAAAAAGTTAGTTTGCAGGTGCAGCAGGTGATCAAGAAGGCCAACAGAATGTTGGCTTTTATTGCAAGCGGGATAGAATATAAAAACAGGGAGGTATTGCTGCAGTTATATAAGGTATTGGTGAGACCGCACCTGGAATACTGCATACAGTTTTTGGTGTCCATACTTAAGAAAAGACATACTTGCTCTCGAGGCAGTACAAAGAAGGTTCACTCGGCTAATCCCAGGGATGAGGGGGTGGACATATGAGGAGAGGTTGAGTAGATTGGGACTCTACTCATTGGAGTTCAGAAGAATGAGAGGCGATCTTATTGAAACATATAAGATTGTGAAGGGGCTTGATCGGGTGGATGCGGTAAGGATGTTCCCAAGGATGGGTGAAACTAGAACTAGGGGGCATAATCTTAGAATAAGGGGCTGCTCTTTCAAAACTGAGATGAGGAGAAACTTCTTCACTCAGAGGGTAGTAGGTCTGTGGAATTTGCTGCCCCAGGAAGCTGTGGAAGCTACATCATTAAATAAATTTAAAACAGAAATAGACAGTTTCCTAGAAGTAAAGGGAATTAGGGGTTATGGGGAGCGGGCAGGAAATTGGACATGAATTTAGATTTGAGGTTAGGATCAGATCCGCCATGATCTTATTGAATGGCGGAGCAGGGTCGAGGGGCCGATTGACCTACTCCTGCTCCTATTTCTTATGTTCTTATGATATGTTGATGGGGTTAGATGAAGAAGGGTGGGAGGAGGCTTGTATGGAGTATAAACACTGGCATGGACCTGTTGGGCCGAATGGCCTGTTTCTGTGCTGTACATTCCACGTAATTCTATGTAAGATCAAAGAGGACAAGGAGGAATAATGCACCACAATCACAGAGGATGTCACTCATAACCTTGGCTATGGCTACTACAGTGCTATGAGAAAAGTGGAAAGGAACTGGAGGGGTTCGAGCAGGCAATTTCAGGAGAGATGGTTACAGAACTGGGAGATGATGACACATTCAAGGAGGCTAGAGAGGAATGGGAGCAGGAGTTGAAGAGGACAGATGGGTTACGGCAATGAAAGTCGTGACTTATTTTTAATCAAAGCGTACATGTGCAAGTTTGTACATATGGAGTTATTTTCATATTTCCATCAGTGGCTTGGAAACCACCCTGGAATAAAAGTGAAGTGTATTCCAAGTATTGTGAGTCAGGGTAAATGATGCGTATTCCAAGTATTGCGAGTCAGGGTAAATGAAGCGTATTCCAAGTATTGCGAGTTAGGGTAAACATGAACTGTTTTTACGTGGCTCTGTACAATACAAAATCGTATACTCTATTTGACCTTAGTCTTACAAAGTTGAAGTTTTCAAAGAGGACAGCGATTACTCTGTGTCACTTACATGGTGAAACTTTCACTGAATTAGTACGAAAGAGTCAGCTCTATACGAATAAATATATCAGATTGATTTAGATATATTTTTCTATTACACCCAAAAATTCAATTCTCAAACCTTAATCAGAAAAGCAAACTGCTGGAAAAGTTCACACCAATGTCCTGCCTAGATAAGAAAAACTCACTTGCAAATATCAGTGTAACTCTTCCCACAGTTTGTGTTCAGAGTAAATGGAGACAGTTGATAATTGTCTTCCTGTTTGTAAGTCATTATCAGTCTTTTGCGAGAAGTAGTGTGTCATTGTGAGCACTCCACCCAGGAACTTGTGAGCAACCACCAGCATGTTTCAGAAAAGGTCTATATGGGGGGGGGGGGAAGGGGTGAAGAACATTAAAGGGTGGAATCAAAAGGCTGCATATATCAAAGCGTTTGACACATTTTGATTGATCAACCAAAAAGATCACGATCTAGAAATTAGTTGACGCCGCGCTCGTTTTTCCGATGCAAAACCAATACCAAAGCGTCCAATATGGCAGACGGCGTGCGTGTACACATTCTGCACCAGAAGTACGCTACCTATCGTATTGGTAAAAGCAGAAAAAGAGGTGTCCAGTGCCTGCGCCTGAAACAGGCGTAATGCGCTTTGCAGATTTGAGACCCATTTGCAAAACTGGTCTGTGATCACCAGCACTAGATGGCACAGGCATCTGAACACAGCCGGCACCAAGCTGGGTCTCATGGATGAAATGAGCTCAGGGAAGCCATGGGTGAGATGGGAGAGAAACTAGACAAAGACAGGGGCTCCGGATGGGGTTGGGGGTTGCTGTGGGGAGGTTTGGCTTGGTGGACAAGATGAATGGGGGATGCAGCTGAAAAAGCTGAATGTATGGTCTCAACCCTGGTGACAAAGATGTCCATTAACTCCTTGCACTTGTTATACTTAGAAATTACAACACAGAAACAGGCCATTCAGCCCAACCAGTCCATGTTGGCATTTACCCTCCTTTACGAGCATACAGTGCAAATCACATTTACCTGCCCCATTCCCATATCCTTCCAACCCCTTTTCCTTCATCCACCTATCCAATCTAATCTTGAATGCTGACATAGTTTCTGCCTCAACCACTAACCCTGGAAAAGCCTCACAACTCCCTGTGTAAACAAGTTTCTTCTGACCTTTGTTCCAAATCTCTTACATTTAATCTTATTCTTTGACCCCTCAACTACTGGAAATAGCCTGCTTCCATCTACCCTGTCCCAGCCCTTCATAATTTTGAACACTTGTATCTTCGTACCTCATAATCTGCAAGGTTCTAATGAGAAAAGACACAACTTTTCAAGTCATTCTTCGTATTTGTATTTCATCATACCAGGATCCCAGCGAATCTGCGTTGTACCCTCTCTAAAGCCTCAATATCCTTCCTAGAGTGCGAAGCTCAATACAGCACACAGTACTCTAACTAAGGTTTTATATAGACTCATTGAGGCCAAAATTCCTTCGTGCCGCAAAACAGGCACGATTCCAGCGGCACGATTCCGTTGAAACTCGGAAAGGAGGTCACCAATTCTCTGTTTAGTGTGCACTGAATGAATAGGTAAGTTATTGGATCATGCAACATGTTGCACAATATGTACATAACCATAGTTTAGGCTATATGAATTGTGAAAATTTTTGTTTGGTTTTGTCAGGTAAGAGTGCTGTAGCAGTTTTCAAAATCTGTAGTTTTTTAAAATAACTTTGTGTATAGGATGCCCAGGTCTAAATCTTGTTCATGATTGACAATGGCGTGTGTTTTCAGTCGTCCATTCACCTTCTTCAAAAACTTTTCTTTTCTCTCTTAATGTTTCTTTGGGACAATGGCATCTTAAGGTGCACTATATATCCATTTCCTTCCACTCCATTCTGGACAAAGCCTGGCTGCCTAAAAAAGCTGAAATTGGTACAAAGCCCAGAAACGTTCCAGATAGTCTGGACTCCTCATTAATACTCTATTGGACTATGATATCAGGAGGTGTACCTATCTTAGAAAGATAAATGCCATGAATGCTGACCACAAACCTGGTTTGCTGATGCTTTGGAGTTAAGTTGAATGAAGCTTACATGGCAGTTTGTCTCAACATATGTGTTTATTGTGATTTAAAAACTATACTGATGGGCTTACTGAATCTGGATAACATATTGTTTCTATCAGGTTATCAGGATCGGTTTTGTTGAAACCGTGATGAAGTTTTAAAATATTTATGGTTAGGGAATAGGTTTTACACTGATCCTTTTAGCTTGTTCGGAAAGCTCCCACTACTACAAGGTCTGTTTGTTTTGCAATTAGTGATCTGAGATTGACAGTTGCTGTGATACTTCCTTCATTTTGGCATTTGCCAATCCAGCCATTAGAGGAATTAATGTGACCTATTTTGGTTACTTACACTCAAGGCTTATAAGGGGAGGTTCTCCCAGGTCTGTGCCTGAATACAGTAGGTCACCTGTGTGCAGCAAATATTGGGGGTGAGGGGGAGGGGTCATGCAGCTTGGAGCACTCGCCTGTGGAGGAACCTGTCCGATTTTCCATTGTTAATTTAAGTAGAAGAGGGTGGGGTAGCCTTTTGCAGGTGTGCTCTCTAATCTGCCCAATTTTCCTGTGCTTGTTGTACCTGCCCTTTCCACTGTGTCTGGGCGCAGTCCCAGAAATATCTCCCCTATATTCTCCACGGTGTGACAGGTCTGTGGCACTGCTCCTGGTTTTAGTATATAACATCCTGTAGTTTAATCAAATATACTGTTATCAGTAGTATTTAGCATAGTATTAGTATCTTTATGATTTTGAAAAATTCATACTTAAACCAGTACAGGTCGTTGTCATGTAATACCTCTTATTGTGTGCTGCACTAATTCATGAACTCAAGTTGCTCCCACTACCAGTATTTCACCTTTATGTTGAATAGCTCAAAAATGCTTTCTTCAGAAACATAGAAATTTTACTCTTGGATGTTTCACAGTTCAAGTGAACATATATGTAACCACTCTGAAAAACTGCCCTTAACTCCTATACTCTGTTTTCTCCCTTCTAACCAATTTTTAATCCAGTTTACCTCCTCCAAATCCATACCACTTAACCTTCTCTAATAATCTCCTGTGTGGCATCTTGTCAAAGGCTATCCAGAAGTCTAGGTCACTATATCCACTGCATTTCCCAAATCTACCATGTCTGTTACCTCCTCAAAGAATTCTATGAGGTTTATCAAACACGATCATCCCTTTTGAAATCTTTAGCAGGCTATTTCTATCTATTTTCCCCTTTATCTAGATAAGTGGGGCCTGATTTTTACTTTTAGCGGTGGCAGAACACTGGTGGTAACCCAGTGGTGTACAATCTACCCTATTTTCTTTTCTATTGGCTTTAATGGAAAATTGGGCGGGGTGTATAATGAGTAGCCAATCCGCTACTGCCGGTTTTCTGACACTACAGAAAGTGAAAATTACTCCCCGTAATTTCATCCTACCACAGATGTTAAGATAAGAGGCCTGTAAATACCTGGATTAGCTCTGTCTCCCTTTTTAAAATTTGGTAGCAAATTGGTCACTCTCCAGTCACTCATGCTGAATAGAGCCCTGAAATATAATCTAGAGCCTCAACAATTTCCTCCCCCATCTCTCTCAGCAACTTAGAACTTAGTGTGTATCCCATCAGGCCCTGATGCTTTGTCTTCCTTTAGGATAACTAATGTTGTTAGAAGTGAGGATGGAGGGGGCAGGGGAGAGTGCTTTACGAGGACTGTTGCTAGTGAAGAAAAGAAGCCGGGGTTGTCTTTGCTCTCCAGGATGATCCTGGAGTAGTTGATGGTTTTGGCAGAGGAGAACGAGGCCCAGTAGAACTTGACGGGGTCCGGACAGAAATGGTAATGGATAACTAAGCCAGTTGTGCATCAGATACAACAACTGGGATGGGAGATAGTGAAGATTTTGCTCAAGACAAGGGCATCAAAGGTGGAGGTGAGGGAATAGTTGAGCAAATTGATGGCTGCAGGTAACAAGGTGAATGGAAGGCCAAAGGCCAGGTGGGAGTTTGAAAGTGCAGTTGTGAGTGACTTACGAGAGACTTTTCTTCAGGAGTAGACACAGAAGGGAGTAGGGTTGGAAGGAGGTAGGAGGATGTGGGTGGTGAGGGATACATGGAAGCAATCTAAGGTCGCCTTATCAGTGATTGAGATCACTGGAGTAGAAAAGGCAAGATGAACTGAGATGGACAATGAAGTCACCAAAGTTGAGGAGTCACTCAGTGCAGAGGCTAAGGGAGGAAAGGAGGAAGTATATCTTGGGGGGGGAAGCACTAGACAATAAGAATTTTTTGTGGCGACAGGGATGGAACAGGGTGAGGTGCAACAGTTGTCAACAGGAGATCAATAAAATGGAACAATAGTTAAAGGTATGAGAGTGCAAAATAAGACTCATGCCAAAACTACAGTAATCATAATTTGACACTAACCCATTACATTAAATATTAACAGCAAAACAAAGTAGTATATTAAAGACAATAAGTGCAGACACAGAAAGAAGAGATGATCTAATCCAAATGCTGTCAGTTAAACCTAAAAGTTTCAGCATCTGTAGGGAAAACCTGCAGCATGTCAGTAGAAGAAATTCTGGGAAGGAAAACTTTCAAAATGAATTCTGAAACAGAAACCTTTGGAAGATATGTAGACAAATCTGTGAAATGAGTAAAAAATATTAAATAATAATCATGGGAGATTTCAACTACCCCCAAATAAACTGGCAAGAAGAGGTAGGGAAAGGAGAAAAGGGAATGGAGTTTTTACAGTAAGTACATGACTCCTTTCTTACCCAGTATGTGAGAAGCCCAACAAGAGAGGAATCACTGTTGGATCTAGTAATGGGAAATGAACCAGAACAGATAAGAGAAGTGTAGGCAAACATCTAAGCAATAGCGATCATAACATAGTACGGTTTAAAATAATGATTGAGAAAGACATAAGTAAGACAAAGACCAAAGTAATAGATTGGAAAAACACTAATTTTATGGGGAGGAGAGCAGAATTAGGGCAGGTAAACTGGAAAAAAATGTTGACGGACAAAGAAATAGTATAGCAGTGGATAATATTCAAAATGGTGATCAATAGAGTTCAGGAGAAATATATTCCTCTAAAACGCAACAACAAACTAGCCAATAATGAAACACATGGATGAATAAAGAGATACGGGTAAAATTGAAACTAAAGAAAACTAAGTACATAGACAATAAAGGAGGATGACAAAAGAGAATACGAAGAGGTTAGGAAAGAAGTCAAAAAACAATTAGGGAAGAAAAGAGGAACTACAAGATTAAATTATCAAGGAATATAAAAATAAATAGTGAAGTATTCTACAGACAAATAAATAACAAAAGAAAGATCAGGATAGGGATAGGGCCACTAAGGGATGCATAAGATAAACTCACAGGTAACAACAGAGAAATGACGGAAATATTGAATAGCTACTTTGCCTCCGTATTTACCAGGGAGACTAACAGGGTGGGCAGGACATTAGAAGAGGTCGAAAAAGATATTAAAACATTTAAAGGTAGAAAGGGGGGGGATAATTGATAAACTAATCAAACTAAGGGAGGATAAGATGGCTTCGATAAGGTACCATATTGTAGACTCATGGCAAAGGTCAGAGCATGTGGAGTCAGGGGACAGGTAGCAGAATGAATAGCAAGTTGGCTACAAAACAGAAAAGAGAGTAGAAGTTTATAGTAGTTACTCAGACTGGCAAAAGGTGGGAAGTGGTGTTCCACAAGGATTGGTGCTGGGACCACTGTCGTTCACCATTTACATAAACGATTTAGACTCGGGAATCGGAAGTACAATTTCAAAATTTGCATTCGACAGCAAATTGGGGGCTATAGTTAACACAGAGGAAGACTGCGACAAAACACAGGAAGATATTAATAAACTTGCAGAATGGGCGAGTAATTGACAAATGAATTTCAATATAGATAAGTGTGAAGTATTAATATTTTGGTAGGAAGAATAAGGGGGCCACATACTGCTTGGATAATAAGTCTAAATGGAGTAGAGGAGACGAGGGATCTGAGGGTACAGATACACAAATCATTAAAAGTAGCGATGCAGGTTAATAAGGCCATTATAAAAGTAAACCAAGCACTGGGGTTCATTTCTAGAGGGATAGAATTGAAAAGCAGAGAGGTTATGTTAAACTTGTATAGAACCTTGGTTAGACCACACTTGCAGTACTGTGAACGGTTCTGGCCTCCATGTTATAAAAAGGATATAGAGGCACTGGAGAAGATGCATGAAAGATTTACTAAGATGATACCAGAACTGAGAACTATCAGGAAAGACTGAACAGGCTAGGGCTCTTTTCTCTAGAAAAGAGAATGCTGAGGGGTGACCCAATAGAGGTCTTTAAGATTATGAAAGGGTTTGATAGGGTAGACATAGAGAAGATGTTTCCAATTGTGGGGAGACCAGAATTAGGGGCCATAAATATAAGATAGTCGCTAATAAATCCAATGGGGAATTCAGGAGAAACTTCTTTATCCAGAGTGTTTAGAATGTGGAACTCGCTACCACAAGTATTTGAGGCGACTAGAATAGATGCATTTAAGGGGAAGCTAGGTAAGTATGAGGGAGAAAGGAATAGAAGGATATGCTGATAGGGTTAAATGAAGTAGGGAGGGAGGAGGCTCATATGGAGCATAAACACTGGCATGGACTTTTTGGGCCAAATAGTCTGTTTCCGACGAATGGTCATCGATCTAAAACGTTAACTCTGTTTCTTTCTCCACAGATGCTGCCTGACTTGCTCAATATTTCCAGCATTTTCTGTTTTTATTTCAGATTTTCAGCATTTTGCTTCTGGCCTGTTTCTGTGTTGTACATTCTATGTAAAATAATACAAGTAGATCCTGTATACAGGTTGGCTATGAGCTGATTTGGGTACCATTGCAGAAATCCTCTTTCACTTGACTGCCATTGCCAAATGGAAAGGAGGACTAGTGCTGGGTCAGTGTGCTAAAATTGTAGGATGGTAGAGTTTTAAGAGTTTTTTAGATGACAAAGGCAGGGTTAAATTGTATTTCTGGAGCCAAGTCTAATGGGCTTGTGACTTTCTGAATGTGACCCAGCCAACCCAGTGAACTGTGATCAGACATGCAACAGTAGGACAGCAACAAATTAATGCCAAAGGCACAACTAAAACAACAATAACAAATGCAAAGAATTGTTAAGAAGTGACAAAAGATTGTGAAATATAGGTCATTCTATTTGGCAGACACATACTACTTGCTTCCATGACCAGGATCTTGGAGGCCATGCCAGCAGACTGCTTTGCACATACATTATAAAGCATGATGAGTGGCAACACTTTTCTATCTGTGTACTTTATTCAAAAACAAAAAAAAATCAGATCTTCTGGTAATCTTTAAAGAGCAACAGCTTTTTCAAAATGTTCCAAGTGTATATAGTGCCCAGGAATATATAGTGCCCAAGAAATAATTGAGAGAAAATTCTAATATTTAACTTTTTACAAGTCACAACATACAGATGGCAGTTAAGAGCTGATTTTGCGAGATTCCACTCCAGGCATAGAACCTTCGTAGACCCAAATGTGGGTCAAAGAACAGCGCTATAACACTCTAGCCCTGATTCTCTGACCCATGCTCGCTACTAGCGATGGATTGCAATGTTGAACCCTTAGTTTCTAATGCTCTTCATAGTTTCTGTCATCAGTGTTTCTATTAAACCATCTTTCAGAATATCCTACTCATGAAAATACAATCCAATCAGAACTCAATTGTCGTAACGTAGTTAAAAAACAAACAGCAATATCATTATGAAGCTTGCTATGCCTCATACAAAAAACACCCAGCAATACAATTACACGTTCTGTCCTTCCAAATTTGGTTTCTGTCAGGAGAAAGCATTTTGATCTGTGTAATACTGGAGTGAAGTACTGGTTGTTACAGGTCTTACACTGGTGGTAGTAGTGGTCAAATCAATTTGAGTGGATATATGATAGGCTACAATGAGATACTGAACTTGATGCCACAAATTGCATGACTTCACCGACAGGATAATATTTGTTGAAGGATTTTGTCTGATATTTTAATTAAGTAATTTAACATGGAAACATAAGGGAGGAGGGAATGATGAAAGACCATGTGGCCATTCAAGCTTATTCCCTCTATGGAGCATATGTAACCTGCCCTATCATGATGCTACTCAACTAATTTAATGTCCTGAAGGAAAGCTACAAGATGTTTCCATGATATCCACAGATAATCAAACAAAATTGCAGATCATTTATTTCATATTATAATCTACATTTATTTTGGCCAATTTTTTTCCCCACCGTTGACATTTCTGTGGAACCTAAAGCACAAGAACCCGTCATACTCCGTAGCATGTTTGACTATATCGGGCTACTTATCCCAAGTAAGAACATAGAAAATATAGAACTAATTTAAACAACTAACAATTCTCACCCATCACTCCAATCCATCCATCAGAAATTCTGCATCCTCCATGAATGGCCATCCCAACGCACCAATGTGCACAGAATGGCTGACTAAACCATCCCAATGTCCAGCAACTTCATCTGCTTCGACATGTAATTCAAGAAAAGCAAACTGTTTAATTTTTCTTAATTTCATTGATTACCTTAAAGATGTGAATCATGGAATAAGAAGATAAAATGGTGGCCCCTTAATAGGCATAAGATTTAATCAACGAACAGACTTCATGACAAACTTGCAACTCTTCTGTTCTTGTGTTATTTATTTTGTTCCCTTCACTGAATTATTACTGTATCCACTGGAACTCTATTTATTCTATGTGTCGTTCACCATCAGATGGCAAACAAACAGTACATGGGTCAAACTGGCTGGGCCTGAAATTCCTCAGGGGTTCTCCCGGTCTCCTGCTGTAACTCCAGCAGGGGACCAGTGGAACCACTCAGAAAACAGCAGCGACCCAGATGTACCAGGTCAATGATGTTTTCAGGAGTTTCCTGGTTGTCTTGTAATGGATGGAACCACCATCTGCCACTTACAAGGCAAATGACAGCAAGGAGCTCATAGAATCATAGAATCACAGAAGTTACAACATGGAAACAGGCCCTTCGGCCCAACATGTCCATGTCGCCCAGTTTATACCACTAAGCTAGTCCCTATTTCCTGCACTTGGCCCATATCCCTCTATACCCATCTTACCCATGTAACTGTCCAAATGCTTTTTAAAAGACAAAATTGTACCCGCCTCTACTACTGCCTCTGGCAGCTCGTTCCAGACACTCACCACCCTTTGAGCGAAAAAATTGCCCCTCTGGACCCTTTTGTATCTCTCCCCTCTCACCTTAAATCTATGCCCCCTCGTTATAGACTCCCCTACCTTTGGGAAAAGATTTTGACTATCTACCTTATCTATGCCCCTCATTATTTTATAGACTTCTATAAGATCACCCCTTAACCTCCTACTCTCCAGGGAAAAAAGTCCCAGTCTATCCAACCTCTCCCTATAAGTCAAACCATCAAGTCCCGGTAGCATCCTAGTAAATCTTTTCTGCACTCTTTCTAGTTTAATAATATCCTTTCTATAATAGGGTGACCAGAACTGTACACAGTACTCCAAGTGTGGCCTCACCAATGCCCTGTACAACTTCAACAAGACATCCCAACTCCTGCATTCAATGTTCTGACCAATGAAACCAAGCATGCCGAATGCCTTCTTCACCACCCTATCCACCCGTGACTCCACTTTCAAGGAGCTATGAACCTGTACTCCTAGATCTCTTTGTTCTATAACTCTCCCCAACGCCCTACCATTAACGGAGTAGGTCCTGGCCCGATTCGATCTACCAAAATGCATCACCTCACATTTATCTAAATTAAATTCCATCTGCCATTCATCGGCCCACTGGCCCAATTTATCAAGATCCCGTTGCAATCCTAGATAACCTTCTTCACTGTCCACAATGCCACCAATCTTGGTGTCATCTGCAAACTTACTAACCATGCCTCCTAAATTCTCATCCAAATCATTAATATAAATAACAAATAACAGCGGACCCAGCACCAATCCCTGAGGCACACCGCTGGACACAGGCATCCAGTTTGAAAAACAATCCTCTACAACCACCCTCTGTCTTCTGTCGTCAAGCCAATTTTGTATCCAATTGGCTACCTCACCTTGGATCCCATGAGATTTAACCTTATGTAACAACCTACCATGTGGTACCTTGTCAAAGGCTTTGCTGAAGTCCATGTAGACCACGTCTACTGCACAGCCCTCATCTATCTTCTTGGTTACCCCTTCAAAAAACTCAATCAAATTCGTGAGACATGATTTTCCTCTCACAAAACCATGCTGACTGTTCCTAATTAGTCCCTGCCTCTCCAAATGCCTGTAGATCCTGTCCCTCAGAATACCCTCTAACAACTTACCCACTACAGATGTCAGGCTCACCGGTCTGTAGTTCCCAGGCTTTTCCCTGCCGCCCTTCTTAAACAAAGGCACAACATTTGCTACCCTCCAATCTTCAGGCACCTCACCTGTAGCGGTGGATGATTCAAATATCTCTGCTAGGGGACCCGCAATTTCCTCCCTAACCTCCCATAACGTCCTGGGATACATTTCATCAGGTCCCGGAGATTTATCTACCTTGATGCGCGTTAAGACTTCCAGTTCCTGCTCCTCCATTCCAATGGGACCAAACATATCAGTAGATGCCAGTACATCAAGTGAGAGGAGGCGAACAAGCCTTCACAAAGGAACATGTGGGACCCAGGCCAGGCAGGGGCCTTTTTAAAGAAAATTTTGTAGATCAGCCCACTTACTTAGGGGGCTGAAGGGACCATGGCCCTCCCCCATGGTGGGCCAGCACTAGAGTTTCCAACCGACATGAGTAGGCAGGCACCAGAGATGCACCTCAAGTGGCACTTGCACCCGCATGTGCCATGCAAATTAGGTGCACTCCCACAAACTCTACAGTATTGTAGATTTGCAAGATTCCAGTCAAACGCCAAAGTCTCTTCTGTGGCATGTTGGAGATGGAGCCTCCAGCTGCCCTAAACCTGGTCACTGACATAGAAGAGGTGGTGCTGATGGTAGGGATTCCAAACACCACATTTCCTGCATTCTAGGTATTCATGAATCATAGAATCATAGAATGGTTACAGCATGGAAGGAGGCTATTCAGCCTATCGAGTCTGTGTCATCTCTCTGCAAGAGCAATCCAGCTAGTCCCACTCCCCTGCCCTATCCCCGTAGCCCTGCAAAATTTTTCTCTTCAAGTACTTATCCAGTTCCCCTTTGAAAGCCACGATTGAATCTGCCTCCACCACCCCCTCAGGCAGTGCATTCCAGATCCTAACCACTCGCTGTGTCAAAAAGTTTTTCCTCATGTCACCTTTGGTTCTTTTGCCAATCACCTTAAATCTATGTCCTCTGGTTCTTGACCCTTCTGCCAATGGGAATAATTTCTCTCTATCTACTCTGTCTAGACCTTTTATGATTTTGAATACCTCAATCAAATCTCCTCTGAACCTTCTCTGCTCCAAGGAGAACAAACCCAGCTTCTCCAGTCAATCAGCATAATTGAAGTCCCTCATCCCTGGGATCATTCTAGTAAATCTTTTCTGCACCCTCTCTGAGCCCTTCACATCCTTCCTAAAGTGCAGTGCCCAGAACTGGACACAATACTCCAGTTGTGGCCGAATCAGTGTTTTATAAAGGTTCATCATAACTTACTTGCTTTTGTACTCTATGCCTCTATTTATAAAGCCCAGGATCCCATATGCTTTCTCAACCACTTTCTCAACCTGCCCTGCCACCTTCAACGATTTGTGCACAAATACCCCCAGGTCTCTCTGTTCCTGAACCCCTTTTAGAATTGTGCGCTTTAGTTTATATTGCCTCTCCTTGTTCTTCCTACCAAAATGTATCATTTCGCACTTTTCTGCATTAAATTTCATCTGCCACGTGACCGCCCATTCCACCAGCCTGTCCATGTCCTCTTGAAGTCTACCACTATCCTCCTCACTGTTCACTACCCTTCCAAGTTTTGAGTCATCTGCAAATTTTGAAATTGTGCCCTGTACACCCAAGTCCAAGTCATTAATATACATCAAGAAAAGCAATGGTCCTAGTACCGACCCCTGGGGAACACTACTGTATACCTCCCTCAAGTCCGAAAAACAACCCTTCACCACTACTCTCTGTTTCCTGTTACTTAGCCAATTTCGTATCCATGATGCCACTGCCCCTTTTATTCCATGGGCTTCAACTATGACGACAAGCCTATTATGTGGCACTTTATCAAATGCTTTTTGGTTGTCCATATACACATCATCAACTGCGTGGCCCTCTTCGACCCTCTCTGTTACCTCATCAAAAAACTCAATCAAGTTAGTTAAACACGATTTGCCTTTAGCAAATCTGTACTGGCTTTCCTTAATCAATCCACACTTGTCCAGGTGACTGTTAATTTTGTCCCGGATTATCGTTTCTAAAAGTTTCCCCACTACCGAGGTTAAACTGCCTGGCCTATAGTTGCTGGGTTTATTCTTACACCCTTTTTGAACAAGGGTGTAACATTTGTAATTCTCCAGTCCTCTTGCACCACCCCTGTATCTAAGGATGAAACCCAACATATTGTGAGATCAGACATACCTCCCCATCAGGGGCACAAGTAGGGCCCTAACTTGGGTCTAGGCTGGCACGAAAGCCTTGAACTCCAAAAAAAGACATTTTTTAAAAAATAAAAGTTTTAAAGTGACCCTAGGTGCCACTGGGGCAGCCTGGAGTTCTTTCCAGGTGGGTTGACATACCATCCTTGCTTACGTCACACTTTCTGACTTCTTTTCTATGGCAGGTGCCCTAGATGCACCCTATTGGTACGGGTGCCTGCCATTTGCAGACCAATTAGAGAACCTCTCCCTGACCTCAGAAAGTTCAATGGGGTCAGCAGTGGAAGTTCCCAGTGAGCCTAATCCCAGCGTAAATGCTGGGATCGCTGGCCCGTGGATTTTCAAGACCAAGGGGGTTAAATTGGGCCACGTAGCACCCGTTCTGTAGGCGCTACATGGACACCTAAACCCCAAACATGACGTCAGAGATGCGCGTGCACACTTCCGGCATGACGTGTGCAGGATGCCATCTTGGTAAAGGCATTACGCGCACCTAACAAACGCCAACAGCATGTAAAGTGAGGAAATTATGACGTAAATCAATGTAAAACGCTGATTTCAAGCAGCGTACAACGCTGATTTCAAGCAGCCGGCAGCATTTTGGAACTCCACCCTCCAGCCAACACACTGTCTTACTATTATATAGGTGTAAATACTAAATCTTTCAATGTTATGAGTCAATGCCATGACAGTTCAGTTGCTCTATCAATTATGTGATTAAGTTTTGTATGAGAATATAGGTTTGAATAGCAATTGGAACGCAATGGCTGCTATCCTTGGTGGGTGAGATTTCTCATGTCTTTTAAATATATGAGTCAATCAGAATTTCATTGTTTTACATTTTAGGAGAAATCGCTGTCTTCCATGGAAAAAATGTGTAGATTACCAATACTTTCAGTGTATGAGTGTTTCCTAGAATCCCACTGAATTTTGCAATACGAACTATTAGGTAGAGATACCAGTTGATTCTATCACGTTTTTTTTGTATTAGTCATTTAAATGAGTTCTTCTGACCTCTCAGGTGTTCCCTAAAACAAAGGAAAGGGGTAACCAGTAGGCAGACAAAACACTAAGGGGGTGAAATCGGGCCGTGTAGTATGCGTTTTGTAGATGTTACGCGGATTCCTAAGCCCCGAAAATGGCGTCCGAGATGCGTGCGCACACATCCAGCGTGAAGTGCACAGGGTGCCATCTTGGTAAAGGCGGATGCGCACGCTCACCTAACGAACGCCGGCAGCATGTAGAGGAGGGAGATCATGACGTAAATCAGTGTGCAACGCTGATTTGAAGCAGCTGGCAGCATTTTGGAATTCCACACTCCAGCCAAGGCACTGTCTTGACCTCACACAGCTGAACAGGACTTAAAAGGAAATGAAGGACCCCTCCACCAGCACTATTTATAGGGATCATGAAGGAGTTACAGGTTATTTGCTGGATTAGTTATTCTGGCTGCTGGTACAATTGAGGTTGTTTTTGGAAGTTTCCTATACATGGAGAAAGTTGCAATATTCTAAAGAGAGTGGCCTGGCTGGTCGTGCAGTACTATTAGTGGCATTTAGAATAGTGTTCTGAACAAGGTTGCTGCCAGACATGGATGGCCTACTAGGGCTTCCTCCTGGAATTGAACATGACTAGGAACATGCAGAGAGGCTATGCAGAGCAGGACAAGCTACGAGAAGAGGAGGAGGAGGCACAGGGCACTCAGCAGGAGGCCATATCCAACGAGGGCCTTCAGGGACCAATTCTCTTATCTCAACTTCAGCGACGACCAATGCATCTGACGGCTGCAGTTCACGAAAGAGGTTGTGACTGAGATTTGTCAACTGCTGCAGCCACAACTGCAGCCTCAGAGCAGGGCAAGAACAGCATTACCTGTTGCTGTCAAGATAACTGTGGCGCTTAATTTTTACAGCTCTGTCTCCTTTCAGGCTGCTCCTGGCGATATAAGCAACATCTCGCAGTTTGCAGCGCACTGCTATAAAAGGGAGGTTACAGAGGCTCTGTACACACTCCGAAACAGATTCATCACATTCCCTCTTGACAGAGACAAGCAGCATAAGCCAGTACAAGGGTTTGCTCGAATTGCAGGCTTCCCAATGGTGCAGGGTGCCATTGACTGCAAGCATATTGCCATGCATGCTCCACATCTGAACTTGGTCATATTCATGAACTGAAAGGGATTCCACTCCCTCAAATTGCAGCTGGTGTATGACCACACACAGCGCATCATGCAGGTCAATGCCCACTATCCTGGCAGCAGTCATGCATCCTTCATTCTGCGGCAGTCCAACGTGCCACCTATATTTCAACCAGCACCGTAAGTCAAAAGCTGGCTACTGGGCGACAAGGGTTATCCTCTCATGAAGTGGCTCATAACTCTGGTCTGGAACGCACGCATAGGTGCACAGCAGGCGTAGAACAAGAGCTATGCTGTCACACGGAACATCATCGAGCACACAACAGGTGACCTTAAGCAATGCTTCCACTGCCTGGACAGCTCTGGAGAAGCTCTGCAGTACTCAGCTGAGCAGGTATCAAGATTTGTTGTATACTGCGTGCTGCACAACCTCACTGTTATGAGGGAGCAGACCTTGCCACTGCCTAAGCAGTGAGAATCTGAGCCAGAGGCAGAGGAGGAGGAAGTGGAGGAAGAGGCAGGGAGGCAACAAGACAGACAGGCCCTGTCTGCCAGGGCTCTGTGTGATCCGATGATTAATGAGCGATACCAGTAACCTCAATGACACCTCCCCATTCACCAACAGTCCCACACTCCTTACCTTTCCTCTCCCACATGACCATCAAATCATCCTCCTTATGATTACACATTGTTTCCTCCCTCAGCTCATCACAGAAATAAAAACCATCATCAAATGCAAAATCAAATCCAAATTTATAAATTAACAAATGAAATGATTGAAACAACAGGAGAGTATTCACCGTTGCGCATTCCCTTAATGCTTGTCTTTCTTGTGCCTTTTCCTTTCCTAGTGCTGCTACGAGGTGCATCCCCAGTGGCTGGAGCATGGGTGGTGGAAGGCTGCTGACCTTCAGTTGAGGAACGTGCAGATGGTCTTGGAGGAGGACCTCAAACAGCTCTAGGCCGGGAGGGCCCAGCTTCAGACAGCACCATCTCGGCCTCAGCTGGCTGGCTGACAGGCAACAGCAAGGGCAGTGGCGGAGTGACATCCTGAGAGAGGACAGCAGGTTTGTCTTCCATGGTGCCACTGCCACTCTCACAGGACAGCGCCTGAACAATCCTGGTGATCTGCTGGAGAGCAGATTGCTGGAGTGCTGTGACGCCCTGGGAGCCCCAATCCACAGTGGAACCCACAGCCATGAGTCTGAGCTTGCAAAGCAGCAGTCAGACCTTGGATGGCAGATGTTTGTACTGCAATGGAAGGTGTGACATTGGCCATCAGACGTTGTATCATAGTGGGTTCCATAGGTGTGCTGATGGAGGTGACCACACGTTCCATGTGGGAAAGGATGGGTTCCAAGTTCTGCGCAAGGCCCTGTGCCAAGTTGGAGCTGGACTCCTCCATGTCCCTTGACATTGTGTGCAGGCTTTCTGGCAGGCTTTCTAGTGCACCAAGCATTTGGTGGTGTACGCCCATCAGCCTTCTTCTGTAGCCTGGTCCATCGAAGTCATTATCTGACTCCTCTGCAGCAGAACTAGTGTGCGACCTCACCCTCCGGTGAGCTGGCACCTGCAGTATCCTTTCCACTCCCCCTACCCCGGCTCCTGTGTACTTGTGTCTGGTGTCTCACCACGTGCAGATCCCTCCTCTATCCTAGCCTCTAAAGGATGCGCAGTATCATTCTCTGAGCTGGTGGCTGCGAGTGTAAGATCGAGTGATGGTGTGTCTGCATCATAGAATCATAGAAGTTACAACATGGAAACAGGCCCTTCGGCCCAACATGTCCATGTCGCCCAGTTTATACCACTAAGAACGTGTTTCCCACATGGAACGTGTGGTCACCTCATCACTGCCATCTTCCTCTGCCTCCTCTGACGGAGCTGGTTCCAGTTCTTGGGTATCTGAAATGACAAAGGGACACGGGGTGAGTTGTGGTGAGAGGAGAGGATAAAGTAAGACGTGAGTGCTCACACCATCTTCAACATGTGAGTCTGAAAAGATTGTGGGATGAGGGAGAAGTGGGAAGCGAGAAGGAGAATTAGGTATGCAGAGACCCTCATCACCGATCCCTCCAGCACTGCCAGTGGCCACGGACGCAGCGGCGGCCCACCCAATGATGGCCAGCACTGTCTCCTCCACGGGGGTGAGGACGTGTAGGCGTGCCTGTCCTTCCCCAGGTCTTTCCTGCTGCCTGCTGTTGTGCACCACCTTCTCCTACAAGAAAGAGGGAAGTGTGTCAGTGAGTATCCTGCAAGATGTGTGTGTAATGTGGCTGTCATGGTTTATTAGCTGTCAGTATGTGTGACCTGTGAGTTGTGGGTATACGGCTTGCAAGAGTGGTAATGTGTGAGGGTGAGATGCAGCATCTGATTTGAGGAGTTGTGTACTGATGGATAAAGTTTGTTGGTAGGTGGGTGATGGGGATGGGGTGGGGGGGGGTAGTGCGTGGAGCAGTGGATGAGGCTAGAGATGCAGTAAATAAGTTATGCCACTTGACAGTTGAACTCACTCACCATGACCACCTGATTCATGTGCGAGGTGCTATGCTCCTGGCACTTACTTTGTGCGCGACTTCCTCTCACTGCCTCTTCAGCATGTGTCTGGAGGGCCTCCTGCCCTGCTGTAGATAAAGGATGCCCCTCCATGCATCCGCCTCCTGCACCAGCGCCTCTAATGCATCGTCCGAAAACCTTGGTGCACGCTCTCTCCCAGGCGTAGCCATTCCTCGCTTTCCTGTAGCACAGTTAGTTGACAAACGAATTCCAGCTCTCCCTACAGCCACACTGTACCTCCCCTTTAAGGGGTGCAGTCTGCCTTTCAGTAGTGCTGGACAATCCCGCTTTCGGAGCCTCCAGCTGGTGCGTGCAGCCAATCAACAGCACAGGTAGCGCTGGCTGCAAGGAGCAATCATGTAGATCATCAGGCAACACTAATCTTACGTGCTGCCTGCATCTCAACCAACGGGTGTGGGTTAATCGCGCACCGAGATCCCAGCGCCCATTTTCTGGATTAATCAATTTAACCCCCCATATATTTTACAATGTAAAGTTTACATTGTAATTTTGTGCTAATCAAGGTGAGGGATGTTGGTGCTAGAAAATAGAACAATTTCCCCATTTTCAGGTATCCAGTATCAGCATCAAGCACTCGCAGGTGAGGCATAGCACACAGTAAAGTTCCCTTTACTCTGCCCCAACAATGTGCCTCAGCCTCAAACCCAGAAGAGTTTCCTATGTCACATCAGTGTAACATTTTATATTTCCCAGTCCAGCCCCTCTGTAAGTGAGAGTACCAACTTAGTGGAAACCAAATAGTTTTTAATTCAGACATTGGTCGGCTTTTGAGCCGACAGCAGCTGTAACATCAAATGCTGACTACCAATGCTTACAATGTCAATGTCATTCATACTAATAGATGAATAAGAGTAATGTCATTGATGGAAGCTTTTTGAGAAAAAAAAATTGCTGTTCATCACTGGGCAGTTCTATTGCTGATATCTATTAACTCTTGAGTACCAATTTTGGGATTAAGCTGCTAACTGCAGGAACATGAATTCCTGATGAGTGCAATTTTGATAGAAAATAAATTGGTGGTCAATTCTACTCAAATGCAATTTTTCTACATGTAAAAGGAAAATGTGCAACAAATTTGAATTATCAAAAGACTTTTTTTAGTATCATGCTTTTGTAGGTTTTCAACAACATGTTTCTTTTATTTGTGCTTAGGATGTAGGTGACACTAACAAGGCCATATTTATCGCCCATCCCTAACTGCCTAACAGTAGAGGCACTGTCTCTTTAATAATGAGAAAATATTTGTCTGCATTGCAGCATGAGTTCAAATACCAGGCATGTAGTGCTGCTTACAATAAAATCACTGAGCCAGCTCCTGCTGGATTAGAGATTTAAGCACTTAGGTAGCAAATAAATAGCAGATTACTAGAAGAATGAAATACAGTTGGTAGTGTGTTTTCTGCTGGAAGATTCAAGGATCTGATGTTCAGCAAGCTTGTCTCCAAGTAGAAGAGATACATCTGATCCCATATTTATTACTAGGATTAGTGGCATGTTCATTTCTGATCATCTAGAAACTCTACTAATCCCCAGAAAGACCATCCAACAATACTCAATTACTGGTGGTGTACTGTACCCCTAAAAAGGCACCTTTCGGTCCCTAAAATGGTTGATTGATAAGTGCAGAGTTTAGTGTAAAAATGAGCCACAGAGACCCAGAAGATTCAAGAATCAATCCAGTGTGTACTGAAATCACACTATCTGAGCTGAGCAAGTGGTAGAGTTGCTACAATGAGCCAAATCATATTCAGGTGGGGAGGGGGGAAATTTCTGTTTGTGATCCAAGAGCTCCACTCTGGAAAGCACACATATGTAGATATCAGGTAGAGACAGGCTCAGATCATTATGATGCTACCCCATGAGGAAGTAGCCTACCGATACTCACTAGCTGCAAGGCCTTTTCTGGCCCCTCGATCCAGTTCCCGGTAGGTTTGACCTGGCGGGGAAGCCACCACTGCTCACCCGCTCAGGCCCCCAGTTAAAATAGCACATCAGATGAGGCCATCGGAGACCAATCTGCTTATTTAAAGAGGACCCCGCTGGCTTGGGACGGGTGTCCATTTTAAATTGCAGGTAGTCAGATTGGGGCAGGAAAGCAGTGGGTAAGTCTCCCATTCCATTTTAGCCCCTCCCCTCCCGGTTTCTGCTAGAAAGGGGGGAGTTAAAATCAGAGCCAGAGAGATCTTTCTCAACTGTTAGTCAGAGACAGAAACATGCAGCCTGTAACTAAGGAAGTGAGAAACCGGTTAGCTTAGGCATAGCAAGCTTGAAATGTTATGCATTGTTTATTATTTTTATTGTGCAATGAGTCATAGAAAAGTCATGTATCTCACTGGAAAATGGTATTTTGTTCATTCATATATTCTATGTAAAATAAATCAGTTTGTTTGTTTACAACTGTGCCTCCTCCACTAATGCTTTTCAGTCTACTTTCCATAAAGGCAGGAGAACACACATAGTGGCATGAAGGAACATACAAAAATGATGGGCAGGAAAAGACCAGCTGGTCCATCAAGCCTGCCCCACACTCATGATGGCTGGAGCATCATGACTAGACACTTCCCCGCCCAGTCATGTAATCTCCTGGGAAAGGCAAAAAACAGAGAAAAACCCAGGGCCAATAAGGGAAAAAATACTCTGGAAAATTTCTCTCCGATCCTCTCAGGTGATCGAAACCAGTCCAGGAGATCACATGAACCATATGTTCATTAACTCTTAATCCACTTACCTTCTATATGATGTGATCTCTGCCTCAGTCATGAACCAGTCCAGCTCCCTCTTGAAGGCATGCAGAGAGTTAGCAACCACACCAGCCAGCAATGTATTCCAGAGGCTCACTACTGAGGGGAAAGAAGAACTGCCTAACATCCAGTCTATTCCTAGTTTTACATAGTTTAAACACATGTCCTCTGGTCCTCCCTAGTCTGTCAAACTGGAATGATCTATCAATAGACATGCAAACCAGCCCTTTCATTATTTTATAAACCTCTATCAAGTCGCCTCTAAGTCTACGCTTCCCTAGAGAAAATAGACTCAGCTCTTTGGGCCTATCTGAGTAACTAAGCTTCTTTAAGCGAGGAATAATTCTTGTACTCTCCTCTGAACCTATTCCAAGGTCACTATATCACCCACCATGTGAGGGGACCAAAACTGGGCACAGTTCTCCAGATGTGGTCTAACCAACCTGTATAATGACAGAATGGTGTCCTTTGATTTGTACTGAATGGTTATAGTACTAGAACCAATACCCTGTTAGCTTTAGCTACACCTTATCTGCATCGGTCGTAAACTTTGAATGATCTGTGCACAATAACACTTAGATCCTTTTCTCTCTCATCGCTTTCAGTATCGTTCCCTGTAGCTCTGCTAGCTAAGGAAGATACACAGTACTGGGAATCAATGTAGATGGGAACATGATAAATTACAAAATAATTATTCTATTTTACTTATATGTTCAATGCATTTAGTAATTAAAATAACAGTTATAGCTCCCCATTGGTTCAGTGAGTAATTTGCATCACCTGTTGTGGCAATCAGCCATAAAGACCAGGAAGGCCTCAGGTGAATCCTGTGCTGGGTTAGCTGGCTTTGGCTATGGCAGTAGAATTACAACTCATTTAATTGTCCCCAGGCGAAGCAGAGGAAACTAAGCCAGGAATCTTACTCCCGATCGTTATCCACTGTGTCCTGGAGGAACGCTTTCAGGAGTAGCGACGAGGTAAGAAAACGACTTGGCTTGGCTGTGATGCCCACCTGATGTTTGGATAATTTGCTGGAATCACTGTCTGGACGTATACATGTAAAAGGACCACTGCGAAAGATGCCGTAGGACTGCTGAAACCCTTTGGAACTGCGCCCCACCAAGAATCACAGTAGTGGGGAGGGGGGAAATATTGGATGAAAAGGAAACCCTACAAATACATCTGATGTCACCACATTTTATAATCTTCCATTTTATTTTACCTAACCCCAAAATGAACATACAGGGGCTGAATTTCCATGGAGGTTCTCCCGCTCCACCCACTCTAACGTTGGCGAAAAGGCTGCAGAAACCCTGGAAAAACGGGTTTCTCAGAGAGTCCACAGCTCTTTCGTCGAAGTTACGACCTATGAGCGGGAGAACCTCCGAAAAAATTCAGTTCCCATTGTCAACTCCAAAAAAACCAAGTCTAAAATCTCAATTCAGACAAAGAATGAAGCCTCAACATCCTTCCTATAGTGTGACATCCAATACTGCACACAGTATTCTAACTGAGATCTAGTTTTGTGTTATACCCCAGCCTGGCCAAGCCCTAATTTTAAACTGAAATTTATAAAAATTCAGATTGGAATATAATCTAATGCAAGTAACAGTTATTTACAAACAAGTGCTGCATTTATCAGTATTCAAATTTACCTCAGTTCAGATGTGTTGTATGGCTCTACCTGTGATTCTAATCATATTGTGTTCTATAGGGGTATATGTCTGAAAAAATGATGGTTGAAAAGCTTTTCTTGCTTCAGCTTCATCAAAGCATAACTGCTCCAGGATGTTTCCAGCTGCTATCTTGAACCTTCGTCAAATTCAGTTAAACTCCACGCTTGCTTGGTTCAGTTGACGAAAGTCCAAGACCACGGAGCGAAACGTCCTGAAGTGTGTACAGTTTTGTGATACTGAAAATAAAACATTATATAAAAAAATACTCTTACTGGCAGTTAGAAATTGTTATTGTTTCCTGGTTCTAGGGGATGTTTCATCACAGTAGAGGTAAAAACTATTACATAGGTTTAATAGTTTAAACTAAAATTTAAATTAAAGAAGAAGGAAAGTGTATTTTTTTTCAAAGTAGTCCACTGAATGTCAATGTAAAAATATATATATTAAGAAAAAAAATCCTCAATCCTCTGATTTACAAACCCATGAGAAGCTTCACTCCAGACCCCAGTGATGCCAGTGACCCTGGGAAAACATGTTATTGGCATTGCATGCAGTATCCATCTACTCTACATCAACAATGTGACTTCACTCCCACCTCAGAACACCATACCTCACCATCAATTTTCCATTTTCCACATCAGATATGCTTAGAACCTCTCTGAGTTTGCCAATTTGTGCAAAATGGTGGGCAATTTAGTGCTGATAATTCAAGGCCATTAGAAACTGTGCTCAGATTGCTCAGATGTCTTGCAGCTAGGACCCTGCCTGACAGTGAGAAGAGAAAGGACCCTTTAATCTTATCATAGTATCATTGTAGGTACACCACAGGAGGAGGCCATTTGGCCCATTGTGCCTGTGCTGGTTCTTTGAAAGAGCTATCCAATTAGTCCCATTCTCCTGCTCTTTCCCCATAACCCTGTAAGTTTTTTCCCTTCAAGTATCATTAAAACTTACTGCATAAAAAAATGTTTCCTTATGTTGCTTCTGGCTCTTTTGCCGATCACCTTAAATCTGTGTCCTCTGGTTACTGACCCTTCTGCCACTGGAAACAGTTTCTCCTTGTTTACTCTGTCAAAACTGTTTATGATTTCTCCGTGTTAAATTTCATCTGCCTTGCACGGAGTGCAGCAGACACAGAGTGAAGCAGCTGAGAGTTTGGTGAGTGTGGGAGTTTAAGGGTTAATCTCTTTAAAATCTAGTGTAAATTACTATCAACTGTTTAAGTTTAATTGCTATCAACTGTTTAAGTTCAATTTTAAAGTTTAATTTTTTAAGTTTCTGTCAGGCTTCAGCAGAGAGAGCTGCTGTAGTAAGTTAAATTGTTAGCTAGATTAAACTGGTTCCTGAAGGTGGAGCAGGCCTGATTCATTTGAGTCACAAACTGTAGAAATACAGGGGCCTATCAGTGCAACAGCATGGAGTGCGGCCAACACAGAGTGATCTGCTGAGAGTTTGGTGAGTGTGGGAGTTTGGTGAAGTGGGGGAAGGAGATGCTGCTTTTCCTAACTTTTCCTACAGAGCGGCGGCGGACCTGAGAGTCAGAAGACTGAGAGTGGGGAATAAAAGCAGCAGCAGACCTGCAATAAGAGAAAACTACTGTGCAACGCCACAGGTGAGGCAGGAGAGTCCGAGAGGTGAGCACAGTATAAAAAGAGAGATCGAGAGCGGGAGGAGAGTCTGAGAGGTGAACGCAGTGTAAATCTAAGGCGAGTCATGGCAGCACAGCTCGCACCCGTGATATGCTCCTCCTGCACTATGTGGGAAGTCATGGACACTACCAGTGTCCCTGGCAACCATGTGTGCAGGAAGTGTGTCCAGCTGCAGCTACTGGCTAACCGCATTTTGGAGCTGGAGCTGCGGGTGGATTCGCTGTGGAGCATCCGTGATGCAGAGACTATCGTGGATAGCACGTTCAGTGAGGTAGTCACACCGCAGGTAAAGATTACACAGGCAGAAAGGAAACGGGTGACCGCCAGACAGACTAAAAGGATTAGGCAGGTAGAGCAGGAGTCCCCTGGGGCCATCTCCCTCTCAAACAGATATACCGCTTTGGATACTGTTGGGGGAGATGGCTTATCAGGGGAAAGCAGCAAGAGCCAAGTTCGTGGCACCATGGGTGGCTCTGCTACACAGGAGGGGAGGAAGAAGAGTGGCAGGGCTATAGTGATAGGGGATTCAATTGTAAGGGGAACAGATAGGCGTTTCTGTGGCCGCAAACGTGACTCTAGGATGGTATTTAGCCTCCCTGGTGCTAGGGTCAATGATGTTGCGGAGTGGCTGCAGGACATTCTGGAGGGGGAGGGTGAACAGCCAGTAGTCGTGGTCCATATCGGTACCAACGGCAGAGGTAACAAAAAGGGATGAGGTCCTGCAAGGTGAATTTAAGGAGTTAGGAGATAAATTAAAAAGCAGGACTTCAAACGTAGTGATCTCAGGATTACTACCGGTGCCACGTGCTAGTGAGTATAGGAACAGGAGAATAGACCGGATGAATGCGTGGCTGCAGGGATGGTGTAGGAGGGAGGGATTTAGATTCCTGGGACATTGGGACCGGTTCTGGGGAAGGTGAGATCTGTACAAGCGAGACGGGTTATACCCGAGCAGGACCGGGACCAATGTCCTCACGGGGGTGTTTGCTAGTGTTTTTGGGGAAGGTTTAAACTAGAGTGGCAGGGGGATAGGAACCTGAGCGGGGAGTCAGAAGGGAGAAAAGTTGAGAGCAGCCAGAGAGGGAAGAACCAGGGGAAATTTACAATACAAATAGTACAAACACTAGTTCAAGAACAAGTGAAAGGGAAAACCGTAGAGCAGCAGAAAGAAAGTGTACTTTAGACACTACAGATAAAGTGAAAACTAGAAGGCGTAAGGCGATTAACCCAGCATCAAAGCTGAAGGTCAGGCTAGGGTGTGTGGCCCAACTAAGAGTTCTATATACAAATGCACGGAGTATAAGGAATAAATTAAATGAACTACAGGTTCAAATTCAAATTGGAGGGTATGACATGATAGCTATTACTGAGACATGGCTGCAAGATGGGCAGGATTGGGAACTGAATATACCAGGTTATAAGGTCTACAGGAGAGACAGGGAAAATGGAAGAGGGGGAGGAGTAGCCTTAATGATTAGAGATGAAATCACTTCAATGATAAAGGAGGATATAACGAGAGGTAAGCAGCCAACAGAGACCTTATGGGTTGAATTGAGAAATAGGAAAGGTTCTAAGACTATAGTGGGAATTGTGTATAACACTCTATGGCAGCAGCTCTGAAGTGCGAGATTGTATAAATGCAGAGATTAGACAAGCGTGTAAGAAAGGCACGGTGGTCTTAATGGGGGACTTTAACCTTCACATAGATTGGGAAAAGCAGACTAGCACCTGTCAGAAAGGTAGTGAATTTCTTGAGTGTGTCCGGGATAGTTTTCTACAGCAGTATGTCCTAGAGGCAACAAGGGGGCAAGCCATACGAGATTTAGTAATAAGTAATGAGCCAGATTTAGTTAACGGCTTAACTGTACGCGAACATCTATCCAATAGCGATCATAACATGATCGAAGTCAATGTAGTGTTTGAAAGGGAAAAAAGTGAGTCAGCTGCTAAGATTCTAGACTTGGGTAAGGCCGACTTCAATGGGATGAGACAGAGACTGTCCACAGTAAACTGCGCAAATCTGTTAATGGGTAAAACGACTGATGATCAGTGGGAAACGTTTAAAGAAACATTTAACGTGATACAGAATCGGTTTATACCCCTGAAGGGCAAGAAATCCCAAGAAAACTAATATTGAATCGGGGACAGGGACTCGATAAAATTAACATAAGTAAAGCAACAGTAATGAAGAAAATAATAGCACTAAAGAGTGACAAATCCCCAGGACCAGATGGTTTCCATCCCAGGGTTTTAAAGGAAGTAGGTGAGCACATTGCAGATGCCCTAACTATAATCTTTCAAAGTTCTCTAGATTCAGGAACTGTCCCTCTAGATTGGAAAATTGCACATGTCACTCCGCTTTTTAAGGAAGGAGAGAGGGAAACCGGGGAATTATAGACCAGTTAGCCTAACATCTGTTGTGGGGAAAATGCTGGAGACTATAATTAAGGATAGGGTGACTGAACACCTCGAGAATTTTCAGTTAATCAGAGAGAGCCAGCATGGATTTGTGAAAGGTAGGTCGTGCCTGACAAACTTGATTGAATTTTTTGAAGAGGTGACTAAAGTAGTGGACAGGGGAATGTCAATGGAAGTTATTTATATGGACTTCCAGAAGGCATTTGATAAGGTCCCACATTAGAGACTGTTAGCTAAGATAGAAGCCCATGGAATCGAGGGAAAAGTACGGACTTGGTTAGGAAGTTGGCTGAGCGAAAGGCGACAGAGAGTAGAGATAATGGGTAGGTACTCACATTGGCAGGAGTCCCGCATGGATCTGTCTTGGGGCCTCAATTATTCACAATATTTATTAACGACTTAGATGAAGGCATAGAAAGTCTCATATCTAAGTTTGCCGATGACACAAAGATTGGTGGCATTGTAAGCAGTGTAGATGAAAACATAAAATTACAAAGCGATATTGATAGATTAGGTGAATGGGCAAAACTGTGGCAAATGGAATTCAATGTAGACAAATGTGAGGTCATCCACTTTGGATCAAAAAAGGATAGAACAGGGTACTTTCTAAATGGTAAAAAGTTAAAAACAGTGGATGTCCAATGGGATTTAGGGGTACAGGTACATAGATCATTGAAGTGTCATGAACAGGTGCAGAAAATAATCAATAAGGCTAATGGAATGCTGGCCTTTATATCTAGAGGACTAGAGTACAAGGGGGAAGAAGTTATGCTGCAGCTATACAAAACACTGGTTAGACCACACCTGGAGTATTGTGAGCAGTTCTGGGCACCGCACCTTCGGAAAGACATATTGGCCTTGGAGGGAGTGCAGCATAGGTTTACTTGAATGAAACCCGGACTTCAAGGGTTAAGTTACAAGGAGAGATTACACATATTGGGGTTGTATTCTCTGGAGTTTCGAAGGTTAAGGGGTGATCTGATCGAAGTTGATAAAATATTAAGGGGAACAGATAGGGTGGATAGAGAGAAACTATTTCTGCTGGTTGGAGATTCTAGGAGTTGGGGGCACAGTCTAAAAATTAGAGCCAGACCTTTCAGGAGCGAGATTAGAAAACATTTCTACGCACAAAGGGTGGTAGAAGTTTGGAACTCTCTTCCTTAAACGGCAATTGATACTAGCTCAATTGCTAAATTTAAATGTGAGATAGATAGCTTTTTGGCAACCAAAGGTATTAAGGGATATGGGCCAAAGGCAGGTATATGGAGTTAGATCACAGATCAGCCATGATCTTATCAAATGGCGGAGCAGGCACGAGGGGCTGAATGGCCTACTCCTGTTCCTATGTTCCTATGTTTCCTATGTGTCTGCCCATTTCACCAGTCTGTCCATGTCATCCTGGTGTCTGTTACTGTTCTCCACATTGTTTACTACATGTCATCTGCAAACTTTGAAATTGTACCCTCCATACCCAAGTCCAAGTCATTAATATATATCAAAAAGAGCAGTGGTCCTAATACAGACCCCTGGGGAACACCACTGTATAATTCCCACCAGTCCAATAAACAACAGTTCACCACTACTCTCTGCTTTCTGTCCCCTAGCCAATTTTGTATCCACGCTGCCACGTCCCTTTAATCCCATGGGCTTTAATTTTGCAAACAAACATATTATGTGGTACTTTATCAAATGCCTTTTGAAAGTCCATATACCAATCAACCGCATTCCCCTCATCAACCCTTGACGTTACTTCATCAAAGAACTCAATCAAGTTAGTCAAACACAATTTTCCTTTAACAAATCCATGATGACTTTCATTTATTAGCCCATACTTTTCCAAGTGCCAATTAATTTTGTCCCACATTATTGTCTCTGAAGGTTTCCCCACCACCGACGTAAGGCTTACTGGCCTGTATTTTCCGGGTTTATCCCTCTCCCCTTTTTTGAACAGGGGTGTAACATTTGCAATCCTCCAGTCCTCCTGCACCATCTCCATATCTAAGGAAGATTGGAAGATTGTGGCCAAAGTCTCCTCAATTTCTACCCTTACTTCCCTCAGTAACCTAGGATGCATCCCATCTGGACCAGGTGACTTTTCTACTTTGAGTACTGCCAATCTTTTAAGTACCTCCTCTTTATTTTTATCCTATCCAATATTGCTACTACCTCCTCCTTTACTGTTACAATGGCAGCATCCTCTTCTCTAGTGAACAATAATGCGAAGTATTCATTTAGTGCCTCAGCCATGCCCTCTGCCTCCACAAGATCATCTCCTCATTTGTCCCTAATTGGTCCCACGCTTCCTTTAACTACCCTTTTACTATTTATATGTTTATAAAATACTTTTGGATTCCCTTTTATGTTAGCCATTAATCTATTCTCATACTCTCTCTTTTCCCATCTTATTCCCTTTTTTAGATCTCCTCTGTACTTTCTGTATTCAGCCTGGTTTTCTACTGTATAACGAACCTTACATTCGTCATAAGCCTCCCTTTTCTGTTTCATTTTAATCTCTATGGGGAAAAAAAATTGCATAGGGGCCGTTTTTGGGCTCAGGTAGCGTGATGTGCTATTACCCCGCGCCCAATGACCCCTGCGCAGGCAGGGCGCAAGTTTCAGCCCACCCGAGGATTTACCTGCTATCAGCGTTCCGTTCCAGGCCTTGCACGTGGAATCAATGCAATTCACACTTTCCACCACCAGGGGAAGCTCAATCTCTTAAAGGGAAGATGTTTCTTAGAAATCTCTTAAAGGTAGCTGGTACCTGTTATTTGCTGAAAATAACAGTCTACTCTCTGCAAGGAGTCTGAACAGAGATCACACATCGCACACTTAAAACACAGTAGCAGGTCCCATCCCTATGTTTACACACTGATTAGTTATAGAATCATAGAATCATAGAAGTTTACAACATGGAAACAGGCCCTTCGGCCCAACATGTCCATGTCGCCCAGTTTATACCACTAAGCTAGTCCCAATTGCCTGCACTTGGCCCATATCCCTCTATACCCATCTTACCCATGTAACTGTCCAAATGCTTTTTAAAAGACAAAATTGTACCTGCCTCTACTACTGCCTCTGGCAGCTCGTTCCAGACACTCACCACCCTTTGAGTGAAAAAATTGCCCCTCTGGACCCTTTTGTATCTCTCCCCTCTCACCTTAAATCTATGCCCCCTCGTTATAGACTCCCCTACCTTTGGGAAAAGATTTTGACTATCTACCTTATCTATGCCCCTCATTATTTTATAGACTTCTATAAGATCACCCCTAAACCTCCTACTCTCCAGGGAAAAAAGTCCCAGTCTATCCAACCTCTCCCTATAAGTCAAACCATCAAGTCCCGGTAGCATCCTAGTAAATCTTTTCTGCACTCTTTCTAGTTTAATAATATCCTTTCTATAATAGGGTGACCAGAACTGTACACAGTATTCCAAGTGTGGCCATACTAATGTCTTGTACAACTTCAACAAGACATCCCAACTCCTGTATTCAGTGTTCTGACCAATGAAACCAAGCATGCTGAATGCCTTCTTCACCACCCTATCCACCTGTGACTCCACTTTCAAGGAGCTATGAACCTGTACTCCTAGATCTCTTTGTTCTATAACTCTCCCCAACGCCCTACCATTAACGGAGTAGGTCCTGGCCCGATTCGATCTACCAAAATGCATCACCTCACATTTATCTAAATTAAACTCCATCTGCCATTCATCGGCCCACTGGCCCAATTTATCAAGATCCCGTTGCAATCCTAGATAACCTTCTTCACTGTCCACAATGCCACCAATCTTGGTGTCATCTGCAAACTTACTAACCATGCCTCCTAAATTCTCATCCAAATCATTAATATAAATAACAAATAACAGCGGACCCAGCACCGATCCCTGAGGCACACCGCTGGTCACAGGCCTCCAGTTTGAAACACAATCCTCTACAACCACCCTCTGTCTTCTGTCGTCAATCCAATTTTGCATCCAATTGGCTACCTCACCTTGGATCCCGTGAGATTATGTTAAAACATTGAATAAAGGTTGCGCACTACTAAATCCCACATCCTCCAATCTGCCAATCTGAGTTGGTACCAGGCCTGCGAGAGTGCATGCACCAAGGTTCTCTGCTGATGCACTAGAGGCCTTGGTGCCAGAGGTGGACAGAAGGAGGGACATCCTATATCTGCGGGGGGGGGGGGGGGAGGGCAAGAGGCCCTCCAGACGTATATCCAAAAGGCAGTGGGAGGCAGCGGAGGACGAAGTAAATGCCGGGCACACAGCATCATGAACATGGATGCAGTGCAGAAAGAAGTTCAATGCTTTGACATGAGTGGTCAAGGTGAGTGAGGTCAACTGTCAAGTGGCGTCTCCTACCAACTGCACCACGCACTACACCCCCATCACCCACATACCAACAAACTCACTCTTTCCATCAGTACTCAACTCTTCCAACCGCTTCCTCTCACCCTTACACATTACCACTGTTTCAAGCCACCCACCCACAACTCACAGGCCACACACACTGGCAGCTATTCAACCATGGCAGGCACTTCACCCAAACACACGTCCCGCTTTCTTGCGGGAGAAGGTGGCACATATCAAGAGGCAGCAAGTGGTAGTGGCCTTTAGCCCCTCGAGCCTGTTCCACCATTCAATGAAATCATGGCGGACCTGTGACCTAACTCCATATACCTGTCTCAGCCCCATATCCCTTATTACCCTTGGTTCACAGAAATCTATCAATCTCAGATTTAACATTCACAAGAGAGCTAGCATCAACTGCTGTCTGCAGAAGAGCATTCCAAACGCCTCCCACCCTTTGCATGTAGAAGCAGTTCCTAACTTCACTCCTGCACGTCCTGGCTCTAAATGTTAGGCTGTGTCCCCGGGTCCTATTATTGAAGTCTAGGAGACCTCAAAAAACAGTTACAAATGTCTTGGCAGCCAGAAGCAATAATCCAGCCACTAACCTGTAAATCCTGCATGGTCCCTTTAAATAACACTGGTGGGGGGTCCTCCAGGCACGCTAAGACATGTTCAGATGGTTGGGGTTAAGACTGGGCGTTGAGTTGAGCGTTAAGTCCCAAAATGGTGTCTATCACTTTACATGATTCCAGTGTTTGTTATCTGCGTCTGCGCTAACTCCTATACCAAGATGGCGTCACGCTGGAAACGTGCGTGCCAAGACACTATCTCGGATGTAGGAGGCCGTGTAGCGCCGAAATAACAGGCGCTACACGGCCCAATTTAGCAGCCTATATCTTTAGTCATTCAGGTTTGGATGCCCTTCCTTTCCCCTCGTCGGGATGTGTCTACTCTGTACCCGAACCAAATCCTCCTTGAAGGCCTCCCATCGTTCAATTCCTGTTTTGTCTACCAATTTTTGATTCCAATCCACCTGGGCAAGATCCCTTTTTAACTCACTAAAATTTGCCTCCCTCCAGTTAAGCATTTTCACATTTGATTGTTCCTTGTCCTTTACCATAACTATTCTAAACCTAATAACATTGGGCCAGAAATTGCTCCCAAAATAACAGAACAGCTCAACAGTGCCCTCTGTTTTTAGTGGCGAAGTGAAGGACTAAGTTCCCACATTTGCACATGTGCACTAAAGCGTGGAAATCGTGAACTTGCTCCTATTGGTTCGCCGGCAATTTGGCAGCTTCGAATTAAAGGGCCATCGCACGCTGCAATCAGAGAAATCATTGAAAAATCGCAAACTTGCTCATCTGCCCAGCTGGAAAGTAACTAATTACGCCACCAAACAGGTACGCTTAAAAATACCAGATCTAAACTAAGTTTTAAAAGCGCGGTTAGTCTTAATGACTGCCAAACAACGAAAAATTAAATTTTAAAAATGTGTATTCTCATATTACTCCTTATTTTAATAGTTTTTAGTCATTTAAAAAAAATTAAAATCAAAAGATAATTTTTTTTTATTTTTCCCTTGTCTCTTTAATTTAATTCAATTATTTCTTTGGCTATTTCTAAAAAAAATTAAATTTTTTATTTAAAATGAGATCCAGAATACTAACTTTAAATGAATGACGTCTGCCTGCCTGCTTCAGCAATGACGCCTGAATCTGTGGGCGTGACTTCTCTTCCTGACAGATTTTGTGGGCGTGTCTTCTATCCTCACAGACTGTTCCATGCACGCCAACTCACGCTGCTCAGAGGCTGGGTTGATAGCGTACAATTTTTTTAAAGTTCAAAATCAAGCAATTCGACGCCACAGAGCCTGCAGTAAGTATTTTTGTTAATTTAATTTGCAGGAGTTGCGGTGAGCGTTGCCTTGCTGCTCTGTGCAATTTTTGGCCCATTATGATCACTGTTCCCCAAATGTTCTCCCACTGAAACATGCTCCACCTGCCCCACTTCATTCCCCAGAACTAGATCCAGCACTGTTTCCCTCCTGGTTGGGCTGGAAACACAATGTTCCAGAAAGTTCTCTTGAACACATTTCAGAAATTCCTCCCCCTCTTTGTCCTTTACACTGTTACTGTCCCAGTCTATACTGCGATAATTGAAGTCCCCCATTATCACTGCTCTATAGTTCTTGCATCTTTCTGTAACTTGCCTGCAAATTTGCTCCTCTATCTCCTTCCCACAAATTGGTGGCCTATAGTATACACCCAGTAGCGTAATAGATCTTCTATTGTTCCCTAATTCTAACCAAATATATTCTGTCTTTGGCCCCTCAACTAATCATCCCTTTCCAGTATGGGCTGGAAACAAATCCAAGTCCCAGAGTGAAAAGGTAGTATGCTAATCCACTGGGCCATCCAAACTCTATTAAAGTAACTGTCTCAACAGGGTTCAGATTATTAAAACAAAAAATATTTTAGGCTAGTTTAAGGCAAGTTAGTTAAACAATGATGTAGACTGAATGTCCTATTAAACTTTCATGTAATAAAGCTGTCACTGTCACAATAAATTAAAAACCCTTTTATGAAGATCAACCACACATGGAGAGTGCTGACAAGCCACTGTGTGTGTGATGTTAGCAAAAGAATAGAATATCCACATACACACAAATGAAACAGTATAACAGCACCAGGGAGTGAGTGAAAAAGGAAAAATACAAATTCTGGAAATCTGAAATAAATAAATCTGAAAATTTGCAGCCAGTAGATCTGACTCTTAAAGAGAAAACAGTCTGACTCTCTGGCTATCTCCTGAAATGTTAACCTCTCTCTTTTGGTTGCTGATTAACCTACTGTGAATTTCCAATATTTTCTCTTTTTATACCAGGAAGTCAATTACCAGGCTTTAAGAAAGAAATAACTTGTATTATGAACTCCAGATATCCCAAAGTGCTTTACAGCTAATGAAGCACTTTTGAAGTGTAGTCACTGTTGTAATGTAAGAAATGTGGCAGCCAATTTGTGCACAGCATGGCCCCACAAACTGCAGTGAGGTAATGATCAAATAATCTGTTTTAGTAATGTTGGTTGAAGGATACATATTGGCCAGGACACCAGGGAAAACTCCCCTGCTCGTCTTCAAATAGTGCCATGGGACCTTTTACGTCCCACTGAGAGGGCAGACGGGGCCTTGGTTTAACATCTCATCCGAAAGATGGCACCTCCAACTGTGCAGTGCTCACTCAGTCCTGCAAACTTCATTCTTGCAGATTATGAGGTCTCAATATAATCGTTAGATTGCCTATCCCCACCAACATAGTGATATGCATCAGTTCATAGGTCACCAATGCTAACAGTCTAGTGAAGTGTGAAAATAGAAAGGTTAGCTAATCACTCCCCAGATAGTGATTCTCTATTTGATGTGTGTTATTTAGCTAAAACGTTGTTTAGCTAGACTACTGTGAAGGAAACAATTGATTGACAATTTAACCTGATCCAAGCAACCAGCAAGCCAGCTCCACATTACTGCAAGATTTGGTATTCAACTAGCCCCTGAGTTTATGCCAATTATCTGTTAAACATTCTTTGTATGAGCACTGTTAGATAACGAGTGCTAATTTGATTTAGTCTCAGCCTCTCCACGTTGCAGTATGTACAGAAATAAATATTCCAAACGGCACAACATATATTAAAGGTGTACTGTTTTCTATATGTAGTCCACAAAAATCTAATCTACAAGTATAACCTTTGTTTGTTTCAGAACTTTTGGAGGTATATCTGCCACAAGTGCCTTTTAGACTCTACAACTTGTGCAAAACAGGCCTTGTGTTAATGTTCTTTTATCTATTCACCTTTGGATCTATGCTGACGGCTCTGGTAAATTAAACAATTACTCAACTCTGTTCATCTTCAAGTTCTAACAGCACCGAAGTGTCCATTTAATCCAAGCAACCAGCAAGCCAGCTCCACATTACTGCAAGATTTGGTATTCAACTTGCCCCAGACTTTATGCCAATTATATGTTAAACATTCTTTGTATGAGCACTGTTAGATAACGAGTGCTAATTTGATTTAGTCTCAGCCTCTCCACGTTGCAGTATGTACAGAAATAAATATTCCAACCTGCACAACATATATTAAAGGTGCACTGCTTTCTATAAAATGTGTTTGTCAAAGGGTTATTTTATGCTTTGGAGGGAGAAGAGTCCTTTCAGCATGTTGAAGACTTTCAGCATGTTAAAGGCATCCAGGCTTGGGCTGATAAGTGGCAAGTAACAGTCGGGCCAGACAAGTGCCAGGCAATGACCATCTCCAACAATAGAGAGTCTAACCACCTCCCCTTGACATTCAACGGCATTACCATCGCCGAATCCCCCACCATCAACATCCTGGGAGTCACCATTAACCAGAAACTTAACTGGACCAGCCATATAAATACTGTGGCTACAAGAGCTGGTCAGAGGCTGGGTATTCTGCGGCAAGTGACTCACCTCCTGACTCCCCAAAGCCTTTCCACCATCTACAAGGCACAAGTCAGGAGTGTGATGGAATACTCTCCACTTGCCTGGATGAGTGCAGCTCCAACAACACTCAAGAAGCTCGACACCATCCAGGACAAAGCAGCCTGCTTGGTTGGCACCCCATCCACCACCCTAAACATTCACTCCCTTCACCACCGGCGCACTGTGGCTGCAGTGTGTACCATCCACAGGATGCACTGCAGCAACTCGCCAAGGCTTCTTCGACAGCACCTCCCAAACCCGCGACCTCTACCACCTGGAAGGACAAGCGCAGCAGGTACATGGGAACAACACCACCTGCACGTTCCCCTCCAAGTCACACACCATCCCGACTTGGAAATATATCGCCGTTCCTTCATCGTCGCTGGGTCAAAATCCTGGAACTCCCTACCTAACAGCACTGTGGGGGAACCTTCACCACACGGACTGCAGCGGTTCAAGAAGGCAGCTCACCACCGCCTTCTCAAGGGCAATTAGGGATGGGCAATAAATGCTGGCCTCGCCAGCGATGCCCACATCCCATGAACAAATAAAAAAAATCACATGCAAATGATGCAATTTACATCATGTTTGTAAGCAAATGAAAAAATATTTACTGAAAATGTTTTCATGAAAAATGTGCCTTTAAGATTATAATTACTTCTCCCAATTTAATGTTATTTTCCCCCTCTTTATATCCCCATATATCAACATATCCCCTTTTTCCAGGCCTTTGCCACTCTGCCATAGCTGCTAGGAAGTGTGTAACCACATTGCAAATTGACTATCTTCTCTAAGTGGTGCGTCCCTTGGGTGAGATTGGCGATACACTGTGGAGAATCCCACGGAGGAACCCAGGTCCCAACATTCTGACACAAAATACCAGTGTCAAGCCACCCAAACATAAATCAATTCAAAGTGCAGAACAGAAATTAGTTACTTGACCTCCAAACTGAATTATCTGGCTCACCCAAAAAAAGTATTTTTAAATAATTTTTCTAGTGTACGAGAGATTGAGACCTCATACTCAGAATATTTACAAATTGCACTAACATTCTTTCTCTGATGTTAGCTCAATAAGCCAAGAATACCAGATCCCCAGAAGGAATGTCAGTATAATTTGTAAACAGTAGGTCTCTGTGAAATCTTGCGCCCACATAAAAATACATCCCAAAATGGAATTGTGTTACAAAATGCAACTCTTGGTTAAGTCAAGATTTTCAATTCTGCACATAAAATAGTGTTGGAAAGATATGCTAGCTTTAAGCATCCTCAACGTCAAATAAAATAATTGCTTTAATGTTCTGCTCTCAAGATTGAATAAATAATTAAATAAACAGGCTTGCTTGAAGTGATATGTTTTTCCAGTGAAGAAGACCTTCTAATGAGGAATACCACAGTGTGACTTTTGCAAGATGCTGGTGTTAGAACAAAACTACAGCTAAATGGAAGAGATGATGTTTTGTAAGCTTGACTTGAATGGAAGATTTATATGAAACAGAAACAATCTGAGCCAATTTAATTTCATGATTTTATCATTGAAAGTCCCCGGAAATAGTTTTCAGAAGGAGATAGCTTGAACTTCAATGGGAAGCCCACAAATCTGAGTCCCAGTATTTGCAACCTGCAGCTGTACACAATGTTCTAGAATTCAGGCCCTACCAAAGCTGCCAACCTAGCGAACAGAGACTCACTAGTTACTGTGAGTCTCAGGTGTCCCTCCACTTTTGTGCATAAGGTTGGCAGCTGTCCAGTTTAAAACAGGACAGTGTGGTTTTTGAGTCCAGAAATTTCTATGATGCTAACTGGACACCAGAAGCCTGATTGTTTTTTAAATAGAAGTAAATTTTTCTACTTATTTGTACCTTATGATGTGGAGATATTGCTCTTAAGGTTAATAAGGATTTCAGTGAATTTTCTTCAAAAGCAAAGCAAACATCAGCAATGATATCACCCCGCACCCTTGCCCTGCCTCATCTAGGGCCCGCTTGCTTTTGTGTTGAATAAAAGCTGCCATCCATTTGCTTGTAAGATTATCATAACTCATTCATAGTAGCTTCAATTGTGAAATATGATCCCTCACATTCATTCATAACTGTCATGACTGCCCATCACCAGGGAAATATCTTTAACTGAATAGCGACATCCTCACAATGACAGTAAATTTGGACACAACAAAAACTGACTGTGACTCTTTTTTACCGCCTGAACAAAATTACTAACTTTATAATTAGGGCTTGGCGATGCACAAGAACTTAATAAGCTTACTTGTCACTCATTCTTGGCAAAGCCAGCATGAGCACTTAGAAATCTGGCAGCTGCTGTGGGGCCCCAAAAGTTTGGGGACTGACTAAAATCAAAATTGAAAATATCTTACAAACCATCTATAAAACTTTTTTTTAAAATCTGCCTATCTCAGCCTTTGGTCAGAGGTATGCACCAAGTAGGCAGCAGGTGTTCTAGTACCCTACATAAGGGCAGTGCAAGCATAGCCCAAGGAGGGGGGGGTCACATGCCTGAAACTCTTGGTTACAGAATGGTTTGTGCAGGGTGGGATCTAAAGAGGAAGAGAAGACTAAGAAGTGAGTCAGGGGAAAATAGATGAAATTAGTTCTGCAGATGGTAGAAACAAAGTTCCACACTGAGGTTTAGGGAATAACAAGGATTAAATTAATTTACGTATACAAAATTGTACAGCTACCATCCATGCATGCATCCTTGGAGAAACACTCACAATGTTAACATTCTGCGGCTACAAAAGTCCTTGTGTAGGCTGCTAGTTTTGGTAAGTACAGAGCCCCACTGGTTTGGTAAGTACAGAGCCCCACTGGTTTGGTAAGTACAGAGCCCCACTGGTTTGGTAAGTACAGAGCCCCACTGGTTACCAATGAAGAGATTTAAATTTTCTACAGTTGGCTCAGGTCAGTAGGACCCAGGTTTCTGTTATTCCAAAGAATATTCCATATTCTTTGACTACCAAAGCAAAAAGCTGCCATGAACTTCTACCACCATGAAAATTTTGGAAATGTTTCTCTGAGTTCAGCAGCTCTGGCTGGTACTTTCTAAACAGTGGACGGGAATGAAACAGCAATATCAGACAATGAGATACTGGAACTAGAACTGGGAAACTCTCACTGAATATTTGATAGAAGTGATAGACGAATGTATTTCCCTTCTTTGTTTAAGTTTAATATTCGCTTATATAGGACTGAGGCCCATAATGTGGTGAGAAAATAGTCTGCTGTCTGTGAAAATTTTAAAAGAATAAAGTTGGCCTGAAGAGTTCAAAAAGGGGGGAAGGTTCTGAAACAAAACTGATCTAAATCATCAACTGCCACACTCTGGCGATGTATTGGGGATAAGATTAATTTAGAAGGTGCATCCAGTAGTGGGTCATGGGAATCTCAAACTCGTCTATCATTTTGCGGGACGTAATCAAACCCAGAATTTCTGTTCGAGAGTTTGTGTTACTGGATAAGCAGGAAAACACCCGTCAAACAGCAACCGCAACAACAAAGGTGCAGTCTCCCATCAAAATCTTGATCAAACGAAGTTGCCCAAGAATCACTCACCTCAATTAATACTTCTCTCTCCTTTCTGCTATTTGGGTCCAATCATGTTTTCCTCAAACAGCTTGATATTTTCTTGATTTTCCCTATGTCGCCAGGACAGCACAAATTGGTTTCACCCACTCTTACACATTTCTTAGTCATTTTCACCCTAATTAATATAATTTCTTCAATAGTTGTGATAAATGCAGAGGGGCGGGGGAACGTGCTGCTGAACTTTCCGCTTTGCGCCTACGGCGGCTCCTGGATGAGCTGTGAGCAGGTCTTGTTTGCGAACCACCACCTTTCGATCACTCACAAAATCCTTGTTCTTGGTTTTCCTTCTGCGTCTGAGGAGCACAGATTCCCCCTTTTCCCTTATGGTCCCGCCCCTCCAGCGCCGCCGAACTAAACCTGGGTCGTGGGCGGGAGTTTGCCGCTGATTGACAGCGCCTTGTATCCATTCAGGTGCTGCGGGTGGACAGAGTCGCCCAGTGGCGGGGTGTGGGGCGGGGCTCCGGAGACCAAGTTGGGTTTCAATGGTTGTAGTGATGACTCCAATGGGGAGGTGATATGTCTAATCGTAATGTGTCGGGGCCGTGAGGATTTACCACAGTTTATTCCCCCTGTGTGGAATTAATTACCAATTGAATAACTATTAGCAAGTCTAGGTCAGATGTAAACCAACATTCTCTTCGCAATAAAGTCAATCCATACTTTACTGTAACATCATTTTATTTAGGAAAACATAAACGTTTTAATGTTTCTCGGCGTCTCGTTGACATGTATTATTAAGTAATGAATAATAATTATTAACGATCCGAAACAATGCAAAGATTAAGTTTATCGTTTTTACACATCTATAATTAGTGGGGGGGGTGGGAGGAAAGCTTCAGTAGACACTCTGAAATGACCAGCCGGAGCTATAAACTAATCGACTGACTCGTAACCCCAGATGATAAACTACAAAATCTGTCACTTCACAAAACAACATGAAACAAAGCGCTGTGTTAGCTTTAAAACTGCATCTGTATTTATCACTGTGTGGCGGGTTTCAGTGACAGTCCTAGCTAGAGAATACAATTATGCTACAGTTTTTAAAATTGTTGGGCAACGTTTATAGTGGATATAAACTTCATAGACTGTGTCTCTGTGTGTCGAACCTATTTATTTTGCAGTCATATATCAAAGGGCCTGTTAGAGACACAGAAGATCCTGCAAGGATCGCAAATGAGGACTTGTAATAAGGGAGAGTTGTGCTGTTACCGTAGGAACAATCGGAGGATTGCTGGAGGATATTCAGTGCAAAATATCTCCTGAGACTCGATGCTTTTTTTAGCAGGTTAACATCAGCAGCAAGGAATGATACCAAAATACAGTATAAACTGCTAGCACAAGGGAAAATAGAAACTCCAACGGGGCCCTTTAGTATTTCACTGCAAAATAAATAGGTTCAACACAGTGATATATTCTACGATGTAAATACACTAGAAGCGTTGTCCTACATTTTTAAAACTTTTGTTCTTAAAACCAAATTTCACCACAACCTATGTAAACAATATAAAAAATGTCCCACAACCAACACTTAGTCACAGCCGTCCCAATCGCTCTTTTCTCGGCCTGAATGTCCAACTCTTGCAAACAGGGTGGGTCACTTATTTTACACAGGACTCATGTTGACTTCCCTGCAACGCTGGTACCCATTTAGAAGCTGGGTAGACTAGAGTTTATTTAACATGAGTTCTTTTCGCAACAAATACTTTGGTAGTGAAGAGAATTGAACCCCCAAAACCTAACTCCACATCACAGCAGTCCCCTAGCTAGAGCAGTATTTACAGTACTTATTATTTCTGATTTATTTTACAGCCATTAATTCATTTAATTGATCACAAAACCATTATTTCACATATGAAAATCTGGAACAGTAGTCCATATGTGTGGAATAATAAATGTGGTTAGTTGCAGAATTCAGCCTCTCTTTCAGAATTTAATTACCCTGGCATCTAAAGTGAGCTCCAGCAATATGCATTATCCATGTACTTGCCAATACTTTTTAGTAACAACATCCTCTATCATGAGGAGAAATAGATGTTCTAATCCTTATTTAAGCGGGAGTTTCACCATCAGAATGCCCATTTAAAAATCAAACCATTACAATGAATTATTTTTAACTGAACACTTTTGAATCATATTCTTTTAAACAATAATCCCTTATGGATTCTGTTTTGCCCTCCAATTTCTCCCCCTGACCTGAAGGTGTTGACTCAGACTCGAGTGAGATTCCATAGACAGCCATCCAGTATCTTATGTAAGTGGCATTCTTCATGTGTGAGCATAGTCGTAGGTCAGAATGCTATTCATCTGTACAGACACTTTACATCCACATGGGCATACTTTCCAGCAGTGTCGATAGCAATCAAGAACAAAGAACAAAGAACAAAGAACCCTGACTGATTTTCCCATCTCCGGGGCTGCTGAAGCCAAATGTAGCACCTCAATTACTACCCTAACAATAACAACTTGCATTTATAAAGCACCTTTAAAATAGAAAAAAGTCCCAAGGTATTTCACAGTGGCATAAGGTGAAGGAGATACAACCAAAGCTCGGTTAAAGAAATGGGTTTTAAGGAAGGTCTTAAAGGAGGAGAGAAGGTGGCGATGAGTTGATTCATTGCAGATTCAAACCTGGGACTTGTGGTCTGTATGGCTTAGTGCTAAATTGGGCAGTGCATTTACCCTCTAGGCAATATTGTTCTGGCAAAATGTGTAACTAAATGTAAACTGTTTTGTATAGTGCAGTAAGCATGCACACTTACCCACCCCTGGATGACAAGCTTTCGTATGTATTATATGATAACATAAGAATTTTTAGGAACATAAAAAGGCCATTAAGCTTAACAAGATTCTTCCATTTTGACACATCAATCCCATCTACCTCCCTTCTCACCATATGTCTCAGTCACTTTCTCCTCCAGAAACAGGTAATTTCCTCTGAAGCCCATTCATACTCTCCACTTCAATGGTCTTTCCTGGTAACTTATTCCACAACTCTCTATTACTGACTGACTTGCCTTCTTAATCCTAACTTGCTAATTATTAACTTCCATTCCCTGGCATTTGAAATCTTTACCATAGTTAGTTCCTTCCTAGATCCTGAAAATCCTTGGGGCCTTTTGCTCTGAACTAGATTGGAGGCAGGATTTCTGCCCCTTGATACTTTCCAGTGATAGCCCACTGAAAAATGGGGGGTCAGCTAATTTCAATATCCAATGATGTTGCTGGAGCTCAACTTTCGTATAACACTGGCATACTGTGCTGGCAGGTGTGGAAATTTTTAAATGCAGCATTTACCGGAGAGAGGAGCAACAGACTAGGGAGCAGCAGGTAAGCATTGAAACCTCAGTGATTGTCAGCTTGTGTTCATAGATGTCTCACCAGAGATCTTCTGCAAAGTTCTAAGAATGGCTTCAACTGAAAGGGAGCAGTTCACTGGAAGGAAGCAGAAAATAAGAGCACAAAACTTCACCTAGTCTGACCTTCAGACTCTCTTAGATGAAATGCAATAAAAGAGAGAAAGATTGCTGGGTACCCATAGGCAGAAACCTCAAAACAGTGTCTCATGAGCCATATGGAAGGAGGTGGCAGTGGCAGGACTGCAGACCAGTGGAGGAAAAAGTTCAATAACATGATGAGGGCAGGCAAAGTAAGAGAACTCACTGTCACCTTTCTCCCATGGGCACCATATGCACCATAAGAACATAAGAAAATAAGAAAAAGGAGCAGGAGTAGGCCATACGGCCCCTCGAGCCTGCTCTGCCATTCAATCAGATCATGGCTGATCTTCAACCTCAACTCCACTTTCCTGCCCAATCCCCATATCCCTTGATTCCCCTAGAGTCCAAAAATGTATCTATCTCAGTCTTGAATTTACTCAACACCTCAGTATCCACAGCCCTCTGGGGTAGTAAATACCAAAGATTCACAACCCTCTGAGTGAAGAAATTCTTCCTCATCTCAGTCTTAAATGGCCAACCCCTTATCCTGCGACTATGCCCTCTAGATCTAGACTCTCCAGCCAGGGGAAACAACCTCTCAGCCTCTACCCTGTCAAGCCCCTCAAAATCTTATATGTTTCAATGAGATCACCTCTCATTCTTCTAAACTCCAGAGAGTATAGGCCGATTCTACTCAACCTCTCCTCATAGGAAACCCTCTCATCCCAGGAATCAATCTAGTGAGCCTTCGTTGCACCGCCTCTAAGGCAAGTATATCCTTCCATAGATAAGGAGACCAAAACTGTACAAAGTATTCCAGGTGAGGTCTCACCAAAGCCCTGTACAATTGTAGCAAGACTTCCTTACTCTTGTACTCCAATCCCGTTGCAATAAAGGCCAACATGCCATTTGCTTTCCTAATTGGCTGCTGTACCTGCATACTAACTTTTTGTGTTTCTTGTACCAGGACACCCAAGTCTCTCTGGACACCAACATTTAATAGTTTCTCACCATTTAAAAAATATTCTGTTTTTCTGTTCTTCCTACCAAAGTGAATAACCTCACATTTCCCCACATTATACTCCATCTACCACCTTCTTGCCCACTCACTTAACCTGTCTATATCCCTTTGCAGACTCTTTGTGTCCTCCTCACAGTTTACTTTCCCACCTAGCTTTGTATCGTCAGCAAACTTGAATACACTACACTTGGTCCCTTCATCCAAGTCATTAATATAGATTGATAATATAGACCAATACACTGATGACCCTTTATACTTGGAGCACAAGTCCTCATTCACATTGCACTGTGGTTCAAGGCCTCCCTGGCTCTTTATCTTGCAATATGTGATGGCATCTCCATTTACGTGACTTACTTGCAAGAAGCAGCTTAAAAAAAATCTTCCTCTACTTTAACAGGGTGTTACAGGGTGGATCAGTAACAGCAGCTGTCGGCTGCCACCTGGGAGACATCCTTCACCTACTGCCGTTAATACTGTTCCAGGAAAAAACTGCCATACAATGCTCAGGCGAAGCAGGCTGTTGGATAAAGCTGAGCTGACCCAGTTCAAGGAGCAGGTTAATGATCTGTTGAGGAGACACTCAGTTCAGCTGGGGTTAGTGGGTTCAAACCTAGACATTCATCATGACATCCCTGTAAAGCAGCAAGCCACTAGAAAAATTCTCATGTTTCACTGCCTCCTCAGTCTCTAAGGGTCTGGTCACCCATTCTTAGCTCATGGCCTCTTTTCCTGCAGATCCCTCACAGTAACAGGGGGCAGCAGTAGATGAACTGGAGGAAGAGGAGGGAAGAATTTTCTTCCTCATAGATTCTGATTATGATGACAGTGAGGATGATGATGAGGTTGAGGATGTTGAAGGCTGGCCCACCCAACGATCCCTGTAGCAAGATACTGCCTTATGTTCCTCTGTCCTACTCCCTCGCTATCATTCCCTGCATCACTTGCTCTCTCACTCCCACGCACCAACTCAGATACTTTCACCTGGGGAAAATAGATAGTGTAAGTGAGGAAGTGGCACTGGGTCATTCATAGCGGGCAGGGGTATCGAAGGAGTGGGGAGTGTGCGAGGATGTGCTAACTTCCCAGCGATTGCTGTAGAGATGGCTGCCCTTGGCTAGAGAGTTAACGCTTTCTCTTCCTTGGAAGCACAGACTGGAAGCAGTAGGAGACAGATCAGTCAGAATCCTGCATTATAACTTTCAGATGTTTGGAGCCAGGATACAGGCCACTGTCTCTTAAGGCGTTCCAGATGTATTAGCAACCATTAGACCTGCCATCCTGCTAATCAGTGAACACACAGATCCTGGACACAATAGAATGGTAAGGGTTGGAGTTGACCTGCAAGAGGCTGCCATTTCTCAGGGCAGTAGCACATGCCAGGAATCCAGCCTATCTCCTCAGAGTTCCACATAAGGAAGCAAGACCAAGGTGCCAAGGTAGATACTCGAGATGAATCCCCGACGGGTCCTTCCCAGCACCTAGCTGTCATGACGGGAGGGCCATCTCAGTTCCAAGAGCTTCTTGTACCACAAAAGCAGCCAAGGACCTCTCACGATACTGGATCTCAGGTTGCACCTGAAATACGGGTGTATTTATTTCATTGCTCAGTTATTCATAGAATTTATAATGTCTTGCAGGGTCTGGAAGTTGCAAATAGGTCTGACATACTGTGAGGTTCTAATCTATGTTCTGCAATGAAGGGGAATAAAGGGATGTGGGAACAGGGCTGGCACATGGGACTACTGCTTGTGTGGAGGAAAACACCAACATGGACTGGTTGGGCCAAACAGCCTATTTCTGTGTTGCAATTTCTATGTGAGGTCATCCAAGAAAGACAAATCAGAGTATTTAAGAACTAGGAACTGTGGGGGACCAAAGAGATTTGGGTGTCCAGAAACAAAAATCATGAGAAGTTAGTGCACAGGTACAAAAAGCAATCAAAAAGGCTAATGGATTGTTGACCTTTATCTCAAGGGGCTGGAATACAAAGAGGAGGAAGTAATGCTTCAGTTATATAGAGCCTTGGTCAGACCCCTTCTGGAGTACTGCGTTCAGTTCTGGGCATCGTTCCTCAGGAAAGATATCATGGCCTTGGAGGCAGTACAGCGCAAATTCATCAGAATTATAATGGGGCTTAAAGGGTTAAATTATGTGGACAGACTGCATAAACTTGGCTTGTATTCCCTTGAGTATTGAAGAATGAGGTGTGATCTAATCGAGGTGTTTAAAAAGAAAAAAGGATTTGACAAGGTAGATAGAGAGAAACTATTTCCTCTGGTGGGGGAATCAAGAACAAGGGGGCACAATCTTAAAATTAGAGCCAGGCTATTCAGGAGTGAAATCAGGAAGCACTTCTTCACACAAAGGGAAGTAGAAATCTCGAACTCTGCCCCAAAAGCCAGTGGATTCTAGGTCAATTGAAACTTTCCAGACTGAGATCGATAGATTTTTGTTGGGTAAGGGTGTCAAGGGATATGGAGCAAAGGAGGGTAAATGGAGTTGAGGTACAGATCAGCCATCATGGCCCAGAATACACCAGTTTCACTCTATGCATTTGAAATTGATGAACTATTGTACCAAGCATGCACCAATGTTAATGTGCATGTCAGTCTGATGGACTGCAATTCTCAGAATGCAATTAAGGCTACTTCTTTCTCTCGTCTGTCTATACTGGACAATACCGTATTGGACAGGTATGATGGGGCTTACAAACTGGCCATCATAGTTTCTCTGAATGGCTAATGTTTTTGTCAATTATAGAAAAATTCTAGTCATTTAAAGGCAAATCTGAATTGACATATGAATCTTTCCAATTGGAAGTCAAATCCAGGGAAAAAAAATCTTAGACACCTAACCATTGTTTTCTGCATTCCCAGTACTATTAGCAGGTAACCTCCAACTTCTCACTTCTTTAACTCTGCTTGCAGAAGAAGACAGCCCATAACAATAGAGAGAACACTTGCAGGAGGAGGAATCTCCAGTCTGAGGAAAAAGTGCTCAAAAAGCCTGGGAGTCCATAATGAGTGCTGGACATGGGGAAATGGAAGGTTTACTGCCAGCTCATATTATAAACTTCTGCTGTTCTTCTTTCTTATCCTATCCTCTAATTCACTTACTGCCAGCAAAACATATACTTAAGTCCCTTCTACTAAAAGCTGTATATAAAAAAAGGAAGGTGGTGGCAGTATTGATTAAGGAGAATATTGCAGTGCTGGAGAGTGAGGATGTCCTTGAGGGGTCAAAGACAGAATCTATTTGGTTAGAGTTAAGAAACAATGGAGGCGCCATTACTGGGTGTATTCTATAGGAGAAAGATGAAGCAGAAAAAGGGGGCGTATTACAGATGTCAGATTGATAATACAAGTGAGAACCAGGCTAAATATAGAAAGTTCAGAGGAGAAATGAAAAAGTAAATAAGGGGGGCAAAGAGAGAGTATGAGAATAGACTGGCGGGCAACATAAAAGGGAATCCATAAGTTTCAACTAGTGGGAAGGATACAGAGGAGCAAATTTGCAGGGAAATTACAGAAAGGTGCAAGAACTATAGAGTAGTGATAATGGAGGACTTCAACTATCCTAATATAGACTGGGATAGTAATAGTGTTAAGGGCAAAGAGGGGGAGGAATTTCTGAAGTGTGTTCAGGAGAACTTTCTTGATCAGTAAGTTTCTGGCCCAACGGGGATGGAGGCATTGCTGGATCTAGTTCTGGGGAAAGAGGTGGGTCAAGTGGAGCAAGTGACAGTGGGGGAACATTTAGGGAACAATGATCATAGCATCATAAGGTTTAGATTAGTAATGGAAAAGGACAAGGAACAATCTTGAGTAAAAATACTTAATTGGAGGAGGGCCAATTTCAGTGGGTTGAGTACGGATCTGGCCCGGGTAAATTGGAATCAAAGATTAGCAGGCAAAACTGTAGTCGAACAATGGGTGGCCTTTAAAGAGGAGATGGTTCGGGTACAGTCTAGGTACACTCCCACCAGGGGGAAAGGTAGGGCAACCAAACCCAAAGCTACCTGGATGACAAAAGAGATAGAGTGAAAGATGAAGCAGAAAAAGGGGTGTATGACAGATGTCAGGTTGATAACATTTTTTTTATTATTTGTTCATGGGATGTGGGCGTCGCTGGCAAGGCCAGCATTTATTGCCCATCCCTAATTGCCCTTGAGAAGGTGGTGGTGAGCCGCCTTCTTGAACCGCTGCAGTTCGTGTGGTGACGGTTCTCCCACAGTGCTGTTAGGAAGGGAGTTCCAGGATTTTGACCCAGCGACGATGAAGGAACGGCGATATATTTCCAAGTCGGGATGGTGTGTGACTTGGAGGGGAACGTGCAGGTGGTGTTGTTCCCATGCACCTGCTGCTCTTGTCCTTCGAGGTGGTAGAGGTCGCGGGTTTGGGAGGTGCTGTTGAAGAAGCCTTGGCGAGTTGTTGTGGTGTATCCTGTGGATGGTACACACTGCAGCCACTGTGCGCCGGTGGTGAAGGGAGTGAATGTTTAGGGTGGTGGATGGGGTGCCAATCAAGCGGGCTGCTTTGTCCTGGATGATGTCGAGCTTCTTGAGTGTTGTTGGAGCTGCACTCATCCAGGCAAGTGGAGAGTATTCCATCACACTCCTGACTTGTGCCTTGTAGATGGTGGAAAGGCTTTGGGGAGTCAGGAGGTGAGTCACTCGCTGCAGAACATCCAGCCTCTGACCTGCTCTTGTAACCACAGTATTTATATGGCTGGTCCAGTTAAGTTTCTGGTCAATGGTGACCCCCAGGATGTTGATGGTGGGGGATTCGGCGATGGTAATGCCGTTGAATGTCAAGGGGAGGTGGTTAGACTCTCTCTTGTTGGAGATGGTCATTGCCTGGCACTTGTCTGGCGCAAATGTTACTTGCCACTTATGAGCCCAAGCCTGGATGTTGTCCAGGTCTCGCTGCATGCGGGCTCGGACTGCTTCATTATTTGAGGGGTTGAGAATGGAACTGAACACTGTGCAATCATCAGCGAACATCCCCATTTCTGACCTTATGATGGAGGGAAGGTCATTGATGAAGCAGCTGTAGATGGTTGGGCCTAGGACACTGCCCTGAGGAACTCCTGTAGCAATGTCCTGGGGCTGAGATGATTGGCCTCCAACAACCACTACCATCTTCCTTTGTGCTAGGTATGACTCCAGCCACTGGAGAGTTTTTCCCCTGATTCCCATTGACTTCAATTTTACTAGGGCTCCCTGGTGCCACACTCGGTCAAATGCTGCCTTGATGTCAAGGGCAGTCACTCTCACCTCACCTCTGGAATTCAGCTCTTTTGTCCATGTTTGGACCAAGGCTGTAATGAGGTCTGGAGCCGAGTGGTCCTGGCGGAACCCAAACTGAGCATCGGTGAGCAGGTTATTGGTGAGTAAGTGCTGCTTGATAGCACTGTCGACGACACCTTCCATCACTTTGCTGATGATTGAGAGTAGACTGATGGGGCGGTAATTGGCCGGATTGGATTTGTCCTGCTTTTTGTGGACAGGACATGCCTGGGCAATTTTCCACATTGTCGGGTAGATGCCAGTGTGGTAGCTGTACTGGAACAGCTTGGCTAGAGGCGTGGCTAGTTCTGGAGCACAAGTCTTCAGCACAACAGCCGGGATGTTGTCGGGGCCCATAGCCTTTGCTGTATCCAGTGCACTCAGCCGTTTCTTGATATCACGTGGAGTGAATCAAATTGGCTGAAGACTGGCTTCTGTGATGGTGGGGATATCGGGAAGAGGCCGAGATGGATCATCCACTCGACACTTCTGGCTGAAGATAGTTCTTTTTTATAAGTGAGAACCAAGCTGAATATAGAAAGTACAGAGGATAAGTGAAAAAGGAAATGAGGGGGAAAGAGAGGGTAAGAGAATAGACTGGCGGTTAACATAAAAGGGAATCCATAAGTTTTCTCTAGGCATAAAAATAATAAATGGGTAATAAGAGGAGGCCAATTATGACCAAAAAGGAGATCTATGAATGGAGGCAGAGGGCATGGCTGAGGTACTAAATGAGTACTTTGGAGCTGTCTTTATTAAGGAAGAAGAAACTGCCAAAGTCGTGGTAAAAGAAGAAGTAGTTGAGATACTGGATGGGCTAAAAATTGATAAAGAGGTCCTAGAAAGGCAGGCTGCACTTAAAGTAGGTAAGTCACCCAGTCCAGATGTGATGCATCCTGGGTTGCAGTAGGAAGTAAGGGTGGAAATTGCAGAGGTGCTGGCCATAATCTTCCAATCCTCCTTAGATATTGGGGTGGTGCCGGGGGATTGGAGAATTGCAAATGTTATATCCTTTTTCAAAAAAGGGTGTAAGGATAAACCTAGCAATTACAGGCCAGTCAGTTTAACCTCGGTGGTGGGGAAGCTTTTAGAAATGATAATCCAGGACAAAATTGTGACAAGTGTAGATTAATAAAGGAAAGCCAGCATGGATTTATTAAAGGCAAATCGTGTTTAACTAACTTGATTGAATTTTTTGATGAGGTAACAGAGAGGGTTGATGAGGGCAATGCGGTTGATGTTGTAAGGAATCTTACAACATCAACCGCATTGTGTATGTGGACTTTCAAAAGGCATTTGATAAAGTGCCACATAATAAGTTTGTCAACAAAATTGAAGCCCATGGAATGAAAGGGGCAGTGGCAGCATGGATTCGAAATTGGCCAAGTGACAGGAAACAGGGAGCAGTGGTGAACGGTTGTTTATCGGACTGGAGGAAGGTATACAGTGGTGTTCCCCAGTGGTCGGTACTAGGACCGCTACTTTTCAGATATATATTAATGACCTGGAGTAGGGAGTACAGGGCACAATTTCAAAATTTGCAGATGATACAAAACTTGGAAATGTAGTAAACAGTGAGGAGGATAGTAATAGACTTCAAGGGGACATAGACAGGCTGGTGGAATGGGCAGACACATGGCAGATGAAATTTAATGCAGAGAAGTGTGAAGTGATACATTTTGGCAGGAAGAATGAGGAGAGGCAATATAAACTAAACGCTACAAAGGGGGTGCTGGAACTGAGAGACAAGGGATATATGTGCACAAATCTTTGAAGGTAGCAGGACAGGGTTGAGAAAACGTTTAAAAAAGCATACTGGATCCTGGGCTTTATCAATAGAGGCATAGAGTACAAACGCAAGTAAGTTATGTTGAACCTTTACAAAACATTGGTTCGGCCACAACTGGAGCATTGTATCCAATCCTGGGCACGGCAATTTAGGAAGGATGTGAAGGCCTTAGATAGGGTGCAGAAAGGATTTACTAGAATTGATCCAGGGATGAGGGACTTCAGTTACGTGGATAGACTGGAGAAGCTGAGGTTGTTTTCTTTAGAGCAGAGAAGGTTAAAAGGAGATTTGATAGAAGTGTTCAAAATCATGAAGGGTTTTGATAAAGTAAATAAAGAGAAACTGTTCCCATTGGTGGCAGGGTCAAGAACCAGAGGACACAGATTTAAGGTGATTGGCAAAAGAACCAAAGGCGACATGAGTGAACACTTTTTTACTCAGCAAGTAGTTATGATCTGGAATGCACTGCCTGAAAGTGTAGTGGTGGCAGATTCAATCATGGCTTTCAAAAAGGAATTGGATAAATACTTGAAGGGAAAAATTTAGCAGGGCTATGGGGAAAGAGCGAGGTAATGGGACTAACTGGATTGCTCTTACAAAGAGCCGGCATTGGCTCGATGGGCCGATTGGCCTCCTTCTGCACTGTAACCATTCTATGATTCTATGATGCTTGCTTATCAGGACACCATTGTTACTTGTCATCCTCCTCTCTTTCTCTAGGTGTGCCACAAGAAGACAAACCAGGTCCGACTACTGCTGGCTATACCAGCACTTCACACCTCATTACCTCTCATCTCACCTTCGCTCCATTTTGGCCAATTTAAAGAGTGAGCTAGACATGAGTGCACTGGGTGGGACATAATGTACAAGTGAGGGTGCTGGCACTAATATTTTTAGCCTGTATGCATTCATCTAACAGCATGGTATTTTCTGTCTTTTGGAAGAAACAAGAGGAAGGAATAGGAATCCCACATGTCTCCAGTATAATGTGAAATACTTAAATATAAGTGTAAACAATTTTACAACACCAAGTTATAGTCCAACAATTTTTATTTGAAATCTACAAGCTTTCGGAGGCTTCCTCCTTCGTCAAGTAAATGTAACATTTACCTGACGAAGGAGGAAGCCTCCAAAAGCTTGTAGATTTCAAATAAAAATTGTTGGACTATAACTTGGTGTTGTAAAATTGTTTACAATTGTCAACCCCAGTCCATCACCGGCATCTCCACATCTTAAATATAAGTATTAGTGACACATTCATCTCCTCCTCTCCTGATGGTGTTTACTTATAGCAGGTGCTAGTTTCACAAGCAAAGTCAGTCCTCGAGTACTTCATTCAAGTATCCATTCTTCACGTGATAGTGAGTGTCAGCAGGCTATTCAGTTGAGTCAAATTGTATTTTCACATGGTATTCAAACACAAATAAACACGTTCACACACACATACACATTCACACTTTCCAGCTGAATAGCAAACAAAAGCAGGAGCTGATTATTCTCCTCTTTAGCAGCAGACACTGAGGCCAATTGTTACATTGTTATTGCTGCCATGACTAAGATCAGCTTAGCTCAAACTGGGGATCACACCCGAGATCTTCCTGGTTTGTATAACTCAATTTTCAGGAGGGCACATTTAATCAAACAGAACTTTTATAACAATACATATGAGTTGTATAAACATGATATAAAACTCAGGAGTGGTAGGCGGTGGTGCTCACTAGATATTAGGCCTAACTAATTAGTTCCCTGTAAAGTACTACTTAATAAACATACTAGTTGATACATGTTTTTTTTTGTGTTGGGTGATCAAAAGCAAGGCCATGACCTACAAAGCTACAGACCAATTGCTATAAAGTGGGATTAGGCTGGGTGGCTTATTTTCGGCCAGCATGGACACAATGGGCCGAATGGCCTCCTTCTGTGCCATAAATTTTCTAGGATTCTAGGATTCTAAGATTCTATGAAAATAAGATACTTCTGAGAAACCTGCATGACTATTAGTCAAAACACTTTTAAAGTTGACATATTTAGATAGTTCAAAATAGCATCACTGTCTGAGAGAGAAAGTAAGGTGATTGAAGATGTAAAATGTCAAATAACAAATAGCCAGAGGATATTAATTATAACAAGGATAGAGAGGCATTGTAAAATGTCATCCACTGCCCCAGCAATCCTGTGTAGTACCATGTGGTCATCATTTAACAGTTGAATTGTTTCATATACAGAAAATATTTCTTGCTTAAAAGTGTTTTAGATATTATTACATTTTAAAAATTACCCCACATCCCCAAATATTGTGGTGGTCATAGGACACTTACTATTTAACACACCTGTGTTCATAAACCACATCTGTCCTTTGACCCGTCATTTACACATTAATGCTGACTGCTTACTTTTGTATTTTTGCATAAGTTGTTGAACTTATTCTTGACTTCATCTGTGGTCCAGGGGTTAGATAGATAGGGGTTGAATTTCCACAGAGTTTTTCCAATCTCCAGCTGTAACTTCAATAGAAATCCTAGACACGGCATAAATGGCTGTTTACGCCATTTTTACTGGGTTTCCACTGATAGTCCACTGAAATTACAGCGTGAGATTGGGAGAACCCCGCAAAAATTTCAGTTGATTAGTGTTCCTCCTGGAGGCGGCCACCCCCAGGCGCACAAGCACCTTGGTGGTATTAACACACACTAAGCTGGAAATACCATCTCTCCTTCCCAGCTCTACACCTATAAGTTCAGACAGAGTGCTATCTGTGAGGTAAGATTTTCTTGTCACGGCTGAGCCATAATAGCTCTGGAATGTGCTCTCTGCAACTGGCGTAATGCCATATGTACGAGTTGAAGTTCCGTTCAGTTCCATTCGCAACCCCTCAAATAATGAAGCAGTCCAAGCCCGCATGCAGCAAGACCTGGACAACATCCAGGCTTGGGCTCATAAGTGGCAAGTAACATTTGCACCAGACAAGTGCCAGGCAATCACCATCTCCAACAAGAGAGAGTCTAACCACCTCCCCTTGACATTCAACGGCATTACCATCGCCGAATCCCCCACCATCAACATCCTGGGGGTCACCATTGACCAGAAACTTAACTGGACCAGCCATATAAATACTGTGGCTACAAGAGCAGGTCAGAGGCTGGGTATTCTGTGGCGAGTGGCTCACCTCCTGACTCCACTAAACCTTTCCACCATCTACAAGGCACAAGTCAGGAGTGTGATGGAATACTCTCCACTTGCTTGGATGAGTGCAGCTCCAACAACACTCAAGAAGCTCGTCACCATCCAGGACAAAGCAGCCCACTTGATTGGCACCCCATCCACCACCCTAATCATTCTCTCCCTTCACCACCGGCGCACAGTGGCTGCAGTGTGTACCATCCACAGGATACACTGCAGCAACTCGCCAAGGCTTCTTCGACAGCACCTCTCAAATCCGCGACCTCTACCACCTAGAAGGACAAGAGCAGCAGGCACATGAGAACAACATCACCTGCACGTTCCCCTCCAAGTCACACACCATCCCGACTTGGAAATATGTCGCCGTTCCTTCATCGTCGCTGGGTCAAAATCCTGGAACTCCCTTCCTAACAGCACTGTGGGAGAACCTTCACCACACGGACTGCAGCGGTTCAAGAAGGCGGCTCACCACCACCTTCTCAATGGCAATTAGGGATGGGCAATAAATGCCGGCCTCGCCAGCGACACCCACGTCCCATGAACGAATAAAAAAAATGGCTGCTATCAGCAGATAAATCGAGATTGGCCAGATTTCCAGCATTAACACTAACGCCAAAGTGGTGAATGATTGCTGCCATCGGAAAACACCTAGATTTCATGTCAATGTTAGTAAGATTGAAAAAATGTTAGCATAATAAAACAGAAAAATTGGGAGATCAACACTCTGAGAACCAAATGTGGGAAACATAAGTTGTTCGTGCTTTCTTCTTTTTTTTAAGTGTATGACAATTTCAGTATTGGTAGTTACTAGAAACATAGAGAAAGGTGTGGAATTCATACTGGTCTTCTGGACACAAAAGGCATCAAGGGGTATGGGGAGAGAGCGGGAATATGGTATTGAGATAGAGGATCACAGGCTTTGAGAGGTTGGACACTACTAGAATCGTCCTTAATGTGGTGTGGCATTAGGTTTATCGGCCATTCAAAATAAACTGTGTAAATTTCATGTCACACTAAACTAGAACTTCACTTGAGGTGTTGTCTGTTTCTGTGATGATAGCACCAAGATTACTTTAAGAGATCTCTGAATAGACATACAATATGGGCAGCATTTTAGCACCCGCTATCGGGTGCGTTCCTGGCGGGGGGCACCCGAAAATCGTGAAATCCCGGAGCGGGACCGGAGCCCGCCTCGAACCCGCGCACTTCCGGGTTCCCCACTGACGCGCCGGCATGCGCGCGCAGCGCCCGCTGGTGGAAATCCCGCAGGCAATTAAAGCCAGCGGAGTTCCACTTAACAATATTTATTTGGCTTGTTCAGGTCATTAACTGACCTGATTAAGGGATTATGTGAGGAGGGGTGGGATTTTAGAGCAACCTGGGACTGTTTCCCACACTGGGGGAAACACTCCCAGTTCAAATGGACCTGTTGCAGCCATCAGCCTGTGGCAGCTGCAAAGGTCCATTTGACAGGTGGTGGGGGGAGACCCTCACTCATTGCAGGAGGCCACTCTGTCACTTGGGACAAAGTTTGGCCTCCACCACCCTCCTCCTGACAATCAAAGTCACTAACTTGCACACTTACCCCGGTGTCCAGACACATGTACCTACCTTGCGGACCCCCTCAGATGTACATCTTCCGGATGGGGACCGCCGTAGGTGCAGCCATGACCTCCTCAGAGGGTGAACAGCATCACCAGCCTCGCCATCCACGCCGTCCACCTCTGACACGTGGAGCTCCACAACAGAGCGCTGTGGCACATCCACCTGTACAGCAGGAGGGAGGGCTACCGCAGAGAGAGATGCGTCGCAGAGGGCACTACCCTCGCCACAGGTTCCACAGACCGAGGCTCAGCTTCCTGGACCTCTCTGAGCAGCAGTGCACACGGAGGCTCAGAGTCACTTGACATGTAGTCGTGGACATCTGCATCCTCCTTCATGCCAAGCTGCTCCTGGCTGGCCCGAGCACCATCTTCTTACCTGTTGCTGTCAAAGTCACCACTGCCCTCAACAACTTCTCCTCCGCAGCCTTCCAAGGTGAAACCGGGGACATCGCCGACGTCTCTCAGCCGTCTAAACAAAAGAGCCCTGCAAATACACCTGCACCCACTCTGCAATGACACAATGGGTGGCATCAGTTGTGGGTCTTCATAGTGATCCTCAGGAAAGGGCATTATTGCACAGACCAGACAAGATTCGCGAAGACATGACAGTAGTGGTGCCAATATAATATGTGATGTGAGTTGGTCAGAAATTCAATATAAATAACAACCATGACAAACACTCAAACACCCTTGTGCATCCCCTTCATGCTCTCGACACGTTTGCCTTACGCCTCTTACTGCACATATGTGATGCATGCCCTGTGGCTGCAGCACAGGTAGTGGCAGGTTGAGTGAGGCTGGCCGTGAAAGAGATGCATGAGAGGGTGAGTATGAGATAGAGCCATGAGATTGTATGAGGATTGGGTTGAGTGTTAGTGGTGGGATGAGTACTGGCGAGGTGAGTAAGTGCAGGTAAGATGAGGATGAGGTTTGAGTGGGTATGAGGGGTGATGTGACAGAGTAGTGTTGGCTGTGCAGAAAGAGATGTGGGGTGGGGGCGGTTATGTGGCAGACGAAGTGTAGGGGAAAGAGTAAGTGTACTCACTTTGGCTGACCTACTGAGGTCATTGGAGCGCCTCCTGCACTGTATGCAGGTGGGCGATATGTTGGTGGTGCTGGTGACCTCCTCTGCCACCTCGAGCCAGGCCTTCCTGGTGGCAGAGGCAGGCCGCTTCCTCCCGCCCGCCGGGTGGAAGATCTCTGTCCTCCCCCTCCTCCTCACCCCATGTATTGATACCTGGAGTGAGGCATCATTAAACTGGGAGCAGCCTTCCCCCTGGGCTGCTCCATGCTGTGATTTTTTCTGTTTGTTGCAGCATCTGTCAGTGGAGGACTGCCCCTTTAAATAGAGCTCCTCCAGCTGACAGATCGTACTGCGCATGCGCAGCCCGCCCGACGCGCAGATCAGCAGTGGGGAACCCGGAGGAGCAGGTAAGTGGATCCAATTAGTGGATTGTATGCTACAATCGCGCGGGGAGCTGACTAATTTCACCGGGCGCGTTACCCACGCACCCAATAGCCCCCCCGCCGAGAACCCGCAGCCCTGCTAACATCGGGCCCTATATGAAGTAAATTAAATCAGTAATTGGGTGTCATGCGTTTATATATTGCTATTTAAGATGAAAACTTATTGCATGTGTAGTAAAACAAAAGTAAATACACAGACAGTCAAGAGTATTATTTATTGCCATCTCTTATTGTCCACACAAAGCAGTCGACACTATTAAGGCAATAACAACTTACATTTATGCCTTTAACGTAGAAAAACATCCCAAGGTGATTCACAGTGGTTTAAGGAAAAATGAACGCAGAGCAAAAGAAGGAGATAGTTGGGAGGGGTGACCAAAACCTTCATTGAAGAGGTGGGTTTTAAGGAGAGTTTTGAAGGACGGGAGAGAGAGGTGGAGTAGGAGAGGGGTTTAGGCAGGGAATTTCAGAGTGTCGGGTCTAGGCAGATGAAGGCACGACTGCCAATGGTGGGGCAAAGAAAGGGGGATGCACAAGAGGCCAGATTCAGAGGAAGAGAATTCGGGAGTTGGGGGGCGCGGGTGTATGGTTGGATAAAGTTACAGAGATAGGGAAGGGCAAAGCCATGAAGGGATTTAAACATGCAGATGAGAATTTTAAATTTGAGGCATTGAGGAACCGGGAGCCAATGGTCAATGAGGACTGGGTGGGAGATGAGCTGAAGTGTATGGAGTATGAAGGATGGGAGGTTATCCAGGAGAGCATTGGATTAGTCAAGTCTGAAGATGACAAATGTGTGGATTAGGGTCTTAAATGCAGATGGGTTGAGGCTGTGGTGGAGGCAGAAGATGTTACGGAGGTGGATGTGGTAGGTCTTTTTGATGGAGAGGATATGGGGTCAGAAACTCAGCCCAGAGTTCAATAGGATAGGGAGGTTGTAAACAGCCTGGCTCAGTCCGAGAGAGTGGCCAGAGGTGGGGATAGAATCGATGGAAAGTGTACAGAGTTTGTGGCGGGAGCCGAAGATGATGGTTTTGGTCTTCCCAATGATTAGCTGTGGAAAATTGCAGCTCATCCAAGTCTGAATGTCAGACAGGCAGTCTGCCAACACAGAAGAAGTAGAGGGGTCAAGAGAGCTGGTGGAGAAGAAGGTGGGTGTAATCAGCATACATGTCGAAGTTAAGCCCCACGTCTGCAGATGATGTCACAAAGTGGCAGCATGTAGATGAGGAAGAGAAGGAGGCCAATGAAAGATCCTTAGGGCACTCTAGGAGTAACGGTGCAGGACAGGAAGAGAAGCCATTGCTGAAGATATTCGGGCTATGATTAGATAGGTAAGAATAGAACCAAGCAAGGGCAGTCCCAATGGACAATAGAGGAGAGGCATTGGAGGAGGATGGTGTGGCTGACCATGTCAAAGGCTGCAAAGAAGTTGAGAAGGGATAACAGTCAGAGATTGTCATTTGTGACTTTAGTCAGGGCTATGGCAGAGGCAGAAACCAGATTGGAGAGATACAAATATGGCGTTGTGGGAAAGTTGGATGGATTTGGGGGGGGTTAACACGTTCAAGGACTTCGAGGAGGAAAGGGAGATTGGAGATGGGGCAGTAGTTTGCAAGGACAAAGGGATCAAGAGTGGGTTTTGGAGGAGGTGATGGCAATGGTTTTGAAAATGACAAAAGCACAGTGTCCACTTGCCAGCATCCTGATGGTGGAAAAAATACTTTTGTGAGTGAGACAAATTTAATTCTACTCATTACCTTGTTTGTGAACTATCCAGTTGCTCCACACAGAAAAACATACTTACCATTTTCTTCTTCTCCCATATAGTATACTTTGCTTAAACGCACAGTCTAAGATGGAGTTCACAAAAGCACTTCACTGTATCCAGGCCCATTGCTTCATTCCTCATTTAAGAAGAGTACACCCTCACAGCCACATTTAAGATATTGCTTAATTAGGTATGTAAATGTATTATTTCATTGGGGTACAGCTGAAGAGTGAGGCCCGAGGGATTTCTGCCTGAGATCAAAGACTCTTAAGTTGAGATGATCACTGTCCATGTGATTCTGTGCCAGTAGCTGGAATTCTAACTGAATAGGAACATAGGAACAGGAGTAGGCCATTCAGCCCCTCGTGCCTGCTCCGCCATTTGATAAGATCATGGCTGGTCTGTGATCTAACTCCATATACCTGCCTTTGGCCCATATCCCTTAATACCTTTGGTTGCCAAAAAGCTATCTATCTCACATTTAAATTTAGCAATTGAGCTAGTATCAACTGCCGTTTGCGGAAGAGAGTTCCAAACTTCTACAACCCTTTGTGTGTAGAAATGTTTTCTAATCTCGCTCCTGAAAGGTCTGGCTCTAATTTTTAGACTGTGCCCCCAACTCCTAAAATCCCCAACCAGCGGAAATAGTTTCTCTCTATCCACCCTATCTGATCCCCTTAATATCTTATAAACTTCGATCAGATCACCCCTTAACCTTCGAAACTCCAGAGAATACAACCCCAATTTGTGTAATCTCTCCTCGTAACTTAACCCTTGAAGTCCGGGTATCATTCAAGTAAACCTACGCTGCACTCCCTCCAAGGCCAATATGTCCTTCCAAAGGTGTGGTGCCCAGAACTGCTCACAGTACTCCAGGTGCGGTCTAACCAGGGTTTTGTATAGCTGCAGCATAACTTCTGCCCCCTTGTACTCTCGTCCTCTAGATATAAAGGCCAGCATTCCATTAGCCTTCTTGATTATTTTCTGCACCTGTTCATGACACTTCAATGATCTATGTACCTGAACCCCTAAGTCCCTTTGGACAGCCACTGTTTTTAACTTTTTACCATTTAGAAAGTACCCTGTTCTATCCTTTTTTGATCCAAAGTGGATGACCTCACATTTGTCTACATTGAATTCCATTTGCCACAGTTTTGCCCATTCACCTAATCTATCAATATCGCTTTGTAATTTTATGTTTTCATCTACACTGCTTACAATGCCACCAATCTTTGTGTCATCGGCAAACTTAGATATGAGACTTTCTATGCCTTCATCTAAGTCGTTAATAAATATTGTGAATAATTGAGGCCCCAAGACAGATACCTGCGGGACTCCACTAGTCATATCCTGCCAATGTGAGTACCTTCACATTATCTCTACTCTCTATCGCCTTTTGCTCAGCCAACTTCCTAACCAAGTCCGTACTTTTCCCTCGATTCCATGGGCTTCTATCTTAGCTAACAGTCTCTTATGTGGGACCTTATCAAATGCCTTCTGGAAGTCCACATAAATAACATCCATTGACATTCCCCTGTCCACCTCTTCAAGTGTCACTTCACCTGATGAAGGAGCAAAGCTCCGAAAGCTTGTGATTTCAAATAAAGCTGTTGGACTATAACCTGGTGTTGTGCAACTCCTTACATTTGTCCACCCCAGTCCATCACCGGCATCTCCACATCATCACTTTTAAATAGGAACCACTTATAAGTAGCACTTATTTCCTGGAGTGAGATGGAGAGAGGGAAACTATTACTAGTAGCCTGGGAAGAAAATAAAACTGTGCTGATTATGTATAATTCAGTAAAAATGATCAAGGGCTTGTTCTGGTTTCGCCAGTAATGGTTGTTTTATAATGACAGCTGTTGTGGCTGTTTGGGAATTGTTCATGTGCAGAGAAGATTTACAAGAATGTTACCAGGGCTTGAAAATTGCAGCTATGAGGAGAGATCGGATAGGCTGGGGTTGTTTTCCTTGGAGCAGAGGAAGCTGAGGGGTGACTTGATTGAGATGTACAAAATTATGAGGGGCTCAAATAGAGTAGACAGGAAGTACCTGTTTCCCCTAGCGGAGAGTTCAAGAACTAGAGGATATAGATTTAAGCTGATTGGCAGAAGGATTAGAGGGGACATGAGGAAAATCTTTTTTACCCAGAGGGTGGTGGGTGTATGGAATTCGCTGCCCGAATTGGTGGTAGAGGGACCCTCAACTCTTTTTTTTAAAAAAAAGCACTTGGACCTGCACGTAAAGTGCTGTAAGCTGCAGGGCTACGGACCGGGTGCTGGAAGGTGGGATCAGAATGGGCACCTGGTTGTTCTTCAAACCGGCGCGGACACTATGGGCTGAATGGCCCCCTTCTGTGCTGTATCTTTTCTATGGTTCTATGTTTGTTTCCTTTATTGCTCTGATTTGTGTGGTCTAAACATTATTTTCTCTATTATGAAAATACTTCAATAAAAAGCAAAAAGTAAAACAAAATGCACATTTGAAGCAGGTGGCTTCTTATACAAGATCCTTGCTGTCAATGGCTTTGCCATAATCTTGATTCAAAATTCAGCTGAGACATTTCTTGCAACAGTATCTCACAGGGACTGGCCTAAAGTGGTAGTTAAGGTTTCAGCCACCTTCCTAACATTCGTTTTGTTCCAGATCTGTTGCTTCATCAAGGACTGACACATGATCACAACTAATACTTCCACTGCAGCTTTACAGAATAATGGTTCATCATGTTTCACTCCTTGTAACTTGTAGCGTCAGCTGTAAAACTGCATGGTTTGGCCTTATACAAAGTAGCCCGAATCAGCAATCACAAATCTAGATTTAAATTTCAGCCTAAACCACTCAAGAATTTCTAGCAGTTTTCATATAATTTCTTGTACTTTCAGCCTATACCTCATACAGATACTGTTGGGAGTTTCTAGTCTGCACTTTGGATTATCTGTCAATTGTTGGTGAGCTTCACAGTCAGAGTAAGTTGGTAAGTAGTTCAAAATTCCAGACACAATTCTGACCTTGGCAAACCTAGATCTCCACTCCAACCATCTGCAAGTTTAGGACGTGGAAGATTGGCAGAAAGAGGTTTCTTGCTTAATAAAGATTTGCCGGCGTGAATAGAATGTCATTACACAGTAACCACTCTAGAGAAGTCTTTCATTACAGAGAAGGTGCATTGGGGGTTATATTGGATAACCCCCGAAAACGGGCATTGGGATCGCGGTGCACGATTAACCCACACCCGGTCGTAGTATTGCAGGCAGCACGTAACATTCGTGCTGCCTGATGATTTCAATGATTGCTGCGTGCAGCCAGCGCTACCTGTGCTGTTGTTTGGCTGCACGCACCAGCAAGGGGCCCCGATATTGGAAGAGGCTCTCACTACTTAAAGGCAGCCTGCACCTCTTAAAGGGGAGGTGGACTGTGACTGCAGAAAGTCCTTTGCGAAGTAACTCTGTGCTAGAAGATATTGAAGAATAGCTGCGCCTGGGAGAGAGCGTGCATCAGGGTTCTTGGACGGTGCATTTGAAGTCTGGTGGAAGAAGTGGACAGAAGGAGGGTCATCCTAAATCAGCAGGGGGTCAGGAGGCCCTCCAGACATATGCTGAAGAGGCAGTGGGAGGCTGTGGCGGATGGAGTAAATGCCATGAGCATTGCACCACGCACATGGATGCAGTGCAGGAAGAAGTTCAATGATTTGACACGAGTGATCAAGGCGAGTGCATTCAACTGTCATGGATAGGCGGTGGCAAGGGCTGTTCCCTCATCATGGCCAGGTTGTGCAGCATGCAGCAGAGAATGACAAATCTCGATACCCGCTCAGCTGAGTATTGCAGGGCTCCTCCAGGGCAGTGCAGATAGCGGAAGCATTGCTTGAGGACGCCTATGGTGTGCTCGATGATGTTCCGTGTGGCAGCATGGCTCTCATTGTACGCCTGCTGTGCACGTGTGTGCGCGCTCTGGACCGGAATCATGAGCCATTTCATGAGGGGATAACTCTTGTCGCCCAGTAGCCAGCCTTTGACTTGCCGTGCTGGTTGAAATATAGGTGACACGTTGGACTGCCACAGAATGAAGGAATCATGACTGCTGCCAGGATCGTGGGCATTGACCTGCATGATGTGCTGTTTGTGGTCACAGACCAACTGCACATTGAGGGAGTGGAATCCCTTTCTGTTCACGAATATGGCCGAGTTCAGATGTGGAGCACACATGGCAATATGTGTGCAGTCAATGGCACTCTGCACCATTGGGAAGCCTGCAATGCGAGCAAACCCTTGTGTTTGCTTCTGCTGCTTGTCTCTGGTAAGAGGAAATGAGGTGAATCTGTTTCTCATTGCGTACAGAGCCTCTGACCTCACTTATACAGCATTGCAATGCAAACTGCGAGATGTTGCTTGTTTCTCCAGCAGCAGCCTGAAAGGAGCCAGAACTGTAAAAATTAAGTGCCACAGTTACCTTGACAGCCACAGGCAATGCTGTCCTTGCCCTGCTCTGAGGCTGCAGCTGTGGCTGCAGCAATTAACAAATCTCAGACTTCTTTTGTGAACCGCAGCCATCGGATGCACTGGTCATCGCTGAAATTGAGGTAAGGGAATTGGTCCCCGAAGGCCCTCATTGGATATGGCCTCCTGCTGATTGCCCTGCGCCTCCTCCTTCTCCCTCTTCTGGCAGCTTGTCGTGCTCTGCGTGGCCTCTTTGAATGCTCTGTCATGTTCAATTCCCAAAGGAAGCCCTAGCAGGCCACCCATGTCTGGAAGCAGCTTTGGTCAGAACACTATTTTAAATGCCACTAATAGTACGGCAAGACCAGCCAGTCCACTCTCTATAGAATATTGCAACTTTCTCCATGTATAGGAAACCTCCAAAAACACCTACAATTGCACCAGAAGCCAGAATAACTAATCTAGCAACTAACCTGTAACTTCTGCATGATCCCTTTAAATAGCGCTGGTGGGGGAGTCCTTGATGCCGTTTAAGTCCTGTTCAGCTGTGTGAGATTAAGACAGTGCCTTGGCTGGAGCGTGGAATTCCAAAAAGTGGCCGACTGCTTCAAATCAGCATTGCACACTGATTTACGTCATAATCTCCCTACTCTACATGCTGCCGGCGTTCGTTAGGTGAGCATGCGCATCCGCCTTTACCAAGATGGCGCCCTGTGCACTTCACATCAGATGTGTGCGCACGCATCTCGGACGCCATTTTCGGGGCTTAGGATTCCGCGTAACACCTACAAAACGCATACTACACGGCCCGATTTCACCCCCTTAGTGTTTTGTCCGCCTACTGGTTACCCCTTTCCTTTGTTTTAGGGAACACCTGAGAGGTCAGAAGAACTCATTTAATGACTAATACAAAAAAAACGTGATAGAATCAATTGGTATCTCTACCTAACAGTTCGTATTGCAAAATTCAGTGGCATTCTAGAAAACACTCATACACTGAAAGTATTGGTAATCTACACATTTTTTTTGCACAGAAGACAGCGATTTCTCCAAAAATCTAAAACAACAATGAAACTCTGATTGACTCTTTTTATATTTAAAAGACATGAGAAATCTCACCCACCAAGGATAGCAGCCATTGAGTTTCAATTGCTATTCAAACCTTTATTCTCATACAAAATTTAATTGCACAAATGATAGAGCAACTGAACTGTCACGGCATTGACTCATAACATTGAAAGATTTAGTATTTACACCTATATAACAGTAAGAACTAACCGTTCAAATAACTGAATCTCATGAGAAAAGAAACAACTTCAAATTTTTGTTTGAATCCCTACTTTTGACCTGCATATAAGAGAAAATATAAGTTACATTTTTAAAAAAAAAACAAGGGCCACGAAATGGCAGGTTACAAAGGGCTGCACAAAATAAACCTTGGGGCCATTTTGATAAAGGACTTAAAAAAGCCTGTGCAATACATGAACAACGATCTAAGAAAAACTAATAAAAGGTAAACCTGTTCTAAATATCTCTGAATAAGACATAGGGGTAGGAGAAAGCCTATAATCCTTTAAATTGGCGCCGCATTTTCCTCATAGTAGCCCTTTAAAATTAAGAGCAGAGGCTGGAGGACAAATTAAATCCTTCGACAACACTGATGGAAGGAGGAAATAGAAACAGAGCACGAGATTCAACCTTGCAAGCGCTCATTGTCCAGCCTACACAACATTCAGCCATTCTTCAGTGACTGACAACACAGAACAGCACTTCCCAGCTGTGCAGTTCAATATTTTATATTTAAAAGACATGAGAAATCAGTACAAACCTTAAACTTGCACTGTCCCCCTACTCACTCACACCTACTTCACACTCTACTCAAGTGGTTTTAGCCACATATATATTTTACTGGTAGATGTTACCCACAGTGAGTTGTTACTCACGTGCCGCTGCTGTCATTGTGGAGATATTGATGGTTCTGCGTCAATTTTCATTATGTCCTTCTCTATTGTATCATGGTCTAATTCGCCCATAATCTTGAGTATGGTAACCTATTGTTAATTAGTAAGATTATAAAATAATATAAATTTCAGATAAAATAATAAATGGAAAGTCGTGATAATGGTTTAGCTAACCTTACTGATAAAAATATTAAAATTCTGGCTATACAATGAGACAGTAAAATATTAAAATGATGCAAAAACTAATGGAAATGAATAAAATGCAAAAACAGTTTTTTTAATGAATTAGAAATGAGTAGTAGTTAATTTGTATTGAAATTTAAATGCTTATACATTTATATTAATTGAAAATTTAAAAAGAATGTTATGATGTGGAGACGTTATGTGGGAGAATGAAGTCTTAACAATCACTGAATGGACCAAATGGCCTCCTTCTGCGCTGTAACCATTGAACCCGTGCCAGCTCTTGGCAATCCAGTTAGTCCCATTCCCCGCTGTGTCCCCGTAGCCCTGCAAAATTTTTCCCTTCAAGTATTTATCAAATTCCTTTTTGAAAGCCATGATTGAATCTGCCTCCACCACACTTGTAGTCAATGTATTCCAGATCATAACCACTCGCTGCGTGAAAAAGTTTTTCCTCATGTCGCCTTTGGCTTTTTTTGCCAATCACCTTAAATCTGTATCCTTTGGTTCTCGACCCTTCTTCCAGTAGGAACAGTTTCTCTTTATTTACTTTATCTAAACCCATGATTTTGAACACTTCTATCAAATCTCCTCTTAACCTTCTCTGCTCTAAGGAGAACAACCCCAGCTTCTCCAGTCTATCCACGTAACTGAAGTGCCTCATCCCTGGAACCATTCTAGTAAATCTTTTCTGCACCCTCTCTAGGGCCTTCATATCCTTCCTAAAGTGCGGTGCCCAGAACTGGACACAATACTCCAGTTGTGGCTGAACCAGTGTTTTATAAAGGTTCAACATAACTTCCTTGCTTTTGTACTCTATGCCTTTATTTATAAAGCACAGGAGCATTATATATTTTTAACTGCTTTCTCAACCTTCAAAGATTTGTGCACATATACCCCCAGGTCTCTCTGTTCCTGCACCCCCTTTAGAATTGTACCATTTAGTTTATATTGCCTCTCCTCATTCTTCCTGCCAAAATGTATCACTTTGCACTTCTCTGCGTTAAATTTCATCTGCCATATGTCCACCCATTCCACCAGCCTATCTACGTCCTCTTGAAGTCTATTACTATCTTCCTCAGTGTTTACTACACTTCCAAGCCTTGTGTCATCTGCAAATTTTGAATTTGTACCCTATACACCCAAGTCCAAGTCATTCCTATAGATCAAAAAAAGCAGAGGTCCTAGTACCGACCACTGGAGAACATCACTGTATACCTTCCTCTAGTCTGGAGGGGGAGGGTGAACAGCCAGTAGTCGTGGTCCATATCGGTACCAACAACATAGATAAAAAAAGGGATGAGGTCCTGCAAGGTGAATTTAAGGAGTTAGGAGATAAATTAAAAAGCAGGACTTCAAAGGTAGTGATCTCAGGATTACTACCGGTGCCACGTGCTAGTGAGTATAGGAACAGGAGAATAGACAGGATGAATGCGTGGCTGCAGGGATGGTGTAGGAGAGAGGGATTTAGATTCCTGGGACATTGGGACCGGTTCTGGGGAAGGTGGGATCTGTACAAGCGGGACGGGTTACACCCAAGCAGGACCGGGACCAATGTCCTCGCGGGGGTGTTAGCTAGTGCTGTTGGGGAAGGTTTAAACTAGAGTGGCAGGGGGATGGGAACCTGAGCGGGGAGTCAGAAGGGAGAAAAGTTGAGAGCAGCAAGAGAGGGGAAGACCCAGGGGAAATCTACAATACAAATAGTACAGTTGTTCAAGAACAAGTGAAAGGGAAAAGCGTAGAGCAGCAGAAAGAAAGTGTACTTTAGGCACGACAGATAAAATAAAAACTAGAAGGTGTAAGGCGATTAACCCAGCATCAAAGCTGAAGGTCAGGCTAGGGTGTGTGGCCCAACTAAGAGTTCTATATACAAATGCACGGAGTATAAAGAATAAATTAAATGAACAACAGGTTCAAATTCAAATTGGAGGGTATGACATGATAGCTATTACTGAGACTTGGCTGCAGGATGGTCAGGATTGGGAACTAATTATACCGGGTTATAAGGTCTACAGGAGAGATAGGGAAAAGGTAAGAGGGGGAGGAGTAGCCTTAATGATTAGAGATGAAATCACTTCAATGATAAAGGAGGATATAACGAGAGGTAAGCAGCCAACAGAGACCTTATGGGTTGAATTGAGAAATAGGAAAGGATCTAAGACTATAGTGGGAGTTGTATATAGGAGCCCTGGCAGCAGCTCTGAAGTGCTAGATTGTATAAATGCAGAGATTAGACAAGCGTGTAAGAAAGGCACAGTGGTCTTAATGGGGGACTTTAACCTTCACATAGATTGGGAAAAGCAGACTAGCAACTGTCAGAAAGATAGTGAATTTCTTGAGTGTGTCCGGGATAGTTTTCTACAGCAGTATGTCCTAGAGGCAACAAGGGGGTAAGCCATACTAGATTTAGTAATGAGTATTGAACCAGATTCAGTTAACGGCTTAACTCTGCGTGAACATCTATCCAATAGTGATCATAACATGATCGAGTTCAATGTAGTGTTTGAAAGGGAAAAAAGTGAATCAGCTGCTAAGATTCTAGACTTTGGTAAGGCCGACTTCAATGGGATGAGACAGAGACTGTCCACAGTAAACTGGGCAAATCTGTTAATGGGTAAAATGACTAATGATCAGTGGGAAATGTTTAAAGAAACATTTAACTTGATACAGAATCGGTTTATACCCCTGAGAGGCAAGAACTCTACTTGCCAAAAAAAACAGGCATGGACAACTAAAGAGGTAAGGGACAGTATAAGACAGAAGGAAAGGGCATACAAAAAGGCAAAAAATGGCACAGATCCTGGCGAATGGGAAAGATACAATGATCAACAAAGGGTCACAAAACAGATAGTAAGAGCTAGAAAAAGAGAGTATGAAAAGAAACTTCCAAGGGATATCAAAACCAATAATTACATTAGGAAAAAGAGGGTGGTCAGGAGCAGTGTTGGCCCCTTAAAAACTGAAAGTGGGGATATTGTCATTGACAATGGGGAAATGGCGGATATGTTGAACGATTACTTTGCGTCAGTATTTACAGTCGAAAAAGAGGATAGCATGCTGGAAATCCCAAGAAAACTTATATTGAATCGGGGACAGGGACTCAATAAAATTAACATAGGGAAAGCAACAGTAATGAAGAGAATAATATCACTAAAGAGTGACAAATCCCCAGGACCAGATGGTTTCCATCCCAGGGTTTTAAAGGAAGTAGGTGAGCACATTGCGGATGCCCTAACTATAATCTTTCAAAGTTCTCTAGATTCAGGAACTGTCCCTCTAGATTGGAAAATTGCATGTCACTCCGCTTTTTAAGAAAGGAGAGGGAAACTGGGGAATTATAGACCAGTTAGCCTAACATCTGTTGTGGGGAAAATGCTGGAGTCTATAATTAAGGATAGGGTGACTGAACACCTCGAGAATTTTCAGTTAATCAGAGAGAGCCAGCATGGATTTGTGAAAGGTAGGTCGTGCCTGACAAACTTGATTGAATTTTTTGAAGAGGTGACTAAAGTAGTGGACAGGGGAATGTCAATGGATGTTATTTATATGGACTTCCAGAAGGCATTTGATAAGGTCCCACATAAGAGACTGTTAGCTAACATAGAAGCCCATGGAATCAAGGAAAAAGTACGGACTTGGTTAGGAAGTTGGCTGAGCGAAAGGCGACAGAGAGTAGGGATAATGGGAAGGTACTCACATTGGCAGGATGTGACTAGTGGAGTCCCGCAGGGATCTGTCTTGGGGCCTCAATTATTCACAATATTTATTAACGACTTAGATGAAGGCATAGAAAGTCTCATATCTAAGTTTGCCAATGACACAAAGATTGGTGGCATTGTAAGCAGTGTAGATGAAAACATAAAATTACAAAGCGATATTGATAGATTAGGTGAATGGGCAAAACTGTGGCAAATGGAATTCAATGTAGACAAATGTGAGGTCATCCACTTTGGATCAAAAAAGGATAGAACAGGGTACTTTCTAAATGGTAAAAAGTTAAAAACAGTGGATGTCCAAAGGGACTTAGGGGTTCAGGTACATAGATCATTGAAGTGTCATGAACAGGTGCAGAAAATAATCAAGAAGGCAAATAGAATGTTGGCCTTTATATCTAGAGGACTAGAGTACAAGGGGAAAGAAGTTATGCTGCAGCTATACAAAACTCTGGTTAGACCACACCTGGAGTACTGTGAGCAGTTCTGGGCATCGCACCTTCGGAAGGACATATTGGCCTTGGAGGGAGTGCAGCATAGGTTTACTCGAACGATACCCAGACTTCAAAGGTTAAGTTACGAGGAGAGATTGCACAAATTGGAGTTGTATTCTCTGGAGTTTCGAAGGTTAAGGGGTGATCTGATCGAAGTTTATAAGATATTAAGGGGAACAGATTGGGTGGATAGAGAGAAACTATTTCTGCTGGTTGGGGATTTTAGGAGTAGGGGGTACAGTCTAAAAATTAGAGCCAGACCTTTCAGGAGCGAGATTAGAAAACATTTCCACACACACAGAGTTGTAGAAGTTTGGAACTCTCTTCCGCAAACGGCAATTGATACTAGCTCAATTGCGAAATTTAAATGTGAGATAGATAGCTTTTTGGCAACCAAAGGTATTAAGGGATGGGCCAAAGGCAGGTATATGGAATTAGATCACAGATCAGCCATGATCTTATCAAATGGTGGAGCAGGCACAAGGGGCTGAATGGCCTACTCCTGTTCCTATATTCCTAGTCCAGAAAACAACCGTTCACCACTACTTTCTATTTCCTGTCACTTCGCCAATTTTATATCCATGCTGCTACTGCCCCTTTTATTCCATGAGCTTCAATTTTGCTGACAAGCCTATTATGTGGCACTCTATCAAACGCCTTTTGAAAGTCCATGTACACAACATCAACCACATCACCCTCATCAACCCTCTCCGTTACCTTATCAAAAAACTCAATCAAGTTAGTTAAACACGATTTGCCTTTAACAAATCAGTGCTGGCTTTCCTTTATTAATCCACACTTGTGCAAGTGACTATTAATTTTGGCCTGGACTATTGTTTCTAAAAGCTTCCCCACCACAGAGGTTAAACTGACTGGCCTATGGTTGCTGGGTTTATTCTTACACCCTTGTTCAAAAAAAGGTGTAACGTTTGCAGTTCTCCAGTCCTCTGGACCATATCCAAGGAGGATTGGAAGATTATGACCAGCAACTCTGCAATTTCCACCCTTACTTCCTTCAGCAACCTAGGATGCATCCCATCCGGACCAGGTGACTTATCTACTTTAATTACATCCAGCCTTTCTAGTACCTCCTCTATCAATTTTTAGCCCAGCCAGTATCTCAACAACCTCTTCTTTTACTGTGTCTTTGGCAGTTTCTTCTTCCTTGGAAAAGACAGATGCAAAGTACTCATTTAGTACCTCAGCTATGCCCTCTGCCTCCATTCATAGATCTCCTTTTTGGTCCCTAATTGGCCCTCCTCTTACTACCCATTTACAATTTATATGCCCATAGAAGACTTTTGGATTCCCTTTTATGTTAGCCGCCAGTCTATTCTCACACACTCTCTTTCCCCTTCTTAATTCCTTTTTCACTTCTCGTCTGTACTTTCTATATTCAGCCTGGTTCTCACTTGTATTATCAACCTGACAACTGTCAGAGACCCCATTTTTCCTTTTTCTGCTTCATCTTACACTCTATCTCTTTCATCATCCAGGGAGCTCTGGCTTTGGTTGCCCTACCTTTCCCCCTGGTGGAAATCTACTTAGACTGTACCCGAACCATCTCCTCTTTAAAGGCTGCCTATTGTTGATTACAGTTTTGCCTGTCAATCTTTGATTCCAATTTACCTGGGCCAGATCCATTCTCAACCCATTGAAAGTGGCCCTCCTCCAATTATGATGTGGAGATGCCGGTGATGGACTGGGGTTGACAATTGTAAACAATTTTACAACACCAAGTTATAGTCCAGCAATTTTATTTTAAATTCACAAGCTTTCGGAGGCTTCCTCCTTCCTCAGGTAAATGTTCAGGAGCTCCTTGAAGCCTACGCATTTATACATATAGAACAATACATGGTGTTTACAGAATGCCCCTGCAACTGCCCGTTGCCAAGGCAATCACCGTGTTCAGACAGAGAGGTGTCACCTGCAGAACCCCCGAATACACATTCAACAAAAAAACAAACAGGAAAAAAAAACAGAGAGAGGCAGAAACATCCGGAAGGCAGAGAAAGCCAGCAAATGACCCATTATATTAAAGACAGATAACATTTGTTCGCTGGTGGGGTAACGTGTAGCGTGACATGAACCCAAGATCCCGGTTGAGGCCGTCCTCATGGGTGCGGAACTTGGCTATCAATTTCTGCTCGACGATTTTGCGTTGTCGTGTGTCTCGAAGGCCGCCTTGGAGTACGCTTACCCGAAGGTCGGTGGATGAATGTCCATGACTGCTGAAGTGTTCCCCGACTGGGAGGGAACCCTCCTGTTTGGCGATTGTTGCGCGGTGTCCGTTCATCCGTTGTCGCAGCGTCTGCATGGTCTCGCCAATGTACCATGCTCTGGGGCATCCTTTCCTGCAACGTATGAGGTAGACAACGTTGGCCGAGTCACAGGAGTATGAACCATGCACCTGGTGGGTGGTGTCCTCTCGTGTGATGGTGGTATCTGTGTCGATGATCTGGCATGTCTTGCAGAGGTTACCGTGGCAGGGTTGTGTGGTGTCGTGGACGCTGTTCTCTTGAAAGCTAGGTAATTTGCTGCGAACGATGGTCTGTTTGAGGTTGGGTGGCTGTTTAAAGGCGAGTAGTGGAGGTGTGGGGATGGCCATAGCGAGGTGTTTGTCCTCATTGATGACATGTTGAAGGCTGCGGAGAACATGGCGTAGTTTCTCCGCTCCGGGGAAGTACTGGACGACAAAGGGTACTCTGTTGGTTGCGTCCCGTGTTAGTCTCCTGAGGAGGTCTATGCGATTTTTTGCTGTGGCCCGTCGGAACTGTCGATCGATGAGTCGAGCGTCATATCCCGTTCTTACGAGGGCGTCTTTCAGCGTCTGTAGGTGTCCATCGCGTTCCTCCTCGTCTGAGCAGACCCTGTGTATTCGCAGGGCCTGTCCATAGGGGATGGCCTCTTTGACGTGGTTAGGGTGGAAGCTGGAAAAGTGGAGCATCGTGAGGTTGTCCATGGGCTTGCGGTAGAGTGAGGTGCTGAGGTGCCCGTCTTTGATGGAGATTCGTGTGTCCAAGAAAGAAACTGATTCTGAGGAGTAGTCCATGGTGAGCTTGATGGAGGGATGGAACTTGTTGATGTTATCGTGTAGTCTCTTTAGTGATTCCTTGCCGTGGGTCCATAGAAAGAAAATGTCGTCGATGTATCTGGTGTATAGTGTTGGTTGGAGGTCTTGTGCAGTGAAGAAGTCCTGCTCGAACTTGTGCATGAAAATGTTGGCGTATTGGGGTGCGAATTTGGTCCCCATGGCTATTCCGTGTGTTTGGGTAAAGAACTGGTTATCGAAGGTGAAGACATTGTGATCCAGGATGAAGCGGATGAGTTGTAGGATGGCTTCCGGAGATTGGCTGTTGTTGGTGTTGAGTATTGGTGTTGTTGGTGTTGAGTATTGATGCTGTCGCAGCGATGCCGTCATCGTGGGGGATACTGGTGTATAGTGCCGAGACGTCCAACGCAAAATCGTCGAGCAGAAATTGATAGCCAAGTTCCGCACCCATGAGGACGGCCTCAACCGGGATCTTGGGTTCATGTCACGCTACACGTTACCCCACCAGCGAACAAATGTTATCTGTCTTTAATATAATGGGTCATTTGCTGGCTTTCTCTGCCTTCCGGATGTTTCTGCCTCTCTCTGTTTTTTTTTCCTGTTTGTTTTTTTGTTGAATGTGTATTCGGGGGTTCTGCAGGTGACACCTCTCTGTCTGAACACGGTGATTGCCTTGGCAACGGGCAGTTGCAGGGGCATTCTGTAAACACCATGTATTGTTCTATATGTATAAATGCGTAGGCTTCGAGGAGCTCCTGAACATTTACCTGAGGAAGGAGGAAGCCTCCGAAAGCTTGTGAATTTAAAATAAAATTGCTGGACTATAACTTGGTGTTGTAAAATTGTTTACACTCCTCCAATTAAGTATTTTTACTTAAGATTGCTCCTTGTCCTTTGAAAGTTTATAAGAGAATAACAAAAATAACTTAGACTCTTAAGAAATACATGGGGAAAGGCCAAAGATGGAGCATGAAAGGACCTTGAACCAATGGAACTGATTTGGGCCTGGAGGCCCAATTTCAGGAAGGGGGGTGGGGGGTACGGGGCAGGAAGAGTAAACAAACAGGTTAAAAATGTTAAAATAAAAATGTAATCCTGCCTCTAATATCCTGGCAGGGAAGCTGTAAGGTTGATTGTGCCCTGGAGCTATGCAGGTTCTGAACTTATACAATGCTGAGTTAGCAATGGGAATGTGGAGAGTCTGAAGCTCTATTTATTGCTAGAGGTGGAGCTGCTCGCGTGATTGGAAAATCAAGACAAGTACTGCGACACAGGTTGTGAACTTTGAGACTCGTGTACTATAACATTTAGGTCTCTCTCCCGCTCAACAGAATTCAGCATGGTATACACATGCTTGGCATTAGCGCTACGCACCTGCGTAACACTACATTCATTGGAATAACCCCACCCCCACCAAAATTGGGGTATAATGTGTAAATAAAAGGATACATCTAGGTTAAGGTATTCATCTGGCCAGTAACAAGGAAAATGTCCTCAACTCAACAACATAAATTTTAATTCCTCAGTGCTAACAGCTCTGAGGAAGTTGTACAAGTCTCATGTCCCAGTCCATAGAGGTAAACAGTAGGGATTTGAGATAAATTTTCTTACAATGATAAATTGAGAATAATGAACATCCATTTGGGCAGGAATATTGGTAAGGAATAGCTTTTGTATGTAGTTGAATTGCTCCACATGTTCCCACCACACACATTGTCTGGAAATGTAAGAATGTGCTTTTAAACTTCCACTGACCTCTGCTCATCTTCTGTACAAAATCAATAGGAAACAGATCAACAGCTGTAGTTGTTATAAATTTGTTTATATAGAATTCTGCATTGCCCGATAAATGATTTATTTTTGATGTGTTTACTTAAGTTTGAAAAAACACAAACATAATGGCAGTTTACATATGCACTCTTACATCACTAAGCACTCCCTGCAGTTAAAATCTTACTATCCTCACCAGTGATAAAACAATTATTACAAAGGCAAGTGGATCTCCTTAGGCATTGGTCATTGAGTTGGGGATATGCTGTTTTAGAAGGAAAGTATGTCATGTAATGTAACACTCATTTTATTCAGCTTTATTATAGAGATATGGTAAAGTTTATGAAAACATTCATTTAATCTTTTCCCTCATACCTTCATTTACTGAAATGCTGTCATGTGTACTTTGGCATGAACACATTGATAATGAATCCTGCCTCAAGACAATTGATCAGTCTAATTTTCATCCATTAATCAAGTCTCCACACTGACATTTTTCATTTTTGAGATTCAACATCATATTCCTGTCAAACACAGAAAGCTTTCTTCAGGAATGGAGCAGTAAGTACCTGCAGAGCACACTGATCCAGTTAGCATTCATATACATGATGCATCAGCACAATAGTCCATGTGATAAAATAGCAATGGTGTGCATCGCACAGATGCTGCTCGAGTCTCTGCCTCCTCTTTTCATTCCAAGTCATCTGGATAAAGGAGCATAGGTATTTCTCCGGAGATTTGAGGAGAAATCCAGCTGGCTTCTCATTGACCTTCATCATTGCTTTGTCCCGTCTTTGTTTAGTCTGTTGAAATGTGAAGTAAACAGCTTGGGAACTGACTGTTGCACTCAAGGTCAGGCAAAATCAGTTGGGTGGGAGCTAGTTGGCAGGTAGCGAAGTGAGACTCCATGTGAGCAGATACAGAAGTAATATTCCATGTGGGCAGATAGGAAAGTAACACTCACTGGGCAGGTAGATGACTTAAGAAAAGGTAGATGCATGCATCTTACTGAAAGACACCTAGGGAATTGTAGTCCAGCTCTTTGGCACAATTCCCTAGCTCTGGAGTGAGTTATTTTAAATATTATAGGTCGAGCCTGAAGTACACCTGTGACTGATAACATTCACAACACAATCAAACTTTAGTGTTTTTTTCTTATATTGCATTTATGTTAGAAATGTTTTTTTTTTTAAGGACTAGATGCTAGGGGCATTGAGAAATAGAGGTAGCAGCAGAAATCACTGATAAATGTTTTGAGCAATTTTAATTTGTTGGCTTTGTAGTGCTTCCTCATCGGTTGATTTTATTTATGAAATTTGTAGTTTTGCTTGGGTTTCTCCCTGACCACATACATGATGCAGCTATTGCTACGCAATACAAAAATAGATTCTTTTAAAAAAAAAGTGAAGGGAGCAGTCCTATGATAGAACATTGACTTTTTTTGAAAATCATAACCACACTCATAGCATTTAATCTAGTTTTTAAACACAACTTCATTAAAAGTACAATCGAGTTAGGCTTATTATAACCCACACAAAACTGGTAAATAATGTAACCTCAACCCAAAATACCAAAACTAAATTAAGAACTCCATAATGAAAGCATCTGTGGATTACAACTCACTCAAGATTATTGTAGGTATTTTGCATCTTTTTTTAAACATAACCCCATGCTAGTCAGTTGGCAGGAAGTCTGTGCACAGAATTTAATAGCATCATGATTTAAAAAGTAAAAAAGTTGGAACTTGCATTGTCTGGTTGAAGTAGTTCACAGGAAAACATTTTACACACCACACTTCAAAAACAGGTTTCTTTTGTTACTGCGAAGGTTGTAACTTCCTTTCTGGCAGCATGAATGATAAGTTATGGAATAGAAATTAAAAAACAAGCATGGAAATACAGTTAAATTTAAATAAGATCAACTCAAATGCTTACAGAAATTAGAAGCTGATTTTGAGGGAAGTAGTCATATTTCAGATGAATCAGAATATGACCACAATGTACGACAGAAAGCATATTCTAAAAATGATAGATATAAATGCTGTTATTCTGTATTTTTTTTTTTAAAAATCACATCTCCTTGTCTGAAGTCCCAAGTTAGGACCGTTTGGGCCACTGCATTCTCCACAGTCATCATTGCTGTGCCATAATGAGCCAACGGGAGGCAGACAGGCTTCTTCCTCATCAGTTTCTCCTTGTATACATGGAGTATTCCACTATGTCAGGGGATACCAGCATAACATGCTCATGGAGAATGGTGGAATTCAAACCCACTTTAAACTTGGGTCTCTAGCATGGAGATCTAGGATTCAATCAGAGCTTATACTTTTGCATAATGCCTTCTTGTGTGACACGTCAAAACAATACCCATCTCTATAAATATTGCTTATGAGGATGAATAAATGCATAAATGATGTGCTCTATTTCAGGCACTTTCAAAATCATAGTTTATTAACTGAAAAGGTAAAAAGCTAGTATACAGATCAGGGATCCCTTTAATTTCAAGTCTACAGTTCTACACCATCTAGTATTTTTGCTTTGAATATTTAAACAAAAATAATTCACAAACACCTGTAAGCCCCATCATTAGTATGCAGTATATCTTGAATCACTGTATGTCTAATCATCTCCTTGTTATATATACATATGGTGAAACCAGCTGCAGTGAAGCAAGCAGTGGAAAGAGCTCACAGGTTAAAAAAAGCCAATAATTTCACAAGATGATATGCTAAATCAAGTTATATGTAAAACTAATAAAATCTGTGCCATAATTGGAATATTTCCTATCCCACAAAGAAATACCCTTAATTACAGTGGCTGTCATTGCTACAAACAATCCACATGCCATGCCTATAAAAGGACATTTCCAAAGTTGGTATTAATTAAAAATTAACTATATTTGCAGAAAACAAAACTTGTGATTTCACATCCTTTTTTCAGTGTACAAAGAACAGAGAAATGAAAAAATTGCACTCAGCTTGCTATCGGTCACAAACGTTCTTTGACATGAAATATATTCTTTACAATGACATAGAACCAACTTGTACTGTACATTGAATAACATAATAAAAGGCTATGCATAGGTCAAAGTACTTGCAAGGTACTTTTCCACATACATCAAAATCACATACAAGAGTTTTGCACATGCTTTACAGAAGAAGCCCCTTTCCACCATATGTTAGTGGCTAAGCACAGATGAGGCCAGGTGTCGAATTCATTGTGTCTTGCAAAAAACTAGGATGGGGTAGGTAAATATACAAGTCGAACTATATACATAATATACTGGAATGTTGGCTATCCCAGAATTGCTTCCATTTAAAATTGAGAATTGATGGACCACTTTTAGAAGGCCTCCTCTGCCAACTAAGTTGATGTAATAATTTAAAAACAGAGATGCCTTACAAAAAAGTATATATGTAACAAAAAACATATAAACTTACGAAAACCAACAGAAATCTTCAGACTTTAAAGAGACTGTTATTCTTCTGTTCCATTACAGGTGCAGGATTGAAAAGGGGGAGAAAATACACACTCACAATCTAGTCCAAGTGGAGGAGATCCAAGTGAGAAAGCACAACCAAATTGTGACTATGTAAATATTTTCCCATGTTCCTTTCAGACATGAACCAGAAGACGGTGTCACTTCCTGACAATGCATTTTTAAGATTTATTATATGTGTTTTATTTTGTTTTATGATTTTATTAATTTACATGTGCACACCAATTTTTCAAATGTCCATTGTGAGCAGTAATGTCATAATAGATCAATAGTTTCACTGCTGTCATCACAATGAATACTTATTTTTACTGGAATGAAAATATCATTTCTGGTGGCATTTTACAGTTGATGCCACACACAAACAATAATGTAATACTGCAAAGCTTCACTTAAACTTCTAAAATGTAGTGTGCGTGGACCCCCTAAATTTAAGTAACTCGCTTTAAAAAGGGGGAACAAAACACTACACACGTTCTCTTACATATCATCTTTATAAGAAGATTGACATCATTTTAATCTGTAGCAGAAAATACTTCAGTAAAAAGGCAGATCTTTAGTGTTTTACACTGCAGCACTTGAATCTTTTTTTTTTAAAGCAACTGCATATGATGGTCATTCCAAGTGGCAATGCAGTTTAAAGTCCAGATAAATTCATACTTTATCCAAGTATAAAACCCACCATCCCCTTTTACTGCTATTACATAAAAATGCTGACAGACATAAAATATCATGGCAGACTGGTTATGAATTTATCAGGAATAGACTGCAATTGATTTTCTTTTGACACCATCACTTAAATGAACCAGAGGGTAAAACTGGACAGGCCACAAAAGTATACCGTATCTCTGACTGTACTAAATACAATGTTTCAAAGGCCATTTATGAATCAATCTTTCTGGATTAATTGGAAGCAAAGCCTTTAGCAGCTTTGAAAGGAAAGGATAAATTTCATGGAAAAAAGGAACAGTTTAAGGAGGACACGAAGAACAACTGGAGGGGGGAAAAAAAAACAGGAAAAAGAATAAACTTCATATAATTCAATAAATTTTTACTTAGTAAAGGCTGCCACTACAGCCCAAAGCAATTCATTTGTATTAGGCTTCATAGATTCAACTTCAGGATCCAAGTCTAGCAGCTGTCGTACTCTTTTCATGGCCAAGTCATAATGTTCATCCAAGAGCGGGGCAAAAGCATTTTCCAGTACATCCGAGGCATGGGCTAAGTAAATGAGGGCGAGCAAACGCTTGTCCATCCGGTGAGGGTCATTCACCCACTTATCCAGCACCGCTTCCTGCACTTTTTTGATGAGGCGCTGCTTGATGACGTTGTTGGTGAGGGGATGAGTTGTCATGTCGAACAGCAGGAAGTTCTGTTTCTCTGTAGTCAGTACACCTTTCTCCACCAGGTTTTTAGCCAATCGTTCACGGACATTTCGTAATTGATAGTGTAGTTTCAATGGATTCCACGTTTCACCTTAGGGTTTGAGGGGGGTGGGGGGGAGAAAGAAGAAAAATGCATAATTAGTACTTCAGCTTTGTGTATAAAAAGGAGCTGGAACAAATTGTGCAGCTTTCAGAAATTTATAAACAGACCTGAAGTTCAAATTCTTTAAAAAAGTGATGTCTTCTATAAATCTGAATAATGTCAGGAGACCCAACAATCCACTAACATTTTAACCATTTTTACGAGTATAATGTTTATAAAATAACTTTAGCAAAGCAGGAACAAGGTAACATTGAACATAGAGATTACTCTCCGACAGGCCCTTTTATTTAGATAACAAATGCTTCAATCATTGTAAGGAACCTTGGGTTGTGCAATGAGATAGCACACTGTCCTTTCAACTCATGAGGCTGGGTTCTAAACCTGCCCCAACTAACATTGTGAGTCTCCTCTCTGCTGGCTGCAAAGGTCCTTATGAAATGAGTTACACAGTCTCAAATGGGTTCCAACAAGCAGCTGTAAGCACAAACCTGTCAGTGTCAAAGAGGTTGGTTTGTATAAGCAACAGGAAAAATTCATATAGGTGCAGTGGGTGCCCTTCCAAGATTGGAGTTAAGGCACACATTGGGGCAGAAGTGGTTATACTTTGCTACTAGCTGCGTTATTCCTCACCTAACAGCGCTTGCTGTTAACAAAGTGGAAAAGTGCTCCATTCACCAGCACAAATACACTTCACCTTCAGCAAAAACATAACTACAAAATTAAAAACTGTACTGCACTGAATATTCAAAAGCAGTTTTCAGGAAATTAGAACCAATATAAGACTCAGTGTAAAATTAGCAAAATACGAATCAAGCATGTGATTGTCACAATAATCTAACTTTATCTGTAGTCGCTTTAATGTTCTTAAAAAAGGAGCCATCATGGCATGTACATTTCTTAAGACATTCAAGCTTTGAATGTCTTAAGAAATGAAAGACAAAGCAGCCTGCTTGATTGGCACCCCATCCACCACAAACATTCACTCCCTTCACCACCGGCGCACTGTGGCTGCAGTGTGTACCATCTACAAGATGCACTGCAGCAACTCGCCAAGGCTTCTTCGACAGCACCTCCCAAACCCATGACTTCTACCACCTAGAAGGACAAGGGCAGCAGGCACATGGGAACAACACCACCAGCACATTCCCCTCCAAGTCATACACCATCCCGACTTGGAAATATATCTCCATTCCTTCATCATCGCTGGGTCAAAATCCTGGAACTCCCTTCCTAATAGTACTGTGGGAGAACCTTCACCACACGGACTACAGCGGTTCAAGGTGGCGGCTCACCACCACCATCTCAAGGGCAATTAGGGATGGACAATAAATGCTAGCCTCGCCAGCGACGCCCACATCCCATGAACAAATAAAAAAAATTAGTGAAATATACCATACAAGGCTTCAAAGGTTATAGTTCCAAAACTACTGTCCATTTTTAAACTGTAATGGTGAAAAGCTTCACTGTTGTGAGGTGGAGCGTGTTGGAATTCCATCAAACCAAGAGGCAAACTGCAGATTGATGATTTGTGCTCCCTATTTACACAGCAAGCTACTTGTGTTATTATGCAGAGGTGCCGGGTGAAGGCCAGTTTTCCTGCAAGGTGAACTTCGCAAAAACAGGTCAGCAGGAGAATCAATCCAAGTCCGCCAAGAAAACCTTGAATAAAGCGCCAGCGAAGGGCAACTAGAAGTGGAGAAAGCAAAGGAAGGAGAATTACTCCATCTACATTTTGATGAAGCAGGTTCACCCTGACATCTGCATCTCCTCCAAGGGCATGAGCATCATGAATGCCAATGTGAATGATGCTTTCGAGCACATCGCGGGTGACGCTTCCCGCCTGGCCCATTACAAGTGCCACACCATCAACTCCCGGGAGATCCAGGCCACTGTGCGTCTGCTGCTGCTCGGGGAGTTGACCAAGCACGCTATGTCGAAAGGGACAAAGGCGGTGCGCCCAAGAACACCAGCTCCAAGTAAAATTCCACTTAGTACTGAAAAAATACTCACTCATTCTGGTGGGCGCTGCCAGAGGGGCAGTCTGAGGCCTGGTGATAAATAACTTCATTTTATTAGTCTAGAACAACTATGAACCTTAAAAAAAAATCAGGGTAGGAAAAGGCCATCCAGCCCAAAGTTCATTCCTCTACTATGTTAATTCTCCATCATAGCATTCAGTGAAAAGTTACGATGAACACATGAATGTTTCCTACTACTGTCTCCACCGCTTATAGTGGGTGCGTTGGTGTCAAGGGAATTTTCTTGCTATACCAGAGAGAGGTTGGATAGACTGAGACTTTTTTCCCTGGAGAGTAGGAGGTTTAGGGGTGATCTTATAGAAGTCTATAAAATAATGAGGGGCATAGATAAGGTAGATAGTCAAAATCTTTTCCCAAAGGTAGGGGAGTCTATAACGAGGGGGCATAGATTTAAGGTGAGAGGGGAGAGATACAAAAGGGTCCAGAGGGGCAATTTTTTCACTCAAAGGGTGGTGAGTGTCTGCCAGAGGCAGCAGTAGAGGCGGGTACAATTTTGTCTTTTAAAAAGCATTTGGACAGTTACATGGGTAAGAGGGGTATAGAGGGATATGGGCCAAGTGCAGGCAATTGGGACTAGCTTAGTGGTATAAACTGGGCGACATGGACATGTTGGGCCGAAGGGCCTGTTTCCATGTTGTAAACTTCTATGATTCTATACGTGTTGAATGCTGTAACCAAGAAAATCCATGCGAAAGTGTTGTGCCTTCAAGAAAGCATCAGGGCCATGGTCCTAGTAAAGACGAGCTTTGTTTCTCATTAACAGCAAAGTTCAAAAAAGTTCAGCTTACTATTCTTGGATTTAAAAATTGCCATTTTTCCCACTTTTTCTATCAGCAAATGTTATACTCCACATAGTAAAAATTGCATCAACAGTCCCCTAGATTAAACAGTTGGCCATGTAAAGTAGCCCCATGTGTAAAACGAGCTGCCGATTCACTATGAGCGCGTTTCATGGTAGTGGTGCAGACCAATTTCACTCCAAATTCTTTCACGAACCATCATGTTTACTAAATAACAATCTATTCCAGTCAAATAGTTTCAATACAAAGAAACAATCTCTATTTCAATGAATCCTTGTCAAGGCCAAATCCTCAAAGTGAACACAAATATTCTGTAAATTAATTAGTGGCTATCTTGAACGTGAGGCAGAAAAAACACACTTTTAAAAAAAAAACTGTACCCTCACACCCCTGTTCAAAAAAGGGGAGAGGGATAAACCTGGCAATTACAGGCCAGTCAGCCCAACGTCGGTGGTGAGGAAACTTTTGGAGATAATAATCCAGGACAAAATTAACCGGCACTTAAAGGGCCAATAAATGAAAATCAACACGGATTTGTTAAAGGAAAATCGTGTTTGGCTAACATGATTGAGTTCTTTGATGAAATAACAAGTCTATTATGAGGTACTTTATCAAATGCCTTTTGAAAGCCCACATTCACAACAGAAGGTTGATGAAGGTAGTGCAGTTGATATGTACATGGACTTTCAAAAGGCATTTTATAAAGTGCCTCATAATAGACTTGTTAGCAACATTAAAGCCCATGGGATTAAAGGGACTGTGGCAGCGTGGCTAAGGGGCAGAAAGCAGAGAAAATGGTTGTTTTTCAGACTGGAGGAAAGTATGCAGCGTCGATCCCCAGGTGTCAGTTGTTACGACCACTGCTCTTTTTGATATATATATTAATGACCTGGACTTGGGTACACAGGGTATGATTTCAAAGTTTGCAGATGACATGAAACTTGGAAATGTAGTAAACAATGTGGAGGGTTGTAAAAGACTTCAGGAGGACAGTCATGCTGGTGAAATGGGCAGACACATGGCAGATAAAATTTAATGCAGAGAAGTGTGAAGTGATACATTTGGGTATGAAGAATGAGGAGAGACAATGTAAACTAAATAGTACAATTTTAAAGGGATTGAAGGAAGAGACACATTTGTATGTACACAAATCTTTGAAGGAGATCAAGGCCTTAGAGAGGGTGCAGAAGAGATTTACTAGAATGGTACCAGGGATATGAGCCTTCAGAATTGTGGAGAGATTGGAGATGCTGGGGTTGTTCTCCTTAGAACAGAGAAGATTTTGGGGAGATTTGATAGAGGTGTTCAAAATCATGAGTGGTTTTGATAGAGTAAATAAGGAAAAACTGTTTCCAGTGGCAGAAGGGTCGGTAACCAGTGGACACAGATTTAAGGTGATCAGCAAGAGAGCCAGAGGCAATATGAGGAAACATTTTTTTTTAAAAATGCAGCAAGTTGTAATGATCTGGAATGCACTGCCTGAAAGGGTGGTGGAAACAGATTCAGTAGTAGCTTTAAAAAGGGAATTGTATAAATACTTGAAGGGGAAAAAATTTACAGGGCTATAAAGAGCAGGGGAATGGGACTAATTGGATAGCTGTTTCAAAACAGCCGCCACAGGGATAATGGACTGAATGGCTTCCTCCTGTGCTGTACCTACTATGATAAGCAAATCTGGTCAGATTGCTTTCCATTAATGTTGATCACATTACTATTTGATAAACCACAATGAAACAGTTCCACCTTAAGTGCAGTACTTGCTGAAATTTCAGTTTCACAGGAATACTTTCAACAAATTATTGTGCCTCAGATCACCTCCTTTTTAACTTACAGTACATTGTTCACCAAGGAAAGTCCATTACCAACTTTCAGATGTATAATTCATCGGAGGGATAGTTTATTTATGAGAAATGACAAATTTTCTTGGTGTGGCGCAAGAGGAATATAGTGCATAGGGCCATAATTTACTGCTAGAAATTCTTGTAGGTTAGAAAAAAAAGTTGCCTTGGTTTACTAGAAGCCTGTGGCAAGTGGGGTACCACAGGGATCGGTGCTGGGTCCCTTGCTGTTTGTGGTCTACATTAATGACTTGGATATGAATGTAAAAGGTATGATCAGTAAGTTCGCTGATGATACAAAAATTGGTAGGGTGGTAAATAGCGAGGAGGATAGCCTCAGTCTGCAGGACGATATAGATGGGTTGGTCAGATGGGCGGAACAGTGGCAAATGGAATTTAACCCAGAAAAGTGCGAGGTGATGCACTTTGGAGGGACTAACAAGGCAAGGGAATACACAATGAATGGGAGGACCCTAGGCAAGACAGAGGGTCAGAGGGATCTTGGTGTGCAAGTTCACAGATCCCTGAAGGCGGTAGAACAGGTAGATAAGGTGGTAAAGAAGGCATATGGGATACTTGCCTTTATTAGCCGAGGCATAGAATATAAGAGCAAGGAGGTTATGATGGAGCTGTATAAAACACTGGTTAGGCCACAGCTGGAGTACTGTGTGCAGTTCTGGTCGCCACACTACAGGAAGGATGTGATCGCTTTGGAGAGGGTGCAGAGGAGATTCACCAGGATGTTACCAGGGCTGGAGCGCTTCAGCTATGAAGAGAGACTGGGAAGATTGGGTTTGTTTTCCTTGGAGCAGAGGAGGCTGAGGGGGGACATGATTGAGGTGTACAAAATTATGAGGGGCACAGATAGGATGGATACTAAGGAGCTTTTTCCCTTCGTTGAGGGTTCTATAACAAGGGGACACAGATTCAAGGTAAAAGGCGGGAGGTTTAGAGGGGATTTGAGAAAGAACTTTTTCACCCAGAGGGTGGTTGGAGTCTGGAACTCACTGCCTGAAAGGGTTGTGGAGGCAGGAACCCTCAACATTCAAGAAGCATTTGGATGAGCACTTGAAATGCCATAGCATACAAGGCTACGGACCAAATGCTGGAATATGGGATTAGAGTAGACAGGGCTGATGGCCGGCGCGGACACGATGGGCCGAAGGGCCTCGATCCGTGCTGTATAACTATGACTCTATGACTACTTTCCAGCAGAAGGTGCATATAATTGAGAATAAGCTAACAAGTTAAAATTACAAACTAAATGGATTTGTAACTTGAAGTCTGCAGTGCTACAATACAAATAATAATTCACACATCACTGAATTGCCAAGTACAAATACTAACTCAAAACAAGTTCTCGGGTTGAATATTTTCCCACATCCATCAGGACTGTAGTCTTCCTGCCACAATCCGGATACAGGAAATTTTCAAATGACATAATTGCTAAAGGAAGCCCCACCCCCATACTTGATAACTAAAGGGGGGGGGGGTAGGTGACAAGTCGAAACAAGAATGTATTTAATTTAGTGTTCAATTCCGAATGCTTTGAGAAAGCACCTAATTAACTACAAAAGTATTTTTTATTAAGATTCTTATGTTGTGGTCTGTCTTCGGATTTCTCCTCTACATTAGGTAATTGGTTGGCCTAAGTTTGGATCAAACCTCACCAAATAGCAAGCGTAAGATTGTAAAACAAGCGCAGAGAATTGTGACCTTGAATCTGGACACCTTTAAATGGGCGTCTCTTATATAAACATTTTATCAAGCCAATGGTGGTTTTGTGCATGTGAAATTTAATTTTAAACCTGGATAATAGTATAAAGGAGCATTTCCTTTCACGATTGCAATACCTCGGCAGAGAAAAATGACCCATTTTCAAATGAATGGCTTAAGCTTAACTGAATTTTGAATAAACTCAGTTCCAACCTGGTTCAAACATAAGAAATAGAAGCAGGAGTAGGCCATACGGCCCCCGCTAGCCTGCTCTGCCATTCAATAAAATCATAGCTGATCTTCTACCTCAACTCCACTTTCCTGCCTTATCCACATACCCCTTGATTCCCTTAGTACCAAGTAAACCAAGTACTTCAAAAGCCTCAGATTTCTTTTTTTTTTTAAATTAATAGCTCCACTTATTCAGATCTTCGTAAAATACCTCCCACAGAAAACTACTTATAAGCTAATGACGCAGTTAATTTTGTATAAAATTCTTATTCGGTTCTCTTTCAGGAGGTATAACGTGAACCTTGTTCTTTTCAGTTGTAATATTTCAAATTTGGCATCTAACCAATGCAACTTCTGGATCAAGCTTTGCAGTTCATATATTCCAAGCAGAAATATTGCACAATTATACTTGATCACATGAACACAAGGAAACTATTACTCTGATCAAAGCAATTTTCAGAACCTGCCCTAACCTTTCTCTGTACTTAGAGCACATGATCTATTGACCCCATTAGCCCCTTAAGAAGGGTGAAACAAAAAGATGTCTTCTCAGGTATTTGTTCTTTTTATTATCACACAAGGTGATCACTTCTACTGTCCAGTGCAAAATCCCTTCAAACAGCTGTAGATAACAGAAGGAGCCCTAACTTCAAACAGCACCAGATCAAACTTCAACTAGAACATGGTGGAAGCTCTCACCACAACACAAAGTTCTGGTTTCTTTTTTGGGCAACAAGAAGTTTATTTCATCCATAGAATGCCACAAGGAATTATGGTCAGACCTCACAGAGAAATAAGGGAGATATTCAAGTGCTGGAGGCAGTGCACAGAAAAGCCGCAAGGCTGATTGCAGTGTTAGAGGTCGGCATTATGAGGAAAGACTGAAGAGATTTGAGCTCATCAGCCTGGAATGGAGGCATCTGAGGGATGATCTTAGAACTTTATTAGACAATAAATACTATGGAAAACATTAATCCAAATCCAAAATACAATTTTAAAATTAATCTGTGGGAGTAGGACAAAAGGTACACAGGTTCAAACTAGTAAAAGGTAATTTTAGGATTGATAGCAGGAAGTTTTTTTTTTAAACACAGTCAGTGATCAACACATAGGATAGACATCCAGGCAGAGTGGTGGAACCGTAAGCCATGGATTTATTTAAGAAATGAGATGCAGCCGAAGAAGGGAGGGAGGTGGTGGAGGGGTCTGTTCTGGATAGATGTATTAAGAACGGCCTCGCTCGTCCATAAATATCTTATGAAACACAACTTAGTTTGAGCCCATCAGAAGGTTATTGTGGAATTTCAAAGAGTAAAAGCAATTTTATGATGAGGTCTCAAGGTGAAGGTCATAAGAGCGAATGTTCTCAACAACTAAGCTCCTACTAGAATTGTTTCTTCGATAATTCTGGTTTGCTTCTCTCCTGGTCGGCCACTCCCCAACTGTGTTTGTGCAGAGTGGCAGTAGTGCATAGCACATGTATCAAGTAGCATGCATTAAAATCAAATTTCCTGCTTTTTGGGGAGTTGCCATATCAGCAATCGGGGTTCCCTGGGATACAGGAAGAGTGATTTTAATGCATGCTGACTACCCTTTGCATTGACTTGCTGCGCATAAACACAATTAGGGAATGAAGACCAGGAACTGGAGAGAGGTGGCGGAACACCAAAAGCCAAAGAAAAGTAATTAGAAGACTGGTAGAGAGTTCGGAAAAGAGAGAATAGTGGGGTAAAGGCTAGGAGTGGGTGAGTGTGTTCCACAAGTGAGTTGCAGTACCATACATGACAATGCCTCACATACATGATGACAACTTTATTCTCAAATTCCAATCACCCAAATTTCTACTTATGTCTGAGTATCTAAAGCACAATTATGCACATTTTAAACTTTACCCTTTTGGAGGTATTTGTGCATTTCTCTCTAATCCTGTGTTTCTTTGCCCTTTTGGCCTGAACCTGCCGCCAAAGGGCACATATACACCCTGCTCACAGGTCGCTCTCTATGCGCAACTCTCCCCTCCCTGTAGCCAGCCACTAGGAGCCACTCAGCCCAGCTCTCTGTCCAATTGTACTACCCCGCTAAGACACTAAAGTCTCTGCTCAACACCTACCTGCTCAATGCAGTTCAGGTCAGCGGCTGAGCATAATGCAACTTGAGTCTGCTTCGTAGAACTGAGCATTTAGAGTACTAACGCATGGTACCACTACACCATTCTTACTCAAAAAATGTAAGTGTATGTCACCCTCCAACTCCTATTCAGGCAATACTTATATTAAAGCTGGCCAGAAGATGCAGGTGACTAGCCTCAATAACTTGACTTCCATTTTCTCCTCTTCATGATCAAGATTAGGAACTTAAGTCAGAGATTCAAACCAGTGTCTCTCAGTACCACATTTTGGCACTCCAATATACTGTGCCTCTATGCCATGTCAATTTTGAGGAAGGATATTGGCTCGGAATATCACGATGTGGAATCTGTATGGGTGGAGGTAAGAAACACCAAGGGGCAGAAAACGTTGGTGAGGGTTGTCTGTCGGCCCCCAAACAGCAGTGGAGATGTAGGGGAGGGCATTAAACAGGAAATTAGAGACGCATGCAAGAAGGGTACAACTATAATCATGGATGACTAATTTACATATAGATTGGTCAAACCAAATTAGCGATAATACTGTGGGGGAGGAATTCCTGGAGTGTGTTTGTGATGGATTTCTAGACCAATACGTTGAGGAACCAACTAGAGAACAGGCGATCCTAGACTGGGTATTGTGCAATGAGAAAGGATTAATTAACAATCTTGTTGTGCAGGATCCCTTAGGGAAGAGCGACCATAACTTGATAGAAATCCTCATTAAGATGGAAAGTGAAGTAGTCGAATCCGAAACTAGGGTCCTGAATCTAAATAAAGGAAATTACAAAAGTATGAGGTGTGAGTTGGCTAGGATAGATTGGGGAACTTTACTAAAAGGGATGACGGTGGATAGGCAATGGCTAATATTTAAAGAACGTGTGCAGGAATTGCAACAATTATTAATTCCTGTCTGGCACAAAAATAAAACAGGAAAGGTGGCTCAACCGTGACTTACAAAACAAATTAGGGATAGTATTAGATCCAAAGAGGAGACATATAAAATTGCCAGAAAAAGCGGCAAGCCTGAGGATTGGGAGCAGTTTAGAATTCAGCAAAGGAGAACAAAGAGATTGATTAAGAGGGGAAAAATAGAGTATGAGAGTAAACTAGCAGTGAACATAAAAACTGACTGTAAAAGCTTCTATAAATGTCAAGAGAAAAAGATTAGTGAAGACAAATGTAGGTCCCTTACAGACAGAAGTGGGGGAAATTATAATGGGGAACAAAGAAATGGCAGAACAATTAAACACATACTTTGGTTCTGTCTTCACAAAAGGAGGATACAAATAACCTCCCAGAAATGTTAGGGAACCAAGGGTCTAGTGAGAGGGAGGAACTGAAGGAAATCAGTATTAGTAAAAAAAAAGTGCTAGGGAAATTAATGGGCTAAAGGCTGACAAATCCCCAGGGCCTGATAATCTACATCCCAGAGTACTAAAGGAAGTGGTCCTGGAAATAGTGGAGGCATTGGTGGTCATCTTCCTAAATTCTATAGACTCTGGAACAGTTCCTACAGATTGGAGGGTGGCAAATGTAACCCCACTATTTAAAAAAGGAGGGAGAGAAAAAACAGGGAATTACAGACGAATTAGCCTAACATCAGTAGTGAGGAAAATGCTAGTGTCTATTATAAAGGATGTGATAACAGAACACTTGGAGGGTATTAACGGGATTGGACAAAGTCAGCATGGGTTTATGAAAGGGAAATCATGCTCAACAAATCTACTGGAGTTTTTTGAGGAGGTAACTAGTAGAATAGATAGGGGCGAACTAGTGGATGTGGTGTACTTGGATTTTCAGAAGGCTTTTGATAAGGTCCCACACAAGAGGTTAGTGTGCAAAATTAAAGCACATGGGATTGGGGGGAATATACTGGCATGGATTGAGAATTGGTTGACAGATAGGAAACAGAGAGTAGGAATAAACGGGTCTTTTTCCAGGTGGCAGGCAGTGATTAGTGGGTACTGCAGGGATCAGTGCTTGGGCCCCAGCTATTCACAATATAGATCAATGATTTGGATGAGGGAACGGAATGTAACGTTTCCAAGTTTGCAGACGACACAAAGCTGGGGTGGAATGTGAGCTGTGAGGAGAATGCAAAGAGGCTCCAATGTGATTTAGACAAGTTGGGTCAGTGGGCAAGAACATGGCAGATGCAGTATAACGTGGATAAATGTGAGGTTATCCACTTTGGTTGTAAAAACAGAAAGACAGATTATTATCTGAATGGCGATAGATTGGGAAAAGGGGAGGTGCAACGAGATTTGGGTGTCCTTGTAAACCAGTCGCTGAAAGCGAGCATTCAGGTGCAGCAAGCAGTTAGGAAGGCGAATGGTATGTTGGCGTTCATTGCAAGAGGATTTGAGTACAGGAACAGGGATGTCTTACTGCAGTTGTACAGGGCCTTGGTGAGACCACATCTGGAGTATTGTGTGTACTTTTGGTCTCCTTATCAGAGGAAGGATGTCCTTGCAATGGAGGGAGTGCAATGAAGGTTTACCAGACTGATTCCTGGGATGGCAGGACTGACGTATGAGGAGAGATTGGGTCGACGAGGCCTATATTCACGAGAGTTTAGAAGAATGAGAGGTGATCTCATCGAAACATATAAAATTCTAACAGGGCTAGACAGACTAGATGCAGGGAGGATGTTCCCGATGGCTGGGGAGTCCAGAACCAGGGGTCAGAGTCTCAGAATAAGGGGTATGCCATTTAGAACAGAGATGAGGAGAAATTTCTTCACTCAGAGGGTGGTGAACCTGTGGAATTCTCTACCACAGAAGGCAGTGGAGGCCAAGTCATTAGATGTATTCAAGAAGGAGATAGATATGTTTCTTAATGCTGAAGGGATCAAGGGATATGGGGAAAAAGTGGGATCACGGTACTGAGTTAGACGATCAGCCATGATCATTTTGAATGGCAGAGCAGGCCCAAAGGGCCGAATGGCCTACTCTTGCTCCTATTTTCTATGTTTCTATGTTTTAAAAAATTGCTCTCAGTCTCTGAATGACGCTGGCAAGGCCACATTTATTATCTATCCCTGTCGACCAGAGATGGTGGTGGCAGTAGTCCTCCTTGAACTGCTGCGGTCCTTAAGGCTCCCACAATGGTGTTAGGTAGGGAACTCCAGGATATTGACCCAGTGAAAAAGGAATGGCGATATGTGTCTGTTAGGAAGGTATGTGACCTGGAGGGGAAGTTTGAGGTGATGTTGTTCACATGACAGCCTGATCTTGCCCTTCTTGGTAGTCGAGGTTGCAGGGAGGGAGGTACTGTCACAGCTCACCTGCTGATGAAACCCTCACCTCTGTAACCTCCTCCAGCCCCACCACCCTATGTGCTCATCCAATTCTGGCCTCTTGCGCATCCCTGATTTTAGTCGCTCCACCATTGGCGGCTGTACCATCAGCTGCCTAGGCCCTAAGCTCAGGAATTTTCTCCCCCTAAACATTTCAGTTTCTCTCTCTCCTCCTTTAAGATGCTTCTCAACACCTACTTCTTTGACCAAGCTTTTGGTCATTTGTCCTAATATCTCCTTATGTGGCTTGGTGTCAAATTTTGCTTGATAACGCTCCTGTGAAGTGCCGTGGGACATTTTACTATGTTAAAGGCGCTATATAAATGCATGTTGTTGTTGTTGTCACAGTAACCTTGCTGAGTTGCTGCATTGCATTCTGTAGATTGCACATACTAACCTGCAAACTAACCTTTTGATTTTCTTGCACTAGGACCCCCAGATCCCTTTGTACTGCAGTACGTTCCAGTTTCTCACCATTAAGATAATAACTTGCTCTCTGATTTTTCCTGCCAAAGTGCATAACCTCACATTTTCCAAATCTCCGCCCACTCACTCAGCCTGTCTATATCCCCTTGTAGGATAAATCCCCTGGACCTGATGGCTTACATCCTCGGGTCTTGAGGGAAGTGGCAGTAGGGATTGTGGATGCTTTGGTAATAATTTTCCAAAATTCTCTGGACTCGGCAAAGGTCCCGGCAGATTGGAAAACTGCCAATGTAACACCCTTATTTAAAAAGGGTAGTAGGCAGAAGGCTGGAAATTATAGACCAGTTAGCTTAACATCTGTGGTGGGTAAAACTTTGGAGTCTATTATTAAGGAGACAGTAGCAGAACATTTGGATAAACATAATTTAATAGGACAAAGTCAGCATGGCTTTACAAAGGGGAAGTCATGTCTGACAAATTTGCTCGAGTTCTTTGAGGATATAACGTACAGGGTGGATAAAGGGGAACCAGTGGATGTAGTGTATTTGGACTTCCAGAAGACATTCGACAAGGTGCCGCATAAAAGATTATTGCTCAAGATAAAGAATCACTGGATTGGGGGTAATATTCTGGCATGGGTGGAGGATTGGTTATCTAATAGGAAGCAGAGAGTTGGGATAAATGGTACATTCTCGGACTGGCAACCTGTAGCCAGTAGTGTTCCGCAGGGGTCGGTGCTGGGTCCCCAACTCTTTACAATCTATATTAACGATTTGGAGGAGGGGACCGAGTGTAACATATCAAAGTTTGCAGATGATACAAAGATGGGAGGGAAAGTGGAGAGTGAGGAGGACATAAAAAACCTACAAGGGGATATAGACAGGCTGGGTGAGTGGGCGGAGATTTGGCAGATGCAATACAATATTGGAAAATGTGAGGTTATGCACTTTGGCAGGAAAAATCGGAGAGCAAGTTATTATCTTAATGGCGAGAAACTGGAAAGTACTGCAGTACAAAGGGATCTGGGGGTCCTAGTGCAAAAAAAATCAAAAAGTTAGTTTGCAGGTGCAGCAGGTGATCAAGAAGGCCAACGGAATGTTGGCTTTTATTGCTAGGGGGATAGAATATAAAAACAGGGAGGTATTGCTGCAGTTATATAAGGTATTGATGAGACCGCACCTGGAATACTGCATACAGTTTTGGTGTCCATACTTAAGAAAAGACATAGTTGCTCTCGAGGCAGTACAAAGAAGGTTCACTCGGTTAATCCCGGGGATGAGGAGTAGATTGGGACTCTACTCATTGGAGTTCAGAAGAATGAGAGGCGATCTTATTGAAACATATAAGATTGTGAAGGGGCTTGATCGGGTGGATGCGGTAAGGATGTTCCCAAGGATGGGTGAAACTAGAACTAGGGGGCATAACCTTAGAATAAGGGGCTGCTCTTTCAAAACTGAGATGAGGAGAAACTTCTTCACTCAGAGGGTAGTAGGTCTGTGGAATTTGCTGCCCCAGGAAGCTGTGGAAGCTACATCATTAAATAAATTTAAAACAGAAATAGACAGTTTCCTGGAAGTAAAGGGAATTAGGGGTTATGGGGAGCGGGCAGGAAATTGGACATGAATTTAGATTTGAGGTTAGGATCAGATCAGCCATGATCTTATTGAATGGCGGAGCAGGCGCGAGGGGCCGATTGGCCTACTCCTGCTCCTTGTTCTTATGTTCTTATACTGAAGTCACAGTGCACCAGTGGTGGTAGAGGAAGATAGAATTCAGTGTCAAAGGTGCTGATCAAGCAAACTGCTCTGTGATTAATTGTGTTGAGCTTGAGTGCTGTTGAGCATTCCATCACACTCCTGGCTTGAGCCTTGTAGATGGTGGAGAGACTCTGAAGGTGAGCCACACATTGCAGAGTATCCAGCCCCTGCCCTGCTCCTGTAGCTAAGTGGCTGATATGGCTGGTCCAGTTCAGTTTCTAGTCAGTGGTGACACCCAAGATGTTGATGGTGAAGGACTCGAGTGATAAGAACAAAAGAAATAGGAGCAGGAGCAGGAGTAGGCTGCATGGCCCCTCGAGCCTGCTCCGCCATTCAATCAGATCATGGCTGATCTTCGACCTCAACTCCACTTTCCTGCCTGATCCCCATATCCCTTGATTCCCTTAGATTCCAAAAATCTATATCTCAGCCTTGAATATATTCAATTACTCAGCATCCACAGCCCTCTGAGTAGGTAAGAGTACGGAATTCCAAAGATTCACAACCATCTGAGTGAAGAAATTCCACCTCATCTCAGTCATAAATGGCCGATGCCTTATCCTGCAACTATGCCCCCTAGGAACTTAGGAACAGGAGTAGGCCATTCAGCCCCTCGAGCCCGCTCCGCCATTTGATAAGATCATGGCTGATCTGTGATCTAACTCCATATACCTGCCTTTGGCCCATATCCCTAGTTCCAGGCTCTCCCGCCATGGGAAACAATCTCTCAGCATCTACCCTGTCACGTCCCCTCATAATCTTATATGTTTCAATCAGATCACTTCTCATTCTTCTAAACTCCAGAGTATAGGCCCATTCTACTCAACCTTGCCTCATAGAACAACCCTTATCTCAGGAATTACTCTAGTGAACCTTCGCTGCACCGTCTCCTTGGATAAGGAGACCAAAACTGTACACAGTATTCCAGGTGAGGTCTCACTAAAGCCCTGTACAATTGTAGAAAGACTTCCTTACTTTTGTGCTCCAACCCCCTAGCAATAAATGCCAACATTCCATTTGCTTTCCTAATTGCTTGCTGTACCTGCACGCTAACTTTTTGTGTTTCTCGTATGAAAACACCCAAGTCTCTCTCAACACGAACATTTAATAGTTTCTCACCATTTAAAAAATTGTTTTTCTATTCTTCCTACCGAAGTGAATAACCTCACATTTCCCCACATTATACTCCATCTGCCACCTTCTTGCCCACTCACTTTGCAGACTTTTTATGTCCTTCTCACAGCTTACTTTCCCAACTCGCTTTGTATCATCAGCAAACTTGGATACATTACACTCGGTCCCTTCATCTAAATCATGCTGATGGTGATTCTAGTGAAGTTCAAGGGGAGATAGCTGGGCTTTCTCTTGTTCAAGATACTCAAACGGAAACATAGGTGGTGTGAATGTTACCTGCCACTTGTCAGCCCACGCTTGAATGTTAGCCAGATCCTGCTGTAGGCTGCTTCATTATCGGAGGAGTTGTGAATGGGGCTGAACACTAGAATCATCAGTAAACAGCTCTACCTCTGACCTATGACAGGAGGAAGGTCATTGATGAAGCAGATGAAGATGGTTGGGTTGAGGCTGCTTCCCTGAGGGACTCCTACAGTAATGTCTGAGGGCTGTGATGATGTGGTCTCCAACAGACACAACCATCTTCCTTTGCAACAGGTATGACTGCAGCCACTAAAGGATTTTCCCTTTGACCCCCATTGAGCTCAGTTTGGCCACGGGCCCTTGGTGCCATATTCTGTCGAATGATGCCTTGATATCGAGCGCACCTACTCTCACCTCTCCTCTGACATTCAGCCTTTGTGTTCATGTCTGGATCAAGGCACAGATGAGGTCTGGAACCCAAACTAAGCATCGGTGAGTAGGTTATCGGTAAGTAGATGTTGTTTGATGGCACTATTGAGGACTCCTTCTGTCACTTTACCGATGATTGAGAGAAGACTGATGAGGTAATTGGTTGATTAGATTTATCCTGTTTTTTGTGGCTAGGACATACCTAGGCAATCTTCCACATTGTCAGATTGATGCAAGTGTCATAGCTGTGCTGGACACAGCTTGGCAAGGGGGTCAGATAGCTTTTTTTTTTATTATTCATTCTCGGGATATGGGCATTGCTAGAAAGGCCAGTATTTATTGCCCATCCCTAGTCACCCTCGAGAATGTGGTGGTGAGCCGCCTTCTTGAACCTCTGCTGTCCATGTGGTGAAGATACTCCCGCAGTACTGTTACGTAAGGAGTTCCAGGATTTTGACTCAGTGACTATGAAGGAACAGCGATATATGTCCAAGTCGAGATGGTGTGTGACTTGGGAGGGGAACTTGGAGGTGACTGTGTTCCCATGCACCTGCTGCCCTTGTCTTTCTAGGCAGTGGATATCGTGGGTTTGGGAAGTGCTGTCAAATAAGCCTTGGCGAGTTGCTGCAGTGCATCCTGTGAATAGTACACACTGCAGGCATGGTGTGCTGATGGTGGAGAAGTGGATGAAGTGCTAATCAAGCAAATGCTTTATCCTGGATGATGTTAAGCTTCTTGAGTGTTGTTACAGCTGCCCCCATCCAGGCAAGTAAAGAGTATTCCATTACACTCCTGACATGTGAATGTCATGGGGAGGTGGTTAGACTCTCTCTTGTTGGAGATGGTGATTGTCTGGCACTTGTGTGGCACGAATGTCACTTGCCACTTATCAGCCCAAGCCTAGAAGTTGTCCAGGTCTTGCTGCATGCAGGCATGGACTGCTTCATTATCTAAAGGAATTGCGAATGTAGCGGAACACTGTATAATCATCGGTGAACAGATTCTGACCTGATGTAGGGAAGGTCATTAATGAACCAGCTGAAGTCAGGGCCTAAGATGCTGCCCTGAGAAACTCCTGCAGCGATGTCCTGGGGTAGAGAAGACTGGCCTCCAACAACCACAACCACCTTCCTTTGTGCTAGGTATAACTCAAGGCACTGAAGAGTTCCCCCCCAATCCCCACTGACTACAGTTTTACAAGAACTCTTTGGTGCCACACTCGGCCGAATGCTGCCTTGATATCAAGGGCAGTCACTCTCCTCTCACCTCTGAAATTTGGCTTCTTTGTCCATGTTTGGACCAAGGCTGTAATGGAGCCAAGTGGCCCTGGTGGAACCCAAACTGAGCATTGGTGAGCAAGTGGCACTTGATAGCATTGTTGATGACTCCTTCCATCATTTTGCTGATGATGGAGAGTAGGCTAATAGGACAGTAATTGCCCAGGTTGGATTTATCCTGCTTTTTGTGGATATGACATACCTTGGCAAATTTCCATGTTGTCGAATGGATGCCAGTGTTGTAACTGTACTGGAACAGCTTAGCTAGAGGTGTGGCTAGTTCTGGAACACAGCTCCTCAGCACTACATCCTGGATGTTGTCGGGTCCTGTAGCTTTTGCTTTGTCCAGTGCACTCAGCCATTTCTTGATATCATGCGGAATAAATTGAATTGGCTGAAGACTGGCATCTGTGATGCTGGAGATCTCAAGAGGAGGCAGAAAAGGACCCATCCACTCAGTACTTCTGGCTGAAGATGATTGCGATCACTTCAGCCCTCACAGGTCTTCAGTACTATAGCAGGGGTGTTGTCCAGGTCTATGACCTTTGTTGTGTACAATGCTCTCAGCTGCTTGTTACCATTCTACTCACAAGTGGAAACTTTGATTGGTGGCTCAGTCAATCCTTGACCCAAAGCACTGAGGGAGGGGTCAGAAGTCAGTCTTTGTCTCTATCTTTCTCTGGAGAAGTCAGCCAGTCTAGGGTAGCTTGCATGTGGAAGTGAAACACACACACGTACACATCTCACTTTCTAAGGCCAGTTAGTACAGGGACCATAATGGACTGTGTCACATTTAATTATTCTGATATTATGACGAATGGTAGGAAATAGATGTATTTCACTAAAAGGCTGTATTCTGTTCATTCATATATTTCATGTAAAATAAATCAGTTTGTGGGCTTGCAGTTGCCTTGTCTCACTAGAGTGCTTTCCAATCTGCCTACCAAAAAGATAGGAGAATGCACATGAGAGATCCTGGAATCCAGTACACATGACAAGGAGCCTTACTGTTATGTCCTGGGGTCATGCTAGTGTTTAACTAGATGGTCAGTAAAGGTGCTCTCTAGATTGGATGCAGAGTCCCATTACAGGAATGAAAGATGATGCTGAGCTGGTCTCTGCCTTAACCACTCCCTGTGGCAAAGCATTCCATGCTCCTACATCTCCACATAAATACATTTCGCCTAACCTCTCCTCACTCTCAATGACAGTTTTAACTCAATGATCTACCCACCCCCCCCCCACCACCCCACCCACCGCAAAACACTTTCTTCCCAACTAGGAGGAAATAGTCGTGGGCACATGCTATTCAGTTTTAAGTCCATCCAGACATTTCCAGGAAAGGTTACATTACTTTCCAAACAGCAGTTTAGAAGCAGTCTAATACATTACACTATTAAAGATCACAACACTGCAGAAAATTCAAAGATTACTATGCACAGGTGATCCCACAGCGCAGCCTCTGTAGAGATGTTTTTAAAATCCCAAAGCAGTATGATCTGAAGTATATATCTTTAAATATGAAAAGTTTAATTCAAATTTTTTACATCAAAATTAGTTTGTCTCTTTTGTTTACAAAAGAATATGCAGAATCAAATCCTTCATTTCCTGTACAAATAAGTAGCATTTCAGAACCCAGGCCTACCTTCAGGAGTACTTTATTACCATCAAAGCTATTCACATTATTTTATTTGTAGATTGCTGGATAACATTTTTACTATTGAGAAATATTAGTGATATTTTTAAAACAGAAACATGACGACAAAAACAAATCACACTTAACCACTTGAGACGCAATTGCAAAAAAGATCCCAGTGCCATCAGCACACGCTGGTTTTGAAGCAAAAACCTCACAGTGTCAGAGGCCTTCAAAAGATTTGCACAAGAACAAAATTGGAGCAGAAAGTGAAATACACCGTTGCTTATTTAGAGAACACTTTTCTGGTAGCAGCATACAGTTACAATTCTTTCAAGGTCCCAATCTCAACTCTGTTGCCAAGTAGAGGGGACCAGGATAGGGAAGCAGTCAGTAGCAAGAGAGTCATCACTAGGATGGGCTCAAAAAGACTATTGATGGAGGCCTCAGATAAGCTGAACAGAACACAACATACTTTTCTTAGTAACTAAACAATTAAAATAAAACACAGGTTGTCTTTAATCAAACTCAAATTTTGTATTTAATAACTTCCGAAGAAGCATTTCTGCATATTTAAAGCTCAAAGTAAGACTTCATAAAACCGGAGGATTTTAGGATACTTTGGTTAATATAAACAACAATTTGCATTTATATAGCACCTTTAACGTAGTAAAACCTCTCAAGGCACTTCACAGGAGTGTTATAAGGAGAGATCAGGACAGGTGACCAAAAGCTTGGTCAAACAAGAATGTATAAAGCAGATCGTTGTCATTCATGACAGAATTTTCCAAGTCAAGCGGCTGTAAAGCATAATAGTCGCAACCAACCACTTATTTACTTCACAAGATAATGAATTTCAAAGAGTTGCCTGGTAAGATACTAGTAATACAGTAATTATCAGTGCACTGCACCAACCACTGGAAACTTTTTTACTGCAGTTTGCATTATTTCTCACTATTAAAAAAGGACTTGTTACTTTGTACAACTGTAAATTACAAAAGCATTTCCTATGCTGCATGTCGCACAAGTGACACCATGTGGACACAACTGTAAAGTGCAGGGTACTGTGCAGAAAAAAGGTCACTTATTGCTTATCCACAAACAAAAGCAGTGATGGATGGAGGAAAGCACTTCAAAAACACATACCTTCCAGTTCTAATTGGCAGGATGCTGCATTTTTATTATTTTGGGGAGTTGGCTCATAGAAATTCAGCTCTGAAAGGAAAATAGCTCTGGGGAAAAAAAAACTAATTTCCTATTTTGCAACAGCAAAGCTTTCTGATATATCTCCATGTAGGCTTTAGGGGTTGGGGAGTGGGTGGGGGGTAGTGAGAAAGAGCAGCAACTATTTTTGTCACCAGTGGTGAGAATAGCCATATAAAAAGATAAATGTATTTGCATAGAAATAATCATGCACAAAGGTGACAATGAGGCCAATTTTGGTGTCATTATGCCCTGTCTAAACAGATGAGATGTTTAGGCATAATGGACAGCAAAATTAGGTCGAAACCAGTTCTGCCTGATATCCACCTATTAATGGCACTGCTCCAATTTCCAGTCCAATCTGGGCCATGCGTTGGAAGCTCCCAAGCAAGTAGAAGCTCCATTTCAATATACAAAAGGATGCAAAAATTCCCTTCTCAATTGCCCAGCTGGTCAGCATACCACACACCAAACTCAAAGCAAGCTCAGGAAAATATTGTGCAGGGGTTCTGGGAGCAGAAATTTTAGGCAGGAGATCAATTAAAGGTCACAGTTTTAAAAAAGATGTGATTTTGGGTCATTTCTGCGGGGTTTTCGGCTCATACTTGGGCTTTCATAAGCCTTTGTGCCAATTAATTATAATTTTTTTCCTCCCAGCTCCCTTTACTAGCACCAAGGGCTTCCCAATAGGAATCCTCCAAGCTGATCTTTGGAAGAAGAGGACCAATGGAGGAATGTCAGGCTGCCCAAGAGATGCTCCATGTCCTCCAACCAGCACCTGCATCTGAATAGAGGGGTGAAATTACCTCACTCTGGCAGATGTGCTGGTGCTGGCTCCTCTTCCCAGCAGCAGTCTTCTGATGTGTTATTACAATATGTGACTGCCTGACCAACCATTGTGCTGGATAGTTCTTCAGAAGCACCTCAATCACAATACATCATGCTTTAGGCAGTACTGCATGAAAGGCAGCATGCCAGGGTGATCATGAGCCAGCTTTCCCTGAATGATCACATCCACTTTAGGTGATCAACCATTTCTGCATGCCCTTGCACACCTACCCAGGGAACTAAAGTACATATTAAAAGCAATTAAAGTTTAGCTGTCTCTCTTGTGCAATATTTGAAATGATAGAAATGCAAACCAATCAATTTTGTTTTACATTATAGTACTTGTTCTATGTACCATTCTGGGCTCTTTTGCTCACTCACCACTGAGAAGTTCAATCCAGCTTTGCACCGCTTCTGGAGGCTGTGTTTCCTTAATGTGTTTCAAGGCTTCATCAAGCAAAACATCTCCAGTAGGAGTATCCGACTTACAGATGACCTAAAAGAGAGGGGAAAACAGCTACATTTTTAAAAAAAATAATTTCCAAAGCTTTTATACAGCTTGTTAATAATTTATCTCTGCTACAACACATGATGGGTACTTTTTTGTAGTTTTTCTATCCTTCCCTTCTGAAGGTGTTGATTCATGTTTAGGAGTCTTACAACACCAGGTTATAGTCCAACAGCTTTATTTGAAATCACAAGCTTTCGGAGGCTTCCTCCTTCATCACTCACCTGACGAAGGAGGAAGCCTCCGAAAGCTTGTGATTTCAAATAAAGCTGTTGGACTATAACCTGGTGTTGTAAGACTCCTTACATTTGTCCACCCCAGTCCATCACCGGCATCTCCACATCTTGATTCATGTTGGGGGATGCTTCTGGATGACTGCCCTGTGGCACCACCACCAAGTGACCAATTTTCATTTAAGAGCCTAGATATTGACTGCTGGCTGACTATATGACAATGCAGGGCTTCACATGCAAGTCTATTATGGCCTCACTAAATATCCATACATGGACACCTCCCAGCACTGGCACTGGATAGCAAACAGCAGGAGGATTCCTGTCTGATTTTTCCATTCTATGGTACAGGGGCAGTGAAGCTAGCGTAGCACCCCAACTACTGCTCTGGCAGAAATCGGCTAACTTGGCACAGACCAGACATTGAACTTCATAGCTTCCTGTTCTATATGGTTTAGTACTGCACTAGGCAACACTTTCACCCATTGAGTCATCAGGCAAGTGAGAGGAACCACCTTAATGGAAAAAAGTGTTTGAAATAACTGAATGGTTTGCCACACAATGCAATAAGTCACATGTTTACAAATGATGCAAAGATGAGATATAAGGATCTTAGATGAGAAAAATGAATGCAGGCAGATCTAGATGTGATGTAGGAATGTGCCCAATTCTCATTTGCACGTCCAGTGTGAAGGCAGGCAATGGGAAGAGGAAGAATACAATGGCAGCTGATTATCTTTTTGCATGGTGTACATGGCCACATAAATTAATATGTCAAGATTGGATCTCCATCCCCGATTGTTCCACGTTTAGTTTGAAACAGTAACGTTGTATCCTACACCAATTTTACCATTTTAATACAATTCTTCTTCCTAGCGATTTGTATTAAAATGGTAAATGTACAGGCGCCCCAAGAAGAATCACTTAAAAATGGTAAAAAAATGACCTGCAAGTGTAATGGATCAAGTAATAAAACACATTACACATATCTTGGACCATACCAAAATGGTCATTTACTAAGCAATATCCCAACTCAAATCCCACAAATTCTTGTCCTCTGAGTTGGTTGTACACTTCCTCCTTAAGCAAACTGAGTTTGCCTAACCAAGCTAGCTTGTTACCATGGCAACCAGCGCAAGCTTTTAGTTTAGTGGTAGCAATCCCACTTCAGTGAGAAGTTTCAGGGTTCGAATCTACCCACCCCCGACAGTCTCACAAGTGGAGACCAGAGTTCTGCTTCTGAATTCTGGGTTGGTATCTAACGGCAATGCCCGCGCTGAGCACGTACCCCAATGTATGGGCTGTGCAAGCGGATAAAATCCTTCCGCCATATAGGAGTAACCACCCTGCAGCTAGTATAAAGATGATTATGGCTGTGAAAAGAGGACTCACATCGTGGCCCATCAGACAGCTACTCAGCCTGCAAATTCTTCTACTACTTCACACTATTCTACAAGGAAAGAGTGTGACGATGCAAAAACAACCATGGTCCCTTCTTGCATACCCGATGTCTTTAGTTTGAATACACTGCATGTTTCCTTATATAGAAAAATTAACTCATGATTTAAACTTTTAGTAGCAATTAATGTTCTATTACACTCTAAGTTTCTGTTAATAAAACTAAAAAAGTTAAAGTGTTTAGATTAGCGAAGTCTGTGACAATTCCACTTTCCTAACATGTTGAACTGTCACTGGAAGAATGTGAATGTGGAAGAATGAATGAAGCAAATAGAAAAATATTTTCCAACCCCTATGAGCCCCATGGCTTTAACTCAAAGAAACTTGGATCTGCTGCACAGTTGCCCGGAGACCAAGTAATTATGCCTCTAATCAGCACCAAGGTCTGACAGTGAGAGAGAGCGTCTGCAACTTTTGGGGGGGGGGGGGGGGGGGAAGCAGAAGGGGAGAAGAAAAAAATAGCACAGCAAAGCTTTTGGCAAGATATTTTAATCTTAGCGACACTAATGCTTTAGAAAATTTACACAAAAAAAAAAATTGTGATTCATGAGCACAGTGCTACTCCGTGGAGGCTGCAGGTTGCGATCGTCCAAGGAGCAGGAAGCAGGCCCCAAAGGGAAGTGAGTCTGAAGTTCAATCCAGGAGTCCTGTAAGGGGCAAGACTGATCAGTGATTATATAGCCAATGCTAAGAGTCATGTGGGTCCTACAGCCCAGTCAAATTACTACAAGATCAATTAAATCATTGGTCACATGACTCTCCACAAGCCAATCACAAGGGGGCACAAACTAAACAGGTCATCAGATGACAAGAGCACCCAAACTCAATAGCCAAAAATATTCAGTACAGTCTCCACCACTTAAAACATCTACGTTTAAAACAGGCAGTCACTTAGATTGGCCAAAAAGCGATAATCATTAGCCATTTGCATTAACGGAAATTTCAAAGTTGCCAATTATAACGACTTAAGTGCTCCATTTATTTTGGGCAGTAAAAGCTGTGCTTACTCAGTAGTTAGCACCTCATTAAGGTTTCTTTAAATCCACCTCCGTATCCAGTCCTTTCTTCCAGTTTGGCATACTTTGAAGTGTTGCATATATTGTACTCTGATCATCTTGTCCAATTCACAGTCCTGCAGGTTTGACATTGCCAGTCATTGGCACTGAAAAGGCCACAATTTTTTTTCCTGCAAGAGCCTTTCCAATTTCTGTTCCTCCAGCCTTCATTAGTTTTGCTTCACATATTCTTTCCACATCGGTTAGTTTGTTCTTCTTGGAAAAGTTGACATTTCCACATTTTTTATCCGGACGTCATCCTCGCAGAGCTGCGGGTGGCTTGTTACAGGGACAATGAGAAAAATAAACTTTCTTCAGGCGTTATTCCAGTCATTGTGTATAGCGGGCAGATCGTGTTTGCACGAACCCGCCCGCTATAAGCAGTGGGGACTGTATTTGCAGAGTTGGGGCTCACGCTCAGCAGAGCTTGATTTCTACCCATCACAACGATGTGCTCCTGACCTGGATGAGCTTCATTTCTTCCACTTAAATATTTTTGTTGGGCTGTCCAGCTTTTACTAAGGAGTCCGCCAGTAGTGGGTCAGAGACTTTCTTTGGTAGGCTTTAGAGGCCTGCCACAGCATAGCACTACTGGTGGCCTCCAAGTTGAGGGAAATGTTTTTGAAAATTTTAAAGTTTGTGACATAGGCTTTTAAAATATAAATTCCCCAGTGTACGTCCACTGTAATGTTTGCCGATTTAACAAACTTCTATCTCCAAATAGCTGAGAAAAGAAATTAGACTTGCTGAACTATCAGATGAAAAATAAACCTACATAAAACATGCAAGTTTACACCATCTGAATTTTAGTGTTCCACTGTAGCCTATAGTACCCCTTTCTTGGACACCATGGGAGAGGCGAAGGTGATTCAAAAAGCGGCAGCAGCAGAATCAGCAGCACGGAGCACTATGGGAGAGGCCAAGATGATTTGAAAAGCGGTGGCAGCAGAATCGGCAATGCAGGGCACCACGGGAGAGGCTGAGGGGAAGATTTAAAAAGCGGTGGCAGCGTGGAGCAGGGTGAAATCAAAAAATAATCAAGGAGTGACGTCACAGGACAGCAGTCAAGTTGGTGAGTATTACCGTTTTTTTTGATCTCTAAGCTAGGGCAGTGGTTTAAACTAAGAGCTATTACTTTATTAAATTAATAACAAACTAGATACATTAGTTAATAAAACTAAAAATATCAAGTGAATAAAAACTTTAATTAATTAAATATAAAACAAGGTTAGATAGGGATGGCAGGGCAGGTGGTGTGTCGTAACTGCAGCATGTGGGAGTTGGTGGAGACCAGCGAGATCCCGAGCAACTACATCTGCAATGTCTGCAACTCTAGGAACTTTGGCTCAAAGTTGTTGAGCTGGAGTACAGGCTGCTGCCATTATGATGCATCAGGGAGAGGGGTGGGAGGGGGGGGGAGGGGGGGGGGGAAAAAAGAGTTATCTGGACACTTTGATCCAGGAGGCAGTCACACCACTTAGATTAGGTAGTAATTTAGATTTGGTCTGTGGTCAGGGACAGAAGGATGTGATTGCGAATCAGGCAGGTATGGGGACCCAGGATGCAGTGATAGAGGAGCCTCAACCATTGACCTTGTCCAACAGGTACGAGGTACTATGTGGATGAGAACAAAGACTGCAGGGAGGATGGGCAATTTGACCGTGGCACCGTGGTACAGGAAGCCATTCAAGTGGGAGGAGCAAAAAGGAATGCGGTAGTGTTAAAAGTTAATATAGTCAGGGGGATAGACACTGTTCTCTGCAGCCGTGACCGGGAGTCCCGAAGGCTGTGTTGCCTGTCCTGTGCCTGGGTTAAGGACATCTCCTCGCAGCTGGAGAAGAACTTGAAGCATGAGAGGTAGAATACAGTTGCCGTGGTCCACATAGGAACCAACGACATAGGTAGAACTAGGAATGAGGTTCTGCTGAGGGAGTTTGAGGAGTTAGGGTTCAAATTAATGAGCAGAACCTCAAAAGGTAATAATCTCTGGATCACTACCTGAGCCACATGCAAATTGGCATAGGGTCAAACAGATCAGAGAGTTAAATGCATGGCTCAAAGAATGGTGTGGGAGACAGGGGCTTTAATTCATGGGGCACTAGCACCAGTACTGGGGAAAGAGGGAGCTGCTCCATTGTGACGGGCTCCACTTAAAACGGGCTGGGACCAGTGTCCTGGCGAATCAAATAACTAGGGCAGTAGATAGGACTTTAAACTAAAAAGTGGGGGGCGGTGGGATGTGGGGGGCGGTGGGATGTGGGGGGCGGTGGGATGTTCAGGTAAGGGTAAATTTATAAACCTAAGAGAGAAAAGTCAAGGCCGTACAGTAGTGTAGCAATTTGGGTGAAGATAAGCAGTGTGTGTTAGGAAGGGCAGAGTGTTCAACGGTAATAGTGCATCAGTGAATAAGGTCAAATCAGGGAAAAATAGTAAAAAGTTAAAATTAAAGGACCTTTATCTCAATGCATGAAGCATTCGTATCAAGATAGACAAATTAATGGTACAAATAGCGACAAATGGGTTTGATCTAGTAGCCATTACTGAGACGTGGTTGCAAGGTGACCAAGGTTGGGAACTAAATATTCCAGGGTGCTTGACTTTTCGAAAAGACAAACAAAATGGAAGAGGAAGGGGCGTAGCACTAATAATAAAGGATGACCTAAAGACAGTAGTGAGAAAGGATCTTGGCTCGGAAGATCAGGAAATAGAATCAGTATGGGTGGAGATAAGAAATAACAAGGGGCAGAAAACACTGGTGGCAGTAGTTTATAGGCCCCCCTAACATGTTGGGCAGAGCATTAATCAAATAAGAGGAGCTTGTAACAAAGGTAATGCAATAATCATGGGAACTTTAATCTTCATATAGACTGGGCAAATCAAATTGGCAACTTGAGGACGAGTTCATGGAATGCATTCAAGACAGTTCCTAGAACAATACGTCATGGAACTAACCAGGGAACAGGCTATTTTAAATCTTGTCTTGTGTAATGAGACAGGGTTAATTAGTAATCTCATAGTAAGTGTCTGACTAACTTGATTGAATTTTTTGAGGTAACAAGGAGGGTCAACGAGGGTAGTGCGTTTAATGTAGTCTACATGGATTTTAGCAAGGCTTTTGACAAGGTCCCACATGGCAGACTGGTCAAAAAAGTACAAGCCCATGGGCTCCAAGGGAAAGTGGCAAGTTGGATCCAAAATTGGGTCAGTGGCAGGAAGCAAAGGGTGATGGTCGACAGGCGTTTTTGTGACTGGAAGGCTGTTTCCAGTGGGGTTCCGTAGGGCTCAGTACTAGGTCCCTTACTTTTGTGGTATATATATCAATGATTTGAACTTAAATGATTAAGAAGTTTGCAGATGATATAAACATTGGCCATGTGATTGATAGTGAGGAGGAAAGCTGTAGACTGCAGGAAGATATTAATGGACTGGTCAGGTGTACAAAATTACAAGGGGCCTAGATAGGTCCTTCCTTTCTATTCTATCTCCCTTAGCAGAGAGGTCAATAACCAGGGGGCATAGATTTAAAGTGATTGGTAGAAGTATTAGAGGAGCTGAGGAAAACCTTTTTCACCCAGAGAGTGGTAGGGGTCTGGAACTCACTGCCTGAAAGGGTGATAGAGGCACAAACCCTCATGTTTAAAAAGTACCTGGATATGCACCTGAAGTGCTGTAACCTACAAGGCTACAGACCATGTGCTGGAAAGTGGGATTAGGTTGGGTGGCTCATTTTGGGCCGGCGCAGACACGATGTGCTGAAAGGCCTCCTTCTGTGCTGTAAATTTTCTATGATTCTAATGGTTCCTCTGGAACAGAGTGATCATAATATGATAATGTGTCACTTTCAAACTCAATAAGAAATTCTAAGTCCAAAACTAGAGTCTTAAACTTAAACAAAGCCAATTACATAGGTATGAGGAGCAAGTTGGCTAAAGTTGATTGGGAAATTAGATTAAAAGATATGACGGTAGATGAGCAATGGCGAACATTTAAAGAAATATTTCATAATTCTCATTGAGGAATAAAAACCCCACGGGAAGTGATTCATCCGTGGCTAAATAAAGAAGTTAAGGATAGTATTAGATTAAAATGTTGCCAAGAAGAGCAGTAAGCCTGAGGATTGGGAGATTTTTTAGAAACCAGCAGTGGATGACCAAAAAATTGATGGAGGGAGAAAATAGAATATGTGAGTAAACTAGCAAGAAATATAAAAAGATTGTAAGAGCTTCTACAAGTATGTAAAAAGGAAGAGAGTAGCAAAAGTAAACGTTGGCCCCTTAGAGACTGAGACAGGAGAAATTATAATGGGGAATAAGGAAATGGCAGCGACTTTAAACAAATATTTTGTATGTGTCTTCACGGTAGGAGACACAAAAAACATTCCAGAAATAGTGGGGAACCAAGGGAGTAATAAGAGTGAAGAACTTAAAGTAATTAATATTCATAAAGAAAAAGTACTGGAGAAATTAATGGGACTAAAAGCCGACAAATCCCCAGACCGGATGGCCTACATCCTACGGGTCTAAAAGAGGTGGCTGCAGAGATAGTGGATACATTGGTTGTGATCTTCCAAAACTCCCTAGATACTAGAACAGTCGCCATGGATTGGAAGGTAGCAAATGTAACACCACTATTCAAAGCAAGGAGGGAGAGAAAACAGGGAACTAAATGCCAGTTAGCCTGACATCAGTCAGCCTGACATCAGTCGTTGGGAAAATGATGGAATCTATTATTAAGGGGGTGGTAACAGGGCACTTAGGAAATCATAATATGATTAGGCAGAGTCAACATGGTTTTATGAAAGGGAAATAGTGTTTGGCAAATCCACTGAAGTTTTTTTTGAGGTAACTAGCAAGTTAGATAAACCAGTGGATGTAGTATAATTGGACTTTCAAAAGTCATTCAATAAGGTGCCACACAAAAGGTTGTTACATAAGATAAGGGCTCATGGGGTTGGGGGCAATATAGTAGCATGGATAAAGGATTGGTTAACTTTCAGAAAACAGACAGTAGGAATAAACCGGTCATTCTCAGGTTGGCAGGCTGTAACTAGTGGGGCGCCGCAAGGATCGGTGCTTGGGCCTCAGCTTTTTACAGTCTATATTAATGATTTAGATGAAGGGACCGAGTGTAATGTATCCAAGTTTGCTGACGATACAAAGCTAGGTGGGAAAGTAAGCTTTGAGGAGGACTCAGTCTGCAAAGGGATATAGACAGATTAAGGTGAGTAGGCAAGAAGGTGGCAGATGGAGTACAATGTGGGGAAATGTGAGGTTATTCACTTTGGAAGGAAGAATAGAAAAATGGACTATTTTTTTAAAATGGTGAGAAACTATTAAATGTTGGCATTCAGAGGGATTTGGGTGTCCTTGTACATGAAACACAAAGTTAACATGCAGGTACAGCAAGCAATTAGGAAGGCAAATGGTATGTTGGCCTTTATTGCAAGGGGGTTGGTGTACAAGAGTAAGGAAGTCTTGCTGCAATTGTACAGGGCTTTGCTGAGACCACACCTGAAGTACTCTGTATAGTTTTGATCTCCTTATCTAAGGAAGGATATACTTGTCTTAGAGGGGGTGCGACAAAGGTTCACTAGATTGATTCCTAGGATGAGAGGGTTGTCCTATGAGGAGAGATCGAGTAGAATGGGCCTATATTCTGGAGTTTAGAAGAATGAGAGGTGGTCTCATTGAAACATACAAGATTCTGAGGGGGCTTGACAGGGTAGCTGCTGAGAGGCTGTTTCCCCTGGCTGGAGAGTCTAGAACTAGGGGGCATAGTCTCAGGATAAGGGCTTGGCCATTTAGGACTGAGATAAAGAGGAATTTCTTCACTCAGAGGGTTGTGAATCTTTGGCATTCGCTACCCCAGAGAGCTGTGGATGCTCAGTCATTGAATATATTCAAGAATGAGATGGACAGATTTTTGGACACTAAGGGATTTGGGGATTAGGCAGGAAAGTGAAGTTGAGGTCGAATATCAGCCATGATCTTATTGAATGACAGAGTAGGCTCAAGGGGCCATATGGCCTACTCCTGATCCTATTTCTTGTGTTCTTACATTAGCTTAGTCATATTGCCGTAGAGCAAAATCTATCAGAAGTGTGGCAGGGCGAGACTTCTGTCTGCCCAACTGCATCAGCACTAACTGCTGACTTTCCTGGGGTCAGTTCAATTTACATAACAAAGACAGGCTCCCACTGGTAGTCTCATCTAAGGTTGAGAGCTCACCTTGGTGCGTGGGGGAGGGGGAAAAAAAGAGGGGGGAGTCGGGGGGAGGAGGAGGAAGAGTGGGAAATGGCACGCTGCTGCAGGACTTGAATGCCTGCATCAGCTTAAAAAAGGCCAAGCATAGCAAGCGAAGAATTTTTTGAGCAAGTAGGATTAGCTTTTGGTGAAATGTTAGAGCTCAGGCACAGGGCGCAGATATTCAGAGTCATATACAGAAATGCTGTTGACCCAGATTCAGTTGAAGGGGGCCTTGTTTAGGCTGCAAAAAAAAAAAGCATTGGATAATGAAACTGCCGAGACCCAGTGGAAGGAGGTGGCCCTGAAAGTAAGTGCAACATCCACAACCCTCCTCATGGCTACTCAGTGCCATAAGATTGATGACCGTAACAGATCAGACAAGGCACGAGTCAGCCACACCTGCCAAGAATGCACTGTACTAAGCATGCTTCCACTTATAACCACATTCCCCTCATTGCTGAAGTGCTTCAAGAGCTTACCAATAATGTCCAGGAGATTCTACGGCACTCTTTGTCCCCTCAACATCCATCTACAAGTGTTCCTTCACTCACAGCAAGCATCCCACTTTTGCATAAACTTGGCTTGTATTCCCTCGAGTATGGGAGATTGAGGGGTGATCTGATTGAGGTGTTTAAAATGTTAAACGGTCTTGATAGGGTAGATACAGAGGAACTATTTCCTCTGGTGGGGGAATCAAGAACAAGGGGACATAATCTTAAAATTAGAGCTAGGCCATTTAGGAGCGAAATCAGGGAGCATTTCTTCGCACAAAAGGTATTCCATTTAGACTTTCATGAACCTTTGTGGCAAATGAAGCTGAAACACCAGACTGAAATGGCATAAATAAAACATGTAAATTCCTAACCAACCATAATGCTGGATGATTCCTTAGAAGCAGCCCTCAATATACCTTGCATTCAATAGTACTGCATGAAAGAAGCCATTCCAAGGTAATCAACAGCCAGTGTTGTTGCCATTGTCATACTTAACTGGCAACAACCATGGGGAGGTATCCTCAGGAACTGGGCTCCAGAAAGTTAATTGCAGGGATGTGCCATCTGCCAGGACACCTACAGTCATGATACAGCAAAGATGGGCACAGCCAGTGACAGTAATGGTTAGATGTAGACTCAAGCCAGACTCCACCTCCTTCCAGGCACACTGCAATGAGCACTTTAGGGAATGGTGATACGGAATAGCAAACAGGAGCAACCATCTTTCCAACCATCGCAAGCTGAATCACCTCCATTTCAGCAGCCAGAATGCTGAGCTGCTCTGTCATTTGCGTGCAAACTCATGCCTACAATTGGATCTCCTTTCCTCTTTTCCCATTTCTTCCTTGCCTGTAGAGCCTTTTCAAACGTGGTTAGAATTTTTGTCCCCTATTCTGCTACATCCTTGTAATTGCTCACACCCCTTTACATTTCACCTACATGCAATTTTTCAGCCTATGAAATTGAGTGCTAATAGCACATTACCATTTTGAAGAGATTTGGACCCATTCACAGCCAATTAGAACTGACATACCAGGACATAAAAATTAGCACCAGCATCTTCTAGGCAAGAGCACCTCTAAACGACTGAATAATTTTGAGACAACTCTACAGAGGTGAAGGAATGTCCTTCTAGTTTTTTTAAGCCTTCCAATCATATTTGATTAGAAAAGTATCAGACTCAACAACCTCTAATTCCTCTAGTGACTACAATGATGCGCGGCAAGAACTTTTTTTTTTAAACATAGCTTCCCGTTGGCTTTTCTGCATGGGCCTCTTAAATTCACGTTCAGGTACACCATTACCTCGAAAGGAGCCTCGTTTCTATTTTGAATGATGAAAAAGACAAACCTGTTCAACTTAGGAACTGGGCACCTGTCTTAGTTTTTAGCTTATCCCTCAAACTCTCAAATGGGTGCTATGGAAAAAATGTATGAAGAAAATTTTAATTTGTGTAAGGGAGAATTAGAATCTAATCTGTACTTCGTTCCAAACAACACAAAAGTGAGGATATCGATGCAATCCTCTCAGTTACATCAAGGTTGATTTAAGGGACAATGAACACAAAGATCTGAAAGAAAGAATGCATTTATAAAGTGTCTTATAACACTGTAAAAACATCTCAAGCTGCTTCACACAAAAAAAATATTTTTTTGGGGGAGTAAACTGACGGGTTATGTAGGCAAACCTAGCAGTCATTCCGCTGTCCTGAGATGAATAACTGGTTAATCGGTTTTTTTTGGTGGTACTGGTGAAGGAGAAATGTTGGCTTGCACACAGAAAACGCCCCATTTTTCTTTGAATAATGCCATGGTGTCTTGAACATCTATGTGAAGAGAGGACCTGAGTTTCAGATTAAGATTTCATCTGAAGGACAGACATACAGTCTAACTCTGGCATACTGTAAAAACACCCTTGTTTCACACTTTTGTACATGCCCCAGATATACAAATACAGCTATACTACCACAGCAATGCTGGTATGCTCATTGATATGTTGGTTTTATGGGTCCAATGTAAATATACGATATGTCTTTTTATTTGAAGTTAACATACTTAGACTCAAGGAGGAATCAGTTTTCTTTGAAAAGGACTCTTAATTTTGAGAGTACTAGTCATCTTTACAAAGTGAAAATACAAATTTAGTTTCAGATAGATAGTAGCCACGCAATAGAAATGGAACTAACACCTCTACATGCAGTGGGGCTCAGAATTGAAAAGATGCATAGATCAAAGGACAGACATTTGGTTGATGTTGTTAAATATACTCGAAACATGTGCCTGCACGATTATTTCTCCTTGCAAAACAAACTCTACACAATTTGCAATGCTGTTCTTACCTTCCTTGTTAGTAAACTTTTGCGTCTCATCCCAAAAGATTCCAGTTGCAAACGTCCTCTTAGTGCCAATTCAATCAGCATGCATCCACGCAACCCAGACGAGATGCAGTCATTCCAAAATGATGTGTAACCCTGTAACACAAGCAAAAATCTTAGTTAGCTTTCTGTTAAGAAACTAAGAGTATATGTATTTGCATATTCCACTGTTGCAAACATCCACAAACCTGAGGGAGAAAAAAAATCTGCCAGTTTTGAGGCTTGTAAACTTCATAGAATCATAGAAAGGTGGCCATTTGGCCGATCGAGTCCGTGCCGGCTCTATGCAAGAGCATTCCAGCTAGTCCCACTCCCCCACCCTTTCCCCGTAGTCCTCAAAATGTTTTCCTTTCAAGTACTTATACAGTTCCCTTTGGAAGGCCATGATTGAATCTGCCTCCACCACCCCTTCGGGCAGTGCATTCCAGATCCTAACCACTCACTGTATAAAAAAGGTTTTTCCTCATGTCATCTTTGGGTCTTTTGCAATCACCTTAAATCTATGTCCTCTGGTCCTTGACCCTTCCACCAATAGGAACAGTTTCTCTCTATCTACTCTGTCTAGACCCTTCATGATTTTGAATACCTCTATCAAATCTCTTCGCAAACGTCTGTTCCAAGGAGAACAACCCCAGCTTCTCCAGTCTATCCACATAACTAAAGTCCCTCATCCCTGGAATCATTCTAATAAATCTCTTCTGCACCCTCTCTAAGGCCTTCACATCTTTCCTAAAGTGCGGTGCCCAGAACTGGACACAATACTCCAGTTGTGGCCGAACCAGCGTTTTATAAAAGGTTCATCATGACTTCCATACTTTTGTACTCTATGCCTCTATTTATAAAGCCTAGGATCCAGTCTGCTTTTTTTTTAAAAACAGCTTTCTCAACCTGCCCTGCCACCTTTTAACGATTTGTGCACATATACCCCCAGATTTCTCTGTTCCTTTTAGAGTTGTGCCCTCTAGTTTATAGTGCCTCGCCTCGTTCTTCCTACCGAAATGTATCACATTAAACATCCAGTTTGCAGTCACAATCCAAGTCAAACAGGCTGCTTACACCTAAATTCTCAAGGTCCCTCAGCATATTAAAAACCTGAATCATACTCTTCCTCATTGTTCTTTTCTCCAATGCAAACAAGTTCAGCTCTGAAAATGTCTCAATGTTAAGTTAGAGCTCTATTTTTTGACTCTGTGTTGTGCACACATTTTATGTATGTTGAAACAGGAAACATTACCATTTATCTATCTATATTGAAGTCCATCTGCAATTCGTTGGGTCATTTGCTTAATAAGTTCAGAGCTCTTCAATGCCATTTATCTCCCTTAAATTTGTCCTGACCATGCAATCTGTTATCAGCAAATTTTATATTACTACAAGTACTAATTATGAATAGCAAGGAACCCAGGACAGCTCTTTGCCAAATTAAACTCAATTACTATCATAGCATCATAGTAGGTATAGCACAAGAGGTGGTCATTTGGCCCATTGTGCCTGTGCCGGCTCTTTGAAAGATCTATCCAATTAGTCCCATTCCCCTGCTCTTTCCACATAGCCCTGTAAATTTTTCCCTTCAAGTATTTATCCAATTCCCTTTTGAAAGTTACTATTGAATCTGTTTCCACCACCCTTTCGGGCAGTGCATTCCAGATCATTACAACTCGCTGAGCAAAAAAGTGTTTCTTGGTGTCACCTCTGGCTCTTTTGCCAATCTTCTTAAAACTGTGACCCTTCTGCCACTGGAAACAGTTTCTCCTTGTTTACTCTGTCAAAACCAGTCATGATTTTGAACACCTCGATCAAATCTCCCCTTAACCTTCTCTGTTTTAAGGAGAATAACCCCAACTTCTCCAGTCTCTCCACATAACTAAAGTCCCTCATCCCTGGCACCATTCTAGTAAATCTCTTCTGCCCCCTCTTTAGGGCCTTGATATCTTTCCTAAAGTGTGGTGCCCAGAATTGAACACAATACTCCAGCTGAGGCCGAACCGGTGTCTTATAAAGGTTTAGCACAACTTCCTTGCTTTTGAACAAATGCAAAGTGCTGCGGATGCTGGAAATCTGAAATAAAAACAGAAAATGCTAGAGAAGCTCAGCAAGTCAGGCAGCATCTGTGGAGAAAGAAACAGAGTTAATGTTTCAGGTTGAAGACCTTTTGTCAGAACTCTATCCTCCACATTGTTTACTACATTTTCGAGTTACGTGACATCTGCAACTTTGAAATTATACCCTCTATAACCAAGTCCAGGTCATTAATATATATCAAAAAGAGCAGTGGCCCTAGTATTGACCCCTGGGGAACACCACGGTGTACATCCCTCCAGTCTGAAAAACAACTGTTCACCATTACTCTCTGCTTTCTGTCCCCATGCCAATTCTGTATTCAGGAATAGCCTTTTCTATTTGCAGTCATTAAATGTGTAATTTTTTCACAGTTGCATGCAATTGGTAAGGCCCCATGAAAAAAATTGAAGTGCAAATAATTATGTCTATGCCAGCAATTCTGGACTGATGCAACAGCATTTCAGATGAAAGCAGCAGCAGTTCAACTTCAGCTGGGTTTAGATCCCATTTCTAAATAGTGTAGACAATTAGCCAGAAATGAATTACTGAGCTAAATAATTAAAAGCCATAAATATAACAGGTTGATTAAATAACTCTTGACAGTGAGTTCTGGGTACAATCCTAGGATCCTCTCCCCCACAGTGCTGCTAGACTCTGCTCTCTCCAATATTGCCAGAACCCAGCAACCACCATTACTGCCAGACTCTGGCCCCCAAGTGCTCCAAAACCTCCTCAGAGAGTTGCCAGATGCTAGGAACTCCTTTCATTGCTCGCATTTCCAGTGCTCACCGAGTGAGATCACTCTCCCTAATGCTCCCAGATCACAGGAACCCTTGCTAATGATCCCAGATCCTGCCCCAGTGCTCCCAAAGCCTCCCCTCCAATGAACCTGTAATCCCTGGACCCTCTCCCAGTGCTGAGACTCCTCTCAAAATAACACTAAATCCAGAGCCTTCATCCCAGTGGTGCTAGACCAAGGATCCCCTTACCCAGCGCCACCCCCAATGCTGATAAGCCAATGTTGCTGGTAATTCTTTTTGGCATAACACACCGTTCTTACAAAACCTCCAACTCAATGTTAGCAACATCATGAGAAATCTGCTAGTATAAACTGCTTTTAGTCTTTTATATGAAGAATGCCATGGACCAATTAGTGACACATTGCAGAAAACTGCACATACAACATTTTTTACTTGCATGTGAAGCTATCGTAAGTGCATAAATGAGCACTGTGTGAATATATTCATCACACCTCTACATAACCTGTGAAATTGTACTTTTCTGACCAATTTACTGAGGGATCAAAACTCTATTAAGTGCTGATTTTAGCACACTAGTTAATATGTTCATGTGAACAATTTATTTTTTGAAACATCCAGAATTCCTTTCAAAACATCACAAGTCTGAATGGAGGAGCCTTTGACTAAAATATGCAGGTGATAAAATTCCAACTGATTACAAAAAAAAACACAAAACTAAGACATCATCCTAGTGCACTAAGATTCTGCTCAACTATAGCTGCTCCTACGAGAACAGTGAGCAGGATTTTGGCTAGCTTTAACAAACTGAGAAACATCACATTAAGACACTCAGCTTGCCTCTTCATTAATTTTATGCTAACTAGAAGCACCAGCTTTGTCCTGAATACTAAGTAGATATCTCAAACAATTTCCATTTATCTTTGATATCACCAACATCCAGACCTCCGCAAAACTTATTTTTTTAGTTTAGCCAAAACTAATACACCATACTTAATTTTTTCTTGCAAATGGATGGATTGAAGTAGGTAACAACCAAGATTGCCACCTGGCAGGTTTTTTCGCTGACTTTGCCAGACTTCTGTTAATGTTGCTAATTGACAACTTCAGCTGGCAATATAGTTGTCATTTTTATTACATGTTTAAGACCGTTTCAATATTGGTATAATGCCTCCATCTTCCAGCCCTACAGTACAGCTCCTATGTTTATGAACCTCATGAAAATATTAACCAGAATTTTTCCAAATTACTGCTCTAATTTCCTTCAGCATTCTACAGTGGATACCAGGTAACTGGTAAGCACTAAAGGGTGATTTTCCACTTTGGTGCTCTCATCACATGTATATCAGGAAATTACACAACCCCAGCCTGTGATTTCCCATCCATTAAAATTCATGGAAGGAAAATCATTGGCTTGGGTGTACAATTTTCCAATATGCACATAGAAAATCTCCCCTCAAATCTATTGAGTTTCTTCATAACACATCCTTTACTGATGTGCATTTGTGTCTCAAATCACTGCACCAAAATGACTGGATCTGCAATGTTGAATTTGCATTTTTTAACATCCCAACACATCTTAATCTTCCAGATCGAATCCCTTAAAGGATGTATCTGGTCTTCTACAGCCCAGCTTTCAGTTGTCAGAAGTAGGGCATAAATACCTTATAAAAATAATTGTCAAGATAATATTCTATAGCTGGTCAGGTGATGGAGACAAGACGAGCCTTTGTGCTTTAATTATTAAACTATAAACAAAGGTACTCTGTGGTGCTCTTAGGGAATCACAATGTAGATGAATATCACTTATCCAACTGGTGATATTTAAGGTGGCTGTGAATTCAACCCATTTAGATTGGTACTGAGGCAGTATGGAGTGCTGTACCCACTTAGACTTAAAACTAATTTGGAGGTTCCTTTGGTTGGCCAAAAAATGTCACCATCACAAATTAGTTATCTCCTACCCCCAAGCTCCTTGCTGTTCCCTACACAAGTCTACCATGGAGGGTGCTGAATGCAGGCAGCTTAGCCAGCACCTACCAATAGCCAGTCTTGTGAAAACAAATTCTGTGTGATACTAATTTCTAAAAATTACCTGGTTACTTGAAAGGCTCTTTTTTGTGCATTTCTCTTTGGGGAGAGGCAGGGAATTCAACAGACATCATTTTACCAGGCAGTTTTGACAGTCACTAGGAAATTGAATTAATATACCCAGAGGTAGATAAGATCAGTGGTCTCAAGCTTTTCTATAGTGGAGGGCAACTTTGTGGCGATATGGACACATTCCTGTGACAGGGATTCTTAATTTTTGAAAGCCTGTTTTAGCTAACTAAAAGGAAAACAGTGCTATTATTGCAAAAAACTCTCTTTATTACTACATGATAGTAATAATGCATCAGTAATTCAATAAACTGCAGGAAAAAAAATAGAATTCAAGATTCTCAAGACTGTTCTTGTGGTGACTGGGATACTACACTTCAGATGGAAAAAAATCACAGACACCTTAAATTCACTTAGTGACCTCTTAAGTTTCCAAACTGACATCCACAGACCCTATGAATGAGATTGATAGTTACTTATTCAGTTTATTTCTATGTACTGTACCAGCTGTGTTTGATGTTTACACTTGGTATTTCAGGTTGTGAAAATATCACTTGGTACAGCCCTTCAAGCCCATATATCCACTGATGGAGAGAGGAAGACGCCAACTTCTTTCCTTTCCACCATCACTTTTTTCTTAATTAAACTTTCTTCTCAAATCACAGCAGACTCCTTCGTAGGCCCTAAAAACTCTCCCATCTAGGAGGTGGCACAAATCTGGAAGTTACTGGGGTCAAGGAATCTTTTCTCTATTTCAAGAGGCCACTTTAAATCTCCATTTTCTTGTTGGAGATGGTCATTAGCTAGCTCTTATAATGGCGCAAATGTTACCTACCATATCAGCTTAAGCCTGAATGTTGGTCACACACTGCTGTAGGCTGGCTCCATCTGCTTTATCAGAGAACATAGGAACAGGAGAAGGGCATTCAGCCGCTCGAGCCCGCTGATCTGTGATCTAACGCCATATACCTGCCTTTGGCCCATATCCCTTAATACCTTTGGTTGCCAAAAAGCTATCTATCTCAGATTTAAATTTAACAATTGAGCTAGTATCAATTGCTGTTTGTGGAAGAGAGTACCAAACTTCTACCACCCTTTGTGTGTAGAAGTGTTTTCTAATCTCACTCCTGAAAGGTCTGGCTCTAATTTTTAGACTGTGCCCCCTACTCCTAGAATCCCCAACCAGCAGAAATAGTTTCTCTCTATCCACCCTATCTGTTCCCCTTAATATCTTATAAACTTCGATCAGATCACCCCTTAACCTTCGAAACCCTAGAGAATACAACCCCAATTTGTGTAATCTCTCCTCGTAACTTAACCCTTGAAGTCCGGGTACCGTTCTAGTAAACCTATGCTGCACTCCCTCCAAGGCCAATATGTCCTTCCGAAGGTGCGGTGCCCAGAACTGCTCACAGTACTCCAGGTGTGGTCGAACCAGGGTTTTGTATAGCTGCAGCATAACTTCTGCCCCCTTGTACTCTAGTCCTCTAGATATAAAGGCCAGCATTCCATTAGCCTTATTGATTATTTTCTGCACCTGTTCATGACACTTCAATGATCTATGTACCTGAACCCCCAAGTCCCTTTGGACATCCACTGTTTTTAACTTTTTACCATTTAGAAAGTAACCTGTTCTATCCTTTTTTGATCCAAAGTGGATGACCTCACATTTGGCGACATTGAATTCCATTTGCCACAGTTTTGCCATTCACCTAATCTATCAATATCCCTTTGTAATTTTATGTTTTCATCTAAACCGCTTACAATACCACCAATCTTTGTAAACAATTTTACAACACCAAGTTATAGTCCAGCAATTTTATTTGAAATTCACAAGCTTTCGGAGGCTTCCTCCTTCCTCAGGTGAATGCTGTGGAAATGCATTCACCTGAGGAAGGAGGAAGCCTCCGAAAGCTTGTGAATTTCAAATAAAATTGCTGGACTATAACTTGGTGTTGTAAAATTGTTTACAATTGTCAACCCCAGTCCATCACCGGCATCTCCACATCATGACCAATCTTTGTGTCTTCGGCAAACTTAGATATGAGACATTCTATGCCTTCATCTAAGTCATTAATAAATATTGTGAATAATTAAGGCCCCAAGACAGATCCCTACAGGACTCCAATTGTCACATCCTGCCAATGTGAGTACCTACCCATTATCCCTACTCTCTGTCGCCTTTCGCTCAGCCAACTTCCTAACCGAGTCCGTACTTTTCCCTCGATTCCATGGGCTTCTATCTTAGCTAACAGTCTCTTAAGTGGGACTTTATCAAATGCTGAGTTGAATGGAGCTCAGTGGTGTAGAAATGAACAGCCCCACTCCTGACCTTATGACAGAGGGAAGATCATTGATGAAGCAGCTGAAGGTGGTTTGGTCAAGGGGATGCCATGTGACTTCTACACAGTCCTCAATCTTTGCCACTGCTGAGTGCTGCTAGATACCATTCAATGTGGCACCAGTCCAGCCAAGTTCTACATTATAGCTCCAGATTTCATTTCTGTAGCCCTGAATCTCCTTTAGGCAAACACATCACAGCTACAGTAGGGAAAACAGAGGAAGTGTAGTATCCAACATCAGGGTTGATAACCAAACCAGAGATGCTAACAGTGAAGTTAACCAAAGAGTGTAGAAAATAACCACCAGAGAGAGAAGCTGAGTGTGGACTGTTGCAGTTGCTCATTAAGCTAATTTCTCATTTTTTGTGGCCAAAGATTTACTGAAATCCTTGTAGAAAGCAGCTTGCATTAGCAGAAGCCAAAGTTTGAAATTTTGCATGTAGGCTATCAAAAGAACAATGAAAGTGTTAATTTATACCAATTACTAGGAGGAACTTTAAATCAGTTTCAATGTTTCAAGTGGCAACAAATCTAGAGTGTCAGGAGGATAAAGTACATTAACCATATGCAATGATCCTCAACATTAGAAGTCCAGAAGGACTTAAGAGTCAAAGCCATTCCTGTACAACACAAAAATCCAAGATGTTTTTCAAACCAATTAATAGTTTGACCTAAATGCTACAATTTGCACCAAAGATCTATTCACATGTTTATTAACCCAGAGTTACCACAGGTTGTCACAAAGAAACCTTTCTGTACCAAAACACAGTCACATCTACTTTCTGTCACCTAGAATTTAACAGTGCAGAAATGTAATTACATTTCTGTGTAGAACACAACTACAACATTGATAAATCCCCTCCCCATTCTACTCAGAAAATATATGAATTAAGATATAAAACCTCCAAGGTTGCTAAAATTTCACCAATTTTACTTTACTCCATTCAGTACTACAAATTGCAGAAAGCACGACACAAGCAGATTGGGAAAGTTTCAAGGAGATTGATGGAATGTTCTAGCAAATGCCTTAATAAACCTGTACTATAAGTTACAAAATTATTTTTTCCATTCAGACTTCAATTTGGCACTACATATTAAAGAGGTATTTCAAATTTTCTGTTCTATGGTTCAAAGTTACAGTAACAAAGTCTGTATTATTTGTTTTTCTGACTTAACACAGGACAAAAGAGCCAAGCACTGTGCATGGTGCCAAGTACAGTTAAACCAATATAGTGAGAAGTCCAGGGGCGACTCCATGTAAGTTCCAACCACAATAAGGTAAGACACGAGGTAAGTGAACGTTGGTCAAATAGGCAGTCTGAGACATATTCAGGAAGACTGAGTGCCACCTGAAACCACATCACCATTCAGCACATCACAGCTGTACTCATGTAGAATACAATGTCATATTTACACCAGTTATACTGACTGGTCAGACCTGTTTGATATAGAATGTAATCTCACGAGTATGTCAATATGGTCCAGGAAAAAAAAAAGATCAGTACCAGAAAGGCAGCAAAGCCCACAATCATGGTGTTTTAGAAAGAAAGGCAGACTTGCATTTATATAGCGCCTTTCACGACCCCATGACGTCCCAAAGCACTTTTTTTTAAAGTATAGTCACTGTTGCAATGCAGGAAATGTGGCAGCCAATTTGTGCATAGCAAGGTCCCACAAACTGCAATGTGATAATTAACAGATAATGTTCTTTTTTTAAACAAACGGAGTTAGTTGAGGGATAAATATTGGCCAGGACACCGGAGAGAACTCGCCTGTTCTTCTTCAAACAGTGCCATGAGATCTTTTAAGGCCCCCTTGAGAGGGTAGATGGGGCCTCTGTTTAATGTCTCATCCGAAAGACAGCACATCCAGCTGTGCAGCTCTCCCTCAGTGCTGCACTGGAGCGTCAGCCTAGATTTTGTGCTCAAGTCCCTGGGGTGGGACTTGAACCCACAACTTTCTGACTCAGGAGGAGAGAGTGCTATCGCTGAGCCATGACTGGCAGTTGAGGATCAACTGATGTACCATCAACAAAAGAAATCCTGAACTATACAGGGGGCGGGGGTTGCCCGGGTGTTAATGAGATCGCGGGATGGCATCGAATTTGGTGGTGTGGGGGGTGGGGGGGGAGGGAGGGAGGAGGGAGAGAAAGAGAGATCATGGGTCGGCGGATCGCGTGGAGGGAGGCCAATCGGGGCAGGTTAGCTTGGGGGGGGGGGGGGGGGGGCTGGAGGGGGTACTCCTGCTCCTCCTAGCCCACAAGGAGTGCTATAAAAAGCCTTGGGAAGCCCGGCCAGCAGCTATTAAATCTAAACAGCTGCTAAAGTCTGAGGCCTCAAACATATTTAAACTACTGATCCACCTCTCAAGAGCAGGTTACTCGTCCAAGCTCCAATCCGCTCCGGTTGAACTGGAAGTAGGTACGCTTGCGACAGGTTAGGGTTGGGTTTCAAATTTTTAAAAATTTAAACCCCCCCCCACCCCGGGAGTCAAATAAAGGCTAAAGCACTGATAAGGCTATACAGCATCACCACAGCAGACTGTGTTGGACCTAATGCTGCTGCAACCCTAATAGGGGGGGGGGGGGGGGGGAAGACCATGGCAAATGGGAGGGTCCTTCTGCAGTTGCCCAGACTACGACAGAACAATTATGCTTACAACATAGATTAATCATTGCAGAACAGTCAATAAGCTTTCACAAAGCAGATTTCAGAGCTTTTAAAATTATAGTCCATTTCTTTCTGCTCCACCCATACTTTCATTACACATCCAGTCACTTTAAAAGGAGCTCTTTGGTTAGTGGATTGTAGAGAATTCCATCAGCTGGTAACACAGTGGGCCAGAAATTGCGCAAGTAAATTAACGAATTTACTTACTGCAGGCTCTGTGGCATTGAATTGCTTGAATTTGAACTTCAAAAAAAAACGTGCACTATCAATCCAGCCTCTAAGCAGCATGAAAAAGTGAGAGAGGACAGGCCACACCCACAAAATCTGTCAGGAAGAGAAGTCGTGCCCACAGATTCAGGCATCATTGCTCAAGCAGGCAAGCAGACTTCATTCATTTAAAGTTAGTATTCTATACGTCATTGTAAATAAAAATTTATTTTTTTTATATAAAAAGCCAAAGAAATAGCTGAATTAAATTAGAGACAGAAGGGAAAATTAAAAAAAAACATTTTTAATGACCAAAAACTATTAAAATAAGGAGCAATGAGAATCCACATTTTTTAAAGTTAATTTTTAGTTGTTTGGCAGTCATTAAGGCTTCAAACTTAAGACTTTTAAAACTTACTTTAGACCTGGTATTTTTAAGCGTAATTAGTTACTTTCCAGTTGGGCAGATAATCAAGTTGGAGCTTTTTCAATTATTTCCCTGATTGCAGCATGCGATGTCCCTTTAATTCAAAGCTGTCATATCGCTGGCAAACCACTAGGAGCAACTTCCGGATTTCACTGCGCATGTGCAAATGCCGGCATTGCTTCTTCAATTCGCCACTAACAACGGAGAGCGCTGTTGAGGTATCCGTTATTTCGGGAGCGATTTGTGCCCCAATGTTACTGGTGTACTTGTGCCAATGTAGGATGCTTATGGCATTGGTAACATAGCAATTCCACAATTAATAATACAGCATCAATCTACTTCCCAAAACCATATTGCTGACCACTATTCCCAGTAGTCCGCCTCTTTCATTTAAGTGTTTTCTTCGGAACCCTACATCTACCTCCTAACTGAATTAGGCTTTAAACTATATCTTTAGAATTTCCCTATTCATTGATATAACTAAAACAGGATCTTATGGTTTTCAGGGAGGGTGCATACAGGAATCTCTAAGTGGAGAGCGCAATTGCATTAAAAAAAAGCCCGAGGCGGAGGGAGCGAGAAGGGGCAGAGAGAAAAAAGCTTGAGAAACCAACAGATGGGGAGAGACGTAGAGGGGGACAAAGAGAGGGAGAGAAGTGGAGAGATAAATAAAGAGGCAGAGGTTGGAGGGCTCAGGAGAGAAAAGGACATGAAGAAAAAGAAAGAATGAAAAAGAGAAAGAGGGATAAGGAATGACATGGAGGGAGAGACAAGCAGAGGAGAGAAGAGCAAAAGAAAGAAGGCAGAAAGAGCAAGAAAAATGATGCAGAGAGAAGGAGTGACAGGAAAGACTAAAAGAGGGTTGGGAGAGAGAAGAAAGAAAAGAAAGCAAAAGAATGAGAAACAGAAAAAAGAAAGAGAATGAAAGAAAGAAAGAAAGAAAGAAACTGAATAAGTCACTCCTGCAGATTCATTTGTTAAGAACCTTTTTACCTGGGTCATGGCCTCCATCTATTTGGTTAGAATGAGTTGATCAGAAATGTCTTTACAGAGGGTGGTTGTAATGAGGAATTTTCTGCTACAAACCACTGTTGAAACAAAGGCCACAAATTATTTTAAAAATGAACTAGTTGTTTGAAAAAGACATATTAAAAGGATACTAGCAAATCTTCTGCGGCACTGCTCAAAGTGTGCTGGGGAAAGAAGTGCAGCAGGGAATTAAGTGTGGCACTTTTGCAAGACTTAATATATTACTAGCAGATCTCCTGTTCCATGTAAGGAATAACATTAGGGCCACTGACACGTCATGACCAACTAAGTCAAACAATGTTTCATTACATGGTATTCTGAGCCTTTTACTAGTGCTTTTGAAATTTAATTCCACATCTCTATCCACTATTCTGTGAAAACCATAAATGAGTAGCCTTCATCCATATAATACTAAAACTCTTGACATCTGCACACATCTTTCATCAACATTTTCCCAGCTTATAGGCAGTTTCCATTATAAATTCCTATGTCCACGTTTATAATGAAAATATAAAAATAAGGACATAATGCCCAAGTTCAAAATGGGAACTGAATGATGTCTGTGTGCCCTAGTTCAATTATCGCCCAGCCTCTAACCCGCTTCACCCGAAAACTACACTTGTTCTTGGCTCCCACATGCAACTCCACAGGGGATCGAATGGCTTTACATGATACAAATGTAAGGAGTCTAGTGAATAAGGCAGATGAGCTAAGGGCACAGATAGATACGTGGAAGTATGATATCTTAGCTATTACTGAAACATGGCTTAAACAGGGGCAGGAATGGCTGCTCAACTTTCCTGGTACAGGGTTTTCAGACGAGATAGAGAGGAAGATTAAAAAAGGAGGTGGGGGGGTCACAATATTGGTTAAAGAAACAATTATAGCTGTGAGGAGGAATGATCTGTTAGAAGAATTATCAAATGAGGCCATACGGGTGGAACTGAAAAACAAAAAAGGGGCAATCACACTGCTGGGAGTGTACTACAGACCCCCAAACAGTCAGAGAGAGATATAAAAGAGCAAATATGTAGGCAAATTTCTGAGAAGTGCAAAAACATTAGGGCAGTAATAGTAGGGGATTTCAACTACCCTAATATTAACGGGGATAGAATCAGTGTAAAAGTTATAGGGGGGCAGGATTCTTAAAATGCATTCAGGAGAACTTTTTTAGCCCAACAAGAGAGGGGGTAGTTCTGGACTTAGTTTTAGGGAATGAAGCTGGGCATTCGGAAGGGGCATCAGTGGGAGAGCATTTTTATGGTCGTGATCATAATTCAGTTAGATTTAGCGCAGTTATGGAAAAGGACAAAGATAGAACAGGAGTAAAAGTTCTCAAGTGGGGAAAAGCCAATTTTACAAAGCTGAGATGTAATTTGGCGAAAGTGGACTGGAAACAGCGACTTGAAGGGAAAGTGCCAGAGCAGTGGGAGGCATTCACGAGGGAGATAGAGAGGGTTCAGAACAAATATGTTCCCACAAAAGAAAAGGGTGGGGCTCCCAAATCTAGAGCCCCATGGATGTCAAGGAGCATACAGGATAGGATACGGTAAAAAAAGGGAAGCTTATGTCAGATACAGAGAGCTCAATGCTGCAGAAAGCCTAGGAGTATAGAAAGTGCAGGGTGAAATTAAAAAGGAAATTAGGAAAGCAAAGAGGGGCCATGAAAAAATATTGGCAAGTAAAATCAAGGAAAACCTAAGGACGTTTTATAAATACATAAAGAGCAAGGAGATAACTAAGGAAAGAGTAGGGCCTATTAGAGACCAAAAAGGTAACCTGTAAGTGGAGGTGGAAGACGTAGGTACGGTTCTTAATGAATACTTTGCGTCTGTCTTCACGAAAGAGAGACACGGCACAGACATTGTAGTTAAGGAGGAGGAGTGTGACATATTGGATGGGATAAACATAGTGAGGGAGGAAGTATTAAGGGGTTTAGCATCTTTGAAAGTAGATAAATCACCAGGCCCGATGAAATGTATCCCAGGCTGTTAAAAGGAGCAAGGAAGGAAATAGCAGAGGCTCTGACCATCATTTTCCAAGCATCTCTGGCTGCAGGCATGGTGCCGGAGGACTGCTAACATTGTACTGTTGTTCACAAAGGGAGAAAGGCCAGACAGCCCAACCTTGGTGGTGGGCAAATTATTGAAAACAATTCTGAGGAACAGTATTAATCTTCATTTAGAAAGGCACGGTTTAATGAAGGACAATCAACATGATTTAGACTTAGATGTAGTGGGCATGATTAAGAAGTTTGCAGATGATACAAAAATTGGCCATGTGGTTGATAGTGAGGAGGAAAGCTGTAGACTGCAGGAAGATATCAACGGACTGGTCAGGTGAGCAGAAAAGTGGCAAATGGAATTCAATCCAGAGAAGTGTGGACTGGAAACTGCATTTGAGGAGGTCAAACAAGGCAAGGGAGAACACAACAAATGGGAGGATATTGAGAGGTGTGGAGGAACAGAGGGACCTAGGGGTGCATGTCTACAGATCCCTAAAGATAGCAAGACAGGTAGACAAGGTAGTTAAGGAGGCAAACAGGATACTTTCCTTTATTAGCCGAGGCATAGAATATAAGAGCAGGAAGGTTATGTTAGAACTGTATAAAACACTAGTTAGGCCACAGCTTGAGTACTGCGTACAGTTCTGGTCACCACATTACAGGAAAGATGTGATTGCACTAGAGAGGGTACAGAGGAGATTTACGAGGATGTTGCCAGGACTGGAGAATTTTAGCTACGAGGAAATATTGGATAGGCTGGGGTTGTTTTCTTTCGAACAGAGGAGGCTGAGGGGAGATTTAATTTAGGTGTACAAAATTATGAGGGGCCTAGATAGAGTGGACAGGAAGGACCTATTTCCCTTAGCAGAGAGGTCAATAACCAAGGGACATAAATAAAAGTAATTGGTAGAAGAATTAGAGGGGAGCTAAGGAAAAACTTTTTCACCCAAAGGGTGGTGGGGGTCTGGAACTCACTACCTGAAAGGGTGGTAGAGGCAGAAACACTCATCATGTTTAAAAAGGTACTTGGATGAGCACTTGAAGTGCCATAACCTATGAGGCTATGGACCAAGTGCTGGAAAGTGGGATTAGGCTGGGTAGCTCTATTTCGACCAGAGAAGACACGATGGGACAAATGGCCTCCTTCTGTGCCGTACATTTTCTAAGTAATATATTATGCATAAAATAGATGGCGAGTGAGCAAGAGAGCAGGATTAGACTAGGTGGAGAAAAACACCAACAGAGACTGTGTGTGCACGAATGGCCAGTTTCTGTGTGGTAACGTTCCATGATTCCACATTGAGATGTTAATCCTACTTAGTTTATCACTGATTATGGAGAGCATATTACTCATTCTTTTTTCTAGTAAAATTTGCAGGAAATAATCTTAGTATTTTATGTTCATTCTCAGTTTTGACCCATTAGAATCTTTAGGATTCTTACCTGCCCTGCCTAACCTCCTTTTGTTACAATACTGTAAGAATTTCTTACCGTATGAACATGTCTGAATATTGTCCTATTCATCCCAATGAGCCCCCTCAACCTTTCTTCCAACATATTTGTAGAGTCTGTTTTTCTTCCTTATATCCTTATTTCTGATTATCTTGTTGATGTCTAAACAAGCATGACCATAAATACTAAATGAGGTAATCCTAGGTATATATTTATCCTGTATGCTCAGCAATATGCTTTAAAGATATTCCATTTGCCCTTTGCTCAAGTGTTGCTAAACAACTCCCCACAACTTTCTTAAGCTCTACCCTCACTGCCTTGTATTCACCTGGTGGCTAGTCCTCAATTTGGCTGAAGCAAATTTACTCAGTTGCATTACAACAAATTGTTGGTGAGGTGTTGAAGAGCTTTACCCTACATCTAAACTCATACTTAACTGGGGAAGGCTTAATACCAACAAGTGCAAGAAGTGGGGAAGGCTTGATACCAACATAGGAAACATAGAAACAGGAGTAGGCCATTCAGCCCCTTGTGCCTGCTCTACCATTTGATAAGATCATGGCTGATCTGTGATCTAGCTCCATATACCCACCTTTGGCCCATATCCCTTAATATCTTTGGTTGCCAAAAAGCTATCTATCTCAGATTTAAATTTAACAATTGAGCTAGTATCAATTGCCGTTTGCGGAAGAGTGTTCCAAACTTCTACAACCCTTTGTGTGTAGAAATGTTTTCTAATCTCGCTCCTGAAAGGTCTGGCTCTAATTTTTAGACTGTGCCCCCTACTCCTAAAATCCCCAACCAGCGGAAATAAATTCTCTCTATCCACCCTATCCATTCCCCTTAATATCTTATAAACTTCGATCAGATCACCCCTTAACCTTCTAAATTCTCGAGAATACAACCCCAATTTGTGTAATCTCTCCTCGTAACATAACCCTCGAAGTCCGGGTATCATTCCAGTAAACCTACGCTGCACTCCCTCCAAGGCCAATATGTCCTTCCAAAGGTGCGGTGCCCAGAACTGCTCACAGTACTCCAGGTGCGGTCCAACCAGGGTTTTGTACAGCTGCAGCATAACTTCTGCCCCTTTGTACTCTAGTCCTCCAGATATAAAGGCCAGCATTCATTAGCCTTATTGATTATTTTCTGCACCTGTTCATGACACTTCAATGATGTACCTGAACCCCCAAGTCCCTTTGGACATCCACTGTTTTTAACTTTTTACCATTTAGAAAGTAACCTGTTCTATCCTTTTTTGATCCAAAGTGGATGACCTCACATTTGTCTACATTGAATTCCATTTGCCAGTTTTGCCCATTCACCTAATCTATCAATATCGCTTTGTAATTTTATGTTTTCATCTACACTGCTTACATTACCACCAATCTTTGTGTCATCGGCAAACTTAGATATGAGACTTTCTAAGCCTTCATCTAAGTCTTTAATAAATATTGTGAATAATTGAGGCCCCAAGACAGATCCCTGCGGGACTCCACTAGTCACATCTTGCCAATGTGAATACTTACCCATTATCCCTACTCTCTGTCGCCTTTCGCTCAGCCTAACCAAGTCCGTACTTTTCCCTCGATTCCATGGGCTTCTATCTTAGCTAACAGTCTCTTATGTGGGACCTTATCAAATGCCTTCTGGAAGTCCATATAAATAACATCCATTAACATTCCCCTGTCCACTACTTTAGTCACCTCTTCAGAAAATTCCATCAGATTTGTCAGGCACAACCTACCTTTCACAAATCCATGCTGGCTCTCTCTGATTAACTGAAAATTCTCGAGGTGTTCAGTCACCCTATCCTTAATTACAGACTCCAGCAATTTCCCCACAACAGATGTTAGGCTAACTGGTCTATAATTCCACGGTTTCTCTCTCTCTCAGTTCTTAAAAAGCAGAGTGATATGTGCAATTTTCCAATCTACAGGGACAGTTCCTGAATCTAGAGAACTTTGAAAGATTATAGTTAGGGCATCTGCAATGTGCTCACCTACTTCCTTTAAAACCCTGGGATGGAAACCATCTGGTCCTGGGGATGTGTCACTCTTTAGTGCTATTATTTTCTTCATTACTGTTGCTTTACTTATGTTAATTTTATCGAGTCCCTGTCCCCGATTCAATATTAGTTTTCTTGGGATTTCCGGCATTTCTTTTTCTACTGTAAATACTGACAGTAATTGTTCAACGTGTCCGCCATTTCCCCATTGTCAATAACAATATCCCCACTTTCAGTTTTTAAGGGGCCAACACTGCTCCTGACCACCCTCTTTTTCCTAATATAACTATACAAGTTCTTTGTATTGGTTTTGGTATCCCTTGCAAGTTTCTTTTCATACTCTCTTTTTGTAGCTCTTACTATCTGTTTTGTGACCCTTTGTTAATCTTTGTATCTTTCCCATTCATCAGGATCTGTGCCATTTTTTGCCTTTTTGTATGCCCTTTCCTTATGTCTTATACTGTCCCTTACCTCTTTAGTTGTCCATGGTTGTTTTTTTTGGCAAGTAAGAGTTCTTGCCCCTCAGGGCTATAAACCAGTTCTGTATCACGTTAAATGTTTCTTTAAACATTTCCCACTGATCATCAGTCGTTTTACCCATTAACAGATTTGCCCAGTTTACTGCGGACAGTCTCTGTCTCATCTCATTGAAGTCAGCCTTACCAAAGTCTAGAATCTTAGCAGCTGACTCACTTTTTTCCCTTTCAAACACTACATTGAACTCGATCATGTTATGATCGCTATTGGATAGATGTTCACGCACAGTTAAGCTGTTAACTAGATCTGGTTCATTACTCATTACTAAATCTAGTATGGCTTGCCCCCTTGTTGCCTCTAGGTCATACTGCTGTAGAAAACTATCCTGGACACACAAGAAATTCACTACCTTTCTGACAGTTGCTAGTCTGCTTTCCCCAATCTATGTGAAGGTTAAAGTCCCCCATTAAGACCACTATGCCTTGCTTACAAGCTTGTCTAATCTCTGCATTTATACAATCTTGCACTTCAGAGCTGCTGCCTGGGGTCCTATATACAACTCCCACTATAGTCTTAGATCCTTTCTTATTTCTCAATTCAACCCATAAGGTCTCTGTTGGCTGCTTACCTCTCGTTATATCCTCCTTTATCATTGAAGTGATTTCATCTCTAATCACTAAGGCTGCAACTCCTCCCCCTCTTCCATTTTCCCTATCTCTTCTGTAGACCTTATAACTCGGTATATTTAGTTCCCAATCCTGACCATCCTGCAGCCATGTCTCAGTAATAGCTATCATGTCATACCCTCCAATTTGAATTTGAACCTGTCGTTCATTTAATTTATTCCTTATACTCCGCGCATTTGTATATAGAACTCTTAGTTGGGCCACACACCCTAACCTGACCTTCAGCTTTGATGCTGGGATAATCGCCTTACGCCTTCTGGTTTTCACTTTATCTGTAGTGTCTAAAGTACACGTTCTTTCTGCTGCTCTACGCTTTTCCCTTTCACTTGTTCTTGAACAACTGTTTGTACTATGTGTATTGTAAATTTCCCCTGGGTCTTCCCCTCTCTTGCTACTCTCAACTTTATTCCATTCTGACTCCCCGCTCAGGTTCCCATCCCCCTGCCACTCTAGTTTAAACCTTCCCCAACAGCACTAGCAAACACCCCCGCGAGGACATTGGTCCCGGTCCTGCTTGGGTGTAACCCGTCCCGCTTGTACAGGTCCCACCTTCCCCAGAACCAGTCGCAATGTCCCAGGAATCTAAATCCCTCCCTCCTACACCATCCCTGCAGCCACTCATTCATCCTGTCTATTCTCCTGTTCCTATACTCACTAGCACGTGGCACTGGTAGTAATCCTGAGATGACTACCTTTGAGGTCCTGCTTTTTAATTTATCTCCTAACTCCTTGAATTCACCTTGCAGGACCTCATCCCTTTTTTTAAACCTATGTCGTTGGTACCGATATGGACCACTACTACTGGCTGTTCACCCTCCCCCTCCAGAATGCCCTGCAGCCGCTCCGTGACATCCTTGACCCTAGCACCAGGGAGGCAACATACCATCCTGGAGTCACGTTTACGACCGCAGAAACGCCTCTGTTCCCCTTACAATTGAATCCCCCATCACTATAGCCCTGCCACTCCTCTTCCTCCCCTCCTGTACAGCAGAGCCACCCGTGGTGTCACGAACGCGGCTCTTGCTGCTTTCCCCTGATAAGCCATCTCCCCCAACAGTATCCAAAGCAGAATATCTGTTTGAGAGGGAGATGGCCCCAGGGCACTCCTCCAACAAGTGCAAGAAGTTTGCAAAAAGATGCTCAATGCTTCTAAGCTTGTGGAGAAACAGAAATTGGTAATGAAGTGGCCTTCAGTAAAGCCACAGTACTTCAATATTCATATGCAACAGTACCAGATTAAAAGTACTAAGGAAATGAGGGCATAACTAGGGAGAGATGTGGATAAAACTTTTAGGGTTTATAAAATGATGATTAGTATACGACACGGTCACCTGTGAATATTCTGTCCCATTATGGTCACTGTGCTTATATGGTCACTGTGCATTTATATAGCACCTTTTAAATAGTAAAATGTCCCAAGGCACTTCACAGGAGCGTTTTCAAACAAAATTTGACACTGAGCCACATAAGGAGATATTAGGACAGGTGACCAAAAGCTTGGTCAAAGAGGTAGGTTTTAAGGAGCATCTTAACAGAGGAGAGAGAGGCTGAGGTTTAGGGGGAGAATTCCAGAGCTTGGAGCCTAGGCAGCTGAAGGCACGGCCGCCAATGGTGGAGCGATTAAAGTCGGGGATGTGCAAGAGGCCAAAATTGGAGGAGCGCAGAGGTCTGAGGGTTGTAGGGCTGGAGGAGCTGGGGAGGGGCAAGGCCATAGTGGGATTTGAAAACAAGGATGAGAATTTTTAAAATCAAGGCGTTGCTGGACTGGGAGCCAATGTAGGTCGGAATGCCTAGGGTGATGGGTGAATGGGACTTGGTGCGAGTTAGAATACGGGCAGCCAAGTTTTGGATGAGCTCAAGTTTACGGAGATACAAAGGACAAGGATGATTCTGGATTTTAGATCACCAAGCTAAATCTATCATTTAAAAGAAAAACAATCGAGCTCCCCGATGGCTTAGCTACTCAACAAGTGTCCCAGGATAGAATGCCAGTCTGTGCCAAGTTATCTGATCTCAGTTTGGACGGCAGTAGGTGCTCTAAATCAGCCTCAGCACTCCTGGTTTAAGGAGGAGAAAATCAGTCAGGGGGAACTGAAAAATCAGGCTCAGCTGTGATGCTTCCGTGGTGGAACAGCTTGTTGACACTCGTCATTATGGCACATACAGGAATAATGACTAAGTAAGTTGACAGAGGATGCCTGCCACCTTTGAAACTGTAACCATCCAAGGATTCAATGCCTTCAGATAAGGTGTGGGGCGAAGAAAAAAAAGAGCAGAATAAAGAATGAATGGATGTCTACTGATGAGCCCAAATTTTATTTGGGTTTGCAACTGCTGCCTTGTAGTGTGATCATTTCAATGTCTGGTAAACTACTACAACTTACAGGAACAGTATGCTGAACTCCTGTAATAAATTAAACTTAGTACATGAACATTTTTTTTAAAAAAGCTAAATTTCATTGTGAAGTTGCAAGATTGTACACAAGATTGTTCACGTAATGCTTTCATTAAGGTGGAAACTACAACAAATACCATTTTAAATATACATATTTAAACACTTATTCAGCACATATTATAATTTAAATGTTATAAAGTTGCTACCATTATATTCATTTAAACAATTAAAGCTGTATCACTAGCTCAGGTCTTGTACAATATAAAAGCATTTTAAAAGTGCAAACTTGTAACCTGATCCACCGTACCCTCTATTACCATTACCACAATCAAAATGCAGGCCTCCACAGCACTGACGAATGGAAAAGAAATTGGTAGAAAATTTACTCAGCAAGCAGTACCATTTTCAAAATATATTAACACTTGAATGGATCAAAATGCTATCCAATAGTCCTTTATTTTGGAAAGGCATTTAAAAACAATGAAATGTACAAATTTGCCTTCTACTGTATAAATACCTAGCCTGCATTGTGCTGTGAAGTGAATAGCTAAGTGCTTATGTAACACAATGAATCATACAAATGAAAAGGGTTACTTTTTAAGACTACAGCTACAGAATTCAGTGTGTGCTTTTTGTCGGACAACAAACATGAGGCTGGCAGACTGTCTTCTCTGCGGGACTCAGCACACAATGTTACCGAACAAATTTATGAGCTGCTGTGCCTTCTAAGGTTATGAATCAGATGGTTAGTTAGTTTTCTCTGACTCATACCCGGATGCAACATAAAAGACAGTATTAATTCAGAGGGTACACATCATTTAATGTCTTATTCAATGCTCTCGTTCTCATGATTAACTTCAATTCAAGATGCACTTGAATAATGAAATCCAGAATGAGAAAAAGACCATTTGGCCCATTCGGCCTGCTCTATCCAGTGTCCATGTATGATTACTCGATCAAGAATTCCTTCCCACCCATCTGTTGATCCACTGCTTTAGAGAATGCCACCCAGCTGATGATCCCCAAGTTTAGGGAACATCAAATTACTTCTCCTAGCTTGCCAAAAACAAAATTAAGTCGACCTATTACTATCTCTTATAAACCCTCAATCCCCCACTCAACAAATATCCATCCAGCTCCTTTTCAATGTTGCCAATTGACCCCAAATTGACTAGCTTCTTTGAGAATCTGTTCCAAATTTCCATTATTCTGTGGGAATTTTTTTTAAAAATTAACCTCTTGTGCTTATGAACTTCTGTACTTTGTACCCTCTGGTCCAAGTTACTTCAACCTAATATTGTTCTTTGAAAACCAGTTATCATGCCAGCCCTTAATGCTCTTTTGTCCAGTTAAAAGAAGTCTAGTCCACATAATTTAGTTCCCCAAGGCCTGAATTCTCCCTAGCCATTGTTCACAGAATCTCTCAGCACAGGAGACCTTTCAGCCCATCATGCCTGTGCCAGCTCTTTGAAAGAGCTATCCAATTAGTCCCACTCCCCTGTTCTTTTCCCATGGCCCTGCAATTTTTTGCCTTTTCAAGTATATATCTAATTCCCTTTTGAAAAAGTTATATCATACCTGTTTCCACCACCTTTTCAGGCAGTGCATGCCAAATAATAACTCACTGCATTAAAAAAAAAACTCATCTTCCCTCTGGTTCTTTTGCCAATTGTCTTAAATCTGTGTCCTCTGGTTATTGACACTCCTGCCAGTAGAAACAGTTTCTCCCTATTTATTCATCAAAACCCCTCATCATTTTTGAACACCTGTATCAAATCTCCCCTTAGCCTTCTGTTATTTGCCTTAACTCCATGAGCCATTATATTTGCCATGCCACTTATCTGCTATCTTATCAAATGCTTTTTGAAAATCCACTTAAACCACATTCATTGCATTTCCCTTATCTATCCTCTATTATTTTTTCAAAGAATTCTATAAAGGTTGATCAAGCGTGATCTGCCTTTTAGAAATCCGTGCTCACTGACCTCAATCAACTAATGTATGAGGAAACCATCCCCAAACTGCCTCTATGAATGTATTTATATTCTTATCTCCTCCCTTCAACTCATCCCTGATGTGTTCATTCAACCTATGGGTTTTTAAAAAATTCATTCTTGGGATGTGGACATCACCGGCATGGCCAGCATTTATTGCTCATCCCTAGCTGCCCTTGAGAAGGTGGTGGTGGTGAGCCACCTTCTTGAACTGCTGCAGTCCGTGTGATATTGGGGTGTTGAAATCCTCTATGAACATGTTGTGATGTTCTGCAGCCCTCCTTATTCTCCTAAATAGGTTCCCCATCTGCCTGCTCACCTTGTGATGCTGATCTATAACTGTTACCAATTAATAATTTGCCACTCTTGTCATTGCTCAGTTCTATAAATATTGTTTCAACCTTATCTACTGCTATATCCAACCTTTCTATAGCTGCTACATCCATAAAACAACTTTTCCAACTCTCTTTATACGTCTATCTTTGAAAAACATTTTGGCCCAAAATTTGCTGTCAAAATAACGGTGAGGTTAATGGCGCACACCGTTATTTATGCACAAATCACACAGCAATTTCAGGCAACGCAAGATGTGTAGTTAAACACAAAAATCCAAAAGTTGCTGTCTGGGATGCACCGATGCGCTGCTCCACCGTTAGCTTCGCAAAAACAGTATCTCGCTGTCTGACTCACCATTCAATTGCATCAAACGGCGTGGAGTTCCTGTACTTGCGCAGTGGATACGAACTAAACTCGCCACAGAAAGTTAGGATTGTCTATTACAGTCCAAGTACCCTTTTAACGGCATGATAAGTGTTAATTACTACCAAACAACTCCTCTGGCACTGAATATGAACTATTACAAGTGTGCAGTCTCAGTCCTTCCAGTTTTAATCATTGTAGGAGATTTTTTTGAAAAAATTTTAAATTAATTTTTTTTTAAAAAGACTTGCCCTGTCTCTTTTCTCTGTCTTGTTCCCATCTTTCTTTCTGTACCGGATTTGACATTGAATCCATTGTTCTAGCTTGCACTCCCATATTCAGTCCTTGCACTCTTCATTTTTCAATCCTTCAATCTGATTGGTTAAGGAGGTACACAGTTGCTTGCCTTGTTCACTCAGATCCCAGATGCCCTGTAGAGGGCGCTACACCATTTCCATCTCGCTCTTCCAGCAACTTGCAATGCAAAATATCATTGAGATTAAACAGGCATGGGCAAGTCTATTTAACAGCGGATGCCGTTCGTTGACCGGCTACAGCAAATTCTAGGCCTTTATTCCCTCAGCTCCAGCCTTCAGGCATCTTCTGGTGTTAGTCATGTTCCTGAGGTGGCAATATTCTCACTTGTTGAAGAGACTTCTAACTTCAGTACTTTATCACTGATATTTCCTACATTTGTATAAAACATTCCAGGCTATCCATCAAAACATTCCCTTTCTTATTTAATTGTTCTGCAAATGTTATTAACTACCTTTCTTTTTGGACTGTGTGTTCATCTCCCTTCCATGCCTTACTGATATAAATCTTCCTCCATTGCCTTACTTACTTCTCTGCAATGACATAGGTACCAGTGAACCCCAAACCTGTATTTCAGTGAATGCTCCAAAAACAGTATATTGTAGAAATTTAGGGTAACCTTCTGGCAAACCATTGCCAAGACTCACTGACACATTGGAAAAGTTTGATACAGAACACTACACCATGAGTGGGACACAGGGACACAGGCTCAAACAAGTAAACGGATGTTCTTCTTACACAAAGTGATCTGTGTAGGGAACGGACTTCCAGGTAGAGCAATGGAAGTTAAAATCCTGAATCCTTTAAAAAAGGGTTGAATGCTGTGATAGGGGTCTGAAGGATCTTTCTAAATGGAGTTAGGATGAGCCAAATGGCTTTCTTCATCTGTATCTCTTGTGATCTTGTAAATATAATTATTGGCTCGGACTGGTATGGACAGGATAGGCATGGGGGAAGGGGGCAAAACATGAGAACTACAACTGGACTCACTATCTCCAGCCTGCAAAGAAAAAAAAATTGGCCAGGGTTCCCACTTTGATCATTACTACCAACTCCCTACTGGAATGCATGTGTGTGAGCATCATGCCAGTAAAAGATTGGGTTTAAATCTGATGCCCATATGGTTCAATGGCCTGTTAACACTCACTATCCCAGTGCATGTATGGAAATAGCCATTTCAGTAAGGCATTAAAGGCCTGTCATTACTTGTGGAACTGTACCACATCTTAAGTTGCCACCATTATGACACAGTCGTCCAATATGTTTTTTGATCATTGAGTGCTTTACATCCTTGGTTACTGAATGGTGGCAGATGTTTAAGTAAATATACACCTGAAGTACATTTACCTGTATTGTGAGTGTATGCAAAGTGTTTTCTACTAAAATTAGTGCATGTAGCTAAAACAGTGTTGCTGTAGCCACAATTGTGGCTAATCAGCAATTTCTAATGGATGTAGCATCAGGAAAGATGGGAGTATTAGATGAGAAAGAAAAGCATTGCACAATGAGTTCAGTGTCAATTAACAATAGCAGTTATGCTAGGACACTAGTAAGCTAGTAGCAGGGCAAATACACAGAAAAGAAACCATTTTGTTACTCCAATTTATTATCAGAGTGAGATTGGAGATGCAAGAAAGACAATATAATGGCAGCAGTGTACTAAATTTGTATTTTGTTTTTAAAGTGACATGTCGGTATGGTAAATTTTAAAATATAGTTAAATAATGTTCCCCTTGAGAAAGGCTGTTGTACAGATGTGTGTCAAATTCACCTTCACCACTAAGAATGGCAGATTTCATTATGCAGCTCCTGCTGTGGGTGATTTACTTTAAATATTGTTGCCTAATCAAATTTTAACTCTTCAATCAATAATTTGAAAGAAATCCATTAGATATGCATCGCCATCAGTTCCTTAGCAAAAACTTCAAATTAAAAATGATGTCGAACACAATCAATAATACATTATATTTCCTCAAGCAAAAGAAAGATATATAAAACTGAACTGAAATGAAAAAAAGACAGTAATGCTGAAAGTCAGATCACCACAACAGGAAATGTTAATTACACCTCTAGGATGTCAGTCTATCTAAAGAAACTGAGAACTTGCATTTATATAGCACATTTCATGTCCTCAGGATATTCTAAAACGCTTCACTTTTAAAGTGTAGTCACTGTTATGTATGCAAGCTTGCCAGCCAGTTTGCACATAAGAAGGTTCCACAAACAGCAATGAGATAAATGACCAACTACAAGAACAGAAAAAGCTGGAAAAACACAACTAATCAGCATCTGCAGAGAACAGATAGTCAACGGTTCTGGCTTGTACCCAAAACGTCGATCGTTCTCTCTGATTGACCAGTTGCGTGTTACCAGCATTTTCTGATATCGTTTCAGATTTCTATCATTTGCAGTATTTTGTTTTTTATTTAAATGACCAGCTAATCTGTTTTAGAGGTGCGGACTGAGGGAAAAATATTGGCTATTGGAGGAACTTCCCTGCTTTTCAAATAGTGCCAGGGATCTTTTATTTCCACCCGCCTCCGTTTAACTTCTCAACCATGCAGCACTCCTCAATGAAGTGTCAGTTTGTGCGCTCAGGTTCTGGAGTGGGGCTTGAACCCACTATCTTCTGATTCAAGACGCACAAGCGCTACCACTGAGGCAAGCTGAAACATTTGGAACAGGATGTTGTTTCAGTTGGGCAAGTCAGAATTTGGAAAGACCACCATGTGAACTGTTCTAATCTCTGGATTGTACCTGAATGGCACAGTCAGTTCTCAATTGCAACTCTTAATTCTGCTTGCTGGTGTCTCAGGACTGGAAGGATTGGAGCACTGCAATTTCTGCACACTGTAGGAAAGTTAGAATACCAACTGTCAGTATGGTCTTCACTCTTTGGGTTTAGTCTACCGTTGCCCATTGATTAAAAGCAAAAACTGGGATAGTTTCCTTCAATGAGTTTTGAGTTCATAGTATTCACAGCACAGGAGAAGGCCATTCAGCCCATCGTGCCTGTGCCGGTTCTATGAAATAACTATCCCACTCCCTGTTCTTTCCCCGTAGTCCTGTAAATTTTTTCAAGAAAAGTATTTACCAAATTCCCTTTTGAAAGTTACTATTGAATCTGCTTCCACCGCCCTTTCAGGCAGTGTATTCCAGATCACAACTTGCTGTGTAAAAAAATGTTTCCTCATATCACCTCTACAGTTCTTTTGCTGATCACTTTAAATCTGTGTCCTCTGAATACCGACCCTTCTGTCACTGGAAACAGTTTCTCCTTATTTACTCGATCAAAATCGTTCATGATTTTGAACACCTCTATCAAATCTCCTCTTAACCTATTCTGCTTTATTCTTCTTCGATAGCACCTCCCAGACCAGTGACCTCGACCACCTAGAAGGACAAGAGCAGCAGGCACATGGGAACAACTCCACCTGCACGTTCCCCTCCAAGTCACACCCCGTCCCGACTTGGAAATATATCGCCATTCCTTCATCGTCGCTGGGTCAAAATCCTGGAACTCCCTACCTAACAGCACTGTGGGAGAACCTTCACCACACGGACTGCAGCGGTTCAAGGCGGTGGCTCACCACCACCTTCTCAAGGGCAATTAGGGATGGGCAATAAATGTTGGCCTCGCCAGCGACACCCGCATCCCATGAACGAATAAAAAAAAAAGCTTCTCTAGTCTCTCCACATAGCTGAAGTCCCTCATCCCTGGTACCATTCTCGTAAATCTCTTCTGCACCCTCTCTAGGGCCTTGATATCCTTCCTAAAAAGTGTGTTGCCCAGAATTGAAGACAATACTCCAGCTGCAGCCAAACGTGTGTTTTACAAAGATTTGTATACCCCAGGTGGCTCTGTTCGTGTATCCCCTTTAAAACTGTACCAGTTTTAGTTTATATTGCTTCTCCTCATTTTTCCTACCAAAATGTATCACTTCACACTTCTCTGCATTAAATTTCATCTGCCATGTGTCTGCTCATATCACCATTCTTCTATGTCCTCCTGAAGTCTGTTACTATCCTCCACAATGTTTACTACATTTCCAAGTTTTGTGTCATCTGCAAACTTTGAAATTATACCCAAGTCCAGGTCATTAATATATATCAAAAAGAGCAGTGGTCCTAATACTGACCCCTGAGGAACACCACTGTATACGTCCCATAAGTCTGAAAAACAATCGTTCACCACTACTCTCTGCTTTCTGATGCTTAGCCAATTTTGTATCCATGCTGCCGCTGTCCCTTCAATCCCATAGGCTTTAATTTTGCTAACAAGTCTATTATGTGGTACTTTATCAAATGACTTTTGAATGAATCAAATGACTTTATCAAATGACTTTTGACCGCACTACCCAGATCAACCCTATCCGTTACTTCATCAAAGAACTCAATCAAGTTAGTCAAACACAATTTTCCTTTAACAAGTCCGAACTGACTTTCATTTATCAGTCCATACTATTAATTTTGTCCCAGATTATTCTCTCAAAGTTTTCCCACTACCGTGTTAGGCTGACTAGCCTGTAACTGCCGGGTTTACCCATCTCCCCCTTTTTGAACAGGGGTGTAACATTTGCAATCCTCCAATTCTTTTTTTTTTATTCGTTCATGGGATGCGGGCGTTGCCGGCAAGGCCAGCATTTATTGCCCATCCCCAATTGCCCTCGAGAAGGTGATGGTGGTGAGCCGCCACCTTGAACCGCTACAGTCCGTGTGGTGAAGGTTCTCCCACAGTGCTGTTAGGTAGGGCGTTCCATAATTTTGACCCAGCGATGAGGAAGGAATGGCGATATATTTCCTAGCCGGGATGGTGTGTGACTTGGAGGGGAACGTGCAGGTGGTGTTGTTCCCATGTGCTTGCTGCCCTTGTCCTAGGTGGTAGAGGTCTCAGATTTGGGAGGTGCGGTCAAAGAAGCCTTGGCAAGTTGCTGCAGTGCATCCTGTGGCTGGTACACCGATGGTGGAGGGAGTGAACAGTTAGGGTGGCGGATGGGATACCAATCAAGCGGGCTGCTTTGTCCTGGATGGTGTCGAGCTTCTTGAGTGTTGTTGCAGCTGCACTCATCCAGGCAAGTGGAGAGTATTCCATCACACTTCTAACTTGTGCCGTGTAAATGGTGGAAAGGCTTTGGGGAGTCAGGAGGTGAGTCACTCACCACAGAATACCCAGCCTCTGACCTGCTTTTGTAGCCACAGTATTTATGTGGCTTGGCAGTTAAGTTTCTGGTCAATGGTGACCCCCAGGATGTTGATGGTGGGGGATTTGGCGATGGTAATGCCATTGAATGTCAAGGGGAGGTGGTTAGATTCTCTCTTGTTGGAGATGGTCATTGCCTGGCACTTGTCTGGCGCGAATATTACTTGCCACTTATCAGCCCAAGCCTGACGTTGTCCAGGTCTTGCTGCATGCGGGCTCGGACTGCCTCATTATCTGAGGGGTTGCGAATGGAATTCTCTGGCACCATCCCCATATCTAAGGAGGATTGGAAGATTGTGGCCAGAGCCTCCACAATTTCTACCCTTACTTCCTTCAGTAACCTAGGATGCATCCCACCTGAACCGGGTTATTTTTCAACTTTGAGTACTGCCAACCTTTTAAGTAAATATTGGCCAAACCGGATAAGGAGTGCAAATTTCCTTCCCTAAAGGACATTAGTGAACCAGTTGGGGTTTTACAGCAATCAGACAGCTTCATGAGCCACTTTTACTGATTCCAGCTTTTTTTTTTAAAAACTGAATTGAAATTCTCAAACTGCCATGGCAGGCTTTGAATTTATGTTCTCTGGATTAGCAGTCTAGGCCACTGGATTACTAGTCCAGTAACATAACCATGGCACTACCATACATGATGCATGAGCTATAGTCTATCTCTATGGAGGCTTGGAACACTCACCTCTGTATGGGCTGTAGTACAATGGAACAAGAATTAAGGATCTACTGCAAGCTGAAGTGAGATATATTCTCCTCCCCGCTCTTTGAAGTTTAAACTGGGACAAAGGAAATCAAAAGGTTATCTTTCACAATTAAATAAAGCTGTTCTGAAAGGATTTTAAACAGAGATAGCTGCTGTACTGGATCTACACTCATGGTAAATCAGCAGCTTTAAGTGATGGTTAACTCATGGGAAGGAGACAAAGCTGTTTCTCATACTTGGACAGACTGAGGCACTTCTCATTTCTACAATTACCAAAATTTCAGAACAAAGCAAACAGCCTGTCTCCACTGGATGATTACATTTAAGAAAGGGTTAAATGTGGATTCAGTTTCACTGAGCATTTTTAAAGTTACCACCAAACTCCCACAGATATAAAAAATACAGTTTTCTTTTGATTTGAATCTGATCCATCTCCCCATCTGTCACAGTAATAGAACATTTGGGTTTAATATTTAGACTGATGTTGAGGTTTAGAGGACCAGGCACTTTGACAGCATTTACCCTTCAGCTAACAAATTTTATCATTGAATTTTAACATATTACACAAGATGGTTAGTCTAATTTTTCACTAAACATTATTGGCTGATAAATTCTGTTCAGTCTAACATTCCGACTAGGCTCTGAAACAGGTCCTCAATCACACTGAACTGGACAGGCTGAATAATCTTTGAATTGGTTCATGCATTAATGAATTCCTTTCACAAGTTGTGAATCAAACAAACCAAACCTAACCAACAATAGACTGAGGTTAAAAATATTGGTCTTGCGTTAATGGTGCAACTATCATTTTTATAAATTGAAAACAAGGGAATTTCACTTTTCAAAACCATCCATTTTGTTGAAAGGTCCCAGTTCAAAATAAAGTATATGTACATGAAAATGATATATTAATCAATTTTAACCTATGTGCATAAAAATTAAAATGATGGCCATTCCATATCTGGAACAGGGGTGCCTATTTATGGAACCTTGAAATCAAACTGCTCAATCTAACTCCTGTAGCCAAGTAAAAATATCGAATATCCTTCATGCCATCAAGGGGAGGCATAATACTGAAGACAGGCTCTTCTCCACTAAGCAAGTGAGTCACCATGGCCCACTCCTTGCAGCTAGTTCAACAAGATTAGTTTGGGAGCCGGTTTGCAAGCCCACCTTTTCAGACAGAACACGACGAGTAATAATTTGTAATATAGTAACAGTTTCAGCCAGATCTTCAGCCCATGTAGTTTTCCCTTGATGCACTTTTATTAACCTTCAATCCCATTTGTTAACAATAATCTGTCCAGTTCTTTTTGAAACCCATTAAGGTTCCTTGCTCCACCACCCATGCCAGTAATCTCTTACACATACTTACCACCCTAGCAAAAACAGTGTAAAAATGGCACGACGTGGGCTTGGACCTTATGTACTAGCGTATTATGTGGGACACTGTCAAGTGCCATCCTAAAATCCAGGTAGATAACATCCATCGTCTCCCCCTATTTACTAGGGCAGTCATCGCAAAAGAAATCCAAAAATTGGTTAAGCATGGCCTCCCACTGCTAAAACCATGATGTCTCGGACTAGCTCATGCTCAAGATGCTTTCTTATATTATCCCTTCAAATACTTTCATCTGCTATTGGAAAAGTATTTGAAAGACTTACTCTCGCCCTTTTGTTTGAAGATGGGAGTCACATTCGTTATTTTCCAATTCTCTGGGACCAACCTAAATAAAGGAGGAGACAAAAAATTCCTTTTTGCACAATAAACCTCCCAAATGCTTCCTCTGCTCCTACTAGCAAAAAGAATCATTTGAGCAACCCACATATCCTGTCCAAAATCTACATTCAAGGCTTGTGGGAATTTAGTAATTATAAGTGTCCTCCCCCCATCTCAAACTAAGACATTTTACCCACAGGTATTTTGTATCCAAAAACTCAGTCTCAAGACAGATATGAAAGAAACATTACTTATATTAAATATAAAAGCTACAGAATTTTTGACCAAATTTTCTTTGGTGCATTTGAAACAGCAAATGTTACTGCACAGTGGCATATGCAGTTGATCCCTTCTTATTCCGCAAGCAACAGGTTTTCATGTTTTATAATTACCTGCTCCTCATTTCACTGCTCATGAACTATTGGTTTTGATCTACCAGAATTCCCTAGATTCTAGAACAGCCCCCATGGATTGGAAGGTAGCAAATGTAACCCCGCTGTTCAAGAAAGGAGGGAGAGGAAAAAACAGGGAACTATAGGCCAGTTAACCTGACATCGGTAGTAGGAAAATGCTTGAATCTTTTAAGGACGTAGTAACAGAGCACTTAGAAAATTACAATGTGATTAGGCAGAGTCAACACTGGTAAATAGTATTTGACAAATCTATTTGAATTTTTTGAAGGTGTAACTAGCAGGGGAACCAGTGAATGTAGTATACTTGGATTTTCAAAAAGGTATTCAATAATGTGTTACATTAGGGCTCATGGGATTGGAGGTAATATATTAACATGCATTGAGGATTGGTTAACAGATTAAAAAAAAAAGAGTAGGAATAAATGGGTCATTTTCAGGATGGCAGGTTGTAACTAGTGGGGTGCCGCAAGGATCAGTGCTTGGGCCTCAGTTGTTCACAATATATATCAATGACTTAGATGAGGGGACTGAGTGTAATGTATCCAAGTGTGCTGACGATACAAAGCTAGGTAGGAAAGTAAGCTGAGCGGAGGACACAAAGAGGCTGCAAAGGGATATAGACAGGTTAATTGAGTGGGCGAGAAGGTGGCAGATGAAGTGTAATGTGGGGAAATGTGAAATTACCCACTTTTGGTAAGAACAGAAAAACAAAATATTTTTTAAAAGGTGAGAGACTAAGATATGTTGGTAGTCAGAGGGATTTGGGTGTCCTTGTACACAAATCACAGAAAGTTAACATGCAAGTACAGCAAGCAATTAGGAAGGCAAATGGTATGTTATACACCAACCCCTTTGCAATAAAGGCTAAGAGTAAGGAGGTCATGGTGCAATTAGATAGGGGCCGGGTGAGACCACACCTGGAGTACAGTGTACAGTTTTGGACTCCTTACCTAAGGAAGGATATACTTGCCTTGGACGGGAGGGGGGGTTGCAACAAAGGTTCACTAGATTGATTTCTGAGAGGAGAGGGTTGTCCTACGAGGAGAGATCGAGTAGAATGTGCCTATATGGAGTTTAAAAGAATGAGGGGTGATCTTATTGAAACGTATAAAATTCGTTGCTGTCCGAGTTGCGCCGCTCCGCCATTAGCTTCGTGAAAACTGCATTTTGCTGTTTGCTTCACCATTGACCATGCATTGAATGTCTTAAAGTTGCTGTATTTATGCGATAAATATGAACTAAACGCGCCACAGAAAGCTAGGTCTTATCATTTTAAGCGTAAGTATACTTTTAACAAAATGATAGGTGTGAATTACTGACAATCAACCTCTGACACTGAAAATTAACTATTACAAGTATGGAGTCTCATTCCTTCAGGTAACAATTGTTGGAGATTTAAAAAATGTCAAATTAAAATTTAATTTTCTTTTTCTGCCTTTTTTTTTTCCTCTCTCTCAATTCAATCTTTCTTTCCATTTGACATTGAATTCACCCACTCTAATTCACACTTCCTTCTCAGTCCTTCCGCTGTTTATTTCTCAATCCTTCAATCTGATTGGTTAAGGAGATACTCTGTTGCTTGCCCTGTTCACTCAGATCCCAGATGCCCTGTTTCCCTCGCTGCATAATTATCAGCTCACGCTTTCAAACTTAGTGGGCAAAAATGTTTTAAATAAAAAGGCATACAATATAAAACAACATTTACCAGGATCCCAGTCTGGCTATTTATAAAAATGATACCTGAGGAACAATTTTTTTTCCTCCCAACATGTACGTGTCAATTCATTAACTTTCTCAAGTGCGCCAGTTTCAATGTCAATATTAAAAACCTCTGCAATCAGGGCCAATGTTAGGTCAACAGATCATCTTCCGCCATCTCCACCATGATCCCACCACTAAACTCAATTTCCCCATCCTTCCCCTTTGAGCAATCATGAATGACCGTGCCCTCCAGGACACCTTGGTCTACTCTTCCATGACACCCAACACCTGCTCTCCTTTCCCTGGCACCTTCCCACACATGTAAGATGCAGCATCAGCCCATTCAGTTCCTGCCACACTATCATCCAGGGATCCAAACACACCTTCCAGGTAAAACAGTGATTTACTTGTACTTCCTCCAACCTAGTATATTGTATTCACTCTACATCGGGGAGACCAATCTCAGATTGTGAGACCAATCTCAGATTGTGAGATTGCTTTGCCGAACAGCTCCATTCTGTCCGCAAGAAGCAACCCGAGCTTCCGTTCACTTTCCACTTCAATTCTCAGTCTCTGACCTCTCTGTCCTTAGCCTCTTACACTGATCCTCAAGCTTGTGTTGAGCTTCATTGGAATAGCACATAGTCTTTCTATTAGGCATTTTACAGCCCTCTGGCCTTAACATTGACTTATACAACTTCAGATTTTAACTACAGCTCCTACGTTCTCTGACAGTGGGTACTGGTAATGTAGGATGGGTGCACCAGTGCTTCTGGGGATGGGGGAGGAAACAGGTGGGGGAGTTAGTTTTCAGTACACCGCTGGAAAGGTCATCTGTTCCCCTCACGTTGACTTGCCTTTTTCTTTCACCAGTCTCCTGAAGCCTGCTCTTTGCCAGGTTTTCATGCTCTCCCTCCAACTTAAACTAACCAGTTTTAACTTTTCAGACATTCTCTGGGTCTCCTATGTCTCCAATTTTCTAACATCTGTCAGTCAACCAGTCCCTGTCCTCCACCTAATACATGACAGCTCATATTTTTCTTTTACTGTGCATATCGATGGGCCGAATGGCCTCCTTCAGTGATGCAACCATTCTATGATTCTACATGGTTTTTTTTCTTTCCCCTTCTCTATCCCTTGCTGTGAACCTCCTTATAAAAAAAGATGTTCATCTGTAATACTTTCTGGTTCTGAAGAAGGGTAATACGCCTGATACATTAGCTCTACTTCTCTCCACAGGTGCTATGCTTGGTGTTCTGTGTCTATTTCAGATTTCCAGCATCTACAGTATTTGTTCCAATGTTAAGTCTCCTGTTTTTGTGTTTCTTAGAGCAAGTCAACACACTTTTGAATTGTCCATCTCCATCCAAGATTACTCAAGTTTCTCCAACACTTGGGGATACATTCTTTAATAGGGGAAACAATGATGCACAATGGTGTCATGGAAACAACTTAAAAGGATTATTCCATTACACCCAAATGAAACAGTATCCTTAAAGAACTAGCACATTCTCCAGCAAACTCCTGAAAATAAAATGAGACAATAAATGTAGCCCACTCTTACAGAGCCTATGCTCAATTTATCAAGACACAGTAGTGCATGTTTGCCATATTTCTGGAAGAATGTAGTCTGTTTTTACACGATGGGATAAAACCTGTAATCCTACACATTAATAAGACTGTGGTTATTCCCAGAAGGCAAATTTAATACTCTGGATCCAACTGACTCATTCAGTCACTATAAACCAGAGTATAAAGAAAGCAGTCTACTACAGTAAACTCTGCAAAAACCTACTCGTCACTTATGGGCACACACATAAAGGGTCCAGGGACATACTCCCTATTAAATGTTTACTTTAAAAATGATCTATTCTGGTTTATTTTAAACCAGTTTTGTATTTAACAGATGAATTTTTAATCATGCCAATACTCTTCTCATCCTCTTCCCTCAATTCAACCTGCTACTCTTCACTAACTCAGCTAAAGCCAGTACTCTACTTCCAGCCCACCCATAGTTCATGCTTATACTCCTTTCCTCCCCATCCCCAGTTAATGATGGCATTCTTCTTCCTCCTCCACCTCAAAGCACCGATCCCAGCTTCTCCCCTCTTTCCACCCCAAAGTAAAGATTCCAGCTTCTCACATCTCCCCTTCATTGCCATCCATTTTCCCTTCCCTCTCCCCTTAGTGTCATCATTTCCCCGTTCCCTTTGTTGTCACCAATTCCCTTGTCCCCACCCAGTTACCCACTCCCCTCTCCCCTTCAATCCCCCTCCCTTCACTGCCATCCCATTTCCCTAAGTCCTGCTCCTACCATTAAAAAAGGACCACACTAGTTCACTCTGCTCTCAATGCACTTACGGAAGAGATTACAGCTGCTGCATACCTTAGGCAGGAACTCCTGTTCTCACTAGAATTCCTGTCCATTATACACAGCAGCCGGAATCCCTTCCATACAGTATCCAGAAGCCAGCATCCCTTCTATTCGCAGCAGAAGCAGTGTTAAGAACAGAGACCCTGGTCTTGTCCATCAGTGTCAGGATGCGGGCAAGGCTGGGCTGGGGGGTGGGAGCCTGGTCAGCAAAAGCTGACACACTGACCAGACTTCCAAAATGCTGCCAGAAATATTGACTGTTGAGGCCCAGAACAGAAACAAAATTTAATTTCACATAGCTTAATATTTTTCAATGTAATGTAAAGTAGCTTTAAAAATGTGCATATCATGTCATTGTACTAAGGATGGGCCAGAGATAGATCTCTTCAGGCATTCAGAAAGTAATCCACATGCTGCAAGACAATAGACTCATACATACAGTTCCTTTTAGCAACACCCAAGTGGCTAATCTGGATTTGTATTGCGTCCATTGCTAGCTATTGCAGTGCAATGGGCATAGGATGCGTAGCAAACATCTCCAGAGACAGCGTGCATCACAGAAAGACATGCAAAGCTCCGTTGGCTGTTAAAATGAATAATGCTAAAAGTTAAAACTAAACTAATTCAGGAGTATTACTAGTACAAATTAGGCTGGCTAGTTTCCCTCGCAAATAATTTCCTCTCAACTGCTAAATAACTTTCCATTATACTCTGTAGATGATGTCTGTAATACTGCCTTTAAATCTGACAAGCTTGAAATATCATGACCAATTAACACACCAACACCTTTCAGTTACTTCTGCTATCTGGGAAAGACACTGACATTTTGAGCACAATATTTCAGTTCAAATTTATTTTAATTGTAGCAGTACAAGCCACTTAAAACAAACTCATTGGATAGTTTGCCCATGAGAAGCATTAAACATATCGTCAGAGACTGCAGAAAGCAGGTTTAAACATTATAGAGGTTACTATATGTCAGTTATTGCAGCCTCCTGATGCAGTCAAGACCTGCCTATTTAAACATGTTCTTGTGCCAGCAAGTGGAACGCATGTTAAATGCTGATCACAGTCAACATGTGCTTTGCTCCACTCTTCAGCATTTTAATTTTAAACAGTGCTGGTGAGCACAGTGGAATGAATGTTGACTTTACTGCCTAAGCCCTAAGCTCTGGAATTCCCTCCCTAAACCTCTCTGCCTCTCTCTCCTCCTTTAAGACGCTCCTTAAAACCTACCTCTTCGACCAAGTTTTTGGTCATCTATCCTAATATCTCCTTATGTAGCAGTGTGTCAAATTTGGTCTGATAACATTCCTATGAAGTGCCTTGAGGCGTTTTACTACGTTAAAGATGCTATATAAAATGCAAGTTGCTGTTGTTGTTGACGACAAGATGCTACAGAACCCAGCTGGTGCTACATTCAAAGAGCACTCCACTCACCCGGCAAAGGAGAATATTTAAACAGGCAGGTCCTGGCTACGTTGGGAGGCTCTGTAATCATTTTAAAACTAAGCACAACTAAGGGAGCAAAACTCACATTTGAAGTTGCAGGCAATAAGATGTTAATGAGGTGACAAAAGTTGAGATAGAATTTTAGTAACCATTCAATGCTATCAATTTAGCCCAATTTTTGTTCAAAAACATTTGCTCAACGAGCATGGGTTTTCAGGACTAATCAGTTATATGTAATTACCATTAGACAAGTACATCTGCTGTGTTAGCTTGGCACTGTGGTAGTACTCTTGCCTCGAAGTTAGAAGGTTGGGTCCAAGCCTCACTAGAATTTTGAGCATGTAATCTAAACTAACACATCAGTGAGGGATTGCTGCATTATTGGAGGTGCAGATTTGCCGATAATGCATTAAACTGAGGCCCCGTCGACATGTTCAGGTGGATATAAAAGACCCTATAGCACTTTTCCAAACAAGAGCAAGGAGTTCTCTGTCCGACGCTCATCTAGGCCAACGTCACCAAAAACAAGTTAACTGGCTGCTGAGTTTGCCTACATAACATTGACTACTTTGCAAAAGTAATTCATTGGCTGTGAAGCACTTCGGGACATCCTGAGGATGTGAAAGTTGCTATATAAACGCAAGTCTTGCTTTAAGTGGAGGCCACTGAATAAATACAACGAATAATAATTGCAATTTGCTGATGACGCCAAATTGGCAGATTGCGATGAGATGTGTGAAAGATGTAAGACATAGGTAGGCTAGCCAGATGGACAGATAGGCGGCAGATGTAACTCGGTGTAGAAAAGTCTAAAGTAAAATTTTGGAAGAATAGGGAAAAGAAATATACTTTAAATGGTAAGGTTTTAATGAAAAGAAGCAGAAGGTCCTCGTTGTGCAGATACAAAGGTCATTAAAGTGGCAGCATAAGTAGATACGGCATTAAAAAAGCAAATGGAACCCCTGGTTATGTATCTAGAAACACAGAATGCAAAAGCAAGGAGGAAATGTTAAACTTATACAAAATTACAGTTAGGCCACAGATGGAGTGCTGCATAAAACTATGAGCATTCCATTATTGGAAAGATAAAAGCAATGTAAATGGTATAGCATAGGTATGCTAGGATGTTACCAGGGAGGGAAGAGATGAGGACATTTTTTTTGTACAAAGTGAGTTATGATGATCTGGAATGCACTGTCTGAAAGGGTGGTGAAAGCAGATTCAACAGTAACTGTCAAAAGGGAACTAGTAAATACTTGAAGGGAAAAAATTTACAGGGCTATGGGCAAAGAGCAGGGGAGTGGGACTAATTGGATAGCTCTTTCAAAGAGCTGGCAAAGACACGATGGGCCGAATGGCCGCCTTCTGTGTTGTATGATTCTATGATTTTGTCTTGTACCATCATCATTTCTGTCAATTAAACATCTCCTGTACCCCACCTCTTTTTTTCTCCCCCCTCCCCCACTTTTCCCTGGCTCTGTTGCTCCTAATAAGTTTTTTTTATCTGTAACATCTTCCAGTTATGACGAAAGATCATCAATCTGAAAAGTTAATCCTATCTTCCTCTATCCACAGATGTTGCCTAGCCTTTTGACTGTTTCCATCATTTTCTGTTTTCACTCTGCATTTAACTGTTATACTTAGATTCAAGCACGCTGAGTTCGATACTGATACAAAATGAAAAGTGTTTCTATTACCTAGTACCAACATCCCTCACCTTTTAAGCACAAAAATGCAGAAACAAAAAGTATATTAAAATTAAAATAGTTCCTCCAAATTATGGGTTTCCTGTAGCCTGGACTTCATAAAAAGCTTTAGCAAAACACATTTGCTCTCACAATTCTGATAAATGCACTGAAGTTTAGGTCATATATTTACATACTTTAAATTCAGAATCCATAACAATTCTGAAAAGTTATTGACTTAACACTGCTAGCCTTGGACTTGTTTGGTCAAGTGCAAAGACACTTTACAAGCTATGATTTCACAATAACTGAACCACTGAGCTACCTACCTACAGTGACCACCATAAACTCTGTACTAACCCTAGCAGCCAAAAAATAAAATGATTTATTTATTATGATATTGTTCTCAAATTCTGGGAGATTGACTTTTCCATACAGTATATTAGCCAAATTAAAAAGCATCAACTAACCTATTAAATAATGCAACATTATTCTTATTGACATTATTTAAATCAATTTCACCACAAAGCTAGTGTCTGCAGTAATCTGTAGCTGCTTGCCAAATGCTAAGAGTAAAATGGGATTTGCATTGAATTAATCAAACAGCTACAAAAGTATCAAAACAAATAATTTCTCCCACCTTTCGCTCAGTTAACCAAGGCAAAATGTGTCATTTCATCTCCCATTCCAACCCCCCAAAATCAAGAAAGTCACAGAGGCTTGGCAAAGTCCAAAGAACATCTATAGAATTTGGTCACAATCCATTTCAAGCCTCAACTCGAGGCTTCTAAAGAGCTTGAGATTGTCTGCAAAAGCAATCATGAAGGACCATGACCAAACACAAATCTCACCAGTCTCACAGGTGACCAAAAATGCACAACAGGACATATTATGTATAATATAATTATCTATGGCTAATATATTAAAAGTATCACATACAATAAACACCTCCTATAATATTTTCTCTATCACATTTTGTTGATTGCTGCTGTTTTACTTTGAGCCAAATCAGAACTGAAGGGGTAAGGAACATACAAATCAAAAGCAAGGAAAATGGTGAGAAAATTGCCAATGAAAAACTAAGGAGTTATAAAAACAAGTAAGCCTGAATGACCAGGAGATCCTATCAAAAATATGTTTAATAAAAACAGTAAACCAACCAAATCATTCAAACACTTAAAAAATTGTCCCAACGTTTTTCTCAGTACCTGATATTTCTAATGTCCCAATTAAGGTTGATAAGGCTGGAGAATTTTAGCTATGAGAAAAGATTGGATAGGCTGGGGTTGTTTTCTTTGGAACAAAGGAGACTAAGGGGAGATTTAATTGAGGTATATAAAATTATGACGGAACTAGATAGAGTGAATATGGAGGAACTATTTCCCTTAGCAGAGGGGTCAGGGACCGGGGGCATAGATTCAAAATAAATAGGAGAAGGATTAGAGGGAAGTTGATGAGAACTTTTTCAGCCAGAGGGTGGTGGAGGTCTGGAACTCACTGCCGGAAAGGGTGATAGAGGCAGAAGCCCTCAACTCATTTAAAAAATACTTGGATGTGCACTCGAAGTGCCATAACCTACAGGGCTACAGACCAAGTGCTGGAAAGTGGGATTAAGCTGGATAGCTCTTTTTCGGCCGGCATGGACACAATGGGCCGAATGGCCTCCTTCCATGCCATAACTTTCTATGATTCTCTGAAGGTTATAGACAAAATAAAATCAAAAAATTTGCATTTCACAATTAAATTTACCCATTAAATTAACTTGTGTGTTTAATATCTTCATTAAGGTACTTACTTGAAGGCCTCCACCAAAAGCCTGGATTTGGTCTTGATATTTTACTCACGCGAGCTGCTGTTGATTTGGGTTGACTCTCAGAATAGAGGTGTCTGGGATTATTCCCATTGACTGGAGTGCAGCCCTGCGATGCCTATATTTAAAACGCCAGAACCAGGAAATTACTGGCTCATTCGTTTAACTTCAGTTATAGGCAAGTTGATAAAAGGGATCATTCAAGATACACTGTACGACCACCTTTACAGAGAAGTGGTTATTACAGAATTTCGACATTGCTTCTGGAAAAGGTAGCTCTGTCTCACTAATCTGGTTAAATTTTTTGAGGCATATACTAGATTGGTGGATGTTGGTAGCCCAGTCGACACAGTGTATCTTGACTTGCAAAAAGCCTTTGACAAGGTGCCACACAAAAGGCTACTATATAAGATAGAGTTCTATGGGATTAGTGGCAAATTTTGGGTTGGATAAGGAACTGGTTGCATTCGTGTAGAAGGTAATGATTAATATTAATGGTTCTGCAACATTATTAAATGCAAAACAAGAAATACTGGTCAAGCCTCATCCAGAACACTGGGTCCAGTTTTGGTTCCTTCACATGGCGGGTGCTAAAGAGGCCCTGGAAAAGGTTCAGAGGAAGGCCACTAGATTGATACTTAGTTTAAAGGCCCTTAGTTACCACAATCGGCTGAAAGAGCTAGAACTTTTTAATCTAGAAAAGTTTTAAGAGATTTGACTGAGGTCTTTAAAATAACAAAAGGATTAGGCTCAGTCCACGTGGATAGGTTATTCGAGCTAGATAGGTATGGGAGGATCAGAGGACATGCATACAACTATTAGATTTTAGGAAGTACTTATTTTCGCAGAGTCATCAAACCTCTGAACCAAGCTGCGGGTACGTGCAGTGAGTACAGATTTGCTATAAGTAATCAAAAGGGAGCTGTATGAGTTCCTGAGTTGGCCAACATAACCTAATATAAAATGTATTAGGGGCGGAGGGGGAGGGGGATGTGTGTCTCCCAGAACTTGTTGCGTTGGAGAGAAATCTCCCAGAGTTGTTTGCTAAATTAGCATACGGATTTTTCCCTTTTTGCCTCTCCCAGATTACCTGGGGAGGGAGAATGGAGATAATGTTGTATAGAAGTCGCACGACTACAGCATAAAACAGACTTGATGGACCAGCTGGTCTTTTTGTGACTTTCATTTTCATGTCATCAAGAAAGCAAACAGGATGTGCGGTTACAAAAAAGGAGGAAAAGTACAGATAGCCTTTGGCCCTCTGTTCAACACCTCTGCAGCTGGAAATCTGGTTACTGCCCTTGTCCCCAGTAGATCTCTTACTCTTTCCCACTCTGGTTGTTCTCCCTCACATGGCCCCCATCTTCGCTCCCTTGAGTTCAAGGGGCACAAACTTGAATATTTATGGCACACTAGTTTAGCCATTCATCGCCACATCTGGCTGTACCACATCAAGAACTATCGGGTCCTGCTCTAGGATCATCCTGGAATGCAAAGATAACCCCTGGCTTTTCTCCACTGCCACCTGCCTCCTTAAACCCCCTGCTCCCTCCAACAAATGCAAGGAGCTCATGGACTTCCTTGTCACCAAGATTGAGACCTTCCATTCAGCTGCCTCCTCCACTTCCTTTTGCCCGTCATGCCATAAACGTCCTAAGATTCCCCACTGCCTTAGCTCTGGATTCACACCTTTCTCTAGTTTCTCTCCATCTCCCCTCATGCCCACACCAAGCTCATCTTGTCCATGAGAGCCATCTCCAGCGCTCTCAACCCTATTCTCACTAAACTGCTGACCACCAAACTTCCTGGTCCCCATGCTGCCATACATTGTTCCCTCCCCTTATTGTCCCCCTCCTTTCAAATCTGCCACCATCACCCCTCCTCAAAAAACCCACCCATTACCCCTCTGTCCTTGCAAATTACTGCCCCATCTCCAACCTCCCTGTCCTCTCCAAGGTCCTTGAAAGTGTTGTCGCCTCCCAAATCCGTGCCCACCTTTCCTACAACTCTATATTTGAAGCTCTCCAATCAGATTCTGCCCTGCCAAAGCTTTGAAACAGCCCTAATCGAAGTCACAAATTACAGTCTGTGGCTGTGACTATGGTGCACTTTCCCACCTCATCCTTTTCAACTTCTGCAGCCTTTGACACGTTCGATCATGTCTTCCTCCTCAAACATCTCTCCTCCGTTGCTCAGCTGAGTGATACTGCCTTTATCTGGTTCTACTCTTACCTATTCAGTCATAGCCAGAGAATCTCCTGCAATGCCTTCCCTTCCTGCCCGCACACCCTTCCTTGGCCCTCTCTATTTCTCATTTACGTGCTGCCCATCAACGACACCATCTGAAGACATGTCAGATTCCATATGTACACTGACAACACCCAGGTCTACATCACCACCACGCTCAACCCCTCCACTGCCTCTGCGTTGTCAGCCCACTTATCTGACATCCAGTCTTGGTTAGCTGCAATTTCCTCCAATTAACATTGAGAAGACTAAAAACATTGTCTTTGGCCCCCACCACAAACTCCGTTCCCAGGCCACCAATTCCAACCCCAGGCTGAACCGGACTGTTCACAACTTTGACCTATTTGACCCCGAGCTGAGTTTCAAACCCCATTCCCTTTCCATCACAAAGACCTCTAACATCGCACATCTCCACCCTTGCCTCAGCCGATCTGCTGCTGAAACCCTCACCTATGCTTTTGTTACCTCCAGACCCGACTATTTTAATGCTCTTGTAGCCCGCATCCCATCTTCCTGTATCCTAACCCACAGCAAGTCCCGCTCATGCATCACTTCTGTGCTCTGTGACCTACATTGGCTCCAATGCTTCAAATTTAAAGGTCTCATCCTTATGTTCAAATCCTTCTATAGCCTTCCCCACCCCCACCCTCCTCCGATCTCTAACCTCCTTCATTGGCCACCATGCCTTCAATTGTCTAGGCCCTAAGCCCTGGAATTCCCTCCCTAACCCTCTGCCTCTCAAACTTTCTCTCCTCCTTTAAGACCCTCCTTAAAACCTACCTCTTACACCAAGCTTTTAGTCACTCTTCCCAATATTTCCTTTGGCTGAGTGTCACCTTTTGTCTGATTACACTCCTGTGAAGAGCCTTGGGATGTTTTCCTATGTTAAAAGCACAATAAATGCAAATAGTTGTTGTACAACAAAGGATGTTGTCCGGCCATGGTCCTGCCATGCCAACCAACCTGTTAGTCAGGTTGCACCCAAGAGTACTGGGTGCAGTTCTAGAATCGTCACAATGGGAAGCATGTAGGAACAAGTGAAAAAAAAATAAGGACAGACTCAGAAAACTAGAATGCCTCATGAGAGGAGAAAATCGGGAAGGGACATGATGGAGGTATTCAAACTAGTAAGGTTCAAGGATATACAGGATCAGTCATCAAAACAAGGTAAAGACAAGGTAAAACAAAAAAGGGGTAGATTCAGACAGGTTACAAGAAAGCATTACTGCTCTAAGAGGGTGGTCAGAATAACTTACCAAGGTGGGGCATCATCCTTTATAGTACACTATTTGATGTGCAATAACCAACTTTTTTTTAAAACCATCACTATTGTACCATTTTCAGACAACTTTTTAAAATTGTTTTCTTTTTTGGAACTCCCACACTAAGATGAAAGACTGGCAATTTATTCCAAGGCTACTGGAAACACTGTAAAGTAACTGGCCCTGCAAGATGCGTTAGTAATCATGACGACCCCCTGGCTTTCATCCCCATCTGTTCCTTGTGTTGTACACCAATTCCAGGAGACTTAATTACAATTAGGAATTCACCATGTAAGAATTGCAGGTAATAACCCAAATCCCAACAAATTTTTCTTCACAATAAGTTTTCAATTCAGTCTTATTCACAACACAAGGTAAGTCTATACAAGAAAAAGACTGAGCAAAATCTCAACAGTACACCCACTCATTTTATTTTGCATTTAACATTCCACGACTGGTCTGAAGGAGCAGTTTCCATGGAAGCACTTATGATGTGCAGCTGCTACACTAAAAACAGAGATGGAGACATATGTTTGGCTTAGCTTCATGGCTCTGCCATTGACTTATTCTACAAGTACCATTTTGAAGATGGAACACTCCGAATGTCTCAGCACATTCATTGTGATGGTTCTGCACCACTACCAAACAGTTTGCCTATTTACTAACTACTTTCAGCACCAAAGCAAAACCATATTGCAATGTACTCAAGATAATTCTTTAACATATAATAGATGATATTGTTTAGTACTAGAATACAGTTTGCAGCGACTTTGCGTAGCAAAATTGTAATATCACTGCCAATTACATCTGTTCCATGCCAATTCTCTGCTCAAGAACTTCCAGCAACCAGACTGGAGAGACAATCAAAAACTCTTTTCTAGCATCAATTAAAACACCATTAGGAGATTACAAGTACATACTTGATAACTTCCTCGACAGGTAGGCACCACAGGGACTGGAGGGCATATTGGACACGGGTGGCAGTGTTATTTAATTTGATACGTTTCCTTTAATTTTTATGAATTGGGTTTCTATTAGTTGTTCCCCTCTAAAAAGGGGCACTTTTATTAGATTTTTTGGTTCGATGACACTGGGGTAAATCAGTGTCTCCTTATGGGTTTCTAAGAAAAGGCATACTTAGATAAAGGTGTCTGCTTGGCAACTATTTTGGTGGGAAAAGTCTGAGACGTATTACAACTGAGCAACTATTTGCCAATTAAATAAGATAGCCATCAGCCAATGCCATGGTAGTGTGATAAGTACAAAGAAAGCTGCCCCAAGTGGCTCAGTTAATTAAGGCAATGAGAAACAACAACAACAACTTGCCTTTACCGTAGCAAAACGTCCCAAGGCGCTTCGCAGGAGCTATTTTCAAACAGAATTTGACACCAACCCATATAGGACAGCTGACCGAAAGCTGTGTCGCAGAGGTAGGTTCTAAGGAGCATCTTAAAAGGAGGAGAGAGAGGCAGAGAAGTTTAGGGAGGGAATTCCAAAGCTTAGAGTCTAAGCAGCTGAAGGCATGGCCGCCAATGGTGGAGCGATTAAAAATCGGGGATGCTCAAGTGGCAAGAATTGGAGGAGCGCAGAGATCTCGGAAGGTTGTAGGGCTGGAGGTTACAGAGATCAGGAGGGACGAAGCCATGGAGGGATTTGAAAACAAGGATGGGAATTTTAAAATCAAGGCGTTCCCAGACCGGAAGCCAACGTAGGTCAGCGAGGGTGATGGGTGAACGGGACTTGGTGCCTTTTAAGCCAGATTCATTCGCAGAACTGTGCTATGCATCAGGAATCAGCAGATCTGGGGTATAGAGAAGAAAATAAGACTGGCCTCCCACACCTGACTTCTATTCTGTGACCCCCCCTCCTGGAAATACACATAATTGGATTTAATGTCATGTCAGGACAGGGTCAAGCCAAGCTTCAATACCTGACAGTTAAGTATCCTGACACTTGCGGTCTATGTTCATGCATGAAAAATAGTCACTTGAACAATATAACAGAGGGTGACCATTGACCACAAAACTATACCCCAACAAGGAATCAATGGCTTCAGCACAGGAGCAAGAAAATTGGCTGAAGGGGGAAAAAGTGCATTCTGCAAAATGGGATCAGAGCAACTGCAAATACCTGACATCGCCAAATTAGCAAAACAGCTGCATCAATTTATTTTTGTTCTTATTTATCAGTGCCACAATTGCCATTTTTTTTTAAATTCACTCAGGATGTGGGCATCACTGGCAAGGCCAGAATTTATTGCCCATCCTTAGCTGCCCTCGAGATGGTGGTGGTGGTCAAGTCCATGCGTCTGTATGGTGAACAGTGCTGTTAGGTAGGGAGTTCCAGGATTTTGACCCAGCGATGATGAAGGAACAGCAACATATGTCCATGTCAGGATGGTATGAGACTTGGAGGTGATGCTGTTCCCATGCACTTGCTGCCCGTGCCCTTCTGGATAGTGGGGGTCACAGGTTTGGGAGGTTCTGTCAAAGCCATGATGAGTTACTGCAGTGCATCCTATGTTGACTATATAAACCCAGTCTAAACAGGCCAGAGTTTTATTCAGCATTAATATTAACATTGTTGTCAGACATAATGAACTGTTCTCATTTTATTAAAATCAGAAAATTTCTAGTTATATATGTATATATTGCTTCTAATTTTTTTAGACTAGGTATTTACTTCTTTAAATTTCCAACAACGGTAAATTTTAAATGCATTATAATCTATAAGATTCTATGTTAGATTCACTGTAATTGACTGATAAATGATCTGAACCTACAAATGAAAGCTTTTGCACAGATGAGCCCATAAAGGAATGAACAAACTTGTATTTATATAGCACCATCTCACATCCTCAAGATGTCCCAAAACACTTTGCAGCCAATGGATTACTTTTGGAGTACAGCCACTGTTATGACAATAAACACAGCAGTCAATTTGCATACAAGGTCCCAGAAAATGAACAAATGACCAGATAATGTTTTTGGTAGTGTTGGTTGAGAGAAGAATGTTGGCCAAGACAACAGAAAAACTCCTTGTTCCTCTTAAAAATAGTGCCAAAGGATAATTTGCATCCAGATGGAGCTTGGTTTAATATAAAAGACCAATGTCCTCACAGGGAGGTTAACTAGTGCTTTGGGGAAGAGGAACCAAGACATAGCAGCAGTGCAGAGAAACAAGGTGCAATGAAAACTAGCAGGGACAAACAGGAACAGAATAAAGAATAATGTAGAAAGAGCAGGAATTAGATGGAGGAAAAAAGCTAAGCAGGCTAGCATGGCGTTGGAATCCATATCTGTCAATGTGAGGAGTGTTACAAATAAGGTTGATGAGCTGCAGGCACAAGTTGCCACATGGGGTTATGATATAGTGGCTATAACAGAGACCTGGCTTAAACATGGGCAGGAATGGGAACTAAACATTCCTGGCTAAATTGTATTCAGGTGGGATAGGGACGGAAAAAGACAGGAGAAGAGGTGGCAGTATTGATCAAGGGTAATATTACGATATACTAGAAGGTTCAAAGACTTAATCTATTTGATTGGAGTTAAGCAACAGAAAGAGGCTGTTACATTGGAGGTCTACAGTAAACACCCAGCAAACAGTGAGAATGAGATAGAGGAGCAAATTTCAGAGAAATGTAAAAATAATAGAGCAAGAAAAGTAGGGGACTTCAATTACCCTGATATAGACTGGGAAAAAAAGTAAAGGGCAAGGAGGGTGAAGAATTCCTAAAATGTGTACAGGAGAACTTTCTTAATCAGTAAGCCTTCAAGGCGGAGATAGTTCAGGTACATACCAAGCATACTTGCATAAGGAGGAAAGATAGGGCATCCAAAGCTAGAGCTCCCTGGATGACAAAGGAAATAGAGGTTAAAATATAACAGAAAAGGGAGGCTTATGACAAATGTCAGGTACAGAATACAGTAGAAAACCAGGCAAAATACAGAAAGTGCAGGGGGAAATTGAAAAAGGATACAAGAAGGGAAAAGAGAGAAGAAAAGATTAGCAGGTAACATAAAAGAGAACCAAAAATCACCAATAAACATATAAAAAGTAAAAGGAACAGTGGGGCCGATTAGGGACAAAGGGAAACCTTCTTGTGAAGGCAGAGGGCATGACTGAGGTGCTGAATGAGTACTTTGCATGTCTTCATAAAAGAAGAGGATGAAGTTAATGTCACAGTAGAGGAGGAGTAGAGATATTGGACAGGATAAAAATAGATAGAAAGGAGATGCTAAATAGGTTGGTATCACTCAAAGTTAACAAGTCACCTGGTCCAGATAAGATGCATCCTAGGTTGCTGAGGGAAGCAAGGGTGAAGATACGAGAAGCTCTGACCACAATCTCAATCCTCCTTGGATTATGGGAGTGGTGCCAGAGGACTGGAGGATTGCAAATGTTACACCCCATTCAAAAAAAGGGAGGGAGAAACCTGGTAACTACAGGCCAATCAGTGGTGGGAAAACTACTAGAGAGCATTGTCAAGGACAAAACTAATTCTCACTTGGGGAGGTATGGGTCAATAAGGGACAGCCAGTACGGATTTGTTAAAGGCAAATAGTGTATGACTAACACGATTGAGTTCTTTGATGCGGTATCAGAGAGGATTGATGAAGGTAGATGTTGTATATATGAACTTACAAAAAGCATTTGATAAAGTACCACATAACAGACTTATTTGGAAAGTAGAAGCACGTGGGATTAAAAGGACGATGGTATGTGGGTACGTAATTGGCTAAGGGATAGGAAGCAGTGAGTAGTGGTGAACGGATGTTTTTCTGACTGGAGAGAAGTATGCAGTGGGGTCCCTCAGGGATCAGTATTAGGACCATTGCTATTCTTGTTATACATAAATGACCTGGACTTGGGTACAGAGAGTACAATTTCGAAGTTTGCGGATGATACAAAACTTGGCAACATAGTAACTAGTGAGCAGGATAGTAGCAGACTTCAGAAGGACATAGACAGACTGGTGAAATGGGCAGACAGAGGGCAGGTACAATTTAATGTGGATAAGTGTGAAGTGATCCACTTTGGAAGGAACAACATGGAGAGACAGTACAATCTAAATGGTACTATTTTGAGGGGGGGTGCAAGAGCAGAGGGACCTGGGGGTGCATATTCACAAATCTTTGAAGATGGCAGGGCAAGTTGATAAGGCAGTTAAGAAAGTGTAGGAGATACTTGGCTTTGTAAATAGGGGCATTAAATACAATAACAAGGAAGTCATGCTAAACCTTTACAAATCACTGGTTAGGCTGCAGATGAAGTATTGTGCACAATTCTGGGCACCACAAAGGATGTCAAGGCTTTGGAGAGGGTACAGAGGAGGTTCACCAGGGTGATACCAGGGATGAGGGACTTAAGTATGTGGGGATTGGAGAAGCTGGGATTGTTCTCCTTAGAGCAGAGACGGTTAACGGAAGACCTGATAGAGGTATTCGAAATAAGGATGAGGTTTGATAGAGCAAATAGGGAGAAACTGTTGCCTCTGGCAAGTGGGTCGGTCACCAGAGGTCATCGATTTAAAATTGGCAAAAGAACTAGAGGAGAAACGAGGAGATTTTTCTTCAATAGAGGGTTGTTTTCTGGAACGGGACTGTCTGAAAGAGTGGTGGAACCAAATTCCATTGGAACTTTCAAAAGGCAATTGGACATGTACTTGAAGAGGACAAATTTGCAGGGTTAAGGGGGGACTAAATTGGACAGCTCTTTCAAAGAGCCGGCACAGGCACGACAGGCCAAAAGGCCTCCTTCTGTGCTGTAAGATTCTATGACACCTTCCAATCTGCAGTACTCCCTCTGCATTGAGTAAAAATGGGAAATATGATCTTTTCCTTTAACGACAGTTTGCAAAAACACCAAATGAAAGATTTACTTGTAATTGAAGACAACCATAATCTCCATTAAAGATGTAGTTGACCAAATCCCCAACAAACATTGAATCATTGCTACAGCACACAACATTACCTGAACTAGTCAATTCAATTCCTATTTTATCAGTTCAAGTACAGCTCAGTTTTACTGATTTCAAATAACCTCATTCCTCAGCTGCTTCATCAATGACCTTCCCTCCATAAGGTCAGAAATGGGGATGTTCACTTATGATTGCGCAGTGTTCAGTTCCATTCGCAACCCCTCAGATAATGAAGCAGTCCATGCCCGCACGCATCAAGACCTGGACAACATCCAGGCTTGGGCTGATAAGTGGCAAGTAATATTCGCGCCAGACTAATGCCAGGCAATGACCATCTCCAACAAGAGAGAGTCTAACCATCTCCCCTTGACATTCAACAGCATTACCATCGCCAAATCCCCCACCATCAACATCCTGGGGGTCACCATTGACCAGAAACTTAACTGGACCAGCCACGTAAATACTGTGGCTACAAGAGCAGGTCAGAGGCTGGGTATTCTGCAACGAGTGACTCACCTCCTGACCCCCAAAGCCTTTCCACCATTTACAAGGCACAAATCAGGAGTGTGATGGAATACTCTCCACTTGCCTGGATGAATGCAACTCCAACAACACTCAAGAAGCTCGACATCATCCAGGACAAAGCAGCCCACTTGATTGGCAACCCATCCACCACCCTAAACATTCACTCCCTTCACCACCAGCACACCGTGGTTGCAGTATGTACCGTATACAGGATGCACTGCAGCAACTCGCCAAGGCTTCTTCAACAGCACCTCCCAAACCCACGACCTCTACTACCTAAAAGGACAAGGGCAGCAGGCACATGGGAACACCACCACCTGCACGTTCCCCTCCAAGTCACACACCATCCCGACTTGGAAATATATTGCCGCTCCTTCATCGTCACTGGGTCAAAATCCTGGAACTCCCCACCTAACAGCACTATGGGAGAACCTTCATCACACGGACTACAGCGGTTCAAGAAGGCGGCTCACCACCACCTTCTCAAGGGCAATTAGGGACGGGCAATAAATGCTGGCCTTGCCAGTGACGCCCACATCCCACAAACAAGTAAAAAAAAACTTTGTCCCCAAAACTCAGAGCAAAAAACTTCTGGTGTAGATGTGAGGTTTTTTATATTCATATGAAAATTATGCAAGAAAGGTACTCAAGAAATGGAGAAAAATATAAATACCATTCAAATCAAAAATAATAAGCAAACTTTGCTATGGACATGTTCTTTATTGAAGTACTGCAACCACAAATCAAGAGGCAAAAAGCATTATTTAATTAAAAAATTTGTTATAGAAAATCCATCAGCAAGTTTTTATGTGCTGTGCATGGAAAGTTTGACAGGCCTCGATTTGCTTTTGGATTTAGATCGCTATTCCGAAAATTCAGTTTGTAACAAATAAGCATCACGGCCTAAAAAAATTCCACTGTAGTTTTACTTAAAAATGTAAACCTCCATTGAACAGTGCTGTATGATGTCAACAGACTTCAAATGCGTTTTTTTGAAGTCATGGCAAGCCATACAGACATTTTTAGCAAATCCAGAAGCCCAGCTGTTAAAAGTATTTTTAAACTATACCTGCCTCCTGGTTCAGAGTTTTTAAACAAAAGAAATGTAAGCTCTAAGGACATTTCAAGATTTCAGCAACATAGTTGTGCCACTAAGTATATATTTTAAGTTATTATGCATGCCTTCCCTGGCATCAAACTGTAGGCATGTCTAAAAAAAATTAGCAGACATTAAAGAATTGACGTACTGGAAGTACACAACAGGCCCATCAGTATTTGAAAAGAAAAAAAGTTAGGCTAATGTTTCATGTTTGGACTCTTTATGTTAGCTCTATTCTCACAGTCTCTACCCGAATCATTAACCTATCTCCACTTTTCAGCAGTTGGCGGTCCTGGATTTTTTATTTTAACTTCAGATTTCCAGTTATTTCTTTTTATCTCCTATCCAGTTCACCACGCGCTTGAAAAATGCCCATTAAATGCCTATTCCACAAGCCCAGCCACAGTGGGTATATTTGTTGTATTATATTATTATTATTATTCGTATCACCAACACCTGGTCCCCAGTCAACCGGAACTGAGCTGGTGTTGAGTTTGAGTGGGGGTATTGTGTACTTTTACAACCAACCGCACTTGATTCGCGGAAGACCCGCCCCCGTCTCAGTCCTATTGGACCAATTCCAGCCCACATTTCCTTTTGAATGGCTGTTTCGATCACCATTGGTCAACAAGTACGTCGATCATCTCGAAATAACCCGCCTCCCCCATAAAGTCCTTCCGTTTAACGAGGTTGGGTTGCCTAGTACAATACTGGAGGCCTACACTTATATAAATCAGAACGCGTACCTTTTTTTTTTAAAAGAAAAGACAGAAATAATGATTTAATCGCATCTAACGGAATACCGAATAAAACAAATCAGACCTCCCGGTCCTTCAGCCCCAAGAGCAGGACCTCCTCCATCAGGGTCAGGCGAGTTTCTTTGGAGTCACATTTCTCGTCTTCTACGTCCTGCTCATCCCTCCTGTCCTCGTCGTCGTCGGGGATTTTTTCCGCATTCCTGGAAGCTTCGGTTTTCCTCTGAACGAGGCCGGAGCTCCTCTGGGTGAGAGTCGACATGGCTCGAGGAGGTCGGGGGCGGCCGCTGCTGCTTCTCCCTTGTCAGCAATGAGGCTTCATAAATTTAATACGGAAGGGAGCGGTTGTTTTCGCTCAACGCCGGCGGTGTGGGTGAAAACTCCGGGGGAGCCGAGAAGCCCGTAACTGGGTTACTTTCCACTAATATGGCGGCGGCGGAGGCAGCGGGTCGGCCCGCGTGACGTCACAGTGGGATGTGGCAGACGCCGCCGAGTCCTTAAAGCCGCAGCCGGAGGCTGAGAGAGAGAAAGGGAACTCGGGGAGGAGGGGGGAGAGCTCGGAAAGGGGAGGGGCGGGGGGGGAGAGCTCGGAAAGGGGAGGGGCGGGGGGAGAGAGCTCGGAAAGGGGAGGGGCGGGGGGGAGAGCTCGGAAAGGGGAGGGGCGGGGGGAGAGAGCTCGGAAAGGGGAGGGGCGGGGGGGGAGAGCTCGGAAAGGGGAGGGGCGGGGGGGGAGAGCTCGGAAAGGGGAGGGGCGGGGGGGGAGAGCTCGGAAAGGGGAGGGGAGGGGCGGGGGGAGAGCTCGGAAAGGGGAGGGGCGGGGGGAGAGCTCGGAAAGGGGAGGGGCGGGGAGAGAGAGCTCGGAAAGGGGAGGGGCGGGGGGGGGAGAGCTCGGAAAGGGGAGGGGCGGGGGGGGGAGAGCTCGGAAAGGGGAGGGGCGGGGGGGGAGAGCTCGGAAAGGGGAGGGGCGGGGGGAGAGCTCGGAAAGGGGAGGGGCGGGGAGAGAGAGCTCGGAAAGGGGAGGGGCGGGGGGGGAGAGCTCGGAAAGGGGAGGGGCGGGGGGGAGAGCTCGGAAAGGGGAGGGGCGGGGGGGAGAGAGCTCGGAAAGGGGAGGGGCGGGGGGGAGAGCTCGGAAAGGGGAGGGGCGGGGGGGAGAGCTCGGAAAGGGGAGGGGCGGGGGGGAGAGAGCTCGGAAAGGGGAGGGGCGGGGGAGGGGAGGGGAGAGCTCGGAAAGGGGAGGGGCGGGGGGGGGAGAGCTCGGAAAGGGGAGGGGCGGGGGGGGAGAGCTCGGAAAGGGGAGGGGCGGGGGGGGAGAGCTCGGAAAGGGGAGGGGCGGGGGGGGAGAGCTCGGAAAGGGGAGGGGCGGGGGGGGAGAGCTCGGAAAGGGGAGGGGCGGGGGAGGAGAGCTCGGAAAGGGGAGGGGCGGGGGGGGAGAGCTCGGAAAGGGGAGGGGGGGAGAGAGCTCGGAAAGGGGAGGGGCGGGGGGGGAGAGCTCGGAAAGGGAAGGGGCGGGGGGGAGAGCTCGGAAAGGGGAGGGGCGGGGGGAGAGAGCTCGGAAAGGGGAGGGGCGGGGGGAGAGCTCGGAAAGGGGAGGGGCGGGGGGGGAGAGCTCGGAAAGGGGAGGGGCGGGGGGGGAGAGCTCGGAAAGGGGAGGGGCGGGGGGGGAGAGCTCGGAAAGGGGAGGGGCGGGGGGGGAGAGCTCGGAAAGGGGAGGGGCGGGGGAGGAGAGCTCGGAAAGGGGAGGGGCGGGGGGGGAGAGCTCGGAAAGGGGAGGGGGGGAGAGAGCTCGGAAAGGGGAGGGGCGGGGGGGGGGGAGAGCTCGGAAAGGGGAGGGGAGTTCGGGGAGGGGCGGGGGAGGGGAGTTCGGAAAGGGGAGGGGCGGGGGAGGGGATTTCGGGGAGGGGAGGGGCGGGGGCGGGAGCTCGGAAAGGGGAGGGGCGGGGGGAGTTCGGAAAGGGGAGGGACGGGGGAGCTTGGAGATGGGGAGGAGCTTCCTCAAAACCTACCTTTTCGACTATGTCTTAACCGTTGAGGAATATTCTGCTATGCTGAAACCATTACTTGTCCTGGTCAACATTTATCCCTCAACCAACCTGGTCATTGTCACATTGCTGTTTGTGGGATCTTGCTGTGTGCAAATTGGCTACCACGTTTCCACATTTCAAAAGTACTTCATTGGCTGTAAAACACTTTGGGACATCCTGAGGTTGTGAAATATGCTATATAAATACAAGTCTTTCTTCTTAAGTGCAAGTTGCAGTTCTTTTTCAGCTATAGTAACTACTTGTTCTTCAACTGATGAGAGAAGATATGTAATTTGCACAATACTTAGCTTCTGGATATAGTAACTTGTTCTTCAACAACAACTTGTATTTGTATAACATTCCTGATATGGAAAAATGTCTCCAAGCACTTTAGAAAATTGTAAACAATTTTACAACACCAAGTTATAGTCCAGCAATTTTATTTTAAATTCACAAGCTTTCGGAGGCTTCCTCCTTCCTCAGGTAAATGTTCAGGAGCTCCTCGAAGCCTACGCATTTATACATATAGAACAATACATGGTGTTTACAGAATGCCCCTGCAACTGCCCGTTGCCAAGGCAATCACCGTGTTCAGACAGAGAGGTGTCACCTGCAGAACCCCCGAGGCAGAAACATCCGGAAGGCAGAGAAAGCCAGCAAATGACCCATTATATTAAAAACAGATAACATTTGTTCGCTGGTGGGGTAACGTGTAGCGTGACATGAACCCAAGATCCCGGTTGAGGCCGTCCTCATGGGTGCGGAACTTGGCTATCAATTTCTGCTCGACGATTTTGCGTTGTCGTGTGTCTCAAAGGCCGCCTTGGAGTAGAAAAGAATAGTTGCCTAACAGGAGATGTGAATGGTGAAGAATTGGGGAGAAAACAAAAGCACAATCTACTAAATAGGTTTTAGGTAGCTTTTTTTTAAGACAGTTTTGGGAGGGAATACCAAAAAGGAGAGGCGTGGTAATTGAAGGATTAGCCTAATATGAACAATTTATAGCTTCTGGCTATAGTAACAACTACTTTTTCTTCAACTGGTGAGAAAAGAATTCATAGAATATATTGCATTTCTAATATAAAGACTGTCATTGAGCCTTTTACAAGGGGAGAAGTGGACACTGAGCAGGAATTAAAGGAATTGATGGGAGGGGAAGAAAGAGACCCATGCTGCAATCAAAAATATACCTTTTTTAAGAGGTTTTTGGAGGCAGGAAGAGGTAGCAATGAAAAGTGGTTTTGGAATGGAGTTCCAAGGGCAGTGGCTGAAAAATCAGCCTCCGTGGTAGAGTGAACGGGTTAGAAGACAAGCAGTAATCCAGAGTTAGAAAGGTAGAGAGTGTGGACTGGGATATATGGCTGAAGAAAAATTTCCAAATGGGATGGGATGGGGCCATGAAAGGATTTGAAACAAAGATGAGGATTTGAAGTCAATTTGTTGAGGACATCATTTGTAGGAATCTGTGCAGGAGATGGCTCAGGCTACAAAGTTGGAGTTTCGAGACGCTGCTGTGGAGAGTGTTAGAGAAATTGATTCTTGAGGTGAAAAGAGATTCAGCAAAGAAGGGAGTGAGGTAACAGTATGGGGGAAATATTCTGGACGTGGAAGAAGGTGTCCTTAAGAACATAAGAAATAGGAGCAGGAGTAGGCCATCCGGCCCCTCGAGCCTACTCCGCCATTCAACAAGATCATGGCTGATCTTCTACCTCAACGCCATTTTCCTTCACTATCCCCATATCCCTTGATGCCTTTAATATCTAAAAATCTATCAATCTCTGTTTTTAATGTACTCAATGACTGAGCCTCCACAGCCCTCTGGGGTAGAGAAGTCCAAAGATTCACCACCCTCTGAGTGAAGAAATTTCTCCAGGCTGGAACTTCCTTGGCACCAACCTGTGTTACATTAGCCAGCCAGTGTGCTGAGACAAATGAGGCCAGTTCAGCAGGCTAAATGGAGCCCACTTAGGTGTCCAGGACTGGTCCTCCAAAGAAAAGAGCCAGCATGTGGAAGAGATTGCCCTGCTTGGGCATCCTATAAAAAAATTGAGCCAGGGCTTCCAGCTGAAGAGCGAGCAGCTGCCCATTGCCACATTATTTGTGGCCCTTGCTCTGATGGGAGTCCAAGATGTGCTCCTAGTGCCATAGATGCCTGCTGGTTAAATTCAAATGAGGGAACCTCCCCCAACTCTGATACTTTGGCAGGGCCAGGAGCTGAGATCCGGATGAACACACAACAATAACAACTACTACTTGCATTTATATAGAGCAAACTGAGCATCGGTGAGCAGGTTACATAAGAAAGAAATAGGAGCATGGGTAGGCCATACAGCCCCTAGAGCCTACTCTGCCATTCAATCAGATCATGGCTGATCTTTGACCTCAACTCCACTTTCCTGCCTGATCCCCATATCACTTGATTCCACTAGAGTCCAAAAATGTATCTCTTTCAGACTTGAATATATTCACAGACTCAGTATCCACAGCCCTCTGGGGTAGAGAATTACAAAGATTCACAGCCCTCTGAGTGAAGAAATGCCTCCTCATCTCAATGGCCGACCCCTTATCCTGTGACTATACCTTCTAGTTCTAGACACTCCAGCCAGGGGAAACAACCTCTCAGCCTCTACCCTGTCAAGCCCCCAAGGTTATTGGTATGTGCCGCTTGATAGCACAGTTGACGACTCCTTCCATCACTTTATTGATAGGATGGTAATTGGCCGGGTTGGACTTCTCCTGCCTTTTGTGGACGGCACATACCTGGGCTATTTTCCACATTGTCAGGTAGATGCCAGTGTTCTAGCTGTACTGAAACAGCTTTGCTAGAGGCGCGAGTGGTTCTGGAGCACAGGTCTGCAGGACTACAGCCGGGATGTTGTCGGGTCCGGTAGCATTTACTGTGTCAAATGCACTCAGCCTTTTCTTGATATCACGTGGAGTGAATCAAATTGGCTGTAGACTGGCATCTGTGATGGTGAGGACCTCAGGAGGAGACCGAGAAGAATCAGCACTACTGGCTGAAGATGATTGCAAATGTTTCAGCCTTGTCTTTTGCACTCACATGCTGGGCTCTGCCCTCATTGAGGATTGGGATGTTCATGGAGCCTCCTCCTAGTTGCTTAATTGTCCACCACCATTCACAACTGGATGTGACAGAAGTGCAGAGCTTTCATCTGAACCATTGGTTGTGGGGTCACTGTCTATAACATGCTGCTTTCACTGTTTAGCATGCATGTAGTCCTGTTGCAGCTTCACCAGGTTGGCACCTCATTTTCAGGTACGCTTGGTGTTGCTCCTAGTATGCTTTTTTACACTCCTCATTGAACAAGGGTTGGTCATGTGGCTAGATGGTGATGGAGGAGTGAGGGATATCCCAGGCCATGAGGTTACATATTCAGGTGGAATACAATTCTGCTGCTGCTGATGGCCCACAGTGCCTCATGGATGTACAGTTTTGAGCAGATAGATCTGTTCTTAATCTATCCCACTTAGCACAGTGGTAGTGCCACACAATACGATGGAGGATGTCCTCAGTGTGAAGACAGGACTTGGTCTCCATGAGGTCTGTGTGGTGGTCACTCCTACCAATATCATCGTGGACAGATTCATCTGTGACAGGTAGGTTGTTGAGGACGAGATTAGGTAGGTTATTGTTCTGACGAAAGATCTTCTACCTGAAACGTTAACTCTGTTTCTTCCTCCACAGATGCTGCCTCATTTGCTGAGCTTTTCCAGCATTTTCTGTTTTTATTTCGGATTTCAAGCATCAGCAGTATTTTGGTTTTGATTTAGATAGGTTATTCCCTCACCACCTGCCACAAGCCCAGTCTTGCAGCTTTGTCCTCAAGGATTCGGCAAGCTCGGTCAGTGGTGGTACTACTGAGTCACTCTTGGTGTTGGACATTAAAGTTCTTAAAAAGTTTGAACTACTCCAGTAACAGTTTCAGTGCCAGTGTGAAAGGAGCATTATTAGAGGTGTGTCGTGATTGTCCAGTTTACCATCATTCCCACCATTGAATTCACAATGCCAGGAAAATCATGCCCAGCCACCATTTTAATTGGCAGCAGCTACGATCTACAAAAAATAGGATTATTCATTATTTTTCCCAAAAAGAAGAAAATATACCCCCTGGTTACTGACAGATGCCTAGGCGCAGGTTGGCTCCCTGCACTCTCCATCAGGGGAGTGCTGGTTGGCTGAAGAGAGGGAAGAAGGAAAATAAATAGAACAAAAGTAAAGTTCAGGTCATTGATAATGGGCAGAGGAGATTTATCTATAATACAACAGGAGCCCTGTTTCAGTATTGCTGTGTCACTGCCTCTAATAAGATGGTCCAAAAGAAACACAAGCAAAACCAGTATTTAAAAAGACTTGCTTGGGTTAAGATATCCTGCAAAAGAATGGTCTTTAATACTCTTTAACAATCAAAGGGTCAGTAGAGGTTTTAAATTACATTAACATAGGCACAAACTGCCAAGTTTGATTCAGAAACCAAAGCTCAGATATTTTGTTCACAGAGGTACCAGTGCAAATGAATTATCTTCCCAGAGAAAAGTCCTGAAAAATAATAAATGGGCTATAATTCTATTAGAAATCTGTAAATAACCTCATCCATTCTGGAGACTACATTTATACATTTAAAAAGCTGTTAAAAATAGATAATAGCAGGAGGTATAAATTACTGGCTGTCCTCATTGTTACTTGTCACCTCACAAGAAGAAACCTAAATGGACACAAGAGCAACTCAGGTGTATGGTGAACTGCCCCTATATTTATGGATTCAAGGAAAATCATTTAAAAATGGCTATGATGTATTGTAGTCTTTGATCTCACTAGTATTTAGATACTTAATACATTGAACAGGGCCGAGGCACTTTTCTCTACAAAGGAGAAGGTTGAGGAGTGACTAGATAGAGGTCTTTAAGATAACTAAGAAAAGCATTTATACAAACTTTCTATATAATATTGCTAACCTTGTTAGGGGGAAAGCATTATGTCAGCTTTTCCTGTGAACAAAGGCTTTCTGTTCCTCAACAAGCTTTTGGGTTACCTTGTGCAGAGAGGCCCCCCTTGAGTAATGAGCACCTGTGTCATTTTTATCTCATGTACATAAGATGGGTAAAGGGTGTTGTCTTTAGTTTAGTATCATAAGGGAGGCTAATGATGTCAGGTATTCTGTTATCTGGGATGTACGGGGAATCTTTGTACACACAGACCCTGAGCAGTTTTGATAAAGGGGAGGGGGGGAGTCGAGTAATGTGAACAACAAATGTTTAAAGGATGAGTCATTGCTTGGATGTGGAGATGCCGGTGATGGACTGGGGTTGACAATTGTAAACAATTTTACAACACCAAGTTATAGTCCAACGATTTTTATTTGAAATCTACAAGCTTTCGGAGGTTTCCTCCTTCCTCAGGTAAATATTGCTTGGAGACAGAGAAAGCTATTGATGTTTGCACTTGGCCTATATAGAGCTAATGTGTCTGAAACCGTATATAAGATGAGGATTAAATCATATGTGCTAGAACCTTCTCAAGGCTGGACTGCTCAACTGATCTCAAAGACCTTCAAGAGGTGCACCTCGGAGCTTTGTGTGGCGATAAACTTTGCCAGGTTGTATATGTTGTTCTCTCGTATTATACTTTGGAACAAAACACCTCGGAGCCTTTTTTGATAAAAGACTGAACCAGTAAAATAGGTAACTCACATGTTGACATCCAATGTGGGATGCAAGGCGTAGTTTTGTACAAAGTGTAAGTATTTGGGTTGTTGTACATGGTAAACGGACAAAGTTGGGATCACATGTTTTGGGTCATGAGAGTCCTGTGTAATAGCCCAGGGGCATTGTTTAACGTGGCTAGGGATTATATCCTCGCACGGAATCACAATTTTAGTGTTGGGTTGTTTCACGTGGCGAGAGAGTATATCCTTGCACGGACTCGTGATTTTGAAAACAAAAAAATAGAGAGTGTGTTTAGATAGTTGTGGGAAGATGGGAGGAAAGCCAGTAAAAACTCTGGTGGGTAAAACAAAGAAATATATCCAGGACAAAATAAGAACTTGTGTTTTATTAGTTAAAATCTGTTAGACTTTGTATGATTTGGAGACTAAGATGAAGAAACTGGTAAAGGAAAAGAAAATCAAAGTGGATGATTGGAAAGCGAGAGTCTTGTTTCAACCGCAAGAGTTAGGGAGGTTGAGAGAGGAAGTTGAAATTCTGATGGGTAGGTTGAAAGATGAGGCAGAAAAGAAGAACAAAAAGAAAGATGGAGGGACCGAAGGTGAGGACACAGACTGTGAGCTTGAGACTTTGAGTCACTACAGAATGGGATTAAATTACAAACATCGGAAATTGAAATTTGGTTTAAGTGAAAAAAGGTAGTCTATGATAGAATCAAGAATGAGAATGGGAGAGTGTTACAAGCTACAGAATGTGTTCTTTTGTTTCCAGTGTACTGCCTCTTTAAAAGCCTGTGTGAATGTTATAGAGTCATAGAGTTAGAGTCATAGAGTTATACAGCACGGATAGAGGCCCTTCGGCCCATCGTGTCCGCGCCGGCCATCAGCCCTGTCTACTCTAATCCCATATTCCAGCATTTGGTCCGTAGCCTTGTATGCTATGGCATTTCAAGTGCTCATCCAAATGCTTCTTGAATGTTGTGAGGGTTCCTGCCTCCACAACCCTTTCAGACAGTGAGTTCCAGACTCCAACCACCCTCTGGGTGAAAAAGTTCTTTCTCAAATCCCCTCTAAACCTCCCGCCTTTTACCTTGAATCTATGTCCCCTTGTTATAGAACCCTCAACGAAGGGAAAAAGCTCCTTAGTATCCATCCTATCTGTGCCCCTCATAATTTTGTACACCTCAATCATGTCCCCTCTCAGCCTCCTCTGCTCCAAGGAAAACAAACCCAATCTTCCCAGTCTCTCTTCATAGCTGAAGCGCTCCAGCCCTGGTAACATCCTGGTGAATCTCCTCTGCACCCTCTCCAAAGCGATCACATCCTTCCTGTAGTGTGGCGACCAGAACTGCACACAGTACTCCAGCTGTGGCCTAACCAGTGTTTTATACAGCTCCATCATAACCTCCTTGCTCTTATATTCTATGCCTCGGCTAATAAAGGCAAGTATCCCATATGCCTTCTTTACCACCTTATCTACCTGTTCCGCCGCCTTCAGGGATCTGTGAACTTGCACACCAAGATCCCTCTGACCCTCTGTCTTGCCTAGGGTCCTCCCATTCATTGTGTATTCCCTTGCCTTGTTAGTCCCTCCAAAGTGCATCACCTCGCACTTTTCCGGGTTAAATTCCATTTGCCACTGTTCCGCCCATCTGACCAACCCATCTATATCGTCCTGCAGACTGAGGCTATCCTCCTCGCTATTTACCACCCTACCAATCTTTGTATCATCAGCGAACTTACTGATCATACCTTTTACATTCATATCCAAGTCATTAATGTAGACCACAAACAGCAAGGGACCCAGCACCGATCCCTGTGGTACCCCACTGGCCACAGGCTTCCAGTCACAAAAACAACCTTCGACCATCACCCTCTGCCTTCTGCCACTAAGCCAGTTTTGTATCCAAAGTGCCAAGGCACCCTGGATTCCATGGGCTCGTACCTTCTTGACCAGTCTCCTGTGGGGGACTTTATCGAAGGCCTTACTGAAATCCATGTATACCACATCCACTGCGTTACCCTCATCCACACGCCTAGTCACCCCCTCAAAAAATTCAATCAAATTAGTCAGACATGATCTTCCCTTGACAAAGCCATGTTGACTATCCCTGATTAATCCTTGCTTCTCCAAGTGGAGACTAATTTTGTCCTTCAGAATTTTTTCCAATAATTTTCCTACCACTGATGTTAGGCTCACTGGCCTGTAGTTCCCCGATTTTTCCCTACTCCCCTTCTTGAATAATGGTATTACATTAGCGGTTCTCCAGTCCTCTGGCACATCCCCTGTGGCCAGAGAGGTTCTGAATATATGTGTCAGAGCCCCCGCAATCTCCTCCTTTGCCTCACACAGTAGCCTGGGATACATTTCGTCCGGGCCTGGGGATTTATCCATTTTTAGGCCTGCTAAAACCGCCAATACCTCCTCCCGCTCGATGTTAATATGTTCGAGTATATCACAGTCCCCCTGCCGTATTTCTATGTCTACATCGTCCTTCTCCATAGTGAAAACAGATGCAAAAAATTCATTTAGAACCCCTCCTACATCTGCCGGCTCCACACACAGATTGCCATTTTTGTCCCTAATGGGCCCTATTTTTTCCCTAGTCATCCTCTTACCCTTAATATACTTATAAAACATCTTAGGATTTTCCTTTATTTTGCTCGCCAGTGTTATTTCATGGTCCCTCCTTGATCTCCTAATTTCTTTTTTAAGTATCCCCCTGCACTTTTTGTACTCCTCTAGGGCTTCCTCCGTCTTTAGCCTTTTGTATCTGCCAAAAGCCCTCCTTTTTTTCCTAATCCATTCTCGTATATCCCCTGACATCCAAGGTTCCCTGGAGTTCTTGGAACTGTTACTGACTCTTTCAAAAGCCTTTGCAAATGTTTTGATGCTGTGGTTCTGCCCTCTCTTTACAAAGATTTTGTTTAACTGTGAAAGCTAATTTTTCCTTCAGTTATATTCAGTATTTTTACAATTTTTTTGGAGAGGCACCTAAAGAAAGAACGAAAGACGATGTGATTTACTAGGTTTTAGTAAGCGCGTGCTATTTTGATAATAGCTATCTGTTCTGTATTGTGTTAAGTTTAAGATATTGATGAATGAAATTAGAGTTATTGAGGTTAACTAACCTATTAAATTATGAAAACCAAACTTTTGTTGTGGCCACGGTGAAATTCTGGTTATGATAATATATGTGATAGTGATGTTGGGTATTCTGTTATCTGGGATATCCAGGGAATCTTTGTGCGCACAGACCCTGAGCAGTTTTGATAAGGAGGGGGGAGGGGGTCGAGTAATGTGAATAACAGTTGTTTAAAGGATGAGTCATAGCTAATGGAGGTAATTTTAAACCTCAGAATGGGTGGGCTGGGGGCGGATGGCAGTAAAAATAGTTGATTTTCTGAGCGGGATCACATCCCGTCTCCAACGCACCCACTTCCGGGTGACACCATCTGGATGGGGAGGGGGGGGCGTGCACAGTGGATCTATTCCACAGCACACCTGAGGAGGAGGAGGACCATTACTGTCGTGCAGTTCTGGGATCTACAGCTACACAAGACAGAGGTCCGCAACAAGGACCTGTAGAAGAGCAGAGAGGGGGGCCAATGGAGGGGCCATCGTAGCAGGAGGCACTGCCCACGTGAAAGGGTTTACAGGCAGATGCTGAGCTTCCTGGACCTCTCTGAGGAGCAGTGCCTATGCAGGCTGAGATTGAGTTGGCAGGTGGTCACAGATATCTGCAGCCTCCTTCAGGAAGAGCTGCTTCCTGCTGGACCTGGTAGCCACGCATTTCCTGTCACAGTAAAAGTAACCACTGCCCTCAATTTCTTCACCTCCTGATCCTTCCAAGCACCACCAGTGACATCTCCAGGATGTTTCAATCGCCTGTACATTAGTGTATAAGACAGGTGATGGATGGGTTGTATGCCAGGACATCAGATTAGGTGAACTTCCCTGCAACGACATCAGCCAGAATGAGAGGGCAGTGGGTTTCGCCCCTCTTGCTGGCTCCCCACGGGCACAATCAATTGCACACATGTAGCAATCAGTGGACCTCCGCATGACCCAGGAATGTTCATAAACCAAAAGGACTATCACTCCATCAATGCACAGCTGGTGTGCGACCACCGGAAGAGATTTCTGCAAGTGTGCACCAGATTCCCTGGCAGCTATCATGATTCATTCATTTTGCACGAATCCAACATTCCGGACCTCTGCCAGACAGGAGACAGGCTTAGGGGCTGGCTTCTTGGCGACAAGGGATATCCCCTGAAGACGTGGTTCATGACACCTATGAGAAACCCCAGCAACGAGGCACAGTAGCGGTACAAGAGCCATATCACCACCAGGTGTTTCATTGAACAAGCCATAGGCATGTTGAAGATGCGCTTCAGGTGCCTGGATAGATCTGTTGGAGCTTTCAGTACTCGCCAGCGAGGGTGTCCTGACTAATCAATGTGTGCTGCATCCTGCATAACAGAGCACAGCAGAGAGGTTTAAAGGTGGAGGAGGATGAATGCGCTCATCAAGCATCCTGTGCTGGCGCCAACATTGAAGAAAAGGGAGAGGATGAGGAGGTATGAAGAGGGGTACCCTTTGCCAGAGCAGCTGCGCACATTACTGCCCGTGGTGTCAAGGTTGCTCTCATTACTAACAGGTTCTCATAAAGAGACGTGCATTGTGAAGAATTTGACATACTCAGGCCGCCTGGAACAATCACCGCCAGCACCAGCACCACCCCCCTGCACTAAACAGTCCTTCAACCACGCATACACTCATAGCACACCCGCCCAGTGGGTGCCGTCATGTCTTGGCATTCATGATGAAGCAAATGAAAGGGCGACTTCACAGACGGGACGCAATAATGGCTAAGACGTGGTAGTGGTGATAATAATTACATTTAATGTGGCATAACAAAAAAAATATATAAATGAACAACGTGACATTTCGTCAAACACCCTCATGCATACCCATGGTGAACTACAATTGCTTAACCTTTCACTTTCTGCCACTTCTAAGTGGTGCACCCCCTATGGCTTCAGCAGAGGTAGAGGAAGATTGCTCAGATCCCTGCCTTGACTGCTGAGATGCTCTCGGCCTACGCCCTCTGGGTTTTGGAGCCCTTGAGGGCCCCGCCAAAGACTGCTCCACCTGCACCTGTGCAGGGGCAGACTCAGCCATTGGGAGAGGAGGCAGCATTATGGGTACTGGTTGAGGTGGGGGGGGGGGGCAACGGGTGAGACATGGGAGCGCTTTGAGAGGAGTCCCCATTTCCATGTTCCCTTTCGCCATCATCGCTCTCCCGGACCAGCACAACATCACTCCCACCACTCTGCTGGACAGCAAGTTGGTCAACAGATGTGCCACATTGTAAGGCCACAGATAAGGTATCTGTCAGCCTGTTCAAGGCGGCAGACATGTTGGCATCCAGAGTCTGCAGGGGTGTGTCATGACCTGAAAAGTCTCATTTGAGAACCATGCTTGAAGCTCAATGGAGGCTGTCACTTTCTCCGTTGCAGACATTCTCGCACTTACCTGCGACAACAATCCGCCAGCGATGGAGTTGGACTCCTCCAGCCTCTCTGCTATCATGGAGAGTGTGTGTGTCTCATTTTCCCGTAACTTGCAACGGTGCAGCTGCACCTTGATCATTCTCATTCTCAAGGATGGCCCCCGGGGTTCAACATCTGTGTCCAGCTGAGCAGTGCTGGGTCACGAGTGCACCCTCCAACACGGACTCTCCACAGCTGCGCTTTCCACCAGGGTCTGCTCATTCACACTTGTGAGTGGTGAATTACCAGGTGACAACCCAACTATCTGTCTAACAGGACCCACCGAAGTGCCAGTATCTGTGTTGGTGCATGGCTGTATGTCCTGTGACAGTGCACCCTCAGAAGGAATGAGCGCCTCTGAAGAATCGATTTCTTTCATTTCCCCGATTGCTCTTGAAGTCGTGAAGGCCCTGGCAGATGAATTATTCGTTGGAAAAGTGACAATCACTTCAATGCTCGTACTGAGGTCTGGCACAGTTCATTCATTGATAAAACCAATTCATCCTGTGTGTGAAAGATGTTGAAGTTCTGTCACCAGTCTCTCCATCTCTGATGGATAGGCCCACTTATTTCCATGGCCTCCTCCTCCACTTCTGTCAGCTACACTATATGTGGTGGCCAGTTCTGGTCCTCTCCCTTGCATTTTGCACTCTCTTCTCCTACAAGGGGAGAAAGAACAGACCTGTGAGTGGCTGAAGGTGATGTTTTCACCCTACAAATGCATTGTTTTGGGTGATGCTAGCAATAAAACAGATGCATCAGAGGGTGACTATCAGACAGATGCATCACATTACCTCCGGATTGGGGTGAATGGCAGTGTTGGGTGCATAAATGGAGAGTTGAGGAAGTACATAGAAAGTGAAGGATGGTTGATGCTGAAATTTAACTGGGTGTGAGAAGTTATGTGATGGAGTAGGCTTAGCAAGACAGAGTGAGGGGGGAGTGTTGCACACCACAGGATGGATCAGCAAATGTATTCACTTTAGGTTAGGTCACTTTAGGTTAACTCACCTGGTTACATCACTAAAACCCTTCCTGCACTGCAGCCAAAACCTGGGCACTGTGCTCCTGTTGCTCAGCTCTTCTGCCACCTCCAGCCACACCTTGGTGGCAGATGCAGTTTTTTTTCACTTACACCAGGGTATAACACCTCCCTCCTGCTTCTCACAGCAGCCTGTAGTACCTCAAGGGAAGCATCCTTCCATTTCACTTTTTACTCCTTTCTCCTTCAAAATCCATTTTTGCATTGACCTTTTAAATAGTGGGCTTTAAATCGCATCATGCGGGTGCGCAGTACGTCCACTGCGCAGTTTGGAGACACGAAACCCAGAAGTAACATTAAGTGCCTTCGATTGAGTTGTGATCCTACATGCTCAAGTTACTTCCAGGTTTCCCACGCGATTATTTACCCACCTGCTGAGTTCCCACCTCCTTGCTAAAATTATGCCCCATGTGTCTAAAAACGTATAAGATAAAGATTAAATTGTATGTGTTAGAATGTTCTCGGAGCGAGGCTGGACCGCTCGACTGATCTCGTGGACCTTCGAGTGGTGTGAGGTAATAAACTTTGCCAAGTTGTATATGTTTAGTTGTACCCTTGTATTTTAACATCTTTGCTACTTATTATAACTTCTTAATAAAGCTGTTATACTTTGGAACAAAACATCTCTGAGCTTTTTTTTAATTAATGACTGAACCGGTAAAACAGGTAACTCACAATAATGAAAGGGTTTGATAGGGTAGATGTGGAGAAAATGTTTCCACTTGTGGGGAGTCCAAAACCAGGGGCCATAAATATAAGATAATAAATCCAATAGGGAATTCAGGAGAAACTTCTTTACCCAGAGAGTGTTTAGAATGTGGAACTCCTGACCACAAGGAGTTGTTGAGGCGAATAGTATAGATGCATTTAAGGGTAAGAAGAGGAAGAAAGGAATAGAAGGATATGCTGATATGGATAGATGAAGAGGGGTGGGAGGAGGCTCATGTAGAGGATAGACACCAGCATGGACAAGTTGGGCCAAATGGCCTGTTTCTGTGCTGTACATTCTAAGTAATTATTATTAATAAATAATTAAAACTTCAGATTATGTTTGGGTACTCTGTTTAAATCAGTAGATTTGACACAGATCAAATGATAGATTTGGTTTGTTCTTTCTTACTTACGACTAGACCATTTCAAAGTTTCACTGTAACAGAAAGTAGCATTTGTAAGCGAAATGTGCAGTGTGTACTCTGTAACATACCAGATGCAATTATTGTATTCCATAAAAAGGGATGCGGTTACACGCAGGTAAAAGAAAATAAAAATCATAGTGATTTGATTTTACTTTACCTATGTTAAGATCCTTGTTATTGGTGACTATCAACCTTGTGAGTGCCCTCATTTTATGCTGACTGTTAAAATAACTTTTGAGAAAGTAATGGTCTGGTTGGTGTCTTGAAAATCCAAATGTCACTTTGTTTTTTTTTAAGATTAAAAATCTATTAATTGTGAAATAAAGAACTGTTTAAAATTTACCAGAATGTATCATTTTTCATGTCAAAATTTAAGATTTTCTACGGGCACATACTCCGGGACCCCCCTGGATATGTACCACCAATTTTGTACCTTCAACTTGTGCCACCTCCTTCGGGTTCTCATGTAATTATGTTTTTTCAGTACAAGTGAAGGAATGTTAATCCCAAAATTGTGTGACTGTTCTGACAGACTCCCACTATAAGACTGGCAGGAGGGAATCCACCGGAATGGGTGTAAACTGATCTGGGACCTGGATTTGCACAAACGTTTTTGGGTTGGCTTTGTTGTTGCAGAACTTCTGTCTGCTCCTTACAAAGCCACCAACGAAAGGTGGGGGCAATGCCATGAGGCAGGGACTCCCTAAGTTTGGAACCTGGTATACAATTGGTGCAGGTATTCACAGTCTTACCAAGTGTACCTGCCCAATCCAGGAACAAGTTAGGCCCACCTAGGGGTCCAGGCTGGGGTTGGGGCACAAACCCCTTATGTTCAGGGCCCCAAAAGATTTTCAAATATTTAAATAGTGGGCTTTAAATCGCATCATGCGGGTGCGCTGGTTTGAATCAGCCACTTTGTACTCTTGCACCTAAATTCTGCTTCTGGGGTTACCATGCATCTCCCTCGCTAGCCGACTAGCTACTTCTGGCATTTCCAAGGTCTTTAGTTAGGAGGCTGCCACAGATGCAACCCTCCCCAATCCACTGTAGACTTGGTTGTGGAGGCCCCTTCCCCGGACTCCATTATGCGGAGAGCACGATCCTGGTGTAACTGCATGTAGCATTCCCCTGTAGACTTTCTAGGCTGTTAAGTATACCTACAGGCTAAGTTAATAAGCCCACGTAACGACTTGTTTTCACACATTGTTGGCTACAATCAGGGCTATTCCCGAAATATCAGCTTTTTTCGGAACTGTGTGAAATTTTTTGAAGCTGTTGGTCTACTAGTTTTCTAACCAGAAGTATGAGGACCTCATGGAGTTCTTTGTCACTAAGATGGGTTCCCCCTTCCCCTTGCCCACTAAGCCAAACCTGCCCCCAGGCTCCCCCTGGCCCTAGCCCGAGCCCTAATTCCGTGTCTTTCTTTAGTTTCTCACCCATCTCCCTTCAAGACCTTGCCAAGCTCATCCTGTCCATGAAACCCACCTCCTGCTCCCTTGACACGATTCCCAGTAAACTGATGACCATCTAACTTCTCTTCCTGGCCCCCATGCTAGCTGACAGTGCAAATGGTTCCCTCTCTTTTAGGCACGGTCGTTCTTCCTTTCAAATCTGCTGTCATTGCCCCTCCTACTGCCCCATCTCTGACCTCCCTTTCCTCCCCAAAGTCCTTGATCATGTTGTTGCCTCCTAGGACCTGCACATCTTTTCTACAATTCTGTTCAAATATCTCCAATTAGGTTTTTGCCCTCCCACAACACCAAAATAGCCCTAACCAAAGTCATGAACTCCATTCTCTGTGACTGTGGTGCAATATCCCTCCTCATCTTCCTTGACTACTGTGCAACCTTTGATGCTGTCAACCACACCATCCTCCTCAAACACCTCTCCTCTAGTGTCCAGCTCCTTGGTTCCACTCTTACCTAGCCAATTGTAGCCAGAGCAGCTCTAGCAATAGCTTCTCTTCCCACCCCTGCACTGGACCCCCTCCCATTGTGCAATATTATAGCTGCTGCTCTGCCAGAACCATGAAAATATAATTTCTCAAATGCACTTGCTCAGGGTTGAATAATGCAGGCTGTAATATTAGTTTGATAGCCTGGGGAGAGATGTTAAAGCCAGTTTGATAGTTTATTTCTGTGAAAATTTTGCCTATGGTTAATCACTTCACTGAAATCAAGTTTAAAAAAAAGAACTTGCACTTCTGTAACATCTTAAGCTTGGCTCAGTGGTAGTGCTTTTCCTTCTGTCAGAAGGTTCTGAGTTCAAACCTCACTATAGAACTGAGTTACATAATCTAGGCTGACACTTTAGTGTCGTTTTGAGAGAGTGCTGCCTCCTCACAACTACTGTCTTTTAGATGAGACTTTAACCCAAGGCCACATCTGTTGCTCATCCTAAAGACATCCCAAAGCACTTGACAGCCAATGACAGCCTTTTGAAGTATAGTCACTGCAGTTATGCAAGCAAATGTGGTAGCCAATTTGTACACAGCAAGATCCCCAAAACAGCAAATGAATGACCAGTTAATCTGTTTTTAATGGTGTTAGTTGAGGGAGAACTGTTGACTATGAACTCCCTGCTCTTCGAATACTGACACAGGGCCTATTACATCCACCTGAGCAACAGATGTGGCCTTGGTTTAATGTCACATCTAAAAGACAGTACCTGTGAGGAGGCAGCACTCTCTCAGTATGACACTAAAGTGCCAGCCTAGATTATGTAACTCAGTTCTATAGTGGAGTTTAAACTCAGAACCTTCTGACAGAAGAAAAAGCACTACCACTGAGCCAAGCGGGCACTTAGCAAATTGATTAGAGTTCACGATGGCGCAGGTCGGTACATAGTCTGAGGCAGGAATGGTCTCAATCATAAAATAGATTATTTAAAAACTGCATAATTTTTCGCACAATAGATTGATTGTAGTCCCTGAATAAAGGAATAATTCTTATCATCTTGTTCCTACCCTAAAGGGCTAAAATGAATTGAGACTGGCTTGCCACGTTGAAACATTGTAGCACTTGTATATTATAAGCAAAGAGCAGTACTTGTTGGTTTGTGAGTTTACTGAATGGTACTAGAATCATACAATAGTTACAGCACAGAAGGTGGCCATTCGGCCCACTGAGTCGATGCCAGCTCTTTGTATCCAGTTAGCCCATTCCCCTGCTGTTTCCCCATAGCCCTGCAAATTTTATCCCTTCAAGTGTTTATCCTATTCTTTTTTGAAAGCCACAATTGAGTCTGCTAACATCAACCTTTCAGGCAGCGCATTCCAAATCACAACTACTTGCCGTGTAAAAAGGTTTCTCCTCATATCGCTTTTGGTTCTTTTGCCAATCACCTTAAATCTGTGTCCTCTGGTTCTCGATCTTTCTGCCAATGGGAACAGTTTCTCTTTATTTACTTTATCTCTCTGGCACCACCCCCATATGTAAGGAGGATTGGAAGGTTATGGCCAGCACCTCTGCAATTTCCACCTTTACTTGCCTCAGCAACCTTGGGTGATCCCATCCGGACCGGGTGACTTATCCACTTTAAGTACAGCCAGCCTTTCTAGTACCTCCTCTTTATCCATTTTTAGCCCATCCACTATCTCAACTACCTCCTCTTTTACTGTGACTTTAGTAGCATCTTCTTCCTTAGTAAAGGCAGATGCAAAGTACTCATTTAGTACCTCAGCCATGTTCTCTGCCTCCATGTGTAGATCTCCTTTTTGGTCCCTAATTGACCCCACCCCTCCTCTTACTACCTGTTTACTATATATATGCTAATAAAAGACTTTTGGATTCCCTTTTATGCTAGCCGCCAGTCTATTCTTATATTCTCTTTGCCCCTCTTATTTCATAGGATATAGGAAGGTCATAGGAACATAGGAACAGGAGTAGGCCATTCAGCCCCTCGTGCCTGCTCCGCCATTTGATAAGATCATGGCTGGTCTGTGATCTAACTCCATATACCTGCCTTTGGCCCATATCCCTTAATACCTTTGATTGCCAAAAAGCTATTCCTTTTCCACTTCTCCTCTGCACTTTCTATATTCAGCCTGGTTTTCACTTATATTATCAACCTGACATCTGTCTTTTTCTGCTTCATCTTACTCGCAATCTCTTTTGTCATCCAGGGAGCTCTGGCTTCAGTTGCCCTACCTTTCCCCCTCGTGGGAATATACCTAGACTGTACCCGAACCAACTCCTCTTTATTGCAGTGATTGCAGTTTTGCCAGCCAATCTTTGATTCCCATTTACCTGGGCAAGATCTGTTCTCAACCCACTGAAATTGGCCCTCCTGCAAGTACGTATTTTTACTCTAGATTACTCCTTGTCCTTTTTCATAACTAATCTAAACCTTATGATACTATGATCATTGTTCCCTAAATGTTCCCCCACTGCTACTATAGTTAGGGGAGCTGACAGGCATTTCTGTGGCTGCAGATGTGATTCCAGGATGGTATGTTGCCTCCCTGGTGCCAGGGTCAAGGATGTCACTGAGCAGCTGCAGAACATTCTGGAGGGGGAGGGTGAACAGCCAGATGTGGTGGTCCATGTCAGTACCAACGACATAGATAGAAAGAGGGACGAGGACGTGCACGCAGATTTTAAGTAGCTAGGAAAGAGATTAAGAAGATAAAGGTAGTAATCTCCAGATTACTCCGGTGCCACGCGCTAGTGAGTATAGAAATAGTGAGATGGTGCAGGAGGGAGGGCTTTAGATTCTTGGGGCATTGGGACCAGTTCTGCTGGAGGTGGGACCTGTACAAGCCGGACGGGTTGCACCTCGCGGGGAGGTTTACTAGTGCTGTTGGGGAAGCTTGGCAGAGGGATTGGAACCTGAGTGTAGATTCAGAAAGGAGAGAAGCAGAGCTGGAAATGGAAGGCAGAAAATTAGTAAGTGAGTTTGGAAGGCAGAGGAAACAAAGGTTAGAAACTAGACAACAAAGGAGTTTGGCAGTGCTTAATGGTATATACTTCAATGCAAGGAGTATAGTGAATAAGGTATTATAAAAACAGAAAATGCTGGAGAAACTCAGCAAGTCAGGCAGCATCTGTGGAGAAAGAAACAGAGTTAACGTTTCAGGTCGATGACCTTTCGTCAGAACTGGAAGATGTTAAAAGAGTTAAAGTTTTTGAACAAGTACAGAACCAGGGAAAGGGGAGGAGGGAGGGGAGAGAAGGAAAGAACAAAAGGGAAGGTCTGTGATCAGGTAGAGGGCACAAGTGATTAAATGACAAAAGGGAATGATGGTGCAAGGCAAGGAAGGTGGTAACGGGACAGGTTAACAAACAAAAGGTTGATCAGGAATGGCTGTAAATGGCAGCAGCAGAACCATTACCAGCATTCGCTGACCGAAAAAATGGGAGCAATGGTTATGATCTGAAGTTATTGAAATCAATGTCGAGTCCGGAAGGTTGTAAAGTGCCTAAATAAAAGATGAGGTGCTGTTCCTCGAGCTCACGTTGTGCTTCAATGGAACAGTGTAGGAGGCCAAGGACAGAGAGGTCAGAGTAGTAGGAAGGGGAATTAAAATGGCAAGCGACCGGCAAGTCAGGGTCATGCTTGCGGACAGAGCGGAGATGTTCAGCATAGTGATTGCCCAGTCTGCGTTTGGTCTCCCCAATGTAGAGGAGACCGCATTGTGTTGGGGTGATGGAAGAGTGGTCTAGGGTGTTGCGGAGAGAGCGGTCCCTTCGGAATGCTGAAAGGGGAGGGGAGGGGAAGATGTGTTTGGTGGTGGGATCGCGCTGGAGGTGGCAGAAATGGCAGTGGATGATATGTTGAATATGGAGGCTGGTAGGGGGAAGGTGAGGACAAGGGGGACGCTATCATGGTTCTGGAAGGGAAGGGAAGGGGTGAGGGCAGAAGTGCAGGAAATAGGACGGACACATTCGAGGGCCCTGTCAACTACAGTAGAGGGGAATCCTCGGTTGAGGAAAGAGGAAGACATATCGGAAGCACTGGTGCAGAAAGTGGTAGCGTCAGAACAGATGCGACGGAGACGGAGAAACTGGGAGAAGGGAATAGAGTCCTTACAGGAAGCGGGGTGGGAGGAAGTGTAATCAAGGTAGCTGTGGGAATGGTTGGACTTATAATAGCTTTGGTTGACAGCCTATCCCCAGAAATGGAGATACTGAAGTTGAGGAAGGGAAAGGAAGAGTCGGAGATGGACCATGTGAAGGCGAGGGAAGGGTGGAAATTGGAAGCAAAGTTGATGAAGTTTTCCAGTTCAGGGCAAGAGCAGGAAACAGCACCAATGCAGTCATCAATGTATCAGAAAAACAGATGAGGGAGGGGACCTGAGTAGGACTGGAATAAGGAATGTTCCACATATCCCACAAAAAGGCCGGCATAGCTGGTACCCATATGGGTTCCCAGAGCGACACCTTTTATTTGGAGGAAGTGAGTGGAGTCAAAGGAGAAGTTGTTCAACCTAAGAAGTTTAGCCAGGCGGAGGTAGATGGGGACTGGATGGGCCTCCGTTCGAGGAAGAAGTGGAGAGCCCGCAGGCCGTCCTGGTGGGCGACGGGGGTGTAGAGGGACTGGTTATCCATGGTGAAAAGGAGACGGTTAGGGCCGGGGAACTGGAAACTATTAAAGTGGAAGAGGGCGTCAGAAGAGTCGTGGATGTTGGTCGGAAGAGACTAGACAAGGGGAGAAAAAATAGAGTCAAGATAGGAGGAAATAAGCAGGATAAATCCAATCTGGCCAATTACTGCCCCATCAGTCTACGCTCAATCATTAGCAAAGTGATGGAAGGTGTCGTCGACAGTGCTATCAAGCGGCACTTACTCACCAATAACCTACTCACTGATGCTCAGTTTGGGTTCTGCTAGGACCGCGCGGCTCCAGACCTCCTTACAGCCTTGGTCCAAACATGGACAAAAGAGCTGAATTCCAGAGGTGAGGTGAGAGTGACTGCCCTTGACATCAAGGCAGCATTTGATCGAGTGTGGCACCAAGGAGCCCTAGTAAAATTGAAGTCAATGAGAATTGGGGGAAAACTCTCCAGTGGCTGGAGTCATACCTAGCACAAAGGAAGATGGTAGTGGTTGTAGGAGGCCAGTCATCTCAGCCCCAGGACATTGCTGCAGGGGTTCCTCAGGGCAGTGTCCTAGGCCCAACCATCTTCAGCTGCTTCATCAATGACCTTCCCTCCATCATAAGGTCAGAAATGGGGATGTTCACTGATGATTGCACAGTGTTCAGTCCCATTTGTAACCCCTCAGACCTGATCAGCTAGACCTGTACAACATCCAGGCTTGGGCTGATAAGTGGCAAGTAACATTCCCGCCAGATAAGTGCCAGGCAATGACCATCTCCAACAAGAGAGAGTCTAACCACCTCCCCTTGACATTCAACGGCATTACCATCAACATCCAGGGGGTCACCATTGACCAGAAACTTAACTGGACCAGCCACATAAATACTGTGGCTACGAAAGCAAGTCAGAGGCTGGGTATTCTGCGGCGAGTGACTCATCTCCTGACTCCCCAAAGCCTTTCCACCATCTACAAACCAAAATCCTGGAACTCCCTTCCTAACAGCACTGTGGGAGAACCTTCACCACACGGACTGCAGCGGTTCAAGAAGGCGGCTCACCACCACCTTCTCGAGGGCAATTAGGGATGGGCAATAAATGCTGGCCTCGCCAGCGACGCCCACATCCCATGACCAAATAATAAAAAAAAAAGTTCCATGGGCCACGAACAGGCTGAAACGATGGGTCTCCCAGGGTAGTCCTATTTGTGGATCTTGGGAAGGAGCGGGCTGTGCGGGGTTGGGGGACAATGAGGTTGTGAAAGGAAGATCTCCGGAGGAGATGAGGTCAGTGATGGTCTGGGAAACTATGGTTTGATGTTCGGCGGTGGGGTCATGGTCCGGGGGAGGTCGGAGGTGGTGTCGGAGAGTTGGCATTCAGCCTCCACAAGATAGAGGTCTGTTTGCCACACAACAACAGCTGCCCTTGTCAGCAGGTTTAATGACAATGTCAGGGTTGGGCCTGAAAGAACGGAGTGCTGGGAGTTCAGAGGGAGATAGGTTGGAGTGAGTGAGGGGAGTAGAGAAATTAAGACGGCCGATGTCACGCTGGCAGTTCGCATTGTAAGAGGCCAGAGGGAGGTGTCCAGGTGGAACGAGATCTGGAGACGGGAGAAAGGATCCGCTGTGCGGGGGGAAGATTCCTGGCCAAAGAAGTGGGTGGGGAGGTGAAGGCGATGTCAAGCTCGAAATTCATTAAGGTGGGGGTATATGGGGATTAAGCTATGGCCTTTGCTGAGGACTGATCATTCAGGGTCAGAGAGAGGAAGGTCACTCTTCCATCACCCCCAACACCCGCTCTCCTCCCTACGGCACCTTCCTGTGTGAGCGCAGGAGGTGCGTTTGATGTTCGGCGGTGGGGTCATGGTCCTGGGGGAGGTAGGAGGAGGTGTCGGAGAGTTGGCGTTCAGCCTCCGCAAGATAGAGGTCTGTTCGTGAAGGGTGAACCAACCATGGCTAACTAAGGAAGTCAAGGATGGTATCAGGTTAAATGAAAAAGCATACAACATGGCAAAGATTACTGGTAAGCCCGAAGATTGGGAAAATTTTAAAAACCAGCAAAGGATGACTAAAATAATAATAAAGAGGGAGAAAATAAATTGAGAGTAAACTAGCAAGAAATATAAAAACTGACAGTAAAAGCTTCTACAAGTATCTGAAAAGGAAGAGGGTAGCTAAAGTAAACATTGGTCCCTTAGAGGAGGAGACTGGGGAAATAATAATGGAAAACAAGGAAATGGCAGAGGAATTGAACAGATATTTTGTATCTGTCTTCACAGTGGAAGACACTAATAACATACCAATGATAGTAGAAAATCAAGGGGCAAAGGGGAGGGAGGAACTAAAAACAATCACTATCACTAGAGAAAAAGTACTGGGTAAACTAATGGTTCTAAAGGCTGACAAGTCCCCTCGACCTGATGGCTTGCATCCAAGGGTCTTAAAGGAAGTGGCTACAGAGATAGTGGATGCATTGGTTGAATCTTCCAGAATTCACTAGATTCTGGATAGGTCCCAGCGGATTGGAAAACCGCAAACGTAACACCCCTATTCAAGAAGGGAGTGAGACAGAAAGCAGGTAACTATAGACCAGTTAGCCTAACATCTGTCATTGGGAAAATGCTAGAATCCATTATTAAGGAAGTAGTAGCAGGACATTTGGAGACTCTCAATACAATCAAGGAGAGTCAACATGGTTTTATGAAGGGGAAATCATATCTCATAAATTTTTTAGAGTTCTTTGAGGAAGTAATGGGTAGGGTGGATAAAGGGGAAACAATGAATGCAGTATATTTGGATTTCCAAAAGGCATTCGACAATGTGCCACATAAAAGATTACTGCACAAGATAAGAGCTCATGGTGTTGGGGGTACTATATTGGCATGGATAGAGGATTGGCTAACTACAAAAAACAAAGAGTCGGGATAAAAGGGTCATTTTCAAAATGGCAATCTGTAACTAGTGGGGTGCCGCAGGGCTCAGTGCTGGGGCCTCAACTATTTACAATATATATCAATGACTTGGATGGAGGAACAGAGTGTCTTGTGGCCAAATTTGCTGATGATACAAAGATAGGTGGAAAAGCAAGTTGCGATGAGGACACAAAGTGTCTGCAAAGGGATATTGACAGGTTAAGCGAATGGGCAAAAATTTGGCAGATGGAATATAATGTGGGAAAATGTGAAGTTATCCACTTTGGGAGGAAAAATAAAAAAGCAAAATATTATTTGAATGGAGAAATACTACAAAATGCTGCGGTACAGAGGGATCTGGGTGTCCTCATACATGAAACACAAAAAGTCAACATACAGGTGCAGCAGGTAATGCGGAAGGCAAACGGAATATTGGCCTTTATTTCTAGGGGGATGGAGTATAAAAGCAGGGAAGTTATGCTACAACTGTACAGGGTGCTGGTGAGACCACACCTGGAGTACTGCATACAGTTCTGGTGCCCTTATTTAAGGAAGGATATACTTGCATTGGAGGCAGTTCAGAGAAGGTTCACTAGGTTGATTCGGGGTATGGAAGGGTTGTCTTATGAGGAAAGATTGAACAGGTTGTGTCTATACTCATTGGAGTTTAGAAGAATGAGAGGTGATCTTATTGAAACAGACAAGATTCTAAGGGGACTCGATAGGGTAGATGCTGAGAGGATGTTACCCCTCATGTGGGAATCTAAAACTAGGGGGCATAGTCTCAGAATAAGAGGTCGCCCGTTTAAGACGGAAATGAGGAGGAATTTCTTCTCCCAGAGGGTCGTGAATCTTTGGAATTCCTTACCCCAAAAAGCTGTGGAGGCTGAGTCATTGAATACATTCAAGGCTGAATTAGACAAATTTTTGATAAGCAAGGGAGTCAAAGGATATGGGGAAAAGGCGGGAAAGTGGAGTTGAGGTAAAAATCAGATCAGCCATGATCTCATTGAATGGCGGAGCAGGCTCAAGGGGCCGAATGGCCTATTCATGCTCCTATCTCTTATGGTCTTATGCTGTTATGGGTATTGAATTTGCTACAATAAAGATTTTGACAAACTTTCAGCTTTAATGTAGTTTCTGCTCTGAATGCAAAAACTGCTTTTAGAGTAATATATGTTTCCAATTAGTCTGTTTCCTCAGATTTCTCAGTCTAGCTTTTGTTTGCCTGAAGGCCTCTTTCCGTTTAAAGCAGAGCTGAAACTGTTGATTTATAATTCAACATTATTTTATAACACAAAAATTAGATTTCAAGGCCTTTAGGATGACTTCAAAGTTTGAAGAGGCTTTACATCAATTTAATTTTTTAGTTCAGTTATTTTTTTAATAATTACTGTAATTGCCTGTTGCATTGCTACGCTCATTCACTTCAATAATACAATGGTCAGAATCTAATTCACACACCTTTTAAACCTTTTTAAATTCAAGTTAAAAGACTTCCAGCAACAAACAGTGATAATTCTTTTCATACTTGTCCAGTGAAGCTGAAGCAAAGAGCATGGATTGTGAACAGAGTGGAAACTTGAGAATTTGGTGAGAGTGGGAATTAGGTTAAAGAGGAAGGATCATCAAATGATGCCATATGAGTGGAACTGAAAAACAAAAAAGGGGCAATCACAATGCTGGGAGTGTACTACAGACCCCCAAACAAACAGTCAGAAAGAGGTATAAGAGCAAATATGTAGGCAAATTTCTGGGACATGCAAAAACAATAGGGCAGTATTAGTAGGGGATTTCAACTACCCTAATATTAACAGGGATAGAACCAGTGTAAAAAGTATAGAGGGCACAGAATTTTTAAATTGCATTCAGGAGAACTTTTTTAGCCAGTACATAGCAAGCCCAACAAGAGAGGGGGCAGGTCTATACTTAGTTTTAGGGAATGAAACTGGGCAGGTGGAAGGGGCATCAGCGGGAGAGCATTTTTGTGGTCGTGATCATAATTCAGTTAGATTTAGCGCAGTTATAGAAAAGGACAAAGATAGAACAGGAGTAAAAGTTCTCAAGTGGGGAAAGGCCAATTTTACAAAGCTGAGATGTAATTTTGCAAAAGTGGACTGGAAACATCTACTTGAAGATAAATCAGTGCCAGAGCAGTGGGAGGCATTCAAGAGGGAGATAGTGAGGGTTCATAACAAATAAGTTCCCACAAAGAAAATGGGTGAGACTGCCAAATCTAGAGCCCTCTAGACGACAAGGAGCATTTAGGGTAAGATAAGGCAAAAAAAGGGAAGCTTATGTCAGATACCGAGAGCTCAATACTGCAGAAAGCCTAGAGGAGTATAGTAAGTGCAGGGGTGAAATTAAAAAGGAAATTAGGAAAGTAAAGGGAGGAATGAAAAAATATTGGCAAGTAAAATCAAGAAAAAAACAAAAATGTTTTATAAATACATAAAGAGCAAGGAGACAACTAAGGATGGTAGGGCCTCTTAGAGACCAAAAAGGAAACCTATATGTGGAGGTGGAAGACGTGGGTATAGTTCTTAATTAATACTTTGCATCTGTCTCCATGAAAGAGAGAGACAACACAGACATTAGTTAAGGAGGAGGAGTGTGAAATATTAGATGGGTTAAACATAGTGAGAGAGGAAGTATTAAGAGGTTTAGCATCTTTGAGAGTAGGTAAATCACCAGGCTGTTAAAAGAAGCAAGGGAGGAAATAGCAGAAGCTCTGACCATCATTTTCCAAGCTTTTCTGGCTACAGGCATGGTGCCAGAGGACAGGGGGGCTGCTAACGTACCATTGTTTAAGAAGGGAGAAAGGGCTAGACCGAGTAATTACAGGCCAGTCAGCCCAACCTTGGTTGTGGGCAAATTATTGGAAACAATTCTAAGGAACAGTATTAATCATCATTTAGAAAAGCATGGAATAATCAAGGACAGTCAGCATGGATTTGTTAAGGGAAGCTCATGTCTGACTAACATGATTGAATTTTTTGAGGAGGTTCAGGGAACATGAACTTGAAAGACCAAAAAAAATTTAATAGCTTGGAAATTGTCATTGGTTGCTATTGAGGGGTTTGCCGAGGGTTACTTAATTTTTGAGTTACAAAAAAGCTGCTTAATACAAGATTTTACTGTTTCAGTTTGAACCAGACTGTTACCACCCTAAGCATCCTATTTGACCCCATGTTGAGCATTCAACACCACATCCTCTTCATCACAAAGATTGTCTATGTCCACCTCTGTAATATCACCCACCTACGTTCCACCTCACCTCATCTGCTGCTGAAGCCCTCATCCATCCCTTTATCACCTCCAGATTAAACTATTCCAATTCTCTCCTGGCTGACCTCCCATCCTCAACATTCAATAAATGTCAGCTCATCCAAAACTCTGCTGTCCGTATCCTATCCTGAAGCACATACTGCTCACCCACACCCTTGTGCTTTTTTAAAATTTGTTCATGGGATGTGGGTGTCGCTGGCGAGGCCAGCATTTATTGCCCATCCCTAGTTGCCCTTGAGAAGGTGGTGGTCAGTCGCCTTCTTGAACCGCTGCAGTCCGTGTGGTGAAGGTTCTCCCACAGTGCTGTTAGGAAGGGAGTTCCAGGATTTTGACCCAGCGACAATGAAGGAGCGGCGATATATTTCCAAGTCGGGATGGTGTGTGACTTGCAGGGGAACGTGCAGGTGGTGGTGTTCCCATATGCCTACTGCCCTTGTCCTTCTAGGTGGTAGAGGTCACAGGTTTGGGAGGTGCTGTCAAAGAAGCCTTGGCGGGTTGCTGCAGTGCATCCTGTGGATGGTACACGCTGCAGCCATGGTGCGCCGGTGGTGAAGGGAGTGAATGTTTAGGGTGGTGGATGGGGTGCCAATCAAGCGGGCTGCTTTGTCCTGGATGGTGTTGAGCTTCTTGAGCGTTGTTGGAGCTGCACTTATCCAGGCAAGTGGAGAGTATTCCATCACACTCCTGTCTTGTGCCTTGTAGATGGTGGAAAGGATTTGGGGAGTCAGGAGGTGAATCACTCACCGCAGAATACCCAGCCTCAGACCTGCTCTTGTAGCACAGTATTTATGTGGCTGGTCCAGTTAAGTTTCTGGTCAATGGTGAGCCCCAGGAGGTTGATGGTGGGGGATTCGGCGATGGTAATGCCATTGAATGTCAAGGGGAGGTGGTTAGACTCTCTCTTGTTGGAGTTGGTCATTGCCTGGCACTTGTCTGGTGCAAATATTACTTGCCACTTATCAGCCCAAGCCTGGATGTTGTCCAGGTCTTGCTGCATGCGGGCACGGACTGCTTCATTATTTGACGGGTTTTGAACGGAACTGAACACTGTGCAATCAACAGCGAACATCCCCATTTCTGACTATAATGGAGGGAAGGTCATTGATGAAGCAGCTGACGATGGTTAGGCCTAGGACATTGTCCTGAGTAACTCCTGCAGCAATGTCCATTGGCTCCCAGTCCCCCAATTTAAAATGCTCGTTATATTTCTTCACGGCCTTGTCCATCCTTATTTCTGTAACCTCCACCCCCTCCCACCAGGATACTGCATTCTTCGGTCTCTAGCAGTGTGTGCAAGTCCTCCTTTTGCCCCACCATGGTGGCTGTGCCTTCAGCTATTAAGGCCCTATGCTCTAGAATTCCCTCTTTAAACCCTTCCATGTCTCCACCTCCTTAAACCTCAACTCTTTAACCAAGCTTTTGGTCACCTCTCATAATAGCTCTTTCTTTTGCTGAGTGTCCATTTTTGTCTGATTACACCATTGTGAAGCACATTGGGATATTTTTCTAGATTAATGACACTATATAAATGCAAGTTGTTTTTGTTATGGAGCACTAAAACATATGCTTGAACACCATACAGAGCTAGCTAATAGAAGAAACGGTACTTTTTCTTTACTAATATTATATTCCTCACTCATTAGACCCTTGGTTTCCCATTATTTCTAGTATATTCTGGTGTGAATAAAGATGCAAAGTATTTATTTGACGTCCCTGCCCTTTCCTTATTCCCCATTATAATTTCTCCTATCTGTCTCTAGGGGACCCATGTTTACTTTCGCTAATCTCTTCCTTTTTAGGGACTGCATAGGATGTTGGTTTTCAAACTGGGATCCTAGAAGTCAGATGCTATCAGTTTATCATCAGGTTTCTATATTAGTAGCACAGCATTTGTTACAGTAACAGTTCTGGTAGTGTTTGCCTTTGGGTAGCTGACTATCTTTCTGAAATTAGGATTTGGTTTGAGGGGGTGCAGTGGGTATGAGTACTTTGCAAAAGGTACAGGTCCACTTTAAGAAATGGTGTTCATGTTTAATGCATCATCCTGCAATGTTTTGTACATCAGTCTTCCTTACTATGTTGTTGATCCCACAAAATATTCCTCATCCTTACTGTGATCACCTTGCTCTATTTTGGCATCTGTTCAACCTGCCTCTTTGTAGAGTGAAGTTATTCACAAAACACAGAAGCAAGCTCAAGCACTGCTTTAAGATCTTTGTGCTATGTTTCATAGTTATTGTAGGCCAAGCTTTTGCTCTACCAATTGCTTAGGTATGAGGGGTGAGGGGTGAGTTAGCTAAGGTAGATTAGGAAATCACTTATAAAATCAGAACAGTTACAGCACAGAAAGAGCAATAGAGCTAGTCCCACTCACCCACCCTTTCCCCAAAGCCTGCAAATTTTTTCCCCATCAAGTACTTATCCCATTCCTTTTTGAAAGCCACGATTGAATCTGCTTCCACCACCCTTTAAGGTAGTGCATTCCAGATCATAACTACTCACTGCACAAAAAAGGTTTTCCTCATGTCACCTTTAGTTCTTTTGCCAATCACCTTAAATCTGTATCCTCTGGTTCTTGACCCTTCCACCAATGGAACAGTTTCTCTTTATTTACTCTGACTAGACCCCTCATGATTTTGAGCACCTCTATCAAATCTCTTCTCAACCTTCTCTGCTCTAAAAAAGGGAGAAAAACCCCAGCTTCTCTGGTCCATCCACATAACTGAAATCCCTCATCCTTGGAACCAGTCTAGTAAATCTTTTCTGCACCCTCTCTAAGGCCTTCACATCTTTCCTAAAGTGCGGTACCCAGAATTGGACACAATACTGCAATTGTGGCCGAACTAGTGTTTTATACAGGTTCACCATAACTGCTTTGTTTTTGTACTCTATGCTCTGTTTATAAAGCCCAGGATCCCATATGCTTTTTTAACCTGTTCTGTCACCTTAAAAGTTTTATACACATATACCCCCAGGTCTCTGTTCCTGCATCCCCTTTAGAATTGTGCCCTTTAGTTTATATTGCCTCTTCTCGTTCTTCCTACCAAACTGTATCACTTTGCATTTCTCTGCGTTAAATTTCATCTGCCATGTGTCCGCTCATTCCACCCGCTGTCTATGTCCTCTTGACGTCTATCGCTATCCTCCTCACTGTTTGCTTCATTCATCTATCTCTCTAGAAAAGCAGTGGTCCTATAATGGGCCAAATGTCACCCTCCTTTCTGTAATTTCTATGATTGATTCAAGTATGTATCATTACACATAACATGCAGCCTAGTGTTTGTCACACACCAAGTTAAATATGCAAAATTTTCTCTTTCAAAAAAAGATGGCCATGAGCCTGGAGCCTGAAACCGAAAAGCCTTTACAACTGCTCTTCAATTAACCACTGCACTTCAGCAGTAGCAACACTCACATAAAATTGCCAATGGAGAGCAGTGGCTTAAGTCTACAGCACATCTCAACTGTGCTCAAAACCATGGAGTAATCCCACAGACAACCTGCTAGTTTAAGAAAAATAAAAAGTAAACAGCCAGTAACTTCATTTTATTTGTCATCCACAACATGAACCTAACATGTTTGGATGCAAGAGGCTATCTGAAGATGCACAATGGAATCAAGTACTTCATTCTTAACACAGATTTGTTTTAGAACAAGTGATAAATGCACATTAATGATATTTGTAATAAAAATTTATAGATGAAACATTGGGTAGCATTTAGATTATGTTGACAAAACATTAAAATGTTGAATGTATTAATTGAGAAAACATGACGTAACAATCTAAAGGCAAGGGGGACCTAAAGATTAAAATGATTAAGGTAGCAAAGATACAGTAATGTTGCCACCAAAATGCATTAGATACAGTAACATCCATTATATACATTTAGTTCTGATCAGTGCCACAATATAAAAAAGTACAATATAAAGTACAGCTCACTTTGCAGTGTGCTTAAATTATAATTTGCAACTCCGTTATCTTAACAAGGCACAATGAAGCAACTTGATACAATATACAGTATTATACAGTATGGTTAAGGCCGTTCATGAATCAACTCAGTAGTCAAAATCTCAATTTTAACATGTCAAAGATTGAAAGGCTCATCAATGCAATGGAAACACAAAAGTTGCATGTTGAGAACTACCATACACCTCATACAGCCAATGAGACACTGACTGTATTGCCTATCCAAAAATTAAGCTTTCATAGCACATAGAATTTTCCAACGACAGGCTTTTATATGTAGGACAACTGAAATGGATGAGAATTTAAAAAAGGCAAAGGTTCATTATAGTTTCTGTAAACAGATAATTTTGGTGGGGGTGGGGGGGGTGCAGTCTCAGACATCCTCCATTCCTAAGAAAACAAGCAAATGTTCCTGGTTCTCTGGTCTGTATTTCATATCTTATTTGAAGCTGAAACTCAATGCTCATTGTTACTAATTACAGCAGGTTTATGGTTTTCTTCTCTGAGAAACAAAATAAAGACGACAACTATCTAATCTTTCATTTTGCTCCTGGTATTGCAATATATTGGCACAGTTGAATAAACACAGCTGATGAGTTCCTGTTAACCTATTTCCTCCATTCACTTCCAATGTAGAAGGTCCCCAACCCTTAGTCTTGGAAAGGTAATTTTTGCTACATTATACACAATCAGCATACTAAATCCATTCAATACACTGTCAAATTGTACTTAGAAGCAGCAACAAATTTGTATAAAAAAAGGTGCATAGCTTTTGATTAAAGTTCAGACTGTGCATATTCATTGGCATTCAACTGAAAGATATTGCTACCAAAAAGCAGTTTATCCAAATACAAGGAAAGCTCTCCAAAAATAGATTTTGCCTGTGCAAATTTGAATGTTTCCATGCAGTTATGTAACTTTTCCAGTGTACAATATTCAAAAGCACATCCTTCTGAGAGGGTCAAACAACCAAACAGGTCTTCATTTGGAAAACACTGGCAGAGGGAACAAACTTGATAAATAAATTAAGGGGAAAAAAAAGTGGTACACATTGCAAAAATCAAAAGGTTTCCAGTTTCCAAGACAATTTCTGGTTAACGTTTCTACTTACTTTCCTGGTTTCACAAAAATAATAATAATGCACGTTGAGATTTAATATCCAAAAGGCAACAAAGCAGGCACCCAGAAACACTTGTCCTGGCAACTTCGATCTGATTCTGTCTTTGACAGAATCTGAATAAGTACTAGATCTGTGTAGTCTACCACCATTTAATATACCACAAAAGATCTACTTCACATTTTCCTGTGTGCATAGTCTACAGTTTAGAAGGGGGCAGGTACAAGCATTAATGTAGCTAGTTAAATAGATACAAAAATGCTGAGACAGAGGAATTGTTCAATACATCAAAACAGTTTACTCTTCAGTTATTAAGGGGTTTGAAAATTTAAACAAACATCACAAAGTAAACTGCTGCTTTAAAAATAAAGCTCCTACATGCCTCCTAGTGGTGGGTTATAAAGCAATATATACAGAGTCAAAGGCCTGAGGTTAGTTACCCTCTTAACTAGGACAAAAATATTTCCTTAAATCAAAACAAAGTAGGTACAGTGTTAAATAAAGATGAGATGTACCTTTACTTTGTTTCTCTGTTTAAGGGACCTCACAGGAGCCATTCAATAGCATCTTTTGACAAGATGTACAATTTTGCAACTCCTGAGAAAGCCAATTAATATTCATTGTTCATGTAACCTTGTTACAAGTAGTTGATCCATGTGTTGGTGGTAGTGAGATGTTATCTATTCAATGTTTTATCTCAAGGTAACTACAAGCTAAATTTAGAACTATAAATCACCCCATGTTAGTTAAATGTTTTTTCTTAATTGCTTCAGTGCCTTCTAGGGATCAGGCCAATTTAGAAATTGGACCATCAGTAAACAGCAAGAGTATTCAACTTAGAATATTATAGTAATTCAAAGATAATATTTTACAGTACAAGCCTAGAAATAGGCTTATTGCAACTTTAAATATCATAACTGTATGACACAAGTGAATACAAGTCAGTAGTCAGATTCTGCCCATCACTGAAGGTTCTTCAGGGTCATAGAAAATTAGTTCTAGCTAACTCAGCTGCATTGAATCCGGAATATGTTAATGCTACAAACTAATTAATTTCAGGTGATAGCAGCACAGGTGAAATGTGGTAAAAGAACAATGGAAGAGCAAAACTAGAAATGAAAACATGGCTAATTATCCACAGCAGATCCAAGGGTGCTGGACATCAGCACTGAAAAAAATTTACTTGGATCTGAAATATTAACCAACCACAATGGATACAGTTCAAGTACAAAGTGGGATTTATACTATTGTCATTAAAAAAAAACTACTACTCTTCAGGCAACATAGGCTTATCATAGATAGAGGCTACATCTATTTACTGACAACAGCAATACAACAAAATACATTTAATCTGTTGCAGACTGGCCAGCAAAAAAATTAACAAGTTAAATCACTATATTTCTATGTGCTTTAAAGAAACACAGGTTCTTCAGTGTATTCTTTGGCAGTAACATTTCAGGACTAAGATGGCACTGGTACTGGTGAGCCACAAGGGCACTTAGGACTTTAGCTCAATACATTACTGCCTTGCAGTTGTAACGCACTATGTATGTGGGTGCATCATTTCTTTGGCGTAAAGCAGTTTGATTCACTGAACTATCCCACCACGGGTCTCGTTTATTTAAAACTTGGGAGGGGAAGGGAGGAGAGAATGAGAAAGAAAGGCATCTACAATAAAACACAAGACATCCAGAGTTAAAATGCAGTATAGAATAAATACCATAATCCACTACAAAATTCAACTGGTTGTGCTGCAGACATACCCAGGCATTGTTCTTAAGTCACATGAGAGTAGTCAACTTTCCAGCTATTAATATCACATTGACATTAACAGTTTAGAATGCTCATGTCACACCACAAGGTTTATAACTCCAAGAGAATAAAACACACCCTCTCCATAATCAAAGGTTTTGCATGGTTGTCAAGAGGCCACATCGAATAGTTTATTTTGGATTTTGATAACTTGGTGTTAGAGATGAGATGCTGGTAATGGGGAAAACACTATTTTCCATTTCAGACACCTGGTATCAGCATGAAGCATTTCCAGTCTGGTTTGATGCAAAGTGAAACTCTGCCCCAACACTGCTCACATTTAATGTTAAAAGAACACTCTACCATACCTATATAATAATTTTCTATTTTCAACAGATGAGATACATGTACATTCCCATATATGTACATATATCTCAAGCTGCTCAAACTAACAGATCATAGTGCAATGATGGTGGATAAATCCAACAATGAAGAAACAGCACTAACAAAGGCAGTGCTTGCTTTCCTGTGGCCTCAGATTACCTATTAGTACCAAATTAATTTAATGTGTGTCCACTAGGAGTTGGATTGAGAGTCTCCAAATCCTACCAGTCTGAGCTGCTTTTGAGTCCAAGTTCTAGAGGTGAAAGGCCCATTGAAATATTTACTTATAAAACAAAAACATTCCTAATTTTCTCCCCTGCCCTCCTGAAGGGACTGAGATGCTCAGATACAGTACCATGGAAGTCAGCAGCCCTCTAGTGATGCTTTTTATGTGTGAGCTTAGATGTGAGTTGTTTGATGAAACCCAATCCTTTCCTCACTCAATGTCCACACATTAACTCTTTCCAGCAGGGCTCACTGGATAGCCATCAGGGGCAAGAATCCAGTTGATTTTTTTGTAGCTAGGGTTGCAAAGGCCAAGCACTAACTGGTGCTTCAGCTGATATCAGCTAGCTCAACATAGACTGGTAATCACATTTGGTCTATAGCACCCACTGCTGCAAACGTCACGCCATTACTTACTAGGCCAGAGGTATCCAGTCCTACAATGAGACAATAGTGCTAAAAAAAGTGCCCACAAAATTCAAACATTAAAAAAAGTGACAAGTAGTACAAATAGGATGAAGTTGCCAAAGCTTCAAGTGGCTGCATGTAGCTCTAGGGTTGCAGTGTGGAAACCCTTGCAGTAGACCACCTAAGAAGCGGTCCGTCTGTTTAAATGGATTTTATTACACCAGTGATTTCAACAACTATCATTTCAATAGCCACTGAACACTGGCAATTTTCCCCAGTGAAATGCAAAACTATTTGAAAGCTTGTACGGTTTGTCATTTACTGCAAAATTGAAAATCTTGTCCCTTTTCCAATTTTTAGCATTCCAATCTTTACTAAATGGAGAGGGGGAGAAAAAGATGTCCATTGCAGATGCAAATCCAAATATAAATTTACTATTCTTGAGAAACTTTAGTCTAACATATATAATTAAAGTAAGGGTAGTCCTATAGATGGGTTTAAACTGCCAGAAAAAAGTTTTAAAATATTTAGAATGAATGAATGCTCCAGAATTGAATCATATCATTCTCTCTCCAACCACTGCCCCCCCCCCTCCTCCCATCATATAAACCTTCTATAAAATAATCAGCACCAGTAATTCTACAGCAGTAACGAAGGAGATGGTTTGTCTTTGCTACACATTTTGGCAAAAATCAGCACTGGACTTGTCAGCAGGATAGTTGGCACAAAACAATTCCAAAACCAAGTACACAAATGCCCATAAGATAATTTTAGGCCAAAATAGTTCAGAAAATCAAGAGGTTACTGAACCAGTGGTTTGGTTTTTAGCCCTCCCAACATAGGCATGGTCTTTTTGGTTAAAAGGCCAATGGCAGCTTCAAACCTTTGCTGAACAAAATTGGAAAACAGGAGGAGTATAGAAAACAAAGCAACTCTTGAGCTCATGAAACACAATAAGCTGGTGTCATAGTCATGCAAAACTTTTAAATTAAACATTTGCAACATTATTTTGGTAAAGATCCTGGGACAAGAACAAAATCAAAATGTTATGGGGGAAAAAAAAAGGATCTACACTACAACAAACTTAGTTCTTCCTCATCATCTGGCAAGTTCTCCATTGACCCAAAGCTCATTGAGAGATTTGTAGAGACTGGAATCCGGGGCTTTATAGACTGCCTGCGTAATGTGCCAAATGGAAACGTTAAAGACAGACGTCTGCTTTGATGAAATGGTGCGAAGACATCAGTGTTTGGAGAGCTCGGTTGCCTTTTGAGCAACCTCTCTGATACTTTTGTCTGTAAGGTTTTTATCTCGTCTATAATTTCACAGGCTTTGTTCAGAGCAGTTGTGGGACCACCTCCTAGTATTTGAGCCTCTGGGATCCAGCGCAAGTATCGCTGGCCCCAGACTTTTAAAGCTGGGCCATCATGCAGCGGAAGCAGCAGTCCATGATGATCAATTGGTTTACTGCACCAATTTTCATAAAATAGTCTGTAGTTAACTGAAGGGTCTTCGGCTGTGAATGTCCACCTGCTTATCTTCTTGCCAAGAAAAGTCTTTATCAAGTTATCCGTCTCCTCCCTCAAAAAGCCTTTTTTGGGGGAAGGCCTGGAGTGATAGGATGGGCTTGATGGCAGGGACATCTGGCGCTGCGGCTAAGAAAAAAAAGCATACTAATGAAAATCGGATTATCTATACATATTTTTCTCTTATCGACGGACAGTATAATTGATTTGCTCCAAGAAGTCTAATTGAAATGGCTTTTAATCTTGAAAATGGACAGTAGCAATGCCAAATAGCAAGATTCACATGCATGGATGGATGACTGAGAACAGAAAATAACTACTTCAGACATCCAGAATTGTAAAGAGTACAGAAATGTGGCATGAAATAATTCAAGCTGGTGAGCCATTCGATAACAGAACAGGTATTTGCATTTTTTTTTCCTTTCAAGCAAATCAGCCAATGAATCAGCATGGCATGCACACAGGCAAATTTCATGGGGGTAATTTTCACTTTCAGGTACATGTGGCAAGTCACAGTATTAACCCCCGGCTATTTTTTTTATATTTAATGAAACAAATTTCTCCCCAATCCTCCTCTCCCATTAAGCAGTTCAGAAAGTTAGACAACTACATCCTACAAGTTATTTGAATTATACAAAAAAAGGACAAAATTCAAGTTACACTGAAACCACATTGCAGGAAATGTATATCTTTTGCAGGATCAAAATGATATTTTCCCTCCTTCCCCTCCCCCACTTGGCTCCAACTTTTTCTGGGATCTAGTTCCATGGACATCAGCCACCCTCCAATACCATGTTCAAATGCCAAGTGGCCACTCTTTATATGTGAACCCAGACTAGTGTATCAATAAGCTATTTAGCTGGGCGGAGAGGGGGAAAAGAGAAAAGTAGTCAAGATTGTTCCCCTTGTCACCCGATCCATGGTCAGCTGATTCAGATCACAAGTTTAACCTAGAAATTTTCCAGTCTATTTGGCTAAATTCTACATTTATTCATTGAGCCAGGAAGGGGGGAGGGGTTCCATATGAGGAATTTTATTTGAAGATGTAAAATGCTTCTCCTAAGCAATCCAATTTTGCCCTTGAATTTCTCTTCATCAGGTGACCTTGACCTTGGCAATACTATTTTGAGTTATATAAATAGGAGCTTAGTATACAAGACCAAAGAGACTATGATAAATTTGCACATGGCAATGATTAGGCCACAGTTCGGAGTACTGTGTGCAGTTTTGGGCATCCCACTATTGAAAGGGCATTAAAGCCATGGAGTGCACAGTGTAAATAGACCAGGGAATATGAAATGAGACTTGAGACACTGGGACTATTTCCGCTGGAACAGAGAAAGCTAAAGAGATTTTTTAAAATAATGATAGGATTTCAGAAGTTGAATAAGGAAAAATTACTTTCTCTGGTTAGGGAGTCAGTGATCAATTTAAAATGGTCACTAAGGGAAGAGAAAGGTTCGGAGAAATTCCTTTATTCCAAGCTGATAAAGGATATGCAATACTTTGCCACAGAGAGTAGTTGAAGCAGAGACCACTACACTAAAAAAAAGTAGATAAACATTTGAAGCAGAACAAGATACAAGATTACGGGCAGTGAGCAGGGCAGTCAGATTAGTTTTATAGATTGCTCTGGCAAAGAGCTGGCATGGAATAATGGGCTGAATGGCCTTCTGTCCTTTAAGCTTCTATGGAAGGGTTCTTAAAAGATGGCTTGATGCTACCTAACTGAATAACCAGAGTTTATACACCTGCTGCCAATATTAGAGCAATTAAATTGGATGATCATTACATATCTGAACAATGGCTCTCTTAGAATCTAGGCACCACTCTACATGCAACTGAAATGCAAGTTTACCCCACATGCATTCTCCCAACTAAGTTAGTAGATGGTTTTGATCAAAAATTGAAGACCTTAAAATACCTCCGGTATATCCAGAAAATTTTCATGGACAATCTCCAAGTAGTTCAGTGCAGGGTCCTTTGATAATATGAATAAGGCAATTTACTCAAGACAAATACAGCTTCTGTAAGAACATGCCACTACACTCATTGTTAACCCATACATGGCTACTTTATGGTGGAGCATTATTGTAGGAAGAAAAAAATTACAGGTATATAGCTGCTTCCTAATTACAGTTAAACTTGATGAGGGCTCTTTTTGCCAGGCTATTTGCAGTAAGTATGGTTTCTCACACAAAAAAATAGCTATCAATGCTCAAATCTTCAAAATGTACCTTGGCTGATGTGGACTTGGTTTTCTATTCAAAACTCTTTTAAACTTGCAATTTCTCCAGGTAAGCCCTCTGTTGCAGCCAAGTTAGAAAAGAGCTGCACTAGAGGACAAACTGACTGAGAAGACAGGAATAGAAGTTTTTTAAAAAATCTACATAATCTGAAAGTAGAGTTTGCACAGGCTTTCTTTTAAAGAGTCAGATGGATGGGTGACAAATGAATCCTTGTAAACTCCTGTTTTTGTAATATGAAGTGTTCTTTTGTAAGCTGCAGGTATTAACAGTAACGTAGATGAAGCTGTCCTCAGTGAGGCCCCCAAATGCAAATATTGACTTTGGATTAGGTCACTCACCAACAAAACTTTTCTACAGCAATCAATAAGAACTACAGGATAGACACATTATCTACATGTTTTTTCTGTTTGCATACACACCAGAAATTAACTATAGGCTGCTTGTAAGAACATATGATCCTGAAATAAAATTTGAAAAAAATTACCTTAATGCGTTGGGTTCTTCTACCTTTATCAGTTTTTGGCTTTCCAATGTAAAGTGGATTATAAAAGAGTGCTTGAACAGAGTTCTCAAACTGCACAGACCATTCCCACACTGTGGGAAGTTTCAATGACCTGCTTAGCATTCGCCGATCTTCACCAAGCTGCCAAAACAAATAAACAGCATGTGACCTGGTTGGCAAAATAGCACATTTTCATCACTAACAACCTTTGGTTAAGGACAGAAACAAGATCCATACAAGACAGTATCTTTTTATACTACGCTGCAGCACAAAGGTTTAAGCAAAATAAAAGCACAAAGCACTGCAACTTACACTAAACATATCTCCCAACTTCTCAATGTTGACATCTGTTCTGCCTAATACAACATAGCAAAATCAGAAATTATAAATAGCATCACTTTCAACATCTCTTGTTGAAAGATTCATGAAGGATTGAAGTTCATAACTATAGTTGTGAATAGGAGGGGAAGACGATTTTTTTTTTGCCAATTTTTATTTTATAGAATCAAGGCATTTTCCATCCCTAAAGTAGAACACTGGGCCCATTGTGCCTCTGAATAGCTTTCCACCAAAGTCCCATTCACTTGGCCTTCCCCCACACCCTTTTAATATTTATCCACTCCCTCTTTAAAAGCTATTATGGATTCTCTTATGGGCAGCCTCTGGTACCTAATCCTAGAGATCATTTCTCACACAAGCCTAGACAGTGCTGACAGGCCATTTGACTGTGCGGAACATCACAGCTGAGGCCGATCCAGTCCGCACCCAACATCTACATAAATTCTTCTTGAAAGCCTGGAGACAGTGAAGCCAATTGTGGTGCCCCCAGTGCACATAATCATTCTTAAAAAAGGTTTCATCCAACTCTATCCACTCCCTCACTGATTAAAGTCAATGATTCTACTTTACGTTCAGATTGCACACCCTCAGAGTTCCCAAACTTCAGTTCGTTCTCTCTCACATTGCAATAGCTGAATCATTAGATGGAAGTCTTGGACAATTTTCCTGAACTGGCACTGTTGAGCAACACAGCAATAGAATGCCTGGATTTCCTGGTAGTCCTCATTAACAAGGAGGGGGAAGACTTAGAGGTATTGGCATAGGGAAAGGAAAATCACAATCAATATGGTTCTTAAAAGGGGCAGGTATAGTTTATGCCATACAACAGAGCCAGAAGGACTTAGTTTTGTAGGTAATGGGTCCTGATTTTGTTTGGGACACCTGATAATTGTAGCAAGTTTTTAATTTTGTTTACATATGCAAGAAGCTGAGAAATGCACTTTTTAAAAAAAAATTTGTTCATGAGATGTGGGCGTCGCTGGCGATGCCAGCATTTATTGCCCATCCCTAATTGCCCTTGAGAAGGTGGTGAGCCACCTTCTTGAACCGCTGCAGTCCATGTGGTGAAGGTTCTCCCACAGTGCTGCTGGGAAGGGAGTTCCAGGATTTTGACCCAGCAACGATGAAGGAACGGTGATATATTTCCAAGTCGGGATGGTGTGTGACTTGGAGGGGAACGTGCAGGTGGTGTTGTTCCCATGTGCCTGCTGCCCTTGTCCTTCTAGGTGGTGGAGGTCACATGTTTGGGAGGTGCTGTCGAAGAAGCCTTGGCGAGTTGCTGCAGTGCATCCTGTGGATGGTACACACTGCAGCAACTCGCCACTGAAGGGAGTGAATGTTTAGGGTGGTGGATGGGGTGCCAATCAAGCGGGCTGCTTTGTCCTGGATGGTGTCGAGCTTCTTGAGTGTTGTTGGAGCTGCACTCATCCAGGCAAGTGGAGAGTATTCCATCACACTCCTGACTTGTGCCTTGTAGATGGTGGAAAGGCTTTAGGGAGTCAGGAAGTGAGTCACTCGCCGCAGAATACCCAGCCTCTGACCTGCTCTTGTAGCCACAGTATTTATATGGCTGGTCCATTTAAGTTTCTGGTCTTCACATTAAAGATTCTGTCCTCTGTGGACAAGTTAGTGCTGCTGTGCTATGGCTGAGATGGTAGCAGCACCCCAAGCAGGATTCTGGCACCTCTGCAGTCTGCTTTGCATGGAGGCTAGTTAAGAGGGCAACAACAACTTGCATTTATATAGCACCTTTAACATAGGAAAATGTCTCATGGCACTTCACAGGCACGTAGTCAGACAAAATTTGACACCGAGCCAAAGGACAATTATGTGGATACAAAACTGACTAAGGGACAGAGTAAACAATGTGGAGAATAGTAACAGACTTCTGGAGGACAGACAGACTGGTGAAATGGGCAGACACATGGCAGATGAAATTTAACAGAAGTGTGAAGCGATACATTTTGGTAGTAAGAATGAGGAGAGGCAATATTTTTTTTATTTGTTCATGGGATGTGGGCATCACTGGCAAGGCCAGCATTTATTGCCCACCACTAATTGCTCTCGAGAAGGTGGTGGTGAGCCGCCTTCGTGAACCGCTGCAGTCCATGTGGTGAAGGTTCTCCCACAGTGCTGTTATGTAGGGAGTTCCAGGATTTTGACCCCGCAATGATGAAGGAACTGCAATATATTTCCAAGTCGGGATGGTGTGTGACTTGGAGAGGAACGTGCAGGTGGTGTTGCTCCCATGTGCCTGCTGCTCTTGTCCTTCTAGGTGGTAGAGATCGCGGGTTTGGGAGGTGCTGTCAAAGAAGCCTTGGCGAGTTGCTGCAGTGCATCCTGTGGATGGTACACACTGCAGCCACAGTGCGCCGGTGAAGGGAGTGAATGTTTAGGGTAGTGGATGGGGTGCCAATCAAGCAGGCTGCTTTGTCCTGGATGGTGTCGAGCTTCATGAGTGTTGTTGGAGCTGCACTCATCCAGGCAAGTGGAGAGTATTCCATCACACTCCTGACTTGTGCCTTGTAGATGGTGGAAAGGCTTTGGGGAGTCAGGAGGTGAGCCACTTGCCACAGAATACCCAGCCTCTGACCTGCTCTTGTAGCCACAGTATTTATATGGCTGGTCCAGTTAAGTTTCTGGTCAATGGTGACCCCCAGGATGTTGATGGTGGGGGATTCGGCAATGGTAATGTTGTTGAATGTCAAGGGGAGGTGGTTAGACTCTCTCTCTAGTTAGAGATGGTCATTGCCTGGCACAAATGTTACTTGCCAATATAAACTAAATGGTACAATTTTAAAGGGGGTGCAGGAACAGAGACCTGGGGTTGTAGGTATGCAAATCTTTGAAGGTGGCGGGACAGGTTGATAAGGCTGTTAAGAAAGCAGATGGATTCCTGGGCTTTAATGATTGAGGCAGAGAGTACAAAAGCAAGGCCATTATGCTAAACCTTTACAAAACACTGGTTAGGCCTCAGCTGGAGTATTGTGTTCAATTCTGGGCATCACACTTTAGGAAGGATGTCAAGGCCTTAGAGAGGGTGCAGAAGAGATTTACCAGAATGGTGCCAGGGCTGAGGGCCTTCAGTTATGTGGAGAGACTGAAGAAGCTGAGGTTGTTCTCCTTACAGCAGAGAAGGTTAAGGGGAGATTTGATAAGAGGTATTCAACATCATGAACGGTTTTGATGAGAATAAATAAGGAGAAACTGTTTCCAATGGCAGAAGGGTCGGTAACCAGAGGACACAGATTTAAGGTGATTGGCAAGAGAACTAGAAGCAACACGAGGAAACTTTTTTTTTTTTTTTTTTTTAAGTGCAGTGAGTTACGATGATCTGGAATGTACTGCCTGAAAGAGTCGTGGAAGCAGATTCAATAATGACTTTCAAAAGGGAATATTTGAAGGGAAAAAATTTACAGGGCTTTGGGGAAAGAGCGGGGGAATGGGACGAATTGGATAGCTCTACCAAGAGCCGGCACAGGCACAATGGGCCAAATGGTCAAAAAGGTAGGAGAGATAGGCGGAGGGGTTTAGGAAGGAACTTTCAGAGCTTAGGTCATAGACGGCTGAAGGCACGGCTGCCAATGGGAGGGCGAAAAGGAGTGGCACAAGAGGCCAGATTTGGAGGAACACAGACCTCTTGGAGGGTTGTAGGGCTGGAGAAGGTTACAGAAATAGGTAGGGGCAAGGCCATGGGGGCATTGGAACATGATAATTTTTAAAATTGAGGGGCTTGCAGATTGGGAGCCAATGTTGGTCAGTGAGCAAAGGGCTGATGGGTGAACGGGACTTGGTGTGGGTTCGAATACAGGCGGAGTTTAGAATGAGTTCAAGTCTATGGAGGGTGGAAAGCATTACTGTACCAAGCAGTAGGTGGAAGAACAGGGAAAACAAGTGTGGGTTTGAAGAATGATGATACAGGAATAGGAGGAAGGTGCCGAATTGACTGGGGCTTCTTGTTTTATTCTAAGTAGCATGGAGGAGGGATGTTGTTTATAGGCATTCAATGAAGTCCCTCATAAGAGACTGTTAGCTAAAGTCAAAGCTTATGGAATTGAGGGCAAATTATTGACCTGGTTAGGAAATTGGCTGAGCAGCAGGGGACAGAGAGTAGGGATAATGGGCAAGTACTCAAATTGGCAGGATTTGACTAGTGGTGTCCCACAGGGATCTGTGTTGGGGGCCTCAACTATTCACTGTACATATTAACAACTTAGATGATTGGAAATGTGGCTCTCTATCAGTTTGCCTATGACAAAAAAGAGTGCAAGCAGTGTAGATAGAAACAAAGAAAATAGGAGCAAGAGTAGGCCCTTCGACCCTGCTCCACCATTCAATATGATCATGGCTGATCCTCTATCTCAATACCATATTCCCGCTCTCTCCCCATACCCCTTGATGCCTTTTGTGTCTAGAAATCTATCTAGCTCCTTCTTAAATATATTCAGTGACTTGGCCTCCACAGCCTTCTGTGGTAGAGAATTCCACAGGTTCACCACCCTCTGAATGTAGAAATTGCTCCTCATCTCAGTCCTAAATGTCCAACCCCATATCCTGAGTCGGTGACCTCTCGTTCTGGACCCCCAGCCAGGGGAAACATCCTCCCTGCATCCAGTCTGTCTAGCCCGGTCAGAATTTTATATGTTTCAATGAGATCCCCTCTCATTCTTCTAAACTTGAGTGAATACAGGCCAAGTCGACCCAATTTCTCCTCATACGACAGTCCTGCCATCCTAGGAATCAGTCTGATGAACCTTTGCTGCACTCCCTCCATGGCAAGTATATCCTTTCTTAGATAAGATGGAAGCATAAAATTACAGAGAGATATTAATAGATTAAGTGAATGACCAAAACTGTGGCAAATGGATTTCAACGTAGGCAAGTGTGAGGTCATCCACTTTGGACCTAAAAAGGATAGATCAGGGTACTTTCTAAATGGTGAAAAGCTCGAAACTGTGGAGCTCCAAAGAGGCTTAGGGGTCAATGTACATAGATCATTAAAATGTCATGGACAGCTACAGAAAATAATCAAAAAGGCTAATCAAATGCTGGCCTTTATATCTAGAGGACTAGAATACAAGGGGGTAGAAGTTATGCTACTTATACAAAACCCTGGTTAGACTACACCTGGAGTACTGTGTTCCGTTCTCAGCACCGCACCTTAGGAAGGATATATTAGCTTTGAAGGGAGTGCAGCATAGATTTACTGGAATGATACCTGGACTCCAAGGGTTAAATGAGGAGAGATTACACAAACTAGGGCTGTATTCCCTAGAATTAAGATGATTAAGGGGGGATTTGATCAAAGTTTTCAAGATATTAAGGGGAATGGACGGGTAGATAGAGAGAATCTATTTCCGCTGGTTGGGGAGTCTAGGACTAGGGGACATAGTCTAAAAATTAGAGCCAGGACTTTTAGCAGTGAAGTTAGGAAACACTCCTACATGCAAAGGGTGGTAGAAGTTTGGAACTCTCTTCCACAAATGGCAGTTGATGCTAGCTCTACTGTTAACTTTAAATCAGAGATTGATAGATTTGGTTAACCAAAGGTATTAAGGGATATGGAGCTATGGGCGGTACATGAAGTTAGGTCACAGATCAGCCATGATCTCATTGAACGGCGGAACAGGCACGAGGGGTTAAATCGCCTACTCCTGTTCCTATGTTCCTCCGTATCCTCACAGATATCAAGTACCTGGTACCCGTCGGATAGGACCAGTGTCTGCAGGACCTCCTTCTCTACCTCGCCGAGTTACCCTGCTGACTAACATCCCCCTCCCTTATGCGTTGGAGTGTCTTTAACTCACAGTCCAGCTCAAAGACTCTGAGCTTAGTGTCTCAAGCCAGAGACATTTACTGCAGATGTGGCAATCCGGGATAACCTCACTGTCCACAAATGCCCACATATTAGTCTTGTCACAGCATGTACAGCCATTTCTAGTTATTTATTTCAACAGTTTATTTCTAGGACTAATTGAATACTTGAGATCTAAATTATATTTAGTAAATGAATTTAGCTTGATTTTGAAATAATTAGTAATTAGTCTTTTTATTTAATTTTTTTTAATGTACATTTTAAAAAGTTGATAGATTAGTTTGTAGTCCTTTGGTTTAAAATCACATAGCACCTCCTACCCCCCTGCACCTAATTCCCACACACAAATTCCCAGTTGAAAGTCCTCACTGTTAGCAATTCACGCCATTAGAAGTTCACTCTCCGTCCTTACCAACCTCTGTGCTCAAGCACAAAGAATATAATAGCAACTAAGAATAATTTGAGTTTACTCAGAAGCAGTTATTCAAATGTAAACCTTAATGCAGAGTTTGAAATGTAACTCAATTCCAGCTAAGAAGAATCTGGCCACTGCACTCAAAAAGCACATTAGATGATTGATACCACCTTAGTTTGCTCCACTTTAGCATTATTACAGGACTCGAGCAGATTTCAATTTATTTAGGCCTTAGAAAATGTACTTTATAAGTTAAGAAGCCATATCAAGCATCACAGACACCACAAATTATAGTAGATCGTCAATATAGTGATCAGACAACAAAAGCAAACTGAATACAAAGGATCTAAAGACATTTTGTAACAGATTAGGACACCTACCATTTGGTTATTATCCTTTTGGTGTGGTGAATTGAACAGGAAGGTGCTAAAGATGGGGACATATATGCTGTCTGACAATATAGTCACATAGGTCTCTGTGAACTCAAAGGCTGGTGGATATTGCTTAAGCAACTGCCACACACATTCCAAGAAGAGAAGAAACACTGGTGCCTTCAATTAAAAAAAAATTGCAAAAGTTATATTACTTTGATCATGCCTTACACAAATTTTAACATTTTGTTTGTAAAATAATGGTGCAATGATACACCATTTTTGGTCACTTATAAAGTCACTTTACTTATATAGATTATAAAGACAAGAGCATAAGCCTGGCCTGGCCAGGCCAAACTTCTCACATAGAACAATTTTTCCTTTAACTGTACTCACTTCTTCCATATAAAAAAGGTGTGGCAACAGGAACACGTAGAGGTCCTAGCTTTGCATGCTTTTTCATGGGATACGATGAACATTTTGTTCAGACTGTACCTTTCTTTGACTTCTCCATCTCCATTTCTGGGGATGGGCTGTCCACCAATATCTACTACAAACCCAGTCCTAGTTACCTTGATTATACTTCCTCCCACCCTGTTTCCTGTATGGACTCTCTTCTATTCTCCTACTTTCTCTGTTGCATCTGTTCCACGATGTCTCTTTCCACACCAGAGCTTCCAAAATGTCTTTCATTTTCTTAAGTCAAGGATTTCCCTCTGTGGTTGACAGGGTTTGCGACTGTGTCCGTCCTATTTCCCACACTCACCCCTTCTTCTCCCTCCCAGGACTATGATAAGGCCACCTATGTCCTAACCTGCCACCATTCAACAGATTGGCCTCCGACATTTCTGCCACCCTCAGCGCGACGCCGCCACTAAACGTATCTTCCCTTCCCCTTTCAGCATTCCGAAGGGACCGTTCCCTCCATGACACCTGGTCCACTCTTCCATCACCCCCAACACGTGCTGCCCTTTCTTCAGCACCTTCCCATGCAAGCGCAACACCTTTTCCCTTCCCACCATCCAGGGCCCCAAACATTCCTCCTGGGTGAAACAGCGATTTACTTGTACTTCCAACTTGGTATACTGTACTCGCTGCTCACGATGTGGTCTCCTTTACATTGGGGGAGTCAAAACACAGATCGGGTGATCTCTTTGCTGAACACCTCCATTCAGTCCGCAAGTGTGACCTCTAAACTTCCGGTCATTGCCACTTCAATTCTCCATCCCACTCTGACCTCTGTGTCCTTGGTCTTCTACACTGTTCCTAGAGCTTGCGTGGAGTTTCATTGGAACAGCGCTTCATCTTTCTACTAGGCACTTTACAGTCTTAACATTGAGTTTTACAACTTAACCACCGCTCCTATTTTCTCTTGGACAGCAGGTGCTGGTAGTGGAGGATGGCTGCACCAGATCCACTGGGAGCAGAGATGTGGGGATTCCCTAGCGGTACATGGCCAGCAGGATGGTCCTCTCTTCTGCCATATTCCCAGGTCACAGGAGCCTTCTTCTCGCCACCAGATTTTCCATGCTTCCCTCCCCCTCTGCTGTTATGCTGTAGCCATTTACACCTCCTCTGGATCCATCTTGTTTCTATACTTGTCTCATTACCACCTCATTTTGCCTTGCACCATTATCCCTTTTGTCATTTAATCACTCCTGCCCTCCACCTTATCAGACTTTGGTTCTTTTCATGCCCCCTTTTCCTGGCTCTGCACTTGCTTAAAAGCTGTTCATCTCTAACATCTTCCAGTTCTGATGAAAGGTCATCGATCTGAAAAGTTAACAGTTTCTCTCTTCACAGATGCTGCCTGACCTGCTGAGTGTTTCCAGCATTTCCTGTTTTTATGTTACATTATAAGCTTCATCTTCAACATTGTAAATTTGACAGACGAGGAAGTGAAAATCGTCTCGTGAATCATTAATCTTTTCCTCCAAACCAGATAATGTTGGTACACATCACACCACTAGGCTGATATTAGAATGATGCAATACAAGTCTTGGGAACTGTTTTTCATTTAGCAAGTCATCTTAAATTATGCACAGACAGTACTCACAGTAGCCACTATAATATTAAAGATTAATTTCCCCACTTAGTTTAGTCTGCATAAAATTGGACAAACCCTTGACCTAATTCCACAAGTTGAGATGCAGCAGCGTAGCAACATTTCAAACTTTTTAATCCACGTCTTGCTCAACAAAAGTTACAGAAATCTACTGGACACAACTTACATAGAAAAAGAAAAAATTCCACTTAATAAAATTTACAAAGCCACATTGCACATTAATATTGGACACAGCTCCCTTCTAATTTAAATTTAGCAGTGGAGAGCAATTACTCACATCGCTTAATTGTCTCACCCTTACCTCTTTATCATTGCTTCGCAGATGATTGCACCGATCCAGAAAGCAATGGCAGCCCATCAACCACTCCTTCTGAATTAAACTCTGGAAGCCCGATATTGTCCTGAAATGTGGGTCTATGATCACCTGGACTAGACTAGCTATTAGACAGCATAGATCGGAGCAATTTTCTTCTGTACGAAAAAAAAACACAATGGGTTTTCTAATGTGGAACAGTAGCAGCATTGGCTGAGGGGTAGGGAAAGAAAAAGAGAAATGGAAACACCTCATCTCCTCCTTCACTTCCCCCCCCCCCCCCAGTTAAAAGTTTTATTTTAAACAAAAAAAGGGTTCGGATTACATAAAGTTGACAAAATGATCAACAGAGATGAAGAACATATGCTCCACATTATTATATTTTGTTTGATCTTGAAAAATATGGTAATATTGCAAGAACTCAGTATTATGCAAAAGAAAGTAATCTAACTCTTCCTTACCCACAAGCACCACAGATGTGTTTTTATGCTCCAGACATTCAACAATATCCAAGGCTTTCTTCAGACATTGCCTGTGAAGGAACACAGCCCACATCTCATACTAGAACAACACTTATGTCAGTTTCTCATGAACAGAAGTGATCTTGAAAATAATATCTAGTGCCTTCGCCCAGTTATCTTTCAATTATTTTGCCTGCAAGAGGCAGCACGGTAGAAATTTGTCTGGGCCCATTTGTGGGCACAAGCAGTACATGCTCCAACCAAGAGGCCAGTCCAAAATTGGGCCGCCAACATTTTGTGCACAAGATGCCAGCGCCTGCCGCTCCTCCACAGGTAGCTCACGCATTTGAAAAGCACGCAAGTCGGCTCATTTAGCTTGCAGGGGGAGGGGGGAAATCATGATTACTGTGGAGTCAGCGGAGCAATCCTACTCCTCCTAGCTCCATAAGAAGATTTTTGTTAAAATTTGCATTAAAAAACCTTACTTTTAGTTAGCAGCTGCTCAACAATCCCTCTGCCTGTCCTGCTCGTCGCTGCCCAATTTCTGTGAGGGGGCCTTAAAACAGGCATTAGGCTCATTTACCTATGCAAGGGACCCAATGCCTATTGTAGGCATCCCTGGCCCAACTCAATCTTAGGTTGGATGTTCTTCAGGCGT